>NC_135659.1:51085312-52295312 GCF_964188315.1 Podarcis muralis
CTTTCAGGTTACTTCCTCCAACACCCCATTCTCCTTCTGTCCCTCTGGGCTCCCCCACCCACATGAAATTAGGCCAAGGGACCCATGGGACTCTTGGGCCACAGGCTCCTCACTTGTGCTCTAGATTGTATGCTGCAGTCAGGGGCCTACATTGTTTCTAAGGTTTGCATACCACCTAGCAGTATCAGACACTTGATGCATGTATCTTCAACTTAGTGGGCTAAAATTCAAAATCCTGCACAAAAACTCAAATCTATCTATCAATGAATACAGTTATATAATCCATGCATAAGTTACATATATTTAGGCATCAGGCAAGACATTCCTCTACTCCCACATCTTTGGGCTAATTAAAACTATCTATGGCTTTTTAAATTGTGTGCATATGGGGGCATTGTTTTTGTTTGTTATTGTGGTATGTTTTTGGTGTTTTATATTGTAAACCTCCCTGTGATCTTTGGCTGAAGGACGGTATAGACATTTAATAAATAACAACAATAATAAATTTGCTTGGGCTCTATGCAGTTCCAGCATTTTGATTATTTTAAAGAGTTTTGAATATTTGAGCAGTATACACTTAAAAAGCTGCCTTATTCTGAATCAGACTTTAGTCTGTGTAGCCTAATATTGTTTCATCTTACTTGCCAAAGTATGTTCCCTCTCTTAAAAGTATTCTACGTGGAGAAGATAATTATCCACAAGGTCTGCCAGGAAGCCATGCAGGCAACAGGAACCCCCAACTGCTATGCACTAGAGACAAGTGCTACCTGTACATCTTCAAATGCAACCTGGTAAGCTTTGCTACCGGCTCAGTTTGCACGTAATGCTAAGTCAAACCATGGTTTAGCATTAACCTGCAGGCTCCCAGAGAGGAAATTACAGCTGCTCTGCTCCTCCCTCCCTTGCTGCCATGCTTTTTGGGGGCTAAGCTATAGTTTAGTGTGCTGTCCAAACCTGGGCTCTTTGTTTACCTCCCTTACATCTAAATTGGGTCACTATATTGAAGGCAAACAAGCTTTTCTGCTACAAACTTAATTTTATACATGGAGAGGAAGAGGAAAAAGAAAACATCCTCTTCTCCCGCTTCAGTTTCCTCACCCTAATAACTCTCTATGTCCCAGACTGCACTGTTTTCTTACTTTGGAAGCAGTTGTTCCAACTGACCAGAAAACAGGATTAAATTGGGTCCAAATCTCTCATCGCTGTGGGTAGTCTTTTATTCCCACTGCCTTTTTAAACTCTGTTTCCTTTCAACAAATGCAGCAACTGTATTTCCAATATCAGGGCTGTTACAGCTATAGTTCCCAGATGGGAAATGGGAAAGCAGCTAAACATGGTTGTTCTTGGGGAGATGAAAAGGATAAGGATGGAAAATAACTTTATGCACCGAAAATGACATATTAATGATTAGCAGCTAAAACTGTCACCCAGAGCGAAGAACGTGACAGTCATTTCTGGGAGGCCAGTCAAAAATGAGAAATATTGCAGGTCAGCTCTTCAGTGATTCCTGTGTTAGTGAATAGAGAATGCTTTGGCTCAGGCAGAGACATAGAGTATGTTCATCCCTATGTTAATTTAAGAATTTCATGCCCACTTTGTTTCCAGTTTCCTTACTTAGTCCGCAGTACAAAGAAGTCCAAGCAAACATTTAGTCTGGTCATATAAAACACAGACACAGAAGGAAAAGCTTGACTTTTTCCCTAACGGGGGGAAGAATGGCAAATCTCCAGAAATGTTCAAACATGTCAGGAAGCCCAGCAAGCCAGCCTCGCCCCATAACTCCCATTAACTGCAACAAATTGTTTATTGCACAACATGAGAAATATGCTGCCCTCTTTACGGAGCACATTTTTCCATGTGTGCTGCACACAGAGGACTTGCGGCACTCTCCTCACCAAGAGGGAAGAAAGCCAGCTTTGCATCCAAAGAAAGGTAACTTGTGGCAATTATTAAATCCATTACGCCAAGGTTCCTTGCTACTCTAAAAAACCACACATACACAGTAGGCACACACAAGCGTCTCTTTTGTGCCCAAAATAAAAGGAGATACCTTAATTAGAACAATGCAGGTCAGAGAGTATGAAACACCCAGCCCAGCTGCCGCGTGCCATTAAATTCATAAAGAGGAGGAGGAGGGAAGGGCAGCCTTAACGAGATTACACACATTGACTTTGATCAAGACACAAAAGCACTAAGGCGTTCCAGGGTTTTTATTGCTGTCTTCGGGCTACGTTTTAATGGTTACATTAGAAACATGCGAACATAGGCTGAGAGGTTTTTTAGTGAGAGCCTGCCTCGCAAAAGGCCCCGCTTTAATAAATTGCGGGCTGTAGGGAAAAGGCGAGGGCTGGGGAACAGATGAGCGGCTGCTTATTAATTACATCCCCTGCGCAATTCCCAGCTCTGAACGTTGTGCTTGGTCAGTGCAGGGAACATGCACAGGCTGTGTTGGGGCACCACTCTGAACGGGTTCCTCCCATCAATGCTATCCCAATTTTCAGCACTCTTCCCTTTGGCAAATATAGTTGTTGCAGTAAAAAAACAACAGCAGGACTGCTTTGCATGGCACTCAAATAGAAAGAAAGAAGATACAGGTGGGCCTACCTGTGTCTCATTCAAGATACACACAAAAGGAATATACAGGAACAGTAATGTATGGATATTGCCCAGGGGTTAGGTACATGCTCTAGCCTTGCCTCTGGAGTTTTAGTGATCCTTTTACCTTCCCTTGGAAGAGAGGCAAGCATTTTAATACTTGCTTCAAGAATTATTTGTAGTAGTAGAAGTAATTAATTAATTTAATAAATAATAATAATAATAATAATAATAATAATAATTTGTACACCAACCATCTGACTGGACTGCCCCAGCCACTCTGGCTGGCTTCCAGCATATATAAAAACATAATAAAACATTAAACCTTTAAAAGCTTCCCTATACAGGGCTGCTTTCAGATGATTCCTAAATGTTATATAATTACTCATCTCCTTAACATCTGATGGGAGGGCATTCCACAGGGTGGGCGCCACTACGAGAAGGCCCTCAGTGCTGGATCGCAGGGTCTGGGCTGAAGGATGGGGGTGGAGACGCTCCTTCAGGTATATTGGGCTGAGGGCATTTAGGGCTTTAAGTTCAGCACCAACAGTTTGAATTGTGCTCGGAAAAGTACTGGGAGCCATATCTTATGAACAACAACAAAAAGGCACTGGGACTGAAACTTTGGGATGGGGAAGGCGGCAGCAGTAAGGCCACCAAGTTCCATCTAATTTAAGTGGTATGCATGCAAATATGCTTTGCTAAACAAAAGGAACAAAACTGTTGAACACCTAGTTTCAGAAAGCAACTGTTGTCAACTAATAAGATCAGTTGGTAGCCCACAAGCTGAATCCTGTCCATTAACTGCATCTGGGTCCCAGTAGCCCTAGCAACTTCTAAATCAAGGTGTAATAAAACATTCCCTCCAGTTTCACTTTCAAAGACAGTTAAGTTTTTTTCAAAAGCGAGACAGTAAGAGATGCATTCCACCCCAAAGCTTACAACTCTGTTTGGGTTTTGTATGCAATGACCCTGCTGAAAGTTACTTGAAGAAGCTGTAATATTCTGTGTGCATCTCAAATAAATTTTAGTGCCAAACTGTAGCTTGAGGGGCTCTTTAGGGAAGCATATTTGTTCCTCAGACCAGGTCCCCCTACTATATTTAACTGATGACACCTTACCATCCAAGCCCATCCAAGCTCACCATCCAAGTTAACATTACAGAAAGGTGTTGGGTGGCAAAATACATATCCAGGCTTCTGTCAGGAATATGGGGTGTTCCCGAGTCTGTGAAAGTGGCACTGAGGGCATCTGCCTGTTAATCCTATTGGTTTTACAATGAATGCCGGGGTGGGTGGGGAGCCTGCATGTGTCATAATAGTGTGATAGAAATGTTGTATGAGACATTATACTTTTACAATATGGTTAGCAGTTTTTAAACACAGCCACAGATGGCAGATTCTGTAGGGGGTAAATGCTATAGCACAGTTTTTGCTTTTAAAATATTTCTGTCTTAAAGAGAGATTACTTGTTTGAAATATATGTTTAATAGTGTATGCTACTTCTTGTTCTGATCTTATGTTTACACAAAAACTGACCTGTGTTCTTTTATTTTATATAAATACTTTATATTCTGCCCTACAACAGGTTCCCAGGGCAACATAGCAAAATGTTTTAGAGCTTCATGCCTAGAGATCAGATCTGTCTTCATAGACATTCCTCACCAAGGAAGAGTTGAAGGCTGAATGGATCTTTTAGTAACTACTGCTATGCACTATTTTGGGTTTTTGTCTTTTTAGCATTATGTTTCTCTATTTGGGCCCAATCTTCTATGCTTTTTCTAAAAAAAGATGACGACTTCAATGGTTACTTGGTTGAAAAAGTTATGATTATGCTGCGTTTCATTCAGAAATGTGTAATAGGGCTGCAGGGTTACTGGATTCTCTGTAGTGTTAATGGATTCTTTGCAGGTCTGCTTCTGGTTATTGTCCCCTATATGTGCATCTTTGAGATGCATGTACAGGAGTATCCCAAAGATGTGCATCTCTGCAACTTGCAAATAGTCACTCTCTCCTCATTAAATTCTTGGAGATCTGCAAATATGTGTTTGAGCTATTTGTGCACTACAAAATCTTTTGGCACCTTTCTTGAAAATCTGAAAGGAAGAAACTCATTTCCTATTACTTGCGCATGCATGCATGCATGCATGCACGCACACACATACCTAAAAATTCTCTTTTATATGCACTCTCACTCACACACAACACAAACCCATGGAGTCAACATGCCTCTCTCTACCATTCCACGACTGTCTGCAATCTCCTCTGAATCCTGCACCTCCATAGTTATTTAGTCAAACTCCTGGAGCATGCTTTCTTTCTAGTACACGACCTAAATACTCAACACTCAGTGGTGCAGTTTCTTGCATCTTCTTCAAAAGGGCTGAGAGAGGTTATAGGGATGGGTAGGTGAAGCATGGGTGCAAAGTGAAAACAGGTGGGCTAGAGTCTCAAGGGGATACTGCCCAATGTGCAGAGCTCATTGGGATACCCTTCACGTCATCCAACTTGTGATGTTGGAAATGAGGCCGCGTTCCTTTCCAACCAAATCACATGCAACAAAGTTAACAAGAAGGTGTATGATCCTGCCACTAGTGTTAGAGAAGGAGGTGGGAGAATCCATACACCCTAAATTAAATTAAATTCACTGAATCCCTGGGGAAGACTCCAATCCAGCTGTAACTTGAACTAGGGAAAATACTACACTTGATCTTGGCCAAAAGGCTGAGAGCGATGGGAAAATACTTGAGGAAAAGAAACAATGTATGAATCACCACCCAAGAAACTAATAGCCTCACCAGAGTCCGCAGCCAGCATTCCTCGCAGTGCACGTGCCAGCACTGGATGGAGGTCAGGGGCATCGTGTATGAGTCCTATGGAAAGAAAATTGAGACAGCCTCATCATATACTCGAAATTTTTGAGAAATCCCCTATTAGATCCTGAGCTCTTGGGGCAAGATGTAGAGGACATACTGTACCAGTACACCTTCATTTTCTCATGTGATCCACACAGCATAACTTCTGATTCACATGCAGTTGAGAATACACTACAACTGGGGGATTAAAGTTTTTTTTAATACTGTGCTTTAATTACTAGGCTGGTAATTAATAATAATAGTAATCATACTCCTTGCACAGTGGGCTAGGCATGAAATGGAAAGCAGCATAACCTCAAAGAGTTGTGTCTCTTCTGAAAGAGGCATACAAGAAGGAACCCTGAGGTCATCTTCCAAGAACCTCATCCATGTACCCTCCATAAGAGAAGTTCAGACAAAAGAAATTTTCAGTGTTAATAGAATGTTTACAGACTCCTCTACCCATCAAGGTCTGCCTGGTGCTAGGAAGTTTCCTCTTCACCCAGGCATATGATTGTTAATATTGTTACATTCTGCTGGGCATTTGACTTTTCAGAATTTATATCAACTAGTTGGTTGCTGTGGTCTCTGTTTTAATTCTTCTATATTTTTATATTGCTTGTATTTTATATTGCAAATTGCCTCAAGGTTGTTTTTAGAAGGCCTCACCTAAGAAATTGTAATAAATAATAACAGTACAGTGGTATCTCTACTTATGAACACCTCTGGTTATGTATCCTTTGGAATACGCACGAGGCAAACCCAGAAGTATTTTTCCGGGTTTTGCCACACGCGCATGTGCAGAAGTGCTCTACTGCGCCACACTCATGCACAGAACAGGCACCTCCAGTTGTGAAAACCTCAGGATCAGACCGGAGCTCCGGAACGGATCCTGTCTGCAACTGAAGGTACCACTGTATTGTTATTAATAATCCAACTGCAATGTAGCACAATGATTACTTGTAGATAGAAACAAAACAAGCTGTTATAGTAATCTCCTCTTGCTCCACAAATGGGAACAACAATGGAATAAAAATCAACAGGTTTATGACAGCTGCTTGCCAGGAACAGCATCAATCCTTATTCTGAATATCCTGATTTTACAGTAAGACTTGCCAAGTATCTCTTATGATAGCTAATTATTGTATGATTATTCTTTTTACAACAGAAAAGAGGCACTTCACTCTGTTACTCTGTCGTTTGAGTTTCTTTCCTAGCACCCACAGTTTATTTCAGTTGTTTTCATAACCAAAGAAAACTAAAACATTAAATCTAAGGACTTGTACAAGAATTGTTATTATTTTATTTATTTTTGTAGTAATGGAAGCAACCTTCCCCTTGATGCTATGCAGATGTGAGCCCTAGTCCTGCAGCAATAGTGTGACAACTGTACAAATGTAATATTGCAGGGGGATGAGCTGTTGCAGGAAGAAAAGCCTTCCCCAATAAATAGTATGGACAGGAGAAATGTTCATTCTTCAGCGAATATTGTAAGCTGAATTGGAGGTCACTGCTGCAAAGGAGAGCAAGTTTTCCATTTTTCTTATTTTAAGAAAATACATTTTATAAATATCTATATCCTTTCTATCCCAAATGATCTGCAAGTAATGTTGACATTTATTTTATTTTATTGGGGGGACGGGACACAAAAGTATATTAAAACTATGCAATTACAGTGCCAGTAGCAATACCCTTTTAGAGCAGTGGTGGCAAACCTTTGGAGTGTTGGACACATCATCTCCAGCCAACTTAGGATGATATGGGTTGCAGTCCTGCAACATATAGAAGGCTACCAATTCCCCATCCCTGCTTTAAAAGGGCCGAAAAGGGAATCATATTCAAAATTTAATAGGAGAAACACACACACTTCCCAGTATCTACCTGACAAGTGATACCATTATTCCTTTTTTGGGGGGGAGGGGAGCTTGGAGGGGCTTAAATAGAGACACAATTTGAAGGAAAGATACCAGCATCCCTGCAACCAGAGATGTAAAAAGTTACAGACACCAAGCCACTAGAGGGCGCTTCAGCACTTTAGTAAGTGAATCATAAGAGCCAAGGCACTCCTCATCAGGGTGTAGTAGACAATCAGCAACTTTGAAAGTGTTTGGCTAATAGGCCGGATTCTAACCCTACAGTATATGCAGGGAGACAGGAACATGGACACAGGGAGATCTGCAGGGTCCAATATGTTGCCCACACCACAGCAGCACACATTGAAACATATTCCCGAGCTGTGCCGTTTTCATCCAGAATCGAGGGACAAAAGACAAGGTTTTAGTTTCTCCACACTAGTTGTGCCACCTTCCTATAGGGCAGGGAGAGGTACAGAGTCATTTTCTTATTCATGACCACAACTGGCAAGCTACTCACCATGCAAATGAGACATTTATAGCGGTCCCCACGGGAAAGCTGCCTTTCTAATTCGCGGACACGAGCCTTTAGCGCCTCAAACGTTGTCACTGCTGAGTCTTCTGTAATCCTAAAATAGATGAGAAAGTCAGGGCTGGCTGAATTCTTAAGAGGGGAAAAAAATCACCGATTTCATATGTGCCAAATGTTGTAGAGCAAAGCTACATGATGGCAGCTTGCATGTTGATTCCTGGTAAAAGTAACTCAAGAAATAGAATCAAAGCAGCAGAGACTGCCTGAGGCTTGAGAATCAACTTTAGCCACCAGGTTTAAGAACAAAGGTCAAGGAGCAGGGTACAGAATACACGAACCCAGTCCTAGTGGATCAATGCCATATAGTATTTCCAGAGGAGGTGAGAGAGCATGAGAGCATGCATGATCACAAACTAATTCGTTCTGGAGGTCCGTTCTTAACCTGGAACTGTTCTTAACCTGAGGTACCACTTTAGCTAATGGGGCCTCCCACCACCGCCACACGATTTCTCTTCTCATCCTGAAGCAAAGTTCTTAACCCAAGGTACTATTTCTGGGTTAGCGGAGTCTGTAACCTGAAGCGTCTGTAACCTGAGGTACCACTGTATTGAAATTGTGTTGGTCCCTTTTCCAAGAGGACCAAGCAAGATGATGCCAAATTAACATAAATGAGGGGGATGGGCACATCTGAAAGTGTAGTGTTGCACAATGGCTGCAACATACCTATGGGGTATGCAATAGAAAGAAGGCTGAGGGAAAGCAGCAAGATCCCAGATACCCCCATGAAACTTGAACACTGAAATGTTCTAGCTAAAGGGACGTAGCTGTAACAACAAGTTTTAGTTTGCGCAACTTGGCTATTAGCATTAAAATCTCTGCCACATTTTGACAATGGATAAAAAAAGCAACCAATATATTATATCAGTAACTGCAAACCTTGCAGAGATCAAGAAGCATCCAAACCCAAATACAGCAGTTATAATAAAGGAAACGAAATAAACCGGATAAATTGACATTTATGCCACACAAAACAATTATGTTTCTTTAGTCTAGCATTTCATTTTCTCTCTCCTCAAAACAGCCACTGCCCTGTCAACCGGGGAATATTATAAATCAAGTTGTGAATGATGACAGAGAGCCAAGCAACCACAGATTACTCTGTTACATGAGTACACAGCCTAAGTAGTACAAATACCCATTCTGGTGGGAACTAAGTGCATGGCTTGGGCACAGACTCCAGGAGAAACCAACCAACCTCTATAGCAAAACAGGATCCTTATCTTAGATACTAACAGAAAACTCATAGTCCAAGTGTGGATTCAAAGTGCAGACAAAATGGCAGTAGAGGTAGGCATCAGAAGACTTGGGAAACCCCAAGGTTTGCTGAGGTACAAAAATGTATACCTGAGAAACAAAGTGGAAACCTTGGAAGAACAACCCAATAGGGTGGGGGCCAGGGGTCCTCAACCTTTTCCAGCAGGGAGCCGGTCCACTGTCCCTCAGACCTTGTGGGGGGCCAGACTATATTTTTTTGGGGGGTGGGAAATGAACGAGGGATGATGAGCGGCACATGAAAGGACTCCAGAGAGGCGCTGCATTAAATGGCGGCCGCCCGAGAGGGGTGTTCAGCCAACTGCGACTCCTGTGTCCTGTGAGCAGTGGTGGTGGGAAGATGAGTGGCACAAGAAAGGGGTCCGGAGAGGGGCTACCACCAACAAAGACCAGCCCCCTTCCTCCTCTAGGCAGGGTGGGGAGAAGCCAGGAGGGAGGGAGGAGGTGCCACCGCCACCATGTGAGGGAGAGGGAGAGAGGGGGAAAGAACACATGCTGGCAACCCACGTAGCGATTCCTGGACCATCCGCGGGCTGGATTTAGAAGACAATTGGGCCTGATAACATAGCTTAGGCCAGCTCACCTCTCCAGCAATCTAAGTAAGATGTCTGAAACCAATGTTATTTGGTGATGGTGATGATGATGATACTTGTATACTGCTTCATTCGAGGATAACAGGGTGGTTTACCATATAAAAGCGCAAGAATACATTCCATAGTAACAAACAAAAACAATTACCCCTCCACCCAGGTTAAAAGGCTGTAGATTATTTAATTAGCCAAAGGTCTGGAAGAAGAGCAATGTTCTTGCTTGGCACCTAAAGATATGTAATGAAGGTGCCAGGTGAGCGTCCCTGTGGAGAGCATTCCACAAGTGGGGAGCCACTAAAGAAATGAGCAACTGATAGCCAGGTGAGTTGGGCAGCAACTCCAATCATAACAAACCACACTACCAACCAACAGAAATTAGACCTTGGTCAGGAAGAGGCAGGCAATGACATGAAATGGTTTGTTTATAGGAGTCTAATGGGCTTCCCCTCGCTGGACAGTTTGTGAAAGTCTCTCAGATGATCATCCCTGTCCAGTGATAAACGAATGAATCAGAGAAGGAGGCAGAATAGAGGCATAAGCAACAACACTCAGTGCCTGCCCAATACAATGGTCAATCAATAGTGAGGCTGTAGATCAGGGTGTTAGTTAGCTGGAAAATTACTGCATTGCCGCATGCGTCACGCTGGAGGGATCCTGGACAATCAATGAGGGAGGTATTGATTTAGTTATTATCACTTCATATGCTCCAGACATTGTTAAATATACATTTATTAACAAAGCTGAGAAGGGGACATAGAGTAAGCCTGAACAAGTACAAACTCTACTCCAGCTCAGCCAGCACACCAAAGTCCACATAGCTGCCCCAGCATGGAAGGTTCAGTCAGGCTTTAACATGGCAGAATAAGTAACTGGCTTCAGAAAGAGACTGTCCCTTCATTCCCACTGCAGGAATGGCCAGTTAATGAATTCAAAGTAATGCTGCCAGCTTTTTAAAAATCATATTCAGAAGTGTTTTATTCCTTTATTGCAGGGGTGGGAAACCTCCCGCCTGGGAACCCTCTCTAGGCCACAGCCCTCACCACCCTTGCCTGCTGGCTGAAATTCGCCCATGAACTCTGATTATGCCTCTTGCTTGCCTGGATGGAGGGCAGAGGTAGTTGTGAGAGTTTGTGTAGAAATGAGCCTACCGGACACACCCCAGGAAGATTGCCTGGAAGGGAATCTGGGCCTCTGGCAGAAGAAGTTGGAAAAGAGAGGGCAGAAACAGGCAGGGCTTTGTGAGGGGAGACTGAAGACTCCAAGAACAGAGAGACACCAAAATGGAAAGGAAGGAAACTTAAAACCTATCAAACTAAATATATCAAATTTGTAGCCTGTGAGAATTGTCTCACACCAGAAGTTGGGATTGAATCAAATGAGGAATGTCAAGCACTAGAGCAGAATCATAGGATAAAATACCTCCACCCCACTCCCAAACCTAATGTACAGAGGACGACGCAACAGGCTGTTTACCTTATTCTGCCTTGGTGTGCCGCTGGGAGAAAAACAAAACATAAAATAACCAAAAGGGAAAGTTTTGCTACTTCCACAAATCTGCAGGTCTAGCAACTCAGAAAGGGTCATGACCATAGTGCCCCTCTAATTATTATTTGTTCTTCTTAACCAGGGTCTGATATGAGCACGTGTGTGTGTGTGTGTGTGCTGTCTCATTATTGTAGTCTTCTTCCCAGTTTTGCTTAAAAAAATTCCCTTCCCATCTTCCCTCTCCAGTTTATTTCAACAGAATACAAATTTCCTTCCTCTTCATAAATAGTCACACTGTACATAACATTCCATAAATTTTATAGCCCTGCTGTTTATATGTCCCTTGTAAAACACATTTAGAACTGATTATATCCAACACCAATAAAACTTCATAGGCTACTTCCGACACCTGAAATCTTGGACCTTTTGCTCTTTTCACAGTCATTTATTTTGGTGTTCAGGAGTCTGAGAATTCAGACAAAATTCAGGTTTTCTCATACAACCCACAGGCTCTTGTTCTTTCTAGCGGCGAGAAATAGATGCTAAGATACAGGACTGTTTCCTGGAACTTTATGTTAAATAAAAGATATGCATGCAAAGCAACCCTCCGCCAAAAGAAAGTATTGTTCACAATAAAATTATGAGATGATGAACTGCTTTTGAGCAGAGATGCATAATAGATTGTCATTTCCAGAATAAGTGGGGGCATAAACCTGTGAGAGAAAAATCAGTCAAGCTGTAATGCAACACTAAGGGACAGTACATCTATGTGGGAAAGTGGCATACAAAATTAATGTAGTAGTAGCAATAATTAGTAAACTACTGACACACACTACTAGATGTCACTACAGCTGAATCACATGCACACATAGCTGTCAACTTTCCCCCCTTTTTAAGGGAAATTCCCTTATTCCGACTAGGATTCCTTGCAAGAAAAGGGAAAAGTTGACAGCTATGCATGCACAAGGACGAATGTGCTAGAAAATATGCCTGGTGGAGAATTGGTGAAAACTATTTCCAGAGGAGTAATATCGTTAGTCTGCTGCAACAAAAGGTCAGGGCAGGATCCACCTAAGGAGCCCTGTCACAGAAGGGCTTCCGCTTGTGCAGTATCTTCATCCCCCCGCCATGAAAATTGGCTGGAGGGTGGTTCAGGAGAACCTCCAGAACTGTGCACAGGGGCACAACCCTACTGCCTCCTCAATACTTTCATTTCTTTACTGGCTGGGCTTGTAACTATTTATGTTGAAAAGTGCCTGGGTTTTTCATTTTGATCCCTCAGATTTGCACAAAATCAGAAAACTGCACCATGCAAAGGAAATTGGCAACTTGCCCCAATCATTTCATGTAAGCCAAGCCAAGCAGTCATGTATTTCCCAAAAAGTATTCAAAAGCACAAAGGTAATAAAGGTGTCTCTCTGGGAAATGTGACAGGGGCTCTTATGTCTCCCTTCAATGGAGTGGGGAGAATTTTTAAAAGCTGGGCTGCTCCAGGTTGTTTCTCTCCTCCCTCTATTTGGGATCAAAGTCAAATCTTCATCAGGACCACTCAGTGAAGCAAAACATCCACACTGCCTACTCATAAGTGGCATAAGTGATCCCAGGATTTAACCGTTAACTGGACACCTCCATTTCCCCCTTTTTCTGGAGTGATCAACAACCCCAAAAGGGTGTGTCTGCAGCAGCATTACCAGGTACTTGGAGACCAAGAAGAACCTACTCCTTCTTTACTTGCACCACCAAAGCACATTAAACATTTCTACATCATTTATACTGACAAGCAGTCTGAAAAGTGTGTGCTGAGAATTTAAAATTGCCTTAATTTCTTTTCCAGCATGTTAGGGTGACTCAGCAACTTAGCCTTTTTTATTTTATATATATATATATATATTAAAATTTTCTTTTAATCTCTCAGTTTTGCACAAAACAAGCGCTCTTGGTACTTAACTGGCATAACAGAATCAACAAACTGGAAGGCAGTGGCAAACACAGAAGAGAATGTGTACTGGTATGAATGAGAAAGACCTAAGTTTCTCCTTATACACAAATTAAAATAGGTGTGGATTACTCCAGTCTAATTCAAATGGGGGAAAGTGGATTAACAGCTAAATGCCCAATTGTTTTCTTACAATAAAGGAGCTGGCTTTCCTGCTGCAGACAGAAATGTCTTCAGTTATGTATCTTTTTAGATGAACCTCTCTGAAAAAGGCTGACTTGGAATTCTGTGCAGGAATGCTGCCTCTATTGAGGAATTGGCAGGGATGCTAATATATTGTTCTCCGAGAGGAGTGTCCTCCCATCTTGATAATAGTGCATTTCTGTAGTACAATATATTAAGAATGCTGTTCACCTGTACTTTCAGTGGGTGACTTAGTTTGGCAACATGCCCTAGCTCCTGGTTGCCAAGTTATGAATAATGTAGTGTTCTGTGGCCTAATTTCCATGTTCTAAGCTGAAAATTTGGAAGAAGTTGCATGCAAGGGTGCGCGTCTGCAAAGCAGAGGCCCTCTGCGTCACAAGTGCCTCTATTTTATACTTGCTTGCACAATTTGTTAATGCCACCAGCTGCTTGCCAAGTTTGGAGTTCTGTTAACTAATTTAATCTTCATGCAAAGCAAACATGTTGCGTTGCTCTACTCCGCAGAGGAATTATTCTTCTTACACTTGCATGCTCTATCACAGTGGCATGGAGGGGAAGCTTACTGCCACAAGAAGGCATTCTAAGCTACATTTAGCTAGGACCTGGTAACGATTCCCCAAAGATTTTCCCTACAGAAGAATTCATTATGCTGCTTTCACGCCCCCCATCCCTTCACTGACATGGAGCCCAAAATGTATCTGCAGAACCAGAGAGTGAGTTTGGGAGTTGGCACTCGGCCTTCTCTGCCTCCGGGACTCACGTGCCTGGCCCCATCAAACTGCAGACAGATGGCACCAACAATCAATGAAAGCAGTAAGAAGTTTCCGAGTCAGCACGATTAGAAGAATCAGCAGGGATGTGGAGATCTGTTAGGATTTTTGTTAATTTATTTCAGGAGGAGGGTACCGAAAGGCTAAGCTTGCACTGAAGTTCTTATGCATAATCCGGGCAATCATGCATCTACAAGATAGTTGGCAAACAACTAACTCTAAATTTGACAAGCAGCTGGTGACCAGAAGTGCCTGTTCCACTTTGTGTGCGTGTTGCTTCATAGGAACTCTGTAATTGTGTTCTTCCCTACTTTAAAAACAAAAAAAGAAGGGTAGAGACATGCATTGAATAACTTGAAATCATTCACAGAACTAAATAACTGAATAAATGTAAGTAAAAATGTTCATAAAATGGGCAGGCATTACCGCAGGAGGAAAGGGCAGTGTTGCTGGTGTCTATCACCTTGAAAAACAATTGAACTCTTACATAAACTTCTGCATTTCAGTGCTACACGATGGGAACATTTGTTCTCTAGTAAATTAAAATCTAAAGAAAAAAGGCCACAAAATAACAGGAATGAAAGATAAGGACTTGTGCTGCTCACCACCAGCAATTATCAAGGGTATTTTATATTTGGAGCACTAGCGGTGCAGAAAAAACGACTGCATTATTTCATTGAATGATGAAGAAATGCAATTTCCCAACAAGAGAAGTACTACTTTGAGGAAATGCATCTAAATCCTGCACAATGGCTTAATTTTTTTGCACAAAGACCCATATCAGAAAAGACATCAACTTGCTCTCCTGACAGCTACCTCTGAGGAAGAAGGAAGGCTGCCACCAGGCTGCTGTATTATTGCTATAGTGAGAGTTGTGCATGGAGACAGACAACACCCAGATAATCAACAAAAGCCTTTCTATTAAGGTGAAGCTTGTGGGTCTCAAGGCCCTAGCTTTTATGCTCTTATTATTCTCAAATATGAACCACTGAAAGGTTCAAGATTCAGAATTGAGCCCATCATCTTAAGTTACGCTGTGGTCATGTACAACACACAAATCCTATACTGAAGCATACAAATCATTTTTAGGTGCTGTATACACTTGATGGAATACTTGCCCCAAAGAGCTTATTATAAACTTTACAAGGGAGCAAAACTGAAACACTGCAAGTTATGATGACTAATGAAAGGGAGAAGATTTGAGCAAAACTCCAGTAACCACCTTATACCAAGCTATAGCTGGATGTGCAAGGCAGAGATGAATGGTGCAGATTTCAATGTCCTGAAAATTTGAGATTTCTGCAAAAAACAGCACACCTCTACCCCTTAGAAAGCTGCCTTTTAATAGGAGGGGGGCAAAATATAGTAAAACTAAGGCCACATTAATTTTTGTGATAGTAACAGACACACAAACTTTTTTTGGGGGGGGATGGGAAACATGAGACATGTTTCACCCACATTAGCTAGTGTGAATTTACATGGTAAAAATATTAATTTACAATGCTTCACTAAAAAAACCCACAACTCTGCATGTTTTGCTTCATCGCATTTATCCTCAAATGGGAAGAGAATGAGCAGCTACAACACAAGAGATCAGAATGGAACAGGACTCCACCAGTTTGATCTTTTCCTCCCTTAATTTGAGCTGTGTGTGCATGCCTTCTTGGGCTGTGATAGTGCTGCATCTGGCTGTAACATTAACTAAATCATAGGTTAGTGGTATGTGAAGAAGCCTCAGGTTTATGAGTTCCCCCTTCCCCACATTCCTTTTCTGGCATGACTGCAAGGAGCAGTTTGGAAGCCTCGACTTCCTTTTTATCCAAACTGTTATTATTTGCCCAAACAAGCCAAGATAAAATCTTAGTTTCTGATCCTCACCTGTTTGGACTAACCCCTGCTTAAATCAGGTGGAACCTCAGTCCCAAGGGCCAAATGTAGCCCTCCAGGCATATTTACCCGGCTCTCAGGAGTTTCCCCAAGGCCACATCCCTTACCAACTGTGCTCCCACCCTCCTTGAGTGCTTCTGCCTGGGTGGAATGTGCTCTTGCTTGCTTACCTGGATAGAGGGGTGTCTGTGGTGTGTATAGAAACCTCAGACTTCCATGCAGTAGGAATGTCGCCTACTGTACAAAAGTAAGAGATGCAGCTGTTACTCTGCCCACTTTTGCTTCTGGCCCTGTCCACTCACTTTTGGAGAAAGTGTTCTCACCCCCAGGTTTAAACCAATCACAGTTTACCCTGGTTTGGATGAAATGGCAGGTCACAGCTAGGTGGAAGAAAGAAGTGGGTGCTTCTGATCTTCTCATTGCTGTGCTAGAAGGGAGCAGAGTTGTGCAGACTTCTGAGCCAGGATATAAGAATAGATATCATACAATGCAAGGAAAGCACATGCGATTAATGCAGCTCAGAGCTTCTTTTTTATAGTGTTCATTCTGTCTCTTGGGTACCACTTTCTGCTGTCAGATATGCAATCTGCCCCTGTACTGGCATGGAAGGCTGTCACAGGAAACAGCAACTTATACGGCCAAGATTCAGAATTGAGCCCATCATCTTAAGTTACGCTGTGGTCATGTACAACACACAAATCCTATACTGAAGCATACAAATCATTTTTAGGTGCTGTATACACTTGATGGAATACTTGCCCCAAAGAGCTTATTATAAACTTTACAAGGGAGCAAAACTGAAACACTGCAAGTTATGATGACTAATTTGTTACTGGTTGTTGTTTAGAGGCAATGGCCAATTTTAGGGACAGGTTTTTGTTCCTGTATGACACGGCTCAAGGTTCCCAAGGTGTAATTTAGTTCTTCAGGGGAAACTAGTTGTATTTTCTAACCTCTGGTTTCCCTTACCTGTAGGCTAACTCCAGTATTTCACAGAGAATCATCATCCATCTAACTGAAATACTCTCCAACGGCCCATCAGCCTTGCCTTCTCTTTGAAATAGCCCAGCTGAGCACTGCACAGACTGTGATTTTTCCCCCTTCTAAGATGTCTTACTCACTCCATAAGCTCAAGACTGACAGTCGAATTTCACACTGTGATAGCCCCCCATCGATTTTTCACTTGCAGGGAGCAACTCTACAAATTAAAGTTAACAGCATTGTTGAAACTTTGAAATAACTGAGGGGGGGAAATGGGATCGAAAAGATACCTGAACACCAGGGGTTCAATGTTTTTGGGGGAGAGGGAGGAAAATCCAAAGGTGGAGGGCATTTCCAGACAATTAAAACCTTTTGAAAGGGAATTCCTTTGAATAAATGAAATCATATCAAAAGATCCACAAAATGTAAAGTTATTGCTGTAGGGGAGGTGGGCTGATAGGCAGCATTGCAAAAATACATGAAGACTCTTGTACTTTGAGCAATACAATTCCGAAATGTACAATGCCTGAAAATAGCAATAGAATAAGAGTAAAATACATCTCAAGTCCACAAAACATGGGTTGGGAGTGGAATGCCACTTGCCACTAGCAGTGTCATACAACCTACTTTATTTTTAAATCCTGTGCACCTGTTTGCATTCTCAACCGACTGCTTGAACCTCTACTCTGGCCATCTAAACCCTAAATGCTCCCAATACAATAAACTTCAGTAAGTACTGTGGATCAAACGCATCCATTCTTAAGGAAATCAGACCTGAGTGCTCACTGGAAGGACAGATCGTGAAGTTGAGGCTCCAATACTTTGGCCACCTCATGAGAAGAGAAGACTCACTGGAAAAGACCCTGATGTTGGGAAAGATGGAGGGCACAAGGAGAAGGGGACGACAGAGGATGAGATGGCTGGATAGTGTTCTCGAAGCTACAAACATGAGCCTGACCAAACTGCGGGAGGCGGTGGAAGACAGGAGTGCCTGGCGTGCTCTGGTCCATGGGGTCACGAAGAGTCGGACACGACTAAACGACTAAACAACAACAACAAGTACTGTGGAACATACACAGAGCGACATTAGACCCCACAGAAATTATGATTACAGTAGTGGTCTCCAGGAGTAGAGATGCCAGTGAAATGCATAGCTCTGGAACTCGTATGGATAGAAGTTTTGGAGGGTTTGAATCTGACCAAAGAAGAAGTGAGCCTTAGGAGACTTGAATTACTCTCAAACTCAGACTAGAATCCAAGCTAAAGAATTCAGTTTATTCATTCCAACCCATTCCTCTGTACAATCCAGTCACCCACTTCCCCTTTAATCTACTTATTGCTTGGGCCAGCAGGAAGTATTCCAGCTGTAGGGAGAGGGAAGTGTGGCACTCTCCAGTGCTTCATGCTCCATGTAACAGCACACCAGGTGCTGCAAAAGACCCTGGTGCAAGGGTGAGAACCTTTTTCAGCCTGAGGGCCGCATCCCTTCTGGGAAACCTTCCGGGGGCCACATGCCAGTGGTAGGCAGGATCAGAGACAAAAGTGAGTGAAGGAACAAATGTACATTTTACCAATGTGCAGCAGTTTAGTTTCTAAACTCCCTCACTTTCTCCTCTCTATCCCCCATCCAGACAAGCATGAGTTCAAGGACACGTTTTAGCAATTTTTTAAAACTTAATTTGTTTAAAATATAGACGGATCAATAAAACCAATAGCAAATACAAAGCATCTAATTCAAAAGGGGAGGATATAAAAGCAATATATCTATTATCAAAGGATTACAAATTTCAGCTTAGTTCATACCATGAGGGTGATCCAACTTCTTCATTTTAATGTCTAATAACTATGTGCTAAAGAGCCCTAGCAAGGGGTGTGGGTGGGTGTGATTCACTTGTTTCTCTATTGCCCCTGAAAGTCTGCAGTGAAAGTCCTACTGCTTGTGCTACCCTGGATAATTGATTTGGCCTCCCACACTAGTTGTCCTACTCTTCAGAAGTGCTGGAGTTTTTTCTCTCAAGTGGATCCCAAGGAAAACTGCAACTAAGAACTCAAAATGCTTTTGAGAAAGGTAAATGGGGTTGCTCTCTTCCGTATGCTAGGCTAGAACTCTGCTTGAAGAGAAATTACAGCAGATGGTGTATTACACCATTAGTGTAAACCTACTCTGGGCTACCATGAAACTCCCCCCCCCCCCCAAATCATGAATAATTGCCCAAGTTTATAGGATGCCAAATCCTGTACCAGACACACTAGTAGCATCCACCTTTTTTTTACAGTAAAATAGTGTGAATTGCTTACTGTTGCCTTAAATTCTCCTCCAAACCCACAGATTCTTTTACATATGCCCTGAAGATGATTAATGCAGGAAGTAGTACTGAACAGTTAATGACCTTGGCTAACTGAGGCTTACATTTTGCAAACAGAGTCACAAACTCAACAGGCAACTGGGATTTCCAGATGTAAACAGCTATGCTTGTGGTGTTAGTGAATATTTATTTTTGGCATGTGTCTGCTTTTTCTGTATTTTAGCCTATTAATCCCAAAACATTTATGGGGAACTGCTTGCAGATAACATCTTGGGTAATTTTATATTAGCCAGTTTTCTGCTCTGAAACAACTTGCTGAATTAAGCACAAATAAATCTCATGTCGGAAGCACAGCAAGCTGCCTTATAAAGAGTCAGGCCATTGGCCCGCCTAGCTCAGGACTGCCTACATTGATTGGCAGCGGTTCTGCAGGGTTTCAAACGGGCTACTCCCAGACCTATCTGGAGATGCCGGGGACTGAACCAAGGACCTTCTACATGCAAAGCAGATGCTCTTCCACTGAGGCATGGCCCCATCCCCAGAGCTCTCTTAAAAATCTGCATTAACTCTGTGGCTTTCTAAGGCACACTTGGCAGCATCTGCCATGCTCCAATGGCTGTGTCCTTTTAAACAGTAACAGTCCCTTTAAATAGTTTGCCTCATCCCATCCCCCACATCCATAATTTAAATGAACACATTGTTGTTGTTGTTGTTGTTTAGTTGTGTCCGACTTTTCGTGACCCCATGGACCAGAGCACACCAGGCACTCCTGTCTTCCACTGCCTCCCGCAGTTTGGTCAAAATAGCCAAAGTTTTATATTGAGACAAAATAATTACAGTTGTATACATCTGTTTAGCTGTATACAATTTATTCCATTTGTCCTATTTGGATATTTCCTGAGAACAGAATTTTGCTGAAATCTGGCAAGGGACTATAATATTAGCAAACAGAGAAGGCAATGTCTGGAAATATGGTATAAAGTGTGCAACAGAAGGAATGAGGTGGTCTTTAAGCTACAGAACAGTTTGAAAAGAGGGCAGGGACTTTCCCCACTCTTATTCTTCCACAGCAGGAACTTCTCTCATTTCTGCCACATACATTAAATCAATCATCTGTTCTTCAAGCTAACGTTCCTCTATAGCTGCACCCCTGCCTGGAACAATTTCCCCATCATTTCAGTGGAGAAAGCCCAATTTCTCCACTGAATTCTACGATTCTATGAATGGCTCAGCTCCCTCTACTGACAGAATGGGAGCCCTAGGTCCTCATGAGACTCCCATCAGCACCTGAGTAGACAGGTATCACCTGCAACATTTTTCATATCCTTAAAAGCTAGAAATGGGGTTTTGTTTTTAAACAATGTCATAGGAAGTTAGCTTCTGCAATTGTCAGACTATGAAAGCCAGAAAGTTGGTTTTATCTCAGGAGCCAAATTCTGGAACACCATTTCTATTCTTGTAGGATAATATGCCAAAGCTTAACTTTTGGAGTGGATTCGAGAAAATGGATTTGAGTAAAAAAGAAAGAAAGAAGAAGATTGTCACGTGAGTGTACACACACACACTGACCTCCCTTTTCTAAAACCCTCTTCTAAACCAAACAAGCACCTTGCCCAATCAACCATGAGGAGCATGAAGAGTTATATAAAGAAGATAATTATAAAGGGATTTAATGCTTGGCGAGCTCAAATTGCCAAGGCTTATGACAAAGGTAGCACACACGCTTGCTTAACTGGCCCAGTGCCCTGGCTTTGCTCTTATGTAAGCGACACAGCCGGAGCCGCATCCAAAATGAGATTTGTTTTATGGAAAAGAAGAGCGTGCCCCTTTGCTCTTGGGAACGGCAACCGAGTCCCACCTCCCTCTCGTTTTGCTCCATTCCTGATTAATGATCTTGTCTGCCTGATTTATGACCCACCCTGACAGATTAGAGTTTCCTCTTCAACCGCCCCCCTTCCCCCCCCCCCAACCTCAGAAGGCACAGCCACACTCCGCTGGAAATATTAGAGAATTATTAAATAAACATTCATACGTCATGTCTCTTCCCAACCTGAGCTCATCCTAGTCAACACTCGGCAGCCCTGGCCTGTTTGCTTTTCATGCTGACAACAAACAGCTGGAGTGATTCATGGAGAGGCTGGCTACAATGTTTCATGTCATATATCATGCTAGCAGGGCTCCCTGCCCCAACAGAGATAAACTGATCAAGCACAACGGGCTGGAATGAATTTATGACAACACAAAATTGAGGAAAACAAATGGGAGGTGACCCAGTGGGGCACTAACCCAGACTCTTTCCTTGGCCTGCAATCTAGTTTGGTGGCAGAAAGCAAAATTGAACATTGGCACTCTGAATTAAGAGGCTGGCTTCTTAACCCCAGGAAGCCTTGATTTCAAGATGGCACCAGGCAACGTGGCTCGCATCTTCAGGGAGGAGAAAACGAGCCGTGGCCGAGTTTGCAGCCTACACACAGGTGGGCTAGTTTTAGCACCACTGCTAAGATTCAGGGAGCAGCAATGCAGGAGGGAGGGCCGAAATGACAGAAAAGGTTGGCTGATCTAAGCAGATACTACTGAAAGAAGGAAAACATAACATCAAGTCTTAAACTAATTTAAAAGCTGTTGTAGAGGAGGAGCAGCAGAATTGTTCCTAGGCAGGAATTGTTTCTGATGGCAGAATAAGATGCAGTGGCGTTAGATTCCAAGAGGAAAGGCTTAGGGCAGGGATTCCAAGCTGAAGTTCAAGAGCCACTAATAGTTCTTGAGTAGTATATTTTTCAGAAACTACAGGCCCAAATAATCCCAAAAGGCTTGGCTCCTGCTCCATCCCCCTCCAATCATATATTGGTGAAGCACATGTTTTGCATGCAAAATATCCCAGGTTCAATCCCTGGCATTCAGTCCAAAGCCCTAGGGTTGCTGGCTGAGTTAGATGGACGCCTGACTCAGTAGAAGGAAGCATCCCATATTAAAAATGAGATGGATGGGAGTTGGAATAGTGGGAGGAAGGAGAAGCATGTTGGCCTAGGAATGAATGGAGAGGCTATAGAGAAAGCTTGGGTGGAAAGGTGATGGTGGATGCCGTTGTGGAATGACAGAGAAGCACCAAAAAAGATTGGGAGAACTGTTTGGAAGAAAAAACAGCAGGAAAGCTGGTGGCTTGCAGCTGCTTCATTTTACCTCTGTGCTACTTTATGGTCTTAAAGTTTCATATGCCAATGAATTGGGACAATTTTCCCAGTGGCAAGAATAGATGGGGGGAAACTGTTTGAGGAAGGATGAGACCCTGTTTACAAAGTATATGGCAGGATTATGGGTCAAAAAGCTTTCATCCATTATTATCAACTTTGCCAGATTAGTTCTGGATGAATGCTCGGAGGAATTAGCTCCTTTGGAGACACAGACTCCCTGTGGAGTTCTTCCACACAACCTCTATGTGCATTCACAAGGCCCCCAAGAAATGTTCCCCACTAGCCTCTTAACTTGAATCATAGAATCATATAATTGTAGAGTTGGAAGGGAATCTGAGGGTCATCTAGTTCAACCCCCTACAATGCAAGAATCTCAATTAAAGCACCCATGACAGATGGCCATCCAACCTCTTCTTAAAAACCTCCAAGGAAGGAGAGTCCACCACCTTCTGAGGGAGTCTGTTCCACTGTCAAACAGCTCTTACCACCACAAAGTACTTACTGATGTATAGTTGGACTCTCCTTTCCTATAACTTGAATCTATTAGTTTGGGTCCTATCATCTGGAGCAGGAGAAAACAAACTTGCCCCATCTTCCATGTGGCAGCCTTTGCAGTCCACCAATACCCAAACCCCTCACAAAGCAGTCCCCCAGGAATTAACAAAAGAGGCAAAACACTTGCCTTACTACAAGGTTCAGCTATTCACAATAATTTGAGCATCTGCCCATCAAGATAGTAGTTGCTGCTACAGCATTCTGCTTCTGACTTGCTGGACTAGCTTGCAGTCATTACTGACTGACTAGACTGCCTGCTGGATTTCCTGAGTACAGAATAACTATTGTCAGGATGGCTAACTAGACTCTCCTTAAACTCTTGCATTCCCTAGCTGAGGCTTGGTTGCCCGTCCAGATGGCTGAGCCACACTTGCACCTGTACAGCAAGGTCTAGCAGCATGTAATAGATTCTCTGTGACTACAGAAGAAAGACTGATGTAAAGAGATGGAGAAAAATAAGGTGACTGAGAGGTGGATATAGGTGGCTTATGTATAAAACGTTTGGTGCTTTGTGAAGAGATTATTCTTAAAGGGGGAATTAAAGATCTATGAAACATATTAAATAATAAAATAAATACAGTTTAAAAAGCACACAAGACAGAATATTGAGTCCCAGGTTGCATGTTGTTCAGGAGCCAAGGTGGATCCCAGGCACTGAAAGGTTCTTGTTTTAAGCTTAGCAAAACCTGTACCAGATGCTCTTGTTGCATGTCTGCACTGGCTGTACAGCTCAGTAAACCCTTCCTAGCCCTGTTATTCTATCACTTCTGAATGCATGCTGAAAGACTAGAAAAACCTGTTCGAACATCAACCAACAGTCACAACCAAAGCTGAATCCCACATGTTTTTCTACAGCTGAATATTTCATCCCACGTTGCTCTATTTAGTATCTTCTAGACTACAACCATTAGATATAAGCAATAGCCTCATTAAAAAAAAAATCTAAAAATATATTACATTATATTACATATAGAAATCACCACATGCAGTTAAAGGGGGGAAAAGAGAGAAATCCTTGTTTTTTTCTTGTCATAGCAGTCCAGTTCAGATGCAACAACAAATCACAATTTTCCATTTTGACTGATCTGGGCCAATAGCAACTTTCATATCAAATTCAACCAAAAAACGAGATGAATGAGATACAAAGAAGAATCCATCAGCAAATACATTTCTCTTGAACTGAGGTAAGTTGCTTGGCATGCAAGTGATTCAGCTACAAGCAGCCTGAAGCACACATTCCATTAACTTTCAACCCAAGTACATTAGCTCTGCGCCCAAACAAGGACAGTTTACTGTATTGTATTAGCTAATTAAAAATATACGCTCCATGCCTAGACTTTGTTTTGGAAAGGGAAGAGAAAATGAATGTCATTCTTATAAAAGTAGGATCAATAAAGAGAATCACTGCTAACTCCATTAACCATTGTTCTAAATGGACAGCCCAGCTGACACAGGTGATAAACCATGTGCTTCTAAACACTTTTTAAAATGCTAATCAGACATTACATGGAGCTTAACACACTAATCAATAATGCCCAGATTTAAAAGCAAAAATTAAAGTTATGAACAGAAGGAAGTGATCCCATGGAGAGCTCACCACAATCACCACCCAAAACAAGAAAAATGAAACCAATTTAGCTCTAGATTAAGAACCAGGAACTGGAGATGAATCAATTTAGCTAGCTGGACTGGGTCACCATACATCATGGCTTGGCAGTGCAGGTGAAAGCAGCCAGACAGTAAGAATAAAAGAACACCTTCCTTTCTGCAAGCCCCAAGGTCTGATCCCACTTATCAATTAATTTAACAGAGCCCACCCCTTCACACACAACATTCTAGCTCCTTAACCATCACAACACAAACTATTTATCACACACAACTCCCGGAGGAGCAGGGACAGCACAGCTGGAACCTTTGCTTCTAAACATTTTGTTTTCTGTTCCCTTTGGAATTTAAGTCTCTAACTAAAAAGCAGTAACCCTTTACCACAAGGGATTTCTCATGAACCAAGAAATTGCTGTAAAGTGCAATAAATGGCATTTGGTTTTTACCTTCTTAAGAAAAGTAGCAGGCTGAGTATCCAAGTGTAATTTTTGACTTCTGAAGTCAGGAAGTTTTCAGGGCGCTCTACAATGGGTCCTAACTTGTCACAAAGAGGAGGGTGCCATACTTTACAACTCCGAATTATAGCATGCACCACCTTGGAAAGAATGTGGGGTCTGCCAAGAGACACCGAATAAAGCTTTTAAAATTATCTGATCAAGATGACATCAACTGATTGTTCTGGAAAATGTCAAACCTCTGCTTGGGAGGCCAGGATCCGAGGGGAATAAGTGTTGGTAACTAATGCTATTGACACAGACTGCTGAAGAAGACTGAATTCTCCTGTCTCCTAAATGGAAGGCAGTATCAAAAGATTGCTAAGCGATAGGTGAAAAAATGGCAACAAGCAACTAAATCCCTGCAAAGGAAGCTGGCATGCATTGGCAACTAACATTCATGCCTAATCAAATCATGAAATTCTCCTTTCACCCCTCTCTTGAATTCTGCCTCCAACGTCCTGAACAGCCTATAATCCTAGCTTTTAATTCCTAGGCACACAAATGCAGGAGGCTGAGGCAGGCAATATATTTCCTTCTGCATTTCATTTAAAATTGTAGCCCAATCTAGAGTGTTAATCTAGAAGAGCAGACATAGGGAACCAGATGCTCTGGGACTACAACTTCCATCACCCCTGACCATTTGCCACCCCAGGTGGAAGTGATGGGAGTTAGGCGTAAAATAACATTTGGAGGGTCTCAGGATACCCATCTCTGCTTTGGACTACAATAACAGAGAATTCAACTCGACCCCACCATCACCTTGTTCTGGTAGATAATTGCCCTGAGACTTTGGGCTTGTTCACACAAATCACTGGCTAATAATCCTGTATGCACTGTGGGACATCGGAAACATGGTGCAGTCGTCTAAGGAACTTGCATCTATAGTCTCATATTTTTGTTCTCATAACCTTAGCCTATTTCTATGCTTAAGACTTCAATTTTGTCTCTGCTAATCAGGAGCATACAAAAATGACATAGGATATTACTGCACATAGCATTGCCTTGCTGCAAGGAGACAGTGCAGCATCATGTATCGTCCTTAGGCTTGCCCCTGCACTTTGGTGAAGCAAAAGATCCAGTTCCATGTGACTCATCCCCAATGGAAATGAAGGTTAAGATAAACTTATTCTTTTCCAGAGGCAGGCCATATCAAGTAAAGCTTCTGAAAAATAACACATCCCAAGGGAAGGAAAAGGGCAGCACTTTGATACTGTTGAGAATTTAACACAAGGGGAAGATTTGCCATCATCCCTCTAAAGCTGTAGAAACTACAATAGGGACTTAGAAACGAAATATAAAATCATCCTTCCACTTTTAGAGCCAACAAACAAAATGGATTTTCCTCCGTCCTACAGATGGGGAATTCCTATGAAGAATGAAAAACAAGCAAAAATGGGGGGAGGGACCTATCTGACTTTCAGCTAGGGGAGAGATAATACTGTGTGTGAGTTTAAAAGCTGGATATGTTTCGCATGAGAAACATGTGGAACTACACAAGGAAAGCCATAAGCAGCATGTCAGTGCTATAGTGATGCCCCTTTGATAGAAAGCTCCTGGCAGTCTCTTTTGCCTCCCTAACAAAGACAGACATTCCTGAGCCATACTCACTTTTCTATGTCACTATTCTTGCAGGTCTTTTGCATAGGCTCCTGTTTACTGCTCTCTCCGTTACTCGTTGATGGCATTTCTGCAAAAGTAAGGAAGAGCCCAGATCAGTGAAGGGAAATGTTTATTCACAAAAAGTCAGAGAAACCAAATAGTTAGTGAATTTTTCTAGTGCTGGTTCCCAAGAAGAAACTACCAATAACATGCTGGAGTGTCCAAGTGACAAGTACTGTTGTATCACTCAAGATGCATTCATGACTTGCCAAGTATGGCAGACCTGCAGAACTCATAGCCCACAAAGTAGTTCTGGAATTGATAGGGCCATGGATTACTCAAAGCAAATAATGAGGCTGGGATGCCAAATTATGACAAATTGCAGCAATCCATCAATTTCCTGCTTTACATTGGCAACTGTTCACCCAAAACCGAAGCACTTGGAATTACGAACAGTTTTCAAACCAGTTAGACACAAAGGATCCACTTCAACTTCCTTGAGCAATTCTCGTGAAATCGATTCGGTAAATGGCTTGTATGTGCAATTTGTTCTTTGTCAATGCTGTGAATTGCAGTTAGGATTCTGGAGGTTTTCTATTCAAGGGGTTTTCTGGAAGAAACATGTGTTTACAGGCCAGACAGGTTCACCCACACATAGGAATCAAAGTAACGCCATTTCTGCAGTCAGAAGAGGCAGAGAATTTTCTCACAAGCCTTTTGAAATCATGAGGGGAGGGAGCACTGTTTCCAGAGGAAGAATTGTGAGAAGAGAGAGACTGTTTGCCATCAGGGGGCAGCTGGTTTTGATCTACAGGTGCAGTTGCTGCCTCACTTCCATCCCGAGGAACCTTCAGAAAGGAGTTCCTGCCAGGGGCATTATGTGTAGGTGTATTTTAATGTGCTGAATAGCGTGAAAGTCATGGGGTTGTGGAGAGTGTGTGTATAAACTTAAGTGTGCCTAGTTTATTTTTTTGGGTTGCTATTTTGTTAATGTTATTGTTTTACAGATTATAAATTCTGTATTAATTTTTAATCATATACTATGACTTTTGCTTTACCTGTGATGTTTAGCTTATTTTTTAGTTGTTGCTGTGTTAAGAGTGTTTTATAGATTATAATTGTTTCATTGATTATTTGTTAATTATTCTATATGATTTATGCTGTATTTGTGATGTTCCATTATGTTCTACTATGTTGCTGTTATTTATTGTTTGTAAGCTGCTTTGGTATTCATTTGAATGAAAAGCAGCACAGAAATATAATAAATCAAAATCATTGCAGGACAGCTAGCATCGGAACTTCTCAGGAGTTTAACTGGAATTGAACTCTACTTGCACAGTATTGTCCCAATTCCTGAGCTAATTTCCATAGTGATAATATTTTATTCTTTACTACCATGGATAAAGAAAATGGTGTGAAATCACAAACAAGAATGTGGAATCACACAGAAAAAATCCCCAGAAGATAATGATCACCAAACTTATTTAAAATATCCCTCTACTCCAAATGCAGAATACTTCCTCCCCATCAATACATACTGCCTGGGAACTTCCAGCCATACTTTCTATTAGCACCCCATCTTTTTTTAACCTGTATGTAAATGTCACTTGTCAATAGTGCTAGCAACCAAGATGCAATATCACAGAGAGAGAGAGAGAGAGAGAGAGAGAGAGAGAGAGAGAGAGAGGGAGAGGGATTTGGACTATGGACACCCTAGTCATCAAGCTCCTAGAAGTGCAATTTCTCTCAAAAACTGAACTATCTCACAGGGTTGAGAGAATAAAAATGGTGGGACTTCATGAACGCTGCCCTGTTTATGCCTTAAAATAAATATTTTACATTTCTTATGAAAAGTTTTATCCTGTTCTTCAGTCCACTGCTTCTAAGCAGTTACCAGAAAGAAAAGAAAACAATTCATATAAAGATCATGTATCTAAAATGCAGAATATGAACAGAAGCCAGATAAAAGTATTGCATTAAAAGGGTGAAAAACCAAAACACATGGAAAATTAAAAAGATATCTCAAAAGGCACTGAAATTGCATCAGAGCCAGATGAACCTTCTTGGGCAGGCATTTCAAAGTTAAAATCCCAGAACTGAAAAGGTCTTATCCACCTTACCTCTGAAGGCTTCTGAGAAATATATTAATGGCTGATCATATACAAAGAAACAAATACTGTGACACTGGCATGCATATCTATAGAAGGCAAAAAAGCAGGGGGCGGGATTTGCTATCTCAGAATGCATAATAACCTCAAACACAATTATGGTAATAAGTGGAAGAACTTTCATGTCTCTCAAATCATCCTCCAAACCAAGAGGAATAAGAATGCATTGCAGGCTAGTCACAGGATTCAAAGCCAGAAAATCATATTCAAACTTCGTGTAACTTGGGTTATATTCCAGAACACTCTGGGGGCATTTAGCAGAAGTTTGGGATAGAAATGATGCACCATAATCTTCTCTGGGTGACTCCATAATTTCAGGTTTTTTTCTATTGGAAAATGGAGGCAATAACCTGTCTCCATCTCCAGGAGCACAAATTAAACTGCTGCATGGATTCTCCTATCAAAACTCAAAAGCTGGTAACCGCTCTACTTCAGATCTCTGGTGTTGGGCACACAGGAATAATAATACTCCCAATATGCTGAATAATAAAACTGCACCATAAAATACCGATTGTCACTATGCAAGCCAACCCAACAGATTGCCACATATATCTCTTACACTCACCGTCACTTGCCCACTTAGAAAATTCTGGTGTTATTCGGGTACTAGGCGTGCCACCACTGGAAAAAGAGACAGCAGTGAAAATTTGTCCCAGGAAAAATCCCACAGCATGCATTTCTTCTCACCATTATTAGGAATGATTATGTACATAGTATTTAAAGTTTGTCAATTGCCTTACAATTAATTTGTGTTTACTCTCACAACTATGTTAAAGCAGGACACTGTTGTTTTCATTTTACATATGGGAAACTGAGGGAAAAAATCTGTCTGCCCATGCAATGAATCCCTAGCAGAAGATGAACTTGAACAGAGGCCTTCCAGGCCCAGCCATAACTATGTATCCACTGGAAGGGAGATAAGACATGTTCTAGTCAGTGCAGAATGCAGCTACTGCAATGGTGAATTAAGAGTGGATTACACCGATGCTACAACTTTACTGACTCCTTGCCATCGTCTGCATGCAATTCAAGATCCTAGTTCTTGATTGATTTAAGCATTTACAGAACTTAGAGCCCACCTTTCATCTTCTGTTCTGTCACTTTCTTAAGATTTACCAAGAGTGCACCAAGACCTCCCTTTACTTGTGTCATCCACATGCTAAGCTTTGAATAGCATGCAGAAATGCTTTCAGTAACTCACTATAAACTGTGGAAATTCCAACGAGACTCACTTATACTTTGAAATAGCATTTTTTCAGAAGCACTCAAGCACTTTAAATGGCTAAATTTAAGCATACCTAGAGATACTCTCACTGTTTTCGTAATTTTAAATTACTGTTACTTTACTGTATTTTTAATATTTTGTTGGAAGCCGTCCAGAGTGGCTGGGAAAACCCAGCCAGATGGGTGGGGTATAAATAATAAATTATTATTACATTGCTGAAATTATTGCTACCACCTACTATGGGCTATAGGGATAGGGCAGGTTAACCATCAGAACTCCCCACTAACACCCTAGCATTTCTGCCTTCCTTTCAACATCAAATATTAGTCACTGTCAATTCAAATTACTGGAGGCAGAAATAGTATGAGGCAGATATGTGTTTCTATGAAGTGAAATCTGATTTCAGGCCACTGCTTGTAACAAGCTAAGCAGTAGGAAAACTTCATTTCACTGCTCTATCAATCTCTTCAACCTTGACCTCCAAGGCTCACTCAGCCTAAGAGACTGGAGCAATGTAAGTGCTGTTTCCACACAGGGCAGAGGGCTTGAAAAACCAATCCATTTCTTAGCTCTCTGTTAACACCCATTCAGTTATTTGCCTGAAATGCTTTCCAGAATCTTCCACACAAGGCCTGTGGAGAAGTCTAGCAGACAGCAGCCCAGAATACATAATCAACACTGCAAGGACCTTGAGATCCATTAAGGTGGTCAACTCCTAGACACTTATGGATCCTACCAGAATCCAGAATGATCTGGGGGATTTAGCTGCTTTTGCCAGTGGTTCAGTCACTGTAATTTGTAATTGCCAGAGTCTCTTGAAAAAACTACTCTTGAGTACCACCTTAACCAGTGGAAAAAGGCTTCCCTATCGTTTAGTAAGATATGGTCAAAGAGTGCTAGTAGTTTTTTAAAAAATCAAAATTAATCCACTGAAAGGGAAGGGTCATAGTTCAGTGACAGAACACATTATTTACATGTAAAAGGTCCCTGACATTTGCAGGTAAGATCCCTATATGAAACCACAGACAGCCTCAAATATTTAATGTAGACTGACCTTCACCAACCTGGTACTCTTCAGTTTGTTTTGAACTACAACTCCCATCAGCTTCAGTCAGCATGGATGTGTTGACTGCACCTGATGGAAGTTGTAGAAAACATCTGCAAAGGCTGATGTGAATAATACTGAGCTAGATGGACCAATGATTGACTCAGTATATGGGTTTGACGTTCCTGCATTGCAGGGGTTTGGACTAGATGGTCCTTGTAGTCCCTTCAAACTCTACAATTCTATGATCTGTATGCACTTGTCTTACTTATTTCAAATGGGGCACAAGCATGCTTAACAGGGTTTCCAGCCCTTCTCCTTTCCTTATCCACAAAATGAAAAACTTTTGCACCCTGCCCTGTTGTCAAAAATTCATAATGTGGGTCTTATCAAAAATTCTAAATTGTACAAAGCCTATATTTCTCAACTGTAAATGAATAAGCTCATCAATATTATACAAATCTACCTGATTTTCATATTTCTAATGGGCGAGCTGAGAGTTTTTTCCAGTGCACAATGCCCCATGTACGAGGTGCTATGTCCAGAGTCAGGATTTAATTTCTCAAAGAACAAGAACTACTACCTTTGGCATAAATGTGGCCAAGGAGTAGGGTGGGACTTTACTGCTGTGTTATAGATGGGTAACCATTTTCTTTGCAAGTAGCTGCTTCCAAAGTTCTTCCTGCCTTGCATCTCACACTGATATGATATATCTGCTTTGAGAAACATCCTCACCGCCCACCCAGCACCATGAAGCATGTCCTGCTCCACTCCCAGACAGTACTTTTAAAAGTCCACACTTACTTTAAGACTGCACCTCGAAGCGCCTCTCTCTCCTTGGCTTCACTTGGTTCTTCCCCAGTGCATGGAATGATATCTGCCTCTGTGTATCTAAGCATGGAGGGTTAAGGAGAGCACAGCCTGATGAATAAGAAGCTTTCACTGCTTATCCCAAGCCATCAAGGCAGAGCAGCCAAGAATTCCTTTGAGGGATGGGTAGGAACTGTTTGTAGTCCAAGGGCCACATTTCCTTCTGGGTAACTTTTTCTGGGGCCCACATAGCAGTGGTGGGCAGGGGCAGATGCAAAATGGGCAGATCAATGAATGTGAATGGTACCTTTCCACACTAGGCTAGTTTCTACACACACACCATACAAATTCAATATAGTGCACCAATTAGAATGGCACCAGAAATTCTGAAGTACTAAAGAATGCATTTCAAAGACCACAAGGTTCCTTTCACCACAAGGAACATGTAAACACAATAACAGCTGTTTGATAATAAGAACATGCTCATCTGAAAACAGCAGAGGAGGATATCATCTCTCCTCAGCAAGGAACCGGATGCTGGAACTGGTGAAATTACTACCCAGCTCATGACTAGTAAATAAAGTTGCTAACGGAGCAATTTCAGTGAACAGGCAACTTGTGGAATCCTCTCCTAACTGAATGAAAATGTATGAATGAATTAGGCAAGAGCAGCAAGAGTTTTAGTGGCACAGCAGAGCCACAGTCTCTTGGTGGGAGTTCAGCACCTCTAGAAAATGATACTGTGGCTTTCCATATTCCAGTGTGTCATCTCCATCCACATCAAGGTCAGCATCACTGTCTGGATTCTCCTTGCCGCTGCACATGACAAACCCGGACCCTGAAGGAAAAGAAAAGATGTGCAATGTGTCACCACAGGGCACAGAGGAACAAAATGTGGCCTGGGCAAGTCTAGGGGAGGGAAAAGATGGCATGGGAGAGAGAAAGCAGTCTTTTAGCTGCATAGGTTTCCAGCAGTCACTTTCCTCCAGGCTCATTTTAGCTATGGTTTGATCCAGGCTATCTCCCTGTCTCAATTGTATGTAATACAATGGTAACATTGTAAAATTTCATAAGTATGAAGAGAGGTCACGATATATCTTGATCTATAAATCTCTTTCTCTATATAGAGAGACAGAGCGCGCTGGGGGAGCAAAGAGAATTGTGAGTCATGACACAGTCTGTCAGAGATAAACTGGACTGGGAACCAGCACTGCTCAGCAACAGAAAAAGTGTACTCAAGCCAAAAACTAGCAAGTCTGTGATTTATTAGGTTTGTGGCAAGCAGGAGGTGGTAAATGCGTAGAAACATCCAATTAATATGGGAGATGAAAAACACACTCCAGGCTTGTATACCACAGAAGAATTCTATAGACTCCAAATGCAAAAATGGGGAAGTGAGAAATAAGGGTTCAATGCAGGCTTGATGGACCACACATAAACTGATATGTAAAGCCGAATACTTTTGTGTGCAGGAAGGAAACTGGTTCCAAACACTATCATCACTTCCTTCACGATCTTGACAATTTCATAAAACTGAATTCCTTGCCATCCCACCCCCACCCCACCCCGTGCCCGTGCACTGGGTTAGATCACATCACAAAGATTTTAATGAGCAGAGAGCCAAGGGGACAAAGATGTTGTTTACTGGAGGTGTTTCAAAGAAAGGAGTATATTTAGTATTGAATGGACAGAAGCAAAAATCGAGTGATGTTGTAAGGAATATCCCCGTCTCAAATTACCAGAGGCACCCAATCCTAGTCATAAATCTGGCATCTAGACTTTATGCACAAATGCAAAATCCCTCCATCAACCTTTCATTCCTTTCAGTTGCACCAGCCCCTAAGTCTAATATTGCACTTGCCTGTACTCTTATGGGCAGTCAAAAATTCTGTGCTAGAAACCCAGATTCTGCACTCAGATAATTCAGTGTTATACAGCTCAAATGAAGGATTTAAAAGCAAAATTGTTTTGTTTACCCACTTTGGGCTGTAGTGTGGAACTTATTTTTCTACGAGTAAGTTTCTATTTCAACCTCTGAAAATGGAAGAGCTCCATTCCTCCTCTAGGAGGAAGAGGAGGGTGGCATATTTTGCAGATTTCCCCTTCACCTTTCAGAGCCCAGTGCCATCTCCCATGTTGTTTCAGATGGTCCCCTGAGCTTCCAGAGCAACTTTCCAGGAAGGGGGCATGTTTGGAAAGAAAAAAATCAGCAACCTCTCTCACTTTTGCTCTAATATACTACTTTCAAAAGAAGTTAGCTCAGATATTTTCTGCCATTTTGCAATGGTAGTTGGATGCCATGTTTTCAAGACAACACACAATTTGGCAATACAGTTTATAGAGAAATCCTGGCTAGCTTTTGCACACCTCCATTTTGCCCACTGTGAAAAATGATAACTAAGGTTGCTAATGTTTGCTCCTGCAGACTTCCTGGGTTTTTGTTTTTCTTTAAAGATGTGCATGCACAGGAACTGAAATACCTGCAAAAATGCCCAGAACAGTAGGGGGGGGGGGGATGACTGACATAAGGGACAGAAAAACAGCCCAGATACTTTCCATCAAGTTCTACCCACTGGTGTAGAAAACGGAATAGCAATGAATATTCATGACTGAAAAAATGGAATTTGTGGAAACTTATCTGCTAAAACCCACACATAGAAAAACTGGATTTTTGTAACTTATTTATGTTGTAACACCCAGATCTGGAAGTACCCCCAATTGCCCCAGATTTTGAAGCCTCCTCAGCAATGGTTTGTCTAACAAGTACCACCTTTTCAGTTTATTTAGATTTAAAACAGGACAGAGTTGCTAAAGACTGTGGTACTTTTCCATGGTTGCCCAAAGAGCGTGAGTGCTATTTCACACTGGTAGAGACAATGAGGTCACACAGATACTGGCCTGCAGTATGCCAGTATCAGGTATAATTTAGCTTGTAATTTCTGAAAAGCCCAGCCTCTAAACACACAAGCTTCTTTCTTTCCCACCATCTCTCAAATACAAAGCAGAAGTTATGGCCTGACCTGGGCTGTGATCTGAATGCCATCTATATTAAAGATATAGAACAAGATTTGAGGCTGGAGGAAATCTTGAATAGAAATGAAACTCATCTCTGCTTTACTTCAGTAACAGAACTGATACAAAAATGGGGAGAAAGAAGCAGCTTTTAGGAAATCCAATTTCTTGTCCTATATGTCAAATTAAGCTATCAGAACACAGTACAAGCAACAAAAGTTTACCATACAGAGACCAGAATCTCCTTTTCACAGTTGCATTTTTCTATATGTGCTCAGGAAGCTCAGTTCAAAGACTGCAAAGTAGAACAGAGAAGCCTATGATGCCACCAGAGTCCAAATTGTTATATGGAATGCTAGGGCTGCACCTTGAAGGAACCTAAAGTATGATCATAGTTTCATTTCAATCAGGCCAGAAAGTAAGTCCAAATGAGACAGTAAGTGGGCAAGGCTAACATGGGTTCCTGATAGGAGGAAGTCATAAGTAGAATTTTGATCAGATTTCTCTCTGCTGAAACTTTATTTTCTGAAATTCTTCTTAGAACCCAGTAAATCCTGGCAAATCCTGGCCCAATCTTGGTCTGCCAGGTTGTTTTCCCCAAGCTATGCTAACCTGCCCAACAAGTTAGTTGACTATAGCCCATAGTACTGTATTTAAGAGACTTAAAAATTGAAATGGGTGGCTGGCCAGAAATGGCCTTAGATATAGGGTGGGGGCAGGGAGAGAAGAGAAAAGGAAGGAAAGTAAACTATCATACTGACTTACAGAATCACTTGCAAGATTTGGTGATACTGCAGGATACTAGGGGAATGTTGTCACTACTTTATTTAACAAAATATACATACCACTTGATTGCAGCAAAACCTCTAAGCCCTTTACAAGAAGCCTAGAAGGGGTATATACATTTTGTTAAATACAATAATAAATTTTGCAACCAGAAAATGTAAATTAAGAAAATGTTGCATTACTCATTATGCTTAAAAGTTCTAGTCGCATATCTTTTTTCTTTCATACTTTGGAATGCTGTGCATGTATGCACATGAAATTTACTTACTGTAGTCAACACTGTTAGCACCCTAACTTTCTGTCCTCCAGTCAACTGACTTTGCCAGAGAAGGAAAATTAAGTCTGTAAAGCTTCTTATGCTTCAGCAGCAGAGCACAACAAAAGTGTTATGGGTGGCAGAAGTGGTCTGGAGTTCTCATTGTGTGGAACAAAACAAGTTCATGCATCTACAGGAAGACTTGATGCATAAGCAATCTATCTGCCAGCTTTAGAAAGTCATGGGTCTCTGCTTTACGCTGCAGTAACTGAGGGAGATTTACAGTGGTACCTCGGGTTACAGACGCTTCAGGTTACAGACGCTTCAGGTTACAGACTCCACTAACCCAGAAATAGTACTTCGGGTTAAGAACTTTGCTTCAGGATGAGAACAGAAATCAGCAGCAGTGGCGTGGCAGCAGTGGGAGGCCCCATTAGCTAAAATGGTACCTCAGGTTAAGAACAGTTTCAGGTTAAAAACGGACCTCCAGAAGGAATTAACCCGAGGTACCACTGTATTTATTTTTTAATTCCTGAGTTGCCACTGGGTAACATTATAGTATCTCCAGAATCTCAATAGTGACTCCTACATGGGTGACGCTACCTATAAAAAGGGACCCTGTGCCCAGCATAAGGATGGATATAGGGATGGTTCCAACAGGGTCAGGGCTTTTGTTACACTTTTGTGTCCCAACTCACTCACATTTTTTCACTGTACAGAGCCAGTGAAAACATGCCAGCAGCTGTTTAAATACTGGAGGTCTAAACCGATTTACATTAATTATTCATCCCAGGCTCATTCAAACCAGATTTCTGGACAAGAACCTTTATAAATGAATTAAATGGGGTTTATAAAAGCAAGACAACCCAATAGGATCATAGCTGCTATGTGTGCACATATGTGCATGCACACGTGCATATGAAGTGTAAAGATCTAAAAAACAACAACCACACTACTAGTCTTTGGCACAAGCACAATTCCACCCTGAGTGGGGAAAAGGACAGGAAGCCCAAGACAGAGAAGAATTCCAACAAAAATGCTTGAAGGCAATTCCATGACTTCCCTGCCCATAAGGCTAATGGTTCTAATATACCCAGGTGATTGCTTCCTTGAGGCAATGCATTTCAGGGAGACCAGACCTCTCCCTTGACATAATCATACTAGCTTTTAGGGTTCAAACCAATTTGTCCTCCATGTTTATGAATGCATATCCCTTTCTTAATTTGTAGGCTATTTGAGGAAAAGTCTGTACCCATATGAATTTGCCTGGGTCCTGCTTGTGAATCAGCCATTAAGATCTATTAATTGGTAGGCATCAGGGCCTTTCTGGTAATGGACTCATACTGCATAAGCCTCTCCTGCTGCCTCCCTGTCAATTCTTAATGTTATCAACGAAAGGGCAGTCCTACTCCTTGCTTCAAATTCTAACTGTAAAATAAAACAGAAAACCTTTGCTCTCAGACACTTCAAGCTTATTCCAGTCCTACCACCTTTTCACTTAGAAAGTAACCACTTATGTAGAGGAGAAAGCTGCAGGATGTGGGATTGTGCATGCATGCATCAATGAAATCCCCAAGCCTCACTCGTCTAGGCTAGCTCACTGCTTCCTCAGTTCCCTGGTCAGCCATAAGCAATCTCATCCTGAACACCACTGGCAACATTTCCCTTGTAGCAGCCAGAAAGCAATGAATTTTCAAGTCAGGACTTCAGGTGCGGGAGAGAGGAGGTGCATTTTTTAAATAAAAAAATTACACTGGTTCAGAGAGGATGGTTGGGCTCTGCTTGGGAAAGAGCACTGTTTTGTTTTCAAAAATATATGTGCTGGGTCTGAAGCCTACTTGGAACCTATGTCTGCTGTTCTAGAAATTCTTAAACTTTAGATTGGGCAGACTAGTGCTTAGATGCGCTCTCTTACATTTCACAAATTCCAGGGCTGTTGAATGGAATACAAATCAGATTCCAAGGCAGAATCTTGGCCAAACCCAGCCCCCAGAGGGCAGTAGAGGTCATGATTAACTTTGTTCCAGATTAAGTTCCCCCTTTCTTATCATTCAGTACTTTCAAGTCATGCAACCTCCTGTGCTGCTAGCCCCAGCAATGGGTACCCAGGAGCACCACCTTTGAAGATGGAGGTTCCATTTAGTAATCATGTCAGTAGCAGCTGACAGGGCTATCCTCCAAGAATTTGCTAAATCTCTGTTAAAGCCATTGGGCATCACCACATCTTCCAAATATGACTAATCAGAATAAAATGTTGTGTATTTAGGCCCATTTTGATGTCTTCTCATCTGGGGTGGTTAAAAGAACACAAAGCATGCCATCGCGTTATTAACTAGTATTTATGCAGCAGCTTAAATAGACTCAAAGAAGAAGAAAAAAAAAGAGAAATTTTAAAGGGATAAAGTATATTTTTACTTTCGGATGAGGCAAGTGTATTACAGTTAAATCACCGAAGTTTAAAATTATTAAAATTGTGTCGTAGGGCTTCTTAATCTCCAATTTGGCATTCCTTAGAGAAAACAATTTTGCCAACTCATCCTTCCAATCTGCTAGCTTTTGGCTGAATACCATTTACTTTTGGTGATATAACTAACCCTACTGAAGCTAAAGCAACACCATTTTCTGACAGTCTTAATCCAAGATGCCTTTCTAAAGGTCCAGACAAACAAGAGTGAGCATGCAGGTCAGACTCGGGAGCCATTAAGCCAAGAAAAAACAAAGTTACTGTTCTGTCTCCAATCCCCATTGCTCTTGTAGGCGGCTGCTCTGACAAGCAATTCCAGCACCAGTGTTGAGTGGCACCTCTATAAACCCTGTGACAGTTCGGGAGACAAACTCTCTCATCAGTCAGAATGTACCTATCAAGATCACTTACCTTGAGAGCACAGTAGCCCTCGAGCACTGTGTACACAGCTCTGCTCTGCCTGGTCTTGGAGCAGCTGGACCCAGCACCAAAATTGAGTCAATGCTGAACATTCTAGGAGTTCCGAGCAAGAAACAGCCCCACAGAGATATGAGCCACAGGACCTTTGCTACGAGTAAAGAGGCCCATTTCACATGTGTAGCAGGCCAGATCTAAACTGCACACATTAGACAGCTCTCCCCCTCTCCAATTTCTGAGTTTAAAAATGATTCTTTATGCCTTTCTAAAGAACCATTTTTCTATAATCCGTTTCCACGGTACTTCTGTATGAGTGGATAAGATATATAGCATGACATAGGTGCTACTGAAATTATGAACAGTTTTGGGGGGAAATAATAGAGAACACTGACCTACTACCTGGTATACTTCTAGATTAGAGGGTGTGATGAAATTCATTTACAAGCAAAACAGAAGGGCATCAATAGTCTGTGGCATTCACTGCCACAGAATATGATGATATGACAAGCATACCTAGATTAAAATGAATTAATTATCTTATTAATGAAGGTGACTTCAGCATTATTCTCCTGGGTGACTAGAAACACAACATCTTTTTCCTCTTCCACTCTTGTGACATATTTTCGCTTCCCCCATCCTCTTTTTGCATGCAATGTGTGGGTCTGTTTTTTCAATTATGATCAAACTAGAATGTTTGGGATGGGAAGATACATGGCCTTTTACTTCCTAAAAATCTAATGCCTCCCCACTCCAAGTGCAACCTAGAAGCACTGTTTTGCTAGACATCTGTATGTTTAACAGCACCCATGACTATGCTAGTAAGATAAAATCCCATGCCCTTTAAAAACAAATATATATTTTAGATGTCATACAGAGTAAGTGCTCACATGAATGTTCATTGGTAAAGTGCGTAACTACATCTTCCCTGCATTCCATTTCAATAAGTTTATTTTTCATGAAAGAATTTGTATTCCATCACTCCAGAACTAAAACCCACATATTTTTTAAAAGATGTAAATATTTTTCCTCTTGCTGCAAAGCCCTCACTAACACCATTGTATTTGCGTTGCGAATAAAATTGGGGCTGCAACAGAACTGCACTTCCGGAAGCTGGAAGTGACAATAAGGACTAATGAAACATTCCATATTGCTGTTATATAATAACAACTCTACTTTCCCCCCAACTGAGTCAGAAAAAGTACTGATTTGGTATTTGGGAGAAGCAATGGACTGGATATGGGTCAATAAATTGAAATTCAATCCAGACGAGATGGAGGTGCAGAGAGGTGGTATTCAACAAGCTCTGGAAGGGATTAAGCTCTGGAAGGGATTGCACTCTCTCTAGAGGATCAGGTACTCAGACTATGAATGTTTTCAGATTCATCATTTGAGGCTCAAGTAACCTCAGCAGCACAAAAGACCTATCAGCTCAAGCTGATAACTGCCCACCCCACCCCTGCCCCTGAAAGTCTAGTCATAGTTAGCCATGTCCTGGTAAATTCTGGGTTGGATTACTGAAACTAATTTAGAATTCTGAGGCTAAACAGCCAACAGGGGCCAGCTGTAGAGATCATATCTTGTCTGTACTGAAAGAGCTTTGCTGATTCCAGGTAACTTTCCAAGTTCAATTCAAAGGGTTGTTCTTAACCTTTAAAGCCCAGCATCCAGATACCCGTTTTACTACTTTATCTTGGATCAATCTGCTCATCTACTGAGATTGCCATCTGTTGTCTCTTCTCTTGGAGCCTCCACCAAATGGAAGTGCAGCAGATGGTAACAGAGCCAGTCTTTGCAATGATGGTGCCTTTCCTTTGGAATACCCTTCCCAGAGAGACCTACCTAGCACTCTTACTACTATCATTAAGGTAGGTAAAGGTAAAGGGACCCCTGATCATTAGGTCCAGTCATGACCCACTCTGGGGTTGCGGCGCTCATCTCGCTTTATTGGCCAAGGGAGGCGGCGTACAGCTTCCGGGTCATGTGGCCAGCATGACTAAGCCACTTCTGGCGAACCCGAGCAGCGCACGGAAACACCATTTACCTTCCCGCCAGAGCGGTACCTATTTATCTACTTGCACTTTGACGTGCTTTCAAACTGCTAGGTTGGCAGGAGCAGGGACCGAGCAACGGGAGCTCACCCGTCGCAGGGATTTGAACCGCCAACCTTCTGATAGGCAAGTCCTAGGCTCTGTGGTTTAACCCACAGTGCCACCCGCGTCCCATATCATTAAGGTACCTAGCAAATATATTTCTGTTTTCCTAAAAATATTGGTATTTATAGCTTAGTTGTTGCTTTAGCTTTTCTGCATTAGAAAACATGACTTTAAATTGAGGGTGCAGGGTATAAATGTAAATAAATGAAATTACACAGAAAGTCCCCACCCCCTTTCTCTCACACACACGAACATGGACAGCTCATTCCACGCTTTAAATAGTTTAAAGTCTTTATATACAAGCATACCCATCTTCTCTAAAAAGATAAATACAGGTGGCGACCATTTTGCATGGGAATTCTGTTCCTGGGCCCTACAAATGTTGGTGGAGTCCAAAAGTACCCAGGCATCAGCAGTCATGAATCAATTCGATGTGCACAAAATTGCCACCTGTATTTTAAGTCTGCTTTTACCACAAAGATAGTCAACATATTATTTCACCTGATTCAAACTTGAAAAATATACGGTGTCATGCCCAACTCAATCCAGAGAAACAAAAATATGTTCCAATTTTGCTCATAGGTGGGGTTCAGAACCATGGATTTAGTAAAGGCAGGGCCAGTGCTATCATTAGGCCACTAGGCAGCCACCTAGGGCGCAGACCTCAGAGGGGCACAGTGCTGACCTTTTAGGGGCACAGTTTACACAGATTGTTTTTTGTTAAAGCTTATGAATTTCTAGAAATATTTAATTTTATATTTTGAAGACTTTTATTATTTCTACAATACATCATTTTTTGTAAACTGAAGTTAGCAATTTTTGGGGGGATATGTGTGTGTGCAAGGTTAGCCTTGCCTAGGCTGCAAAATATCTGGCACCAGCACTGAATACAGGCAACGGTGCATCATAACAAGGCCATACATGAACCGTACTTTGCTTGGTTATGTAGCAGTTGCATTGTAATTCACTTTGCTTTGCTTATTTCCTTAGCAATAAGAAAACTTAAAAAAAACAACTGGTCTTGGGGTACAATTATATCCTTAGTTGGGCTGGTTATTTACCATTATGTATGCAACTTTCTAGTGCTAAAAACAGATTCTGTACAGAAATGAGACTGCACATCATCTATATATAAGTGAAGAGTAGAACTGAAGCAAATAAAGCACAGAATCTGTTTTATTCTTTACAGCATTTAAGGGGTAAATCTCCCACTTGTCTGATTATCATTTAGGCATTGTGAGTAGTAGCACACAATGGCTTTAGAGTTCCACTGTCCAGAATGCTAAGAATCAACTATTTGTTTTCACTCACTATTTATTATTCCAAATTTGCTCACACATGATTACTTCCTACTGAAGTTGCTACTGCTTATAATTTAACTGTGTGTCACTGGTTGTCATTTATGGATACGTTGCTGTGTATTGTTATTGATTTTAAATTGTAAGCCACCTAGAGGGCTCTTCTTGAGTAAAACTGACAGGATATAAATCCAAAATATAAATAAGTAACAAATGAAATAATGACCTGCCAGAAGAACCTCTAGCCATGCTCTAGTGCAGAGCAGAAGAGCTAATCTGCTTATGACATGCGTATCTTGTCTGTCCTGCTCCTACGACGGAAGAGTCTTTAGCACTGGTCCCTAATGTGCTCAAGGTGCACAAGGCACCACACTTGATTCTTCAATATAAAAAATCTCCAAAAACTGAATTATGCTCTACCTCTCACTTGGTGCAGAGACCTATCCAAGGCTGTAATGGCCAGAAATCAGATGTGTTTACAGCGCTTGTGGGTAATATAGAGAGATTTGGTAAAAAATACAGTCTCTAGTTAAAGACTAAAAAAAAAGCAGGTTTTGTTAATTACTTTTCCCACAACATCTACCAACCTCTGGCTGAGCTAATTCACCTGCTTTGCCTAAAGTGTTGCTTGCTCCTTCCTGGATAAGGAATAACTCTCCCCCACCCCCCCACCCCCAAAAGCAGCAATAAAAGTGTTTTAATGCTGCCAGGCCTCACACACATTTCCTGGGAACAGCTCTTGGCAGTGTTTGTTTCCTCAGCTGCCGAAACATCCCCAAACTAGCATCAAGAGAGCATAGTGGCACGGATGTAGCTTTCCTTTAAAAATGGCTTGGGGAAAAGCAAACTGCCTTGACTCTTTTAAAAAGAAAGGGCAAAAGGAAAGGATCGCTGTAGTCAACCTTTGATGGCTAATGTTTGTTGGAATTAGTTATTAAATTGCATTGTTCTATTACCCTGTTGCACTATAAACGATCAGGTAAAGATGAATTGGATTAGTAATGTTCATGACTCCAGGTTGATGGAAAACTAACCTGACCACAGAAAAATGCAAAGTCTGGTTTTCACTGGCTGCTATGAAATAACTTAATCAGGATCATGGGATTTATAAAATACACACATAGGTCTTCAGTGTTTGAGGCCATGCATATGGATCATTGTAGTAGAGCTGCCACTCTAAAGTCATCTTTCACGCTGTAAGAAACAGAGCCTAGGCTGCAAGTCTGCATCCCAACTGCTTGTAGTCATCTTTACTAACACACCAAGGAGGAGACTTTAAGAGGGGGCTGTATAATTTTATGGCCATTAATATTTTGTGGTACTGCTGCATGCCAAGGTGAAAGTCATCAAGCCTGTGCCTCAGGGGGCAAGCTGGTTGCCTGCAAAAGGATTTTCCCTCCTGTAAACAGCACCTCAGAACTTGGCTGAGAGCACTACACAAGTTCCCCTTTGTGCCTCCATCACACAGTGGATACAGCTGGAAAGAGGATCCCATATCCAAGCTGCTATGGCAATTCCTCCAGTTCTGTGCCAGCCTAATGTTCAGCAGGAGGCGTGCATGCATTTGTGTGCTTGTATGTGGAAGGCTGCCATACAAAGGGAAATTTGCAAGCAGAGGCTTAGCAATCATTGGCGTAATTTCCATGAAGGTGGCTCAGGGGAATTTTTGTTCATGTAAGGAGCGAGGGAAAACAAAAAAGGAAAGAGGGGAATTAAAGTAATCTTGAATCACTAAACAGGTTCACATCACCGGATCAATAAGCACCACTGACAGGGATCACAGTCACATTGCAATTCTGCCAATAACAGAGGAAGGCGGAAAAGCTGAGGGGACGACTTTTCTAAAGCAGCCGAGCATGAAGTAGTCAAGTTTGGTAAGCAACCCAGAGCAATGTCCCCATTTAAAGGCACTGGTGGAAGCAGCATGCCTTGCTGTCCACTGATTTAAATAACAATGCACTCAAACTTGATAGAAAAGAGTCATGGGATAGCATAACAAGGCCTGTATTTTATAAGCCAAACCTGCATGCTCACTGCAAACTGATTTTTCATATAGGCCAGGAAGACGGAAGAAAATCAGTGTTAATTTAATCAATTGATCAGGCTATTGATTACAAAACTGGAGTTGCTAGTTAGCCATCTGGAGTAATTCTGCCTGCTTTTGAGGGCACAGCACACAGCATCGATTTCTTCACCTGCTACACCAAAATAAAAACAGGAATGCACTTTCCAAGGAAGGAGGGGGGGGTGAAGCAGGATGGTATCAAGCCTGTGGTCCAAAGAGAGGAAGCAAGTCACTAAACACATGTAGCCAGAAAACAGGGGCAGCACAGTGTCTTGCAAGTTTCAAACTGAAATTAGTTACAGATGCAGTCACGGTGTCTTGTGTAAACGCTATCGATTGGGAAGCTGACAGTCTTAGGAGCCTCAATGCTAGGACAATCAATCCGGCAGCAGTGTCACCTGCCACTTTACTGAATAGTTGACAATGCAATTATCCAGTGTGGAGGCAGGGAGTTGGCGTGTGTCAAACGCAGTTAACCACTTTCTGGGCACTACTCGATAATGCGTTTCACCGCTTGGTGCAAGAGACGACATGCAAAGACAAGAAGCAGTTTAAAGTCATTGAAAAACCACACTTCCCCTCTTTGGTGGTGGAGGAGGTGGAGGAAGGAGGAGTAAGAGAAGAGCCCCACTGCCCCAACTTAACAACTGTATTTTAAAATGCTATTAAAATTGCGTCAATCAATATCTTGACAGCTGAGGCTGAAGGGCAACCCCAAAGCTCACAGGAGAAGCTGTATTCAAGGCAGATGGCTTTGCAGGGGGAGGAGGGGGGATAAGGAGAAAAAAATGACGGACTAGAACCTTCATACCAAGCATGGGGGTGCACACACACACAAAATATTGTTTCAGTAATGCTGTGAGAACCAAGAGTAGATGAGCTCATGCCTGCTAGTCCAACAGCCAAGAAAATGTACATTAAAATGTATGTTCTCAACTTGGAACCTACTCAGCTTCCAGCATGGAGTACTTTTAAATGTCACCCCATTACCCTAGATTCCTCCTGCCAATTTAGAGCACCTAACAATCAAATTTTGTCCCCCGACAGCCGGTTTATCTCTTCCTCCTCTGTCGCTGCGCATGAGGGCTATGCTATAAAGGAAATGGTTTACTCAAATGCTGCATTTGAGTAAACTGAGAACAGATACTAAGATTCTCCTTAAACTCTTTCAAGTTTCAATAATCTTGCATGCAATAGATAAAGCATCAGTTATTCCCTTTATTTAAACTGCACTGTCTAATGAAATAGTGGTGCCACAAGTTGTCATGCAATAGGCACCAGAATTATTTTCATGCAATACTTATCCTACTTTTTTAAGGTTACAGGAGAGCAGTGAACCCTAGTTTAACCTTCCCGAATATTAATTGAAGCCTGTCTTTCTGTAACTTGAACTTATTCCCACAAGGCCATTATAAATACATTGCTATTATTCCTCACCCCACCTCAAAAAATACCACTTGGGCAACCCTGTTCATAAACAAAATTGACTCACCTAAAAATAAGGTAGTAGTTTCTACATGGGAATTTCCTAGGTATACAGAAGTATAGTAGTTTCTAAATTAATTGGGGGGGGGGACTGGGGGGGGTCAGCACGACAAGGACCTGTGAACTTTTAGGACCTATGAAGTTGAGTTTCTCAATTCAAATAAAATGAAATAAAAGGAACCAGAGGAAGAAAGACAGGAAACCAGTTTGCTCACGCTGCTTAGTAGCTTATATTATAAGGGAAGAAAAATTGAGGCACTACACCAATAACTCCCCCCCCCCCCCCCCCAGTATACCTTCTCTTTCTCCAGAAACCCTCCTCCCCAAGATAGGCAGCAAGAAATGGTACATAGTTTGTCCTGAGCCCTTCAGAATTAAATTGCATAGTGGGGACGGCTTTAGGCAAGTAGAGAAAAAGTGTGTGCTCCCACACTCAGAAAGCATTACAAGCTTTTGCCCTAGTCTGCCTCTGAACAGGAATATTCCTCTTAGGGGACAGGGATACATTAGGATACATTACAACACATTAATGCTGCACGTCTCTGTCATTTTCATTTCAGATTCCCTATGCTTGTGTTGTAGTCAGACAATAAGAACTCATATATATGTTTTAACACTGTTGTATTCTGCCATGTTCATGAGGAAATGAGACCTCAAATATGTCATCTACGCTTTCAAAACTCCAGAAATTTGAATGGAAATGAGCAGGCATTCAGGAAATGCACACTGTATAGCCTTCTGGGGTGAGAAAAGCAACCAAGTGAACCTTTAAAATCTCTCAGGTTAAAAAAAAAGTTCTGCATGGAAAGACAGCAAGTTGCTGAAGTAGAAAAACTTTCAATTATATCTTTCTCTTACGACTTCTAAAGTGGTTCAGAGCATGAAGGCACAATGGCATTTTTTTCTACCATTGTGCTGTTGACAAAAAAGGTCCAAGGTACACCAGAACTTTAGCAACTTGCCAATTTATTGTGAAAAAAAACTTATACAGGATACTTCATTATGATTGTTATTATTATTAACTGAATTTGCATACTGCCATTCATCCACAGATCTCAGGGAGGTTCACAAAAGAATGCATTAGATGCATTAAGTGGGAGAAAGTGGTTGGTGGTAGCTACAGATTATACAATGTAGTAGTATACGTCAGAGTATAAACAACATTAAAAAAAATATTCCCAGCATTTCATTGTACAGTATAAGCTACTTAGGATGTTGAGCAGTTTCTCTGCCTTGTAAACTAGAAATGTCATAAAACTAATTTCAATAAAGTTTTGTATGTCTTTTAAGAAAAGAATAGTATTTCCCAAGCACCGTATTAATTCTAAGGTTGGGTGGTTCATCAGGCAACCAGATATCATCTTCCACTATGTGCGTGAATGAGCATACCACAAATCCTTAAATCGTATTTCACTAAACACCTCAAATACTTAACTTTTCAAATACTTAAATTTTCCCACTTGGTAGACTGGAAACTAGAGGAGTCCACTAATGCTCATCCAGCCTCCTCTTAGATAATAGAAAGGTAGACCATGCCAAGACAGGGTTTGCTTAACTGTTAGGCATTTATGATGAACTAATAATTAATATCCCAAATGAGAATAAAACTCTGCACTGAAAAGTTAAGGACCTGGTTCCTGAGTTCTGGTTCAGACTATTACCCAGTCCTAACCATGCCTACTCTGAAGAAAATCCTACTGAATTCAGTGGGGCTTACTCCCAGAGTAGTGGGGTTAGGATTCAGCTTTAGCCAACAGATGATATCATGCATATGACTTACATAACAATTGCATGGGATTCCTCAGTTAGTGAAAGGCAAGGTTCTTAGGAAATACAATGACTCTTTTCTCTGTCTTTCTCTTTCTCTTTTGATAGCACAGAAGCACCAAACATATTACATCTCCATCTTCTGGATTGTGTCGGTTTTACTTATCTTATTCATGGTGCCATTCTGAAAGAAACTCCAATTTGAATTTCTTTCCAAAGTGTGTTTTGTTCCAAAAAAACTCTCTGCGCTAAATCTACATCTTTAAAGTCACTACTGCTCAACGGAGGGAAAAGGGTTCTAAATTCTGCTTCAGAAATCCTGTGATGATTACACAAAGTAAATTCATTCAGGTATTTCAATTTAATTTATCTTCTGCAGAAAAATACATTTCCTTGGTGCAGGACTTTTGCATGTCAGTGCGGTATACACAAAAAGCTTACAACAGGAATCCACATCACACAAGGAAAACTGTTGCAGGCCAGCTCAAGACAAGCAAGACTAGATTAGTTAGCAGTCTTGAGCAATTTCTGCCTTTGAGTGAAACAAGAGATAGCTATGTGGCAGGCACCTTGTAATAGAGAACATGCTACTTAGTGTATGAATGAGAGAGACATGCACATATGAACAAATACATATTACAGTTTGTATCGTAAGGGAGTTTCATTCTATGGCATTTCATCTTTATCCAAGCAAACAAAGAAAACAAAGTATTGTGTATTTGTGCAGTAGCAGAAGGGCTAGAAAAGATGTGTAAGGGCTAACAAGAACAGAAATAACATGAGCATTCCTTTAGTTGTCTTTACTGGTCCTTGTTCAACTGTTCAAGACATATAGTGTACTTGTTTCTGAACTGATAAATTAAAAAACAAATTAAAATGAAATGTTGTTTTTTATAAAAAAAGAACAGCATTAAACTATGGAAGCAGACAGTCCGGGATATTTTTTTTAATTTGTGGGATAAGGCAAAAGAGAGCATGTTACCAAGGAGCAATATCTGAAACAGATTTTCAAAACTGGGAGAAGGAGAGAGACATTAAGGACATCACAGATATGAAATTCAAAAGCTGCTCCTCTGACAGCTCTCCTTCCTTCTGCCAAGTCCATTCAAATCCATGGATAACAAATATTAGTTACAGATTCATTCATCCAAGGATCTGTACACACTACAGATACCTTTTATTTCCTGGTCAGTCCTCTGGGAAATCTCATTGTCTAATGCCACTGCCAGCTCTCTTTGATATGACCTTAAATGCAACTTTAACTCAACAAACTGGATGATGGAAATCAGGCACACGCCTGTTAGCTTTGCAGGCGCTCTCAAAGAAAAGCATCTTCCTATTTGTGCTCCAGAGGGGAAAAAACAAGAAAATGTAGCTAGTAATTTCAAAAGAAAGTAGGCGGGATGTCACCCTTTGTATAGTTTAAGATTCCTAGCAGAACAACTGTATGACATCCACATTTTGCTAGAGGCAGATTATTTCAAAATGATTAGAAAACAAAACAGCTTGAGTAAGATGAGACTATGCATTTCCATATGTCAAGTGCAGGGTTTCCATGAATGTTCATATTATAAAACTATTACGCATCATAATTGTATTTCCCCCTACTGTAGGAACAGACATGTGCCACTCCTAGATACCCACTTCATATGCTTCTGGATTCTACACACATAAAAGTACAGTCACTATTGTTGTTGGTTGTGGTGCCACTTCTGCAGTTTATTTTGCAAAAAGTCTGCTGTGACATCAGTGCTCAGAGCAAAAAGCATTTGAAGTTAAAGGGAGAAACAGGCTGTAAGCCAAGAGTGGGATGACAGCCATCTGCAGGAAATGCCAAGCAATTCATCTGACTCTTCAAATAGTCATAACAAGTGTAGGTGACAATACCATCTATTAAATACTTTGCTCTGGCACAGAAGTTAGGCTCCTGAGCCAGTCCTTCAATCTCCAAATTAAGAAAAGGTCTACTAGATAAGGTCACGGGTTTGTCCAGTATCCTGCTTCCCACAGAGGCCAGCCAGATGCCCCCATGAAGCTGAACGGCAAGATATGACCTCCCTACATTGTTGGCCACAGTATCTGGTACTCCAAAGGATCCTGCCTCTGGCCATGAAGGCTCAATTTAGGAGTCTCCCAGCTGGTTAGTAATCTTTTGACAAAGAAACTGGAACACCAAGAATGATGGGCTTTCTCATTTAGTAGGAACACCAGCACCTTTGAATTGCTTGTAAGTGAAAGACCTTCCAGATTCAGAACATACCACACAGTTCCTCATAGGAAGGTTTCTAGTAATCACTCTTCTAGGAAGCCTTGCATACTGTCTTTCAGTCATTAGGGCTTTGCCTCTGTGTATTATTTTCAAGGCAACTGAAATCCCCAAGAGTGTCAGGCGAATAGACAGCTGGCCAGTTGTTGCTTTCCTTGACAAGGTGGTGCAGTGCAGGAAGGGCAAGGAGAGGCAACTTGACTACATTCTTCAAACCCTTCATATCTAGAGAGGACAGCAATCTTGGCTCTATCAGACAGTACAGCTCAGAGTTTAAATGGGACTTGCGCTCACTTGCTTTTCCTGTCTCTGTCTCTCTCTCTTTGAAGTTGCCTGGACAGCTTCCTCAAGCTGGCGTTATCACTCCCTCTAACCACTCTTGGCAGGCAATCTAATTCCCCCTGAAAAGGTCACCGCCATTTTAACTGCCTTTCAATCACATTAGGAGTGCTGCTGCTCGTGCCCGCATAGCTGTGCCTGCAGCTCTCCTGGCTGAGGTGCGATCGATAAACTGACATACCGTTTCACCCCCCCTCCGCCCAACTCCCCCTTTCCCAATGGCTCCCTCACTGTGCAGTTTAGACTCTTACCCCCCTTCCCAACACCAACTCACCTCCTTTGGCTAAAGGAATGACACAATATGCTGATTGACCAAAAAATCTCCTAAAAGTGATACAACATAGGGGGAAGAGATAACCTATCATGCTTTAATCTACTTAGCCCATTTGCTCCAGCAAACGGGGAGGGGGCTTGGGCTCTCTTCTTAGATACACAGAGGCAGCAACATCCTGGGGACCAGGCAGCTCAGACTCCTTTGAAGCAAGGTTCCTACAAAGAGCAAGCCAGCCTCCAGCTCCCCTCCATGCAATCATTACTGTTATCTCTCTTGCATTCACCCTTTTTTCCTCACAGTTACCACTGCCGTGTTTTCTCCATCGATCCTCGTGTAAGACACTGTTTTAAGTCCGCTAGCCTTTTGACTGGGCTAAGCCGTTTAAGAGATGACAGCAGCCTCTATCAGCACAAAGCCAATATGATTCTTTTCGGATAAAGCACTTTTTTCTCACCCGCTCTTCCTCCCTCCCACTCACAAATAACAAACGCACAGACAAAACTGCTAAGCTTTCAAAGAAAAAAAGGCATTCCACCCCCACCTCAACTTCTCTCTGCAATTCTTTAAAGGGATAACCTTGCAATGTAAACAGCTAGAGTAAATGAGTAACTGTTCTTTAGAACAAGTGAGGAATTGCTACAAATGCAGGGAATTTAAAAGGGAAAAAAGTGAGAAGAAACCCAATGCCTCCCGCATTTCAGCAAGTAGGATGCAGGATGGAGCATTAGACATAGAACACAGGAACAATTCTTCATCAAGTTCAGTAGATATAAATTCAGGCCCCACTGACTGGGGAGTCTCCAACAAAACTTTACAATGTTGTGAGGTAAGTCTGAATTCTCCAACCTGGGCACAGTTTGCTGCTGTACTATGCCTAACACTCCCAAGTTTCAGCATCCAGAAATCAAAACTGCTGGTAAAGCACTAGTTGAACCAACCAATGTACGCCCCACCCCACTATTTTTCATGTCAAATGTTATTATTTAAATCATAGTTTTTTAAATATCAGGCACAGTGTGCCCCTTAAAAACAGTTTAAAATTACATCTTAAATTATATATTCTCTTAACACTGAATTCATAACCTTTATTGAGGGACTGAATTAAGTGTACTCTTCTATGTAAAAAAGTAATAATAGAGAAATGTGGTTTTTTAGGTCAAGTATTACAAATGTCACAAAAGTATCATGTATACTTATTATTGTCCAACCTGTAAATATTTAGACTGTCAAACAAAATGAACACTTAGGGTGGTTTTGAACTACCATGCCCTATCAATGCAAGGATTTCAACTTGTGCAATGGGACATTCCCCTCTTTCCTAAATCTGCTCCAGAGAGTGGGGGGAACCCATTTAGGGTATGTTCAGGGGGAGAAGGTTCTTTTGTGCAAGGAGAAAGTCTTGTGTTGATTGAATGAGAGACTTAGCACTATGTTGGATTCCACCTTTACTTCCTCTATGTCGTGGTGACATGCTGTTCTGTGAATAACCTACAAACCCACTCAAAAATTTAAATGCACCTAGTGGTCAAAAAAAGTTGGTAGCCACTAGGCTAATGGAAGTTGTAGTCCAAAAATATCTGATGACCACCAGGTTTGGGAATGCTGCCCTAAAGTATCACCCACATAGAGGGTGTTGCTGTACCTCTGCATAATTCACCGTTCTAATCATGCCTCCTTCCAGTTAACCGGGGTGGGGTGGAGTTCTGTTTCAACTCTTCCTCAAGTGTTATTGTAAATGTTGTAGTCTCAAAACATCTGCAGGGCTGAGTCTGCCTATGCCTGCACTAACCTAAATTCAAGGGGAGAACACATCAAGCTAACCAATTACTACAAACAGCTGTATCATATTTCTTACCTTATTGAAAGCGGAAACTGGTAAAGTGTATGGATTGTACTACCAAGTGCCCTGTTTCTTAGGTCTAAGCTCTGTCCTCACAGCCCATCTAGCTCTATCAGGCCTCTTGTATCCCCACACTTTCTCTCTCTCTCTCTCTCTCTCTCTCTCTCTCTCTCTCTCTCTCTCTCAATGGTCATGTTAGGATGCAATGATGGCCATAAACCAGATTTAAACAAATCAAGCACTTCCCACTTCGTTCCTCCCTTTCAGGTGCACGGAAACACCAAGAAGCATCTGATTCAGCAGCTGAACCAAAACCTGAACCAGTGCTCCTGGTTGCTTTATCTCAAATAAACTATAATCAAGAAACAAAGAACTATTCTTGGGTTCCTGGTGGTGGTTTGTTAATGAGAAACAAGCCAAAAGAGCTGGTTTGGACATGACGCTAAGCCAGCAGTTCTGCAAGTTGTTTCCCAGCTTTGAGAAGAGAGGACCACAACAGTGAGTGCTTGAACTGCATGCACAAACACACATCTATGAACATACTAATCCACATATCTATACATGCAGGTCTTGCTATCTGAACACAATGGGTCCCCAGGAAATCATTCATTAGGCAAGCAACCACACAATGAGCTGATGATTTCCATTATTTCCTATGGGAACATTTCAAATCTGTGAATTGTCTGATCTCCCTCTCTCCCTGGTTTCCACCCCAAACTGCTGCAGCCAACTAGCAAAAGACAATCTTTCCTGCTCCTTGATTTGTCCCAATCTCTTTCCCTTCCTCCGTTCGTCCCAGGTTTCTAATCAAAATGGCTGCCACTGACCAGCAAAACACAAATAAGCAAGGAAATAAGCAAACTCCAGCTATTTAGATAACTGAATGAGCTACTTGGGCAGCAAGGTTTGGGTGTAATTTTTTGTGTTCAGATGACTGAAATTTCAGATGGCAAGCCTTCCGATAGCAGGACCTATGTGCACTTTATGGCCAAGTGTTGCATCCAAACACGGTCAATATAAGTGAACTCTTATGTTAAAGGTGATTTAGGCCTTAAAGGCTACAAAAGTTACTATTCCACTTTATAAAGTGTGGAATTACATTTTTCAAATATATCCACTATGGAATACCTTATTCAATCATTTTTAGCATCATCTTCTAACACTGCAACAGCAGAACCCAATGCAAATAATCCTGTCTCAACCTATCACAATGAGACAATAACTTAGAAACATCATGTGGTAAAAACAAGCCAATAGATTGATCAAGAAAACACTCCAGGGAATATGTGGAGAGTAGATTTTGCTTCTTTACACATATCTAAATGGCTTCCATTGCTCCTTAATTGACAAAGCCAATAAGCAAAATGATAATCCCTATCAAAATGGCTGAGAAACTAATCCAAAGTATTTCAGGAAAGGGTACAAAACAGCAGTGAAAATGACTGATGAGCGTTCATATTTCCACTTCAAAAACAAGACAGGGATAATTTACATTAGCTGCCTATGTTTTCCATGCTAAGACTGTGCACAAAAGTGCAGACTGCTCAACATTCCTGGTTACGTAGGAACTTAACTGCTTCTGTCTCCCAGACCTCGGGGCACATAGGAAGACCAACTCCATAGGCTTAACCAGGGTCTGAAAAGTTAACACATTCCTGCAACATTCAATCAGCTGAATGAGAATTATGAATAAAATTTGTGGGTGCAAGGAACCCACGAGACAGCAAAAAATTATTTGTCTACTGCAATTCAGTAGACAAAAATCTGAATATATTGGTAGCTAAAAGAATATACTTTCCCCATATGGTTGAACTCCTGAATATCTGTCATGGTGCTGCTTACCTCTCAAGTCTCATTTATCTATTTTTTGTACAGATTTATCCATAGACTAAAGTGTGAAGGAAAACAGGAAAGAAAGATCATTTATAAGCCCCAGTAACTCATGCATCTTTTAAGCCTGATTTCCTTTCCCAGTGGGATTTTCCTTGGGATATTTTAAATTAGAATCCAGAGCAATCTATGAAAATACAAGAGGATGCCAACTTTTACTTTGATGAGGCAATGTACTAGATTCTCTGGTCAAGGAAGGGTGGGACACTGTTTCTACAGAATCACAATGTTCACACCAGACAGTTTAGTCAATTCTGACACAGAGCAAAAGGCTGAATGTAAGAAAGGAGTCAGGTGCACAGCTAAAATTACATTCACCAATAAAACTCACAAAGGTCACATTTTGCCATAACTCATTCTCTCTTTTGCAGCCGATTTTCCTGTCACAGGGGAAGGAATAGAAGGAGGAAAAATAAGATGTGTTTGTCTGGGAGCCCTGAGGGCTGCAGTGCTGGAGGTGTATGGCAGGTTGCTGAATTCTCATTTATCAGCCTTAAAAAAGATGGAGTGATAAATGCATAACCGGCCCTTTAATATTTTATGCAGGTGCTAAAGTGACTTAGCTGTCAACTTCCATACATCAACAGCGGCTGATAAACCAGCTTTCGTCACTCCAGACTGGGGCTTTTTACAATTTCATTCTCCACTTCCATTTTTAAAAAATATGCACAATATTGCTGAAACTGATTGTCCTGTAGCTGCTCCTGTTGTCTCCCAACTTTGGGCCACATTTCCTCCTCAAAGGCTAATTTAAGCAGGGTTTTACTCATAACTACTATTATTTTATGCTGTTTTCATTGCCATAGGAAAATAAATATTGGTGCTGGCAGAAGTGCAACTTCCCACCTACACTGAGAAGCAAGCACCTGGCCTGTTACACAGTTTAAAAAACATTCAATGGCAAGTGATGCAATGAATGGGAAAAAACATTTTTCCTCCTGACCATGTCAGCAAAGTCACTTCCCTTAAGCAATCTCTAACAGTTAAGAATTACAAAGGAAAATTTACAAAAGCAACTTTACTATCTTGATCTTGTAAGGTATGATTGCTTTTTGTGAATGCATTTTCTGGCAGGAGACAAATAACATAAAATTTCTGTTAATGTTAATACCACAGATCATTACTATGATGAAAACCAACTCTCTGGATGAATTTACATCCATGTTCCTTTAGAGTCACACATGCATGACAAGCTGCTTCAACCGTCATCGGCATCCACATGTTGTCATTGTAAAGATATCATGTCTGTCATGGGAATAACTTTTGGGGGTATACTTGCATGAACAAAAACTGCTGAGGGAAAGAGCCCTTAGCCTGGGCTATAGTTTGGAGGGCAATAGCTCCAATATTAATAATCTGTTTTGTTCTTGGGATGATAGGGAGGGGATCTGGGCACTGTTCAGTCGGCAGCACATCTCAGCAATCCCCAAAATGCCCCTCTTACCTCTGAATCCCCCTTCCAGGAGAGTAGTGGCACGTATCCTCTTCTGCCCGCACCATTCATATTCTTCAAAGCGATTACCATTTTCATTTTCAATGTCCACTGCATCATCCTCCATCATGCATGAGCCTTCCCTCTATTAAGTGAAAAGAATAAAGCACCAAGCATCAATTCAGTGTCCTGGGTTAAAAACTGTGCTAGTAGGTAGTATTCCTGTCGATGCATGCTGTATAGAGAAAGCTGAATGGTGGACAAAGTGGCAAGCACATGTCGACACAGGGTACTGGCAACAGCTAACAAAGCAGGAAAAAGAATGTCATCCACATTCATTGCTGCTTATTGAGTGCTCGCTTTATATTACTGGCTCCCCCAAGGTAGTGTGGGATGAGGTGAGTATCCCATTTAACCACAGGGACAGAGGCTGTGACATTATTGCCCAAGGCCAAAAAATAAATTCATGGCCAAATTTGAATTCAAGACTTCCCAATTCAGTTTCTGACCAAAACTATACTTCCTTGCAATGAAAGGAATGAAGTTCTTTCACACATATAAGCTTTGCTATTGTGTGGAAAGTATGCCTAAAATTTAGAAACTATTTGAACTAGGCAAAACTAGAAAGTTATATAAGGCAGAAAAGTGGAGCTGGAGCTGCAACTCTTCTAGGAGCAAAAGGGTAACACTCTACATCAAGTTTCAGGATTGCTGTTGCTATTGAATAACTCTTTAGCACAGCCTGAAGTGTATGAAGGTGCTGCTACAAAAATACTTTTATTTATTCATATAGCACTGGCAGGACTACACAAATACACTGAACAATACGGCCAATAGGAGAGAACCTCAAGGAATGCTCCATTTCAAGGGCAATACTTAATCATCTTATCGCCAGTTTTACTCCAACCTTGAAAATATGGTTCAAATCACCATTAGGCAACTCCAGTTATGCCTGCAATGTATGTTAACTAAAAAACAGAAGTCCACAGTCAGCTGTATCAGAGGCTGCTATAAAAGCCACCATGGCCAGAATAATAGGTTGATGGACGTTATACTGACTAGTGTCATCTATCCTGCAGGAAGACCAGAACCTAAGTGAAATCAGCTCAGAACGTTAATACTGTGCAGTGGTACTACCAGATTCACTGAATCCCAACCCCACTCTAAAAAAATAAATAAATACTTCCTTCAAAAATCAGAGAACAGAAGAAGAAACCTGCTGGATTTGACCAAAGGCATATCTAATCCAGCATCCTGTTCTCACAGTGGCCAACCAGATTCCTACAGGGAAACCTGTAAGCAGGACAAGAACACACTTGTGGGCAACTGGTATTCAGGGACATAATGCCTCTGATAGCAGAGGTAGTACAAAGCCATCATGACTAGCAGCCACTGAAAGCCTTATCCTGATGATTTTTTCTAATCTCCTCTTAAAGCCATCCAAGTTGGTGGCTATCATTAGATCCTGTGGCAGAGAATTCCGCAGATTAACTATGTGCTGCATCATATTCAGTTTCATAGGATGACTGAGGGTTCTAGTTATTATATGAGGGAGAAAAACTTCTGTCTATTTGTTATTAGAAACTTTCTGATAACCATTTCCTCTCCAATCTATGTCCATCTCTGAGCTTTGCTGGATTTTGGTTAAATCACAGTTGTCTGATAAGGCCAAAGTCCAGCAATAAGCCAGGCGGTCTCCTAGTTAACAGTCAAAAATTGAGCCTGCTATCCCTTCTCATTTGAAAGCTTAGGAAAACTGTCTTTAGAGTAATGAGATTGCCAAATCCAGACAGATTAAAACTTCAAGACAGAACTCAAGTACAGATCTACATCGCCATGTGGACTTCAATCTGCAAATTTGGTTTCTACCCAGATCACAGGAGTAGCAGAGGGTAGGAAGAAATGAGAGAGAGGCAGTAGGGTTCCCTCAGTGCTTCTACCTTTGCAAGGCATTGTTCGACATGCCTACTCCTCTCCTCCTCGGATCCTGAGAGAGGTTGGCTGCAGAGGGGACATACCTGTCCTTCGTCTTGCTTCCTCCGTTTCATTTTTCCAATCCGAGCTATGCGAGGAAAGCAGAGAGAAAAGAAAAACACAATGGGTTATATATTTGCCCAGTGACTGAGGAACCAAAGGGAAGAACATATTAGTTTCTGCTGTCAGCCAAGAATCCTAGAGCCCCTGTGAGGCTTCATCTCATGCCTCTCAGAAAGAACACTGGCAATGGGGAGACCAACCTGGCCCCATCCATTGGCCAATAAAGGACCTGCTGCTCCAATGCTCACTCCCTTCTCCCTTCTTTTTTCCTTTTGTATTATGTCTATTAAGACTGTGAATCTGTGAGCTTAATTTAAGATATATAGGGAACTTTAAAACTGCAAGTGCTTTGTAGGTATTAAATAATATGAATAACTGAGAGCTACAGAGAGTGAGTGTGATATAGATGCAAGGTTTCAAGGCAAACATTTGCTCTTTCCTCCACCGAGCCTCAGTGGTTTCCTCCCCACCACACTCTACCTGCTTCATCTTGAGGAGCTGTGCCCAAGTTTCATCTTTTGCAGTTACAGAACCTTTAATGAATTTAACCAAATGCCCCCCTAGTGAACAAAAACAGCCACCATCCTCACGGCACAGGAGAAATTAAGTCAAACACAAACCGAGTGCCTTGCCCTCAAAAGGGCATATCTGATTCCATTATCTTTATAATACTGTTCCTCCCCTGGGAAAGCCTAAGAACCACTATTTTAATGTTCAGCATCTCCTGCAAATACAAAACCCACACTGTCGGGATGAAGATACTAGTTGGGTCCTATTCGCCTCCTGAATCCACCCTAGGATAAGTCATCAATTTTATTTTTGCCTCCGTTGTTCCTAATCAGACTTATTCAATAGTTGCATTTTACAATATCCTGACTAGAGAACAGTTTTCAAACTGCTATAAAAGATGCCACAAAACACTTCTGCTTCTGCTGCAGACTAACATGACTACCTGAAGCTTGCTCTAAGAAAAGACACCAATCAGTATAAATGGGAAGCCCCAAGAGCCTAGTAATCAGCACAGCTGTGAAGATGTCAGAAAGAAGGGTTTCTGTCAAAATGATTTCTATAATTATGAAAGAGAGCTTCTGCTTAAAAGGTAAGCAGGCTTTGAAATATGGAGAAAAGACCCAAACACACACAGGCAGTTTCCAGTAAATATTTAGAAATCACAGCAGGACTATACTGGACTTAACTGCATTCAAAAGATTTCACTTAGAACAGCACCATGTCCCCTTATCCCTATTTGTACTCTTTGCTCAATCCTACAATTTCAGATTCTATCCCTAATCTCCTACATCTCATCCCCAAATGACGACAAGCAGAAGCAATGCAGAATATATACAAGTAATTCCAATTATTTGCTTGAAGTTTGCTTTTTGGGGAGAAAATTCTATTGTAGGCTCAAGAGACATGCCCCTCTGGTGAACTTTTTCCTTTACCAACTGCTGATTAATTTGAACCCTCATTAAATGTGGGCAAAACATCTGAAAAACTTGCATTAAAATAACATTGATCATTAAGAGAGATGGCTTTAAGCAAATATTATCAGATATTTCAATCACAGACAGGGGAAATGAACAACTTAATAAGGAAGGTCAGAATTTTGACAGAGACCAAAATAAGAGCCCAAGGATATTCTGTGTAGTAACAAGAGATGACATGACAGAGAAGTCACTTAATGCAGTAACAATTATTGACATTATGAGCCTGCCACTTTGCTGCAGAAATTATAATGTATTGCAACTGCACTGCGAGAACGAGATGCTGCACACACCAAGTGGGAAGAAAGGGCCCAAAAACTAAATTAAGGGAGGCACTGGAAAGTAAGACAAATGCCATAAGCAGGGTAGGCTTTTAGTCATAATCCAAGGAGGCAATACAGGAACCCAGCAAAAGCTTTTAACCAGACCAATGTTGACTCAATAAAGGTATTAATTTTTTTTTCTGTTTGGGGCCTTTTTCTCTGGAGTTAACATATAAGCAAATTCAAACACTTTGGGCTGGCAATACAGACTGGCTATACAGGCTAGTTAATCAGCAGAGGAGGATCAGACATCCACCTGCAATCCATTTGCCTGAGCCATCCCCACTATCCTCACTCCAACTACTCTAGAGCTCCTCTCCCCACTTGAAGAACACAGGGCAGAGAGGTGCAGCTACTATTATCCTAGGCTGTTTATACAGTGTAGTGCTAATGGGCACCTGCTCACTTTCTCCCTCCTATACTTAGAACTAAAACACACTCTCAAGAAACAAAAAAGCCAACTCCATCATACCTGAAGTGGAGCTAAGAGGACTCAAAAGTTTCTGTCCCCCCTTCTCCAGCAGGGAAAGGAAGACAAAAGAGGGCAAGTCTAAACAGCTAGCGCACTGTGTTTAGAATAACAAAGCTCCTTTCTGGCATGTGGGAATGAGTACAGGAATGAGAAGAGTTGATGCAGCCTTCTGAAGAGAGATAGTCGATTCTGGATGGGGCAAACCTAACTATTTCTCTCACACTTATGGGAAACAAGGAAGAAGAAACAGTTTCAGGCACTGTCTCCTGACTGTAGCTCCATCTTCGGCAGGTCTCTGTTAGAGAGGCTGCTTTCTTGGACTTTTCTTTCCCATTTTCTCCAAGGTGGAAGCAAGAGCCCTCCCACAAGAAGCTGCACACAGGGCTCTCTCACTTTGGCAAGTGAAGGTAATCCTAATTCACCCAAGGAATGTGATTTGCAAATCTGTCCTAAATCTGTATGTCTTACCCACCTGACTTGCATTTGTGGGTCTCAACTACCAAATCCAGAGCCAATAACGACTCCCCTCCGATGTCATACTCGCTCAGATCCTCAGTATGTATGAGGCATGGTTCAAACCACCTGGATTTCAGAAATATTTCTCATTGCCCTCAAGGAGCAGCTGGGGCAACATTCCCAGTTGACTCCCAGTGGCACGATTTGTAAAACATTTTACTGCAAACCCTATGGACATAATGTAACTTATTCCATAAGTCTGGTGTGAGAATAACGGAAACAGAACTTGAAAACCACTTCATAAAAACTCAGGGTCCATGAATAATCATTTCTATAAACTTAAAAGTCCACTTAATGAAAAACTAAACTTGAATTTTAAGCGCCCTTGCAAAACTTTTAGACCTGTCATTATACTGATCCTTAATATTTTTGAACTGGTTATACGTCAGCAGATTTTTCTGCCATCATTGCTTGTGAGCTATCATGACACACACAGTACTAATGCAAAGCATTTTTGTGCCTCAGATGGCAAACTTTTCAACAACATCCAGCAAATAAGAGCATTAGGGGCTCTAAGCAACATAGTCCACCTTAGAGACCCATGAGACACTGGGCAAAGAAAAATTGTTCTGCTCACAAAATAAGAGCAGCATGAACAGAAGTGTAAATGGAGTGAAGAAGAGCTAACAAAAAGTTTCTGTTCCAACACCTTTTGCAGTAGCTTGATACAGGCAGAGGTGGATCTGGAGTGAGAGAGAGAGAAAACAGGGGCTGTTTGAAAGCCACTGAACAGAATTTTCAATTGCTACTATAGAGCTCAACTATCACTTCTAATCAACGTAGGAGGGATGGAGGAGCCCCAGAGGAAGGGGGGCAACTGCTGAGCTGTCCCGAAGGGGAACAGCTCAAAAGAACACACAAGTGAGACCACAGTATTGTTAATTAGTGCTGATAGATGCAATCATTTCTAATTAGCTCGCTAATCCTTCTCCCCTGTATTCCTGTCGCAGGAGCAAAGAGGGGGGCTGGGTTGATTTTTCCTTACCCTTAAGTTACAGGGCTTTTTTTAAAAAAAAAATCTGAATATAAAACAGCATGAAAAAAAGACTTTCACTTAAATGTCCCTCATTGTGGAACTCTTCTAAAAAAAGCTTCTTTATTCCAGTTCCCACCCAGGATGCAAGGAGGCCACTTATATTGCAATAATGATACCAGTGCACCAGCGTGTCCATAATGTCAAGCAATCTATCTTGCCAAATTTCCCTCTTCATTATGGCCGTGGCTCACCCTGGACTACACTGACTTTGGCCTTTGAGTTGCAGGAGAAAGTTACTTCAGCTGCACTGTTATGCCTGGACCCTAAAATACAGGGGGAGACCTGCCCTTCCACATTGAGCACTCCTGTGACAGCCTCTATTTTGTTGATCCAATTTATTTATTTATAAAATGTATACCACCCTATACCTGTAGATCTCAGGGCGGTTCACAACATAAAATCACAACATAAAAGACACAAAATATATAATAAAAACACAAACAACTCAATAATCCCCACTTCCAAAGCACACTTTTAAAGAGCATCAGATGTCAATTAGCCAAAGGCCTAGTTAAAGAGGAACATTTTCACCTGGCTCCTAAAAGTGTATAATGAAGGTGCCAGCCTGAGGAAAGCATTCCACGAATGGGGAGCCAACCCAGAAAAAGCCCATTCTCGTGTTGCCACCCTTCAGACCTTTTGTGGTGGAGGCACATGAAGAAGGGCCTCAGAAAATGATCTCAGGCTCCAAGTAAGTTCATATGCAGAGAGGCGGTCCTTGAGGTATTGCAGATAGAAGAACTAATGCTTAGTCTCAATCTTTTATGTTACTGACATGTTTATCAGGCTCTTGTTTTCTTGCTCTATTAAGGGAGTTTATCATGTGTTATGCTCCTGATTGACAGGTCTTTCTAGGAAACAAGTAGGCTTCTCATGATTCTTACTGGGCATGGGAGCACTCCTCCTTTTCTGAAGTCTTTTCTTATTCTGCTTCATTTTCTCAGAAATCCCCTGCCTTTATCTTGCCATGCCTCCATGTGTACTGTGCAGCAGATCCCTGGAACTCTTTTGAAGCTGAGCTCAGCTGCTGGGTGGAAGCATGGAATTCATACTGAGTTCTCTTCCATACCTATCTTGTATATGCTTGATCCATATTTTGTCTGCCATTTATGCACAAAAACCCAAGCTTGAACTCTGCACCCCATCTATCCTAGGCACCCAGTTGTGCTAAAGAGGCCCAGTCAATATCACTTCTAACCCCCTAACTTGTTTCTTCTATCCATTTATTCATCCTGAAGCTTCTAGAGCAGATTCTATCAGCCTGCTGCTGCTAAAGATGCAATGCCGGCAGATTCCTCACTCAGTCCTGACCGCTTGCCAATCATTACTGGTTCAAGTCCTCTCCATTTCAGTTTCTTGTGCTGGACAAGACTGCATGCATGTCCCAAGTACAGTGCTGATATGAGGTCTAACAAGGTACCTGAACAGTTTGTTGTGAGATGCATTAGGATTTCTGGATATTAAGACCTACTTTAGTCAGGGTGAATTGATTTAAATAATTTAAATTGCCAATTTTTTAATTTAATCATTTAAAAATGCCAAATATTTAATTTTAGTATATTTTTCTTCATTAATAGTTCTTCATATATTTTCTAAAACTTGGTGCAAATGTGACCACTAAAACATGTTACTTTACAACTAATTAATAGAGTGATATTTACATTATTTGGGCATTCTTATAACTAGGCCTTGCATTTTTCTCTCACATTATATACATTTTGCATGCTTTCTTCCATTCTTTCTTTTCTTTTTAACTCTAGAGGTTGTTGTTTTTTAAGAGTGTATAAGAATTATTATTTTTTAGTGACAAATAGCCATGACAATTTATGTGAATAATTATGGGGATATAGGGATCTGAGCACTGGACAAAATTGTCTTTTTTTCTTTCCAGCATTGTTCTGTTCTGCTTCAGAACAGGTGGGATTGGTCCAAGTCAAACACAAAAACAAACTGAAATGTTCATGACTGACAGCTTTGAAGCAAGGTTTGAGAGTTACTGGGCAAACTAGAGTTTATTTTCATGAAGTAAAAATGAAGGTCCTATGTTTGGTAGAGTGTGCATGATTGTATTTGAGGAATGATCACATTGGTTCTTCATCACTTCAAAGTGATGGGATCATGTGAACCTTTTATTCCATCAGCAACATTAATTTCCAATCCATTTCAGAACATAATTCAAAGTGCTGGTTGTTACCTATAAAACTCTAAACGGCTTGAAACCAAGCTACATGAAGAACTGTCTCATGTGAAGCTGCCCATCCTTAAAGATCTGCTGTTGCACCCCTTGATATGTGTAATTTAAAACCCCCATCTTTGCATACAACTACTCTAAGTGGAAAGCAATATCAAGGTCAAAGATTTTTAAAGACATATCTTTCCAACACCTCTAATTCTGCTAATAAAGAGGTGGTGCACCTTTTGCAGCTATCACTATTTGCTAAATTATTTGAGGCACAGGAAAATGAAGAGAGTCAACTATTGTGATCTGCGTAGATTTGCATCCCACTTTTTTAAAAAAACCCACCAAAAAAACTAGCACTCTTCTAACATGGCTTCTCATAAAGGACCTTCTAAGGCCTTTGACCAAGTCATGGAATAGAGAGTAGAAACAAACAAAAGAAACATAAAAGTAAGTTTTATCTTATGCAATATCCAGTACAGGCAAAGCCTCCTATTCACCTGATTTTCTAGATCCATTTCAAATGATGGTTAGGTCCAGTTTTGGCACAGAAACTGCTATGGTCACACTGAATTATCTCTGTCAGGAGAAAAGCAGGGGAAATGTGTTCCTGTTAATTCTCCTTGATCTCTCAGCTTCTTTCGATACCATCACACAGAGTATCCTTTTAGAGCAGCTGTCCGAGATAGGGGTGGGTGGCACCAATTTGCGGTGGTTCTGGTCCTACTTGGATGGTTGTTTCCAGAGGGTGATGCTTGGGAAGTGCTCTTTAGCAGTGTGGAGCCCTCAGTGTGGGGTTCCTCAGGGTTCAATTTTATCCCCTATGCTTTTTAACATCTGCATGAAACTGCTGGCTGGGGTTATCCAGAGTTTTGAAGTACATTATCAGCAATCTGATGATGACTTACAGCTCTGCTGCTCCTTTATATCTGCAGGTGTGGCAGTGGATGTGCTGGACTGTTGTCTTGCCTCAGTAATGGACTGGGTGAGAGCTAATAAACTGAACCTCAATCCAGATAAGGCAGAGGCATTGTTAGTGGGTAGTTCCTTAGACTAGATGAATGGGAGGCTGCCTGCTCTTGATGGGGTTATAATCCCTCTCAAGGAGCGGATACATATCTTGGTGGTGCTTCTGGACCCTTTGCTGTCCCTCGAGGCTCAGGTGACTTCAGTGGCACAGAGTGCCTTCCATCAGCTTTAGACCATCAGCTGAAACTATAATAACAGTCCTCCTGGATCAGGCCAAAAGCCCATCTAATCCAATACTCATTCCATGGGAATGAGTTTGCAATAGCACTCTCCAAGGTACAGACATTAGCCCATTCACATAAAGTAGAGAGAGGAACAGCAAGCTAATCTACTCACTTCCTCCACTCGGCAGAGATCAGTTGATTTCTATTCTCTTTACAATAACCTCTGTGTTGCTGGAAGTGTTACTGATTTTCCAAAAAAAATGAGTTAGTTGAAGGGGAGGATCTGCAAAGAAAATTTTATCACACCTGGATTTTCAAAGACATCTTGACCAAGTCCTTGTAAAAGACTACAAAGAGAGAGAGACTTTGGAAACAGTGGTGTGGGAAAATACAGCCTCAATGACAGATTTCTATCCCAAGAGTTCAGTGGAACCCCAAAGTAAAAAGATAAATCATAGAATCATAGAATCATAGAGTTGGAATAGACCACAAGGGCCATCGAGTCCAACCCCCTGCCAAGCAGGAAACACCATCAGAGCACTCCTGACATATGGTTGTCAAGCCTCTGCTTAAAGACCTCCAAAGAAGGAGACTCCACCACACTCCTTGGCAGCAAATTCCACTGTCGAACAGCTCTTACTGTCAGGAAGTTCTTCCTAATGTTTAGGTGGAATCTTCTTTCTTGTAGTTTGGATCCATTGCTCCGTGTCCGCTTCTCTGGAGCAGCAGAAAACAACCTTTCTCCCTCCTCTATGTGACATCCTTTTATATATTTGAACATGGCTATCATATCACCCCTTAACCTCCTCTTCTCCAGGCTAAACATGCCCAGCTCCCTTAGCCGTTCCTCATAAGGCATCGTTTCCAGGCCTTTGACCATTTTGGTTGCCCTCCTCTGGACACGTTCCAGTTTGTCAGTGTCCTTCTTGAACTGCGGTGCCCAGAACCGGACACAGTACTCCAGGTGAGGTCTGACCAGAGCAGAATACAGTGGCACTATTACTTCCCTTGATCTAGATGCTATACTCCTATTGATGCAGCCCAGAATTGCATTGGCTTTTTTAGCTGCCGTGTCACACTGTTGGCTCATGTCAAGTTTGTGGTCAACCAAGACTCCTAGATCCTTTTCACATGTACTGCTCTCAAGCCAGGTATCACCCATCTTGTATTTGTGCCTCTCATTTTTTTTGCCCAAGTGCAATACTTTACATTTCTCCCTGTTAGAGATTGCAGAGTTTTGAGAAACTAAAGGATAAAGTGCGAGATTGGTTACATTATCGTCAAATTAGGGAGGTTTTTAATATGGACAAAAAAACAGGCTTCCAGGTGGAAAAATCGAAACTAGAAACAGAACTGTTAGAACCTAAAACTAAGGTACTTTCAAGAATGTATAACTTGCTGTTAAAATGGAACACTCAGGATGAAACGGTCAAATCAGCTATGATAAAGTGGGCCCAAGACATTGGCTATAATATTATGTTTGCTGACTGGGAACGGTTATGGACCACTGGTGTGAAATTCACGGCATGTAATGCCCTGAAAGAAAATATTATGAAAATGATATATAGGTGGTACATGACCCCAGTCAAGCTTGCAAAAATATATCATTTGCCGGATAATAAGTGTTGGAAATGTAAAGAAACTGAGGGAACATTCTTTCACCTTTGGTGGACGTGCCCAAAGGTCAAGGCTTTCTGGGAAATGATCTATAATGAATTGAAAAAGGTATTTAAATATACCTTCCCTAAGAAACCAGAGGCCTTCCTTTTGGGCATTGTTGGCCAAATGGTGTTAAAGAAGGATAGAACTTTCTTTATGTATGCAGTAACAGCAGCAAGAATACTCATCACAAAACATTGGAAGACACAAGATTTGCCCACTCTGGAAGAATGGCAGATGCAACTGATAGACTATATGGAATTGACAGAAATGACTGGCAGAATCCGAGACCTGGGAGAAGAGCTAGTGGAAGAGGACTGGAAGAAATTTAAAGACTACTTGCAAAAGCATTGTAAATTGTATGAATGTTAGATGATGCAGGATATAAAGATAATATGGCATTAGTGACATAGCTGAAAAGAGTATGGAAAAACTGGTTTATAAGAACAAAGGTGAAGTTAGAATAATGTTATGTCAAACTCAAATAATTGATAATAAAGGGAAAAATTGGAGATATAATAGTTGAAATGTATAATACAAAATAAGATTTAAAAGAAGGTGAAGTATTGCTGAACAAGATTCTGTAAAAGGGAATACAGAAAAGGGAGATGTGAGGGAGTCTGGAAGGAGGGATATGAAAATAATATCTAAGAAATTGGTTTTTTATGTTTTTTTTATGTCTTTTTTCTTCTATTTTGTATGGGGGGTTTTTTACTGCGTTTTTTTTCCCTTTTCTTCTTTGGCTTTGTTGATTGATTGTGATGGTGTTTTTTTCTTTTTGGTTGTGAATGTGAACTCTGCTTTATTGCCTAAAATCTTAATAAATATCTTTTTTTTAAAAAAAAATACATTTCTCCCTGTTAAAGTTCATCTTGTTTGTTTTGGCCCAGTTCTCTAATCTGTCAAGGTCGTTTTGAAGTGTGATCCTGTCCTCTGGGGTGTTAGCCACCCCTCCCAGTTTGGTGTCATCTGCAAATTTGATCAGGATGCCCTTGAGTCCATCATCCAAGTCGTTGATAAAGATGTTGAATAAGACCGGGCCCAAGACAGAACCCTGTGGCACCCCACTAGTCACTCTTCTCCAGGATGAAGAGGAACCATTGATGTGCACCCTTTGGGTTCGGTCAGTCAGCCAGTTACAAATCCACTGAGTGGTAGCATAGTCAAGTCCGCATTTTACCAGCTTCTTTACAAGAATATCATGGGGCACCTTGTCGAATGCCTTGCTGAAATCAAGGTAGGCTACATCCACTGCGTTCCCTTCATCTACCAGGCTTGTAATTCTGTCAAAAAACGAGATCAGGTTAGTCTGACATGACTTATTTTTCAGAAATCCATGCTGACTATTGGTGATCACAGCATTCCTTTCTAGGTGCTCACAGACTGTTTGCTTAATGATCTGCTCCAGAATCTTCCCTGGTATTGATGTCAGACTGACTGGGCGATAATTATTTGAGTCCTCTCTTTTACCCTTTTTGAAAATAGGGACAACATTTGCCCTCCTCCAGTCTGCCGGGACTTCGCCTGTTCTCCAGGAATTCTCAAAGATGACTGCCAGTGGTTCTGAGATCACATCTGCCAGTTCTTTTAATACTCTTGGATGCAGTTCATCTGGCCCTGGAGACTTGAATACATCTAAACTAGCCAAGTATTCTTGTACTATCTCCTTAGTTATTCTGGGCTGTGTTTCCTCTGCTGAATCATTTGCTCCAAATTCTTCAGGTCGGGCATTGTTTTCTTTATCGGAGAAGACTGAGGCAAAGAAGGCATTGAGGAGTTCAGCCCTTTCTGTGTCCCCTGTTTGCATTTCACCATCTTCTCCTCTGAGTGACCCCACTGTTTCTTTGTTCTTCCTTTTGCTACGGACATACCCATAAAAGCCTTTTTTGTTGCTTTTAACCTCTCTAGCAAGCCTGAGTTCATTCTGTGCTTTAGCTTTTCTGACTTTGTGTCTACATGTGCTGGCTATTTGTTTGAATTCCTCTTTGGTGGTTTCCCCCCTTTTCCATTTTTTGTACACATCCTTTTTTAATCTTAACTCAGTTAAAAGTTCTTTAGATAGCCACCCTGGCTTCTTTAGGCACCTTCCATGTTTCCGTCTCATTGGTATTGCCTGAAGTTGTGCTTTTACTATCTCCCTCTTAACAAACTCCCGGCCATCATGAACTCCCTTTCCTTTTAGTATTACTGTCCATGGGATCTCACCCAGCACTTCCCTAAGTTTTATGAAGTCGGCTTTCTTAAAGTCAAGAAATTGAGTCCTAGTATGCTTGGCTGCTCCTTTCCGTTGTATAGTAAACTTCAGAAGAACATGATCACTCGCGCCTAATGATCCTTCCACTTCTACCCCACTAACCAGGCCATCAACATTGGTTAGGACCAGATCTAAAATGGCTGTTCCTCTTGTTGCTTCTCCCACTTTCTGGACAATGAAGTTGTCTGCAAGGCCAGTGAGGAATCTGTTTGACCTTATGCTCTTGGCTGAGTTTGACATCCAAGAAATATCTGGGTAATTGAAGTCCCCCATTACTACTATCTCCCTTCCTTTTGCATGCTTGGCCATCTGAACTGCTTGGCCAAATGAACTGCCTATGTCTACAGAAAGTGCCAATCTAGACTAAAAATAACCTGAAGGAAGGATGAACAAAAATACAAGAGTTGATTAAGTTGTTTAGCAAGTGTAAAGCAATCTCCAACCGAAGGATTCTGAACTACTCATATATTGCTAATCCTAGGCAGATAATCATTCTTGTTACTTAAGCTTATGGCTGGGCTAGTTCTGCTTGACTAATAATAGTATTCCAAAGAATGAAACTGTAATGGTGTTCAGGTACATAGAAAAGGTGGGGTGAGGGACTGAAAGAGGAATGTGAATCTTGTATGTTATGTGACTTAACAAATCAAAGCACTGTAGGACTTAAGACCCAAGCTCCTGTCTTTTCCTTGCTGATTTTAGACTCCCAACTATCCTATAACTTTAGCTGTTCTTCAAATACCACAAGATATACAACTAACACAACACAGCAGTTAGTAAAGATAATGAGGAAGAAGAGCAAGTGATGTGTTTATGATGGGACACCAAACACTCACAATGATCTAACACAGAAACAATAAAATGGTTTAGGTGCAATATTAAACCACACTTTAGCATTGTGAGAATGAACAACAGGTTGCCCAGGACTCATGCCCCTTCAAATGAAGTTGAAAGCATTTGGAGGCAACCAGTTGGGGAATGCTGGTTTAGCATTATGTCCAAATACAGCCAACATACAATATATTTGGCAAAACCTAGGTCTGCTTTCAAAAACGATCATGTTCTTTTGAAAAATATTAGCATTTCTGCAATAATCATTTCCAGTAATAGCTCCAAGTGCCCTAAGGGAATGTTTGCAAAATGATCAATAGAATACTGCAATTGTATTCATTAATCATATCCCAGAATTATTCAGTAGCAGAAATATATTGTAGTTGTGTATGTGAAAGTCAGATCACATGTATTCACTACATAGTGCACAGTCCTCATTAATTCAAGAGCTCTCTTCTTTTATCCAACATAGTATGTTACAGCTCTGAATCTTGCTGGCATTCAAGAATTCAAGGAAAATTTCCTCTTGCACTGTCAGGATAATTTAAAGTTGCTCTTAACTTTTCAGGGATGAATTTTCATAATCTTTACTCTTGACCAAATTAAAGATGATAAAAGTACATGTTTTTCTGTTCACTGGCAGTGGAAGTAGAATCAATTAAAATAAAGGGTCACTATATAAAATATTTGAAAAATTATTCCTGCTTAGTGACAATTCACTGTGTTTTACGTACTATTGGATAAAAATTACAAAATACATCTTGAATTAATTACTTCTCTGAAGGCAGGTCTATCCTAAGACCAAAAATTATGGAATCTGCTATTACATACACAGTAGTAATAGTTAGGTTCAGCTCCAAGTTGCAAATTACTGAGGTATCAGGTCCATATAACCAGATGAGATATTAAAGGCCTTTATCCTGCACATTGTTTCACAGCATTGGGAGAGGGTGTTGAAAGAAAGGTGGAATTAAAAAAAAAGTTGTAATAAATGAAACAAACAGGAATTATAGTTGTATGTATTTTTTTTAGCTGTAAGCAGGTATTGTTGACAGCTGGAGATTATAGCAGGTAAGCAAGTGAAAACAATGCCATTGGGGAAAAAAGACTAATCTTATTACACCCATAAGAAAATCATTATTTTTAAAAAGGCAAGCAGTAAAATAATTATTCTACTTGGCATTGATTATTTCTCCTTTGCAATAGCAACCAGGCCATTTAACAAGAAGTGGTGGTACCCCAATTGTGGCATGCCCTCCTCAGAGAGGCCTGCTTGCCACCTCTTGATGGCCATTTCAATGCCAAGTAAAATACTTAAAAAAAATAATTCTCCCAAGCATTTTAGATCTGTGATTATTTAAAGTTTTGAACTGTAATCTACAGCTTCCACATGGTGTGTTTTTAATAATGTTGAGTAAATGATTCTCTCTCTTACCTCTGCTGACAATATTTTCCTGCAATTGTTGTTTTACCGCATTATATTTCATGTTTGCAAGCTGCCTGAAAAGCAATGTCATTGGGAGGCCTACATAAATGTAACCCAGGGGCAGCAACTTAAGATAGGGTTCAGAGAGGAACAAAACATGTTAGGAATACAAATGATTGATTTGAAGCTTTAACCCTTTGGGGCACATTTAGTTCAGGAATCTTGTAAAGAAAGGAAGCATTATACTTGTTAGGCCCAGATAATGAAAGTCTTCATCTCGGAACAAGGGGGAAAATGGTACAGGATTTCTGCTGCACTCACCATTCAGCCGGGTCTGTCTGTTTGCCCTCACTCGCAAGAAGGTCTGTTAAGAGAAGATCAGGAGCAAAAAAGCATTAGGAACTTGCTGGTAAGAAAACCACAGAGTTATTTACCCCATTCCGAGAAGCAGTCTTGGGGAGTGTATGGGGGAATTAGATTAGAAAAATCCACCACAGCACTCTCATCTACCTGACAAGCTTCCCTTTTGGGCGTTGCCTCCATTTACCAATTCAAACCAATACCACAATTTAATCTTCCCCAGATAACTTCTTCAAACACATATACACCCACATTTCCTCTGACTTGGTTGTTGTCCAAATATAGATATCCACAGCACCCCAAATATAGGCGCCCCGTTCATCCCAACTGCTTGCAAGGTTCCATACCACTTCCCCACTCTCTAATTCCTCAGCCTACAAGACTACTATACGGAGAAAAGCAGCCTGCAGCATGCTGTCTAGCTTTGGCTTAGCTATAAATTAATCTCCCTACAAATGAACAAGTATACCTGTATTGCCCTTATTTCCTAGATACCAAAGATAAACAACCTCCTCCTGGCCTTTCCCCTCCAGGGACCCGGTGTCATCCTTAGATAAACAAAGCCGTTCTGCACGGCCCCGAAGAGGGGAGGAGGGTATGCCTCGTCCTTAAATGAAAAAAAATGCACCCTCCAAGTTTATGGATATGGATATAAGCAGACCCCTCCCACCTCAGGGATGATGGCCCAACCCCCGTTCGGATGTAAACAAGCCCCATCTCCTGCCCTAGCGGCTCCGGCCCCAGAGACGCTCCGGCCTCTCAGACGCGCCCCGCTCGCACCTCTTCTCGACCACCGGGTTCCCTTCTCTCGCTCTGCATGGCCGGGGATGAGGGCGGATGCAGGCAACGGCCCCGGCACCTGCAATCAGCTCCCCATAACAGCGGCCGCCGCCATGTTAGCTCCGATCATGTGACCAGGCGCCGCCGCGGCCTGCGCGGGGTGAGAGTTCAGGGGGAGGAAGCTGTTCTCATGGCAACGGGGCGGCAAAGAGCGGTCTGGGACTCGGGACTTTTTCTTTTGCTACCACGCTTCCTTCTTCGCGCCGCAAATACCACCCGGCTTGATGCGATCTCCCTCAGCCCCTCCTCTAACACCACCAGGAGCCGGATGCCCGAGAGGCAACTGCTCACTCCCCATATCCCCACGCTGGGCTATAAACGTCCCCGGCACAAAGCAGCACTTCCCCTCCCGTCGCTCGGCGTCTCCCCCAAAATCTGCCCCCTTAGTGGACGTCTGTGTTTTGAAGAGAAGCACGGAAGGGACATTCTTTTACGCAAGCAAATCCTCCGGCAAGTCGGCGCAGGAAACAGGGACACTGCTAAATGCTTACAACACCCCTGTCGTCACATCAAGGCTGCCTCCCTGTGTCTTAAGTGTTCATACGTGTACATGCATTCCTGTGCAACTACAGACAAGATGCATTCTGCTCCCCAAGCAGAAATTTAACTTGCAGAGACTTTGAGAAATGAGCAGGAAAATGGCAAGTTAGCCGCTCAAGCTAACAAAATTTGGAAAGATAACTTTGCAATTAGCAGATACAGAAGTACCCCGATATTGTCTCCCTTGTAAACAGAAAGTTCAAGCTTATATCCAGTGCTTTTCTTCTGGGGGGATGCAGGGGTTCGCATACCCCTAAACATTTTGTGAATCTAAGTTTGGTCTCATTGAGGGGCAGTATCTCAATATGAGTAGGAAAAAGAGTACCCCGAAATATTTTTTTATAAAAAAAACACGGCTTATTTCTACTACAAAAAGTGCAGGAACCCACTCCAACTTTCTATAGAAGACAAGCTGCCTTTTTGGGTGCCCTGAACCAATAAAGTAACTTCCCAGGTATAAGCAGCTCCATAACTTTGAACCTTAAGAACCCTCAGCAATAACAGTTGTGAGGCTAAGCAGAGGAAAACCAACAACCCAGCAGTGCACACTTGCACACAAGCTGCAACTGTATAAAGGTACCCCTCTTGACAAATTGAGGTCTCCATTCAGAGAGGCACCTCTTTTCTAAGAAATGCTATAGGTATCACTGTACGTTGCAAGAATCACATCCAGTAAATTGTTCTTGGCATGCGTGGAAAGTCTGGCGTTTTATTAAGCTATGTGAAATACTTAGTATTTTATCTGTTGTGTGCATGTATAATAAAAAGGGCTAACAAAAAGTGGTGTGTGCAGGTCTTGTAGACTCCTAGAAACATAAGCATTCCTCCCTTTTCCTGTCAAAAGGCAGTGATGAGCTGAAGTTCTCTATAGGGATGAAATGAAGATAAAACCTTACCAAATACAACATGTTATTGGACAAAGCAGTCATTATTTTATTCTTTTATGACTCTAAAGTCACAGTCAGTGATTGCAAGAATGATAAATCTATAAAATGGCCTTCATCCTGCCAACCAGGGTCCACATCCTGCAAACACTTAAGGGAAGTGATTCACTTTGATCCTATTAGCAATCCTGCTGAAGCCATCAAAGACTATCCAAGTGTTTAAAGGCAAACATGTGTGACAGTGTTGCAATCCTGAGGCCTAAATTGCTTTAAAAAAACCCAACCTTTAAAAACCGTAAGCCTCTCGAAATGCTTTTTTCCTAAGCTTTTGAATTATTTCAATATACCGGGCTTTTCCATGTTTCTTTTCAGTAAATACATAACTTAAGGGATGAAATTTGGGACAGGTCTGCACCCTCCTGATCTCTCTGCTATTTTATACTTTTTAACTCATTTTGATCTCTCTTGCACAGCTCCCCTACAAGGTGGGGACACTAGCTGTACAGTCTTAAATGAGAGATTACTAATTATTTATTGTAGTCTGTTCCCATTTATATTCATTATAATTCACTGGGGTCAATTGCAGGTAAGATATCTTAGGTCAATACAGTATGCACAGAAGTAGACAGCATGATTTTGAAGGGGGGGAAAGAAAAATCAAGTATTTTGGGCAATCTCAACTGTCTGCTGTCTATTTATATTCCTAATTAGCACCTCTGTATGCTAAGTCTGCACTGATTTTAAGAAACAGCGAATGCCTTGCATCTGTCACAAACTGATATATGAATGAAATGCTTTATATTTCACAGATGTTAAGACATTAGTTTGTAAGCTAAAACAAGTAGTAAAATACATATTATTGAGGTTTTGAGGAGAGAGGAGGAGGGCAATTGTTTCAAGTGAAGTCTCGGCTGGCAGCTTCGTTCTAGTACACTGAGCCTCTTCTTTAGAAGCTTTATCCACATTATCTGATGCACTTGAGTTGCCAATGGACTATCCCTCAGTGACTAGTGCAAAAATGCAGCACATCACAATATACTAGTCTTTATATTTCTGGGTGCAAAATACTGTATCGTATCTTGGAGTTTAGGGAGTACCATAGGGAATTCCTTCACTCTACTGTTTAAGCCAGTGTTTCCCAACCGGTGTTCCGCGGCACACTACTGTGCCGTGAGACATCGGGTGGTGTGCCGTGGGAGGGAGGCGGGCGAGAGGCGGCGGCGGCGAGGATCCGGCGGGGGTGGGGGGAGCGGGGGCCGTCGTGCGCAACCGAACTCACTTGGCGCGCTGCCAGCTTGTCCTCCTTCAACCCGGGTCGGGCCAGGCCTGCTCACGTCCCCGGATCCCCTAGCAGCAGCCGCACGCTCTCCAAAAGCGCAACGCTGCGCGCAACCGCTCGGCCAGCTGGTGCTCTGCGACTCCGCCCTTTCCCCTCCCAGCGCCGGAGGGTTCGCGCGACCGCAGCTGTTCCCTTTCGCAGCGCGCGGGAAACAATTCCAGGCCGATTGCCTTGTGCCGAAAAGCACCGCCTCTCCTTCCAGCTCAGGCCCGGGCCGCCGGCTCCCCGAATGACGTCACGGGGGCGGGGCTTTAATGGTGGTGTGCCGCGAGATTTTTTTCCGGTAAACAGGTGTGCCGTTGCCCAAAAACGTTTGGGAAACACTGGTTTAAGCACATCTTCAAAGGATGTGTGTATTATGAATCTTTGGAAGACAAGATCAGCCCATATAAAGACCAGCCAGCAACCAGCAAAGGCATTGTGTGTACTTGTGCAAAGCAAAAACAAATCTCTGTAATAAACTGGATAATGTAAGCATATTTTAATGGCCTGATTAGTACTGTACATGCTGGCAATATCTATGGAAGGTGGAGGGAACATGGGCCAGCACATTTACAGAAGGAGCTATAGCCTACTGATTCTGCCAAAGGCAGAATGTACCTGGGCTGAATGAGATTGGCTCCTCCTCTCAGTTTGACTGCCTAGAGAGAGGGTGAAATCCTATTTTTAATGGATTTTTCTTCAGGCAAATTGCACTTTTACCAAGCAGCTCCACTCTACTTACTATCCAAACCCTGGTCTGGAATATTGGAACCTGACTCTGTCTAGTGCTTAGCATCCTCATTTCACATTTATTACAAGGAGAGATAGGAATGCTCCAATATTTTCTAGGACCTGACCTAAATTGATTCTCTGTGTTAGAATGCTAACATACTCTTTAACTGGAACAGTTCTTTCTTTTTGTCAAGAAACAGTCATGTCATTAATCCTATTCTTATGCAGAAAGCTGGGAAGAAAGGACACAGTATAAAAATTCCATTTTCAAAAAGCAATACTGTTCTCCTTGTGTTACTCAAGAGATGTCAGATTAATGCAGCCAGAGCAACTTCAAACCTCTCATTTACCTACCTACCTACATTTCTGCTTCCTTTCACCTCTTTTCCTTAACCATCCTGCCGTTGCTATTTCACTCAACATGATCACTCAAAAAAACCAACAACTTCCTGTCAGTTTCACTTGCTCTCTCTGAAAACAATTCAAGGCTTCTGGGCCTGAGCTGCAAATGCAGAGGGGACAGTTTCAATTGCAACATAATCTGTTCTTTTTCTTTATACCATAATTCCACAACAATATTTGTAGTAGCCTTTCTGTAACTCTAGTTTAAATCAAATGCATGTGGGACAACACTGTTAACTTAAAACATTTCTCCCCTTTTCTATAAGAACACAGAAAAATGCAGCATGGGTGCCAAACAGCCAAGTAGGAGAGAGCTAGCAACTAATTTTGGCTGCCAAATTATAACTTGGATTAGATCCTAGTTTTCTGATCAACCTTTCAGCTCTCATAATAATGCTTCACTTCCTAATTCTGTTCCTACTGACTTTTCCCTTGCTTTACCAGATTACATTTGTATCCAACTAGATCTAAATACATATTTCAGGAACTGTTGACCACTAATTATGCCATGTGGCAAGCAAAATCTCTACAACTTCTTGGGCAGGTACCTTCCAGAATGACTATTCAAGCCTGGGCTGGAAGGAAAACAAGAGGGCTTCCTGTCTCAGTAGAACTTTGCTTGTTCTACTAAGATCCATTCCAGACTGTTACTATTTTGCAGGAAAGATTTAATTGCATACCAGCTAATTTAGGTTTGCACAATTAAAGTACATTAAAGCATTCTGGTGCTCTTGCACAACAACCCGCATTTAGAAAAAGGACTTTTCGTGGTGCAGAAAGTGATGAGGCAACACACTAGAAAGTGTTGGAAATGATTGACGGGAAGCCATATAACAATGCAAACAAACCAGGATGAAACAAAATAAAAAAAATCCTTCCAGTAGCAACAAAAATTCCTTCCAGTAGCACCTTAAAGACCAACTAAGTTAGTTCTTGGTATGAGCTTTCGTGTGCATGCACACTTCTTCAGATACCACGAAAGCTCATACCAAGAACTAACTTAGTTGGTCTTTAAGGTGTTACTGGAAGGATTTTGTTTTGTTTTGACTATGGCAGACCAACACGGCTACCTATCTGTAACTGCTTCCAGTAGCAACTTAGAGTAAAACAAGGATGAATGTTCAATAAACAGGTCATGTGGAAGTATCCTAGTTCTGCCTTCTGGTTTACCCTCTGATCCTGATTTTACTATGGTCCTGACTCCTACTGGCTCTGCGTTGGTTTTTTGTCTGCTGATCCTTATTACTCTATGTTCCTGAGTCCTGTCTTCTGATTTCACCTCTGGTACTAATTGCTATTCAGTCTTTATTCTCTGACCCTGCCTTCTCACTTCCCTTGGGTCCTGACTCCATGTTCCCAACTCCAGACCACAACCCATGGCCCAGTTCTGACAGCTCTAGATGTATGGCTGTGGTTCATGTGGTTATTCTGTAAGGAATTTTAGAAAGCTTGGACAGGACAGCTCTGTTGATGCTTTACAAAAGGTAGGTGCAGATTACCATTTACTATGTAATTGCCACTTGCAAACGCATGCATGCCGTAGTGTTTGCAAGTGGCAATTACATAGTAAATGGTAATCTGCATCTAACTTTTGTAACCTCATGGCAGCTGACTGCACCATTTATCCACATAAAATATATGTTCTCTACATATCACTGGTAGCAGGGATGTGGAAATACCGGTATTTGCTTTATCACAGAGAGCTCCCCCATGCAATTGCAGGTGCATCAGGTTAAGTTTTCATGTGATCACTATGGGCTAAATGGTGAACTGTTTCTGTCCTTGCTAAGCCACCAACAGAGCTTATCAGTGCAAACTTTGTGAAATTTCCTTCAGAACAACCTCATAAGCAAAAGTTTGCTTCCCAATCTCTCACTAATATATACAGTATATTTCCTAGCAGATCATAAATGCCATAAAGAACTTGCAATGCAAAATTACCAGCACTGCAGTTTTAAAGAAATATATAATCAGGGCACACATCCAGTATGTGAAAAGCTCAGCTTGCAGCTCTTGGAATCAAGGGGAGAATTTTATTTTATTTGCATAAAGCCCATTGGATTAGCTCCCAGAGGAGATTTATCTCTGATGCCTGTGTATTTCCCTAGTCATATTCTAGTTATTCACTGGAGTTGCTTTGTACTACTCCGGCCTGCAAATTCTAGAGCAGTAAAAAATACAAAAAAGGATCATCCTCCGGTCTTCTACCCCTATAAAAGCAAACTATAATTCCCATTTGCCTCTCCATCAAGAATTTATGAGTCTCCATGAAGTGCCTGTTGTGAAAAGTAAAGCCATCAAATGCAAACTGGGATCACTTACTGCATACAGAAGAATACTATTAGCAATGTTTATCTGTATTTGACAATATTCAGAACAGTGTTGATTCATTTTTGAGAGCATGAACTAGCAGAAAGTACAGAGTGCGAGCACTTCATATCTCTGGCATAGTCTGAACTATATAAACTATGACTATGGCCGGAGCTACTAACAATTAAGAAAAGACATATAATGCTAGATATATTAGTCATACAATAGACACAAACGTTCATCCCAGCCTCAGACCACTACTGATTCATTAGCACAGTTATGCACTGGCTGCATTCCAATTAGTAGTACAGCCCATATACCCATGGAGATGATGGGCAGCACCCCATAATGTGTGTGTGCGCATATTTCAGACTCTAATAGGAACTGTAGTTGTACAGTGACCTTCTATTGGCTTTGGACACAGTACAGCAGATAACCTTTGTGTTCACACCTTAATAAACTATACAAAACTTACTGACCAATAAAATTGACAAGGCTACAACACTTTTTACACCTGCAAATTCCATTTACATGATTTTCAGAATGGAGTCCCACTGGTGGTGACTTGTTTCTGGCTAATTGGGGCATTATGCCTAGTCCTATTTTCCATCCATTTGCAAAATACAGTAATATCAAAATTAAAACTAACTTTATTCAATAATAGTTACAGGGTACCAGGCAGAGGGCCTTCTCAGTAGTGGCACTCTCCCTGCGGAACGCCCTCCCTTCAGATGTCAAGGAGATAACTTTTAGAAGACAACTTTTAGAAGACATCTGAAGGCAGCCCTGTACTGGGAGATTTTATGTTTTTAGATATGCTGTAAGCCGCCCAGAGTGGGTGGGGTATAAATAGAGGTGGGTGGGGTATAAATAGAGATGGGTGGGGTATAAATATTATTATTATTATTATTATTATTATTATTATTATTATTAAATACTTAACAACTGTATTTTATGCCATGATGCACCAAGAAGTATTAGGAACCAGAAAGCTATACTGGGTGCAAACCTGTTAAGGGTATTATTTAACATTTGTATACCATAGTACTTTTTTGGCAAGATTTCCCAGATGCAAGGACATATGCATTAAACAAGTGGGATATTATAATCCCTGAAAAACATAAAAGGCTAAAAAGTTAAGGACTTGAATGACAGCACTGAAAGAACTAGTAGTGGCACTTAGTAACTCCTGGTTTCCAGTCATCAGCTGAGTCCTCCTGGTTGCTCTCTCACCTGGTATCTGTCTGAGTGATGGATATCATCTGAGGAGTGAGGTGATGCCGTTGGAGAGTCTCCTTCTCGCTTGATTGAGGCTGACAACAAAATTGACTGTGGAAGAAGTGGGGAAAGGGAGAAGCAGTTAACAATGCAAAGTGTTCCTTGTTCTCAAGAGGAAGCGTAGAAGGATGTGTGATACGTAATAGCAAAAAATGCTAATTAAGAAAACATGATCACCAATAACCAGCTATAGAGAGGGACATCTTCTAAGTTAGATGGACATAACTCTTGAGATGGTTTTTGAGAATGATGCAGGAAGTCATTCAGAGAGCTAAATATTCACCTGTTCATACCAAACCTGTCACCCAGTATGGGACAAACAAGAATATCATTTCTGGGCCTCATGTGTGGTGGCTTGCATACAGTGCCTATGGTTAGGAATGGATGCATGAGCATTGCCCCTCCTCTGTCCTCCATTGTGCTCCTAAGTTTGTGTTAGTGGCAGAGGTAGCTGTATTATTTAGCTTTGTATCTCTCACATGGAAATACATCACTGAAGAACAACACTGGCAGTCATGACATAGAAACATCAGTACACAACTGCATCTTGCAGTAACTACTGCCCATTAGGCAAAGAGAGATGATTTGGAAAAAGTAAAGACAGCAACTTGGAATTGTTGGGTTAAGTGAAAGGCACTATATGAAATAATGTTCCCCCATCATCTCCATTCCAGTATCACTGGCATACACATTGGGAAACTACATAATTATACATACAGGTAAAGTATACATCACCTGGGATTATAAAAGAATGTGCAATACTATCTCTGCACCTGGACAAGAAAGATGCCACCAAAAATTCATAGGATAAAGGTGAGCAGTGCCTTGGTCAAATGACCACATATGAGGCTCCCTAAGAAGCCCATGCTAAATATTGCTTTTGTTAAAGAAAACTTTTTTATTTGCATTTTCTTAGCCATTGAAATACTATCTGAGGGTTTAAACAGGGATACAAGCGAAAGCACCTCAGTTGCACCTCTAACTTTTAACGTGCATGAAAATCTCTCAGAAAATGTACTCAAACAAAAAGATATAAAAGCAGTAATGCACAATCAGAAGAAGCATTTGGTGCCAAACACTATTCAACTGCATAGATCCATTCAGTAATTACAAATATTAGTATATTATTAAACCTTTTTCTAATTATAGGATTTCCTGTTAATCTCAGAAATATCCCAAATAACACAGACATTTCCTTTCTTTTACCACAAGCTATGCAGGCAAAATGGTCAGCAGTTTACTTGAAATTGTGAAGGTTATCAGTACTGTGCAAACTTCAGAGCAATGGCAGAGGTATAAATTCCATGCACAAAAAAGATTTATGGGAAATGATAGAGCGCTTTGACAATATTTTAAGGAGGTTCATTTACTGAGAACAGGGATGCTAACAGGATTTTCTGGGCTCACTATATGTTGATTTGACTCTCCACCCATTTGCATATATTTGCATATGCTTTGTCATTTGTGCAAATGTTCTCATTTTCAGGTGGAGTGCAGCCCCCGCCCCCCAAAAAATCAGTGGTCACTGACAAACAGCAGGTGAGCAGGTGAAGCTCACATGCTCAGCAACAGGAGATAGCTTTTTCTTTTTTCACTCTTCATCGCCCCTCATTAACCACAATTTTAGTTCCAGGACGTTTCAGGAACTCTTTCTTTCTTTCTTTCTTTCTTTCTTTCTTTCTTTCTTTCTTTCTTTCTTGGGAGGGGGATATGTCAAGATAATGATGGAGCTTAGTATCCTGTGGATCTACACCCTCCCCTGCTACCTTTGACCACGTCCTGCTTTGGTCTTCATCATTCACAAAACACTGTCAGTGGGACAGTGTTATTGGTGGAGCTTTCTGACTCACTGGTGGTCAGTTGGGCAGCTGGACTCCCTCTCTGTTAGCATTGTGGCCCTTCTACCAATCCTATAGTTCCTCAGCTGCCCTTTAGGGGAGCAAAGAATTGTCCCACAAACAAACAAACAAACAAACAAACAAACAAACAAACAGGTTGTCTCATGTGACTTCCATTTTTGTGTAATTACCATGCTGCTTGTTATACTTGAAATAGTCTTCTTCTCTTTCCCATTAATCCAGCTGATAACTCTCTAAGTCTAACTCTCTATTCAGGCCACTATTTTTTTAAAAAGCAAAGCCTTTCTGAACCAGCCTAGCCTCATATCACCCACTTCTCTGTTGCCACTGGATTATCCCCCATCCCCAGTGGTGACCCCAGGCAAGGTGCCCACCCACTCCAAACCATCTGAGCTCTGTAAAATAAGCTCAGCTAAGTAGTGAACAACTTAAAGTGTGCATATATTTGCATGTCAGTGGCTATTAGCCTATTTTCTAGGAAATTTGCCAACCCAATTACATTAACTTCTCTGGGCTGGTGTGTAATGTGCAAAAACTAACCAACAGCTCCTCACTAAACTTACCACAGCCTTATAGTTGGGTTTGGATTTACAATCTTGACTGATTCAACTTCAGCTCAGATTAGTCATATACACAGACACTTTAAACCTAAATAAGTTTGTGACAGCTGAAAGCTCCTGTCTTTTGAGATAATGGAGTGGTCACTTTGGCAGGGGGTGAAAACTGTTACTGTTTTGCTGTTTTAACTGATGTTTCCTTGTGTTTTGTGATCATGTAGTTTATTATAATTTATTTGAAAAAAAGGGGTGTAAGTTTATTAAATAAATAGGCAAATAAAACAATGTTTATAAAACCCTACACGAACCAACCATTTGAGGAACAAATACCCTGGTCTTCTAACTGCAAGCAAGAAACAATTTTAAGAGAAGTACCCACCTTGCAAAAATGTGACCATCTTTGTATCAGAAAGGGCCAAGATAGCAAAATAAAATTTGAAGCTAAAGGATGGGATCCTTCTCCCCATATCATAATAGGCTAGATACAATATTTTGACATCAGGGAGGGCTCTGGTTACACTGTAAACCCTTGCCTTCTTTCTCAGATTGCATGTAACACCCTGATCGAAGGAGTTAAAGATACTTCCCTTTTCAATTTGCTTCTGTGAAGAAATAAAAGTGCACAAGCCATCGACTCTGCTTCAAGGAACCTCAACAACGACTCTCATTGCTCCTCATCAGCCCCCACATGCCTGCCTGCCGACTCCCATCCACCCTTGCAAGTCGCTCTAATCCAATATTATTATCTGAAAAATGGCTGGGCTAGCTACGGAGACAGTAAATTAAACGTTATGTATTAGTTTTTAGCATGTGGTCCCAAGAAGAACGCTGGCCCCATTTATTCGACAAACCTCCTGAGCACCATGACAACGACCTCCAGAAAAAATGCAGGGCTAAACTAATCCCAAAGACGTCAATCTCAGACCCTCTTCTACATACGCTTGCCGTTTAGATGAATAAACTGTCTTCTTAAAATGGTAGCAAGCGGTTCTATTCTAAATACCTCGGCAGCATGTTAAACACTGTATCAGTGAGTCAAGCCCCTGCTCTAGCACCAAACTGCACTTCATTTGTGTTTCTCATTTCACCAAGGTGGAATGGCAACTGCTTCTCCATTTAGGCTGCGTCAGGAGGATTATCAGGCACATAGATGGGATGGAGGGGGAGGAATGGGAGCAGAAGGTTTGGAATTAGAAATCTTGTCAGCTTTAAATGCCCATCTCCCTCCTTCCTACCAGCATTAGTGTTTGGTTGTTGGCTGGTAGATTGTGCTCAAAGCTGGACTCAGATTTGATCAAAGGTGGGTCACCCCAATGACACCACAACCATCTTTTTGATAGTGGGTAAAAAATGGATTCGAGGGTGAAGAAGAAACAAGAAGAAGGGATGGATGGGTGGATGATAGATTGAGGGAGAGGGAGATTAAGTCTTTTCTTTGTTGCAGATTGTCTGCCACCAGAAAATACGAAAGGTCCATTGTTTTAGTGCTTAAAATTTGCACTTTTCTGAATCAAAAGAATAACAATTTGAGGTCACATAGCCTCTTAACTAATGTTAAAGCAGTGTTCTTCAACCTGTGGATTGTGATCGAAATGTTAACTGGGCCCATTCTAATGTGGCCAATGGACCCTGGGTTCCCTTAAGGGCAAGTTCTTATTCCTGCATGGAGTCTGTTTTCCTGCATTTTTGTTTGAAAAGAAAATCCTGAAGGAGAAGGTATGGATGCACATCTACTTTGAAAAATTAGGTGCCAGCTCATGCTCTCCTCAGAAAACCTCTTTCTTCATGCAGACAATGGGCCAAAACAGGAGATAATCTGTACTTAGTCTACCTAACTGAGGGCAGAGTATGAACCTGAGGCCTTCCTGGTTTTCCTAGACTAAAACAGCTATTGTCCTTGACCATTAGCCATGCTGGCTGGGGCTATTGGGAGCTGGAGTCCAAAAACATCTAGAGGGCTACAGGTTCCCCATCCCTGAGTTTCTAAATAAACAAAAGTGTTGGAGAATTTCATCAAATCCTCAACCCTCCAAATCAATTAACCCAATGGTACAGGACAACTATACACTATACAACTATTGACACTATAATCATGAAGGTGTTTTTTTTTTTTAAAGAAATAAGCCAGTCAATTCAACCCACCCCACAAAAAAACCACAAAAGGCAACCTGAACTCTTGAGATTGGACCCTGTGATACACCAGCAGCCTTTGTTCCCTAGGGAGTTACTATCTACAAGGAAAAATTATGTCTCCTCATGCCCCCTGGACACTCTCAATACTGGGTCATCTTTCCTGTCATCTCAAAGAAACTTGACATTCCTAGCAAAATGGTTGAAATCAAAAAGCAGAGAACGCTGTTAATTGAATATAATATTGTATTTCTCCTTTGTCTCTTGAATCGAACCAGTGGAATGGCACCAAAATGTCATTGAGAATAAATGCTTCCAAGTAACCAAACATATTGGAACCACTGAAGATTGCCCAAATATCGGGGGGGGGGCAGGATTTACCTAACAAACCCCATCAGTTGAAGGCCTCTGCAATGGGGTTTTCCTCCCACTATTCCCACTGTGAAATTGGCTGGGGGGAGGGTAAGAAGAACCCAGAATAGCATATGGGGAGGGGGGATTGTTCTCTCTGGCCAGCTGATATACTTGTGGAGACAGAATGTTTGCAATAGCAAGATGTTGAATTTCACCCTAGATTTCTCTTGGCTTTGTCTTCTACATAGCAATGGAGCTTTTTGGTTATATTAACCTACTCTGCAATCTAGTATGGAGGATGCAGATGTATTGGTAATTGTGCTAATTGTGCAAGACCAGCACCCTGAAGTCCAGCCCTCCCCTCCTTCCCAAGCACTAATCTGTAATAGCAACCAACAACCTGACCAAACCCTTCTCAGCGAGAGCTCCTTTCCCTATACCATTTCCAAGGCAAGGCACCATTTCACTCTGGAAAGGCAGAGCAAGAGACTTGTGCGAGTACCAGTGAGGCCTCATATTTCTAGCCCTCCTTTAAATCATCCCTCCGTTGGGTAAAGGCACTCTCTGTTGAGGTTATAAACCCTAAGAGGATCAGCCTCAGCATTACACCTGGGGCACGCTAAATAAAAAAAGGTCACCGGTGCTTTTTAAACATGGACAAAAAAGCAGTAAAATGTGTTTGGGAAAAAAAATCTGGCATTAAATCATGACTTTTTGCCTGGCTCGCCTCATTAAAAGTGGCCTTTTGGAAGGTAAAATTATCATTGTAAGCGATAAGATCTTTAAGAAAATAATTCACGGCTTCTTCACCCTTTAATATGATAGCCGCCACCGGCTAATTTTTTTCTTAATGGCAACGAGGCCATCAATCTTGTCCAAGGCTTGCTCTCACCCTCGCTTCCCTCCCCTGCCAGCTTCCAAGCAACAACCTACTTAGCTCATAGGAATAACGGGGTCTTTCTTCTCTGCTTCTGCTCTAATGCTTTCCAACTTGACAAATCCCCCTCTGAAGAACAAGCTAAGAGAGAAATATCAGTTATAATATGCGACAGAAAGCACAAGGAGAGAGCACTACTGGACAGATTGAAAGTAGAAATTAAGGTGCAGTTTGTTCAGCAGGGGAAAGTGATTAAAAACTGGGACTGGGTTGTCAAGGAAAGTTGTGGATTCTCAATCAAGAGTATCCCTTCGCACAAGGCTAACGTATCCTTAAACAGCAGCTTTAGTCAATCCAAAACTAGTGTACTCTTTTTGTCATATATGATAGGGAAGGAATCTGCAGAAGCTTTATCTGTATGGATCATAACCAGGATCGGATCATGAATCCACTCGATTCTGTAGATTCCTTTAAGAGGCGTCCAATGACTACAGCAACATTTCTGTATGGTATTTTTTCCCCTTGCCCTTTAAAAAGCCCTGGGTAATGTAGCTGCTCACACTCTGGAGCAGCTAGTAGTGCATGGGGCTCCTTCCTTTTCGCCACTGCACACTTTGAATACAATACAGCAAGTCCCCCTGAGAGCAACATAGCTTGATGCTACACTCAGAGGGAATTGTACAGAGAGAAAAATGACTGCCCCTATGTAAAAATGACTGCCCCCCATACAATTCTGTGCAGACTGAGATTGGAAGAGGGGAAATTATTATCAATGGCAACCAAAGTGAACTCTTGACAAAGTCAGGAAAAGTGCTATAAACTGACATTGTAAAGTTTAAGAAGCTATTTAGACATCAGGTTAAAACTTGGTTGTTTGTGTTTATGCAGGCTTTCAGACATTAATGCTGCTTTTTTCTGATACTGTACTATTTGCCGTTTCAGGGCTCATCCACACTTCTGCTTGTCCTGTGCCTGGAAAGCACAGATCTGAACAGTTTTCTGCTTGAGCCATACTTTCTAGGCATGGGTTTGAGCAGTTTTCCCCTTGCCACAATCCTTTCCCTTCAAACACCAGGGGTGGGAGCACATTGGAGCTGAAGAAAGCAGCAATGTGCACACACAGTCCAAAGTTATTACACAGAACTCATAGCTTATGTCTGAGCGCTGTTTTTTTGCTCCAGAGCTTTCCCTGCAAAACCCCTCTCTTTAAAGTTTTATAGGAGCAAACCCAGATTGCCATTTGCTCCAGTTCAGTACTAAAGATTGCTTTTCCCCAGGAGAAAGCAAGCAGGACAAGAGGAAGTGGGGATGAGCCCTGAGTCTTTTGGTTTTATGGTGTGTGGTGCTCCTACCCAGAAAAGTCAGACTAAATACTCCTGTTAACAAAGTAACCACCTCAACCAGTTAGAAAGGCAGAGAAACAGTTACTGGTACCTCCAAGGTTTCTTTCTCTGCAAGCCATAAATAGTTTGACTAGATGTTCTGTAATAATTTGTTTGACAATAACACTGGATAAACTGCTATCAGGTTACTGAAACCAATAAGCCCATAAAGGATGTTGCAACTGTGATTGTGAAAATGCCACTTTTGAGCGAATGCAACCTGCTTCAAAATGCTTGTTGATGGGGGTGGGAGGCCCCTCTTGCAGGGGAGTTGGAAATGGGGAGGGAGTCAAGAGGTCACTAAGCTTGAACGGAAGGGGACAGCATGAGACATCCTCATTGCAAACAGGGATATCTGTGCTCTCTTTCAAGAAGTTACAGCACCTCTTCAGCAAGGAAAAAGATATAGGAATGGGCCACTTTGGGAGCCACGGGTAAAAGAGGAAGGGAGAGGTGGGGTTGAGACTCTTTCAAATGAAGGAAGAGGAGGACAATGACAATGGCTGCTTACCAGTTCCCCTTCCCTTTATCTACTCTGCCACTCGTATCTGTTGTGGGAGACAAGAGAGCAAGAAAATCCCTCCTTACCTCTACTCACCCATCCCAAAAACTTGGGTAGTGTAAATGAGGTATAGGTCCACATGCACGATATATCTTGGTGCTCTTGAATATATCTCCAAATGATTGTGAGAGCACCTATGTGTTCATGCACACAGGCAAGAAAAACTCATGAGTGTTTTGAAATTGTTTTATCACCTGCATGTTAGAAGGTATATCAGAATCTACTGGTAGATAGCCAGATCACATAGTAGATCAGCAGGAGGTTCTGCCTCTCAGTTATTTAACATCAGCAATAGCAGAAACATTAAACTGAGGTGCTAGGGTTCCAGAGTTACTGCAGAGTTCAGATATTTGTACTTGGATATGCAAGACTAAAGTGGCCAGGGTAGGTGTGGGGCAGTGGGGATAGGTAACTGGTTTCTTCCCTGGAGCCATCCTTTTGCCTCTGGTACTGGTTGCAGGAGCTCAAAGTGCTGGTAAAAAAACGAACCAGTCTGTGCAAGCCTGGCCATGCCTGGGCTAGGTGAATGACTGCTCACTCTGTGTGTATGTGTATAAGAAGTGCCTATGCATGTCAGATGCATACATGTATGTGCTCACATAAACATGTGAGTGTGCCATGCTGACCCCAAGGACATGGGTGGAAGCAAGCACAAGACGAGGGACACCTATGATTTGGGAGCAGCCCACAGCCAAGAAAACACATCAAGATTGTAACATACGCTCATTGCTGCCTCTCCTAAAACTATCCCCTCCCTGTCTCAGAGACAGGTCAGATGTCAGCACTGGGAAGCGGTGAGCCGGCAGCAGTGACACTTTGTTTCCTTTCAAGGCCACCCATTTGAGACTATTAAGTGCTGGGCTCCTGCTTTTTGATAGCCCCGAAAACACAGGCAGTTTATTTCTCTTAAACAATCAATCACAGCTGCTGTCAGCACAACAAATACCCTAACCCTGCTTTTTACATCTCGCTCTGGCCTTTCCCTTCTCTCCTGCACAAAGTGTTTCCTGCCTGATGCGTTGGACTTTAACTCTGCCATCTAAATAGGTACTTATCACTTAACATGGAGGTGATGGCTTGACATGTTTTCTGTCTCCTGCCCTCCCCTGCATGGTGGGGAAGCAGTCAAAGTGTTGCTAATAGCTGTTATCACTTGGGAACTGTAACCCGAATGCAATGAGTGATACCAGCTTTTGCGGTGCTTTGTAACAGCACCAGTGGTCTCAGCATCTCAAGACCGAACACCACCAGCATCTTTTATTCTCTGACACTTTCCCAATGCCCAGTAAACTCTCATACTCCCACTGGCTCCTTTGTCTGTTTGTCTTCAGGAAGCCACAGCAGCACTTAAGGAGGAAAGCCAACTTCAGCTTCTGGCAATTTGAACCACTGTTTGAGTTACACCAGAGAACACTGCATGGTTCTCTATGCCTCAATGAAAGCTGGGGAAGGCAAAGACTTGACCATGCTAGCATGTTGCCATGCAAGGAATCCCAATAGCTTTGCTCTCTGGGCTTTTGCACACTTATTTGCCCCAATTTTCCCAGGCACATGTCTGCACTTTAAAGTTCTGTGCCTGGCATAGGCGTAGCATGGGGGCGGCGACCCTGGGTGCAAACGGGCACCCCCACTGCAGGCTCCTTCATTAGAGCCTGGCTCCATGTGAGAAGGAGCTGCGCCTTGGCTGCTGCGCTCGTGCCTGGCCACAGCTCTGCCCCTGGGTCAGGCCTGATCCAGCGGCGAAGAGTAGGAGGAGAGTAGGTGGCAGCTTCCATGTCCTTCTTATCCCCTGGACACTGGCACATTGGAGGCTGTCCTCTGTGCACCGCCCCCCTAGGGGGCACACCCCACGCACCCATCCCAGGTAGCGCTGGCTTACACTCCGCCACTGGTGCCTGAGCATTTTTGTTTGCCCCCCCCCCTTGCTGTTTGCTCTGTTAGAACACTAATAAGTGCCCCCTCCCCTGGGGGAAAGACAGTGATAGAAGAGGAGGTTAGGGTAAGCCCATTGTCTACAGTCTGACTGCCAGTGGTTCATTGCCATCCCTGCCAGAGACTGAACCTGGGACATTTTACATGCAAAACGTTTGTTCTACTACTGAGCTATGACATCCTCCTTGAATCTCAAGAAAGGTGTTTCTTGATACTATTTTCCACTCAACTTTGGACACAGAAGTCAGAACTAAACCTCATTTCAGCCTAGAGCACACAGATCATCCGTCACACTCTCTATATGGTTATGTTCGAACTAGTTTTTAAAAACCAGCACCACGTCTCCTGTGAGTTTTCAATATGTGGAATATATTGTGGAAATATGTGGAATATGTGGAAATCCATTTGGTTTGTTGGTTGACAGGAAGGAAGGAATTCTGTTCTTAAATCCATGTGCTTGGAAGTAAGACTAATTGATTTCAATAATGCTCACTTCCAATAAAGTATACTTAGGATCACAGCCTTAGTGGATATGTTTCCAAACTTAATTACAACTACCCAATCTTTTTCCCAGTCTTTCTCCCACATGAATACCAGCCCTAAGTGCTGACATATTTCAAATATACATGGACAGTTCTCTGGTCTCTCCCTCTCCCCTACAGCCACAATGAGCAGATTTAATTATTAATCTTTTATCGTCTATCACTTTTAGAGATGAAGCCCTGAGGTATTATGTGATTTCCCCAAGGTCATCACAGAAGTACATGGCAAAGCTGTTACTAGGGATTCAGGAACACTGATGGAGGAATCTAGGTACATAGTGCCTTTTCTGGCTTAAAGTACAGAGAAAATTTAGTAAAGAATCTATCCACTGTGAGACTTCATCAAACTCTTCCCCCTCAGAGGAACGTTAGTGGTTGGGCAGACCACCAGAAACAATAATGCAGCATCAGAATTCCCTGCCATCCCTTCCCTCTCTTCTTTTTAAACTTCAATGCACTGTTACACGCCACTCCAATCGGCTGCGCAAGATTCCCGGGGTTTCAGGCATGCTTATCAAGGGTTAGTGTTTCCTTTGGGAATGAGGTTCAACAAAGGCTGTAGTGTCTTTATGATAGATGGTTTATTTACACATATATACAACCTGGAGCTGTCAATGGTAGGGCTCACAGCAGTAGCATCCCAATAGCTGCCAGTTCATTCCATAGTAATAAAATTGGTAAGCAGAGCCCCATCCTTTTCTCTGCAGCCTGTCTTGCACTGCAGGGCACAACACAGGAAATAACACCATAGCTTATCAGCTTTCCTTTTTTACTCTCCTCAGAAAGAGACCACACATTTGTATTCTCACATCTATTTCCTTTGATCCTGTGTTGTGTTAATACCTAATCCTCTGATCTCTCTAATTGCTTATCCCACCGCCCATCACCTCACAAAGAAGCCTGACTGACTTCATTAACACTTGTTGCTTTCGTGAATATTACACAACCCAGGAAGTGTGCCTAGGTAAATTAACCCTTCACATATGCTAATTCCATATGCTAATTCCAGGGGATTAACAGTGGCTAACCCACAATTTAAATACACACAAGTCTGGCTATTACCAGTCCTAACATACCAGTTCTAATTAAATCCTAACATTTCTTAAACCCAAGCATTTAGCACCCACCAAACATTATGTACTGCATCTTCAACAAATAATCCTTGTGTCTCAAAACTTGCACCCAAACATTTATTTTAGTCAACTGTTAGTGGCACGGGGGGGGGGGGGGGGAGAATCCAATTTTGAAAATTAAAATCCAAAATGTGCAAGCCTACATAAAATGTGAAATTTAAGTAAATTTGCCTATTTTCTTTGCACAATTTTTGGCATCTTGGATCGTTCCAGGGCCAATTTGCAGGTCTTTTTCAATGCCAAGATTGTTTCCAGAAACATGTGAGTGGGACCCATTTATCTTGCCACTAAATAACTATAGAGAATCCCAGCAAACCAGGGATTGAGGAGGAAGGACTTCTATGTCAGAGAATGGTGTTTCTAGACCACTACAGTACTCTTCCTCCTTTTTAGACCCAGTACCCACTTTTAACCTAAACATATACAGTGGTGCCTCGCAAGACGAAATTAATTCGTTCCGCAAGTCTCTTCGTCTTGCGGTTTTTTCGTCTTGCGATGCACGGTTTCCCATAGGAATGCATTGAAAATCAATTAATGCGTTCCTAGGGAAACCGCCTTCAGACCAGGTCCGGGGACAGTCTGTCCCCGGACCTCTTCTGAAGGCTGGGGGGGGGGGGAACAAGGGCTTTTCTTCCCACCCCCAGCATTTTAAAAAACCCCGGGACAGCGGAGGACTTCTCCGCTGTCCGAGGCGATTTAAAAGCCCCTGGGAAGGCAGGCAGGGGGGACAAAGACTTTCGCCCCCCGCCCGCCTTCAGAAGGTGTTCCCGCCCCCGCCCCGCTTCGGAACAGCTTTCCGAAGTGGGGCGGCTGGGGCAGATGTCCCCGCCCCCCCTCCCCGCTTCGGAACAGCTTTCCGAAGTGGGGCGGCTGGGGCAGATGTCCCCGCCCCCCCTCCCCGCTTCGGAACAGCTTTCCGAAGTGGGGCGGCTGGGGCAGATGTCCCCGCCCCCCCTCCCCACTTCGGAACAGCTTTCCAAAGTGGGGCGGCTGGGGCAGATGTCCCCGCCCCCCCTCCCCACTTCGGAACAGCTTTCCGAAGTGGGGCGGCTGGGGCAGATGTCCCCGCCCCCCCTCCCCACTTCGGAACAGCTTTCCAAAGTGGGGCGGCTGGGGCAGATGTCCCCGCCCCCCCCTCCCCACTTCGGAACAGCTTTCCAAAGTGGGGCGGCTGGGGCAGATGTCCCCGCCCCCCCTCCCCACTTCGGAACAGCTTTCCGAAGTGGGGCGGCTGGGGCAGATGTCCCCGCCCCCCCTCCCCACTTCGGAACAGCTTTCCAAAGTGGGGCGGCTGGGGCAGATGTCCCCGCCCCCCCCTCCCCACTTCGGAACAGCTTTCCGAAGTGGGGCGGCTGGGGCAGATGTCCCCGCCCCCCCTCCCCGCTTCGGAACAGCTTTCCGAAGTGGGGCGGCTGGGGCAGATGTCCCCGCCCCCCCTCCCCACTTCGGAACAGCTTTCCGAAGTGGGGCGGCTGGGGCAGATGTCCCCGCCCCCCCTCCCCACTTCGGAACAGCTTTCCGAAGTGGGGCGGCTGGGGCAGATGTCCCCGCCCCCCCTCCCCACTTCGGAACAGCTTTCCAAAGTGGGGCGGCTGGGGCAGATGTCCCCGCCCCCCCTCCCCACTTCGGAACAGCTTTCCGAAGTGGGGCGGCTGGGGCAGATGTCCCCGCCCCCCCTCCCCGCTTCGGAACAGCTTTCCGAAGTGGGGCGGCTGGGGCAGATGTCCCCGCCCCCCCTCCCCGCTTCGGAACAGCTTTCCGAAGTGGGGCGGCTGGGGCAGATGTCCCCGCCCCCCCTCCCCACTTCGGAACAGCTTTCCGAAGTGGCGCGGCTGGGGCAGGTGTCCCCCCCCCCTTCGGAACAGCATTTTAAAATGCTGGGGGTCGGGAGCGAAGCGCTGCCGACCCCCAGCATTTTAAAACCTTCCCGGGACACGGGGAGATTTTAAAATGCAGGGGGTCGGCAGCGCTTCGCTCCCGACCCCCAGCATTTTAAAACCTCCCCGGGACACGGGGAGATTTTAAAATGCTGGGGGTCGGCAGCGCTTCGCTCCCGACCCCCAGCATTTTAAAACCTTCCCGGGACACGGGGGGATTTTAAAATGCAGGGGGTCGGCAGCGCTTCGCTCCCGACCCCCAGCATTTTAAAACCTCCCCGGGACACGGGGAGATTTTAAAATGCTGGGGGTCGGCAGCGCTTCGCTCCCGACCCCCAGCATTTTAAAACCTTCCCGGGACACGGGGAGATTTTAAAATGCTGGGGGTCGGCAGCGCTTCACTCCCGACCCCCAGCATTTTAAAACCTCCCCGGGACAGGGGGAGATTTTAAAATGCTGGGGGTCGGCAGCTAACGCTTCGCTCCCGACCCCCAGCATTTTAAAATCTCCCCGGGACAGAGACTTCTCTGCTGTCCCTTGGAGATTTTAAAATGCTGGGGGTCGGCAGCGAACGCTTCGCTCCCGCCCGCCAGCATTTTAAGATCGCCCCCGGCAGGCGGGGGGAAGGCAGGCGGGGGGGAGCAAAGACTTTTGCCCCCCGCCGGCCTTCAGAATAGGTCCTCTTCTGAAGGCCGGCTGTGGGCGAAAGTCTTTGCTCCCGACCGCCAGCATTTCCCTATGGGCTTTCGTCTTGCGATGCAAGCCCATAGGGAAATTCGTCTTGCGAAGCGCCTCCAAAACAGAAAACCCTTTCGTCTTGCGGGTTTTCCGTCTTGCGAGGCATTCGTCTTGCGGGGTACCACTGTATTTAAGGGCCATTTCTTTCTTTATTTTTCACCATATACTTAAATGGTGGTAGCACTGCTGTTGCAACCCACCTTAGATCAGCCCATGACTTGATAGGGAATCTTGACCCACCAGTTGAAGACCAAGGCAGACTTACACTTAGTCTAGCTATTAAGTGAGAAGCGCAGCACCTTTTGCATCACGCAGGCCTGTTCTTCAAGCAAGTGCCACTTGAGAATAACAATTCTGAGGCCAAGAGGCTGTAAGAAGAATTCAAAAGCCCCCTCTTCTTAACGTTCTTAGGTGATGGTGGGAGAGTGAAGGGAGGGGGACGCCATGTGGCGACAGCAGACAAGTGATCTTGGTTACACAGGACCCCTCAACTATCCTGCCTTAATCCCTTCACTCAAAGCAAATGGGATTCTTTGTTGCTTGAAGCTTCAAAGGCTCAATCCCTGCTGGGAGAAAAGGCCTTTTTCTTCCTTATCTGGTGACTGTCTCTAACTCTCTATATTTACTTCCAAACAACTAATCTGCCTATTGAACGCCTCCTCAGGCTTGGTGTTTGGGACAGATGAGTTATCACCATCCAGCAATGAGCACAACCAAAATGCACAGTACAAGAGCTGCTTTTCATGCTGCTCTTTCCTACTCCCTTGTGAGGCACAAAGGCGAATAAGAAGATTCTTGATTTTTAATTGATGTGTTCCCTTTTACTTGCATGCCTGCTTCTGCTGTGTATGTTTGTTTCTGAATCAGGAACGGCAGCTCATGATCTGCCAGAGTAGCACTAAGACCACACTGTATAGGGTGTGGCGCACACATTACTAGTAGCCTATGACAGCAGGTGGCACAACAACCTACTAAGTTTTTCTGCTTGGTCCTAAGGGCCACTTCCGACATTATTCGGCAATGACCCTGCATTTGCCACCACATACACAATTGTTTAGCCACAGCTAAGCACACCCCACCCCTAACACATTACAGATGGAGTTTGGAGACAGAGAAGATAGAATTGCTGCAGACACCCACTTCACCAAACTAGTGTCTCTGGTTCCAGAGCACCCAGTGTGAAGGTCACAAGTTAAGATGATTTAATCTCCAATTGCAGGGACCCAAAGGCCAATTCTAGTAAAATCTGGAAGTATTTTAGAACGCTGAAATGGTTTTACAATGGGTTCTAAGCATGCCCACTACGTATTGAGGCACTAATATAAAGAGGGATGCAGGAATAAAGACTTAAGTGACTGTCCCCTGCCCAGGGAACTTCAGGGTCTGTGTACAGGACGAGACAACTGTTTGATACCACATACTGTTATGAAGATTATGAAAGGAAGATCAAATTGGACCAAGAAACAGTGTTTGTAGGGGCATGGAGGATATTGGAAAACAATATGTGACCAAATTTGACTCACTTACCTTGGGAGTACCTGGAGCCATGACATCCTTCAATATAGAGTTCTTACTGTCAAGAGAGAAAAGATGAGTATCAGTACCATACTGAAAGTGGGCAGATAAATTCTACAAGGTAAGACTTTTCAGACCTTTTTGGGGGGTTTGGTGCTGTTAAGCCCTCTATGATGAGATCCAGACAACTAGGAACTCACTTTCCACACAGAAGACCATCACCACCACACTGTACCCAACTTTCTATCCCTATTATTTATATATTACATTTGAATCCTGCCCTTTCTTCAGAGCAGGATTGGTGTTCTCACAAAAACCCTGTGAGGCAGATTAGACTGAGAGACAGTGACACTCAGTGCTACCCTGTCAACTCTGAAGCTGAGCAAGGATATAACGTTGACTTCCTGTATCCAAAATCATACTCTAGGTATCACAGAAGCTCTGAAGTGCATCTGCCTTTTACACCTACATTATTCTTGTAGCATAATAAAGCTTTCCATGTCCACTAGGGAGGCAGGCCTGGCCCTATGGGAAAATACACCATTAAGTATCATAAACAGAAGTAATGCATAGTGTTGCAATTTGAAACCATGGCCATTTAACTGGACTGGCTCCAGCTTCTGGAGACATCTTGGGCAACTTGGACAAGGACCCTTTAATAACTCTCCTTGTTCTCTTTGGCTCTCCTCATTCATTTATGCAGAGGAGAATGAGGGACAGCAAGATCGGAGGGAGGAAGGCAACCAAACTGGAAGCAGAGCATGGAGTGAGGCAGCTGGCACACCATTAGGTTGGGGCATGGGCTGCAAAGACCTCCATGATCTGGTTCTGAGGCATGATGGTCTGGAGGTTTCTCATGCCCGTGTTACAATGGCCTTCCCAAACCACTACACATCCATTCACAACTCTTCTTACACCAAAGACTCCATTGCTCAAAGATTGGATAGACATACCTCAAGCATTCCCCCACAGCAGTGCTTTCTCTTAACTTAAATTTGTCTGATAGGAACCCAAGAGTAGATCCTGCCAATTTCTCTCATCTAGGCGAGGCAACAATTGCCCTCAAATACCACATCTCTCAAGGCTCCTGTATATGTGGCCTGTCTCATGCTGTCCCCTCTTCCACAGGGTGTTCCAAAGCCAATTATCCTCCCCTCATGACCTGCCATTGTGAGCAGTCCAGCTGTAATTGCAGCAGTGGCTTCCCTGCTTTGCAAAACAATTGGAAAGCACTCTATGGCCTGTGACCCATGAGCCAGGCTAATAGGTAACTTACTCCAAAGATTTGTACCAACGGGGAATAAGAAGAGGTTAGGCTGGCTCTGGCATCCAGCGGCAAGTGGAGTGAGTTCACTGGCAATTCCCCCATTCCCAAGATCAAAGGCTGCTCACCCCACTAGCTTAAAGAAGACTCATAGGCAGGGTAGCAGTGGTATTACCTAGTGATTGGAGCGAAGGGTAGCACTTTACCACATTGCAGAGTGGATGCACAAAGGGAGCTCTATGGTACCCTGATTAAGCTGTTGAGGGGGTGGGGAGAACTAAAGCACAGCCCTGAAGGGCAGAAGGAAGCAAGGCATGCAAACTAGTCAGAACTAATGGCATACACACTTGGCAAATCTCAGGCAGATTCTTAAAAAAACACAAAAACACCTCAACTTAGTTAAGGGTTTGCTCTAGTGTCCCTTCCAAACCTAGTCAATCCTAGTAGCAAATGACAGTCAAAGTGGTGGCATTCACTTTCAGTTAGTTGTCCCCCTTACTGGTTCTGGGCCCTGGCAAATTCCCAACCCTGATGACTTATTGAACTGGCCATGTTGGGTAAGACAAGATCTTGGATGAAACCACAGCCCAGTCCAGGAGAGGCAGGTAAAGGGGTCAAACTGAAACCAAAGTGTGCTGAAAAAACAGGTGATTTGGGAAACCATTAAGAGACCTACTTGCCATGCAGAAAAGTAGTTAGCTGTGCTGTGGATAACTTGTCTCACAACGCATTACCACCTGCTCTTACTGCTTATGGGACACAGAAACTGGTTGAAAACTCTACAAGCACTTGCCACTTTGTTTGACCAGAAATCCTGCTGCAAAGTTAGCGTCCTGTGGGACGCTGATGTGACAGGCACCTTCCTGGTATATCCCTGTCTGGGTGCAGTCATTCATATACACTGCCTTGTTGCTCTGTGACGGATTACAGTCCCTATTAGTCGGAGGATACCTGATAAGGAATTACATTTCTAAATATAAATGGTTACATTTCTCTGCAGTTCACATTTTCCCTGAGACCCTTGGTCCAGTATGGATCTCAGCCCTTGAACAAAATTAATGTACAGAGACGCTAGCAGGAATGAAGAGCATTAGGTATCACACAGGACTGGGTCACAGGAGGAGAATGTGGAGCAGAGAAAAGAGAGACAAATTACTAAAATTAGAAGGGCCTTTCTCCAGGCTGTAGGAATTCCTTCTTTCTCTCTGCTTGGTTGATTTGTTAATTTCACTCCATTTCTATTTAACGGCTGGAAGGAGGTTCACACTAGGGTGATCCTCCCCCTCCCCGCCCTCCCTGGAGCAAGATGCTTCAGATTTAATAATGCCTTTCACCCTCACTCCAGACAGGTTAAATTTGAAACAATTACACATCAAAGGCGACGGGGCGGGGAGACCCCGCACTGTAATTTTTTTGGTTATTAAAGTAATCTCTCTCATGTAAATTCTCCAGCTAACATGCCACAAACAGCATTAGGAAATAAATGATTTCCCCATGATTCGATTTACTGATACAAAGCACCTGCAACAGGCAAAAATGGGGCTCTGAAATATGTTACCCAAGCTGATGTCTTGCGCTTGCAGGGCTCCCACAGCTGGAGGTCCCTCTTCTTAGCCTTGGGGGGGTTGATGGATGGATGGGTGGATAGGTAGAGGGGAGGGTGGTGTGGGGGGGAGGATAGTGGGGAGAGAAGGAATTGTACTTAATAATAAAATTTGTATGCAAGTCGGCATCCCAAGCTAGGGATGACTGATCGGCAGCCAGAAAGTATTAAAAAGCCTTGCTAAACAGATGCTGACAATAGAACAAGACATATCAAATCAGATCTATTCTAGAAGCATTAACACACACACACACACACACACACACACACACTTTTCTTCCCAATCACAGCAATATGGGAGACATCAATAAATTTTTATGAGACTTTTAGAAGATCAACATGCTACTGGATGTGACAAAAAAGCAATGTGGCTGTCATGTTCGCTTTGTCGGGGACACTTTAGCCCCAGATGTCGAGCTGTGGCAGCAGTGAGTAGAAATTGAATTTGGCTAGCTTTAATCTGCCTTTTGTTGGCAGATGGCTGGGTGTAGAAAAACGAAGTGAGGAGGGTATTTTGAAGGTGCTGGCTCCTGGGGACTGCAAAGCTTCCCATGCCACCACTGCTTCTTTGTTGCAATCACAGCTCCCTCAAAAATTGAAGACCAAAAGTCATCTCAACCTCAATTCTACCTCCCTTCTCAATAGCAACCAATGCACTTTTGGCGGTCACTGACAAAAAGCTGGTCTTTTGTGCACGCTTCAGGGAGGTAGGAGGCCAAGTTATCCAATTCCTTACCAAAGGGAAGTGTGTTGTGTGTGTTGGCATGTGTGAGATATTTACCTATTTAGAGAGCAATCCCAACCCCTAGATTCACTGGAGATGTTTTCACTGTGGGGAGCCCCCCAAACTGGGTGTTCTGGGGCTGAGTCAGAGGCGGTCAGGGGTGTGCCAGGTTCACAGCTCTTTCATTCCCCTGGGAGGCACCAGGATTGGGTCCCTCAACTATGTCTGCTGGGAAGCCAAAGCGGAAATTAAAAAAAGTAGGAGCCACCCGAACAAAAAAAGGGGAAAAAACCCTGGCCAGCATCAGCCACTGTTGGATTGCCCATTACTTAATGTCATTCCCCTCCAGTTAGTTTTGCTCTCTTTGTACTGTTTTCTTTCTTTCTAACCAATCCTTACTAAATGATTGTCAAAAGTGGTTTTTAAGATTTGTCATCATGGAGACACCATACTCTTCTCTTCAGGGCGGGGAACAATGGTGGCCCACCATTCCTCTCTCTATAGCCCTCAGGACTCTCCCCAGCTTATACATCCTCCTGAGACACACCCCTCACCAGCCTTGCTTTGCACCTTCCTTGAGGGCTTTTGCTTGGCTGGATGGAGGATAGAGAGAGATGCGTGAGTCTGAAGAAACTAGTCTACCATACAGAAGTTACCTTCACATTTATTGCTCTGCCCACTTTTGCCTCTGGCCCTAACCAACAGTGATATGTGGCTCTCGGAGGACTGCCCAGAAGGGAATGTGGTTCCTATGATGTTGGCAGTTAAATATGCTTTATGGTATTTAACCAATTCTTCCTTTCCATGATGCAGCGAGGAAATGAATGATTCTTATTTTTATTTATTGAATTTATTAGTTGCTTCAGTGCCCAGGGCAACCCAAAGCAACTTACAAATGAATGGACAAACAAACAAACAAACAGACAGACAGACAGACATTACACCCCACATGGATACATGAAAACCAAAAGGAAAGAGAAATACATTAAAAACATCTCACACACTTCTGAAAGACCACAGATAGTTAAAAGGCCAAAGCTTTTGCCTGGTGTCAGGTGAGTCTCCCTGTGGGGAGCACTCCACAAACGGAGCCACCGCAAAAAAGGCCCGTTCCTGTGTTGCCACCCTCCAGGCCTCTTGTGTAGGGAGCACACAAAGAAGGGCCTCAAGATGATGAGCACAGTTAAAGAAAGTTGACAATATTTGAGGAGTATAAGTGCTTCTGATTCTACTCTCAGTAGTAACAGCACATGCTGAAGATCATTTAACTAGCGGTAACTAGTCCAGATTAATTCATCTATGTGATTTTTGTGGGTCACACTTCAGTGCATTAATACAGTCTTACCAGGTCAGGCCAAGGGACCATTCCTCCTACAAGTATTGCATATCTGTTGCTTCATTATAAGAACACATAACCCGAACAGGCTGACGCCTCCATTTCAGCCTTTTCTTCTGGGATTAAAGAACCAAGTCAGAGATCGTGTTTTTAAACACACAGGTAAGTTATGTGCATAGGTAAATGTATTGTGTAAAGCGGCAACACTCTCTCTTGTCCAGTCCTTCTGAGAGCAAATCATTAATCGCTAGCCTGATGGTTGGGAAAGTGAGAGGCCATAAGCAAAGAGAAACCTTCCTTCCCATAAACAGTGGTGGCAAATTAAAAATGGTAAAAGGGAAATCACGACCTTTAAAGTTCAAACACTTTCCAGCACCTTTTAAAGTTTTCTGCTCCAGGCCCTTGCAAAGAGCACAATCTTTGGAGACCTCAGAATTCTCTTTAATCACTAAGCAAGTCAGGAGCGGTCTGAAATGATCACACATTTACATAGTAATAACCTCAACCGACACTCCCCACATTATTTCATGGCCAGCATATTGCCACACAGCGAGCGATCCATGTGGTTTAAATTATAACCCATACATAGGAAATTACTTGCTAACTATGATCTTCACAGGTTTGTCTGACACTTCTAATTAAGATGATTTACATAGAATTATCCTTTGAAAGCAAAAAATGGTGCTTTGCTAGCTAATAAAATATAATTACTACATACCCCCCATCCTCCCACCCTTTACAAGTTACAGTTAGTTTTAATCTGTTTGGGGAATTGTTTATCCAGTTCATTATGATAGCACAACTTACTTGCCCCTTTTAGGTAGCAGCAGATCACAAAGAGGCAGGAATTAACAGATGGGGAATAGCTATCATCCCCTAATGAGGCTAAGGGGGAGTTTGTGGGTAAGATTTTCGTTCTTGGGGCTTTGCATATTTCTAAGAAAAATTATTGTTTCCATGTTGATCCACTTTCTACACACAAATATATGTGTTAGTATTTGGCTATGTTGCAAACACATCTGTTATGAAGCAGAAGCACATATTTACAAAGCAATCCTATTGGGGAGGGGAAGAAGAAACATCAGATTCCCAGCCCTGCTGGGCTCACATCAGCAGAGGGTGGGGAAAGCTCCATAGACTCTAATGGGAGGGAAATCATTATTTCCTGTTCCAAGGGAATGCCCAGTAGGGAGCTTTAGATCCACTGAATCCAAAGCTTCCCCCAATGTGCCCAGGAAACCCACCATAGGCGCCGACTCCATGGGGCTTGAGGGGGCCCGAGCCCCCTCAAAAATTCGTTTGGGGGGGCTCTGCCCCCCCAATAATCTCCGGCGCCCCTCCAGCAGAGCGCCATCGCCGCCCCTCCCCCAGCCCAAAATGCACAGGGAGGGGCGGGCTGCATGCCTCCTGCCCTCCCTCCCGAGCAAAAGCTCCACCCAATTTCCTTTGGAGCTGATTAATAGGCGCAGCACGCTCTCCCCTATTCGCTCACGAGGAGGCGGCGCCACTTTATTTGCATATTCATGAGCTTATTTATTATTCATGAGCTTTCCCGGGCCCCCCCAATATTTTTTATAAGTCCGCGTCCCTGAAACCCACACACTTGTTCTTTCTGTTATTGGAGTACCAACAACACAGCTCTCTGCCACCACTATAAGGAAGCATCCTGGGGTCCCTCTCTGATGGCAGACCTCCCTCTCCACCAATGGTGGAGAAGATCTGCTGTATCCTATGACCCCCAGGATGCCATTCCAAAGCCATAGGATCACACTTTTACTGAGTTTGTAACACAACTGATCCTGAACACTCAGACTGCAAAGAGTAATTTAATATTTGGCAAAGAGCAAGTCAGCTGGGAAGTTCTCCAACAGAAACCACATGGAAATGAATGAGAGTTATACAATAATTCAAAAATCTATTATCCTCTTGAATATTTAAGGGGGGGGGCTTTGCAACTTCTGCTTCTATGATCACCACTTGGTCCACATAAGTCATCATCTTACTTGCTCTCCTTCATGCAATAAATATAGTTTTTAGTACTCCAATCTAGAGTGGACCTAATTTTCTGCTGTTTAAAAAATACATTAATTTGATTGCTTTTCTACAAACTAGTTAAAAGTGTGTTCTAAATTGTCAATGGCACAAGAGACCCAGCTATCTAGAGATGCATGACTATGAACTCCCTTCCCAAGTCTTGCCTGACATCTGATGGCTCTACTTGTAGAGGCCCCACTTGATCTTCCTGAAGAACAGTTGACACTACTGGGCCAAATGGACCACTAGTCTAATTCAGTATAAAACCGGGCAGTCTGAGGGTTATCCTGAGGCATCTGCTTTAAAGAGCTCATGAGCTTTCCTAACTCCAGCTGACACCAAGTGAGTGAGTGAAACTCTTGACACCTCATTCAGCATCTTAATAGCAGCCTGCCTTATTGGTTTTAGAAGCGTTTAAAATTAAGCCTCTTGATAAGAATTCCTTTTTGGAATAACAACATTTTACCTTGGAATGCACTGCTTACACAATGACATCCAATAGCAAAAGGTGCTACAATAGAATAGGGGCAGTGAGCTGGCTTCAACCATATGAAGTGTGTGTGTGTGTGCGGGAAGGAGGGGGAGAGGCAATAAACAGAGGCAGTGAAAAAGTAAACCGGAAATTTTAAATGTCACTTTTAATCAGTGACTGTTCCATGGGAAGGCTCAACATGAAGGAAGCAGGGATTCGTTGTTGTTTTTGGGTTTGTTTTGTGTGTGTGTGTGTGTGTGTATGTGTGGCCTATATCAGCTAGTAGTCACTGGGAAAATGCTCCAACATGAGAGAAAAATATTGCTTGCCAAATGGGGATAAGTACAGTGAGCCTGCACACTGCCACTTTTAGATAAAACAAAGTGGTCTTAAAGTCTGTTTTTACTTTTCTTCACTCCAGCCTCCCAGAAGCCCAAATAAAATCTGAGGATGACATGAGCATGAATGTAAAATTGTTAATCATCCTGGCTTATAGTTTGATAATGGATGTGCTTCAAACCTAACTGAAATGAGGGACACTAGCAGAGAACGTGGAGTTTTGTTGGTTGGTTCCATTGCTTTGACACAAACTTCCATATAAAATAAGTTCATTTATAGCCTTCATGAATGCAGGCAGTATTTAAAAATCTGACAGCAATCTGTATTAAAAAAATATAGATGCATAGGACCATGGGAAGCTGTCATGGTGAGTCAAATCATTGGCCCATCTAGCTCAGTACTGATACAGACAATACAGACTCTATTTTGACTGGCAGCAGCTTTCTAGGATTTCTGACAGGAATATTTTCTCAGCTCTTCCTGGAGATACTGGGAATTGAACCTGTAACCTACTGTACACAAGGCATGTGTTCCTCTACTGAGCAACAACCCTTCTCTTTCCCACCTGCTATCCTTCCCTGTTATATTTTCATGGTGTACAGCGATAGGTATCCAACTACCGTAGCTCATTCCATCAGCACAAAGATTTCTGCTTGCACAATGGAACTCCCCCTTTCCCAGGCCCTCCTAAATCTGTTCTGGGTTTCTGCCCAACCACCCACAGAAGATCTGAGAAGGGAACGGGGGGGGGGGGGGCACACACAAAAAAAGGCAATTTTGTTGCACAAGCAGAAATCCTTGGGCTGATGAGTTATTTGGAAACAACCCAAAGCTTTAAGTAAGAGTTGCCTGGAAAGTGGTACTAAGGCAGGTGTAGCCTCTGTGCTTTGCTGTCTGAGCTAGGATTGGAGCTTTTTCTCAATTAAATTCAGTTCCACCTGACCTCCACATTATAGAGGGAGCATCTACTCATTTTGACTTAGGGCTTATCCTCACTTACCATTTGCTCCGCTCTTTCCAGGAACAGGTCCACACGTTAAAGCTCTGTGTCCGAGCGCGCGCGCGCGCGCACACACACACACACACACACACACACACCCTTTCATTTTTTGCTCTGGAGCTTTCCCCACAAAAATCTGCTCTTTAAAACTGAATCACAGCAAACAGCTATTTGGGATTTCTGCCTAGAAAGTGTAGAGTAAAGGTTTCTGAGGGCTTGTTATAACAGTAAGTAAATGGATGTCCCAACCACACTTCTATCGTTGCACTAATTCTACCATTCAGAGACAATAGCAGAATAGTCAGTCTACACACTGGAGCACAGGAAATTCTGTTACAGTGAGAAAGTCTATGGGGAGGGGTTATTGCTTTTGTTTGTTACTGTATAATGTTATGCATTTTTGTGCTTTTATACTGTAAACCACCCTGTGATCTTCAGATGAAGGGTAGTATAGAAATTTTGATAAATAATAATAGTAATAGTAGAATTACTATAGTAATAGTACAGTTGTGTTGGAGAGAGCAACCACCTGACCATCAAAGAAGTAAGCAGAAAACAAATCTACCCTCACAAAATGGGAGGGTAGTGCTGCAGGGAATGGGGTAGACTTTAAAAAGCTTGGCACTCAATGCTAAGCAAATGCTAGCCCCAAGAGACTCATCTTGGCACTTCCCCAAATCAGCAGCAGGGTAGAAATGGTACATCTGCTGAAGCAGCCAAACTCCAATACAAGCAATTGACTTGCCCACACTAAAATCAGGCCATAGTGATCTCTTGCCCTCTTGTTACAACCCTAACCAAGAACCTGTAAATCAGGATGATCAGTGACCATTAGCCTGCACTATATTTATCAGTGGGGGAACCCCACACAAAATAACACTTGCACAAGCTCACGATAGCCAGTAATCTCCAATTTGTACACAGCAGCTTCAGGATAAGAATCCATGAAGCAATCACTTGCACCATAAGATCAGCTCAGTGATAAAGTACAGTGGTACCTCGGGTTAAGAACTTAATTTGTTCTGGAGGTCCGTTCTTAACCTGAAACTGTTCTTAACCTGAGGTACCACTTTAGCTAATGGGGCTTCCTGCTGCCGCCACACGATTTCTGTTCTCATCCTGAGGTAAATTTCTTAACCCGAGGTACTATTTCTGGGTTAGCAGAGTCTGTAACCTGAAGCGTCTGTAACCCGAGGTACCACTGTAAAGGGAAACATGGGTGTGTGTTTTCTTTTAACCAAATGGCTATATTTTGGTTTCCGCTTTGTTTTGCCTTTCCTTATGGGTTGAAACCAACAAATTCAGCTCCTTAACTCTTCCCAGAAAAGAAAACGACAGGAGAGGGGGAAACATAAAGCCAGTCTGACAAATAAAGACAAGATACAAGCCAGGGGGGAAGGGAATGTGGAGACTGATCTTTGTTACTGTAGCTGTAATGGGGGAATAATTATCCTCCAGCTGGTAGCTTTAATCCACCAAAAGTTGAATTTTGCTTGCAGGGGAAAAGACTTAGAGACATTTTCCATGAGCTTAGTTGCCCAATCTATTCTGCTGCCCATGTTTCTCCCTACCCTGCCCTTCACCAGGGCACCTGGGTTCACTTTGTTAGCTTACCTGCTCATCATATGGTGCACCCTTCAACAACTAAATGTCCAAGTGGCCTCACAATCACTGACAAATTTAAAATTACAACCTCTATTAACCTTTCTATACACATGGGGAACAGAGGCCCAGATGAGTTGCCAGATTCACTTAATGTCATACAGGGAGAATGTGGTGGAGCTTGAACTTTGTGTTCTGAGGCCTAGTTCAAGCTCAGTCACATTCAGAATCTCAGCCACAAAGTTAGGCCAAGCTTCAATGTCCCAGTACTAAAGAGGTGCAACAGAGGACATGGGTAGTATTCAACACAATTTTATTCAGAGTAGACACACTGAAATTAATGGACCAAACTGGGTCTTCTGTGAATAAAACTTAGTTGACTACCACACCATGTCTCCATTTTCACTAATGTCACAATCAGGTCTCTGACCCATCTCAATAGCAAATATGGCAGGGCACAAATTCAGTTTGCCAAGGTAAAGGTACAGGTAAAGGACCCCTGGATGGTTAAGTCCAGTCAAACTTGACTATTAGGTGCAGCGCTCATCTCACTTCAGGCCAAGGAGCTGGAGTTCGTCCGCAGACAGCTTTCTGGGTCATGTGGCCAGCATGGTGCAACGGGACACTGTGACAAATGCCAGAGCACACAGAAACGCCGTTTACCTTCTCGTCTATTTATGTACTCACACTGGTATGCTTTCGAAACAAATAGGTTGGCAGGAGCTGCAATAGAGCATCAGGAGCTCACCCTGTCACGCTGACTTGAACTGCCGACCTCTTCACCTCTTCTTTCTGTTCTGCCTACAGGGTCTTTGAGTAATGGGTAATGAATGAGACTGGGAAAAGGGCCTTTAACCTGAGCAATTGGGTGATGGTCCACAAGTATCCTCTAAACTTTAAAGATGGGCATCTCCTCCACCTGCCAACTCAAATGTTACATAGCAGGGTGATGCATATTCCCTTGCCAAAACATAATGACCAGCCCCTGACAACACCTCTATTTCTCTCCATTGCCAAACTCATTTTTAGATAGTATTGCCAGGTTGTGTCCTGCAAAATATTCATATATTTTGAAGCCCCACCACCTCCAAGAAGTGGGAGACATTGTAGCCATAGTCTTTCTGCCCCCCTTCTTCTACCCACCAGCTGTGTGGCAAGCAGGGCTCCAAGTGTGCAAAGAAAGAGAAAGAATGGAGGGAATAAGCTGTGGCTGCCTCATTTCCGATTGCACTGGGAGATCCAAAGGTATATGCATATTCCCAGAGTTGCAACTGGGCAACACTACTTCAGGAGCAACAGCTCAAGACTTTCACTTTCCTAAGCCATAATTGAATGGAGGAAACATCGATTAGGTATATGCTGTGGAATGGGAAGGGAAAACTAGAAGGAAAAGAACCTTGTGAGGGAACTGCCCTCTCCTTCAGATCTACCAGGCATGAATTTATGCCTTTGAGAGATCCCATTTTGCAAAGCTGAATAGGTTACTTATCTCTCTTTCTGAAGAAGCTGCTAGCAGTAAGCAAGGCAGTACCTTGGAGGTAGAGTACATTCTATGCAAGGGGACATGCAGAAAAAAGCTGCCCTCACCAAGCCCCTCTTGGTGACAAGAATAAAAAATTACACTGCCTCAGAATTTATCATGCACCCATTACAATGTTAATTGGCAAGCCCCAGAAATCAATTAATTCACAAGTTTTTTTTCAATTAAAAATTAAGATAAATCATAAAAATGTTTCAAGCAAAGGCCAAACACTGTGAACTGCTTTCCGTCTTCCTATAGGGATGTATTAGAGGGTTTTTTTTGGAGGGGATTATAAACATAATAATAAAATAATAATAATAATAATAATGATATATATATATTTAAAGTGCTCGTGTTTTTGAAAGCCTGGTTGCCCTTGAGTGTCTTTGGCAATGCGCAAGAGGCCTGTCATCAGCAGGACTGGGCTGAAGACAGATAAAAAAGTATCGACCGGTCGGACACACGGCTTCTGCTTTATTGATCAGGCGGGAATTTAACTTGCTGTGCATATCCACGGTGTCAGCAAGGGCCACAGGCGAAATTAAAAGTACTTGGCTTGGAGATGTCGCCATGATACCATGGGAAGGAGGGGGAGGAGAAGAGGGAAGAAAGAAAGGATGAAATGTTAAAAAGCTGATGGGTGGGGGGAATCAAAGGGAAACTAATGAGAAAAAAGTTAGCGAATGGAGGGAGATGGGGGGCCACCGGGGTCTAATTCTCACTGAGAGTAATGCTGGCTAGTCACTGTCTCTTTAGATCTCTGCTTGGTTGTCAGGTTGCTTTTAAGGTGAGAGATTTACTAGGTATTTCAATGGAGCTTTGTGAAAGAAAAAAGGCCCTCACTCATAAATGTCTCTAATCTCCCTTGCTCGAAGCTCTGTAAGACCTGAATGTTGGTTGCTTTGGAGGTACCAGTGCGTTGCCTGGCCGGTTTATGTCACTGGGCGTAAATCTAGGAGAGCCAAGAGGTGAGAGCAGTGACCCTGATGCATGGCATGTGACAATGGGACTTATTTATGTTTTATGCACTCCATTTATTCTTATTGGGGGGAAAGGATTACATCTTGCACACCTCTTGGGGATTAGCTTCTCAGGAGGATTCTGAAGAGGGCTGGCGCAGTCAACTGCTGGATTATCCAGGGAACTTTGTGGTACCTGCTCATAAGCTCCCTGTAGGTGAGTTCCTAGTGGATCAACCCAACTCATGATTACAGGAGGGCAGAAAACACCATATTTCAAACTGGAGTGTCTTACCTGAATTCAAGACTGAGCTCAGTGATTATACTCAGTGTGGCCACTTCCACACTATTTTGTGTCACTATTTTGCAGGTATGATTCTATCATATACCAGTAAATTTAGATTGCACAATTAAAGTGGATTTGGTGCTCTTAAGTTCTTGCACAATAAATTCACTTCCAAAAAACAGCCACATAATTTTTTGTGGTAAGAAAAGTGATGGGAAAATACACTCGAGAGTGTCAGATAATGGCAATGTCAGGTGATGCTATATAACCTTCACTCAAATTGAATGCTCAATAGTGATGTTGTATAACGTACGTGTGTGTGTACACAGTGCTTTTTTCCTTAAAAAAACGTTTAGGGGTACTTTCATTTTCCTACTTATATTGAAATACTGCCCCTCAATGAGGCCAAACTTAGATTCATAAAATGTTTAGGGGTATGTGTACCCCTGCTTCCCCCCAGAAAAAAAGCACTGTGTCTGTGTGCACGTGCAAACAAATTAGGATGAATGCTCAGTACACTGGTTATCTGGAAGAGCCCTGTTTTTTATCTCATTCTCTCTACTATCTCCTGTTATGTCTGCATAATAGTGCTAATGGAATAGGAGGATGCTGGCAATGTTATACCAAAATACTGATACAGGAGGAAGGGGGATTTTAAGCACTGGGTATGCATTCCATACATATAGCTCAGCAAAAATAAATGAGCAGACTAATCTCAGACCACCAAGGTTCCTGACATATGTGAGGAACCTGTGGCTCTTCATACATTGTTGGGCTACAGTTCCCATTATTCCTGGCCACTGGCCATGCAGGCTGGGACTGATGAGAGTTGGAGTCCAGCAACACCATATGTTTCCCATCTCTGATGTAAGGATGCAGCCATACTATGGCTCTAGTTGTCCTACAGAATCTCAAAGCTCTCAGCTTCTGTCCTACATCATGACCCATTTATCTAAATAAGAAACTTCCTGCATGTGTTGTGATGTAGAGGAACAATGTGATATTCAGTGAAGTAATTGCACTAGTAAAACAAACAAACAAACAAAAAATCCCTCTCTTCCTCTCTCTGTGTGCCCCATGCCAAGCCCAAATCTGCTCCAGAGTGTCACGGGAAATCCCAGAACAGATTTAGGGAGTATGCTGGGGGAGGAACGGGGGGAATTGTTTCACTGAACAAGGAGAAATCCTTGCGCTGACAGAACTATCTGCTTAATTCTACACTAAATACAGTGGTACCTCGGGTTAAGTACTTAATTCGTTCTGGAGGTCCGTTCTTAACCTGAAGCACCACTTTAGCTAATGGGGCCTCCCGCTGCTGCCACCCCGCCAGATCACGATTTCTGTTCTCATCCTGAAGCAAAGTTCTTAACCCGAGGTACTATTTCTGGGTTGGTGGAGTCTGTAACCTGAAGTGTATGTAACCTGAGGTACCACTGTACAACCCACATATTTTGGTTAAATAGTAGGGCCACTTATTAACACAAAAGATTTTCTGAGCGCTAGATATACTGGATCAGTGCAAATGCACTCATAAACTGTTCAGGTTGCGCTAATCCACAATTACAAATGAACCTGTAGGATCAGTGCAGGTGGCACAGCCTGAATCAATGAGTGTTAGAAAACCACAGTGCTAGCTAGCTTTGTTAGGATACCTTCCCATTCACTTTTAATTCAGCAGCAATAGAACAGATGGGCGGGTAGGAAGTTAGCAGGGCTTGGGCTTCATGTTTTTGTGCCTCCCCCTCTCTAAGGAGAAAAGTACCATGAAAGTTGCCTCTCTCCAATGAGAGTGCTCAAACACTTCCATTATCCTTGAGTGCAGCCTCTCACTAGTCTCTTGATCACCTGGAAAGCTGGAAGGAAGGTAGACTGGGATTTGCATCAGGACTGGAAACTTGGCTGAGTGGGCCCTTAGCAATTCATGAGAACCTGCCAACACTAGGTGCTGATAAAGCTTGGTACTGACATTAGACATGCCTGGATATTGCTTAAATGTGCAAATGTATTGGAAATAAGCAAGGTCACTGTAGAATCTCATCATCTTTACATTAGAAGACTGAAAGGCCATTTGCAAGAGTTGCATAAAGGATCCAGAGGATTCTGCCATGACTGGGTGGCTGGGTGGAGGCAGATTAGAGGGCAGCTGGGGCACCTTTCAACACAGCGATTCTTTTAATGTTTTTTCTAAAGTCAACTATAGAGCTTGGGGGGCCAGCATCTCGATCCCTTCAGTGCTTCACCATGGGGCACTGTGCCTTGTCCCCGGATCCTAACCCAGGGCTGTGTACTGCATGAGCAGCTACTTGGCATTCCGTGGGAGGCAGTGGAAGGGTGGGGAGAGAAAGGGCTGCATGCAAATTTCATTTCTGAGCCACTGGCGCTGTTTCAAGTGCCAGAAGCCTCGGAGCCCCTTCTCAGCATTACATATGTAACAGCCTCATTGAACTTGACATGTCAAATTCAGGCCATTTGTGCAAAATCTCCCTTTAATAATACCGTTTCATTTCACTCAAATGAGACTTGAATGCATGTAAAATGGAAAAGGATATTTAAGCGCTAACATTAGGCAGATGTCTTGCCAGAGGCCGATTGAATATATGAGATTTTGAAGTGGTTAACACGATTTCGCTGCTCCCTCTTAGAATATGTCACCTGCCGGGCGTTTCTTCCCCCTCCTCCCTCCCTTTTTAAGCGAAGGATATAAATTGAAAGAAAACAAAACTACAAGCTTCGGCTTGGAGGGGATTAACTCCGTCCACGCTGGCATGTCCTTCTGAAAAACAAACAAGCTTCTATCTTACTTTTACAGGGCAGTTTTGGAAATAGATGCAACATTTTGTGGCAAGGTGGGTGCTAGGCACTGCTTTTAAATTAAAGAATATTAGAAATATCATTGGAGGCAATATAGTCCAATCCCCTGCCCCAGCAAGATTCCTTCAGACTATCCTTCAGCTCTGGATAGTTGCCTATCTAGTTTCTTTTTAGGGCTTATTCTGCCACTTCCCCTCTACTGGGCAATACTAAAGCAGGCTACCAATGTCACATGCGCTTCACTCATTGTTCAACCCACAGAGGATAGCCTTGCTCAGAGGAACCATTGTGCTCCAGTTCACCTCCCATTCAAAAATATGCAGGACGTCCAATCAGGCACAAATGCAACAGACTGCACATTCACTGGATAAACAGCCGTGTACAAACACTATACCTTTAGAGCAAATTCGAAGCACATTCTTCAGAGAATTCTGAACACTGTTGTTTGTTAAGGTTCACTGGGATTGTAACTCTTTGATGGGAAAGAATGTGTTTCAGATGTTTTTTAATGGCATAGGGTGTACATAGCCAGAGCAAGGGCAAAGCTGTTGCAGTGGCCAATTGGCTCAGATTCTAATAAGCAACTGGACTACATGGCCAGTGAGACAGCTGCAACTTGCTTCACACCTGTTGAGGGTTTAAAAAATGCCTTGCTAGAGTGTTCCTACACTGGATCTACAAAATGAGGCAGTGCTGATTCTGGAGATAATTAAAGCAAAGCTAACAAAAAGTAGTAAGGCATGTGTGAAGAGAAAGGTTTGTCATTCAAAGTTCATGACAAAGTCCTAAATGAACCAAGGTTGAATTAATTTTTCTCTGGTAGAGGGGACAAATCCTGCTGTAACAGATAAGTCTGTTGTTTGGGAATGAAAACTGATTTGCTCACCCAAGCAAGGGTTGAATCAGAAACTGAAGTGAGGTGACACAGACTCAGCAATCTCAATTAAAAATAGAAGCAACACTCCTCTCTTTTGTTCTAAGATACTACGATTACACATCTCAAGTCCAAGACATAGAATCATAGAATTGTAGAGTAGGAAGGTCCCCTCAGGGTCATCTAGTCCAACCCCCTGCAATACAGGAATCTCAACACGCCATTCAATTCCTGGTCTGAAGGCATATGGTACAGTAACGTTACTGCAGCTAAGCAGATCTGAGTCTGGTTAGTGAAAGGATGGGGGCTCCATGATGGAAGAAAGGCAAGTCATAAATGGGAAAACAAACAAATATCATGTAAATTGAAGTCATAATCTCTGGTGAAAAAATGCCATCTATTGAGTAACACCAGTAAGGAGATGTAGCTGTAACATCCCCCAGTGCCTTGTTAATGCAGATAAAGGTTGTTACCTCAAGATGATAACCCTGGAATCATTACCTCTAAATCTTTTTGGCTGTGTAAACAAGCCTTTAGAGGCCACAAACCATGGAGCCACTGGTGCTTTTCATAAACACTGGAGTTAAATGCTTCTGAGTAATGTCCAAATCGCTTTACTGTGCAGTGTTCACACTGATGCCCTGCTGAGAAGACAATATGGGCCAGGGCATTCTTTGTGTGGCCATGACCAGGAAAGGCTGCTTTTTTCATCCCACACCACAGGAGGTTTCCTTTACCCTAATGTTTATTTAATAGCTGAAACAACAATCTGTGGTTGGGCACATCTTCCCTTTAAAAAAAGAAGAAGATCCTTCCCTTTGGCAAGCGAGGTTCTCCCACTTCCCAGGATGATTTTCCCATACCACAGTGATTAGTAACAGCTGCTGGGCCATTTTGGTAACGACTGGAGTTTGGCAGAGAGGTATGTTGGGCTCCTGTACTCTAGCCCATCACATTTATAAGCCTACATTTTATTTTCAAGTTTATTGGCTTATTTGAGATTGGTTATTAGCTTCCCTTTCTCATTATGGATGGCTTCTGTCTCCCAAGTCCTTTCTGTGTCCAGGGTCACAAGCTGGAAGGATGGTGCCACCATCTTGAATACACAAAGCACCACACACACACACACACACACACACACACACATGCATACACACACACACACACACAGAGTGAGATTTGTGTTGAAGATGGGCAAGTTCATGTAAGAGGCCATGTTTATATACCATGTTCTATGCAAGGAAGCCCTGAACCCCAGTTCCCATGAGACACAAAAGCAGCCTGACATTTAAGGTGGCTTGTTCCCACTGCCAGGCTGGGGCAGGATGCGGCAGCGGGCTGGTGATTAGCCCCTGGGGCCTGATCTGCAGAGGAGACTGAGCGTTATCTATTGCAGCATGGTAGGAGTCATTAGTTAATAATTAATAAAGACCCTGCTATTGCTCTTCCCCATGCATGCAGCCTTAGCGGGCAAGGGCTAGGAGTAAGCTGTCTCCCCCTTTAACTGCCGTGGTTATTTAAAGGAATAATGCCATTCTTTTTCATTTGTCAGCTGGCCCACAATGGCCCTTGTCAGCCTTTATGATTTAGTGTTTCCTTTCCTTTCCCATTAAACGCCACCTCCCCCCCACCTCCCTGCCTCACGCCAGCCACAGGCTGCTCTCGGCCAGCTCCACTCCAAGACTAGCCTCGCTCTTTCCACAGGCTCCTCTGAGCGCTAATTGCTTCTGTTCATTTAAACCTGTTCGTTAATTTGCTGTGGCCCTTTATTAAGTTGGATGCAGCCCAAATTACACCATAAATTATGCGCACAAGGGAACCGGGTGTCACATGGGATAAATGACTTGGCTGTTGCCTCCCCCCCCCCCCACTCCTCTTCCCTCCCATCTGAGAAGTGGCAGATTCTGGCTCGGTACTGGATCCTACATCGGTATGGATCTGGGAGGTCTTGGTCCAGCCTGGATTCAATAGGCCCCTCTTTTTATACCCTGTGGAAACTGGTTCCTTACACCTGTGTCCAATAATCCCCCTTGTTACACTGAGAAAAGACTCCAGGCTAAGCTGGGCCCTCTTTTCGAACCTTGAGGGGTGGTCTGTTGAGGTGCTGGGCGGTCCAAAACCTGGTTGTTCCCTGCTTCCTACTGTTCCCAGCCACCTGATGACATCACCTTGCTGCCATCGGCAGCCTGATCTCTTTCTTCACCTTTTAATGACCGGGGAATTCATTAATAATTGAAATAAACACGCTCTCTCCCAGGCTGCAGTTTTATTAAGGGAAGGCCAGGGATCTGCCAACCCTTGGCTGCAGCGATTTCCTAAATAACTGCTAGCAGTTAAAATGCAATTATTATTTAAAAAAAAAACACAGAGGACTTTTGCTGCGCTGGTGAAAGCAGCAGCAGCAGGCAAGGGAGAGGCAGCCTCAGGGCAGGTGGCAGCCTCTGGGAGGTGGGCTGGTGGACTCCACCTTTGTGTCCACATGCTTAACCTCTTCTCTGCTGCACTGGGGAGGCAAGAATGCCTGAGAACAGGAGGCTGCTGTTCATAGGAGTCACGAAAGGGGGAACCTGGAGAGGCAGTAATTCCCCACCGAAACTCTTTGGCAGTGTTGTTTTCCATATTGGTAAGATCACACATTTGTTTTGCAATCGATGAAAGCTGGGAGGAGGAGATCAGAGATTTCAAACCTTTCAATTTCATTTTCATTGGCAGGCTAGGTAAGCCAGTATGGAATTTACAGGTTAAGAGATAAAAATGCATGCTGGGAGTTTCGTGGAGCTTTCCCTGAAACCAGCAGTACCAGAGACATCAATGCAGGCAGGGCTGGCTACAGAGAGAAGCAGCCTGAGAGCTAGTGAAGTATTCCCAGTGTCCCCCACATCGGATCTAGGGTGGTGCCGGCAGTTCCCCCACAAAAGGGCAGCGAGCTGAGGGGGCGCAAAATTGAGAAGATCCATTTGGGGGCGCCAAATTTTGGGGTCACTCAGGGCACCATATTACCAAAGATTACCTAATTCTGCACCTGGTGTGTCAAAGTTGTTTTTTCAAAAAGTGCCCTTGAGAAAGAATCCCCAAAAATGTGTTGCACTCACAATAAATCTTGTGTGGTATGATCAATCAGGAAAATAACATTGCCTGAGAGCCTTGGTGGGGAATATTTTGAAACACCTAAAGTTTTCTCCCTCCTCCTTTTTGGTGGTGGGAGAAGCATCTCAGATTGATTGATTATTGGGACTGAAAACACATGTTCAAAAGAAGGCTACACAGATAGTTTAATGTTCTAAAAATCTGCAGTAAGAGTTAAACACTCCTCACCAAGGTATACAAGAACAAATTTATAGATTGCTCAGCTGGTACATGCCACACTGACAATAGAGGGATGGGACCCATGTTAGCTGTGTCTTGTGGTAGTACGTGGGTTGGTGAAGACCCTGGCTGTCCTTACCTGATGTTGAGCTGTGTTAACTTCTCCATTTCCTGCTCCATGTGTTCCTGCAGCTCACCCGGGCGAAGCAAGACCTGACAAATGGGGCAGATGGGAGCCTGGCTGTCAAAAAGTGTTGCCTTCTTTTTGCCTGTAATGGAACACAAGATAGAGTCTTGAGTTTCAGGTACCCTCAAATCCATTCATTAGTACCATCCCACCACTCTTATAGCTTGGAAATAGAAAGTGTTTCAGAAAAACAACAACCCACAAATATCTGTAGCCTCATTTACTAGCTCAGTAGCCAATTTGTGTCTCTTCTACCCACTAGCTTTTCTGAATGCCGCTCCTTGTTTGTTTCAGGAATGCACTTGTAGGCCACACACCATTGGCTAAGTTCAGCAAAACTTTGGACCTATGTAATGGGCTGCAGCAGCTGGCCCTGGTTTAGGATTAGACCCTTATAAGCTTGGAAAGGGGTGACTGTGGGGAGGTGCTGAGGGAAGTTAGCTTGAAGAAATTAACTTCAGCTTCTTATCCTATAATTAAACATGGCTGAAGGAGGCAATTAAAGGGAGAGAAGGAGCACTTCTAGCAGCTAGGGGAAATTACTAGGACAGCCTCTTTCTGCACCATCGGCCAAGAAGCAAGATGCCCCACCTCCTACTACCATGAGACAGAGAGACAGAGAGACAGACTGACTGACTATGACAGCTGCTTACCACTGCTTGAAATGGCAGCAATAACATATTTGCACTTTTCTAACGTTACCTATACACAGGCACTACAACAACTGAGGGCAACACCACATAATAATAATAATAATAATTTTTATTTATACCCCACCCTCCCCAGCCTATTTGCTTACATAAATATCACTTCCTTACAGAACTGTTGAGAGTACACAATGTATTTCTATAATGGGGTCCTTGGGCACACACCCAGTTTTCTTACATGGGAATTATATCCATGAAGGAAATTCATTTTGCATTAAACGGCCTTAAAAGTGAGAGAGTCTTACAACAGTATATTTTACTCAGTATCAATATTCTAACTCTTTGTCCCCAATCGCCCTGCTAGGAACCATGCCATTGATTTCTCTGGTTGGAACAACCTCAGAAGGCACTAAGCAGAGGCAGAAACAATGTGGTTTTAAAATAGACTTCTATCAAAAGTGCAAGTAAGGATTAAGTCATAGTAACCTTTCATGAGCAGAACTAAAGCACTTCTACCACTCAAGTTAGCACTCAAGCCATGTAAACAAACTTTCAGGGCAGAAACTGGATATACATGGCTCCTTGTAAGCTTGAGATGATTCAGAAAAGACAAGCAACTTCCTTGAATGGTTTGTCGTGTGTGTGTGTGTGTGTGTGTGTGTGTGTGTGTGTGTGTGTGTTGATGAACAGGAGGGATACTGAAAACCTAAGAAATATACGGGTATTTTTGAAGGTCTCCCAAGCAGAAGAACATACCGTATTTGCTGTGAGTCCTGCAAGACCTGCTCCCTGCTTTGCTGGCCTGTTTCTACCTGGTCTGGGAGGGTGGGTCGCTGACTGACTCCAGCCACAGAAACAGCTGTTGCTACTAAAATGGTCAGAGACCATCTTAGCTGTGAATCCTGCAGGGCTGCTGCTCAAGATGCCTTTATTACATAAATGTAATAAAGCTATCAGGATGGAGAGTTTTTGCTGGAGTCAAGATTTCATTTTGGAAATGCTGTTACTGGTACAGAATAATGCTTTTGTCTCTTTACTGTTAGACCTTATTATGAATTATGTAGAGATTGTTTATTTTATTATATATGTATTAAGATGTTTTCATTTATTGCTTAGAACTTAAGTTTTGTTATATTTTTGTAATTATGTAAATCTTTTGATGTTGTAAGCCACCTTGAGTTTAACTGTAGAAAGGCGACATACAAATAAATGATTGTGATGAAATGTGATTTATTAGCACTAGAAATTATAGCAACCCTATTTGGCTTCTTCTTCTGGTACAAATTCAACCAGTCACAACCTCAAAAGATACTGAGAGCTCTGAACTAGCAGGGACAATGATTTCTGTACCATTTGAATCGCCTCAGAAAGACCTCCATGGCCTATTGCAGCACAACTGAATTTTGTTGAGAAGCCGGCAGCAGTTTGGTTTTCTATGTTCTACAGCTAGTTTCTTTCCCTGCTCAGAGATGTTACTACACTCTGCATTAGAATATGCAGCACCCTGCTAACGTATAAATATTTTTTAAAGGCAAACAACCAAGTGACCACAGACATTATTAGACAGTTGCAGGGCTGCAAGCACGAGCTCCATAGCTGTGATAGCTGCTCTGGTCGTCAGAGGGCGTAGCACACCCAGATCTGATGGCTGCCGTGAAGGGAAGCATGCTTTATAGTTTCCTATTGTCATCTAATGTGAAGCGTTCCTGCTGGATTATTTATTTATGTATTAGACATGGATCAAATTGGTTAAATCCGCGCGAGAGGCAGTAATGCGCCATAAAGCAGGCTGCGTGCAATATGGCCTTCCAATCAAAAGCCAAAAGGTGCCATTTTATGGCCCCAAGCAAAAAGCACAGCCCAGTTAAATGAATCCCCTTGAAAGGAACAGACCTCCCAAAGGAGAAAATGTTGGCACAAGCACTTTGCCGGGGCTACATAAACAGGTGTAGGGGGGAGGCGCTTTAACAGGACTGAAATAAGTTTGGAAATAACCTTGACTCATCCTTGCCTTCAAATTATGCACAAGGCCATGCTTCAGGGGAGATGTCTTTCACCAGCAATGTCCTCACTATATAATACACTCACTAAGTGCACCACAGAACCCTTTATGGGAATTAGGGTTTTATTTCTCTCTATACATATTGAGGGCATTGAACTGAGGGCACCTTACTCAAGGCTTCTTCTCCCCCTGCTGTAAACTACCACACCATCATTCCCTTTTATAACTAAAGCTGCAAACGGTGTTTGAATTATCAGAGTTCAGGGGGGTAGAGGGGAGTAGTAGAAGTCTTATATCAGGATGGAGTGAAGGGGTGCTGTTATGAGGTAGCCCAAAGAACCTGAGTCCCAGGTCTTTTTTGTAGGCCCCTGGTTCCTCTGCCTCTTCCCCTCTCCTTTTCAAGGAACTCAATATGTTGTTTTTAATTTTGCATACTGACATGCTAAAAAGTGCATTGCCCATAAGACACCCCGGCTACATGCCATCTTGATTTGTCCAGTGACACTCACTTTAGACTGAATATGTACATAAGCAAACAAACAGGGTGGTGTAGTGGTTAGAGGGATGGACTAAGACCTGGGAGACCAGGCTTCAAATGGCCACTCAGCCATGAAGCTCACTGGATGACCTTGGGCCAGTCACTCACTCTTAGTCTAGCCTACCCCACATGGTTGCTGTGAGGATAAAATAGGGAGGGAGAAGAACCATGTATGCCACCTTGAGCTCCTTGGAGGGGGCATAAATGTGATAAATATGCTGCAGTTCATGCCAGCAAATTATTCAGATTATTCTTATTCCCACGCCCCCATATTCATGCCAGCAAATTATTCAGATTATTCTTATTCAGCCATTGTTAAACTCATCTTCCAGAACAGAGACAGATTGCTGGTCGTTTCTACCATCATCCCTGCTGTAAGCCCTGCTATGGATCAGAAGGAGAACAACTGGCCTGTTTTGCAGTGCTCACTGTTGCTCCATCACACCCAGAGTGCTGCTGCTTTTCAATAATAGCCAGACCTAAACAATCCCCTCACATTGACTGGGAGGGTGAGCAACCCCAGCTTCCTCTTGGAGCCTTTCCACTTTTGTGTGGTCAAAGTCCAAAATAACCCCAGAAGGTCCCCCACTGGCTGCTATTTATAACTATAGTCCCATTAGTGTAACAATGCTGGTGTCTGAGACCTCCCTCCTAAAACAAACAGGCAGCCTCTGAGCAAACGGGAAATCCTGCTGGATCCCTGCTGCAGTCTGCATGGTTGGATGGGTAAACATGCAGGGTGATCTCGCTGTCCCCTTCCCACAGCACTGCAAGAGCATGAAATGCTCCTTGGAGCTGCTTCTCTGTCCATCACCACTAGATGTGGCCCAGAGCCACGAAAGGACAATCAACTCAATGCTCTTCAACTTTAATGGGGTTTCTGTCCCATCTTTTTCTGGTGGTAATTTCTTCATTATTTTCCTTGTTTTGGCAGGGAAAAAAATGATTTTAAATCGCTTGTAAGAAAACCCCACACACATTCTCAGCTGTTTTAAAAAATTAAAATAAAACAACAAAGTCACGCATGCTGATCATCTGATCGCCAGCAGAGGGCGGCATAGAAACAAAACTAGTTACTATATTAGTAACCCCTATGGGTGCCCATCGTTTGCTGGCCTAAGATTGAAATGGACTTTTCAGATCACTTAATTTATGTGACACTGGGAGGGAGAGATTGCAGACTCGCTGTAGGAAAAAGGACCCATTTCAAGGATACACTTGAAATCATTTCATCCAGAGGGTTGCCAGAGTGACTTTAGCACTGTGAGTCAACCAGCACCCAAGATAACATCTGCTCCTTACAGAGGCACCTCCCACAGAACCCACCAGGTACAGTTTTCTGTTTCTTCCCAACTTACGCCTGTTGAAGGAAACAAGAAGGCAGCTGAGAGTGTGGTGCCAAGCAACCAACCACACCACCCGGTCTGTGCCAAGTCTGAGTATGCCATTGTGCCAGGAGCTCCCACGCCCCCATATTTCAGCCAAGGCTGCAGGCTTCAAATGGCCCCTTTCAAGCTTTGTTTTTGGCAGCTGTGTTTGTGTTTGCCTGGCCTCCCTGCCTGTCCTTCCCTTCCCTTTGGCCCCTTGTAACTCAGCAGGGTTCATCTCCAGTGTTTACCCTCCTTGGCACGGCTGTTCTCTCCCCTGCAGCCCTTGGCTTGCTAACACTGCAAAGATGAAAAGGGCCAGCCACGTCCCTCTCCTGTGTGTGCAGACTCCCCTGGGCTCCAAATAAATGCTTCGTTCTAAGTGTTTGAAACTGAATATTTCCTGTCCTGAAAGCGGGGCAGAGGGGGGTTGGTACTTCAACACAGAAACCACAAGAGCAGCTCTGTGAAATCCCTTCACACACCACAGCCTTAGGTGGGTCTGTCTGGACAACAAGAACACACCTGCTGGCAGCCTGTGAAGAAGGAGGCATGGTGGTTGCATCACTGAGAACTGAGCAACTTTATCACTTACCCAGGAGGAACCTCTGCATGCATGAATGTGCCTAGAATTGTCTCAGGTTATATGAAGACATTTGCAGGGCCAATGGGTCTGCAGCGGTACAATTTCCTGTCCCCAGTGGCTTTTGCATCCTTTCTGTTGTTAGATGTAGCCAAAATTGCTGCCAAATTAAGGTACAAGCACATTGTGTAGATGTCATAACAATAAAACATCTCTTCACAAAAGGCTGGAGGGGATACTTGTAGTAATGCCCCAAACTGGAATAAAAAAATGAGTTTATTCCAGAAGTATTCCAGAGATGTCACCACCACTTTTGTGGGACAACTGTAGAATAAGCATTTTGAAAATTTACTGTGTGTATACAGTACAGACTGCTTTCTGAATACACCTAGGATGCATCTGAGTATTTTTGGAATTTTAGACATTTAAATAATAATGCATGCTAAATGGGTAAGGAGTAATAATACAAAATATGGCTGTATGGGAGACAGTGCATAGCTATGAAGTGGAAAGGAGTTTGTTGTAGTTGTTTTCTAACCAATATCTATATAAAGAGGATTCCTTACAAAACCAAGATACAACCAATAACGATCTTACTCTGCTGTTATTAGCAGCAGCTAAATTAGTGATACCAACATATTGCAAGACTCTAGATATAAACCTTTTTGAAGCTTGGTTCTCAGAAGTATGGGACATCACCCTTATGGAAAAATTAACCATTTTACAAAAGGAACGTCACACCAGGGCGAAAGCGAACACCTTCTATACAATATGGTATGCTTGCATTGACTTTGTAAAATCAATTGAGCATGGTTTCCCTCCACCATCATCACATGGAACACTATGGAGCAACACCTTTATTTGACTACCTATATTATAATATGGGACACGGGTGGCGCTGTGGGTAAAGCCTCAGCGCCTAGGACTTGCTGATCGCATGGTCGGCGGTTCGAATCCCCGCGGCGGGGTGCGCTCCCGTCGTTCGGTCCCAGCGCCTGCCAACCTAGCAGTTCGAAAGCACCCCTGGGTGCAAGTAGATAAATAGGGACCGCTTACCAGCGGGAAGGTAAACGGCGTTCCGTGTGCTGCGCTGGCTTGCCAGATGCAGCTTGTCACGCTGGCCACATGACCCGGAAGTGTCTGCGGACAGCGCTGGCTCCCGGCCTATAGAGTGAGATGAGCGCACAACCCTAGAGTCTGGCAAGACTGGCCTGTACGGGCAGGGGTAACTTTACCTTTACCTTTATTATAATATGTGACTACAAATTTCAGCTGATACTTATTTTCTTCATTAACTAAGCTCTGTATTCTGTCTAGATAACTGTTTATCCTTTTTATGTTCAGTACTCAGTTCAGAAAATCAATAAAATATATTTTTAGCAAAGGGAAAAAAGAAGAAAGGATTCCTATATGCAAACTAAGGTGTTGGCTGCACTACTTTTTTAATCCAGCGTGGTTGTGCATGACGGGGCTTCACAAACATGCACAACTACGCCAAGCAGATGCACATTGAACTGTGGCCCCCTGTTGAAGCAATACCTGAGAATCTATATTACATTTTTTTTTATAAATTTTTTATTAAAGTTTCCATAATTTTTATAACAACAAAAACAAAACAAAACAAAACAATACAATAGACACAACAAACAAAAAACAAGTATAACTTCAAATCTTATTTTCTTATAATTTACCTCCCCGACTTCCTCATACCTCCCAAATCTGTATTCCAATTTCCTGAGAATCTATATTACAAATCAGGGCAAATATTTCATCACACCACTTGGGTCTGAATGACTGCATTGACAGTGTCCCAGCTTCTCTAATTTTAAGGTGCAAATATTTTACAGCTTGCTTCCCCCCCCCCACTTCCTGCCACTTCTACACAAACGCAAAGAAGCAGTGCTGCAGACACTCTTACTGTGTTTGCTCCTCTGTGGGCATCTGTGAGTTATAGTAGGTGTGGAGATGCTCCCCAACACCACAGTAGTCTGCCATGTTTACACAGAGCCTGAAAGACAGTGCCCCAGGATAAGGGCAACATGCTCCAGGATGCAAACAGATTCGTAGGTGCTTTGCATGGAAGCAATCTGATAGCCAACGCTTTGTGACAACATACCCTTAATTTTCAGCAACAAAGGCTGCTTTCCAGCCAAACAGCAATGCAAAGCAATTTCACTCTCGCTCTCTCACATTTCATAAACATGTGTCTGACCTAACAAATCTACCCAAATCATTTACTCTGAAACGCCCCAGAATAAATGAGCAGCCCTCTCCCCATACCAGAGACCTGTTGCCTGACAGGCTGCGAAGAAGCCTAGTGGCAGAAACATAATAGAAATGCTGACACAGCCTCAGGGTCTGTAATCAAGCTCCTGAAGGTTCTGTGGGGATTATTCTTCCCTTGGTGATGGGCCTGCTGTTATTCCTGGGCTGATAGCAGGTATCTGCGTGACAAGCTGCCTCTCCCTCCAGCTCAGAAAACAATCATTCTAAGGATGGTCCACATTAGCTTTGGAGCAACCAAATGATGCTTCTGCACCCAGAAACACTGCCAGCTCATGGATGTAAGGAGGCACTCATATACAGTTTGCTTGTTTGTTTTTATTCTAAGCATTTAGAGCCAACCCTTTAAGGCCTTTTTCCCCTGGGGATCTGACAAACTTGCCCAAACACCCAGTCCCTATAAGGCAAGCTGAATTGTTCAGGCTACTGATATCAGCTCAAGTTTCTTCTGAGTTCTCTTGTACCTTCTTCTTTTAGCAATTTCTTGTTTGGCACCAAAGAGGACACTGAACTTCTTGTGCACAGCAGTCACTGTCTCCCGAGGATGATAATTACATGACAATTAAGAGGAATTTGTTCAGGTGTCAAAATAATGCATCCAAAAGAGCACAGGGATGCAGACTCAGGGGGAGATCAAATTTAGCCGATGTAAAGATGTGCAAGACAGATTGCTAGTCAAAACAAATTAGTTATCGCATAGTACACTTAAATACCATTGCATACTGATGTATCAAGTGGGAAGGAACCACAAAGGCTCTCTAAGGCAGAAACCCGTAGAAACTTAAGACAGAAAAGTGACGTTGCTTCTGTAACTTCCCTAGACAACTTATATCACAGTCTGGTCATGCTTTCTGATAGAAGTTCAGAATAGATTTATGCAACTACAGGCACATCCACACTTCTGTTTGGTCCATGTTTTATTCTGTTTCATGTTTTCTAGGCACAGGTCTGAGAGGTTTTTTTTGTTCGTCCCGCTGGACACAAGTACACACCTCAACAAATGGCTTGCTTTAGTTTTTTCTGCCTTTTAAGTGCCCTCCCTTTCCCTTCTTTTCCTCATATGGGCAATGGCAGTTTATACTATCCAAAGCAAGGCAGGAGACAAGGGTCAGCGGGAAAAGGGCAAATGCAGAATACGCAAAAACAGTGTTTGACTGACCTTGCCTGGCCTTGAGTACATCATAAAATCCAAAGAGAGAAATGGACACAAAAGCCTTGAACAGTAACCTCAGTAACCCTAACCCTAAAACAGGATCTTCCATACATTAAGTCTGTATCACTCAGATTTCAGCCTACCCCAGCCATATAATTAAAGTACCAGCAGAGAACTTAACCCTAGACAGCACAAACCAATGAGAAAATCCACTGCTTGGATTACAGTGGGTGAGACGGGGCCCAGCCCCCTTAACCTTTGTGATGTCCTTCTTAGCCACAGATTTAGAAGACTGCAGGGGAAACACATTGTGATTTGGCTAAAATTGGTGGGAGCAGGGAGTGGGGCTTGTGGATTTCACTAACGCCCCCTCACTCTTTTCCCCATAATATGACATCTTAAAAATGGGATTCTGGTACCCACCCAATTCCTGTGACTGTGATTTACAACAACTCTCGTTGTGCTCCAGAGGCAGATGCACACACGCCACTAAGCAACTGTCCCACACAATTCTATACCCTGTGGATCAGTTGCGGCAACAATGAGACCCCTCCTCCCTGCCAGCTTATATACCCTCCCCTGACAGGTTGTGACCCACAACCTGAGACGCCTCCTGCACAGAAGTTGTCACTGTTCGAGGAGACAGTGGGGCAGAGGAAGGTGAGGAGTCTACTGACCCGTCTGTCACCTGAACAGTCTTTTCCTCCATCTTGGACTACCCTGACTCTCCCTCTTCCCCCTGCCCCGGGTCCTGCCTTGTGGGCAGCGTCAAACCCCATATGTCACTGGTCCCCTTTCCTGGGTCACTCCCCTTGACCGCTGCCTCCACCACACACACTTCGGAGCCCTGCCAGTCCCTGACAAAATGATAAAGCGTCTGGAAACAAAGTTTTATGAGGAACAATTGAGGGAGTTGGGTATGTTTAGCCTGGATAAGAGGAGTGTGAAGAGGAGAGGAGATAACAATATTCAGATGTCTAAAGGGCTGTCACATGGAAGATGGGGAAAGCTTGTTTTCTCCTGCTCTTGGAGGTAGGACTCAAGGCAATGGTTTCAAGTTACAAAAAAGGAAATTCAGACTAAACATCAGGAAGAATTCTCTGACAGTAAGAGCTGTTCAACAGTGGAACCAACTCCATCGGAAGGTGGTGTCCTCTTCTTTATTGGATGTTTTTAAGCAGAGGTTCAATGGCCATCTGCCATGGATGCTTTAGCTAAGATTCTTGCATTGCAGGGGGTTGGACTAAATGACCCTCAGGTTCCCTTCAAACTCTACACTTCCATGCTTCTAAATTCTCAAACAGAGACCCCCTCACCCCCCCCCCAAAAAAAAACATTTCCAGAAAGATTAGCCATCGTTTAACTGCTTATTTGAACTGTGTGTGAAAAACTGCCTACTACTTTGGAGCATTTTAGGAATCACGTCTTTTGTTTCCTCAAGTCCTGAGAAAACATCTACTACAACATTTAAATAGTCAGGACCTTAGGGAGGGTGGATCTAAGCATTACAAGACACACAGCGCTACTTCTGAAAGTGGCAGGTTCCCCTTGACAATGCCTAGTACAACTTACTGTGTGTCTTGCCACAAGTGTGGAGGAGAATCACACCGTTTAATGATGTCAGGATACAGGGTGAGTTGAACTAGAGGTTGGAGAGAAGGGGGAGTTTAACTGAAGGCTTAGTTCCACCCTAGTTTAAAGCTTAGTTCCACGCTCACTGAGGCTTATGTAGAGATAAGGAAGAGCACAAGTTTGCCAGGATTACAGTCACAGGTATGGTACCCAGTGAGTTCAGACAGCAGAGGTCTGTGCTTCTGCTGAACAGTGGCAACTCCATGGCCCCTCCAGCCCAATATTCCATGTCCAGGAGTGGTCAGCGCTCTGTTTCTGCCACAAGGAGCTGAGTCTCCAGCTCCTGATTCTAAGCCCACAGCTGCCCATCCTCAGCAAGAGGAAGATGGATTGAGCTGGGCAATAATTTAAGAAACTGAGCGAGTCTGTACATCCAATCACTTTACAAATCAGGAGAAAGGGAGAGAGGAGGAAGGGGGGAAGGGGAAAGAAGTGAAAAGGCCGTGCAGGGAAATGCATCACAATTACTGTCTAGTCTCTAATGAGGGGCCTGTCAGGAGGCTGTCATCCTGCGGAAAGCCACCTACTCAGAGAGATTCAATAAAAAAGTAGCAGAGAGATAAAAAAGAGATATATTTCAACCCCTGCTAATATTCTTTTCATTTGTCCCAGCACAAAATAAGATACTGCACTTAACCAGCTCGGTTAAAATGAAAGGGGGGGGAGGGGGCTGCGTTGATCAATACCGCTAAAAGCTGGGCGACACAGTGATGGAGTGCAATTTTTTTGTCTGTGCTGAAGCCTAGTAGAGGCCCAGGCTGTGTAATTTATGATTCGCACGCACGCCAGCTAACTAGAGGCTGACAAGACAATGAATTCTCGATGAGAAGGAAGAAAGAAAGAAGACACCGTGGCAGAGATCTGAAAGAAAGAGCCACACACACCAGCCTGTCTTTCCTGAGCTCTTCATTCCCTAAGCCCACCTGGGCAGCCAGCTCCATGAGCAATGGAGGGAAAGTGTTGCCCTCATCCCAGCAGAGAAAGAATGGAAAACTGGTAGCATACCTAGATTCACTGACACTAAACTTTCCACACTTGTCAGCTCATTCTATGTCATTTCCTATGGTCAATCTGAAGAAATCCAAGCTTCAAAGGAAGGCAGATCTGGTCAGCATATACAGAGACCTTTGCCTAGTGGCTGGGGCAAGGGAAATTTACATATTGACTGGCTTGTATAGGTGCTTCACTTGATAGGATGACCTCCTATGTATAACTTTCTTTGTATTTCCTTTAACTGTTTCCTCCCCTTTCCAGGCTTCACTTTCCTTTTCTTAGGTTACTGGTGCATTTATGTTAGTATTGTGGAAGATGTTATAAGCTTATTCAATAAAACAATAATTAAAGGGGGTGGGGGGAAGCTTTAAAGGAAGCCACCAGACCACTCCTTCCATGCTGGGGAGCAGCCTGTTCATGAGAAAGTTTGACTTTAGTTCTAAATCATTAGAAGATGCTTTGATCCTTGGTCTCACACTCAGTTTCTAACAAACACCTGACTGAGTCATAACTGTTATATGCATGGCCCAGTCACTTATTTTTTATTCAAGCTAATGATCACTTTGCAAGAGGTACTCAAAAATAAGAACAATGATAAATACATCCACAGATGAAATGAAACACCAGCTTCCTTCCTAAGCAGCCTGAACTGTTTCTGATGGTGTAACATGGAGTTTTGCTTTTGTAAGATAGATTCTGCCCTGACAAAGGGGTGGGTACATAAGCACGGTCTTTGGTACAGCTGGCTACTAGATGATTCACAGAAACTGCAGCAAGACAAATACAAGAGAATCCAGAGTAATAATGATGATCAATTGCCATGAGAACTAGGTGAGGTTATGGGAGCAAGAACTGGGTGAGGATTCCTCTACAGTGGGGATGGGGGACCTGTGACTCTCCAGATATTGTTGAATTACAATTCTAATCACCCCTGACCACTGGCACTGCTGGTTAAGGATGATGGGAGTTGTAGTCCAACAACATCTGGGGATCCAGGGTTGGGAAATGCTGCACCAGAACACTGGTAATCAATTGGCCTTGCTCTGCTTGGCTGCTATGTGTATTACTAAGCTTGTAGGATTTAGTAGACAGTTGTTACAGTTCCTTTGTATGAAGTTAGAAGTTTTCTGCTACTAGGCAAAGGAGTGATCATAAGAAAAGAGCAACTGCCAGATTTGATCAAATGACTTGTCTATCTTCTTCAAGATCCTGTCTCTTAGAGTAAGCAGTGTCAAACTGCATCAGAGAACAGTATACATGGAATGGAGCAATCTTAAAAGAATCCATTTTACATAATTCACTTTGTGTTTATGTCAGAGATTTAGGAGCTCTTGAAGCACGAGGCTCAACTGTTAGTCAATTCTTTGACCTCCTCCATGCACTTGCTGATTTAGAGTTTGTGAGTGCATCATATACATATTTTTTTGGGAAGGGGGGTGTTTGTGTGTGAGAGTCTGTATGTTTGTGCATGCTAGTTTTTGAAACTGTCTTCCATCCCTAAGTGAATTGTGGCCTCTACAGACTATCAATGGGTCTCAGTCAGAGGAGGGGAAACTCAGGCCTCTCTATCTAACCCACAAAACTCTCCCCAGGACACATCCTTCACTGGCCCTGCTTTGCACCAGGAGTGTTTTTTGCCTGGCTAGGAGGGATCTTTGAACTTTGATAATGCCTCCTGCTACCGTATAAAGGCAAAATTTACATTTGCTGCCTGGCCCCTCCCACCACTGTCATGTGGTACTCAGAAGGTTGCCCAGAAGGGAATGTGGTCGTTGGGCTGAAAAAGGTTTCCTACCCCTGGCCAAAGTAGATCAGACCTCCCACCTCTTTAAATTTCAGCAAACAGAAGCTGCATTGGGAAGAGATGGATATTGGATTGGACCCATGGGCTTAACCCTTTTCCCCAGCACAGTTTTTCTGATTAAAATTTCCCCTAGCCCCATTAAAAGAAATGTATGTGGACAAGCTATTTTCTTCTTCATATTTACTGTTCATACTTGTTTTAATTTAATTCCCCCTCCTCCAAATATTTTCCTTTACTTGTACACAACTTTGAGCATCTTTTGGTGTAGGAAAGGGCATATATTTAAATTAAAAGAAAAAGGAGATCTGATCACAGATTCTGTACTCTCATGGTTAGGGTAAATGTGTAGTAAGGCCATCCATACCTTTTGTTGTCAGTGGATGCTGGATGTTGAGCTGAAGCTGGAAGGTTCATGGGTGTGGTCTCTGGTGCAGCTAAGATTTTTCTAGCATCTTATTCAGAAGATTTACGTGAGTATTGGCAAGAGGGACAGTTAAATACGTAAGTTCTGCCTGTGTCCTCAGAAGCTAACCGAGATCAGGGACAAGTACAGGAGGGGAGTGCAGATGTGGGCAACAATCAGATGGATCAAGCCACTGAAACAGCAGCAGCTGGTGTGGGACCAATATCTTCATGAGCATATGCTTTTATTTTAGCATTTACACTTCCTCAGCTTGCATAGAACATTTGTTGCAAATCTCTGGCCCTCCTGATTATGTAAATAAGCTTAAAAGTACCACTAACTCAAATGTTAAAGGAAGGCAAAAATGCATGACTATGCAATAGCCATGGATTTAAATGTAGCCTTCTGCTTATGAGGGGCACCTCCCCACCCACCCCTCCTGACTTGAATAGTTTGACTAGGTAGGGCTTATGGTGCAGAGACAGGTGTTATAAGAGCTAATTGTACATTGTACAATAGTAGCACAGGACTCCTCAAACACCATGCCAGAAATTACTTTCTCTTGGTTAAGGAGAGCCCTGTTGGATCCCAGCAAAGGTCGTTCTATCCAAACATTCTGTTTCTACATGGTAGCCAACAAGATGCTTCGAAGAAGCCAATAGCCAGGGCAGGAAAACAACAGCCCACAACTGCTGCTGATCCCTAGCAAATGGTACTCAGAGGCATACTCCCTCTGATTTTGGAGGTAAGACAACCATTATGACTGGTGGGCATTTATATAGCTTTATCCTCCATGGATTAGTCTGATCCCCTTTTAAAAGCATCTAAGCTAGTGGCCATCACATACATTGTATGAACAAGTTCTTTATTTTGTCTATCTTGAGTCAACTGCCAATCAATTTCATTTGATAATCTTGAAATCTGCAGTATACCTAATATTATAAACCTCTATCATCTCCCCATCATCATCTCCCCTCCCCCCAAACTAGGAAGTCCCACACTTACACCTTTCCTGGTGAGATGATTCTTCAATCCCTTGGTCACTATGGTTGCCCTGTTCTATATCTTTTCCAACTCTACAGCATCCTCTTTGATCAGAACTGTACACAGCATTCCAGATGGGACCACACTATAGATCTGGAAAAGGCAAACTCATCACCTCTTTAAATTGTGTTCAAATGTAGGGTTTACAAATATATTTGGTCTCACTCTTACTAGTCTAATAGCCCTTGAGTATTCTGTATACACAAGGCATGCTAAAACTCCAAGTATCTCCATGGTCAGGGGTCTAGCTAAAAAAACCCACAACCTATTGGCCAAAGTTACTGACTCATGTTTTTCTAGTCAATGATGGCAGAAATTTTCACACTATTTAAAGAAGTGGAAACTAAAATATCCTACGCACAGTCCATATCTAACTGTTTTAGAGGAATACCCTGGGAACAACAATAGTGGAGCAACTGGAGGAACTAACTAGCTCCCTCTAGTTCTAAACATGCGTTTCAGGCTTTTGAACTAAAATATATAGATCTGACAGATAAGGAATGAAAAGCTCATGAATGGTCAACATGGCCTACATCCTCTGAAAAGGAGAAAGCATTATAAAGACTACATGGACTAGCAATCTGGAGGAAACAGACTCAAGATCACTTTGTAGCCCAGTGCCACCACCAGACAGGATGAGAGGCACAAAGGGTACCTCAAGACAAAAACCCAAAACCTGTGTAGTGGCTACAATTCTACATGCTCATTTCTAGAATGGATGTGGCACAAATGGGTGACAGCCTACAGCTCTGTGGTTTTCCAACTACAGAGTATACACAATCCCTATTCTTTCCTGGTTTGCACTCCATCTCTAATACCAATAGAACCGGGTGTTTCAGAGGGCAGCACCAGCCAGTCCCCAATATAATGACTCCCAGTTCCACCAGAGTTTCTATTTTTCCCTTAGCTGGGGATATTTATAGACCTGTGGAAGGCTATATACCTTTAGGCTTGTAGCATTAAATGTTCTAACACAGTGTTCCCTGCATAAAGTTCATGCAAAGAACATCGTGAGATAGGAGCCACTTATTATTATTATTTTTTAGTTCCATTTCTTTGAAGGTGCGACACTCAGGAACCATCTTGAACAAGGCAGCAGCTCCAGTTCTTTCCCACAAGACATCCTTTTAGGCAGCACTTGTCCTTGACTTAGAGGGCAACTTGCTAGGTTGGTGATATACTGAGATGCCTATAATTTGAAGCAGTGACGGGGCAGAGCCCTCCACTCTTTCTTCTCCATTCCTTTCCCGCAGCATTGCCCTCCCTCCTCCCACTAGCTTGGTGAGACAAGGGGGAGGGGAAAGCACACATACTGAAAACACAGATATTGAACTGTCAAAACTATTTCCTACAAGAAAATAGATTCATCAGCTTGCAGCAGGCAGGGTCAACGCCACATATCCCTCTCGCGTCGGCATCCGCTCATGCCGGCGCATACCCAATGCTTCTTCGCAGTGCCGGCACTTTAGCTTGTAGCTCAGGGCCCCTAAGTGACTTTGAGAAATGGATAATCGATTATAATTCCAGAGGCCTCTCTGCAGATTTATCCGGAGAATGTAGAAAAGGCAGAGCTCAAGAGAAGGTAGGTCCTTCTGGCCGGCACGTCAATTGCTCGCACTCTCTCTCCAGCTTGGAAAATCGCATCCTGAGCACGACTCCGTTTAATCCATCAGTACACAATCAATGCACTCTGTAATCAACTCTTGATCACTTAATTTTACACATGTTGGCTGAATCCCTTTGTTTAATCACAAGATCAGGCCATATCGCCACGCTGCCCCCTCTTGCACCACCAAACACAACCAGACGTCTTTATTTCACCTTGAGGAAGACCTCAGTGAATTTAGAAAGCTCACAGACAGGGCAGGAGCAGGGGGCAGCACAGTAGGGAACCAAATTTAAAAAAAAGAAGAGGGGTGAAGCAGCGAGGAAGGAAGAAAGGAAGGAAGCCAAGAAACAAACAAGGAAGGAAGGATTTAAGCTCAATTGCTCCAAATATTTTGTCTTCTCTGAAACAAAATCCGTTTAATTTGTCTTGCTGTTTCTCCAAAATCCCCAGAGCACTATATATTTCCCCTGCCATTTTATTTTCTCAATAACTCTGTGAAGTAAGCTAAGTGGACAAATAGTGAGTGGCCCAAGTTCACCCAGTTAGCTTCACAGCTCAGCTGGGCTTGGATTCTGGGTCTCCCTGGTCCTAGTTAGTCACTCTAACCACTGCAGCACATTTTAAATCTTTTTTATTCTGAGTCCTGCAACACTCCTAAATGTTCCGACAAACTTTCCTCTGCCTCAATCATACTATAATATGGAAAATATAAATGACTATGTTATCAAAATATTTTTTTTAAAACTGCACTGGATCACCTTGCTTCAGAGCTGTACTGAAAGAATACCCAGGATGAGATTATGCAAGTATGAGCAAACTTAATTTTACCTTCTCCTTTATAAATGAATGGTTGGATATTATTAAAACACTGTGGTAAGAACAAAACCTTTTCTCTACACCTGACAGTAGCTGACCGCTCTCCATTCCACAGACAGTGAGCCAGAGGAAGAGCACTGCATCTCAACAGAGACACACTGGATTCCCTAATGGTCCTTATAATATTCAAACACTGTTTCTACTTTCCCTCTCTTCTCACCCCCTATTGTAGTGATGGGCATTTTTCTTATTAATAAAACTGGGATACCTCAATCAGTAGAGAACAAATGCTGTGGGTTCAAGCCCCACATTGAGCAAAAGGTTCCTGCATCGCAGGTGATTGGGCTAGAGGACCCTCGTGGTTCCTTTCAACTCTACAATTCTGTGGTTCTATGTGATGATCTTATTGTATCTGACTATGAGAAGTGTGTGACATTGATAAAGCAAGAACCAATACAGATTACGTTTGTTAAAAAGCCAGCATCTAATTCTACAATTCCTGGTCACCCATATATACAAATACCAGTGATATAGTATTTTTGAGCAAAAATGCTACAAAAACATTAAAATATTTGGCTGCAATAGCACACGCACATATACACGCTAGCAGTAAAGGAGGCTATGTTTTCAAAAAGGCAGATGTTTAAAGAGGATGCTGGTGGTGGCTCCCCTATAGGAAGAGGTCTTCAAAGAGCCCCTGGCGTTACACACTTCTCAGCAGGGAAGGAGAAGCTTGCACAAGATGAAACACAAATAAATGATAGCCAGTACAAAAGATACACACTGAAAATCCGAAACCTCACACTGGCCAGCTGTGCTTTCACTGGCACCTGAACATAAGCAAGGCATAACATGAACCCAGCTTGGTTATTGTGAAACTAGGTACATATTTGTAAAAATGCCTGCCTGGGTTTTAATTGGAACAGCCATCCCCTGAATCACCATTTCATTTCCATTCATGGATCTGTTAATAGAGTGTAGACTGAACCACTACACCAGTTGAGAAAGGCTGCTCAAAGGTACAAATGATTCAAGCTTTGCACTTGTAGTTTGTGACAGAAAGCCAGTCTTCTTCCACTCTGTCTAAAGTGATACTTTTACTTGCTGAATGGGAACAGAAAAGGATCAAGAGTTGGGGATGGTCTGTGGATTTCCTTCCTCTTTGTATCATACCGTTTCCATTGCAGATGAATTAATCAGTGAAGAGACTAAAGAAGACAGACTGGTCATCTTTTTTTTTTTTTTAAGGGCTCAAATCCCACTGATTTCAATCAAAGCATGTAAAGCACATGCTTAATTTCCCCACTGTATCAGTGGAACTTATAATGCTTAACTCTGGCTGGACTGCATCCCAAATCAGTATTTTGCTAAAGGAGAAGCTCACTGAAGCAAAGACTAGACTGGAAACCATGCAGCCAGTCCTAGATGAAAACATATTACAATCTCTGCAGAGAAGGAATGGAAAGAAAATTGAATAAAAAGTGACTCTCATCTACTGCAAGATAATAGGAAGAAAAGTTACACTTCCTGATGCCCTACCCAAACACTTCTGCTGCCCCTGGAATAAATGGCTGGTGGTGGGACTGGGATGCCAGTGGCCAGTGACAGTAATGGGGAAGGATTCAGTAGCAATGATGGCCAGGAGAGAAGAAACAGTGAGGCTGATTAAGTCTGTGGGTTTCGAGTTGAGGAACAGGTTTCTCTGCCTTAGACACAACCAAGCAAAGAGATGAGGCCCATTACTGACCCTGACCCCACCTTCATATATGCACTGAAAGCAGGGCAGATCCCATATTTTTTGTATCCCATTTTTCCTCCAAGCAGTGGAGATTGGTTCATTAGTGCCAATGGGGCACTGGCTCAAGAATCCCAATCTGCCCTCAGCCAACCCTGCCTGCCTGCCTCCCTGCTTACAAGTAATCAAGGTGGTGTGGCGGCGGCGGCGGCGGGGGGGGGGGGTACTGATGTCAGCCTCATTCTCCTGAGACTCTGTTCTGCCCCTTGTAGAACTTAGCAGGGGACAGAGCTAGAATTAGTTGTCTCTGCCTGTCACTGGCTCTGGATCTGCCCAGTGTTTGGAGCTCCATGCCTTCTGCCCTACTAGTTGCAATGGGGGCCAGCCACCACTGGCTCCAAGTAGCTGCAGGCAGTGTACAGGATTCTCTCATTTTATCCTCACAACAACCCTGTGAGGTGGTCTAGGCTGATAGACAGTGACTGGCTCAAGGTCACCCACTGAACTTCATAGCTGAGTGGGGATTTGAACCCTGGTCTCCCAGGTCCTAGTCTATGACACTCTAACCACTACACAACACCACCTCTCTATTCTGTCACCCTGTTATTGACATGTCAGCACAAACAGGACAATTTATGCTTTATTCTCCAATGATTCTTTCCCCCTCTTTTTTCAGAGGGTGGTGCAGGAATAAGGGGAGAAACAACAACCTGCCAAGCACTAATTAATATTTAATTTACTGCAAAATGTACTTATTATTTCCAAGTAATTGGCCGGCTGCACAGCTGTGGCCACTAATGAACACAGAGAGCACCAACATGAGGGGAGGGGGAAGGGCAGGCAGAGGGACAGAGCGCGTGGGGGGGCATCTCTCTTATTTCTCTCTCCTTCTCTGATCACATCACATTGCCAGGGTTTAAAGTGCATAATAAGCAAACATAAATGCCTTTGATTTTTTTCTTTTAAAAAAAATCAAAAAATGCCTGTGACGCCGCTAATGGGTCATGTTTAGCTTATTGCACTTTGATCGCTCTATTACAGCATTGACAATAACTGGAGAGAACAGGAACAACAGGAAGGCGTTGGGGTGGGGGCTGGGGAAAGCTAAGGGAGGATAAAGAGCTTTGGAAAGTGTCATTGGCAAACTGGAATAACACTGCAGCTCAGTCTCAGTGTGGTGAAAACAGGCAACAGCCGCTTGCTGTGATTGCCTGCATAGATTCCCAATACATGAGGCCCTCTGCATCATTCTCTCCACTGGCTGAGTCTGGTTCCCTGATCGAGCTGTTGGTTTGCTTCTCTCTGCAGGATGGGAAATATTATTTTAGTGGCTAACAAAGGCCAGCTCTGTTGTTAATTGGCGGGGGGTCTAGGCAGGTTCTTTGAAGTGGCACATTCATTTGGCAGAAATGGTAACTGAGAATATTCCTCGGCAAAGGGCCAGCACAGAGCTTTGAACACACACATCTTTCTCAGTGTTGGTGTACAACTGGAAATTTTGGGGTGTCCAGGTCTCACAAAGACTCATTACTTAGTTGTGCAGGGGACTTTAGAAAGGCACCTCTGGAACTTTTGGGAGAGCCCATCCCATGTGGAACATGGAGCCTGCCATTGTTTTACATGGAATGGAGATCAGAATACTGAAATGGTAGAGGTAGCAGTCCAAAATAAGTCAACATGTTCCTTATGCTAACCTTCACAATGCAGTTGATTTTACCTCAGGATTCCAACTTCCTCTAAAACCTGCTGATGTCATTCCTTTTCACTTGGGGCGAACTATATTAAATGTTGGTGCTGACACTCAACAGCCAATCATCCAATTCTAGGAGTGTAAAACTTATCCCTGAAGGACAGAAGACATCGGAAACCAAGCAAGGATATCCTACGTCCCAGATACTAAAAAATAGGAATCTAATACTTTTGGGGGGAAATTTGACATGGTACAATCTTTCCTGAATCGTACCACTTCCGACTGCAAATAGGGGATTAGATCAATGCCACAGTAACAAGTGTTGTTTGGACTGTCCAACAGCTGATATTTTTGAATTGCTGAGCTGGTCCTTAAAAGAGGGTGTGAAACGAGCTAAAAGCCATGTTGACTCACCTGCACCCCTAATCCTTGTAGACACACTGATTCAGCAGCTTGATGTTCACAGATGTTCTTGGCCAGTAGTACCAAGCAGAGGCCTTAGCTTTATGTTATAAGTTCAGTTTGCAAAGATCTGAAGGCCTCACAACTCTTTTGACACCAGCTAAAATGGTGTAAACCTGAATGGTTTTCACTTGTCACTGTAAGGCGTGTGTGTGTGTGTGTGTGTGTGTGTGTGTGTGTGTGTGTTGATCTGGAAATATCCTAAGTTCCTCATGCCACTGTCTAAACTGAAGTTTGGACACAGAGCTAGACATAAAGTGAGACTGTAATTTGGCAGCCCTCCCTTTTCCTCTTCCAATTCCTACCATGCATTCCCATTCAGAGACGTTGTGTCAGACTCACCTCCTGCCACAAGATTCCATTCTCCCAAGGGGCCTTTCTTCCTTGGCTAACATAAATAACTCCTCAAACATTGTCCCAGCAAGATGGACATGAGAGAAAGTCTCATCAGCAGGAGGTGAATAGGAGATTGTTAAGTGCTAGCCATAAAAATAAGGACCACCTAAACCTTGAGGGTATCAAAGGGAGATAAGCAAACAACAGCATGTCCCAAGAAACCTTTGGTGGTCTTGAGAGCTTGACTACAAAGAGTTGTGCCTGTGTTGTTCCACTAAGAGAAGATTTCATCTTGCCCCTGCAAAGGATACAGTATTCAGATAATAAACACATCTACGTACAGTATTCAGACAGCTCACCAATATACCAAGTCTGAGAATAGATGCAGTTACCATTTCCTATCATTAAAAGTGGGATGAGGGTGCTGTCCTTGCAAGAGCAGTGCTAGGACAAGTGTGACTATTACCAATGAAGGGCCCTCTGAACTCAGTATCTGACTGTCTCACTGACTTCCACTGGATGCTTCAGACAAAGCTTCATACATGCACAAAGTGGAAACTATACAATTTTATTACTTGAGCTCTGTAAAGACTCCCTGACACGACTGTTCAGAAGGGAAGGAGGATTTGGATGAGAGTGCTGAGCTTGGTGTTGGGGAGCAGCTGAGTAGCCTGCCAGGAGATCAGGAGTGCCAACTTGGTGCTGCAACCGTGAGTGCCCAAGGCTGTGGGTGCCATTCAGCATGCATGGCCCTGGCACTGAAATTGGTGGGGGCTTGGGCAGCCAGGGCCTCAGGTAGTTGGCACCTAGGTAGGAGATAGTGCTAGATATCTCAGTAGATGAGGGAGAGCTGTCTGAACTGGCCCCTACCCTGCCTCATATTAGCACTATTTCCCTGGCAACTGGGGAGGCACCTGAAGCTGAATCAGATACTGAGCCAGCTGGGTAGACCCCACCTCTGTCTCTTGGACACACCATTGGATGTGCCAGCATGAACAGACCAAGTGTCACTGGACCTGTTCCTGAGGATCAGTGGCATAATGTGCCCAATAGCTGCCCAGGGTGGGTTGCCGGGGGGGGGGACAACTTTGGCAAAGGTTGGCCTCTTGTGCTGCCTATACTAAGCGGAGAGGCATCAGCTTGGGGTCCGAGAGATATGAAGCATCCACATCTCACAAATCTATATGTAAATCAGCAATGATTTACACTGCTCAGTTTATTCAAAACCAAATGTTTCACAGAGTAAATACTTACAGATTTGTTACATTCATTTGTAATTTTAAAAAGTCAGCACCCCCCCCCAATGCACAACACTCCTCTTATTTGAGGATATATTTTTACAAGTGAGATGGTAGAACAAGTCATTTCCACCCACTAATTTCATCTGCGAAAGCACTTATTCATATTCTTGCTGAACGAAAAACAAAAAGGCACCATAGTCATTTAAAACAGCAATGAAATGATCGGCTCGAGGCTTTTACCAAAACGATGATTATGATTCAAATGACATAGCTAAAGGAACATCGAAGATGTTTAAAATAATAAATTAATCAGAAAAAGTTAAATACATTTTCACATAATACAAAGAGCTAGAGGGAAGGCAGTTAAATGAACATGTTGCAGGCTTTATAAACTAATAAAAATATAACTCTCTCACTGCTCACCATAGACCTATGGAACACTCTGTTATGGGATGATTTTAGATGGTGAGAGCTTCAAAGCAGGTACACCTATCCTCTTGGACTTATATAAAGCACTGTACACATACTGATGGCAGTGTGTAAGTGGGTGAGGATCAGGGTGAAGAGCTCAGTGACTCAGTCAGAATAATGTATCAAAATTTTTGAGTTGTGTAACAGGTAGCTATTTATTGGCTTGTGTGGTTGTAAAACCCATTAAATAGGATTTCTACTTCTAATGCAAATAGCGGGATACACACACACACACACACACACACACACACACACACACACAAAATGTTAATGCCGCCTAGCCATTATGATAGGGTCCCTGACCTGGATCCTCATCTCAGTGTGGGGCAGGAAACAAAATTCAGCAAATTTCATCCTAGGATAATGAAAGTGGCTGAAAATAAGGCTGCCACTATCATAATGACTATATAAATTTATGAAATACTGTGCACAGTTCTGGTCACCCCAGGGAACTGGTGGCCCTCTGGATGCTACTGGACTACAGCTTCGATCATCCCTGAACACTGGAGTCCAACAACATCAGGTCAGGAAGCCTAAACGATCCCCATTACTATAGTTCAAGGAAAATGCAACTACTGTAACAAGGGACATGAAACTGGTTTGTAAAGTTATGCACAGAACGGATAAAAATATTGTTCCCTTCTTTATAATTATTATCCATGCTTTGCAGTAGTCAACTTAAATTGATTCTTTGGGGGAGTGTCTTTGCATCAGATTCCATGTGAACAAATACAGAATTGCATAAGCATTCCAAGAGAGCTAACAAAGGTTTAATTTAGGGGAAGGAATGTAGAACTTGCAAAATCTGCTGTTCCTGAGTGCCAGTTGGAAAGAGGCCGTCAATAGATTACAAAGGACACCCACACCCCCGCACCCCCAAAAAACTAGAAAAAGCTGAATAGCACTTTTGCAGCTCACAGGAACAGGACTCTCTTGGGAAAGCCAGCCTTTTACTAAATCACTCAAACTTACCGTATTTTTTGTCCCATAGTACGCACCGGCCCATAGGATGCACCTAGTTTTTTGGGGGGGAAATAAAGGGGGGGGGGAATTTCCTTTATTTCCCCCCCAAAACCAGGTCGGGGAATCCAAACCAGGTCGGGGAACAGCGGGATGGCGGTGCTGCACCTCCCCGCTGTCCCCTGAGCTTGTGGGGCTGGTGCTGGGGAGAAGCGCGCTTCTCCCCAGTGCCAGCCTCCAAACCAGGTCGAGGAACAGCTGGATAGCGGCGTTGCGCCTCCCTGCTGTCCCCCGAGCTTGTGGGGCTGCCCGATGTCTGCCCGAAGTGCGGGGCGCTCTGCTTCAGCGTGCCCCGCACTCCGTGCAGGAGGCTGCTATCCGCAGCCTAGGGAGCCCTGCGGGAACTCCCGCGGGCTCCCCAGGCTTGCTGATAGCTTCCTGAAGCCTGGAGAGCGAGAGGGGTCGCAGAGCGAGAGGGGTTTTCTTGACTTTTCCTCTTTCCTTGCTTTATCTCCTGCCACTTCCCCCATTCTTCCCCCAACTGCTTCTTCCCCTTCGTGTGGTTCTTCATGTATCAACAAGCTACTGCTCCTGGTGTAACAAGACCAGGCTAAATCTGCTTAGCCTTGCCCCACATGTGCCAAAGCAACAACCACATCTTGCAGAGATGTTGGTAAACAATACCTTGCCTCTTCTCCCCATAGAAGAAATGGAGAGTGCCAGAGCGCACCATGAATGACTATGAGCCATCTGGTCAGTGTCCTGTCCCTGATGAACCACTTACTTAAAGCTTCATGGGGAGTATATGGGAAAGTGTTGCGAGTATCACCCTGCCATCAATCTTTCCCCAATGTTTTAGCATACATATGCATACTTTCCTAAGCTTAAGTCATAGAAGGTCAGTTCCCCCCACTCCACTTTTATGGTTGTTGTAAAAATAATTAAATCAGGAAGTGCAATCCTGTACATGTCTACTTAGATGTCTCATTGAGTTCAGTGGGGCTTGTTCCCAAGTTAGGAGGTATAGGATTGCAGTGTGGACCTTCTAATATTCTTCTATAGAAATCATATAGCAGTCAGTTCCACAGTTTAATTTCTTTTATTTGCTATCTGATTGTAAGCATGGTTGAATCTTGTTGGTATGTGTCAAATCTTCTGTTGCTGATATGGAGAATTCTGCATTACTTTAGTAAATTAGACACTAGATTATCTTTAGCCGTTCTCCAGTCCTGTGTTTCTTAACAACGGTTGAGCTTTAATACATGCAAAATTATAAAGCTTAGGATGTATTGACATCCTGCCTTTTTGTGATCCAGGAGAGGTGGAGAGAGGGCCCAGCAGACTGTAAAAAGAAATCAAACAGTGAAGAGAAACAACCCCTGAGCTTGCCAAGGAGCAGACTCAATATTGTCTTTTCTGTTCTCCGACTCATCCCCCCCCCTTTCTTTTATGAGCTGCTCTCATTGGCAGCAACATAAAAATGTGGTTGTAAGGAGGAGGATTGTTTTGATAGCGCCTGCTATTCTGGACTAGACAGCTGAAGAAGCACTGGAGTGGAAAAGTAAAAAGATGGAGAGGAAATTTGCAAGGAACAACTGGGGGGAGCTGAACCAGTCTCAGTCTTTCTCTGGGACAGTTTACATTGGCAACCTTTGAGGAATCCAGTAAGCTGTGCTTCTCTCTTGAACATACAAAGGTTAGATAATACTTTGACATCAAATGACTGACATGTTTCAAGGCAGGCAGAGCTTTTTCTCACTAATTGTACCTTCCATAATGCCAGCACCGTGTTTGTGGAAGGGGAGGGTTTGTGACTAAACCTAGACTAGGCACGATGATGATGATGATGATGATGATGATGATGATAATGATGATGGTGATGATTTGATTACCGTATTTATGTGCTGCCTTGTATCCTAAGACTATATGTTACTTATATACAACAATAATAACTGAAAGTAAGATGAGGAGAATGGACTGGAGCCCCACATTCTGCTTTCCCACACATCTGTTAAGAACATTCACCTTCTGTATCCACTTGTGTGTACACGCACATGCACCAAACAAAATGTTCAGCATGGCCAAAGGATGGAGGAGCCACACTGTCTTCTTCAACTGCTTTCCTGGACTGTCTCTTCCAAAGTGATTTCCCTAACACTGCCACATAAGTTGCCTGGCTGAGTAAAGCTCTAACAACACCTCTCCCTAGTCTAAGACTAAAGGCATGTACAAATTAGCGGCTTAAAATGCAGGGAGATCATTTCCCCTTGTCAAGTCACATTCTGTGGTGTTGTACACACCCTAAGTTATTACTGGAGTTGCTTCCCCGTGCCTGCAGCTCCTATTAATTCCTATTAAAATGAGCCATCATCTAAAATGTTTAAAACGTAGAAACCTTAGCTTAACTGTGACTTATGTTTTTGAATTGGATGGAACCCAGTCTGAGGGAAAGTGCATCAGTCAGCAGTATTTCTCAAGAAACTACAAGATGCAGATGGGTTGTGGCTAATGTCATGTGCACTCACCTTGAACCACCAGTGGTGGAAGCACACTGGAGCCAAAGTAAGTAGTAACGTGCACCCCCAGCCCATGGTTATTACACAGAACTCAAGAAACACTCTTTTTTTTCTTTTTCTTTTTTTGCTCCAGAGCTTTCCCCGCAAAAAACCTGTTCTTTAATGCTTAATTGGAGCAAATAGCAATCCACAGAAAATTCGAACTGACGTTTGCTCCAACTGACTGCTAAAGAGCACATTTTCGCGGCGAAAGCTCTGGGGCAAAAAACAACAACACCCCACACTCAGACACAGAGCTTTAAAGCATGGACCTGTGTCTGGAAAGAGTGGGACAAAAATTAAGTGTGGATAAGCCCTCAGACAGTATCACTGGCCACCTGTTACAATTCTAATGTTTTACATGTTGTTTTTGAAACACCTGATTTGTGGTGATTTTCTGACTTTGAATGCAGTTTCAGTTGCAGCACCAACCTGTCCAGCATAGAATGACAAACTACCACCGATGCCCTGTATTGTTTGCTTGCATTTCCTGATGCCATTGTATTTACATGCCTTGCTATGTGGTTCTTTCCCAGGCAGCTGGAATTTCATCATTAAAAAAATCATAATCTGATATTGCTTTTTTACTGAAACATGAGTGTATAAATAAAACATAATGATTTTTTAAAATACAGTGGTACCTCGGGTTAAGAACTTAATTTGTTCTGGAGGTACATTCTTAACCTGAAACTGTTCTTAACCTGAGGTACCACTTTAGCTAATGGGGCCTCCTGCTGCCGCCGTGCGAATTCTCTTCTCATCCTGAAGCAAAGTTCTTAACCTGAGGTACTATTTCTGGGTTAGTGGAGTCTGTAACCTGAAGCGTATGTAAAAGGTCTACCTTTTTAATGTGGTTTTCAGCCACTCCTGTTTCTCCTGGCTACTGGCTCTTTAATTGGTTATTTCCTGGGCTAGGTCAGAAGGGAATTCGTACAGGGAGAAGGGGCTGATTTAAACAATGTTAAATCGGGAGATTTTTGCTGACTGAAGGGTATAATTAGGAAATGACCAATAAAGAGCTAGTAGCCAGGAAAAGCAGGCACTACTTTAAAACATACATCAGGGAAACTTTTGCTGATCAAAAACTGAAATCATAAATGCACTTTCTGGAGAGTAAGTCCCATCAAAGCAAGTGGTGTTTGTTGCTGAATAAATATCATTAGGATTTTGCCCATAGCTAATGGGAATACTGGAATTCTTTGGGAGAATACAGTACTATGGAACTCTTCATATCATGCATTCATAATGATTTGTCCTCATGATGATATTAGAGCAGTTATGCATTATGTCTCTTTCACTATTGTTTGCACCTGCAATATTTTTAGGGTAGATTTAGATTTGTTTCCAATCAGGGTGTGTCCCATAGCCTCCTGCTGAAATGTCATACCACAAATGTTCCCAGGGTATGGGTGGGTGGGGTTGTCGTCCCACTAAAGAGCCCTAGTAGAAAGGGACCCAACACTCTTCTCACTACAGCAACCTCTTCTCTATCCAGACAAAAAGAGAAATGAGCCAATAACTACATTAGTCTAAGAACTCGGATTTCGATATCCCAAATTGGTGGCAAGACAGGGTGCAACTGGAGGGAATTCATCTAGAAAGTGCTCCCCAATTCTCCTCTTTCAAATGCTCCATTTCTGTCCCCCCTCCCACCCCCAATCAGGGCAAGGTGGAAAATCCACCCCAGAAGAATTTAAAACTCTTGGCAAGGCAGGCACTATTGATGAAGAAATATAAACATTTCTATCATGGTGGTAGCAACAGCCTCACAGGTCCTAAACCTGAATAGCCCAGAGAGATTGTTGGGTTCGATCTGTCAGACTCAAAACGCTGGTATGTTGGGGCAGCTTCACAGACTGTATTTTATAGGAGCTCTCAGCAAACCTCCATAAAAATGTATTAGATTAGTAATTTGAGTCCCAAATGACCAATTTGAAACAATTGCTTTCTTATGATTTTTCTGAAAGTGCCTGTTTCATGAGAAATTGCTGGGGGGGGGGGGTAGGATCAAACACTTATATCAAATACTTATTTTTTCCAAGAAAGAATTTATAGTCAGCTTCCAGAACAAGGTGAGTATAGGGAATATGTAGATACATGTATTCTTTGCCAATGCCTTCCTGTTCATGCTAACAGTTCAAAGCTTCAGGAGATTAACTGAAGCACAGGGAGTCTAGGGTAACATGGCTATGCCAAGAACAGGAATTAGTCCAAGTGGAAGAAAACATAAATATTTATGTTTGCTACTACTGCAGCCCGTGTTTTGTTAGCCCAAAAATGGAAATCGAGCGAGGTCCCAACCAAAGAATGACAACTTAAGTTGACAAAATATGCACAACTTACAGACTTAACATATAGAATAAGAGAAGAAAGAAGAACATAGGTTTAAGGAAGATTGGAAAACGTTTACTGAATATATGGGAAATAATTTGTGTACAGCTGAAAACACTGACAGCATTAAGATAAATTCAACAGTGTAAATAAGTTTTGATGGATGTAATAATGAAATATTGAATGGTATAGTTTTTGTAAAATATGCAGGGATTTATGATATGTAAAATGAACCAATGAAAGAGAAGAAGTGAAGTCACTGATATCTTAAGGATGTAAAATGAGTATTTTAAATGATAAAACAGAAAATTTAATACAATATATATGCAAAAAAGAAAAGAAAAAAGAAAATATAAAATACTTTATAAAAATATATAAAAATATAATATATATAAAAATATAAAAATAAAATATAAAATATAAAATGAGAGCCAGTGTGGTGTAGTGGTTAAGAGCGGTAGTCTTGTAATCTGGGGAACCGGGTTCGCGTCTCCGCTCCTCCACATGCAGCTGCTGGGTGACCTTGGGCCAGTCACACGTCTCTGAAGTCTCTCAGCCCCACTCACTTCACAGAGTGTTTGTTGTGGGGGAGGAAGGGAAAGGAGAATGTTAGCCGCTTTGAGACTCCTTCGGGTAGTGATAAAGCGGGATATCAAATCCAAATCCAAACTCTACTTCCTTACTTTCCAAAAGGGATTCAGTCTTGGAGGCATGACTAAAGGAATGTTCTTCAACCTTGGGTCCCCAAATATTGTTGCACCACAGCTCCCATAGCCCCCAGACAGATAAAGCAGAGGTTGGGAGTGATGGCAGTTGTAATCCAACCACATCTGGGAATCCAAGGTTGAGGAATACTGGTCTGGAGTAGGACAGTTCTACAATGGTAAAGAAACCCCAGAGAATTTGCTGCAGATGATACAATCAAGTTGGCATGCTCAGCACACCAGGTTAAGCTTAAAGGTAACAATAAACAAAACATAAAGAGAGAAGATAGGTTCTGAGTTCTATTTTTGATAGCTGTTGCTAAGGAGAAGATAGCTAGGAAAGGGATAGTGTCACTGGACTATCCTTGATTTGTATAGGGCTATCTGGCTTTCAAGATACACATGATGGACTCCCATGAAAGCTTTTGAAATTCCCCAGACATTGATCCAATTAAATATATCAGCTTGTCTGCATTTGTTATCCTCTAAGACTATTAGAGTAAAATTATCAATACAAAGGAAAATAATGAAATTCTGATATTTTCCTTTAACTATCAGCCATCATTATTATATTAGAAGGGCTGGTTCTTATTCATCAAAAAAATTTTAATGCTACAAGAGCAACTGAAATGCAATGCAATCCTTTCCATTAATTACACTATATAATAATGACACATTTTGAAAAGAAATGAAGATTGTGGGGGGAAGAAATCAGTGTCACTGGGTTTCACATTAATGCCAATTTCCAAAACTGCGGAGGCAACATTTTCGACATGAACTTTGAGCCAAAAAAAAAGTATTTTGTCCCTTTAATAAATGGGTCTCTGTAAAATACAGAGAATCTATTCTACAAAGGGGAGACAGTGTGAGGTTCTGTCCACAGTTTTCATCAATTGCAATAAGATTTATATGTAAATATGTTAATGGTACTATTAATAATTTAACGGGGGCAAGGCATGCTGTGTTTACATAATAAATATGATTAAGTGTTTCCCTCAAACGAAGTTGCTGAACTGTCATGCTACCCCAGGTTATTATCTATGTGGCTTTAAAATGTTAATAAGACAATCAAAAGGAAATGTTTCCAGAGCCTGGCTACACGCAATACAAATTTCTTTAGAACAGTCAGTCAGATAGGACACTGTCTGAAGAAAGCCTCTCCTATGAAGCTGAGCACAACTACCGTACATAAGACCTTGCATTTTTTTGCATTTCCAGCCAGAGTAACCTATCCATTTGAGTAGACTTTCACTAGCTTAATTAAATAAAGCAATAATTATATTGCTATACATACCCCTACTGTTTATCTGGTCTCATTTCTAGTCAAGCTGAACACAAGGAAAACCTCAAGAGCAAGGACAGAATTTGCAAGTCAGGTTACTATAAAATGGTGACACAAATGGATTACTAAGTCATCATGTGGATCTGGCAGCTGGGAGTACTGTCTCCATGCTGGTCAAGGATTTTTTGCATGGGAAATCATGTGGACAGTGCAGAATGAACATGCAGCCACTCCCAACATATAACCTCACAGACCCACAGGAATGAAACTATCAAGGCAACCGGAAGAGGGAATTTATACTGCAGGGGGGGGATGCTAAGCTTTACTTTTATTAAAGGATTGATCCAGTTTGCACACAGTCTAAGCATGCATGTTTCAGACAGGGTAGAGCAGAGGAGCAAGTCTTCAGTATGAACTCATGCCTAGGTAACTTAGCCATGCTCACACAATCTTTTGGTGCAAAAATGAGGCATTTCTATATGCAGCCCTCTCTCCACACTTAAGGTTCTATGCAAGTAAGGGAGGACAGCCAAGCTCCAACAGCTTCTTGTCCGTTACCAAGTTCAAGAATGGCAGAGTGCTGTTGCTTCAGGAATGCTGGGGTTCACACTGAGAGCTGATGTTGGAATTGGAGACTTCACCCCTTCCTAATTCTTAGCCAGGTTCTGATCGGGCAGGTGCTTACATGCATTTTCCCCCTTCATGTGTGGCAAGCCAGGTACTTTGCCGGCATCCCTGAAAGCTCCTGCCTCACATGCCAACTCCTATGCTCATGGGCATAATGAGGGGAGATCCAGGAGCCAGCCAGGAACCCAGACAACCAGTGTGGAAACCTCCAGTTCCGTGGATGGGATGTCAAGGTCTGAAGGCTCATCAGGATCACTGGCAATGCGTTCGAACAGCCCCAACCAGCTTCAATCCTAATTTAGTAAAAGAACCACCTGAATGTGTTTTTAGCCAGTAATGTGCACATAGCCTTGGAAGCATGTGCTGAGCATGCTCAAAGTGTCTTTTGTTTATTCCTTAGCAGCTTCCATGCATGCAAGATGGAGACAACTTTTATTTATTAATTAAATTTATATCCCGCCTTTTCTCCAAGGAGCTCAAGGCAACATATATGGTTCCCCTCCACCATCTATCTCTCACCACAACCCTGTATAGAAGATGAGGCTGCAAGATTATGAGTATCCCCATGTGCCCTGCTTTGTGACCAAGAGAGCTCTGAAGCTGCTTCTCCTCAGTATGACACTCTAAACCGCTATACCACACAGGCTTTCCAGAGTTTTCTGGACAGAAGGCACAACTTCCAGGTCACTGTAGAAATAAACAGTGTCTCAAGACTAGAAGTCAAGGCGAGACGCACAACAATTGGTGGTACTGCTCCAGAATAAGTGTATTGCGGATTGCTGCATCAGCTTCTAGTATCCTAAGCTGAATAGCCTATCAAGACTATATTTTCCCAAAAACACTAGCATCCCTTTTGTTAAAGGCCACTTGCCCTACTCCCTCCTCTGAAACAAATATGGAAAGAGATGCCTGGCCTGCTGCTGAGTAAGGGCTGTAGCTGCTTGGAAAGAATCAGATGGTTGCTTCTACATGGCAGCAGTATTGCGATCAATCCATTCATAGGCCTCCAGGGAGCCACTGGATATCTCCTTTCACAGAAGCCAGCTTTTATTCCAGCACAGGAGGGGTTAATTTGAACCGAAGGCAGGGCCACTGGCGTCAAGGTGTCAAACTATAATTTTATATTAGGCACCGTAATAGTTACTAGAATTTTACTACAATAACTACATGTCCAAGCAGAGTTTAATGAGAAAATCTATAGTTTTGCTATGGTATTTTCTCTTAGTTTGCATAATTCCCTGAATACAACCCAGTAAAGCTTTTGACCCAAGATAATAAAAAGGTGATAAAAATGAGCTGTAAAAAATCAGCTCGTATATATATTTGAAACAGCCACTACAAAATTATGGATCGTTTCCACAAAAATAAAAGAAAACAAAAAAACTCTCCAGGCGTGATTAACCTTGGAGGGGGGAAAGAGAGAGGAATAAAAAGAAGCTATTGCAAAAGCAATTCCAGATCTGCCTAAGGACAATGCGGGGAAGTAAAGGAAGATTTGACAATGATATTCAGTTGGAGCAGAATTGGACCAGCAAAGCAGGAGTTTCACTCATTATGATCTGCAAGCTCTGTCCAGGATAGCTCAGGTTGGTAGAGCATGAGACTCTTAAAGCTCAGGATTATGGCTTTGAGCCCTATGTTGGGCAAAAGATTCTTGCATGAAGGGGGTTAGACTAAATTACCATACCCTTGTAGTCCCTTCCAGCTCTACAATACTGTACTATCTCCTTACAATTAGTGTGTTTGCATGGTTGACATGGCTTTACACCAGGTGTGGGAAACCTTTGGCCCTCAAGGTGTTGCTGAACTACAGCTTCCATTTGCCCCAGAAAGCATGGCCAATGGCCAGGAATTATGGGAGTTGTAGTTTGGCAACATCCAGAGGGCCAACGGTTCGCCCCATCAGCTTTACACTGCTTATGCACTAATGCACAACTCACACACAGAATCTATACCACACTGTGTGTTGGGTGTACACTCACTACCAGCTATTATGCACAAATAAGTTTGGAAGGAAGCAGGTGTAAAGGAGAACTAGAGCTGTGTGTCATCAGCATATTGCTGACAACATACTATAAAACTCTAGATGAACCTACTCAGCAGTTTTATGTAGATGTTAAACATTATGGGGGATAAAATTGAACCCTGAGGAACCTCACATTGAAGGCTGCACAGGGTCAAAGAGCACTCCTCAAGCATCATGCTCTGGAAACAACCATCCGCAAAGCAGTGCCACCCACCTATAACTCAGATAGCCTCTCCAGAAGGATATCATTGTCAATGGTATCATAAACTGCTGAGAGGTTAAAGAGAATTAAAACTGGGCCTAAACCCTGAATGAAATAGATCTAGAAAATCAGTTAAATCCAAGAGCACTTGGATCACTCAAGAACCCTGCCCAAGAATGGGAGATGGGCAACTGGCCAGTAATTATTTAGATTTTCTGAACCCAGGGAGGGTTTCTTGAGGAATAGTTTTACCGCAGCCTCCTTCAAGCAGGCTGGGACCACCCCCTCTCAGGAGGTATTAATCACCTCCCTTGCCCAGCCAGCTGTCCCCTCCCTCTGCTAGTTATTATCAGCCAAGAGGGGCAAGAGTCCAGAGCACAAGTGGCAGCCTGACCAATCAGAGCACCTTGTCTACATCCTTTATTCTTACTAACTGAAATTCATCTAACACAACAGAACTAGACAGATTCATCTGCTGTAACAGAGGAGTCAAAATCCTGGCGGATGCAAGTAATTTTATTCTCAAAATACTTTGCAAACAAGTCAGTGAGCTACTGTTGGTTCTGTCATCTCCTTTTGGCCAGATTGGCCAGATTTGGCCTTGCAGTACCCAGAAAAGCTCTACTGGATGGCAAATCAGAAGAAGGCTGGTCTATAAAATAGCAAGGAACAAGGTGGTGGGTGAATCTGGGATATCTGTATTTAACATCTGTATTAAACAGTTGCTCCTCATCTTCTTGGCATCCATTTAGATAGGCTATCATATTGGTCCTAATATTGTCTAGGCTCAATGTGCATGGTACTAAGTTCGGTCTTTCCCCCATACTACATTATGGCCATTCATAGGCAACAAGGTCACATCCAGGAAACACCACAGTGCAAGGTGAGCAACTCTGGGGCACAGGATGACTGTGCCAAGGCCACCAGCTGGCAAAGGAAAAGCAATGAATCTTGGCCAGGAAAATGGACTGGTTTTCTATTAGCCCAAAAGGAAAGGATATAATTGGGGGGGGGGGGGGGGACAAAAGGTACTTACCACTTGCTCAAAAACTAGTTTCAAGTATGCAACTAAGTTTTTAACACAGATCCTATACGTATTCTTTTCAGTACCACAGTGTCGATTCAGTGACATTTTCTTGTTTGTTCTCGTTTTCCATAGTGCAATGTGACAAGGGAAAAGAATCTGAATTTTTTTTTATTGCCTCCAAACTTCACTGCACCCTGCACTTAAGTAAGTTCTGGGGGGTTTCCTCAATCTTCTGGAGCAAATTTGGGGAGGACACGAGGAATGCACAGAGAGAACTGAGTTGGGGTGTTCTACTGGGTAAGCGGAAATTCTTGCACTGACTGAACATGGTTGGTGGATGCCTCCCAATGCATTTATTTTTTCCATTAAAATATCAGCATTGGCTCCCTGGAAGTTGTTACAGTGGAGCTCTTCAGGGAATCTATCTATTGGATCTATAGCCTGATGTCTGTCAGCTCATCCCTCTCATCTTCTTAGCTGAGGCTCTCCTGCCTTGCCTATACAGTGGTGCCTTGGGTTACAAACACCTCAGGTTACAAAAACTTCAGGTTACAGACTCCGCTAACTCGGAGGTAGTACCTCGGGTTAAGAACTTTGCCTCAGGATGAGAACAGAAATCACGCGGCGGCCGCGTGGCAGTAGCGGGAGGCCCCATTAGCTAAAGTGGTACCTCAGGTTAAGAATGGTTTCAGGTTAAGAACAGATCTCCGAAACGAATTAAGTTTGTAACCAGAGGTACCACTGTATTCCTTGCTCTCCTTCCCTAAACACAAGGGTTTCACCTGTCAGAGAAGATAAGCACTCTAGAAAAAGTTGTGTGTGAACATGCCCTTCCATGACCTCTCCAGAACATTGGAGTGCTATTTATGTTACTAGAAAACCCACTGGACAGAATAGGAAGGGACACAAATATATTCTCTGCCAGATGCCATATTAGCTACTGCAACATTATGCGGTTAAAATTGGGCCCTCCATACCTGGCCCTAAAAATAGGAAAAGAGACACTGCCTTTGTGAACAGGACAGCAATTTCGACAGATTAGTGGAGCCTAGTTTATATGCAGAGGTGGCCTTTGGTAAGAGGATACTTCTTTCAAGTGGGACCAACACCTTGGCATCCTCTTGTCTGTCACTACTGCCAGCACTAGGCTGTCCCTCTTCCATCAACCCCATCAATCAGCAGCCACAGGGATGATCTGTTAATGTTTTTCCTATAGACAGACACATTATGTCTCCACGCTGCCTCTGCACACACCGTGTTTACACCCCTTCTCTCTCCAGGGAGTAAATCAACCAAATTGATACGAGCCGTGATTAATTGTGTATCTCGGACCAATCTTTCCCCGAGTCCCTCACGCGGGCGGCTTCCTCCTCCTCTCCCCCCCAACAAACCAGGGGAGAGAGGAGGCCCTGCTTGGTTTGACGGATAGAGCCTGCCCAGGACGCAGCGAGATAAATTTGAGAGGCCTATGCTGGGCTGTCAGCGTTAAAGATGATGGATGGGGGAGGTGAGGCGGGAGGGACCCGTTGAGCTTGGCGTAATGGAGAAGGTTCCTGGGGGATGGATGCTTGCCCGGTGATTCGGCGTTAATCTCCGGGCGCTGGCGAGGTGCTGACGACTGATAACAAGGAAATAGGAATGACAACAATTTTTAGCCAAGAGATTCTTCACAAAAATGCCAAGCTGCCGGAGGTCTGACAGGCTCTGATTGAACGGGCATGGGGAGGGGGCAGCCACCTTGGCGAACATGCAAAAGATGGATCATTTTATTTTCCCGCCTGACCATCTACATTTATTATCATTCCTCCTAATTCCACCTCGCTTAGCAGCTTGTCACCACCGTTTCTCTTCCGCCTGCTGGCTGATGGGACCAGACCTTCTGTGCAGGTGAGCCTGCCGGATAGTGCAACCAATGGCCAGGGTCTTTCTGGGAGAAACTGGCTGCTCAGTACAATAAGCCAGACACACGTGGGAAGAGCTACTGAAAAAAAGGCCTTTGGGGGGCAGAATTGGTAGCTGGAGATGTGAAAGTGCTTGACTGAAAGTATGCAAAGCCAACCACTTTATTCACATAGAAACAAGTGGAAACAAGGAGGAGGAGGGTGCAGCAGATGTACTGATACAGACAGGCTGACTTGTATCGTGCTGCCACATTTTACGTATTTGTGCCAGGATTCAATCTCTGGAGCAAAGCTAAGTCCTGAAGTAATAACAAAGAAAAAGTATCTCTGAGCATGCACAGAATATGTTTCCCTAACCACTGAGCAAGCACAGTTTGGACTCACGCCTTTACAGACAGAACAGCTCTGAGGGCTTATCCAGACTTCTTTTTGTGCCACATTTTCCAGGCAAAAGTCCACACTTTAAAGCTCCTTGTCCAAGCAGGGTTTATTTGTCCCTGTGGAAAACCCAATTGCCATTTGCTCCAATTCAGTGGTAAAATGTGGGTTTTATGATAGATGGCTATCATGGCCAGACAATATGGAGAGCTTCCCACCACCACCACCACCACCACCACCAAAGTGGCCCTGGCAGCCACTTCATCGCAGGCAATGTGCTTACAATGTGGACAACTAAACTTTTGTACACACACACAAGCAAACAAACAGACAAATTGGGAAATTTGTGGTCCAAAAGAAGGGGGGAACTGACTAAATGCTGCAGAGTGCTCTCCAAAGCTCTTGCTTACACAACAGTTAGAAGAGAACTGAGCAAGAAGGTCCTCAGCTTTAAGCATGCATTCCTCCCCTTTCTGTGAAGAAGAGGTAAGAAGCACCAGTTCCCTGGCTAAAACTGAAGAAGTTTCCAAGTTTACTCTGCAAAGGCACAGAGATGATTAGTGTGCATACATAGGGGCCACAGAAAAGAATTAAGAATTTTCTACTTAGTACCTCAAGAATGTGCTGGCAACATTAAGTTTAATAATGTAAATATTGGATAGAGGATTTAACTCAGGATATGAGATGTGTGGCTGGGTTGCAGAAACTCTGCACTATTCCTTTAAGTAGATATGCTAGCCCGGTCAGAAAACAAAATAAGGTAGGCTAAAATAACCTTGGCAGCAATAAGCTTTGGGTAGTTTGCAAGAAGTATGGATATACTGCCTCTAAAGGTCAAACAAAGCAATAGAAAATGATGCTGCGCCCACAGTCCAAGCAGCGCATGAGAAGATGAGGAGATGAAAATTATGGAATTTCCAAAACACAGCTTATTATGAGCAACATGCCAGAAAGCCTCATTTGGGTTTTTAGGCAAGGAAGAAAGTATTACATATGTGTGTTCTTTCCCATATGTATGGACGTCAGTTTTACATCAATAGTTGATGAGATCCCACCCCCCAATTTTGTGGAATAGTTAGGTACTGCTTTATCATATGGCAGGCTGTAGGTGGATTCAACTCCTAATTTCAGCCAGGTCGAGTCATATGTTCAAGACCCACTTCAGTAGAAGGGGCTTGCAGGTATGAAGCCTAGAAGCCAATTAGTCCATGGTGGAAACAACAAAGGAATCTGGGGACTGGATCAGCCAAACGCAGTCAATATGGCCCATCTGGAGCAGGCAATAAGCAACATTAGAGGCAAGTAAGAAACCCTTCTGAAGGCAAGGGTGGAAGGCAGGAGTACAGAGATGCAGGAACATGTAAAGGAAACAACATGGATGTAAGAAAGGAAAAAGTGACAGGGATACAAAACAGGTACAGAATTAATTGATAATGCTACCACAGCTTGAAGATCAAGCAAGATAACCTGCTTTGCACACATGTATTATACCCAGCAGGGGTCAGCAAAGATCATTCACCTGCCTTAGAGATGGAGCCATGCAAAGTGGCAGCTTACAGCACAACAGAGTTCGCAAACATCTACCTGAGGCAGGGTCCGTCCTGCACCCAATTATTTGCTGAGACTGCAAAATGGGAATTTCATGACAAAAATGTGCAAGTCAGAAATCGTTCTGTTGTAAGAACAGAGGTTAAAAAAAAAAAAAGGGAGCGCAGCACTGATTGGAACTTCAGAACTACTGAAAAGGCTACAACAATCTAAAGCAATGTTTATTCGAGGAGTCAATTTGCATCGCCATTTGGCACATGGCCAGATGCACTGTGCTCCTGGGTAATGGGATGTCTGAGTAATTAATGATGAGTATAGCCTATGATTTTGCAGTCCACTGCAAAGTTTTCTAGCGTTGGCTGAATGTAGCATACAAAACTGCAATTTGTGCTCATGACACACTATTTATATAACCCATTATGCCACAAGCATGATGCAATCTGGGTAGGAAAAAAGGGGAAGGGGGAATCTGGCCGCCTGCCAGTGTATGAACTGACTCTGAGTGCCAAGTAACTAGTGTGTTGGGAATGTGTGTTGAATAGATGTTGGACTTGAGCACATAGTGATGATGTTGTGCAACCGCTTTGTCATCTGTGTATTTCCCAACTCATTCACATTTATAAGTTATACTGCAGCTCAACTTATCTTGGGAAGATGAGTACCGCTGTGGTAGATATGATTCAGCTGCTGGCTGGGTATCTGCTGAAGCCATCACACAATAAGTTCACCACATGCAAATTCACCAACCTATTCCAGTAAAAGTAACTTCCATGTAAAGATGCTTAACTTCACAGCACCACCTGATTCTAAGATTTGCTGAGCCAACATGAAAGTACCGGTAAGTGCTCATAACTGGACATAGGAGAAACTTATATAGGAGATATAGTACTCTCCTCACCTGCAGTGGAGCAATTTCCCTCCAGCCTGGATATGCTACTGTAGCACTTTTGGCCATGACCATACATGAAACACAAACTAAGAAAACAGTGTGTGAAGGAGCCAGAGCAATGGATCCCTTGGACACTTATTCTAGGAGCCTGGAGTGCCCCCACTGCAAGCAGAGGAAAGAGAGGACATATGGGTACATTGATATAATTTTTCCACAAGTTGGCACAATTTGGTTAGGAAAGACAGAAGAGCTGGTACTCCACCCTGAAGAGACAGGCCTGGGAAACCTTTGGCCCTCCGGATATTTGCTGTACTACAAGTCCCATCATCCCTGGCCATTGGCTATGCTTCCTGGTGCTGATGGGAGTTGTAGTTCTGCAACATCTGGATATCAAATGTTCTCCACACCTCATCTAATACTTGGAGGTACCATATGCCATTTCAAAAGAAAAGTGGAAGCTGCCTTGTACGGAATCAGACTCATGGTCCATCTAGTTCAGTATTGTCTGCACTGACTGGCAGCAGCTTTCCAAAGTTTCAAAAAGGCGCCCTTTTCCCCTGGCACTACATGGGGATGCTAGGACAAACCAGAACCTTCTGCATGCAAATCAGTGCTCTACGCTTCTGTAATGCATAGGTTACCCATAGGGGAGCTCTGGAGCCAGAGAAAGAGGAAGGGAACTTTATCCCCAGCTTCACTAACTAAGCTTGCAACAACAGAATATCACAAACTAGGGTTACACACATGTTGAGGACAGAAGGACTGGCCCCAGGCATTTTGCTGCCTGGCCAGCCCAAGACACTACAACTCTATCTTTCAATACTTAACTGCTACTCCCAAGCAACTGATGCCAGAGCCAGCTGCTTCACTCTGTCTACTGGCTGAGCTGAAGGAAGATATGTGCCAAAAAACGTCTAGGGCTGGGGTACTAGTTACCCTCACCATACTACTATTTTCTTAGTCACATATTAAGGTTTCTATTCCCCACTAACCCTCCCGCTGCGGTATTAAAAAGCAACCCACTGCTGGGAATACATTAGTGAGTTGCAGCAGATCCTTCTTTGCGATTATAATTACAAAAAATAGAGGGACAATAACTATTAATATTTTATTGCAGTATTTAATGAGCTAAAGCAGACCATCTCCCACTCTACTGGAACGGCATACTTTGTCACTCTCCTGTCCCCACCATCCTTCTCTCAGGGAGGAGGGGGAGCCTTCCCTGTCTTCCGATAAATCTTAACAATACTATGCAATCTATGCTGTTGCATGTTTTATTTTAAAACCAGAAATGACCTTCCTCATTGTTAGGTTTCTCTCCCAAACCTATGCATCTCCTTGAGTCCCCAAGTCAGTTTGGCCCACAGATCTGGACCCTAGTTCCTTTAAGCCCAATGTTAAAATATAGACAAATTTGCAGCAAGAAGCTCAGAGGTTATTTGCCCCTTAAGGTCTCAGAGACTAAGGGGAAATTACTGATAGGCACACTAAAGGAATGCATATTCAAAATTTGGGAAATATCCTTAATTAAAGAAGATACTCACTTGACTTGTCACAGAACTCCTAATAAGTCAAGAACTTCCCAGTTTAATTTCTGAGATCCTCCAATACTAAGGCTGTGTACACACAACATTTTACTCTAAAATCAATAGAGACAGTACTTGTTTTTTTCTATGCAAGTCCACACACATTTTAGATCTATTGCATATATTTTGCCCCTGCAAATTGCTTATTGAAAATGATGTTTTATTCAAAAAATAAAAATAAAAGCTCATTGCAGATTGATATTGCATTACTTTGCAGTATGTCCATTTGAAAACAGATGTAGGTGGTCCCAGTAATTGGGGGTGTATCCACATCTGCTCAATGGCACTGAGGGTGGCCATATACTTCACAGTCACTACTTCTTGCTCCCTTCCCCTGGGACATGTGAAGGGAAGGAAGACAGGATCTAGAATCAATCCAAACTGAAAGCAGGATGTTGAAGATGAACATGAACAATTTTGTATTAAGAACAATTCTGTTTTTGTGCTATGAACAGGTTGCTGTGAATGCAGCCCAATGTTTGTTTGTTTTAAAAAATGTAGCACTTATGAGCCTTCCCAAGTGTAACTAACATAACAAATGACTCACCTATGAGGAAAGCTTTGAAGCATTTGATGCCTTTTAGTTTAGAGAAAAGGTGAGTAGGAAGAGGTGACAAGACACAGGTTTATAAAATTATACATGGCATGGAGAAAGAGGATAGAGAGTTGTTTTCCTCCTTTTCTCGTAACAGTAGAATGCAGAGATATTGGAAGGTTGGAAGATGCAGGATGGATGAAAGAAAGCAGTTCTTCATATACTGCATAGTTAAGCTATGGAATCTGTTCTAGAGGGATAATGGCATCCAACTTGGATGGCTTCAAAAGAGGATTAGACAAATTTGTGGAGCATAAGGCTATTGATGGCTACTAGCCATACTGGCTACTTTCTGCTTCCATGGTTGGAAGCATTGTGCTTTTCAATACCAGTAGCTGGGAATGGTGGGTGGGCAGAGTGTTGTTGTACTCATGTCTGGATTGCAAGCTTCTTACAAGCATCTGTTTGGCTACTGTGAGAACAGAATGCAGGACTTGATGGGCCATTGGCATCACCTAGCAGAATCTTCTTATTGTTATGGTTTAGTGGGGGAACAGGGATTCCCAAGATCCCTGGGTGCCGGCTTTCCCCCTCTAGATTATTGGGTGCTGGAATTAAACAGAGCTGACAGGCTAAGCTTGTTTCTCTGCCAGACAGAGGGGCAGAGGGAGATTGTGGCCTTGCCACTAAGCCACCTACAAAACAAAAGACCCTACAGGTAACTGAGGAGGAGGTTGCAAAGGCACCATGGGCGTGATTCAACACAGAGGTTTTTTTGGTAAGATGTACTGGGAACAAGAAGGAGGAAGTAAGGAGCACTCCAAGTGGCGCTGGCTGGAGGAGGCTGCACCAAGAGACCAGGGTCATGACTTTGAACCCAAGCTCCCTGAAGTTATGATAGGAGCAATGATACTCTTGGGGCATAATGTTCTGCACCCCCTCCATTGAAGGCTCTGTATGTAAACATGTGTAAAAAAACAACACATTTCCCCCCTTAAAAACACTAGTCTCTGCTTTGCTCAATTTCCCAATGGAAACGCTACCCAGCGTAAGCAACTGGAGCCCCCAGGGATCTTGCTACTGCTTGGCAGAGATTGAGGGTAGCATGTAGCACTATGTTCTTAAACACTGATTTGGAAGCCTGCCTTTTTTAGGACTGTATTTGAATCTAATGCAACCCTGAGTTTTTCTTTTGAGTGGGGGGGGGGAGTGAAAAAGAAATTGAATTAATTAGAGCAAAAGCAAAAATCAGGACATAAGAATTCACAGGCAAGGGTCACAGCAAGGTTACTCTGCCTCTGATAGTGGTCAGCCAGATGCCAGGGTGAAATCGCAAGCATGCAAATGAACTGCACCAATAGATAAAGCCTGACGACGGGACTGCTGTACCATCAAAAGTCAATAGATTATACCCAATCAAAAATAGTGGTTTTAAAATCACAAGATTTTAAAAGCTAATAAATCCAAGGCCTTTTTATTTGCTTTCTGCTTTATGAGCTTTTAACAGTCACATTTCCCAGCTTTTTGTCTGTAACCATGACTGAAGCATTTTGAGATTCAGAAGCTGAGCATTTCACATAATTTTCCGAGCATTGGGGTTCAGAGCAAAGTATCATGAGTTGTAGGAGTCTGAGAGCCAGGTAACTGAAACACTAGCCTACTGCCAACCTGGTGCCCTCCAGATAGTTTAGGCTACAAATCCCAGCTGTGCTGGCTGGAGCTAATAAGAGTTGTAGTCAAAATAATCTAGAAGGTACCAAGTTGGCAAAGGCTGCACTTGCCAAACTGGCTCAGTGTCAAGTTCTAGTCAAAATGGTAATGAAGTGATAAGCAAGTGTGGATGAATTACTCAGATTTTTATAGAATGAGCCCTTGCCCTGATTCATTAAACCAGGAGTGGAGAACCTCTGGCCCACAGGCCTAATTAGGTATGGCACAGGTCCCAATTTGGACTGTGAGGATGTTTCCCACAAATCACACCTGCCTGCCCTGCAGCTGACATCATATCGGATGCCAGGTGTGGGGCAGGTACAGACATGGCTTCAAAGGAAGAAATGGGAGCTTATGGGGAGCTACCAAAGGGTCCTTTGCAAGGTGCACTCCCTCTCAGGACCAATCAGCTGACTGGGGCTCACAGGAAGCACTGATGGAAATTGCCTAATGCAGCCAAGAGGGCTAGGGGAAGCAGTTTGGATTGAAACTATTTCCTCTGCAGAGTGGGAAACACTCCATTTTAAAATGTAACATTTTCTCTTCTTCAAAGGGAAATCCTCAAACCACTGATCAGCCAACTGCTTGTTACAGCTACCTCCACTGAAGTTCAACAGGTGTCGCCTGACATCATTATGATTCCAGGTGACTGACAGGTGGGTGGTCCTATCAAACTTGCTCTGTTGTAGGTGAAGGCTTTAAGAATCTGACCCATTGGTTGGATCCCATTCTCCACTCCTGCTTTAAAGCCTGCTCACCATTGTGGCATGTGTGTGTCATGGAGTCAGTGAGTGCACACAAAATAGCCTGTGACTAGATAGTATCTATTTCAAGGCATGGGTGCCAGTTTTTTTGACACCACCGTCACATCTCTGTTAACATATGTACCTGTTCCAACTCCACTATGAATTTCTGGCCTTCTTGCTATGCTGCGAGCAGACACTTGGAGCTCCTTTCGTAAGTGTCTGGCATGTTTATCCATTTCAGTGTTTATCTGTCATATTACTGCCCCCCCCAAGCCAATCTAATATCCTTTGGTTGTTGTTGTTTTTAATCTTAAAAACTCAAGAGTGGCTTCATGATTGTCAGCAGAACAGCTACTCAACACTCTGCATAGCCACCTTCTCCTTGAAAAAGGAAGTCCCTTTGCTCCTGTGTGCCATTCACTTTGCAAGTTTGCTTTGTTTATACAATTTCCGGCACAATTTTCTAAGGCTTATGCCCCACTTAGGGCAGTTTACGTAAATTAAAATCACAATCTGTCCTAAAAGGGGGGATGACAAAAGGTTCATTCCCCAAGCAGGGGCGAAGGAAGGCTTTGTCGGGGCAAACCGCCTGGCGGCATACGAGCCATATGTATGGCACATGCATAGCACCGCTATGTATGGCGCACACGCATGTGGTGTACATAGCGGCACTGCACATGTGCCACTGGGCAGTTTGCTGATGGCGTCGCTTGAGTGCCATATGGACGGTGGCGGGATCCTCTGCTCGTGGCTGCAGTGGCGACGGAAGGATCCTCTGCACATGGCTGCAAGGGTGTGATGGTAGCGGCTCGCGCCACCACACCTGGAGGCAGCGGAGCAAACCCCCCCCCCCCAGGTGCGGTGCCTTGTCACCTCCCTTAGAGATGGCACCCGGGGCGACCCCCTCGCAACCTTCCTCTGCCACTGTCCCCAGGGCAGGTAGATTTGTCTCAGGTGAAAACTCACCCTTTCAAATCAAATCAGGGCTAATTTGGGTTACATGAAAATATTCTGAGAAAAAAGTTTGAAAGGAGCGTTAAGCAAACAGGTCATTGTAAAGAAAGCACAGGAAACCTAAAATGTTTCATTTCCATAGGCTGGTTCATGCTTTTGATTTGGCAGAGAACATTCTGGAGTTTGACCTCACTGGGAGGTAAGGGACAAGGTCCAGGTTTTCCCCACACCTTGCAGCCAGGTGGCCCAGCTAAGAGGAAGCAGACTGGGGGTTGGGTAGTGCTGGCTTTCAGAAATAAATAATCACTTCAGCAGCCTCCAAGAGCGGCAGGGAGACTTAATGTGCTGACAGCGCTGCATTTTTTACTTTTAGTCAATATGAGAAAGGCCCCAAGACTATGATTCTAAACATCTGGATTCCATCAATCTGTGATCCATCATCGCCTATCGGCATTCGACCATTGCCTGGCCGGAGCAATGCTGCTTGTTTTATTAATACGTCAAATACATTATCCATGTAATACACTTGTCTTCCTATTCCCCCTCCCACCCACACAGACACTGCTTCCCCACTGCTTCTGTGCAGCATATTTAAATGTATAATGGATCAGTTTGCATTACATGTCTGTATGTCTTAATTTGTCAGGTTTAATAGAACTTAGTAAGGAGAGAAGGGAAGGGAGAGAAGCCTTCATGTCGCGTATGTTTAATACAAAATTGTCTGGATCACTTTATTTATTTCCCTCTTTGTTCCTGGAAACCAGAGAGCATGGGGCGTCTGGGAATTGCCTGCTTCATCCACATTGCCTTGGCCATCATGTTCTCTCTTACATGAAGCTCTCTTGCAACTTTTGTGTGTTCATGTTGCATGGTGGAGTGCCAGCCAACAGAAGGTGTTCAAATGGCCTGGGTTTCTGGTGCAAAAAGGAGATTGCAGTTGCTTTAGCACCATGCTCTTGTAGTTGTTATATAAACAGCATACATTCAAACTAAGAATCTCTTGGAGAGAGGGACCAGATCTCAATTTCTTCTGGTCTGTGAAATTTGCCAGAGATACTTGCCTGGTCTATAATGAAAATATTAAAAGGCCTCAGTGGTACCACATGGTAAATTTAAGAGCATATGGCATCATGCAAACTGTTTTGAATCCCACAGGCAGTGGGGTGGGTTTGATTTGCACCAAGCCACACAAAGGCATAGCAAGCTAGCAAGTAAGTAACACATGGGCCATTTCTGTCCATATTCCAAAGGCTCCCCCAAAAAGTAGCGGACACCCCAAATGACCTGAAAAGAAAGCTGTGTGGTGTTTATATTTGTGACATTAAAAGAGGACTCAGAAATTGCATCATTGAAGCTCCATTACTACTTGAAACTCTTCCTTGCAATAAAGATCTTGGAAGAGACCACTGACAAAGTCACTTCTCATGGAAACTTTCAGGGTGGGTTTTTGCCTTCTAAATTACCATCCTACGCATTTGAATTAACCTACAACTAAATGGATGGGGACAGATCACCCTTCTGCAAGATAGTGCTACAGAAGCTTTGAAAACTCACAGGAAAGTGCTACCGATTTCTATAATAACTTTATAATGTACAAACCTATTATAGTATCTCATAATGTAAATTGTTGACCAATCCACTACACAATAATCAGGAGAGATAAAAGAGGGTACACATTTTAGAAGCTGAAATGCAGTTTCTTGTTGTGGCTGCAAAGGAATGTCAACCAAGCTGAATGAACCACTAGGGTCCATCTGACTTTTGACCCATGCCCCTTATTGTGAGACCTATGCTCTTATTTTTGTTTCCTGCTCATCACAAACTTGATTGGCACAACCGGCTGTGAATGCCTCTCTCTCCAACTCTGTGCTATTTCCTGAGGAAGTGATGTCATGTTTCCTTAATGGGCAACAGTCATGTCGCCTTAATAACAGTCCCAGAAACAATTGCACATTTACTATCCAGCTTGCTCACTTGGCACACGGAGCCCATTCCCTTTCCAAGGCTTAATTTGATTTTGACATATTGGCTTCAGATTAAAGGAATCTCGTAAAAAAAAAAAAAAAATTCCAAACACATACACATCCAGGTCTCTCTGCCCCCCCCCTTGTCATTCCTTTCGGGTCTTGCAGAAAAGTGCTAACACCATAATATTTTAAGGAGAGAAAATCCAAGTGTGCTTTACCCCCTGCTGGCTCTTATGCTGGGCTTATAAAAATTAAGTGGGAACTTACACAGCTGTGGGCTATAAACCCTTTGTTGCCAACTCTATTAGGCCTGGAGTTTACCTGCCTTGGTGGGGGGAGGTATCCACGGAGAAAGCCGAAACCGCAGTCCTATGAAGCCTACATGACTTTCCTGGGTGAGAATGCCGAACATGTGGAAGAGCAAAGAGTAGCCACTGGGACGGGTTCCTAGCAAGCAGCACAGATGCCGGGGGTGGTGGTGGAAGGCCACTGCGGAGGAGAAGGGGGAGCAGGCATGCGAAACGACAGAGTGCAGTGAAGCAGTAAGAGCCCTCCCAGCTGAATATCAATTAGCATCAATTACTGACTTCATTTAATTGTCGTAGAAGATGAATTTGTCATTTTTAGTCTTGAATTAATGGGAGACCTTCAACTTTTCTTTGGCAGCAACCTGCATTTCCTGGCTTTGCTCAGCCTGAATGGGGGTAGGGGAAAGAACGGGACACTGGAACTGGGAAGGGAAAAGGTTATGGTCCAGCTTCATACTAAGGAGTAGGTGCACTTGATTCAGGATTGGAGAAGCATGTGACATGTCCCACATTTTCCAACAGGGGTCGCTGTAAAGAGACTATGGGTGGTGATTCTAAGGGGTGTTCCCTGCTATTCCAGTATCAGCCTCTCCTGAAAGAGGGCACTGGAGAACTGGCCAGGAGGAATCAGTCTACTCCCATTCTATGACTGCTTTACATGGCATATCATGTTTGCAAAGTGTGTTACAGGATTTGTTACATCTTCTATCCTAGCTCATGATCATTTGCTGGGAGATCATTCCACAGATGGGAAATTGAAGTGGAGAGACAGTGCACTGACCAAGGCCACTCAGTGAGTGCATGGCAGTGTTAGATCCGGCTCTGTACCCAAACCTCTCAGATTTAAGCCCACCCTGCCCAGCTCTAGACCAGAGTTTGCTGCAGGAGAGACTTGATCACTAAGGGAATCATAGTATGTACACAATATGCACATATATCCACAGCATTCATATCCACATCTGATAATTAAAATGGTTGGCTACTAACTTCACTTCTCATTCTGCAAAATGAAGCAGGTGCAAGTGGGCAAAAGGCAGGAACTGAAAACCACTTAGGTTTAGGGGGGTTTTTTTGGGGGGGGGGGGAGAGAGAGAAATACAGGAATGCCAGCACACAACCCATGCTCTATCCTTGCATTCCGTTTTGATTTCTTATTTTCTTTCCATCTTTCCATCCCCGACCCCCTACCTTAGTTCTCAGGCCAGAAATTAATTTTACAGCTGTGAAGTGTTTACATTTTTTCCAGCAAACAGGCAATGGTAAACAATAAATGCTCGGCAGCAAAATTGAATTTATAACTGCATTACGGCACCAGATAACGCCCTAAAATAACAACGCGATAAGGAAATTCGATTTGATTGCCTCTGCACATCAGCTTGGGCCCATCTGCAGCCCGGGCCTCCCTGTAATAATTTTCAATTGGGTTTGTAAACCTTATTTGTCCTTAAATATTTCTGTCATTTTTCATTGCTAGAGACAAATCCTTGGGTATACAGCAGTAGACGGACTGCTCTTTAGGAGAGATTTGTGTGTGTAGGTGTATGTGTGTCTATGTGCCTGCCAAAGCGGTGGGAAGACATCTTGGTGAGCAGTGGTGGACGATGCGGGGTGGGGGTCGGATTTGGAGCAGCCGCTGACAGTCATACGTCCAATCAATCACATTGCTGACAGGGAAGAATCACAGACCAGAAATTGAGTTTGACTCACATGGGATGACTGAACAAATTAATAGACCATTAGCCAAGCGGTGACCTGAGAAATGATGGGCGGATGCCTCTCCATAAGGCTCGAGCTGGAGTGTTTTAATATGCACATCCCCTCAAATTCAGCAATATGCACACCCCCTCAAATTCCAGCACTTTTCCAGGAATGTGCCCCCAGCTCTATTCAAGTTTCAGAGTGCGTTTTATGAAGCTGCTTAGGGATTCAAGGGCCCAAAGTAGAAAATGAGGACACGGTGGAGAACTCTAATGTTTAGCATCTCTTTCAAAGCAAGCATCCACAAAGCAAACAGACGAACAAGGATTAAACCACCCTTACTGCACAAGAACAGCAACTCCAGTAACCCACTCTGGACAGGAATTGGATAAAGATTTTATAAAGGCTGATTAATTCCAGTCTTTTTTAGTCAAATTTAAGGACACCCATTTTAAAAGGAAGTATGGCCCAGATATCTTAATTGTTAGAAAATGATATCCTCATCTTGCATCAATCTTATTTAGAACTCAGTTATGCTTTTGGCATTTGCCACACTTGTGGCACGGCCCTTCAAAGATCAATTGCGTGTGGGTAAATATTTCTCTCTTAAGCTTCCTTTGTTTGTTCTTTGTAACTAGCCATAATAATTTTCAAGATCTTTTGAAAAAGGTAGCAGTTCATTCAAAAGCGTTGTAAGCAAATTTGTCTCTGCATTTTTCTTTGCTTGTATATTTTTGTATTTATCAGCAGTTCATTTAATTTGACATTTCATTGCCAACACTCCCAGGGTTATATGCATCTTTTGAGCTGCAGCTCACAACCTGGTCGAACACTGATAGTCATGAGCATTCTGTTTTATCTGTAATGACAGTAGAGATTTCCTGAAAAACAAGGTTTAATATGAAAGGCGGAACACAAAGGAATTTGTTCTTACCATGAAAGTTCATTCTGTACAGTTGGCAGGACAGCCAGTAAGAAAGGAAAGGGTTAGTAGCCCCTCAGACTACTCGGCAGGTAAAGTCAACCTATCTGAAAATCTCTTTCCATATAGAAGTCGCCTTCCAGTTTTAGATATTTCTACAGCTTATTGATTTTATAAAATAGAAGCCAACAAAAATCTAGAATATGGAACTGAATAGAAGAAGAGGAGGGGAAGGGAATTGGCAAGCAAACCCTGAATCATTCTTACATGGTGAGCAAGTATTGGGGGGGGGGGGCACAGGGGCTGCACCAACTAGCCCCATCCACCTATATGATGCATTCAGAGTTCCTCCACTCCCCCCTGCCATGGCTCTTTATTTCTAGGAAGGAAGGATGAATGTTTCCATGTGAGAAGGGTGAGAACCTTCAAGGAAATGAACTTAATGGGCTTGAAGAAGACAAACATGAGGCAACAGATCCAATGAGAGGGGTGCTAGAGGAAATGGGATACTGTAGCCCCACAGAGTGCTGCAAAATTAGCATTTTGCCATTAGCTCACAACATATTGTGTGATGCATTTAAGTCTGTTTTGACACTTCTTAGGGGTTGCACCTCAACACAGTGGGAGGAAGTCAGCATCACACTCTTCTGATCATTCTGTCAGCACAAGCATTTCTTCTTACCAGATGGAATGACCCCCCCTCTCTCCCCACATGCTGTTCTGCAGGGGGTGGGTTCTCCTGATCCTCTAGAGAAGATTTTGGGGAGGTGCGGGGGGAGGGAGCCATACTGTTGTTAGCTGGAGCCCTCACACTGGCTTCCATTAGAGTTCTGGGTAAGTTGAATCTGGGTTAGTTAAATGGCAGAAATTAGACTGCATGCTGGGAGCTCATGACAAAATGACATCTTCATAGCACCTTGTGGTTTGTAGGAGCCATAGGACATTACCTGCTAGTGTCTTAAAATGAATGAAGCTTTTTTTTTTTTGTCTCATCCCCAAAAAACATCAGGTCACAGAGTCTATTACAGAAAGTGAAGATGACGTTCTCATGGACCATGCCCCTTTCACTCTGGATACCAGAACGTCCCAATACAAAGATATATGCTACAGATTTTGAACCTGAGACAACTCAGATCCAAGAACCATGATCTCATTGAACAGTGTAGAGCTATAAGGATTACTCTGAACTGTAGCACTCTGAAACATTGAAAAGACCTGAGGAAAAACCTGAGAGCACCACAATAAGAAGGCACTGCATTGGCGTGGTCCATGTCTTGGACAACATGTCCCAGCAGAGCATCCCATCTTGCCATTGACTCTGAGTGCCCCATCTCTGAGTTATCTCATGAAAGACTTCCTAGTAGGTTTGTGATCTAGTGCTATGTTGCTGACCAATGTAAGAAGAAATGGACCAATGTATCCTTCACTTGAACTTTTCTTTCTTAGGAGATTGGGGGGGGGGGGGGTATTATACCTTTTTTATTCTTTATCTAAATGAGGGCATCCTTCAAGAAACTGCCACTAATAAATCCCAAACACACAGACACAGTAATAGATTTTTATCATCACTTGCTACCAACCCATCTCAACAGTGAGGTTTACAGAAATACAAGAACTGAAATAAAATTCCTGCTCAGACACAAACTTAGTTAAATGGCTCTGGACAAGTGATTCTCCTAAATCCTAGTTTACAATGCATAAAGTGGGATAATACGATCTAGCATGGCATCCAGCCTCCTGGGCACTCCAAAAAGTGTTCCAGAGGGTCCCCCCAACCTTCTGGATCAAGGGCCTTTAGGGGGTAGAGAGGAAGGCAAAGTCTCATTGTGCCAGCAGAGAACCCAATAGCACTATGTTGCGTCTCACATCTAGCTTTTTGTGATTAAGAAGATAAACTCAACCATTTCTATAGCAAGCTGAACTTTATAATTTTTAATATTTGCAGCATTGTGTTGATAGTTAGCATGGTAGCACAGCACTAGCTTGTTATGAAATGCACAACCACAATTGTGAACAATATTATAAGCCATTCCTAATGCATCTGGCTCTCCCACAGAGCAGGCAGCAGAGGGCAATGGAGAACAGCAAAAAGATGCAATACAGAGGCAACAGTGTAACATTGGGTTTGGATATTTATCAGGTGAAATTGCAGTTATCCCAAGGCCCTGCTGCATAGAACTCAGTCCTTCAGCCATATGCTCATGTTACAGATACTGTTTCCACAGTGTGAAATGTGGTGCGTTAATTTGAAGACCCTGCTTTCCTTTGTCTCCCTGGGAGATAATCAGGTAAACTATAATAAAAACACACGTGGGCAATTTACCTTTTCATCCCCATGAGCTTGGAGGGTTTCAATTACCAGATTCTGGGATTTAGTGCTTAGGGCTTTTTGGTGTGTGCAAGATTTATTAGGAGGTTTAGTATCAGTGGAGAATTCATGCATTTACTCCCTAGAGCTGGGCTTCCGCTCAGAGCCCCTAAATCATGGCCCTAAAGATGGGCCACTGTCACTTACAGCATTAGCATCGTTAGTGCATTCAGAAGATGATTAACAACCATGCATGTGCAGCCCTCCTGGTCTGGCCCTCCTGATTTGGGTGTGTTCCCTTCCCAGTGCCTCAAACCTCAAAGAGCAGGGGCAATGGTGCAAGGTTCAGAGACATCTCTTTGAAATGCTTTAGGATGCATAGTGTGTAATATTAAAAGGTAAAGGTAAAGGTACCCCTGCCCGTACGGGCCAGTCTTGACAGACTCTAGGGTTGTGCGCCCATCTCACTCTAGAGGCCGGGAGCCAGCGCTGTCCGCAGACACTTCCGGGTCACGTGGCCAGCGTGACAAAGCTGCATCTGGCGAGCCAGCGCAGCACACGGAAACGCCGTTTACCTTCCCGCCAGTAAGCGGTCCCTATTTATCTACTTGCACCCGGGGGTGCTTTCGAACTGCTAGGTTGGCAGGCGCTGGGACCGAGCAACGGGAGCGCACCCCGCTGCGGGGATTCGAACCGCCGACCTTTCGATCGGCAAGTCCTAGGCGCTGAGGCTTTAACCCACAGCGCCACCCGCGTCCCACGTGTAATATTAATATTAATATTAAGTGTGTAATATTAAGCGCCCTCAAAGCATACACTTAAGTGAGAGCCGCTGCCTAGGGAAACTTCTGAACTGAAGCAAGGGATGCATTTTGCAATTCTTTCCACCCATTTGTAAAAGGGTGTGAAAATGTTTGTAGTGGGAGGGTTGCTGAAAAGTGGGGGGGGGGGGAAAGTAGCATATCTGGGATAGCTGAGTCAGTAGAGTCTTAATTTCAGGGTCATGGGTTTGAGCCCCACATTGGGCAAGAGATTCCTGCATTGCAGGGAATAGACGACCCTTGTGGTCCCTTCCAACTCTACAGTTCTATGATTCTATTATTTTATAACCAGACTAACACTCCTGCCCCTAGTTGGGGCAGGAACTAGATGGGGATTATACATTTGATGTGCACCCCCACCCACTTTCTGTCCTAGAGTCATAACCAGGCACAAATTGAAGGGTGGAGGCAACTGCCCTGGGTGGCAGGTTAGGGGTGGCAGCAAACAGTACCCTGCCCCTACCTTTCTCATACCTGCCACTGCCTGAAACAATGCAGGATTTGTTCTACGCTCATGGGAAGGTGAGGAGGGGAAAAGTTAGTGAAGGAATGAGCAGTGGGCCGGAACTAGTGGAAGATAGCAGCAGCAGAAAGAGTAGTTCAGGATTACAGTGCTCTGGGTAGGTGGTAGTCCCGCACCATTTTCCTACTAAAATCACTCCCATTAGCTGATTAGTCACTGATTCTTAATGTGACCCAAATGTGGAGAGGGAAAGTTTTCCCTTTCCTCCTCTGCTGCCATCCAGAGGAAAATACTTCATCTGTGTTGTTGGGATTTCCCCTCAAAATCAATACAAGATTCACAAGGGAGAAGGGGCCATAGCTCAGTGGGAGAGCATCTATTTTGCAAGTAGACAGTGCCAGGTTCAATCTCCCATATCTCCACGTAGAGTTGGGAGAGAACCATGGAGATCTACTGCCAGTCTGTTCAGGCAATACTGAGCTAAGTGACAAAGTACTAATTATTTATTTGCTAAACTTTATCCAGCCTTCCTTCAAGGAAGCTTGGGTATGGCTTCCCTAGAAGTCTTCCACCTAGGTATTAGGTGCAAACTTGCTTAGCTTGGTTTAGGGTTGGGGAAAATCATTACTGTAAAAGACGTTAAGGTGCATCAAAGAATTAAGCATTGTAAAAGGCTGTCTGTAGGACTTTTTCAGGATCTGTGGCTTCCTCCCTCTGTTTAATTTGGGGTTGCAGGTTTACAGCCCATCGTTCACAATCAGGGAGAGGTGGGGGCCAGAGCAGATTTTTGCCTTCTATGGCAAAATTTGAAGATCTGGCACTGAACACAACTACATTTGGACCAGGGATCTTCACAGTGCTAGCAGGCAATGAAAGTCATCTCAGCACTATGTGGTAAACTCAGGTATAACAGAGATGTGTCCCCTTTTGCACTGACCTAAAGAAGCAACAAAGGGATGCGGGTGGCGTTGTGGTCTAAACCACTGAGCCTAGGGCTTGCCAATCAGAAGGTTGGCAGTTCAAATCCCCACGATGGGGTGAGCTCCCGTTGCTCGGTCCCAGCTCCTGCCAACCTAGCAGTTTGAAAGCACGTCAAAGTGCAAGTAGATAAATAGGTACCACTCCAGCGGGAAGGTAAATGGCATTTCTGTGCGCTGCTCTGGTTTCGCCAGAAGCGGCTTAGTCATGCTGGCCACATGACCCAGAAAAACTGTCTGCGGACAAACGTCAGCTCCCTCAGCCAGGAAACGAGATGAGCACTGCAACCCCTGAGTCGTTCACGACTGGACTTAACTGTCAGGGGTCCTTTACCTTTACCTTTAAAGCAGCAACAGATTGAAAAAGCAGTATCTGTGAATGGGTATGAACAGACACATTTAAAAAAGTGGGAAGTAGAGGTTTTGTCATAAACATTTTAGTTCCTACTCACTCAACCCTGGAACATTTGTGTGAAAATCAAAATCCAGAAAAATTCAGCACAATACAACTCAGGTCTAGTCCCACAACAATTTCAACATCTCCAGGTTTAATACCACAGTTCCTGGAAATGCATAAAACCTCTGTGTGTCGAGCAGGAGGGGGGAAAGGTCATTTATTAGGAATCTGCCAGTTCCAGCTAATTTGAGGAAGAGCAGGGCTGTAATGAATATATATATATATATATATATATATATATGCGCACACACACACACACACACACACACACACACACACACCTTTTATTCACTACCCAGTGGAGGGATATCTCACCTTCTTACTAATGCTTTTAGCACAGACACTCGGTACATTATGAAGACATAATGTGGCACCACCTCACTCCTACTATTATTTATTATGTCTCTCTCTCTGGTGACAGCCTAAGGCACTGGACCTGGGATAGTGGATGAATTCTCAGACAGGAAGGAAATGGGGGAGGAAAGGAGGATGAAGCATAAGGTCCCTTGTTATAATCATATCAGCCACCATCAATGCGTTAAAAAATGTGGGCCTCCAAGTTAGATCTTTCCTTCTTCTTTCTGAAAATGTAGCTTTGGAACACAGACTGGACCTACAATAGGTGAACATGGTAGAGCCAAAGAGATAGCTCAGTCAAAAGAGCATGAGACTCTTAATGTCAGGTCATGGGTTCAAGCCCCACGTTGGGCAAAAGATCCCTGCATTATGGGATCAATAGATGACCCTTGTAGTCCCTTCCAACTCCACAATTCTATGGCTCTATGACTTACACGAATGGAAGAATGTTAGAATGAAGTTTGTAGCATATTCAGCAGCACACAAACATCAATGCATCATCAGAAAAAGCAGGTACTATTTCTTCCGCGACACTCTTGCATTCACTGTAGGAAGCCAGCTATGTGGACTGAAAATATTTGCCTGATTCCATGTCACTCTACATCAACAGTGCAGGCCACTAGCAGATTAAGCTCTGGATCAAGATAGCTGAGATGGGAAGCAAGGAAACGGTCTATCCGATCTGTGAATATAGAACAGATATACACTAGGAAATTTGAATGATCTTCATGGCACCAATGGCCATAACTGATTGTTATTTCAGGAGTGGTCAGCCTCGTATGCTTTGTCCTCAAGATAATAACCGCACATGTGCACAAAGCCAACTTCAGTAAAGAAAAAAAGAAAAAAGCTCTGGAATCCTGTACACACTTACTAAGGAGAAAGTCCCACTGAATTCAGTAGGACTTACTTCTGTCTGAATAGACTGCACTGCAGACAACTGCACATGCTCTCCAAACCTATAGGCTCAAAGGTGGAAAGAAGCTGCAACAAGTATGAAACAAATTCTGATTTATTAAGAACTCTGACTTCATTGTCCTTTTTGTCATGGTTGATTGTGATTCAGAACCAACAGTAAAGGTTGCTTCATTCATACTGAAATAAAAAACCTTCAACAGTGCAATCCTAATCCCTTGCTCAGCATCACTAGAAGGGGTTTGGATTAGGCAGTGTTTGCTCACCATTCAGCTCAGCTGACTTGGAGGCCTCAGTGGTAATCACAGGCAGTTGGGAAGCTACTGCCTGAGGTGATCAGCAGAAGAACACAAAAGGGAGCATCACGGGGTGGAGTGGGGGAAAGTATGGCGAGAGACAGATCCACAGGATCCATGGCCAGTCTGTTTCCTGAAGAGGTGTATAATCTGCTGTTCCAGACGGAAGATACTGCAGCAAAATCAAAACAAAAAACCCACCCTATCTTCTACCCTGGCCAGTAGGGCTGTAAATATGGGCTGGTGAACATGGTACTTCATGCCACACGTTGCCTTGTTAGTTTGTTCTGCCCATCATGCTTAACTGTGTGTAAAACTGCAGCTCTATTTAGGTAATTTGCTTTTCTTTATTTTGTTTTAATTCCTTTACATCTCTCATTTTACATATGTAGACCTTCTGGTCTTCAGCAAAATAAAGAATAATATTTTGCCCTTATCAAAAATATTTTGTTTTAAAAAAAGTATAAACTTGGGACCTGTTGCGAATTTTATGATTTTGAAAACAGGAAACCCTGGTGGGCATGCGAAAATATTGCAATTTTACAAGCTTCCAAAAAAAAGAAGTTACCTTTCTACTAACCCAAGATGGGGGAAACCCCAATAAATGTCACGCTGGTCCAGAAATTAACTTGCCGGAGGAATTATTCCGCCTTCTCCTTCAGCATGCAATGGAAAACCCAAGATCCTGTTTTGCTCCACACCTGGAGTTTTCTGGGGGCTAGTAGTCCCTCCTCTGCGCCCTGGAGCAGACAGAATCTTAGGCTGCTAATGAGCGCAGGCAGCCCCAATGCCTTTTGTCCTTTTTTCCAATACAGTGTTACTTACATTCTTTCTTTTTTAATTAAAACATCCCCGACTGATTTTACAAGCTGCTGCTTCTCTCCCAGTCTATCTCATATGCTTGAGTGCTAGTATTAATTATTAGATCCAATTTACTGTTTATACTCTGATGTTTTAACTAATTACCACTAATGGCAGACACCAGTGGGCAATCAACTTCATTTAGTTCCCACTGCAAACCACTCATTACCAGCGCAGAGAGCAAAAGCAGGAGAGAGAAAGAGCAAGCAAGCCCACAAGAGCACTCTCTCTCTCTCTCTCTCTCTCTCACACACACACACACACACACACACGCAGGGTGGAAGAAGGAACAGATGCTGCTACATTCATGGATGAGTTAAGAACAGAGGGTGAGGGCGTTTGCTGGGATTTAATATTAAATTCCCCCATGGCAACATACTCTGGGGAAAATGTCAAAATCAGGTGGAGTCTTCTGGTGCCCACAAATGTATTTTCATTGGTTTATTGTGGTTAGAGGATTTTAGTAGGACTACAGTAGCCACAGGAAGCAGCTCCATCGCATGATGTAGCATCACGTGGCAAGCCTTGGATTGCCTAGGCAGGGCAATCCAAGGCTGAATCTAAATGTGAGATGCAGTAGCCTGTATCTTTTGACTGCACCTTGAACAGAGGACCATATGCTTCTCCCTCTGGGGAAAATATGTCAGTATGAAGGTCTGTTGATGTTCAGAGGCAAAGTAGTGATGGCTGAAGAATTTGATTTCTATGAATTCCACTGCAGTCTACACCTCTTTGACTAAGGATGAATGTAACTATATTTCAGATTTCATACTTCTCCAAATTTTGCAATACTGTAAAATGTATATATTTTAAGATAAAATACATCCAGAAATGTGCACATTAAGATAAAATACACTTTTCAGTTTTTATTATTTTTTATTATTGTATATTCAGTTCAAAACCAACAACAAAGTGCCCTAAGAGCCAGAGGCAAGCAGCTTTGCTCCCCAAAAGTGCATGGCCAGGTTCCAAGGAAGGAAAACAAAGATCAAAAGAACTAGTGATAGAAGACGTAGCTTGAACTACATCACCTACCACTAGCTCATTTGAGTAAGAGAATTAGATAAGACTACATAATGCAACTTGAGTAACAAGAGAGAAAATTATACTGTACCAAAGATCCTCCTGGACCAAAGAGCAGTAGTACCATCTATGGCATTGGAGCACAACAAGGATCAGGCTAATAACTCTCTCTGCCTCAGACCTGCCATCGTGGTACATTGTGGACCATGTGCATACCACACATCATTTCAGCATAAGAAACCTGCTGCTAACAGTAAGGATCTGAAATCCTCCTAAGTATCAATCTCTACCCACCAACAGAGTGGTTACTAGAATAGATGCACACGCTGGTCTATGTACCTGTAGAGATGAAGTGCTTGGATTTTAGTACTTGGATGGAAGTCAACAAAGGGCTAAATAATGAAATAACTGGGATTAGGTCACACTGCCTTCATGCACCAAATTCAAATCAACATAAATAGGGATGTGGCTTTCCACCAAATCCTGAACTAAGTCTGGAATGATAGCATCAAAAGAACAACTAATAATCCAGACCAGAATTAGTGGGCCAAAAGAAGGAAACTATAAGGCTTATGTTGACTGGCAGGCCAGATATTGTTGATACTTGCTCTACTTTCAACATGTAGTATAACCTGGCTGGGTTGGAAGTAAGACACATTCATAGGCCTTGAAAAAATATTTATTAGTAGTAGACAGCAAATTCAAATAAGATATCTTTCACTAGATGGTAACTGAGTACTAGATCTAAAAAAGGGACCAGCAAAGATATGCCCTTAGAGAGAAGCTGTCATGATTCTAATCAGCAATTTCTTCATTTCAAAAATAAAAACAAGCAAAAATTAGAAGCTGACCACAAATGACTGAAATTTCATAGGGCATGAATATCTTAAGGACTAGTAAAAAGAGATAACTGCATTTTAAATACCTTATTTTGGAACACCTCCTTAAGGGTATGCAGGCTAAAGTGTGCTGATTAATGCAAACTGAGTTTATGGGTAGTGGCAGTTTTACAACAAATGAAGTGATAAGCATTGGCAGTTATTTAAGTTACCTTAAGTTCCGTCTTCAAAAATATCTTCAAGCCAATCCCTTACTGTGTTCCAGAGTTTCTCACAGCCCACTGTTTTTACCATTCCACATGTTCTGGAGTGAAACATTAAGGGGAAAGCATCTCCTGCCACATGATAAGGAGAAGTCATCTATTGTTACATGTGTGAAATGTGTATGTGTGTGTTGAAGTTCACTCTGCATTCTGGCCAGGACCTTAAAGAAACACCATGTGTCTATCATGCAAAACGGTAACTGGCAGTCTAGATTCCGGGACCATATCTATGCTGATCACTCAGTCAGAATTCACAGCACATGACAAAGGCATTGGAAGTGGGCCAGCACTTCCCAAGAGGGTACGGCACAAGCAGTTCTATGTCCCTCTCCCTTTCTGATTTACTAAGATTAAACCAGATAACTCAACAGGCTTTGGAGAACTGAGTAGGGGAAAGGAACCTCTGTGGAGTTAACTGCCTCATGGGAAGATACATTATAACTGCTCACACATCTGCAAGGTAATTGATGTCAGCTCTTGCAGTGCAAAGGCTTAATCTGTCCCCCCAGACCCATCGGCCCTGATGCTGCAGATCCGGCACAGCTGGTTTTATGGACTGTCACCCCACGACCTTTACAAATCCCATCATTCCAATCAATACATCTCATTAGCGTTAGGTAAATGTATGGGGCGGGCTGGGAGAAAAAGTTGTAGGCAACAGGGCTTCTGACTGCCCTGTTGCCTGTTTGCTTTGAATCTTTTTTGCTAGCAATAAGGGATGGTTATTAAAACCAAACATGAACTGAACTCCTTGCCATATCAGCGAGGCCAAGCCGTTAACCCACCAATGCTGTTAAAGTCATTTCTCCCTCTCCTTGGGAAAGAGTCATATGATTAACAATTTTCCATTGTGCTGGATAACTGAAACCATATCAAATCCTGCCAGATATGAGGAATATGACGCTAGGTATCCTGCAGGCCACAGCACCATTGCCTTGACTCATGGAGATTGTTTTACCACCAGCACCACCTGAGATGGCAAGCAGAACTAGCAAAACAAAACATAAAAATATGGAAAAGGGCCTAGATACCTATGTAATGGCCAGGTGTCTTATAGATTGTTAGCCATTTGCTCCACAGATTCTAGTCCAGTGAGAACAATTTGTACCCAAGAGGGAACCCACTGACCAAGCCAAGAGTTACACCCAATGCTTACTGACATGCACCTCAAAATCTCATGGTCTTAATTTGTCTGTCACCCATGTGCTAGGATCAGTCAAGAGTATGATTATTTATGGCCAATTTGCTGCTCAGATGCACTTTTGGTCAGTAGCTTTGTTTTTCCCCCTCCCTGCATGGTCTTCATAGTGAAATATGCATTCATTTAACCATTTTCAAGAGAGCAGGGCACACACCTTAAAACATGAGTATTAAGATATAAATGTCAATAAAATAAAAGTTCCTTCAAAGTGTCTTTGACTAAGCATAGGTCTTTCATGTGATAATGATTGGGAAACAAAAAACCAAAGAACCCCCTCTGTTTTTGAAGTCTCATGATTCTCCCATCAATATCAGGCAACTGGAGCTGGCTACAAAATCTTTAAACAGCTGTGTGCTTTCAGCATAAAAAGAAAAGTATAGCCCACATTGTGACTCCTTTCATGCACCTCTTCTCCAATACCTTTGGCTAATTAAACAATCTATGGCATTTTAAACTGGGGGGCGGGGTACTGTGTTATTGTGGTATGCATTATTGTGTGTTTATATTGTAAAACACCCTGTGATCCTCAGATGAAGGGTGGTATAGATATTTAGTAAATAAAAAAAAATTTAATGATAAAGCACCTGATGCTAACACATAACAAGATCTACAACACTGTTTGAACACCACAAGCTGGCTTCAGAGGCCAACCACTTTTGGTTCAGCCTGGCTGAACATGCCTTTAATACAGTACTTCCATAGAAGCAATTCCGTTTCTGGGAGCAGGTTTCAGTGCTCCAAACACCAATCTAATTGTATTGATCACTGTTTCAAAATTTAACTTCCTTCTGGATACAGTGAACTAGCTACCTTGGGAATCCACATCAAACACCTGTGTGTAAATGACTTAGATTTTTCAGAAACTTTATGAGACACCCTGGGCATCAAGAGCTCAGGCTGTTTTGTTTAGGAGTCTGCGTGCTTGGCTATATTCCATACCGGTCATGTAGCTAGGTAATATTTTCAATTGGAAATATCATCTTCCTGGATACAATTTCTTGCCCTGGTCTTGTAAATAAAGACTGGGGTGAATGGAAATGTTGTCCCCTACTATGCTGGTCATTGAATGCAGAAATTGTTCAAACTTGATTTTACTTGCTTGTTGGCATTTAAGTGTCCTAACCTTGGCTCTGTGCTTAACATTTAGCCATTGGAAAAGAAGAAATGCAAGATGCTTTTGCGCAGAGATGAGAGATATTGCTAGGATTCCGATATAAATCAGTTCATACATAGGTAAGTAACATTTCAAATACAATAAGAGAAGCCGAATAGTTTATCCTCACGTCTAGGCTGGGTGCATTTGTACCTGCTTTAGCTTTGCTGCTGGCTGCTTCCTCCTCCTCTACCATCTTGTTTGTGTGGACACTCTCCAGGGCTCTCAAATTGTTGACAAGCATGGATCACTGCAGTGGCAGCAAAACCATTTAAAGTGCTAAGCCGCCCTGGGCTTTAGCGAGATGGCTGTACGGCGAAGGCTCTTAGCATAACACCTGCCACAAGGCAGAGACAAGGGAAAATGAATAAATCCAGCAGCCAGCCAATTTTGCTCAGGCTGACACACTTCTCCTCCTGGAATTAGATGAACAGCTCCCCAGGCGCCTTGCCCCACAAGCTCACCCGCCATCCTGCATCTTCCACCAATGCAAGACTATGCTATCACGCTCAGATCTCTGGCTTCAGGGGAGCAAGCTTAAACCAAAGTTTGAAGGAAGTGCTTGATCCAGCAGAGGGAACAGAATGTGACCCAGTGGCTAAGAGCTAATCCTGAATGCATTCCAGCCCAAAGTAATGTAATTAGATTATCTCAAGCACGTTGCTATTCAACCTTTTTATTAATGGCTTGGATAAAAGAGTAGAGCACACTTATCAAAGTTGCCGATGACACAAAGCTGGAAGGGACCATGAACACTTTGGAAGGAAATATTAACATTCAAAACCCTCTTGATAAATTGAGAGTACTGGACACGTAAAATTAAATTCCAAGAAAATGATAACACAGGCCAAAAACCTCAAATACAAAATAGGAAAATGAATGGCTAAATAGTAGCAATAGAGAGGGGTTTGCTGCATGATAAAATAAGCATGAGAAATGTTGACCAAAATAAGGTGGGAACTGAGATAATAAAACAGTTTGGGTTTTGGCTATCTGGAGGAGTATATCCTCCACATGTCCCTTCCCGTGTTTTAATATAATTTCGGAAAACCCTGTTTTAAGTGTCCTTGCTGTCTGGTGTACAGCAGACAGCTATAAGATTTAGGTTCTTCTCAGGTGTGGCACCCCAAACTTGCTCAGGGAATTTCTCCCTTCACCTTTTCCAGCATGCACTCCCCCCCTCCCGAGTCAAACAGGACTGATGTTTAACTCGTGAACCCTGAATTAAAATTATTTGTTATTGTTTTTCAATTCCTACTTTTAAGGTTGCATTAGTGGTATTAACAACTATGTTTTAAGATAAGTATTTTATTTTCTTGTCTGTAGTTTATATGATGGTCTCATTGTGAGCCACTTCAAAGACTTTGGCCAAAAAGAGGGATATAATGAATCTAAAGATAAAGAAAAACTAGTCAATGCACTTGTATGCAGCCTGCTAGCCATCATCTACAGTACTGTGTTCAGTCAAATATGTAATATATATGTTTTAAAAGTACTCTGTTCAGTCTTGAGGACCAGAATTGGGGGAACTTGAAATATCCTGAGAAAAATACCAGTGGTTTTCACTATGCAAGTTGTGACTATCATGGTACAAGTCTCTAGGACAATTTAAGATTTGCTACATGGCCAGGGTGGTCTGGACTATTCAGCAATTGATTCAACGTCAGTCAATGTGTAGCCAAGTCAACAGATTGGGAGATCACTTGTGCAATCATTGTTCTTGCACCTGTGTCTTTTCAGGAGCTCATCCCACCATTACCACTGACCATTAAAGATCTAAGAGGGCAGCTTTCTTCATGCGCTGCAGCTGATATTTGCACAAGGGGGTTATGCAGCCTGCAACTTATTTTGTGGTCTTTCACTATTTAATATTATCCTTTTGAGTGCTTTTGCATAAAACCTTTTAACTGAGCAACCCTATGCATATCTATTCAGAAGTACCGTAAGTCCCACTGAGTTCAGTGAGAAATTCACAGACAAGTAATAATAATAATAATAATAATAATAAATTTTATTTATATCCCGCCCTCCCCAGCCTTAGCCGGGCTCAGGGCGGCTAACAACAATAAACAGTACAAAAAGTTCCGCATAAACAACACTCTAAAATCATTCATTCTAAAATTAATTAATTCAAGTATCAGTGCCGTGCGGACACTGGACTAAGGGAACTAGGCTAGTCCCCTAAAGGTTCCCCTGGTGCCTCCTTCCCAAAGCCCAGGAAGCTTCTGCCCAGCTTAGGGAGGCAGATGGAAGGCTCTGATGGGTCCAAGATCTGTCCTGCCATCTTGCCAAAGCCCATCGGCTTTCGGAAGGAGACAGGAGGATTCTAGCTTCCTGTCAGAGCTCTGGCATCTCCTTTGCAAAGCCCAAGAAGTTTCTGATAGCCTTAGGGAGGCGCGATGCTCACATGCACAATGTCAGGACTTCACAATATCACATGCATGAAGTTGTTCCCCCCCCCCCCCTTGCATGCTGGTGCCTCTGGCCTTAACTGTTCCCCTATGAAAAAAATTAACTGCCTGTCACTGGTAAGTATGTCTAGGACTACAACCTAAAAAGATAAACTCTTCCTACAACTAATTTACACCTGTCATGCTGACATTCATCCTGGCCAGCTTTCCACCCCAACTCTATTACAACATAGATAGGTGAGCAGGAGGAACTGAATCTGCATCACTGCACTATGTACCTGTTCACCACACCCACCACCCTGTTTTCTCCAGCTAATTGATTTCTGCAGAAATTAAATCTGTCCCTATCACTATCCAATTTTAAGGCTCTTTCCCCACTTTATTTGACACACTGCACCATATTGACATGTCTTGATACATGGGTTATTTTTGAAGTAGCAAAAGACTGAGTTCGCAATTGCAAGTAAAGGAAGAATGAGCATTCAGGAAACATGAATGGACTGTTCTAAAAGGCTTACATGAATTACTCAGTGCAATCTAGTTAATCTTAGGAAAGGGCTGTAGCTCAGTGGTAGAGCAGGTGCTTTGCATGCAGAAGGTCCAAGGTTCACTCCAGGTAGGCAGGTAGAGACCCCTGCCTGAAACCTTCTCAAACTCCATCCAACTCTAAAGAGAAACATGCTGATATTATAGTAGAGATAGACAGACTCTGATTGCAGGAGAGAGGGGAGGCAGTGTAGCCATGTCTGCAGATCTACAGGTAACTTTGGGATGCCAATAAGGCGTTGTTAATAGCAAAGATGGTTATAACATGCAAGGGTTCTATGCTGAGAAAAGCATATACTGAAAGATAACTGCAACATTGCTAGATGAAGTGCTGCAATATGATTTCAGTTGCTGCTGGCTACAGTTTCAATGGGAACTTTATGAAACCCTGGAACTGGAATTTACCTGGAAGCAGCAAATGCTGCAAAACCCATCTCTTAATGCAGACGCACTGGTGAAGATAGTTCCCAAATCCCCCCAAAATGATCCTTTCTGAATGCAAGCTGCCTCTCCATTCAGATACCCACAAGGCCTTGGCAACGGAAGTATTTGAAGGCTGCCCCAAAGAAAAGTGGGGAGATACTGCCTTTCACCAACTAGTTTACAGAGAGTTGTAGCATGGTGAAGTATTGCTTTGACTCTACTTCTATCCAGGCAGTCTTCTCCACTATGAGAGCTGCATCCTCTGAAGGGTCTGCAGGCTGGTAGTGGTCAGAAGAACAGTGCATGCGCTTAAGTGTGCCAGAGGTCTCAAGGAGCTTGGTGCATAACACCTTGAGTCCCTCATCCCTCTCCAACAGTGACCCTGTGATGCCTTCCCTATCCCAAAAGTGCAAAGTGGGGTACTCGCCAACTTCTCAGCCTGAAATATCAAATACTGAAAACCTACCTGTTAGAATTTACAGTGTGAAAAACTTCTATTAAACACACAAACACAGGACAACCTCATACATAATTTATGGATTGCTGCAGGATTAGGTGGAAAAATATGCCCACAGGATTGCTAGGACCAAACCATAAGTTTAATGCATCAAGTTAACTACAAGGCCAGATATTCACTCACTTGACACTTTATTACATCAGTTAGAATTGTTAGGATTCAATTCCAATTGCAGCATATCTTGCCATGTTGTGGACAGTTCTGCCTCTCCTCCCCAAGCGTGGGTGGACAACACATTGCCTGAGTGTGGCTACATGTCCATTTGCGCCAAGAGGGCTTCCTCGGGAAAGTTCATATCTGTAATCTCCACCAACACTGCCATGTTAGATTAGGGAGAGACTCATGAGGCCTCCCACCCCTTTGTCTCTCCACATTATAATCCTCTTCCAAAAGGGCTGTTTGAAATTGCCTCCTTTGCCTCCCAGGAAGTTTTTCTGAGGTTACATAGAAAATGTGCAAGGCCTTGTGTCTCCAGCCTGCTGCCAAGTTCCCCTTCATGTTGTCCCTTAAAAAATAAGTCCTGGAATCCATATAGGCAAAATTTTACTTTGCAATTCACCTTCACATCAAAATGGATAGAGACTTCTACATTGGCTCCCAGTACGTTTCCGAGAACAATTCAAACTGTTGGTGCTGACCTTTAAAGCCCTAAACAGTCTCGGCCCAGTATACCTGAAGGACTGTCTCCACCCCCATCATTCAACCCGGACACTGAGGTCCAGCTCCGAGGGCTTTTGGCGGTTCCCTCCCTGCAAGAAGTGAACCAGGCAGAGGGCCTTCTTGGTAGTGGCACCCACCCTGTCTGACTTTTAGAAGACATCTGAAGGCAGCCCTGTTTAGGGAAGTTTTAAATGTTTGATGTCTCCTTGTGTTTTTAATTCTGTTGGGAGCTGCCCAGAGTAGCTGGGGAAACCTAGCCAGATGGGTGGCATATAAATAATAATAAATTATTATTATTATTATTAGGGGAGGAAGAAGATCTGAGGAGGCCCTTATATTGGCTAAAATATCCACCCAGCTGGTCTTGCCAACTAGTGTGAAAAGTAGAAAATGGTCCTCTGTTGTAATAGCCCAATCCCATTGTTTTTGGTATACATTTTTTATATTTTTCTGGATACTGGACAAGAATGGCTCCTACTTTCAATGGTCAGGTGAGGAATGAAAGATGGGTACTTAAAGAACTCAGAAAGCTACAGTGCTGTACCAATTTGAGTATCTTAAAACATGTGAGCAAAGGTGAATAAATTCTATGGAGATGCTAGCACACAGATGCCAACAGTGTTTCCTTCCTCCTTACCATGATAATCACTGATCAGTACAAGGAACACAAAACATTCAGGGCAGGAGATGCTTCCAAACAATCAGAGTTTGTGTGTGGGCAGAGAAAGGCAGCTCTGTGCTGTCTAGGGCATTTGGGGTGAATCCAGAGCTGGTACGTTGGTGTCAGCTGCAGAGGGGTGCCAGAAGCTGCTGGTGCAGGGCTAGCCTCCTACTCCTAGCCCTAGCACAGCATGTCACTGTTTTTATTTATTAAACTCAATGCAGCCTGTTTCTTTGCGTTTGCTGGTTTCTGCTCTGCTGACCTGCCTCATGTTCCTGTGCTCATGTCATCTGTTAGCATCAGAAGCCCCAATCAATCCCAGGGCTTGGAAGTCTTGCTCCCAGGATCAGGGGGGCACACAAAATATGGCATGCCATCACTCTCTCACCCAGCCTGGCACTTCCCAAGCAGGCCTGGCAGGGGAATCAGCCAAGAATGTCATCTAAAGAGCCCTAGGATCTAGCAAGGAGGCAAGGCTTGGCCCAAGGGGTCAGGCTCAAATCAGATATGCTGCAGGACCAGGGAAAACAGATGCATAATCAGTCAGGATTGAGGCCAGGGGTTAGGGAGCTAAATAAGAACCAGGAAGGGAAAAGATATCTGGCAGCCCATGCCAGGTAGTTGTTACCATTCATCGGTATTAAACAGCTGCCAGTGGGAGATGAGCAGCAACTGTCCAGTCAAGATCACTTTAGTTATGACATGACCAATAAGAGGTGCTATGATGGATCTTGAGGAATACATGGGCCCTCCAGCTCTAAAGTCTTCCTGACAGCATTTTTAAAACTGAGTGTGTGTGAAACAAATGTAACTAATAACTAAAATAAGGGTTTCTGACAATTTAAAGTGAATTCAAACAGACTGGACAGGTATGTTGTACAGGCCTTCCTGGAATGTACCACTTCCTCCAGTTCCCCAGTCCTCAAAGGCTAGCACCCCAACAGCTAACATGTCATATTTAGTTTAGGCATTTTGTAGGCTAGATCTGCAATTCTATCCAATGTTGCCAAAGAGCAATTCCATTTCCCCCTTCCCTTATCTAAGAACCTTCTTAGCAGAATAACCTTGGTTTTGGTTTACCATAGTTGGATTAAACAGTTGCATGGCTATTGGGTGCAATACTGAGGCAAATGGCTGAAACTTTGTGAGGTGTAGTTTGACTATGTAGACACCGCTCACTTTTTTCTATTTCTGAATTTATACCTCAAACAGCTTTGACTTCAGAAAAAAGCACCTCTGCAGTTTACCTTCTGGACATACAGACTGGCCAGCAGGAGTCTTAGGTAACCATGCTCATAGGCAGAGGGGCCTACTTGTGCAGAAGATTGAGAGGAGGCCAATGGAGCACATGTGATGTTGGGACAGTGGGAGGAGCCGAGTGTGGCAGCAGCACAGCTTCAAGGGCTGGAGGTTCCTATTCTCTTATGCTTGGCTTCCTCCTGCTGCTGCTGCCGCCACCAGCCAGATGTTGCTTCCCCTGTCTTTCCCTTATGCAGCAGGAGGAGGAGGAGGCCAAGTGCAAGAGAAGAGGAGTTCTGCAAAATACTTACAAAATCTCTGCCTTTTTCCTAGCACACCAATCTCTTCCAGGAGGCACAGAAGAGTCACTGGATCAGCTCCAGCACAGCCTCCTGGCTCCCTCTTCCCTCTGATGTCCTGATCCAATAACTGAAACATCTGCTTCACCTCTTCAATCAATACTCACTTCTTAATAGTCTTGACTATCCACAAAAAACCCGGTGACATTAAATGTTAATTATATCTATTTGGATTCGAAAAAATTTTATGGCTTGAGTTAATTATACCCGGAGTCATAAAAAGGTTTCAGTGGAAAAGAGGCTGCTGCCTTTCTAGGCCAAAAGGCAAGCAATACAAAAAGGGGGAAAAAAGAAACATTTCCCTTGGCAGACATCTTACAGTGGTGCTAGGGGTATTAAGACATACCCAGGCACCAGGGACGCCTCTGGTACAACCTGATAAAATGGATGACAAAACTGGAACACTTGCAAAGCCCCATACAAATATTTCACCTCACACTGTCATGCACAAGGAAGACGTTATCAGAGACACAGAGCAGCAGCTGCTCCATCTTTCTTCCCTCTTCCTGGCAATGTCTAGTACAGTCTTCCCCAATCTGATGCCCTTTAGATGTTTTAGACTACAACTGTGCTGTCTGTAGCTGATGGGAGCTGAAGTCCAAAACACATGGATGTCATCAGGTTGGGGAAAGCTGGTCTAATATAACACATTATGTAACTCAAAGTGATTGTGTTGTGCATATCCCCATTCCTACATTATATTATTGGCTGTCAGGGAGACAGAGGGAGGAAGCAGGCAACATGATGACACCATGTCAAAGGTTAGGTTATACTAGATGTTACCAAGAAGTGGGGAGAGTTACTGAGTGGCAGCAGCTCTGGGCTTCTTATAGCATCTTTAGTTCCAGCCCTGTTACTTCATATTTAATGCTGCTGCTGTTCTACTTGTGCAACAAAAAATTCCCTTCTCCTCTCCCCTGCAGTCCCCAATGCACCCTCAAAATCTGCTCCAGAGGGTTGGAAGACCCTCCAGAGGATATTTGGGGACGGCGGGGGGGGGGGACTGAAGGAGAGAGGGAGGGGAAATCCCAGTGCATGAGCAAAACTCCATGCCTGCAGTGTTGGATACAACTCCCTGTGAATGTTGAAGGTGGCCGTTGTTTGAACCATGATGTTGCACTGGTATTCCAGACTGCCTTGTGCCACACCACCAATGCCACAAGTTGTGACAGCACAGTAACAGTCACCATGTATTTGTTAGGACACTGACTCATAGAAATTAACTTTGATGACAACAGAATCAATCATGTTCTTCTTAAATAAGCGTCTCACATAATGGATCATATTTTACAATAAAGCAATCAGTCCTCAAGTTCTTCATAGGGCATACATCAAAGTCCACAGTGATTCTTCAAGAGGGAAGCCTGATCTAAAGGCTTAACATGCTAAGTAATGAAGGCAGCTTCTATTAAATGGAAGTTAGTTTCAAGCTAAATAAAGTAAACTTTTTTTCTTCAGCTGGATATATCTAACATTCTTCATCTTTCATCCTTTTTCCTCTTCTCTGTACTTACTCCAATTTCCCATAAATGTCCAATCAACAAACAATGCCCTCACACAACTCACTAATCACCTATGGATTTCTTTCTACTGTCTTGCATAACACTATCATGAGCAGTCCTGCAGGCAAGCACACAGTATGGTGTCACCTCTTACATGTGTGGCTGTAAATTTCTGTTATTTTTCTCAGTCTTACAACATGCCCGTGTCTCCCATATTCCCTACAATGCTTCTCAACATTAAATGAATGCAGAAATGGGCAAACCAGGGAATGCAAACTATCCTAAGAGGTGAGGACCAAGCAACCCTTGTCAGGTTTCCATTACTTGAGAAAACACTCAGGCGAGGATAAAATATGTGTACAATATTAACAACAATAGCAACATGAGAATAAGTCCTTTGTAGGAAGAACTAAAGATACTGAAGTGATTAAGCGGACATCACTGTATAAGCAATTGCATAGGCCCTACTTGTCCTCAAGTTATTCTTTTGCTCAAGCTCACCCTGTCCTTGGTCCCCAAAGTGAACATCACAGACATGTCACAATTTTTGTCAACATTCACAGGTACAGCTTTTCTACTTCCAATCCAACTGGGTGATTCCGATGTTATGAAACTTCTACACTTTGGGGCCTTATATACCATACACAGAGTTTGTGGCACTGCCTGTGTGTTATGTGTATTTGCCTGTAAAGAATAATAAATGTTTGTTGTGCTGGAAAAGGCACCTGTATACAGGCCCAAACTCAAAGTTATCCAAGGAGAGTTGTTACAAATCAGCTCTCTCTACAGATCTCGCTCCTCAGTCCACTGGAAAGCTCTCTGTCCCAGGGCTGGACTGGGCCTAACATGTTTGCTGTCAGGGCAGCAGCAGGTAGCAATGTCAGGGCGAGGCCTGCCCTAAAGCCTCTGGGCCTCTAATTTACTGCTTTCCTCTTACCATAAAACTGAAAGGGGAAGGTGCCGCCTTTAATCGCTGCCTCCAGGGCCCCTCCTGGAACCACACAGCAACTGAGCAAAGGCTACGAGTTAATGCGTCTTCCGACACCTCTGCCTGATTCATGGGCCTGGCCTTGAGCAATAAACCGCTCAACCTCCTCAGCTGGGCAGCAGGATTTACAGCCCACAAGGGCTGGCACTCACATACAAAGACTTGCACACCAACCCACGAACACAATGTAACCACGCCGTCAGAGCAGACTATGTGTCCATGCACAAACATATGTGCACAGTCAAGAAGCAGGAGGTAACCATATCACAATACACAGAACAATATAATTCAGATGCCCACCATACACACCATTACACATATATACAACTATGGAGAGAAACCTCTCCAGTCACATGAACGAACAAATTTATGTATCCAAGGAACACACATGCAGGAACTATCAGGCAATTCAGGGGTGAACATGCAAATGTATACAAATATTAACACAAAACATTTCAGATCAGGTTACATCTATCAGTACACTGCCATAGATATAGATGAAGACTACACAATCCAACCATTCTACAAATGGGTCACTGTGGAAACCCCATAAACTGTTGGGAATCTAGATACACACGTACTGGAAGTGTGGATCTTGCTTGCAGTACCAGTCACTACACAGAAGCAGAGCCTGTGTTGAGCATTCTGCTACTGTGCCTTACCTCTTCCATTCTTGGGGCCCAAGAATTCATGTCTCCAACCACCTTGCAAGATCTCCATTCCTTGTCTTGTCAGGCCAGTGTGTTTATTCCAGTTTATTAACTTTATTTATTTATACTCCACTTTTATATGATAAACCACACTTAATCCACTGACAAGTATATCTATGCCTATGTTAAATACATCACAGGGAAATTTATTAAGCACATACCATATAATGCAATGTGCCAATGAGACTAAGACATGAAAAGAGATAGCCTACACGATGTCCTCTTTGTGCTTGGCAGACCAAGCAAGGGTGACCTCTCCCAAAAGGATCCAAAAGAGAAGTGAAGGGGAGACCAGAAGTGAAAGCTGCAACTTAGGAATATCAGTCTAAGATCAAATATAAAGTCAACACAGGCAAAGAGCAGTGAGACAGTGTGGGAATTTGGAGATTCCCTTCTGTTTCTGTTTTAACACCATGCAAACCCCTCTCAGGAAGCTGAGCTGCACCCCAGAGTTCCAACATCCTCCAGAGACTGGACTATACCCCATCTTCCCAGATCACTGGCCATGCTAGCTGGGGTTGGCGAGAACTGGAATACAACAATGTATGGAGGGTACCATGTTGGGTACTCCTAGCATACAGCATATATGTACAGTGCACATAAAGTGTACACTGGGTTGCAATCCTAGGTTTGTCATAATGCAGTATGTAGAATGTCTCCACCAAAATAGAATATGCCAACATTTTTCCTTCAGTATTCCACAGATATTCCATTCTGCCAGAATTGCTCCTTGCAAAGCAAAATCATACTTGGAATTAACACTTATGGAACAGGAATTTCAGGTTTGATTTTAACTTATAGTCAGCATGCTGATAGGAAAACTGAAAATATGCAAAAAGTGCCAGTGCCAGCTCAAAATTCCAAAGGGTTCTTTAGGGAATGCTTTGTGATAAGGGCTTAGAGCTCAACACTTGCTCTTTGCAAACATTCCTGATGGCTGGTCCCAACCCCTCATCCACATAGATTAAATGACATAAATAAGAGACATTGGGGGGGGGGGCAATTGTGCCTGATTTGTACTTATTCTGGCCACATAATTCCACTTCTGTATTGCAGAAAATGAGTGTGTTATGCACACATCTATCCATACACACTGCTAGCTCTTGTTCACAAGGCGGGAGGTTTGCAAAAGTCTTGGACATTATCCATGTCCTCTTTTACATCAAATTTATGCACTTTTGTGCACACTAAACAACAGAGAGGGAAAACATTCTTATCTTGGAAGCAGAGTTCAGGAAAAAGCTACTGGTCTTTTGGACTCGGCAAGCCCCATTCAGTAGCCTTGCTTGTCATCTAGAATTTATCAGTCCAACTTAGATCTGCCATAATGTGCTGTATAACTAGTGCATAAACAAACTTCAGCATGATAAATGCCTTGCTTTGAAGCCATAAAGTTATTAGCTAGTGGCTGTTAGCTACCGCTGAGCACAGGGCACAGTTCTTCCATTAACCCCTGACTGCCCACCCCTGTGCTCATAAATCCATCAAACATGGGGGCAGATTTTTATGTCTTGAGGAAAGGGGAGCCCCACAGATATTCCAATGAACCAATGGGTAGGACCAAGACCAATGCCATATCTGGATGCTTATTACTGGCCTTTTTTTAACCGAGGAGAAAACAGTGGTGTCAAATTTGTCCCAGTGGAAGTTTTGGGGTTCTACTTATTATAATTAAGCAGAAAGCAAGGGGTTTTTATGTGCTTTGGACATTTTATGATGTTCAAAGAACTTGATTGGCATAAATTATCCTGCTGTAGACAACAACCTTGTAATGCTCAATGCTATCATCATTCCTATATTGGAGATGGATGGCTGCAGAAAATGGGGGGCAGGGGGGAATCATTTGCCTAATGCAATCAAGTCAGTTCATGGGGAAAGTGAGATTTGAACTGAAAATTTTCTGATTAGTCACACACAGCACAGCCCTAACCATATCTACTCAAAAGCAAGTCATATCGAATTCATTGGCATCTGCTCCCAGATAAGTGGGTTAGGATGGCAACCCCAGTCTTTTAGCCACTATACCACCCCAGATCTCACTTGTTGTAACGATAGGCTGTTGTGGTCCTGTCTATCTAAGACAGCACTTTGACCATTTTGACTGACATCTGCAGTCTTGCAAAATAGATTCCTGTATGTGTTCTATAATGTTTTGTTGCAGTAAAAAAATTAAATTAAGATTGATCTGTCAAAGCTGATCTGTTACAGGTTAACTGAGGGCCAAGAGCTGAACCAAGGAGTAAGAGCCAAGAAACACCGAAAAGAGAGAGAGCCGGAAAGAGCTTGCTACTCAAGGAATGCCCAAGCCAAGCAGGAAGACTTTGAGAGCCCTTCTTAGGACACAATGGCCAGCCTTGGTAGATAGGGCCAGTCTAAATCCTAAGACTACTTTGCCATGTAGATGTTAAAAGCTGCAGTTCTGATAGCTCACCACATGGGGCAGCCATGCACAGAATTAAAGGTGTTTGCAACTCCAGGGAACCATACTGTTTTGGGGGGTTGAGACTTTGAGGCATGCAAAATAAGGGCTCTTTGCCAGCCTTGAAAAAGCAGAGTTGACATGGTGATTTTGGGTATGAATGTTAGAACTTTTCACATACATTTCTATAATGTGGCATGCTAATTAGACTCACCACTGACTTTTGTGTCAAACAGGATCAGCTGAGGCTTGATCTAAGTCTCCCTGTGACTTGAATGGTCACATTTCAGAGCAGAACAACACATTATGGAAGAACAAAAGTCTGCTTCTGAAAATGGCAGCCCTGTGCCGACTCTGTTTCCATAATGTGTAATGCAACTTTGCTCATGTCCCAATGTTCTACCAGTGGCAGAAGCGTGTAGAACTGGGACAGGAAAATGCAGCATAATGCTATCAGGAGGACACAGGATAAGCTGTACCAGATGTTAAGGCAGAGGGGAGACCTGAACAAATAGCTGCTGTTTTCAGTAGCAAGCCCTTGTCTTTTGGAACCTCTAAGTTCCATCCTGTATCATTTCAGTATCTCCTGTCAGTACTTAAAAATCCACACTCCAGGGAATTTGCAGAGACAACTGTTCCAGTAGCTGGAGCTTAAGTATACTGAACTTATTTTGTTGCAGTGCTCCATTTCTCCTCCAAGGAAGACCTAGTCAACTAGTTGACCAGGAGACCAGAACCAAGCTGTGTAGGATATAACACTGAACCATGAGTTCCTGAGCTTTCAGTCTTATGGACTGAAAGTTCAATCAAGTGCCTTTGCCTCAGCTTTTCATTTCTCTTATTAGGAACATCTCTTCTTCTGAGGTCAATGAAGTTAAGTGAGACTGGTGTTCTATCCAACAAGTTCTCATGACATTCTGGGGGCCACATTTATGACTGTAGTAGGGTAATGCATGCTCCAGCTTAGGAAATCATCTTATTTCCATAGAGTCAAAATACTGTTGTTTTGAATCCTAAGAAAATGTGGTGTTCCTGAGCATACTTTCAAAGCGGTCAATTCAAGCAGAAACGATTTCATAAAAGAAGGCTGCATGTTTTACCAGAACTACCATAATATTATATTGATACTATACATTGTGTAATGAAAGGGGAGATACAAAATAGGTGGCGGTCATGCTTTGTACTGTGATCAATGTCAACTGGCAAAAGACTTGGATCTATTTGTTGCTGAAGAACTTGAAAGCCAGAATGAATTTTCACCAATGCAATTTGGTTCTCTAAAAGGTATATTACTATATTATCTCTTGTTATCCAGAAATAAGACAGTAATAATTTATCATGCCAAATATCAATTGTACATAGCTATATGTATACAAAATAATAAGAGACAATAGCAGCAGGATATTAACTGCCCAACTTTTCAAACCCATCAGGAGCTCCTGAGTCAATTTTTTCTCCTTTTTGCTGCTGAAGCAATAAAAAAGGAAAAACCAACATACAAATGATCTTGTTTATGGCGGCTAAATAAGCTGCATGTGCTTAATCCGTTAGAGTTTAATGAATTTATGACTTGCTTTGGAATTTGACAAGGGCCATAAAAGAGTAATTAACATTTATCAGTGTGTTTGCTACGCCTGCACACGCCCTCCTCCCCTTGGCCCCTCTCGCAGCGACAGTGTCGGGCACCGTGGGGGGATATAAAAGTGATCAATTAATTTTTAATAATCTCAGGGAAAGATTGTAGAGTTGCAGTATGAACTCTGGGAGTGTCAATAAATGTGCCAAAGGTCGGCTGCTCTCCTTTCCATATGCTTTCCAGTAAAGGTTGTTTGGAGTGGGGGGGTGGGGGGAGGCGGAAGATACACAAAACACTGCCATTGGAACCAGGTTGTGGAGCCATTTGAGCAGCCACTCTCCAAACCGGTTTACCTATTAGTCTTGTGCGCACACTCTAATTTCAACCTGAACAATATGGGGGTGGAATTTCCAAAGATGTCCTAAATTATGGGAGAAGACCATCAAATAGATTCTGGTTTCAATGGCTTTCATTGTAAAATGCAAATACAGGGGGCAAGTGAAACGAAGCCCCCCCCCTACTTCAAACAAGACTGACAATGCTTAGTGAAGGGTGGGCTTCTAAATGTAATAAATGGATCAATCACATTTCACATGTTCATGTAGAAATTGTGTTTTACAAATAGGTTACACACAATGTAGGACTTAGGCTACAGTCTTAAGCCCTGGCCAGCAGCAGCCGTTTGCACTTGCCAGGTCAAAAGCTGCTGGTGGTGAAATGCCTCTTCACGTCTGGCACAGCAAAAAGGCCTGGAATAAACCCATTGCCATTACGTGACAGCAATCCTCAGGGGATCCAGCCCAATCCCCCCCTGGCATGGCAAATTAGGCATTCAGATTGCTCAATTAATCTGCATTAAGTAAATCTTGTTGTATAACATGGAGCTTTGTTGCATTCAGAAGTTGTAAGCAATGGAAAGGTTGTGGCACAGGGCAAAGAAAGAAGAGTAACATTAATCTGAAGAAGACAGGGGAACAAGGAGCAGAAGGGCAGCTCTGTTCTTATAAGCCCTGTTTAAAACATCCATTGCATTCTAAGCTCTCATCAGACATTTCCAAAGTTTTTCCTGAAACTCAGAAGTCTATAAAAATTAATAAATTAAAAGCTGAGGTTCTTGGTGAGCAATTGAAGAGAAGGGCCACAAATCAGCGGCAATGCATCTGTTTTTCATACAAAAGGTCCCAGTTTTAATCTCCAGCTTCTCTATGTAGGGCTAGGGAAAAGTTCCATTCTGAAAAACTGGGGAGCAGTTGCCAGTCATAACTGTGGACAATACTGAGCTAGATGGACCAATGGTCTGACTCAGTATAAGCAGCTTTCTCTGTTGTAGGTTCTATGGTAGAATTCAAATTATGTATGGTCTAATGCCCAATAGAAGCCTAATACAAACAGTCATGAATTAACATTGTATAAGCATAATACACACAGTCTTGAGTTAACATAACTGCAAAGCAGTTGCATATCTTCAGTAGCATCTGTTGACAGTCATTGTTTAGATGTTTAGAAAGTTTGTAAGAATTTTAATTGGTTTCAGTCTCTTTTATTGTGGTATTAACCTGTATGTTTTAAATTATGGTTGCAATTTTCAAAGTGATTATTTTATTGTTTTATCTTTTTTGTAAACCACTTGGATATTTTTTCTGCTATTCAGCAGTATATAAATTTTATGAATTAAATAGATAAAAATAAACTGTCTAATCCAGGATAAATTATTTGTCTGACCCACCCAAGCAATGGCTGGTTTGTAGGTAACAGTAAACAATGGTTTAGCAACTGTGACATGGATGAACCATAGCAAGCCCAAGCAAAGCATTCAGGTTGTCCACTCCCTTCTTCCCCTACCACCTCATGGCTGGGAGGAGGATTTCTACTGGCATAAATTTCTGTTTCAAATAATCTCTCATTTTAGCATAATGTGCAAACCAGGAATCCTGATTTTAAATGAACACTGGTTCATTGTTAAACAAAACAACTTCAAACCAGACATTCCCCCTCTGTTGGAGGAGAGAACTGTATAAATTAAACTGTCTCTCTAACCTGGCCTGCTGCCTCAGGCACAGTGGAGGATGATATACAGTCATACAGTTGAAGTAAGATCAGCTGCCAGTCCAGCTGGTTTCTGTATGTGGAAGAAGAGGAGGCACCATCTTGTGCTTTGCCTCAGGAAGCAAAATGCCTTGGGCCAGTCCTGATAACTGTGGTTTGAATACCAAGATTCCTGCTTCACGTGTAGCATTAAAATGAGATTATCTGAAACTGAAAGTAATCTTGGCAGAAGTCTTCCCAACTGCGTGAGAAGAGGAGAGGGCAGAGCTTTGATCCAACTTGCCTACATGGCGCTGAACCTCCCATAACAATAATATACCCCACCTACCACCCTGAACACAGTTTGCAAGTAGTTTCCACCCATAATTTCCAGCCCTACCAACATTTAGACTAATGTCTCTGTTTTGTATAATAACATTTTCCTTAAAACATGCCTACACAAATTACAATTAACTGTCCCTGACGAGACAATGCTCAGTTTATTCCCAGCTCTTTTTAGAAGTTAGAAGTTAGAGCAGTGAGGGCTGGGGAGCCAGGACTCCTAGGTGCTATTCTCAGCCAAGCACCAGAAAACACCTTTATTAAAAATAAATGTTCTCTTTTCTTGCCTGAAAAATGTGACATGTTTGATAATGCTAACAGCACAGTTATCCCCAGGACTATTATCATCTACCCAAACTATTCTTCTATTCATTTTCTGAACCACCCCACAACAGTAATAAAAGAAGGGAAGACTTACAGAGAGGGAAAGTTAACGCCATGCGCTGGCTGGCCCCTGCAGACGCTGGCGGCCCTCCTTGGCTGTCGCTTCTATCTGGCAATCAATTGACAAGAAATTGAGATTATGAAATATGACAATGAGCATCACAAAGGACGACAATCAATCAATTGACTCCTACAACTGAGCAAGTGACATTTAACAGCAGAGATTTTCCAAACTCAGCAAGCGTCATGGGATTAAGCATCTGAAGCTTCTGCTTCAAGTGCTGGGGTCTTACAAACAAAGCACAAAAGGAACATTTGTGAATAGACCATTTCTCAAAAGCCCCCAACAACTAACAGCTTCCCATAAGGTATCATCCATCAGAATATTTGCCTTGAAGGCTAGATAAACTGTAGAAAGAATGTTCAACTCATATATACTTTGCACTTCAAAAACCTGTTAAAGAAAGTTGTATGCTCTTTGAGTAGGCATCACATTTTAATGTACAGACAGCATGAAGCAGAAAAACCACCCTTTCCCCAAGTAACTAGCCTCTCTCTTAGAAGTCAGCTACCCTCTCTCTTAAAATATTGGCACTTTTTGCAATTGAGGCATGATCAACCTTTAACTCCAGAACTCTGTTTTGTGTTTGTTACTCAGTGCCCTTTAATGTCTATACTTCCTCCATGCAAAGGGCCTTAATCATGACTATACATGCTGTGCAACTGCATCACATATGTACACAACCCTGTGTACCTTAACTTTAATCAATGTAGAGAAAAACCTGAGCAGAGTTGGCAGAAAGTTCCAAATCCAAAGGGGGCTCTGGTAGACAAAGAGACCACTACCATGCACAATTCTGTCCCATGGCTCACTTTCCCAGTCTCCATGCCTTTAGCTGCAACAGATAACTCCCCAAAGGAACAGATCTAGAAGGAATGTGTGACCTGAGGTGTGGGTGAACCTAGGAAATGGGCACAAGGGTAAGCATGTGAATAAGGTAAAAAATGCCAAAGATTGTGTGGTGTTCACATCTCAAGCTGCTTTCCTTGCTGGGCCACAGAATTGCAATCCATCCTGACCCTCTGCTCCTAAGGGCAACTAATGGATCTGCTACCAAGAGGAGACATAATCAGCGCCTGCACAGCCTGTTGCATAACAAACCAGGGTCCCATTTCCTGTCCCCTGGAACCGTTAAAACCTCATAAACCACCAGGTCCCAGTTGGCAAGGAAGAACTGTTTCCTGCAGGTGTCCAGGGACCATGAATCACACCTTGTCAGTGATCTGGGCATGAGCAGACAAAACAAATGCTGCTGAAGGCAGGCATCTCTTAACAGTCTTGCCCATGTGCATCTCCCCTGTTCCTGGGGTTTGCAATCTGACCAGTGAGGGGTTAAAACGGGTGTTAATCAGACACTTTGCAAGAAGCTTTGAAAACTCGCCCAAATATTATAAAAAATGCCTTTAATCATCTAATAGCCCAACGGGGTAGGTGATGGATGGGCTGATCTCCCTTGCCTGAACAGATGAGCCTGAGGATGTGGGCTTATGTTGAGGGGGGAGAGCAGACGACACTTTTCCTTCCTCCCCCCACCAAAGCAGTTAGAAATATGAGGTCACCCAGCGAGAGATGATAACACATTAAGGGCTCTTGAGAGATTAGCCTGTCAGCCTCGTTAGGAACAGGCGACTGGGGGCTGACTGCATAATTAGAGGCTGGAGAAGCCATAACTCACAGTGGTTTGGACAGCACGAAAGGGCCACATCCGCAATAGTCCTCTCTGCTTTGAAAAGTCACCTCAATAGGAGTATGGAATGCTTTCCCACATGGTGGCCTGAAAATCAGTGAGGTACAGTATACTCCCAATTGCAACCCTTAAATTCAGCAAGTGTTACATCTGATCTAGACTTGTAAACGTGAACAGCATACAGCTGCTCCATTATTGCCAAGAGGAAAATAAGACATAGAACAAGACATTTAAGAATTGTACAAATGGTGTGGCTTGTAATTAGGGAGTAGGAAACTTCCCCAATTCCCAATGCAGAAATAAACCGGTTTTATAATCTGCAATTTTTTCCTGGATGCCCACTAGATATCTCAAAATAATTCAGTAGGCATAGATTAGTTTTGGAACTGGGGCCCTTCTGCTAGGTTCAGTCAGTGTGTTGTGGTAAAAAGGCTATTCTGAAATCTGTTTTGATAATTATGCATTTTAATGGCATTCCTACAATTAATCAAATTACCATCCAATTTAAATTACAATCCAATTTTAGCACAAACATTATGGGAGAAATTCATCATCACACTTTTCCAATCATTCCATCAGCACAAGCATTTCAGTTTGCCCAATGAAACAATTTCCCCTCTCCTCTCCCTGTGCTGTTCTGGGGGTTCTCCCAACACACATTTAGTCAATTTAGGTTGCGGGGCATGCAGAGGGAGGAGAGGAGAGAAAGTTCCATTGCACTAGCAGAACTCCTTGCACTGGCTCCCGCTAACCCACCTTTATAATTGAATCCAGCCTTTGTCTTTCAATGGTAGGCAAATTTACTGCAGAATGTCTGTTCTGGTACCTTCAGAATTCTAATTACTAGACCTCATTTTGATTGCAAAGATGGGTACAAAATTTAGCAATCCTAGCATACTGTTGTTGTATGGCTTAATCGCCTACAGATTGAGCCTTCCATAAAGACGTTGCATTTATTTGGGAATTATCATGTGTTTGATCTCTGGCATTTTGTTTGATACCCAAGTATTTGTGCTGCACAATGGAAGAATGAGGAGCAAGCTAAAGAAGTACACTCTTTGCTTCTCAAAGTGTAAGGCTGAAAGGTTGTACAATGGCACACTGGGCTTCCTTTTCTGTATGCTTCCTATACATTCCAGCATTCAACAGGAATGTGCCAGGAAGCTCGCATGCTGATGTACCGCTCAGCTTCATAGAGCCATACTATCTATTTGCTGTTAACTGTGCCATGCAGATTGGTACCATAGTAAGGGACAGTCCATTCAAATTCTGCAGGAACACTGACCATACTGCCCTCCCCAGGAATCATGTACTTACTTTCAGTCTGGTTGTATGCAAATCTAGACAGCTATGTGATTATGAGGGCTGATCTTGCTCACGACTACACGATTATGAGGGCTGATCTTGCTCACTGATATGACATCAGTTCACATAAACCTGTATCACAAATATGCAATTTAAAGTACATCTACAGGTTTATTTTGAGGATACAATATCCTTGAGCTTCTTGGAAGAAGCATGAGTCAAAAATATGCAAAGGAGAGGAAAGAGACAAGAGAGCTAGGGTTACCACTGCCTGTAGCAATAACCAATTGCTAAGGGAAAACAAATTGCAGTTCAGGTGGGTGTTCGTCACACACTCTTGATTCTATAGTAATAAAGCCACAACTGCTATGTTCATCCAACCACCATGAGCATGTGGTTAAACCCAGGACTATATAAATTGATCCACTGATTGATTTGCATCCTTTGTATACCACCCAATTAACAATGTCCTATGGGAAGTTAACAATAAAAACTAAAAACCATAAAAATTAAGTGGAATAAAGCCTGCCATGGTATTAAAATAAATAAGTAAATCCAGCAACAATAAAACTTACACTCACACAACTGAGGTAAAGCCACTTAAGGTCTTAAAGCAGGAAAATAAAAAGGTTGCCATCTGCTACTAGGAAGACCATAACATAGGCCCCAGGTGAGTCTCTCTGGGGAGAGCATTTGGGTGTCACCAATAAAAATGCCATTTCTCTGACAGCCACCCACCATACCTCATTTGGCACCCTGAGAAGAACTCCTAAAGGTCCTAGGGTCAGTGTAAGTAAGTGTCAGAGGAGTTGATCTTTAGGGAACCTGGCAGCAAGACATTTTGAGCTTTGAACATTAAAAATAGCACTTTGAATTTGACCCACTCCTCACATGGGAATAGTTGGGCGAAAGGATCCGTGCCACAAGACTTGCACGACCCAGGCATTCTGACCCTCTATAATAACAAAGGTGACTGCCATGATTGTAACAACTACCATAGTATCTCCTTGCTGAGTACTGTAGAGAAAGCCTTGCCCACATAGTTCTCAACAGATTACAGTTACTCGCTGACAGGGCCTATTCCAAGTCATAATGCATCTTTAGAGTTTAGGTCAGCAGTTGACATTATTTTCTCACTGAGCCAGTAGAAATACCAAGAGCAGAGATGCCCCCTGTATATCACCTTCATAGACCTGACAATGGTCTTTGACCTTGTCAGCCAAAAAGGACCCTTAACACTGCTCAACAAGATAGGATGCCCCCCTAAGCTCCACAAGATGATTGTGTCCTTCCACGAGAACATGCACAGCACCGTCCAGTATGAAGGTTCATCCTTGGACGCCTTCGCTATAAATAGCCGTGTGAAACAGGACCGTGTTCTTGCTCCAACACTCTTTGGCATATTCTTTTCACTGTTGCTCTCCTATGCCTTCAGCTCGACTGAAGGTGGTGCATACTTCCATTCAAGGATTGACAGGGGTCTGTTCAAGACAAAAGTGTGGAAGGTTCTTATCTGAGAGATGGTGTCTGCAGATGACACAGCCTTGACACCACTCTACAGAGACTTATCAACTGTTTTGCAAAAGGCTGCACCTAGCTTGGCGTCACCATCAGCCTGACAAAGACCAACATCCTGGGTCAGGATGTTGCAAGCACTCCACACATCAGCACTGGTGACCACACGCTTGAGATGGTAAACTATTTTGTCTACCTGGGATCTACCATAACCAGCAACCTTTCCATTGACACTGAGCTGGACAAGCGTATTGGCAAGGCAGCTGGGGCAATGGCTCACCTCTCCAAAAGGGTATGGGAAAATGTGACGCTAACAACTAATAGCAAGATGAAGGTCTACCAGGCTTGAGCATTGAGCACACTGCTTTATGGAAGTGAGTTGTAGGCAACTGACACCCGACAGTAGCAATGCCTCAATGCCTTCCAGGACTGAGTCTCAAACAAATATGTTTTCCCCCAAGCCCACATTCCCAGCATGTTCACACTTCTGTTTCAGTAATGTCTATGCTGGCTTGATCATGTCCAAAGAATGGAAGATGGCAGGATCCCCAAGGACATCCTCTAAAGGGAGCTGGCTTCAGGCACTAGGCCTGTTGCCAGACCAACTCTGTGTTACAAAGATGTCTGAAAATGAGATATGAAGGTTAACAACATTAACCCCACCGTATGGGAATCCCTTGCAGATGATCAAAGTGCCTAGAGTCAGCTAGCTCATGCATCCACAGCAGCGACCAGAGGAGGAATGACTACTGGGAGGAGCACAGATAAAAGAAACACCATGATGCACCTGGAGCAGCAAAACCAGATGCCTTCATCTGTCCTACCTGCAATAAAACGTGTCTCTCCTGCATTGGTCTCTACAGCCACAGCAGGCACTGTAACTCTCCAAAGGTTTGACTTTACAACAAAAGGTGCACTCTTCCATTGTGTCACAAGACAGACAGATACAAACAACAAATACATATGATCAGAAAGGCCAGTCCCAGTTAACAATCTAACTATCTCATTTTGGACTAGCCGAAGTTTCTAGACTGTTTTCAAAGACAACTACCTGTAAATGCATTGCAGTAATCCACTCTAGGGTCAGGCATGGGCCTTGGCCTGCAAGCTATATCAAGCCTGCCAAGCGTGTTAGTCTAGCATCCTATTCTCACAGTGCTAACCAGATGCCTATGGAAAGTCCACAAGCATGACTCAATTCTCCCCTCTTGCCTGACCTTTACTTCATAACTCCATATGAACATGTAGTTGATACCTGCTCTATATGGAGTCCATGACTCTTGAATTGTTTTCAGCTAATTATCCTCTCTCATGCAATCTCTGAAGCTGTCATCAGACTAACAGGCAACTCCCCCATCACCTAGTAATTATCCTACAACCTCTCCATCCTCAGCCCCTTTTGCTGGATGGATAAAGAAATCCCTATCCCATTTCTCATCCCCCCCACCCCGAGGAATCAATAGACCCACTGAAGAGATGATGACCTTGTGGATTCTTTGGCTGGAGCAGGATTATGAATTCTGGGGGGAGAAGTGACCTTTTCCAAATGTCACATGTCATTGGATTTTATATCAAATGTGGACAGCATGTTATGGGTATGCAGATTTTTCTGCCAATAGGTAGGTGTGAGAATGCATGTGCTTGAAATGGTGAATGCGGGCATCCATGTGATAAGAAATGAAAATCAGATGGCCTTACAGCATAGACCAGCACTACACTGCATATATATCTATCTTGCTTTAAAGCATATTGCTTCTAGAGTAAAAGCCGATAAAATTTATCTGGCTTTTTCTTTTGAGTGTATGTGTGCAAGTTATCCACATACTCAGAAAGTTCTAAAGACTTTCATCTCCAAAATGCCTTGTAATGAAGGCTTGGGAATTAAAGTGCTCTCTCTATAAGTTAACATAGACAGACCCTCAGATATCTTGAGATAGCAAGTTAAAGGCCTTTGTAGTTCACACATCTATAGCAGCCAAATACTTCTTGGAATATATTTCCCCATACAATGTAGCATAATGTTTAAAGGTATTTTCATACTTCTGAATGCTACCTCTGAGTTTGTCTGTGTTTTTCTGTGTTTTAATTATAGTCCTGGTCATAGGAGTCAACTCATAGGGGCCGAGGCGTCTTCAGCCCCCCATAAAATATTTGAGGGGGCTGGGCTCCCTCAAAGTTGATGGGCATTGCCATTCAAATAGTGTGCGCGCACTGTGTCATGTGATCAGTTGTGTGGGGCGGGGCTTACTTGCCCCTTCATATTTTACTCAAGTTGGCACCCCTGCTCCTGGTGTTGGCTCAAGAGTTTCTTCCTTCAAGTGTACATATTTAAGGAACCATGCATAAAATACACACACAGTATGCAGACTGCACACACTCCTGAACGTTCAAGAGATTGTATTTGAATTGGGTAACATTTGGTGGGCACAGTTTGGCTCTCAGGAGAGTCAGAAAGGACCCACACTCATAAGCAAATATCCATAAGTACAAGTAATGTAAAGGGATGAGGACATCAAAATACCCATAAATTTATGCCTGGTTCCTTCAGTGTGCGGCACAATTGTCCGACTGGAATAACAATGTTGGGACACAATTGAGGGACAAAGCAAAGAAGAAGCGACAAGCTGTGTTTGTTTATCCAGTTTCCCCTCCTAGCAAGAATGCCCTGACACAGTGTCCTGCAGTGCTATGGCTGCAACCCCAACCAGCTAAATTTATCCCAGCTGCAGTTGTGTTTACAAAGCTTGTCCTGTTTACATTGTTGCCCCATCCTGTTCTAATCTCATCCAATGGCATTTTACAAGCTATGCACTGTGCTCCATTTCCTTGCCTACCCTGCCTGTGATGTGGCAGGGACAAACGTGATCACACTGAGGTGTGATGAGGAAGCCTTCTTATCTAGGATGGAAGGAGCAGAGTGGTATTGTCATGCCTGTTCAAGTGTGTTCTCGTGAACTCCATATCCACTGTTTTCTGTTTACAGAATGGACACCTCCTGCAGTATTAATTAAGTGATCTTCCTGTTCATTCTAATTCATTTACACCCAAATATAAAAGAATGTATCCTATGAAGAATACTAATCACTAAGTTTGGAAAAGTCTTGTTTTGTTTTTAAAGGTTTTGTGGACTTCATTTCCATCCCAGATACTCCCACTTGGCCTTGGTCTCAGAAGACTGGGGGCAAGCTGGCTGGAAGAGAAGAATTAGAAGGCTAGAGAAGTATTTTGGCTGAGGACAAAAAGGATCCTAGAAGCAGAAAAAGAACCAATCGAGGAAGAGAAGAACAACGTCAAACAATTCCATGGCAGCTCCAATACGTCTCTAGAATTGCCTTCAAGTTCAGACTGTAACTCTACCATCAACCACACCTCTGGGACCACCTTTGATGCCTCAGACACACAAGAAAAACGCAAGACATCCATAAGACTGTGACTGGGAAAATATAAAAGGGACCCTTTATTATCACTTGCCAAAACACAGGAACCTAGAAGGGATCTGACAGGTGTGAAAGGCAACATACTTCGACTAAGATGGTACAACTCTATACAGCACATGATGGGCCTACAGCATTAGTAAGAGATAGGAAGGACACTGGCATAATTGAGCTAACAACTGGGGCATAGTTATGGATTCTATGACAGTTATTAACACAAAAGGGTGGCTGTGTGTCTGATGCAAAAATAACAAAGGAGTCCTATATAAGCACCTTAACTAACAAATTTAATATTTAAAGCACTTTTGTGTCCTAGAGACCACTGTCAGGTTTCTGAACTGATATCTGCAATTGGCAGCTGTGTGTGTAAAAACATGGGTGGAGGGGGGGAATAGTAAAAGGTGGGGTCATACTATCAAGGTAGTCCAGGTAGTCAAAGGGTACAATCTTGGGCTCAGGAAGCCTCCTAAACTAGAGGTGGGGAACCTATCATCCTCCAGATACTGTTGGACTACAGTTTCCATCATCCCTCACCGTTGGCCATGCTGGCTGCAAATGATGGGAATTGGGAGTCCAACACCTTACATTAATCTCATCTTCAACATGGCACCTGGTTCATATATCATTAATTTTAGCCATACATGGTCAGATGATCTGATTCCTGCTCTCCCTGGTGCAGACCTAGAACCACACACGTTTGTATGATCAGGTGCCTGATGTGGCCTTACATTTGGAAAGGACATGGCACGAAGTGGCTCTATAAGGCCTCAACGGTCTCAAAGGGAGACACAAAGTGTATGTACTTCTTGCTCAGACATACAGCTCTTCATCTCCGGAAGAGGATCCTTTAGTCAGGAAGTCGCGGCCCTGATTACTTTGTCTTCCCCATTTAAGAACATCCCTAACTGCTCCTTGGATGGCTCAATTAGCAAAGTGAATATATTATATAAAGTCTAAAAGATTAAACTATCACAGGCAGCCCATAATTTCATGAAGAAGTCAGGGGAGCATATCCCTCTTATTAACTCTATAACAAATGTGATGAAAATGTTCAAATAGAATGTTAATGCAATGTTACGTGTAATTTTCCCAGGCGATCTCCTGCTGAAATATTTCTTTATTAATAGTAATTGAGGGTATAAATTATGAATGAGGCGATTTTCTCCTTTCACCAGAAAAGACGTCCTAATGGCAATAATTCTTTCTAATCATTTTTGGAGAGTGGGGAGAGGTGGAGCAAAAGGAAGGGCTTAAAAAAAAAGCCCTCTAGGAGAACACAAAATGCAAGAAGAAGGTAAAAAAAAAAACACAGAGTATTATCACCATGAAGAAGGAATACTTTGTACTTACACTAAGCATCTGTGTATATGAAGCACACATACTGGAGTAAATTGAAGGTTCAGTCTGGTCAGGAGAACCAGGTTAAAACACTCACTGAGTGACAAAACTTGATGGGTAGCCTTGTGTCTAATCTATTTCATATAGCTATTGTGAGGACCTGAGCTTTCCATAGTAGGTTCAGAACCAGGCCCCGAGTGAAGTCAGGCAGGGATATTTTAGTGACAAGAGGCAGAAAATCAGACCTCTCAGCTGGAGCAAGTAGTATTGCCCTGTCCCTATTAAAGCTTCTAAGTCAGTCTTGTTCCCTAGTTTAAAACAACAAAACTAGTCTGTGATAAGCCTCCTTTGCCTTGTTCAACCTTGCCTTTACCTTGCCACCACTATCCCAATTTGGCAGATCTTACCTGCTAAGATATAAACTGAAATAATTAGATCTATATGATTAAAATGGCTGATATATACAAGATCCTACAGCCAATAGTTAACACTCTTTGACCTCCCTAACCCAATTTGCTAGCCTCTAAACCTCCCATGCCCGTTCACTTACTTCCTTCCCCAAGCCCTAGATAGGGTTTTTTTTACCAGATTTTTCCTTCCTTGCTATCTTTCTTGCCTCAGGCCTCCAACTCCCACACCAACTCTTCCCTTTGAACTGACAGAAGGGTAAAGTGAATAGGGCAGATGTATTAACCCTGGTGAATATGTTTCACTCTGCAGTTATGTTTTTTATTGTATGCTCTCTTCTGTCCATCCATTAGGGATTTCCTAATAATATGGTTTGAAAAATTCCTATGAACTTTTGCTTTCCCACACGCTAAGTACGCCTGTTATTCTCTGAGAGAGAATTTTCTTAAAATGCAGCATCGGTGGTATTTAACCCCCTGGAAATTGTCCAAGATGTTCAAAAATGTCCCAAATAACTGCTGGAGGTGTAAAGAAAAGCCAGGTACTCTATTCCATATGTGGTGGCAGTGTAAAGAAATCAAGGTGTTTTGGGAGGACATCCACATGGAATTGGAAAAAATGTTTAAAATATCTTTTAATAGAAACCAGAAGCTTTCCTTTTGCGAATCACAGATTCGGATATTCCAAAAAAGGCTAAAGAGATCTTCTTATATGCTATGGTTGCAGCAAGAGTTCTCATTGTAGCAAATTGGAAAAGCGATAAAGTCCCGTCAAGATTAGAATGGATTCAAAAATTGGCTGAATATGTGGAATTAGACAGCATGTCAGAAAAGATAAAAAACAAAAAAACAAAAAAACAAAACAGGTATTTATCTCAAAATGGAAAGTTTTTAAAATATATTTGAAAAATAATAATAGTAGTCCTAAGGTCATATGCAGCGTTCGAATAATTTCAGTAGCAGTGTTAAGAATGTGGTAAAACCTATGAATGGATCAAGGGATATTGAATTTGAACAAACTAGTTATGTAATGGCAGTGAACAAATAATACAGAATCTGTAATAAGGAATACACGGGAAGTCTGGTCGATAGAAAAAGACCACTTTTATTTTATGTTTTGAAGGTTATTAGTTGATGTATTAATTCTCTTCTTTTTTCTTTGGTGGTGATGGAAATTTATTTTCTTTTTCTGTATGGTGTGTTAATGTGAATGGTAACAATAAAATCAAAAAAGAAAAGAAAAGAAAAGGACTGGAGTAAATTTATACAATATATGAAAGAACATTGTAAACATTTGAGAACGTTTGAAGATTTGATTTAAAATATTTTGTAATTATAATTTTTGAAACTGATTTACAAATACTAAAGTACTTTTTTTAAAGTATAATAAGAAGGTAAATAGGGTGATAAAGAAATGCTAAGAGGATTGTGATTGCTTAAGAAAGCCAGGGAGTGGGAGGAGTCGATGCTCGGTATGAGCAAAGTTGTATGTGATTATATGATTTGATATGAATGTGACAAAGGGAAAATATGAAAACTTAATAAAATTATATATATATATGAAGAGAATTAGAGACTGGATAAGCTTGTTGAGTTTATTTCACAGAACATGAAACACAGTTCTTGTGCTACATAGCACAACTGATCTTGACATGGAGATGATTTTCTTGCTCTTGTTTAGGCAGGATACGGTCTAATGTTTGCTTGCAACATTTCCCTATAGAGATATAATTTCACACCATCATGTGTGGCCAAAAGATCTGTTTTGCAGAATGTACACAGACAGGATGAGAACTGTGATTGACTTTGCCTTTCCAATGCATACACCAAGAGTAGACTTGGTGAAATCCACACTGTGGGAAAGACCAGCTGCTTGCTCATGAGTAGCCCAGCCAGAAGTCAGTCCAGATAGGGATTCATGTGGGGCTGATGAGAGGCCGGAAGATTCCAGAGTCCTCACCTCTGAGGATGTCATGGAAAGGGAGGGAATGAAGATAAAGAAACTAGTGAGGGTGAGGGTAAACTGGATTATCTACTCCTGCCACACACCTCTGATGAGCCGGGCTTCTCTGACTTAATGGAAAAACAGAGAAAGGAGCATAAATTGTGCTCCTTAAGGAAGCAAAAAGCAGCTACCGTGAGTTCTGAGGAATCTGGGACAAGGGATGGGTGAATCTGTCATTTTCAGCTTCGCCAGATAATACGGAGTTCAGTTCTCCACATCTTCGCATGAACTTGCAGGAGTTGTGTTTTTTTTAAGTTCTTTTAAGAATTTGTCTTCAAATCACAGAACTATAGAGTTCAAAGTGACTCTAAGGGTCACCTAGACCAACCCCTTGCAATATTGGCATTTTAGTGTGTATTTCTTCTAATATACACATTTTGTATACAATTTCCCATCATATAATGCATTTCTCTATGTTATTTTCACCAATATGTGCATTTTTATGTACACATTCTCCTGATATACTCTTTTTTATGCACAATATTTGCCCTGCACCACACAATTCAGAGCAAGGCAAATTTAGAAGGATAGTTGTGTCTTGGTTTGTGTTATTTCTTCAGAAAATGTGAATTAGGTTTGTTTTGTAATAAAATGTGAAATAAACAGACACAGACACACCCATTCTTATTCAGGATGCTAAGAAAGGCAACAGAAATACATATGCTTGTCACAGGTGATGATTTACATGCAGTTTTCCTATGTCTAAATGTATGAAATCATCCACCTGTCAAGGGGTCCTTTGACTAAATGATACATATTATTGAACTGAAAATACTTGACACAGTAATATCCTCCTTGCAAATAATACAAATAAGATTAAATTCCAATGTATTCCTCCCTCACTGTATTTCCTTTTAAAGGTTTACCGGCAGGGCACTGTTACCACAGTACAGGCCTGAGGAACATAAAACAGATTTTTCAAGGAGCCCTAGGTTGAATTAGGGCTGGGCAATATCAGGTTTTCAACATCACAATGTATCATGTAAAACCATCACCACTCCCAGTGTCTGGTGTGGAGAGGGGAACAAGAAGCATAGGCCCTGGCCCCACAGGGTGCTCGGGTGAAACTGCCTCACTCCCAACACTGCTAGCACCTGGCAGGGAGGAAGGAGGCAACAGGGAAAGAAAGGTAAGGTGCCAGGCGGCAGGCAAGCCCCACCCGCGACATACCGCTAGGTGAAGGCGTCATTGCAATCTGGCCCTCAAACTGGTCCTGGATGATGTATTAATATATCGTCCAGGCCTAGTTAGAATATATGCACATTAACAAAAAGGGGTGAGATGAGGTAGGAAACAGGCCTAGACTAAGCTTGTCCTGGCTCCCCTCATCAAATGAAAGACTCAGACTCTTGGCTCAGGAAATTCCAAAACTTAACTGATGAAATCACCACTCAGTCTCAGCATCAACTCTTAAGTTACACAGTTCTCATCTCAAGGGAGAAGACTGAGTATGCAAGTGAACGCTCCTATAGGGTTTGTGTGCACGCGCTGGGTCTTTTCACAAGGGTGCACATGGGACCATTTTCTGCAGTAGCTCCCTAATTGTAGAATGCTCTCCCCAGGGAGGCTTGCCTGGCGCCTTCATTACATATCTTTAGACCCTAGGCAAAAATGTATCTCTATAACAAGGCCTTTAGTTGATTAACATTCTATGGCTTTTTAAACAGGTTTGTGGGAAGGGGTTATTGATTTGTTTTTGGTTTTTTTATATATTTTGGATTCTCATTTTGTATTTTTATGTTGTGAACCGACTTGGGCTCTTGAGATGAAGGGCAGTATACAAATTGAATAAATAATAGTAATATTATTTGGGAACTTAAAGTGAGCTCCTGATTGGTGCTGGCAGCGAGTCCCAACGGCAAAGGAACAATCAGCTGATTGGAAGCACTAGGACTTCCCCATTGGGAACTTTCCAAGCACATATTCCCAGCATGTTTGCACTCCTGTCTCAGCAACGTCTATGCTGGCTTGGTCATATCCACAGAATGGAAGATGGCAGGATCCCCAAGGACATGCTCTTTGGGGAGCTGGCTTCTCTATGGGGAGCAGGCCCATTGGCAGACCAACTCTGTGTTACAAAGATGTCTGCAAACGTGACATGACGGCTGGCAACATTAACCCCACTATGTGGTAATCCCTTGCAGACAACCACAGCACCTGGAGACAATCAATCATCTTGCGTATCCACAGCAAAGACTAGAGGAGGAATGACCACTGCAAGGAGTGCAGAAAGAAGAAACACCATGGTACACCTGCAACAGCACAACCGGATGCCTTCATCTGCCCCAGCTGCAACAAAACATGTCTCTCCCATATTGGTCTCTAAGGTCAAAGCAGGTGCTGTAACGATCCAACAGTTTGACTTCACCTCTCTTTCATTGTCTCCCAAGACAGAAAGGAGCCAGCCAACCAGAGCAGTCAATGGGACTCTCATCAGTGTTGATAAACTGATTGGCCCTGACAATGTGCCTTCAAATGAGCTTTCTGCAAGCCCCACTTTGTCTGTTTGCAGCCTGTTTGCAGATCTGCAGAGAAAAAGTGTCTGTTTGCAGGAGTTGTCGGAATCCAAACCACCCCACAAACAAACTTCAAAGCAACTCACTGTAACTACTAATCAGCTGGTTTGGGGTTACCGAAAACTGCTTTGAAGTTGTCCCTTGGTGCCCTAATAACATCAGGTGATCAACACGTGGGTGGCTCAACCCACCTGTCAAAGTTGTTCTGTGGGAGAAGTAATTATCGAGATCACCAGCTGGATCCAGTTCCTCACCCTCTGTGAGAAACAACAATCCTAACAATCTACTTAACTTACGCCGGATGTGTGTGTGTGTGGTTTGGCTCAGCTTAGGCAGAACAGCAGAATCCCATGAAAGAATGGGAAACACCACAGCTGTCACAATTATTATTTAGTGTTTTTACTCTCTCATATCCAACCCACATGACATGAAACAGAATTAGTGCTGCAATTGAAAACAACAGTAAGCAAGGAGGAACTAGCATCCAGGGCACTTGAATTCCACAATCAGCAAAACAGTGGTAACTCGGGTTAAGAACTTAATTTGTTCCGGAGGTCCGTTCTTAACCTGAAACTGTTCTTAACCTGAGGTACCACTTTAGCTAATGGGGCCTCCCACTGCCACTGTGCCGCTGCCACACTATTTCTGTTCTCATCCTAAAGCGAAGTTCTTAACCCGAGGTACTATTTCTGGGTTAGCGGAGTTTGTAACCTGAAGCATCTGTAAACTGAAGTGTCTGTAACCCGAGGTACCACTGTATTCTGCTTGGGAGTTGCTTGGGTTCCCTCTCCTGATAACCAAGATGAAACTACTATCCTCTTAGCTAAATCACTTTCACAAAACTGAGAGAATCAGATAAGACGTCCTTACTTCTTGCAGAGTGAGAGGCGCAAAATTCTAGAATACTAGAACTGCTGCATTCACTGGGAGGATAAAGGGGGTGAGAAGTACTGGAAGCCAAGAGTCAGGTTCTAGTGGCTTTGAATAGGACAGGGGCAGAGCATCAGGACTCTTAGGACTGGGATGAAGCCTGGTGGGCTGGAGAAGAGGTTGCTTAGAAGTGAGGGAACACCTGCGTCCTTCAGTCCCGCTCACCTGATTGAATTTGCAGTCCATTGCTCGCTTCTCTCGCAGCTGCAAGGCACGATCGCCCGGCCGCCAACCCCATGCTCTCCCCGTCAGAAAAGGGGCTAATTCAGTTATCCCAGTGGCATTAGCTGCTGTGAAGGATAGCCCGCCAGCGCAGCCCATGTGCCTGACATAATATTAAAGACCTCGCTGCCCTTGCTCGGGGCAGATTAAGCTCTACTCATTGCTTTAATGCCGGGCTCCCCACAAGATGCTGCCCCTTAACTCTATTACCCCCTGCTTGGAGCTGCCTGACCCATTGTTACCACTCCCTCTGATAATTCACCTCTCTGGTAACTTTGCCTTCTTGACCTCCTCCTGGAGCAGCAGAATGAGGCTAGAATGATCATACGTTCTACAGCATAGGCAGAGCCATACTTCTCTCTGTCTACTTCTAAGTCAGTCTTCCTATATCCCAGTTTCTACCCCATATTGCCATGGAAAAAGCCCATTGCAACTAATATCTCCCTATACTCAAAGGGCTCCTAGACATAGTCACATGCCTGGCAAAACAGCATACACAGCCTCCCTTAAATAAAACATGACACAGTTTGCATGGTACTGCTGGCAAAGGGAGACCAGGGGTGCCATTGAGCTCGCTGGTCAGGAATGAATGAAAGACAAGGAGGAACTAAGCAGACAGGGTGGCTCTGATAAGTACCCTGGACCATGTGTCCTGTCATTCACTGACACAGCTTCACTCCAACAAACCAGGTCCTTTAAATTCCATCAACTGCATCTGTGGGACTAGGCTTAGTGCAGTTGCCATCAAGTTTCAGCTTTTTTCAGATAAATGTCAGTGCGACTCTCTGAGCTATCCTAGGTTCTGGAGAGCAGCTACAGATATAGGTGCGTGATACCTTTCTGCTCTGCTTCCCAATAATCCTGCTTCCTGATACATTGGTGATTCATTACATGCAACTCTCTTCCAACTCCTGCTCACTTTCACCTCTTCAGGTTGAATATATTCAACAGTGTTATGACAATTGTTCCCTCAGCTCATGCATCTGGTTCAGCTTGCCTGATGGAACAATCTTCCATCTCCTCCCCTGGCATGATGTTCTGCGGGTTCTCCCAACTCCTGAGCCAACTGGAAGGGGAGAAGGGAGAAAGTAGGATTCCACTTCTGGTATCCCACAGGCTTTCCACCCTAGCCAAATGCTAGGGCCAAATGCTACCCAGATCCACTCGGCCTATATTCCCAAAATACCAATTTGTGCAACATGGACCACAATCTTATTAATGCTAATTAATACAAGTATGACAGAAGTGCAGCACTTTCAAAGCATAAAAACAACCCAAAACTGCATATAAGCCATGTGGACTTTCTCCAAGGGACAGAATAGGAAGACACCTGAATACTCCAGCACTACCATTGTACTCATAGCAATTCTTCATATTAGAGTCATTACTCATCTACGTATGTTAATGATCTAAGGAGTAAGCAGACTTCAATTCCATCATCCAGAGCCAAGTGCAAAAGACATACATTTAGGATTGAATAATTCTGACCCCTTAAATTTGATTTTGAATACAGACCTGACCTGATACCATAGCCCTTCTACACACAAATAACACTCCTAATTACCCTAAGCTTTCTTCATTTCAGCAGTATAATTCAGAGTGGAGGGGGTAAATTATGTTGCTGTTGTTGTTACACTATTTGAAGTCAGATATCCTTATCTATCTTCTGCAAATCACCTAGAGATCTACCAGTAGATCCAGATCTACCTTCACCTCTGCAAGGGCTATCCAGTAGAAGGTGGCTCTTCAAAACAGAAACAAAGACTGAAGGAAGGCAAGAGGAGTAGAAGGCATGTTGTGCTGCTTCATTGATTTTTGTCAGAGCCATGCATACTGGAGAATGGAGAACACCTGAAAGTCTGTGCAGAGGAAAATGGCAGTGTTGGCTGGGAATGCAAGCTGGGCATGTTGTTTTCCTTTCCTCCACTACCTGTCAAAATGAGGAGGGCTGGCCATACGGTATGCTGCCGCTGAGCTTTGGAACTTCTTGTGAGGGGGAAATGGAAGGTATATCTCCCCAGCGGTAAATGGCCTCATAAAAGTGACAGAAAGACGTTCATATAGACGCTTGTTAAATTTTTATTACTAATCACCTCCAAAGTCAGCTGCTATATTTAACTTGAGCAGGGAGGGGGAGAGGGTACTAAGGAAGCAAAATGAGAATCAACCATGAGAAAAGTTGGGCCAACTATAACCCAGGAACACAAAAGTTATAATACACCGGTGTCATTCTCTGAGCTTGGCAGGATAAGCTAAGCCCAAACAGCATCATTCTTGGAACGATATACCACAAAACAACCTTAAACATGCCAGTCCCTGAGGGATCAGTTATCAGTTATCTATGAATGATATTATCAGATTGTTTTGGAAGTGTGCCTTTCTTGGTAATGTCACCCTAGTTTACATAATGCCTTCAGGCCCATCCCACTCTACCCCCAAAATCTCTTTTTTGCCAAAAGTGTGGATGCTGCTCTTCCCATTTATCCATCTTGGAGGCACATATATATCTCCGAAAGGCTTCCCGGCTCCTCATATATCTGTCTAATTAATATTATTCCTAGCCCAGCATAGTCTTTTTCCCCTTAATGAGCAAAGTGCTGCTGACTTTATTACAGGTTTCCTCCTCACTTATTACTTTAAATCATATTCAGGAAAGAGCTTACGGAGGCAGATGCTATCTCCTGGCCTACATGCCACCCCAGTCAGCACCTTCATCCAAGCATGGCTGGGGCCACTCGGTGAGAAGGATGAGACAGGGGGAGGGGAATAGAGCAGAAGACATTCCCAGGGCTCACAGCTGTCAGGGGGCTCTGAACCAAAATGAAAGGTCAAGAGGTCACTGCTGTGTTGTCTGGCCAAAGCAAAACAGTATGTTCAATGAACACTAATTAGAGATGGCCCAATATGGCTGCCTCAGCAGGACTTGTTTAGGTCACAGGGTGTTGAGAGAAGGGAATCTGTAGCAGGTGCAAACAGAAGCAAGTTTACCACCTAGTGGAACATTGCTGCAACTTGTATCTCTTTTTTTTAAAAAAAAAACCCAACGCCTGTAGGTGTAGACCTCAATAAGCATGGTTTGCAATGTGAGCTCACTGTAGGCACACAGACACAAAATATATACACCACACATCTTAGCCCAAATCATTCCCACTACTCGACAGAAACTTGGAATCATTAGCATGGCAATTCAACACCATGTTCTCCTACTTACTGAGCAGTATGTTGACTGGTGTAAAATAATAACCCTGGCTTTTGCCAGGGACAGGCACTTACTCCTTCATCCCTGCTGAACTGATTCTTCACCAAGCATTTGCAGAGCAAAATAATTGTAGCCCAGAGTGGCAGAGTTGGAAAACAGAACTCCATAGCATAACATCCATGGCAATGGAGTGTGTGGAGAAGCAGCTGCTAGATTGATTGTTTGTTTGCTTGCTGCAAGTAGCTCAACTGGTAATCAGCTTGGGGGGTGGGGGGTCCTGAAGGTGAGTTACAATGGGCATGATAAAAGGCTGCAGGCTTCCAGATGCCTCCTGATGCTTGTCAGTCTTAGAGGAAGTCATGGAAATGAGGTAGAGGTAAATCTTGAAGAAGGCAGAGGCTGCCTCTTGAAAGGATAAAGCAATGGGAGGGTAGAGTGGGTTCTCTACTCCCTCACTTGATGTGTAGGGCTTCTCTCATCAGATGGGAAGACAAGAGAAAAAGGGGTAGCAAGCAAGGAGCAGCTGTCAAAAAAGCTGAAGGGTCTGGGACGCCCAGTCTGTGACATAGTGTTTCTTTACCTTTGGTTCTTCCAGTGCCATGCCCCTGCCCTTGAAAGAGTTAACCCTCCCAGGAATCTGGGTGGCGAGGTGAAAGGGTTATGTGTGTTGTGCTTGGACCCTCTGGTTGTAATGCAATTTCTCAGCTCTCACATCTATATTTATTCAGTTTTGTCAACACTCCACACCACCACCACCCTTGCACAGCAGTTATTGATCAGTCTAATGGAAGAGATCCGATTGCACACGCGCTGGCGTGCCTATGCATAGCCTCTCCCACTCCAGGCCAGCCAATCAATGCTGTGGTGTCCCTGAAAATTTGCCATAATCCAATTTGAAGATATGCTATTGTTTAATAAAAGCTGCACTTTTTCCTTCCTCTTAAAAGCACGTGTTTGGGTCCTCCCAGGCCAGCTGCAAAACCTGTCACCACTACAGCTGCACTCTCCCCCCTTAGAAACATGAGCAAAACAAGCCCAAGAGAGAAGCTCCTGATATAACGAATGTGATAGGTATGGCCAGGCAAACCCACAGTTCTAGTTGAACTGAGAGCTACTCAATTTCACATCATATACACAAGAACAGCCCTGCTGGGCCAAACATTTACCCAGACTAAAACACTGAGCAGGAGTCATTTAATGAACCTCATCAGCAGAAGCGCTGTCTAAGGACTTCTGCTTGCACTTTAGAGCTTTCTCTCATCTCCCCACAGTGTGCCCCCCAAGAAATTGATAGGAGGGTCAGAAGAACCCCCAGTACAGCATATGGGGGGAGGGAGGGAAGATTGTTTAATCTAGCAAGAAGATATACTTGTGCAGACAGAACATTTGTAATAGCGTGATACTGAATTCCACCCTCTGTCTCCAGGTTTGGCCAGTACGGGAGAAACATAAGTGGATAACAGGATGGGGCTTCAACGGGTCAGCTAAACCAGGTGAGGGTAGCCGATTGGTGTCAGATCCTTAGTGAGTTAGGGACTTCCCCCGCATGTGAAAACAGGCTCCAGTGGATTGAGTGGATCCACCAGTCAAGAAGGTGATTTCTGCACGTGCTATGGAGGGAAGTGAGGTGCAGATGGGGTTCATCAACCTGGGAAGGTAGCCCATCTAGGAGAAGGAAAATTCTGATCCTAAACCTCTGCTGCCTTGCAGGATATCTTCAGGAGAAGCAAAAGCTAGTAAGTAAATCCTAAACAAATCTGGAATGGAGTCGGTAAGACAGTTGGATGGCACCTTGTACACATCTTTCCAGCAACTCCTGCAATCAAAAAGGTGCCAAACATATTGCTCTGCTTTCCTTTGGACCACATCAGCAAGGCCATGAGGAGGGTTGTCGTCTGGGCTGCCCAGGACCTCCATATACACTGCCCAGGCTTGTGCCCTGGGGAGGTCACTTCGGTGTTGCTAACACAGCGGCTTGACTTCACTCCTGGAGGCACACTCCATTGTCTCTCAGGGTAAATGGATGCCAACAACACACTGTTTGCTATCTCCATTGGCAGAGTGAGATAGAAAATATCATTTCCAAGCAACACACGGAAGTGTCTACAGCTGTTCTCTACTGACTTTCTCAAAACTAGTTATTTACCTTATTTTGTCTTGCTTTAGGCATCTTTCATCACTGACTAGCTAATCAATGTGAAATACTTCCCTGTGATTCTAGCGTAAGACTAAAGTCTTGCTGTCCCAAACAACAGGGGGGAAGCTGTGAAAAACGGCTATCATTGACTGGTCAGTCAACCATTTCTGGCAGCAGGACCTATAGCAAAAAAGAAAAAGAACACTTTTCTCTATTTGTCTCAGAGGCTGTACAGCAAGGAATAGGTGTGTGCTTAGATTTATTACTTTGCTTAGACTATGGTTAATGTACAAAAACAGAAATGTACTGAGGAAAATATAAAGGGAATTCATTGGACTGGACTATAAAGAAGATGGAAGGGATTCAACATTGACTTCTATTAAGAGAATCAAGAATTGCAAAATACATTACAACTTTAAAGGTGCTGACCTTTAAAGCCCTAAACGGCCTTGGTCCAGTATACCCGAAGAAACGTCTCCACCCCTATCGTTCTACCTGGACACCGAGGTCCAGCACTGAGGGCCTTCTGGCGGTTCCCTCACTGCAAGAAGCCAAGTTACAGGGGACCAGGCAGAGGGCCTTCTCAGTAGTGGCACCCGCTCTGTGGAACACCCTCCCACCAGATGTCAAAGAGAACAACAACTACCAGACTTTTAGAAGACATTTGAAGGCAGCCCTGTTTAGGGAAGCTTTTAATGTTTGATGCATTACTGTATTTTAATATTTTGTTGGAAGCTGCCCAGAGTGGCTGGGGAAGCCCAGCCAGATGGGTGGGGTATAAATATTATCATCATCATCATCATCATCAGAGAGGAAACAAACCACTCTATCTTTCATAAGCTTGCATTTGAACTTCTCTAAAAAGCCAACCTTTGATCTTGGACCAGATGTGGTGGTATAAAGATATGCAGCAAGGTCAAAGATTATGGAGACTGATTTAAGTAAGAATGGAACCCAGAGATCTGCAAAGGGCCAAATTATGCATTATACTGCAACCATATTGTAATGGACCCTGAGAAAATGGTGATTCATATAGACAAAGCTACAGAAGAGGAAATCCACCACCACTTCCACTTGCTTCCTCTTCTTCATAGGGTTGTAAAACCATGTAAACCTCTCAAATATGGATCAGGAACTCTGTGGGGGTAGAGGGGAAACAGGTGTTGGGGTGAGTTTTAGAGAGAAAGTGGTTGCGTAGAAAATAGTTAAACACACCCTTCATCTAGAAGTTATTTTCAGGCTAAAATTACACACAGTAATTGTCTCACTGAGCAATACAGTACAGATTTATCTTTCTTTTTCACATTTCTCACCTGGCACTGCAAAGTCCTAACTTTTTATCTAGACCAATGGATTTGCCCTCACAAAGATGCCTGACAAACAATTAGATGTCTAAGTTGTTACAAAGTATTGAGCCAATTTCCTTCTCAGCACCCACATTCTCGAAGTCTTTCCATCCCTACAAATAAAGAAATTCAAAAGCTTTCCTCGATGACTGGTGTAACTCTCTTTTGTGAAGAGTATTTTGTGATTCTCTGAATCAGAACTCAATGCACATTTATGCAATAGGGAACTGGGGGCGGGGACACAGAAGTAACATAAATATAGGATAAGGGACAAAATGCCAGTATTTGTTTTATTGCAAATATTTGGAATTAAAATTAAGCTGCTGACCCCATGCTGCACATGCACACTGAAACAGGCACACTTCCTTGAAGTCGTCACAGCATAGCCTTGTTTCAAGTATTGTTCATTCTGCCTGACTTCCAGCTTCAAGCATGCTGTGGCACCTGCCTTTCCATCTCATGATACAATAACAGTTCACACACATAGATATATACATGTAGACACAAAGAACCCCAGGATCCTTCTTGTCCCTTTGCATAAAGAAGCAAGAGCCACTGTAAGCTGAGGCAGCCACAACCCACTCAGGAATAGGGTCACACTGGCAGCCAGCTGAACTTGAGCCCTGTGGATCAATGGTGCTGCCCCATTCATGTCCGCCAGGGCTGAAACTCAACACCAGCGCTCAATAATTTGAGAGGAGAGAGCAGGAGAGGGGCTACTGATGACTTCTCAGCTCTTCAAAGAAAAGAGCAAATTGAAAGGCTTGTCAGGAGTCAAAACAAAGCAGGGCAGGGATGTGCTGAATGTCAGAAAGGTTACAACCAGATGCAGAGAAGAGAAGGTTGTTTATTGGGGGGGGGGGTCACATGTCTTCCCCTTTCCTTCCATTGGCACCTTGCATGTACAGTATAACATTTCTAGCATTAATCAAAAATGATATACACTGAATAATCTTCCATTATTTGAAATCACGGTGTATGTACCACATCAGTTTGAAGTGGACGCGATCCACATATGCATGTTTTTTCATATCATCCACATGACACTGTCCTTATCCAAGCCTGCACTTCCCCTCAATTAATTTGTACTTTCCCAATGGGTCGATAATCCAATAAGAGGAGGAAATCCAAAATAAAATCCCATGTTTCTCAAGTGTGGATGCACTGCAGTGCTGTTGTTGTTTTGTAAAATGAATGTGATTACATTTTGCTGGGTGCTCATCATCTAGTCATGTTCTTTCCATCATCTCAAAGAAGTGGATGAAGTGCACCTCTTTTTACTGGTTGCTGCTGAAAGCACTTACACAGTAAATGCATATATACATATACATGTATGTACAGTATGTATGTATGTATGTATGTATGTATGTATGTATGTTGTTTTGCACAGAACTGCTCTTGCAAAAAAAACCATTAAAAAAATAATAAAATTGGCCCTTGAAGTTAAAGGAGGTAGGAAAGGAAATGGGGCAACACCCATGTGCGCATTAATGCCCTGGTAAATACACAGCCACAGAACACAAACCTGATTAATTTTAAAAACTATTAAGCAATGCTTTTTATTATGTCATCTTATATCATCAGCTAACTGGTCATAATTTGACAAATAATATGGGAGGGATGGAGAATTCCAGCCCTTCCACCACCACCTCATTCCTCAAATGGAGGATCAGGTTTTCAGCTTGTTCCACCCACTACAATAACAATCTGCTGTAAATTACAGAGCTAAAATGGCCCAATTCTTATTCCCAAATTGGCCAACGGGATACTCTAAAGATGAATACAAAGGGACACACTGGATTCTTGAGCCAGTAAGTGCGGCCTCCAACAACTTCTCTACAAGCCCTGGTGGCTTAGAATGGATTCAGACATGCACTTATCGTGCCAAATCTGATCCACATGGGTTACATAACATCCCAAGTGCAGTTAACCTGCTCCTAAAAAATCTAAGTGGCAAGAACCCACCATTTTAAGCTAGTCTCTCCATCAGCTCCTGTTGGAAACGATGCAAGATTACACATTATAGCCTCTAGAGTACACTAATTCCTTCTGATACAGAGGTGCCACAATAAATAACAGTGATATTTCAAAAGGCACAGGTATTATAATGAAGAGCTATCCTTCTTCCATGAAGCTCAGTTGTGGAATTAATTATTTATAAATGATATTTAGAACTCCTAAGCCTGTAAAACACATTTTAAAAGTAGATAATATATGTTGACATTGGAGAACTAAACCACTTCAATGTGATTAAATAAAGAGGCAAATTGCATGATTCACAGCCTAGTGTCCCACAGAACTTGCAGGGCTTTCAGCACATTTCTCTTGAAAAACGCAAGTGCCCGGCTACCGTAGGTGGCCTACAGACCCTATAAACAGGTGCGTACATCCAGTGTCCAGCTTAGTGTGAAGCTGTGACTACATTCAGACAAGAGCTTTATTTCATTAGCTTTTTTTGGTTATAGTGCTAGACCTTCTGGCCCAATTCCTAACATACTTTTTGCACTGCAGTACCTGTTGCGTTTGCTCTGTCCCAGCTTCTGCCAACCTAGCAGTTTGAAAGCACACCAGTGCAAGTAGATAAATAGGTACCGCTGCAGCGGGAAGGTAAATGGCATTTCCATGTGCTCTAGCTTCCATCACAATGTTTCATTGCATCAGAAGGAGTTTAGTCATGCTGACCACATGACCCAGAAAGCTGTCTGTGGACAAATGCTGGCTCCCTTGGCCTGAAGTGAGATGAGCGCCGCACCCCAGTCACCTTTGACTGGACTTAACCATTCAGGGGTCCTTTCCCTTTCCCTTCCTGTTGCATTATGGAACTGTGGCTTTTTTATTGGTACATTGCCATGTCACACTAATTTTTAAACAGCAGGAAAGAACTGTATGCCAGGGTACTGACCCAAATTTTGTCATGTGAAATTGCAACAGAAAACTCCTGCAGTCCCACCCTACCCCGGCCCGGTTACAGGGTTGCAAATGGATTTTTTTCTGGAAACCATTAACATGGAAATCAGAGCTCAACTTCTGTTAGATTCCACTAGACTTCCAGATGTGGCTTTTACGTCATGTGAAAGAGCACATAAAATGGGGAAATGAGCAGGTAAGGGAACATCAGGAAAACAAAATAAAGCCTGCATCCCCTCCACTCAGGAATTTTCATACTGAGGCAAACTCATGGGGGTGGACTGGGAACAAGAAGAAAGGTAAACTGAGCTGTGCAGTTCTGCATTGCTCTATTTATTTTATTTAACTAAAATTATATACTAGTTGATTGGGACGCGGGTGGCGCTGTGGGTTAAAAGCCTCAGTGCTTAGGACTTGCCGACCAAAAGGTCGGCGGTTCGAATCCCCGCGGCGGGGTGCGCTCCCGTCGCTCGGTCCCAGCGCCTGCCAACCTAGCAGTTCGAAAGCACCCTCGGGTGCAAGTAGATAAATAGGGACCGCTTACTAGCGGGAAGGTAAACGGCGTTCCGTGTGCTGCGCTGGCTCGCCAGATGCAGCTTGTCATGCTGGCCACGTGACCCGGAAGTGTCTGCGGATAGCGCTGGCTCCCGGCATATAGAGTGAGATGAGCGCACAACCCTAGAGTCTGGCAAGACTGGCCCGTACGGGCAGGGGTACCTTTACCTATATACTAGTTGATTGTAGTAAAACATCTAAGTAGTATACAGGAACTATTAAAACAATCTATTCTTCTACAGTATTGTTTTTCAAACTACTTACCCTTGATGATAAATAGAAACCCTTCAGACACCTGCCTCTAAATCCCTACAATTGAGAGATTTTTGGACACCTTTGATGTTGAACCCTCAATTTATATAAGGACCAAGCCAAGAAACTTGGACCTCACTGTTACCTACGCAAACTTTGTTGTTTAGTCGTTTAGTCGTGTCCGACTCTTCGTGACCCCATGGACCAGAGCACACCAGGCACTCCTGTCTTCCACTGCCTCCCGCAGTTTGGTCAAACTCATGCTGGTAGCTTCATGAACACTGTCCTGAACACTGATAAGCCTGAAGTATTTGGCCTCCTGCATTTCTCCACTCCTGCAACAGAACATGCCCAGTCCTCCCAAAAGGCTGTAAAACAGTAGAGAGAAAGCTGCAAATGGCAGAAGTGGTGATTCAGAGAAGCTTGTCAGCCATTCCTGTTCTTCTCATAGCAAACATTGTCATTCTCAGAAAATTGAAAATCATTGGGAGTCAGTGTGGTGTAGTGGTTAAGAGCGGTAGATTTGTAATCTGGGGAACCGGGTTTGTGTCTCCGCTCCTCCACATGCAGCTGCTGGGTGACCTTGTGCTAGTCACACTTCTCTGAAGTCTCTCAGCCCCACTCACCTCACAGAGTGTTTGTTGTAGGGGAGGAAGGGAAAGGAGAATGTTAGCCGCTTTGAGACTCCTTCGGGTAGTGATAAAGCGGGATATCAAATCCAAACTCTTCTTCTTCTTCATTGTTATAGAAAGCAGTAATCATGGAGCAAATGCTAACATCCCCAATCCCCGCCACAAAAGGAGACTTCCTAGTATATGCAACCAAGTTCAAACTCCAAACCAGAGAAGAAGTACGACACGGAGCTCTCTGAGAGGAACATTAATAGGCACAGGGCAATAGGCAGAGGGTTCTCTGCCACAGCATGAATTGTTAAAGAGTGGACATGGTACATCTGGTACAAAGTCTATCCACTTCTTTGCAGGTGTGTATGCTGAGGGAAAGTGTCTAGGTGCTGTTCAGCAGCTGTCCCCACCTCCCCTCCCCCTCTCTACTGTTGCACAGATGTCCCGTCAAATGGGCAAAAACACTGAATGACAGCAGATGCCCTATAAAACTGCCTTACTGAGCAGGTCTGGCATCTTGTTGCAAAGAGTCGGCACAGACTAGCCCCCATGTGCAGGTAACAAGGAGAAAGGGGGTGTACACATCAAAGGTTCAACATTTGTGAGGCACAGCACGCAGGAGGGCGTGAATTATAGGCTTTGATGTTTTTGCTGCACCAACGGAGTTGGCGTGAAGATCGTTTAGAAACTGCCATTTGCAGCTGCCCATAAGGGCCAGGCAGACCCTTAAAACAAAGGATCAGATTTAACAGGGACTGCTAAGGAGTAAAGGGACTGGAAACCCAGCCTCTGCAAAGGCTGACCCCATTATTTGCAAGTTTTCCTTCCAATGTGCCCACACAGTGCAACCAAACACCTTTGTCTAACTCCTAGGAATGATACTAGCTCTCTTTTTCCACCTACTTTCCAGCTGAAGGAAAGAGTGCATTGTTATATAGCCCTGTGGCCTACATGGTCTTAAGATATTCAAGTTAGCAATGTGTAGCAGGCCCATAGCAAATTAATGGAAGCTATCAGATGTGTGCAGCTCACTTTAAAGGAAAGGAAGGAAGCAAGGTTTATTAAAGCTTAAAAAAAAGACAGTTTGATTAATGATTAATTTCTCAATGAGTATTAGTCAAGATGGATACAATCCCTAAATCACAACTGTGTCCCTAAGTCTTGCAAGCCAAAAAGTCAGTGGCAAGGAAGGGTTCTCTTTGTACTTTCCCCTTCTGTAGACAAGTCCTGCCAGAGCAAGTCAGATTTCTGATCAGAACTCTTATTTTATTGTCTATCAACTTCAAATGGCCAACACAAAAGATGACTGATGCTCTCAGGAATAGATTTGCCATTGAGGCAGTTCTAATCTTGCTTGATGTCATTCCAGGCCTCCTCTCACCCAGCACCAATCTTCTGTTTGATGGGCAAGTGTGTGGAGCTCCTCACAAGCAACTCTGTGCGTGGACTCTGTATGCTAGGTGATGTGAACTGAGGCTATAAAGATACTGTGATGATTATTTCAGCAGAAATACTCTGTGTTTCCCTCCAGTCCTGGCCCCAGATCACTTGCCCAGTTCACCTGTGAAACCTACCTGAAACTTATGCTAATGTCAAGGATATAGTTAGCACTATAGTACTCACTTTAAAAATCTATTTAACAGCCCATATAGGTTCTCTGATTTAGGGAGCTGATGAGAAGAAAATAAGTGGCCCGCCCAGCTGCTCTAGGCAATGACCCGAAGAACAGGAACTGAGCATTTCCTTCTTCCAGCTGCTTCTTGCTCTTCCCTCTCACGGTCTCCTGCTTACCTCCTGCCCTTTCACCCTGCCTGAAACCTAACAGGACTAAGGTTTGCTTGGGCAAGAGTGTGAGAGAGTGAAAGAAGGGGTGACCTCCAGCTGCTGCTTGTCTTTGGCACATGGCCAACTGCTTGTTCACTCAAATAATATAGAAAAATGAGTCTCAGGCAGCTCCTGCATTCTCCACATAGGCCCTGCCACCAAATTTGATCCACGTACATGCAACTGTGGCTTACACTGCACTACTTTTAAATTCACGGGCAGGCTTCTGGATAGGAAGGCAAAACACCTCCATCCTGGTGTAGACTGGATCAGCCCCTGCTTCACTGAAATCCATTGTGTCTTTTGAAATGGCAGCCAATGACCACTTATTGGCTGGCAAGCAGAATCAAGTTCCTGATTCTTGTAGCAATCCATAAGTGACATGGGGTGGGCAGGCATTTAGAATGGCATTCAGTGTCTGGTTAGGGGAGAAAGTAGGACTGGCAAGGAAGTCATCATGTCCAAACTGGGGCTTGTATGTGTGCATGTATGCAAAATCTGTAGCAACAAAACAAAAATGGCTCTGCATTCCTATATGAGCAAAAAAGGTAATCTGACATCAGGAGATTTTCGAGACCCACGGGAGGTGGGAGAATATGTCCTACTAACCAGATTCAGTTTCCCACCTCTATTGTAGCAGGTCCAAATGAGGCATTCAATGTATTGTCTGATTAGGCTTTATGGGATCAGTTTTAGATTTTGTGGTCTGAAAATGTGGGCAGCTTGCTTGTCACTGTCCAGCTAATTGTCTTCTCTCTGAACTCCTGCCCAAGATGGCTGATTCAATCTATCCAAAGTGGGCCAATCAAGTGGGTCAATCAAGAATGAGGGAGTGGCATCTACCATTCTTAAGGAGGAAGTAGTGCACTTGCATCTGGAAAAAAAAAGCATCCTGTACATTTTTTTTGGGACGCGGGTGGCGCTGTGGGTAAAACCTCAGCGCCTAGGACTTGCCAATCGCATGGTCAGCGGTTCGAATCCCCACGGCGGGGTGAGCTCCCGTCGTTCGGTCCCAGCTCCTGCCCACCTAGCAGTTCGAAAGCACCCTTAAGTGCAAGTAGATAAATAGGTACCGCTTTATAGCGGGAAGGTAAACAGCGTTTCCGTGTGCTGCTCTGGTGCCGGTTCGCCGGAGCAGCTTCGTCACGCTGGCCACGTGACCCGGAAGTGTCTGCGGGCAGTGCTGGCTCCCGGCCTCTAAAGTGAGATGAGCGCACAACCCTAGAGTCTGGCAAGACTGGCCCGTACGGGCAGGGGTACCTTTACCTTTACATTTTTTTTAACAACTAACACTCAGTTGGTAATATCCTATTTTTGAGTAAGCTGCTTAAAAGGGTGGTTTCAGTTCAGCTAACTATTGGAGGATATGGATTATCTAATATTTCAGGCTAAGTTTGGACATGATTTTGGGATGGAATAAAGCTTGGTTGCCCTTACAGATGATTGGGAGAGATAAGGGAATGTGACCATGTTATGCTTGCTCAGTTTCTCAGTGGCTTTTGGTATCATTAACCATTGTCTCCTCCTGGACCACCTCCATAATTTGTAAGTTAGAAGCCCTGCTTTCTGCTCTGCCTGTGGGGATGGTCTGAGACAGCAACACTGAATGACTGCTTTTCGGACCCCTGACAGTTATGCTGTGGTGTGCTGCAAGGAATCATCTTCTCAATTTACAATCTATACAAAGCTATTGGGGGTGGTCTTGAGGGGACTTGGAGCTAAACATTTTCAGTATATTGATGATACCCAGCTTTCTTTCTGTCATGTTGTTACATCTGAATCAGGAATGATTCAGGGATGGTGTCTGGAAGCAGTAGTGGTGTCAGAGATGGTGTCTGGAAGCAGAAAGACAGCCAATATGCTGTAGCTGAATCCTGATAAGACTGAAGCCCTGGAAGAGTGTACCTGTTCAAGACAGGGTTGTACTCCCCCTGAAGGTATGTAGCCCTGAAGATATGTAGCCTGGGATGGAGGTGTTCCTTGATTCATCTTTTTCACTGGATGTCTTTGTGTCTAAGCGTGCCGTTTGTAACTGCATTAGTTACGACCATTCCTGGACTTAGATAGCCTAGCATCGGTAACCTCAAGACTGGACAACTGGAATGCCCTCTATGTGGGATTGTCCTTAAGACTGGTTCAGAAGCTGCAACTCATGATGCAGCAACTAAGATGCTAAGTGAGGCAAACTACTGTGCACATATTACAACTGTTAAAGGATTCACACTGACTACCATCTAAAGTAACACCTTCTGCCACCTATACCTGTCCATTCACTAAGATCTTGGGAGATAACCCTATTAGGTTATGTTAGCTTGCAGAGGTTTAAGTTGCAGCAACCTGGAGGTAGGCCTTTTCAGTGGTGGCTCCCAGCTTGTGGAGTGAACTCTCCCCTAACATACAGCTGGAACCTATCAACTGAATGATTCCTGGTTACTGAAACTGTAGTATGCTGTTGTAATTGGATTACTTTTATTGTATTTTGAATTGTTATTTTGTATTGAATTGTTTTCTTATATACCATCTTCATATTAAAGAGAAATGGTATATAAACATTTTCATTAAATAAACAAAGGCAAGCAAAATACAGTGAGTCATACAGCTTGGCTCTGGGAGCCAATCCTGACCATTCCCCTTCACACACAGCCACTTCTATTTCCAGGAATACTTCTATGCTTTCCTCAGCTGCTCTCTCCCGGTAGCTTTGCCACAGCTCCCGTTTGAAGTTGGACCAGATGGGAGTCTGGTCCAAGGATAAATAAACCAATCAAGTCTGAGAAAACAATCCCACAACCATCCTGCCCTCCTGCCTGCACCAATGAAGGAAGACCCAAATAAATGCTGTGATGCTGGGGACACACCCCTCCAGTTCTCCTTGAAATCACCTCCTCTTCACAGTGTTTGGTATGCTCTATTTGTGGGGGTTTGTTTTTCTAACATGGTGAACACATGGACTCTCCGAAGCCCTTTTATTTTTCCTTGGGAATCCTGGGGCTTTCAGTTCAGAGCCTTTCAATATACATTTGCACACATAACTTTCTCTTTCCAAGGAGGAGAGGAAACCCATGTAATGATAACTGCAACAGGAGAAAATTGTAGACTTAGCTTATTTTAGGCAGAATATAACTCACACCCACCCCATTGTGAAACAGGATTAGAGGTGAAAGATGTGGTGTGGATCTTTTACATGCTTTGCAAAAAAAAAAAAAAACTTAATCTATAAGCAGCCCACACAACATACCGGTAATTTATTTCCTTCCACCAAAATATTTGGTCATATTAATTTGTTCTTTTCTTTTTAACTCAAGACATCTAACAAAAACAAAAACAACAAAAATTAGAGTGCCTGCATCACAAAATACATCTCTGCTGTAATGCATTCTATGATGTTCCTTTTTGCATAACAGCATCTATGAATACACAGATCATGCTTATTGGTTAACTCCCATAAATAGCCACCATTGCCCAGACACTGATCAGGCACAAGCCCCACCTGTTCTTGAGGAACACTCCAAGCCTCCCAAATATTGGAGTATTGGCCAGTCTTATACTTAGGCTGCCAAAATTTCCAAAAAGCAGAAAGCAAAATACTTCATCATGAATTTCTGCTTGTGGGGCTAGAATCTGGGATACAATCTTATATAATTAATTTTCTCAACAGCACATTCTACCCCTATGTGAAGGTGATGTACCAGCACAACTAGCCTTGTAATGACAGAGTCCCTTTGAAAAGAACTACCAGTCATTTCTGGTGTGAGGAAGATACAACTCCATGGGCAAAAGACAGTTTCCCACTATAGTGCAATCCCAACATCAGTCTCCAATGATATGTGTATGTATACACACAGGCACACACTTAGGCTTGCCTGAGCATGCAGAAAGAGTGTGGGACAGGCATACAATGCATCTTAGAGTAACCTGATCTGTTAACACAACCTCCCTCTTGATGTGGGCAGCCTGCTCTTTACAGCATTAAGGGAGCAACATTTCATGGAAAATTCAATAAATAGCCTCTTGTCCAGCCAGACGTCTGTAAACAAAGGCTTCCAAATTCAATCAGGCTGTGGCCTCACTGTGGCGTTTATGGGCAGGAGTGGAGATATGAGACACAAAGAGAGAGAGAGAGAGAGAGAGAGAGAGAGAGAGAGAGAGAGAGAGAGAGAGATTGTGTATTTATGTGTAAAGCCCCGGGTGAAGTTGTGAGGGAAAGGAAAATTTTCTTACCGTAAATGGGTAAGGGACCATTTGATGGGTTGAGGAAGCAGTCTCACTATTGGGATAGCAACTCTTGCTTAGAAGGACAGGGTCGGCATCTTACTCTAGCATAGAGAGGGGTGCTCTGGTTTCCCAGAATAGAACTAGAAAAACAGAATTCCTTCAGCTCCTATAAGTTTTCAACGTTGATTCAACATTGAAATTTAAAAATACATATATATTTTTCCTATTCAGAGTTCCAGTCAGCCAGCCATGCCCTTCTATAGGATATACTTCCCATTTCCCTGATTTGCACTTCCAAGCTTTAACAATGAAAAAGCAGTATGCAGCAACTAAGCATGCTCAGTTCTTTTTCGACTGGGGAGGTGTCTCCCCTTTGGGTATTATTTTTGTTAATTTTTTTTGTACTTCTGTAAATCTTGGGGTTCCCTCAAGCCTGCAAATATCCCCTCCTTGTACATAAATGGTGCCATTCATATATGCTTGTCAACTTCAGAAATACAAGGGACTGGTGTTTTGTTTTATTTGAAAGAAAATCTTTCCCCCACGTCTTGAGGTCAGTCTCAACTGCTGGAATGCAAGCGGGAAAGTAGTACTATTCCCTTGGGTGGGCTCCACAGAATCAGCTGCATGCTACAGAATGAAGGCATGTTGTCTACCCCCAGGAAGCATATTCAGAGTTTCATCTTATAATGCTTAGGAAGCTTGTATACTGATGCTCAAGTGGCAGCTCTGCCATTCTCTTCCAAGTTCTCTCTCTCTCTCCTATATGTATTTATCTCTTATCCTATACCCTAACTTGCAGAATGAGGGACAAGAGGAGAAAGTTATTTGGATCTGAAGAAAGAGGGGGAGTGCTGAAGGCCTTCAGAAGAAGTTTCTACTATACGCCTAGCCTTGTGGGATTTTATTTTCCCAACGAGGTTTACTTAAAATATCTGTCACATTCACACCTAAGGTTGTTTTTTTTATCTGCACTGAAAGCTACTTAAGCACCTTGAGTCCACAAAAGCTTACGTCATAATAAATTTGTTAGTACTGAAGGTGCCACAAGACCCTTTGTTATTTTTGCTGGGGGGGGGGTAGTGTGAGGCATTAAATTATACACCTAAGTACTGTAAAGCAACAGTCACAGTCACAGATTCCTACACACAAAAGGCACTCAGCACTCCCCCTCTTTCTTCAGATCCAAATAACTTTCTCCTTTTGTCCCTCATTCTGCAAGTTAGGGTATAGGATAAGAGATAAATACATATAGGAGAGAGAGAGAGAACTTGGAAGAGAATGGCAGAGCTGCCACTTGAGCATCAGTATACAAGCTTCCTAAGCATTGTAAGATGAAACTCTGAATCTCAGCATTGTTCATTGTACAAACTTTCAAAAAACAGTGATCTCGCTCTATATTTCTTAAAATTTCTAAAGGATAGATTTACACCAGAGATTTGAATTTGCTTTCAGCAATGTATTTAGAAGGGCATGAAATACATGCTTTGTAAAGTTCATGCTTGTCCAGCTCTAAATTAGTGCTAAAAGTATTCTCCAGGCATTGTAATCTTAGCTTTTTGCCTCCCCCATCAGCACTCAGTAGCCAGACGTCACTTTTTGTCTCTACTGTCCTCTTCTGGGAAGTCTGGAATAGCTTTCAATGTGGCTGGAGGGTGGGGCGAAGAACAGGACCAGAAAATCTAACGCTAATCACCTCTGCAAGTGAATTAGGCTAAAACTAAATGTCCAGTCCACTCACAGAAAGTAGGGGAGGGGTCACCATACTTTAACAGCAAGACAAGCACACAGAAGAGAGGGCTCTGAACCCTCTACCGTTCTGGGCCTTACCTCCCTGAATTTGGTTGCTCCAAACCCTTTCCCCCACTGCTTCTCCTCACTTCTGTGGCGGGGGGGGGGGTACCCCACCTGCACCCTGCCACCACCACTGAAGAAGCAAGGAGAAGCAGCTGTGGCGTCCAGTGAGATCTCACAGGCTTTTTGGAATATCTTGCCGAAACCCAAAAACCACAGCCATGTGACCCTAGTAAATGAGGCTTCAGAGGTGTGGCAGGCAGTGAAATGGGGTGAGTGGCTCCTGCCTGGCACTTTTCATTTCCGAAATGAGGCAAAATTCAGAAATCAGCTAGGGGAAGGACCACAGCTCAGTGGCAGAACATGTGCTTCGCATGCAGAAGGTCCCAGGTTCGATCCACAACATCTCCAGATAGAGCTAATGTCTCCTGCCTGAAACCCTGTAGAGCTGCTGCCTGTCAGTGTAGACAATACTGAGCTAGATGGACCAATGGCCTGGCTCAATATAAAGCAGCTTCTGAGGTGCCTATTGTTAACAAGCAAATCCATCCCATGGAGTTTTAAAATGGCATCCATTGGATTCTAATGCTAAGAAACCAACCATACCATGCCGAATAGCTCTGGGGTTTCTTTGTGGGGGGTGGGGGGGCAACTGGGGGTTATCAGTCTAGCGGCAGAGCATAGGCTAGCACTGCCTGGGGCAAGAGCATTGGGGGCACCCCCAAGGGGGGTGGGGCTTGGAGGGAGCTCGCTGCAACCCCAAGTCAGGCCTGACCCAGGGGTGGAGCTACTGTGGCTGGCGCACTGCAACTGAGGAGAGTGAACAGCAACATTGCCGCGACTCTCTTCTCTCTAGATCAGGCTTGACCTGGGAGTGGAGCTGCATCTGGTTTCTTTCAGCTGTTTCAGGCTCTGATGAGGGAGCTTGTCAAAGGGATGTCTGGTTGTGCCCCATCAAAAAAATGCACCCAGGACCACGCCCGCCCCCCCAGTCCCGGCACCATTGTATCGGTCTAAATCTAAAGTTTTGTAATTCATCAGAAAACTATATTCCTTTCAAAAATCCCAGTGGAAGAAACAGGTAGACTGTATGAAACATGAAATGGGGTGTGGTGGAGGTGAGCACCTAATTTACAGAGCTGGTTCTGGCTCCCTGCAAAGGGCTTCTTGACTAAAGAAAAGAAACATAAAGGGATATCCCTTCCCATTCCCAAATGGGCTTGTGTGGTCTATTCTGACATTAAGCCCATAATGTTGTTATTTCAAGGGGTAAACTTTGTAAGAGAAGAAAGCCACATACATGGCAGCAAGGAAGGAAAATCCCTTCCAAAGTTAAACAAGCCCTTTGCGATGTTCCCTCCCGCTTAAGCTCTACTGCTCAGGGCTGATAGGATCCATCTCTACCAAAAAGGGTCCAATTTGTCATGTCATGCCCAGCTGTTAACCTCCCGTGGTGGAGCCATAGGGAAGACTTGCTTTCTCCTATTTATTTATTTGCCACTTGGACAATGGGAGCCCAGGGCCTGCTGAGCTCTTTATAATAAAGCCACCAACCATTCCCCCTCCTCATTCTGCTTGGCCCCCCCCCACCCACCAAGAATCTCCCCTCCTCCTCATGTCAACACCACCAGCCAAGCTGCAGGTGCCACTGGGTATTAACCCCTCCTTTGCTGGCCCTTCTATTGAAAGGCAATCACAGATGGGAGGGGGAGGAGAGGGAGGAGCTGAGAAGGAAGAACAGGGGGACATTTGGGTTTTGTACAAAAGAGTAAAAGGCCAACCGATAACCATTGCTCCGGAAAGCTTATTGCATCACTGCAGGGGTGCTTAGCAAAAGAGCAGCCAGGCAAAAAAAATGGGACTGCCTAGCCACCCAGAGAGATTGGGGAAGGGGGGCGCTGGCATGCTCACTCCGGCCCTGGGGACACTTAGCAACAGTGCCCAGGAGCCTGGCAGAAATGAGTGAGGACAGTATGCATTACAAGAGTTGAGAGTAGCACTTGTGCTGCTGAGCACCATGGGATCATTAGAGTGATGTCTATTGAAGCTATTCAAGGGCTGCAGGTTGCCATTATGCAACACATCGTAAAGACAAAGAACAAAGTGCCAACTCTTCCCACAGCAAACAAAAGGGTTACCTTGTATCCTCCTGTGCATCTGCACTAAGAAGAAATTCTCTGCCCCCCACAATCCACCTCATCCTAAAGCACAAAGGAAGTGGGGTGGTTTCATTAGGCACATAGCTAAGTAGACATGCCTTGAAAGGGGCAGACATGGTCAACTGCAACTTGATAGCCATATCAATACTGGGGGAGGGAACCCCCTGTCAAGCATGACTTGCCACTTGATAAAAGAATCTTGACTTTATTGTGAGAGGTTTATGGAGTTCTTCTTTGTTTAACTTCATAGGTAATTTAATAACAAGTTTTAAAGACTGTCACAGGAAGAAGATACTATAAACTAAAGGGCTGTGGATTCAGGACAAAGATACAGAGATACATTTATATTCAAAATCAGACAGGAAGAAAGGGATGACATGAATAGTTTTCAACTTTGGTAATTTCAAGTGTTAAACTTATATACATGTTAAAACCCAATAAAGTTAAGGAATAATTTTTTTTTTAAAACCAGCTTAGTTTTTAGCAGTGACACAGAGTAGCCTTTGGACAAGAGGCTTCCCCATGAGTTAGATCTTTCTAATCAAGTAGACTGTTTTAGAAGAAATAAAAACTTGAAAACTGTTTTTTTCCCCAAGTTAATTACTGTAGTGAATTCGGGGGATTGCATCATAACTGAGGTTTAGACTACTGTCCTGGTAACCCTTCCCAGACTTGAAATCTGGGAGAAATCTGGGAGAAATTCCCACCTGCACATCCCCCACCACTTCAAACCTATCTCTTAGCTTCACCCCTATTCAATCTGCCAGGATGACCAGACACCACAAGCCCCCCAGCAGAGGCATCAACCTACATACACCATTGATCATTAAGTACAGAGGAATCATCAGCTTTTATTCTTCATGCTGGATAAAAAGAGACATCTGGGGGAAGTGAGCTGGTCAATACAAATTTCTCAGACTTATGAGCATGTGTTATAGTTGGACAACACTCCCAAATCAAATATATTCCATCTTTCTTTCCCAACAGAGGCAGAAAGAGTTCACATGAGGTCCCAACATGTTCAACATGCACTGGACTACAAATGAGCCACAGGATAAGGCTCCACTGCTGTGCAGTTATTTAATGTGAACCTGGTGTGAATTTAGTGTGTGTATAGAAGAACCACCCACCTCTAATTGTGTAGGTAGGGCACACATACGTACAAATGCACATGCATTAGTTCCACTTCATGCAGAATATTATAAATGGTAGGTTGGGGCCATACTCCTTAGCAGAATGTGCATGCCAGGATCCTGTATGACCTAGTCTTAGGGCCCATACATAGAGGTACCTATGTGTGCTCATGGCATGGTCACCCCATGCATTCCTTAGAGACGCATATGTGATGGTTGCCATCAAATGTAACTTGTCTGTTGCTCTTTCTATGCCAGAGAAATCTATGGCTTGCCAAGGGGGCAAAAGAAAATAAGTATGCATGCTAAGTGTGCTCAAGTATCATCTCCATGTATTTTATTATTATTATTTTCTTGGGGTAGATTTTACAACCCCCCCCCAAAAAAAAACCAGACTGAATTCGGACCAGATGACCATGACAAAACCATTAAAAATCTTTGTTGGATTAACATGCTACTCATTTGGGGGGCAATGTGAAAATAACTCACATTAGGATATACATTCTAAAATGTGGGAAGCTCTATTCTTCTGTAAAGGGGGTAAGCAAAATGCAGATGAGGATCTATTAGTAAATCTCTGGGTGATTTGCAGTAGATCAACAACTATTCAACTATTTCCGTTTCCAACATATTTAACAATAGCAACAACAGAAGGGCTTCCAGCTCCCGCACCCCCAAGATTGTGCTTTTAAAAACTGATCAACAGCAACTCAGATGTAGATTAGTAATTGTATGGTCAGGTCATATTAATGCAATAGATCAGTGGTTTTCAACTAGCTTGTTGTGGCGCCCTGGGGTGCCTTGAATGGTGGTCAGGGGTGTTTGGGCAACACTGGCCTCTGTCCCTCTTTCCTTCCCTCCCTCCTCTGACGCCCTCTTGCATCTTTGCCTCCCAAATGCTTGCACAGCTGTTTGCTGCAGCAGCCCTGGCTACAAGCTCCACAGGTGAATGGTGCTTCAGGGGCTAGCCAGGGAGTGCTGGCTGCCAGGAGCTGCGGCAGCCTTGGAGTATGCAAGCAAACAGGCAAGGAAACCTAGCCAGCCAGTCCACCAGCCCTTGCTGTTGGGAATGGACATACAAGTCTCAGGCCCCTGTGTGGCAGTGTGAGGAAACACCTCTCTTTGAGGCGGAGGGGGGCAGAGCTCAGAGACCAGGGGTGGCAGCAGCAGCTGCCCAATGGACTCCCAAAGAGGAAGGAGAGGAGGCTGAGGGAACACTCCTAAGGGAGGGTGCCCAAAAAAGGGTAAGAGGATGCTAGCTCTGCAGGCAAGGGGTGACATAACTGGGCTCCTGAGCCCCACAGGGGTGCCACAGAAAGAATGTAGTTGGTCAAAGGAGCCGTGGATTCAAAAAGGTTGAAAACCTCTGCAATAGATAATTGGCTCTTCGCTGCCACCCACCTTCCACTCTGGCTACCATTTTGCATCTGCCTCTAGTTGGTGGATCTCTGAGTTCTTGTAAGAAACCAAGTAGATCCTGCAAGCCTGAAGTCTTTCCATCATGTTGCTATATTTATGTAGAATTCAAACTGCAGCTTCAAGTGCAACAGGCTAATTCTAACTGATGCGGAAAACAATAGGCTGGAACTGAAAATATTGTTATAGTTGCTCCTCTGACAATAACTGTATGCTTGCATTTCTGAATTATAATGGTGCTACACAAATGAGAGGAAACAAACATTTTCTAGCAATTCCTTTCATTGCCCCTCCCCAATCTGCTACATGACACTGGGTGCTAGCAAAAAGATCAAATTTAATGTTATGTTCAAAGGAGACCAATTTAATAACAACAGGGGCAAGGGGTTGGGCCAAGAAAAATTTAAGTTGCTAATAAAAATCAAACCCAAGCAGTTTGTAGCAGCAACAGCTTCACTGTTTCTTGCTAAGGGCCCGGTGCCATAAATAACCTTCCTGCATGAAGGCAGAGGAAAGCGAGGACGCAACAACACAAAATTTTTCATTTTTCCCCATAAATCACCACAGCGTGCGATAATATTTGTTTTTTCTAATGAGTCTCCTGTGATCCATTCTGGGAGCTAACATCAGGGCCTGTCAGAGGGTGATGTGTGGCGTACTTCAGCGCTTTGCAAAAACTGCCGGCTATACAGATTCTACCCCTCCCTCCATGTATTTTATGCTAAGTATTAATGCAGTCAAGGTTTTTTGTTTTTGTTTTTTCATTTTTCCTGGCGACTTGTGGCTCTTCCGTGTTCTTTACTAGATCCCAAAGACCTTCAAAGCTCTGTTGTAGAAGTACGCAGCTAAGAGACAGAGCAACATCTCTGCTGATATTTATTCTCCAGGTGAACAATCTGCCCCTATGCAAATTGCCCTCTGTTGTCATCTTACCGGCATGGACAACCCACTCAGCAAAGGCGAGTTATTCTAGATGACAAAACATACCTGCAGATGCTCTCCTACAAGGGCAAACTACATACACCAGAATAGTTATGTCCAATGCAGTGCTACACCATAGATTTTTTTTGCTTATGCAACAGAACATTCTCTCCCTCTCCTCCCTGTGCATGTGCCTTAATTCTGTTCTGAGGTTTTCAAACACATGGAGCAGATTTGGGTAGGGCCCTGGGTTCAAAACCCCATCGTGGAAGCAGGAATCCTTTTGCTGATGAGACACAGTAAGTGAATACCACCCAAAGCTTTTATTCCTCCTCAGCATTGAAGGGTGGGTGTTTGTTTGTTTTTTAAAACTTATTTTGCAGTTTATATTCATAGGGCTTCCATATGTATAGGAATCAGACCGTCAAAATGATGTCTGGGTGGATTTTCGCCGAATCGGCAAAAAGTCTGGGGACATACGGCAATTAGGGTGATTTTTAAGGGGAAATGCCTTAAAAATCAAAAAAAGTCCAAATATTTTTTTTGGGGGGTTGTCCCCATCCCCCAAAAAGCCAAAAACTTTGTCCGGATTTTCACTTCTGAAAATACAGCAACCCTATATTCAATAATTTGTGCCAAATTATTAACAATTAGCCAGCTGGGGTGGAATATATCTATCTTAAAATAGTAGTCTGAGTGCTCCAATATAAGCCCAGATTTTGGTTTACTAGGCCATGAGAAATTCTATTCTGGGAATGTTTTTGGTGCTGCTGTAATTTGGGATGTGTGTACACAATGAAATGCTGGTAATACCTCTGAATAACAGCACAGCACACTAAACAGTAAGTTTGCATGGACTGAATAAAAGCTCAAAAAAAATTGTACATTTAGACACCACTCCACTAGATGTAAGGCAGAGTGGTTTCTCTAGGCCAAGCCAAAGCCCTCTTGCTGGACTAGCTCTTTAGGATCATGAATTACATGGCCAAAAGGGGGGCATATTTGACCAAAACCAGAAAACCTGGTGCCCCTGCAATTTTTCAAGGGCCTCTTGGTCTTGAATGTGAAAATGACTCTTGAGAAGGTAGTCCATCAGTTATACCCAGAAGACAGCCCTACTGCCAATCCTCTCTTATTTTTATGCTCTATCAAATGGATCCTTCCGTATCAATCCAATACCTTTGATCAATACAAGAGCTTCATCTTACTGGCATCTGAAATCAGGTCTCTTCAGAAGCTTTCCCCATATAAACCAGATTTACCCAGCCTGCTTCTGCCGCCTGACTGACACACTTGGCAAGCCAACACAAAAGTTGTGTTGCTATATTTGCACTTGTTCTTCGAACAAGGAAGCAATCGGTACAGAGAGGGGCACAGTGCCAACAGCAAGAAAGGCACAGCCATTCTGCTCCCTCAGTACCTTGGATGTCACACAAGAGATCCAGAGAATAAAACCCTGCTTTCACAGAGGAAGGTTCTTGACCCAGATTAACAGGAAACCTGCAGCAATTTCAAAATGGGACAAGAGAGCATGTATGGGGAGTGGTTCAGCATAGAGAGTGGTCAATTGGTTGCAGCAAACTAAACAGAAAGAGTAGTGTTTGCATCAGAAAAATATTCCCCCGGTCTTCCTGTTATTAACACTGCCAACGGAAGCTGAGTGAGTTTGAAGGGCTATATCCACCACCATTCCACCATCATCATCACAGCCACCAACATCAACATTATTATCATGAACATCATTGATATGGCATTTCCAGACAGAAGATCCCATTGCTGGGGCAAAGCCAAGCTGGTGAGTTCTTCAGGGACCCATAACGTGACGGGCCCAGAGCAATGTGTGTTTATTCTTGGCCAATGTTAGGTATGGATGAAAGCGAGAGAGACATAGACAGAGAGAGAGGTAGTGAGATAAACACTGCCATGGGCCATTTCCATCATACACTCACAAGAGTATAATAAAGCCCTTGTAATATACTAGAACTTGTGTGGTCCTGGGCTCTAATTTGCATACTAATTACTCAGTGCAAATGGGAATGCAAGCAGGGCGGAGGGGAAGAGCGAGCAGGCGGACGAGGAGGCCCAGACTATTTGCTCTGCCATTTCATATCATGCTAACAAGCTAATCCGGCGTGCAGTTAGCTCCTGATATATAACTGCTCATTAGTATTATAATAAAGTACATGAAACAACCATAAAACGTTATATACTGCACAAGTGTTGTTTTCTTGCCAATTATCTGCGGGCGGATTTATCACCGCAGTTGTTGCGAATTCCCTTCGGTGAGGTTTGGGTCGAATAAAGAAAGGTGTTGGTGTGAGGAGGGGGGGCTGCTTTCAAGGGGGAGAACATGTGTTTTCTTAAGTAGCACTTACCGACACGCCATTTCATAAGGGAGAGAGTGCGTGAGGGGGAAATATTGCATCCTGAGCAGCTGCCGGGAGGGGAGGAACACAACCACGCTAACCCAAACAAAATACACAAAAAAGGAGAGAGAAAAGAAGCACAAACTTCAGCCTAGACAGAGCAACAAAGTTTAAAGCCCTCCTAGTATGGCCCCTATTTGGCTGTCTATCTTCTTTGCTCCAGTTTTAGAGTCAAATTGGGAATCCGGAAGGGGGTGTTGTTGTTAGGCACTCCACAATATAATCATCGCTACAGCACTTAACAAGCTTTTTACAGACATGAATTAATTAATCCACTTGGATTCAATGCTGGCGGGGGATATAAAACCTTTGCATGGATAGAATTCCCTTGTGTGTGTGTAGGGACGGGTGTTAACTACAAGTAGAAAATTGAGGCATTGAATGTGAAGGGACACGAAGACCAACCAGCAGAGAGGTAGGATCTGGATATTTAAGACCTCAGCCTTACTTTCTGACCGTTCATCTTTCACAAAGACTAACTCCAGACATAAGAAAAGGGCCCTTTCTACAGTTGCTCCTCCTCCCCAGTTCCAGTCTAGGGTGAAACAGAAAAAACAAGCTTCAGACGATGTTACACACACACCTAACTCAGGATCTGTAAAACCCCTACTATTCAAATTTTGGTACTGGGCGGTGACCTGGCTTAAAGCATCTCTACTCCAACAAATGGAATGACAAAGAATGAGGGTGTCCTCACTGCATCACTGTTTCTTTTTAGGGCCAATACTTTGTAGAGTGCTGGAACCATTCCAGAAGGTAAATCATAAGGATTTGGACATTAGGGACCTGAAATCTATTGGTCCTTGGGTATAAACACCTCCTTTGCTTCTCCAGTGGGCAGAGGTGCACTTACTCATCCCTCCTGCAATTCTCTAGATGCTGTCTAGGGGGAGTAATCATTTGTTCAGGATCTCCTTCTGATCATATTCTATTCATATCCTGTTTGGAACAGCACGAAACAGATTCACAGTAAAAGTAAAGGAAGTACTTTTAAGTGTGAAATTCAACAAATATCATCTTCTTTGATTCATAAGAAACTACTTCTTGAAGACCTAAGGCCTTAAGGTCTCTGTAGCCATGTCTTCTAATACACAGATTAAAAAACTCCGAAGCCCCAGGGTTCATTTAAAATTACTGAGGCCTATCAGTTACAAAATGGTGGTGCAGGGGCACAGATAGTCTCAAAATGGTGGCAGATGGATGCAGAGCTTGGCATAATCAGCTAGCAATTTCTTAACTTGTTCCTTCTATAACAGATTTCTTCTCTTTATCCTCCACCATTATATTAAAAACAATAATTGTTGTTGCTGCTTCATGTTAACCTTTTATCTCACTTTCTGATCTCCCTCAACACCTTCTTGAAGCCTCTCACCTCAGAGGAGGGAGAGCTCCCTTCCCTCTCCCTCCCTTGAACTCAAGTCCCCCAGTCATCTTTACTCAGCATGCAAGGAGCTACTGGCACTGGCTCAACCAAAAGCTTATAGCATGGCTAGTGGGGAGGGGCATGCAAGTGAGGAGACACTAGGCAGGTTGTACCACTGATGTCCACTGTTCCAGACTCTAGTAGAAGCATATAGAACCCAAATTACACTTCCTGCTATGGGGACAAGTGTGGCATGACAAGAGAACACAAAGCAACTGTGCTATATTGTGACCCTCCCAGTGTCATCTAATGTGCATACTTGCTTTTTTCCTACCTCCTTACCCGCAAAGGTAATGCCATACTTGTGCCCCCCTTCTCTTGTTGCAATTGATATTTCCTTTGCCATGTGATATGAGCTTCAGCTGCAGGGACACGGGTGACGCTGTGGGTAAAACCTCAGCGCCTAGGACTTGCCGATCGTATGGTCAGCGGTTCGAATCCCCGCGGCGGGGTGAGCTCCCGTCGTTCGGTCCCAGCTCCTGCCCACCTAGCAGTTCGAAAGCACTCTTAAGTGCAAGTAGATAAATAGGTACCGCTTTATAGCGGGAAGGCAAACGGCGTTTCCGTGTGCTGCGTTGGTGCAGGCTCGCCAGAGCAGCTTCGTCACACTGGCCACGTGACCCAGAAGTGTCTCCGGACAGCGCTGGCCCCCGGCCTCTTAAGCGAGATGGGCGCGCAACCCCAGAGTCGGTCACGACGAGCCCGTACGGGCAGGGGTACCTTTACCTTTATGAGCTTCAGCTATGTAGTTTACTTACGTGAGTAGTAATGGTGGAGGAAGAGATCCATGAAACTGTGAAGATCAACTTTTGTATTCAGGATGCATCATGAAGGGCTCTAGCCACACTTTCTTTTGCGCCATACTTCCTAGGCACAGGTCTGGGATTTCTAGGTCAGCGTCCAAGCAGGTTTTTTGTATTGTCCCACCACTTTCCCTGGGAAAACCCATTGTTTACCACTGATTGTCATTTGTTCTGATTCAGTGGTAAACAGCAGATTTTCCCAGGGAAAGCAGTGTTCAGGCACAGACACAGAAATTCCGGACCTGTGCCTAGAAAACGCAGCACAAAAGGAAGTGTGGATGAGCCTGAAATCAGTAAATTTCTGTGCATCCTGCTTAAAGGAAGTGATCTGCAATATTCTGTAGGTTACACAGTTCAAACAGTTTAAATGTTTGTATCAGGCAGCAAAAATGTCTATGCTGTCTCATGCTCACCATTCAAAGCGTAGCTGCACACAAGGTACACACACATTTCTGCTACAGTCACAAAATGCTGTACAAAAAGCTGAAATACACAGTGTATGAATAAATGCAAGTCTCTTGTAAATATAACACAGTGTGGCCTTTTAATATTTGCATATAAGCATCCCTAGCTATATAGTTGCCCTCAGTGCCACAGGACAGAAACTAATTTGCACCTATACAAATAAGGTACTCTTGGATCTCCACTAATGCAAAAAAATCTACAAAATTATTGCTTGCTTGTAGCTACAGAAACACACTTAAGTACATACACATGTGCACACATATACAAGCACAACACACATACACAGTCAAAGCACCAAAACACACACAGCAGGTACTTTTTCCGTACAGGCACAAATACACAGAATAAAAATACTGTCACACAGACACACTCTTTTATTCTCTCTCTTTCTCTCTCTCCCCTTTCTTCAACATACACACACACACATATACAGGCTCCCTTGCTGTGAAGCATTTGCTTATTTATGGCTTGTTTTTGTCACCAAGAAGTGGGACTGACAGCTCTCTGCGGTTGGGCTCTGCCTGTCTAACTCCATAATAAGGGCCATGATATCCATTCTGCTGCCAGCAGGGAGTGAACTGCCCCCTCCCCAGGAGAACTGCAAAAGGAGGGGGGAATGTTTACGAACTCCACAGCTTCTTAGCATCACAATGGTGAGTGCAAAGGGCGACCCTGGCTCATCTACCTCCTTCTCTACTTTTGAGCTAAAAGGAGCAAGTGATGCACATACAAGGAGAATATCCTAGTTCTTAACATGACTCGGCCCTTATCCACCTAGAAAAGATGCAGAAGCAACTCAGCAATGTTAGTTCTTCATGCTTTCATAACTTTCACCTGTGGACTAGGACTGGCCAGTAGCCAACTTAGAGCTGTTCAATTTGCCTTTAAGACCAAAGTCGTTTTATTCTTAGATGCCGACAGGCAAACTAAAGCAGGGACAGTAAGTAAACAGGCACAATCATCATTATGAAAATTCTTTAAATGAAAAGAAGGTGTCTGTGTAAAACAGATGCTTCAAGCCAATGAAGACCAGCCCCACAGCTTGTGTGCAATGGAATGTTTTCTACATGCCCCTTGGGTATTGTGAAAAAGTTACCAATCTCAACAGGCAACAAGGTTCCAGCATCAGAAGTGCTCTCAGGGTCCTGTAGTTCTGAAGAACTTACCAACATACATGTCCTGAAGTTTCCAGCAGGAGCAAAGGGACACCCAGCAAGACTGATCTGGGCTGCCATGCCTAAAGATCCCAATGATACGAGTTGGTGACCAGTAGGGGAGCTGCTGGTTACAGCCTTTTTCCCAGGAGATAGACGGCAGTAAAATGATTGCTACATCCTTTCAATAAAGATTTTGTTCCTTGTTCCCAGACAGCTTGTGAAATTTTTTAATGCTTCTCGTATTTCCAGCGAAACACACACAGAAGAAATCTGCTTATCAGTCCTGGAAAACCCTGATAAATGGATGACACTTTTTCCCCTCCCTTCCATTTTCTTTCTTTCTCGACTTTTTTTTTCATGGGCTAAAAAAAAAGAAGAATCACCCAGTGTGTTTTATAACAGCCTCTCTGCATTTCAAAAGCTCAACAAGCGCTCTCTGCTCACCCTGATAAGCCCTGGGCTCTTAGTGTCTTAAATACCTTTGACAAGCTATACATTACAGCGCTAATAATTTGCCAAATTTGGGCCCATAATATGATATCTGTAAAACGTCAAGGGCAGTAATGCGATTAGCAAGCCTCAAATGAAATATCGAACATTCAGCGTTTAGGCCCTGAATAGGGAAAGAAAGGAAAGGAAATCAATTTCAAAAGCGGGAGGGAAAGAGGCGATAAGCGTGTAATAAAATGGGCAAGCAGTGGAGACGGTTCAAGCGCAGTAAAGAAACTACAGCTCACTTTGCGCTCACTCCCTCGGAAACTTTCACAAATTGGTCAAAATGCAAAGTGTCCAAATAGCATTCGGTTGCCATAGAAATGCAGAGTGATTGAGGGGGATGACTGCATCTGACCCCCTCAACCCCCTCCCACACAACGCCATGCCCCCAACAATTTGGGTTCATAAAATTCAGGATGTGAAACTCAGAGAAGTCTGAGGGTGGGCTGCCCCCTCCACTCCGCTCGGGGTGAGAGAGTCGTAATGGACTAATTATTGTAGACCACTCTTCAAGCCTAAAAGAAACCGTCGCATTCCATGGCGGCAGACTAAATAACAACATCCCCACACCTGCAGCTTTATGAGCCCCTTGCTAGGGGAACTTTCCTGCTTCCCACTGATGTTTCGGACAGTCTCCAGCAGGCAAAGGGCAAAGCATTTCCCCGCTCTACCCTGTATCTACATATGCAAATCCTGATCCAACTGCATTTCGGCAAAGCCTTTTTTCTTGAAGCAATGATGCTGGCCTCTTTAAAACCAGGGCCCACCACCTTGGAACAATGAAGCCAGAAGCAGGTGCAAACTCAAAAGAGCCCCACATTGCTAACGTCATGAGGAAAGCTGGGTCAAAAATATGCACTTAGACTCAAAAGATGCCATTATCCAGTGACTAATGGGACTTCCAGCCATATGACAGAGGTGACATGCTCAGCAAAGTTAACAGTGTGCCACTTGGACACAAAGGCCAGTCAAAGACCAGGAGTTCTATTTAGTGCCCTACTTCCTTTGGCTATATTGTTTCTTCTGCACTCCAATACCCCAGACATCTCTGAATACTCCAGAAACAACTGCTAAATCCTTTGTCTGAAAGAGGTCACTTTTTGCAGAAAAACCCAGTACTGGGCAATGAGCTTTAGGTGACACTCTATACAGAGCAAGAAGAAAAGAAGTCCATCCCTCTTGCCATGTCCTGCATTTCCCACATGTAGTGAAGTCGGGGCCACCCAGATGTTCCTGTCTTTTAGTATGCAAAATCAGCATGAAAGGAGAGGGGGTTGCAAGAACGATCAAGAACTGAAAACAAGCAACAGAATGAAGAAGACCATTTGTTTAATCTAAAAATAGCTGAAGGATCGCTTCTTCCTCCTTAAAGCAGCCTCTCAACTGGGTTCATCTTCGGAGGCCCTGTGTTATGTTCAGCCACCTAGATAGGAAAAGCTAGAGAGATGCGAGACAGAGCCTTTTCAGTGCTGGCATGCCAGTTGTGGCACTCACTCCCAAGAGAGAATAGATTGGCCTCCTATTTCATGTTGTTAAATGAAATCAATGTATTTTTTCATTCCAGCAACCCTTTACTATGTTTTAATCCTACTTTTTTTCCAAAACTGTTTTGGTTGTTTAAACTTGGTTTTGTTTTTCAGTGTGTGTGTGTGTGTGTGTGTGTGTGTGTGTGTAATATTATTATTACTATTACCCTGCCCATCTGACTGGGATGCCCCAGCCACTCTGGGTGGCTTCCAACATAATATACAGAAACACAACGACAGAACAGAACAGAACACACTAAAAGCAGCCCAATACAAGGCTGCCTTTAGATATCTACAGAAGGTCGTATAATTATCTCTTCGACATCTGACAGAAGGGCGTTCTACATGGCGGGTGTCACTACTGAGAAGGCCCTCTGCCTGGTTCCCTGTAACTTTACTTCTTGTAATGAGGGAACTGCCAGAAGGCCCTTGGAGCTAGACCTCAGTCGTTGTTAAAGGCCTTGGGAGTCCTTTATAGGGACCAAAGGTAGTATAGAAATGTGTCAAATAAATAAATAAATGGCCAAACAGGTCTGTGGCCTGGAATACTTCAACAACTGCTTTATCCCTCATGAACCTACCTACACATTAAAATCTTCCATTGAGGCCCTGCTCTATGGGCGGGATTCAAGTACCGGTAAGTTGCTGCATGCATGGAACTAGGTCTCCTCGCAGAACAGGACTTCCCACCACCCACTTCCCCTAAATTTGCTCTGGATGACTGGGTAAACTTCCAGAACAGGTTTGGTGGACATGAGGGGGCCATGCACAGGGGGGAGGAAAGAAGGGAAAGTCTCATTGCATGAGCAGGCCTTGTTCCACACACACATACCCCACTTAAGAGTTAAGTTGAATGCCACCCTATGTGTCTTCTCATCAGAGATATAGTGGACGGGCACATGGGATATAACCTTTTCAGCAGTGGCGCTCACACTGTAGAACTTCCTCAAAGCATGAGTCCTTCTCTGTTATGGTCTGGGCTGTTGGCAAAGATGGTCCTTTTCAAGTGGTCCTTTGGTGTCTTGTGTGTATTCTGCTGCCACTTATTTACTGCTCTTGATAGCTCAATGCTCTGCTGAATGGCTGCAGATTTTTTCTTGTTGCATATTAATGTTGTTTAAAAATTTTACTAGGCTTTAATGAAGTTTTGCTTGCTGCCTTGTGGGTTTTCAAGTGGACAGGCAGGAGAGAAATGTTTTGATAAATACAAATTTAGAACAAACTGAGAGGTCAAAGAACATGAGTGGAGGAAAGAACTTGGTACCAGAAGGTACCTTTGAGCCTACAAGGGGGAGGCAATAAGAAGCAGTTAGCTACAAGAATAAAATAAAAGAAGCTAGATGCAACTGCATCACAAACAACTTAGGCATTCTTAACAAGTAGCCAGTTCAGTCACAGACTTTCTAGCATGGTGATCCAATCACAACCACTCATTTCCTGTTAATCAAAATAGGGCTTTCTTCTGCATTAAACTGCAGAGAAGGTTGAATGGGAGTTCCCCAACCTGTACTAGACAGATTTGCTAGATGTCATGGTTTGATGCAAACAATTTGGGATTTTGACCATCAAAAACCTTATGGGTCACCAGTTACTGTCCAGGTTTGATTCTAACACCTGGTAAGTTTAGTTAAACTTGAATATGATACCTTGTGGTTCAAAGCCACATACTCTATTGGTCTCCAACTGGTAAGTCAAGACCTGGTCATAAGTGGGTCACTAAAACAGCACTCCCACCATGGCAAAAAAATGTAAGTTTGGGTTGAAGGTGTGTCTGGTGTCCGAGAAGGTTGATGACTCAGTGTCTGTGAAAGTGGGGGCTCTTTGGTGCAAAGAATATAGCCAAAAAACTCCAAGGCCTACTGTCCTGTGATCACGCTGCAACCCACTCAAAGGGCACCTCATGACAGTACACCGGCTTAGGGCAGCGTTCAAGTGGAATACTGTCAGGGTGACCAAACATACCTAACCAAAAATCACCCACAATCTAGTGAAATAAAAATATCCTGAGAGCAATGAGCCATAATGTAATAATATTTTAAAATGAGCAATTAGAATACAAACAAACCGAAATCCATTGATGAAGCAATCCAGGACGCAATACTCATACAACAGATTGTTAATAAATTCTCAGATCTTCCATGAATTTGTTTTTAAAAAAATGAGGGGATGCGTATATTCATGTTGTCCAGCTGTAGGCAACTCTACCGCAAAAGTGCCAGGTCCCTAATGGGAATAAAAAAATCTGAGCAAGGCTGCCTTCCTTTGCCAAGCATGGAATGGCCATTACAAGGCCACTTCTTGCGGCATCACGAGTCATTAAAGCCAGGTGAGCTGAGGGAGCCATCAACTTGGTCCAGACGACTTCCCCAGATGTGACCAGCTCTCAGGATATAGGGGGAGCCCCCCTCCTGCCACGGACATACACCCCCTATCCAGCTCCTCCAGACATAACATTCCCAGCATTGGTTCACTTTCCCACCCCGGACCCCACCAGCAGGAGCGTTCTAGGCCATTTAACAGGAGGCCGTGTTTGGTTTTGAACAGATGTTTCTTTCCCCTCACAATCTCCTGCCGCTGTGCAAACCTTTGAGCCGGGACTGGAAATGAGTTCCACACACTTGCATACAGCCAGTCAGGTGCACATTCAGCAGCTATTCAAGCACAAGTTCCAAGATGAACATGTGTCGCCAGAAATATCTAAACAACTATGGACAAGAACAGAGATTGTAATATTTAATGTTGGCCTTTCTCCAATCCTTTCTAAAAAAATGAATGGACTTCAAAATTGTAACCAGGCTAAAATGCAACTAGGTTGTGTGTTTTTTCTCAATTCAGATCAAAACTGGTTTGGAGGGGGGAATGCATCAAAATGCAGTACGTATTTCATAAGAAATGACAGGATGGATACAGTATAGCTGGACTGCGGCTAATATCATGTGTACACCACTTCCCAAGCTAGTAATGGGAATGCACTGGGTGCAGAGCAAATGGGAGTGTGTAGATAGGACAAGTACAAATGTTTATTCTTGATGCATTGTCCACAAATTTTTCAATCATATGTACCACAATCCTATTTTTACTCAGAATGTACATCATAGGTCCTAAAAATAGGCCTATCAACTTTGGAAGTAATTGCAGGAACCAAATTATTAGCTTAGGCTGTTTTCTACTTGGAGTACATGAGTCTTATAGTGGATAGCTGAAAAGTAAGTAGGCTTGTGAACGTTGCTATTGCGAAAGACCAGAGTGGGCAACATATTGACTGTATGTGGCCAGATGACCATCAGAAGCTGCTCCCCATACCTATCCCCATCATTGCTTTCACCATATTTGGTTTGGTAGCTACTAGGAGCTAAGGCCACCAAGCATCTCTCCTCAAAAGTGTTACAGGAAAGCCTTGTCCCTTTCTACTGCATGAGAATGATGAAAAACATTCAGAGAGTTAGAATAATTGCACAGCAGCTTTGATGTGCTTAATGGCTAAACTAAAAACGGTCCATTCTTCCTAAGGAACCCTTGAAAGATCCCTTCTTCCTTCAATTACCTAGTCACAAAAACCATTCAGATCAAGCTCTTCCACGCCACCATTTAAATATGAGCTGTCTGATATAGGATCTCCAAAAGAGCCAGAGATGCTGATAAAGGCTGTAAGGACCCTATGGTTGTCAAGGTCTGGAGTCCTGTCCCCATTTTCGCATTTCCCACCATTTAAAAAAAAAAACTGTGTGTGGGAGGAAACCAGAAAAAAATGGCACAGAAATAGGGTTTTCCCTTTTTTTCTGCCCCCCCCCCCCAGGCCTTCACATCTCTAAGGGGCCCAGAGAAGTCCCACTCTGGCTTCTTCCTCACACAGCAAATTGTCATGACCTTGGAGTCAGATTCCTCATCTTCAGCAGGTGAAGACAAGGACTCCGAAGCAGAAGTGGAAGGGTTTGCAGGGCAAGCCTTAGAAGCGCTCTCAGATGAATCTGCTGGGTCAATGCTCCTCCAGCCTGCATTTTTTTTAAAGGCTGGTACATGTACTGCAATTATCTTTTGGGTGTCCCTTCAGAAACAAGCAAAACATTTGAATCATCAGAAACAAAATGGCTAGGATGTGCTCAGGTTAGGGACAAGCAGAAGTGGCGATAGAGAACACCCACCAAAACATCACCATGCAAACATGATAATATTGCCTGCCCAAAATAATGTGATTTTTGCCCAAACTTCCACACCAATGATGACTGCAGATTTATAACTGGTTATCTTCAACTTAGCCAATTTTCTGCGATATGTGAAAATCTGAATTAAATGTAACAAAAGTATGGGCTGGCATTTTGATGATGATTTGATATAGACCCTGCATGACACTTGCATGCACACGCTGCTGAGTTTGCACAATGAACTTCCACTTGGAAGTAACCGAAGCTGAAAAAATTAATAGGACTCATCACAGTGACAAAACACACGGAAAGTGGGAAAACTAGGTGCACTACAATCCTGATTTGCAAGTGTGGGTGGGACCAAAGCAGTGTTCAAAAATTGCACGGCTCCAATGATGAGTAATTTGCCTGAGTGCCATCTGCCATAAGCCTATTTGCACAACACAACAACCTATTTATGTGGGCAGAGCCTGAAACACATATTTCAGCCCAGTTGTCCTCTTTACAGAGTAGAGTCACTTAAGCTATCAAGGCTGCAAATCAATATGAAGCTTAACTTCCATTTCAAACTTCTGCTATTGCTGTTCTGGCCAGGACCAAGGAGGCTTAGCCCACACCTCATGTTTCCACCACCAATCCCAAGGAAAGCTCTACAGGTGGTATTTTTGCAGGCACATTAAAGTGCCATTCCCAGCAGTGGCAACAACAACTTGTACAATTCAGAGGAGATCAATTGTTTGTGTAGATTAAGTGATGGATATAAATATACATGTACAAAACAGGGGCAACAAACATGGGCCCAAGAAACATCCCCAGAGAAAAGGACAGGGGGAGATAAAATCCCCCAACACAGAATGGTAAAAAAACAAACAGCCGTTTTCACCCCCCAAACCGTATAATTTTGTGTAAATTTTTACTTTAAACATCTCTTTTTTCCTTGAGCCGTGATATAGGCCCTGTCAAAACCAGGGGCAATTACTGCCATTAGGTTGCCATTATGTCACTGCCGCTCCCCCCATTACGAAGGTCTCTAGCACACAGAGCTATAATCTTTGTTCACTCTCGCTCCATCACTCCCAGAAGGAACAAAATTGTTTTTTTTTTAAGTGTCTTTATTTTGCCCCTGTCAACTCTGAAAAGGAAAGAAGGAGAGGAGGGGGAGAAAAAGGAAAGAAGAGGGAGAAAAGGAGAGAAAGCAATGGGCAACATTTTTAACTATGAGGTTGCCAGACAGACCACAGTTGAATTACCTATAATCTTAGAAGAGGAATTCTGCCATCCTGTGTAAGGATCCAGAGATACCTAGCTGTCAGAGTGTTGGTAGAAAGGAGAGTTTCTTTTTAGCCAGCTTTCTGCCATCTTTTCCATAAAGAATACTTGCTATCCTGCCATTTCTTGTTTGCCCCCTCTATCTACAGACTATGGAATCATGATAAGTAAATGAGAGCACCTGCCAGAGCCTGCCCACCACAGCAAACTGCCTGTGTCTACCTTGACAGTCCTAGCATTGTATAGCTTGGCTCACTTACTCGAACCATCTGCATTAAAAAAGGGAAATAGATTAATTGTGCATGCACATGTCACAATGCATCTTGTTTTGTCCTGGTCTCTGTCCTAAGCTAAGACATTCCTAGAGCAACCCTAGCACCAGGTCTAACAGTATGGGACATGATTCTGTTCCAGCATTCTGCTCGAGTCCTAATACTGTATGTGTACATCCTATCTGTGTCCTTCTCTGGGTGCCCGTCAGCATGAGAAGGCAGTGACAACAAAAGACTGGGCATTGGGAGTTGGTTAGGGGGTGGCATTCCAGGGGGGAATTTTCTCTCCATGAGCATATTCTTTTTTTAGCATTTGGGACCCAGGTTAAGACTTTGTTTGCTTGTTTAGACAGGCTTTTTAGAGGTGTTGGCAGATTTTGTATCCTACTATGTTATTACAGCTTTAATGGATGTATTTATTTCTTATTGTGCTTAAATATAATTCTAAACTGGTGCCTGTATCAAATTGATATGGGTTGGTAAATAAATGTTGTAAATAAATGTCATCAGAGGTGACTGCTTTAAGAAGTACTGAGCGATAGTCAAACCCACGCAGAGAACCTCAAAAGGCCAAAGATGCAAGGCTTCCCGAGTACAACTGGTTCTTCTGTTGCAACTGGACTCCTGACTACATGACATTATAGTGCAGGGAAAATGAGCAGCAAATATGGAGAGGATGGGTGCTATTTTTCCTGAAGTCTGAGGCAATGACAACTCTGTATATTTGACCATGTCTGGCCTGGTTACAAGAGGGTTTATGCCACACCACTTACTAAAGGTACAGTTAAGTCTCATTCTTCCGAACATATTGTAGGTTACAAAAAAAGTGGCTAAACCAAACCCCATTATATTACAAAAACCTAGATTTGCCACAGAGCGTACACTCAGTAGGGAGCCAAAATCAATCTCAGCTCTGATGAGTCTATCTACATGACAGGTCTATTTTTCAAGCATCTGTTTGTCCCATTCACACTTTACTTATTTTAAGGGTACACTTTAACAAAACAACAATATAGGTGCAAATCTAAAAATATAGGAAGTAGGAAGAAGTCTGGAGCAACAGAGGGCATTTCCTGCAGCAGCATCACAACCTGTCTGCCAAACCGTCAGGGAAGGGAAGGATATTTTTGTGGCGGATCTGGTCTACATCTGAATCACTTGGGACTGTAGCTTTAAAGCTAGATTGACAGCAAGGAAAATGAGAGTGATTGGGCTGGAGTAGAACACCTGACAGTCACATGGGACAAAGGCCCCAATCCATCAATTCTAATACAGCCCTGGAAGTGGATTCTCTATCAGATACTATAGTTAATACAATGCTTTGTTAAGGGGATGCCCTGGAGACAAAAATGACTGAGTGAGCAGGACAGATGAGAATTCATTTCCCGGCCCGGTCTAAAAACCAACTTGCTGATCTCTTGCGCCCCTTCTGAAGGAAGTGGGATCAGCCTCTGCACATCAGTGCCACTGTTGTCCTCCTCTCCACCCCGCCCCCCATACCCAGAGAGGAAAGGGACCTCCCAGAACCGCTACTGCTTTGAATGCAAAGGTCTCGCCCACCCTTTCATGGAGAGAAAGGAAGCCAGAACATGACAGACACTTTGGCTCCCACTGACGAAGGGCTGACCTAGCAGAATGAAAGCTCCCCACCCGAGTGTGAGAGAGGGGGAAGGGAGGGGAGGTCCCTGCCTGCCAACCACCCACCCACCCAGCCTGCTAGTGTTTTGTTTTTGTTTAAATCAAATCAAGAATGCCTTTAAGCAATTCAGTGAGGACTTTCCCTCCCCACGCCTCCTCTAACTCCCCCATCTTTGTCATGCCAGCAGCAGTCCATAGTAACTGTAGCCTGACCCATTGTGAGGGTAGTGATTCAACCAGTCACAGCGCTCCAATGGTTAGCACACCAGCCTGCCTTCTCTGCGGACATAGACTTTGTTACCCTCTTAACCCTGCCCAGCTGAGAGATTGAGCCTGGAGTTTTTTTGGCTGCCGGTTTCTCTCCCACACATTTCACATTTGCAATAGCAGGTCTGAAAAGTGTCCCAGAAGGCAATGGCCTCCTGCCTTTACTTGGGCCCAATCAGCCGTCAGTTTGGAATTTACATGCTCAGGATCAGGGTGCAAAGTCTCCTATGAGAAAACACAGGACACTCTTTCAAATTAAACCGATATTAGCTCTACCATGAGGTAGACCAAAATAGTAACCTTGTGATACAGATTTTGGGAGCCACTGACAGGTAGCAAATTGCTTGGCTGGAGTTGGTTGGGTTTTGTTTTGCTTTATTACAGTGTCAGTGTGTGACCATTTGAATTTTCCACCTCAGGTGCTTAAGTGTCTTGGGACAGCACTGGTTACATGGTGTTATAGGAGATAATGACAGGTTTTTGTAACAAGCTGGTGGGAGGGCCTGGATCCAAAGGAACTGTATGTGGAAAATAGAGTAACAAGTGTGCTGAAGACACATTTCCTTTGTAGTTTCAGCACCGTGTGTGTGTGTGTGTGTGTGTGTGTGTGTGTGTGTTTGGAGAAAGACCTTGACTATTTCAGTAGTTCTCCATCTGGCTGGCTGACCTAGGTGCAAAAGAAGACATGGAAGGAAAATGCAGTATTTCAAGATATATGTTACATATGAAATGAATTTTATTGTTTTTCTATATTAAACAATTTGTTTGTATAATCTGCAACTTGGTTTTAAATCCATTTTGACTTTGTGACATCATTGCCAATGTATGCTACAAATTTGATGCTACTCATTTACTTTCTTGTTAATTAAGAAATGAACATGATTCTGAGGGATATGACAAAGAACTGTCTTACAGAGTATTTTCACAAAACACTTAAATTAGTCATGCAATTTTGTGGCACAGTGGGTCAGTGGGTCTAGCTGTTAACCAAAAGGTTGGTGGTTTAACAGCTAGACCCATTGACAGGGGCAGCTGTGGGTAGGATTCCTACATTGCAGGGGGTTGGGCTAGAGGACTCTCAGGGTCCTTTCCAACTCTACCATTATGATTCTATGTAGAGCAATCCCAGACATGTCTACTCTGACATAACTCCCATTAACTTCAACTGAGCTTTCTCTCAGGTAAGCAAGTATAGAACTTCAGCCTAAGAATGCTGCTTGCTCTATTTGAACTACCTTTGAACACCATTCTAAAATGAGCGAAAGGTAGAAAAATAATGTCACACAATCATTACATTATATTAATTATATTATATTATTATAATGAACTCATGGTCCCTTCCAATTCTATGATTCTATTCTACTGCCACTTCCACCATGCATATACATCCCATTTGAAAGAGTATTGCTAAAAGTCAGGTCCCTGGCTCAAGGAAGAAAACCGAAACGTAGCCAATTTACTTTCACCTTATTGACCCATTTAAAAAAGGGCTGATTTATGAATCATGTTCAAAAAGTCCAATGGGAAGGTTCACCTACTAATAAAAACATCAGACCACTGCATAAAATCTGCCATGAGGCCCAAGTCTAGCAATTTTCAAATCTGTTTTGAAAAATAAAGCAGGTAGAATCATGGGAACCTTGAGCTGCTACACACCCTTGAGTGACAGGTAGATTGACTTCGAAAATTAAAGAATTATAAATCCTGATGACAATCACAATTAGGATGCTAACAAAACCAGCACAGCATCTGCAAAAGACAATAGACTCTGTCTTTATCTTCTGGTATTGTATCAGTCTGTAGGCCAAAGAGCAGATAGAGGAGAACTAGCTAACATAATTTATATAGAGTTTTCAAAAAGCCTTTGACGAGAAGGCTACTAAAGAAACGAAGCTAATGTAGGGTGGGAGGCAAAGTATTGTCACGGGTCAGAAAGTGCCTAAGAAAGAGAGGAGCTGGGAGTGGGAATGAACGGCCACTTTTGGTCCAGGCAGAAGATTAACTGTGGAGAGCCCCTGAGCACCATACTCTTTAATACACTTATTAATGACCTGGGAAAGGGGATGGGTGCTGAGAGGGCAGACTTTCAGCGGACAAGACTCGAACAAAGCGAAGGAAATGCAAGCCAAAATGAGGTGCTGAGCTACACACACAGTTTTGCCTACAGGGATTTGCTATTCTCAAAGCTGGATTTAAACCCTACAGAAGCTATTTTGGGATAACCTAGGAATGAATGTCCACAACTTTTGCTATCTTTGGCTCAACAAAGTACAAGACACACAATGTCAGGGAACTTAAGAAGAATCACCAATCTCAGATGCAATGAGAGAAGCATTTTATAAATGAGTATGTTTACACGACCATTAGCATGATTTAGCTACATCGTACAGAGATATCTGCACCACTGCGGCTAAAGTGGCATCCAACTCTAGGACAGAGACATGCTGTTTTAGTCATCTTCCCTTGAAAGTAATCATAAAGCTATTCACTAACAAAAAATTTAAACACAGGTAAAGGTAAAAAGGTAAAGGACCCCTGGACGGTTAAGTCCAGTCAAAGGTGATTATGGGATGCGGTGCTCATCTCACTTCAAGCTGAGGGAGCCAGTGTTTGCCCACAGACAGCTTTCCAGGTCATGTGGCCAGCTTGACTAAACCGTTTCTGGTGCAACAGAACACCGTGATGGAAACCAGAACGCACAGAAATGTCGTTTACCTTCCTGCCGCAGCGGTACCTATTTATCTACCTTATTTATTTACCTTACCTAAACACAAGGACATGCCAGTCTAGGTCACCCTGGGCCACAATGGCAGCCCTCAAACATTACCATTGCCAGCCCAGCCAGAAACACATAAATTCCTTGTGTTAGACAGCTATATAGCCAGGAGAAAAGGAAGGAGGAAAATGAGTGTAGCAGCACCAATTGCTGCTGAAATTCCAGTATTGGGGTTGGGGTCAATCCCTGAGGTGGTGGCAAAATGACCAACAGTGCCCTCCAACTGGCACTGTAACCCTACTACTTATTCATGTGAGATGTGCAGCTTGCACAGTAGCTCATTAGCTGAAGTGTGAACACCGCCACTCAGGGGCAATTGATACTTAATCCTTAGCTATTCACACCTCAATAATGGGGAGCAAATTAACCCTCACTATCCATCTCACCTAATTCTAATGGACTCCTGGGCCACACTCCCATTTGTACTATATCACTGAGGAGGTACTAGTAGCAGTCATTTGGTCTGCCTCAGTGTGTAACAGGTCTATAAATGGAAAACAGAAAATACTTATATACAACATGACTGTGTGTAAGTTTAGAAAAAAGGAAGCACAATTCCCTGTAACAATAAACAAGGACAAGTTTGTGAAAGTTACAGCAACCCAAGTGTGAACAAGGTCTTGATAATGGGATGGCTCAAAAAGAGTAACCTTAAGGTTTGAGCCTATACGAAAACAAAGAATAGGTACAGGCCTTACAGCCTCTGCAAAAGTGGAGGGGCTGAGTAATACTTCTGTAAGAAACAGGGAATGGAGTTAATGGAGTACAACCATCTGACACTGCCTAGCAATTCATGGATTTACTCCCAGAGGACCTGCCCTGAAAGCAAACATCTTCCCACTCCGGCAACAGCTTTCAAAGGGTTAAAATAAAAACTTCCATAGAAAACCAGGAAGGGGGAAGGGAAGAGAAAAGGCACTGGAGAAAGAGGGACAGAAAGTTAATTGAAAATGCTGTTTAATTTTTCAGCTCCACTGGACTACACCCCAGCACAGATGGTTCATCAAGACAGTCTCTGTCTGTATCACTGTCCTTCCCAGCCTCTCTTTCCCGTCCCGTCCCCCTTCTGCCTAGTCGCCTTTAAAAAGGTGGGGGGGGGGGGAGCACAGCAGGCAGTAGCTCAGAAAATGAAAAAAAGGCAAGTTAACACAAAAGCACATTCTGTGCCGCTCTTTTCAAGGCACTGGGACAATGCTCCCAACTTGATCCTTTCATAAAGGGAATGTTTCAGGGTCAGAAAACAGGACACATTAAGCCTGAAGAGGCTGAAGCGCTAGCCATTTTGCTGCTGACTTCGGTGGCCGGTTACAGGCCCATAATGGAGTTGGGAAGCTTCTTGCCTTTATTTATTTATTTTAAAGCCACTGTTTCTTCAGGGCCACCCCAATCTCAGGACTGCCTATAGCAGACACTGTCTCCTGCCTTCCCCCACTATCCCTACTGCTTTCTCTCCCTCAGTACCCACATTTGTTAGCCAAAGAGAGCATCCTCTTAAACGGATTACTCGGACGAGACACCAACTGTAAAAGATTTCGAAGCTATTCAATATCCAAAAACAAATCCTTCCAGGCTGCTCACATTCATATTTTCATTTATGCCCTTTTCTTTATCAATTAGCAGCCCACATTTTCTTGATGAAGCAGGCTTATCTGAATCTGATTTCAAACACTCATTCGCCCCTTGCCAAGACTGCAGCCTACAGACTCCAGCCAAGATAGATAGTTAGCATTCTCTGGCTGAAGCCCTCATAGTCCCAAGGAACGGGAGAAGCAATCCTACTTCCACCAGCTGAGTACTTTGCTAATTGAGTTCACATCTAGAGATACTGGGAAACTAAAAACTCTGCCCTCTTCTCTGCAAAATGTTGCATCCCAATAAGTTGAAGAGCTGGCTCTTTCACACACAAAAATGAACTTCTCAGTCTACTCACCCTTGGCATTACACAAAGCTCTCACAAACCCAACATGATCCAAACCTCAAAGTTTTCTTCTTATTAATCTGCCTAATTCCTATATTAGAGAACAAAGCTTGGGACTAATGAACAGAACAGGAATGCCTGAAAACTCAGGAGACATTTAAAAAGACAATAAGAGCAGAAAGGTTGGCTGAAGCTCATGACTGCCTTTCTAAACATCGTAGCATTGTTTACCTGCCTTCTGCCATATCGAGTAGACACCCTCAATGTCATATTGATATTATCTATCTGGAAACTCATGGGGGCTTGGCCCAACTCTTCTAAGAAACAGAAAAAAACCATAAGCAATTTTTGATGGGAAACATGAATATAGAACTTGTAAGCCCTACTTACATGGTCATTTGCAAATGGCCTATTTATATTAGCAAACTCAGAAATGGTCTAATGTAATACCATTATTAAACAGACTCATTATCTGCCATCAGATCCATTGTCAGGATTTAACAAGGGAGGCCTGACAGCTGTCAGAAACTTGTTTTTTACACGACTATAATGCAAAGAATAAGTTGAAATATGGGAGAGATAAAGCAGTAGCAGTGAATCAGCAAAGTTCCTTATTGAGCCCATGATCAAGAAATTTCAGCTTTAACGCCCACCTGAATCGACACTGTCAATAATCCCCCTTCGCTGCAAAAACAGTATTCTTCATAATGAAAATGTTCCAAATGCCACAGTGTTGTCTATTCAAAGAGGGAAGAGGGAAACTGAATTCTACCTTCCCTGGGCTTCCCCTGTCTGGCCACATGATCTAAAAAAGAGTAAAGGTATGTTAGAGCACCTCTCGCCACTGTGTCTCCAAACATAAATATGAAATTGCCACTTGAACCTGAACTTGGAGAGCCTTAACAGGCACTAGATGCTAAACTGTCAAGACCTCCTATCTAATCAGGAGCTCTGCATTTTGGTTACTGACTTGGGAAGAGATCAGATCTCTTCAGCAGCGAATGTACTGTAAATGTTGCAGATGAAGCGTTATAAGTGCAGCAGACGCTCTTGCAATGAGGAAGAAGTAATAAAGCAATTTTGGGAGGATACCTTGAAATAGCTTTGGGCACATAAAAGCATTTTAAACATTTATTTAGCAGCGGTTTGCCAGCCTACAGTGGTACAAGGTCAGTAAAAATCTAAATGGCGATGACAAGATTTGGGAGATCCTGGGGACGACATAAAACTTCTGCTAATTGTTCATCCTTTATTTTGTTTTTCCTTCAAACAGGCACTGCCCCTTACCTCCACCACCTGCATGAAACATTGGAGACATACCTTTGTTTCCCATTGCCCTTGAGGTAGAGCATGTGGGGGCACCAAACAGCTCAGTAGCAGCTAACAGCCACATGGGTGAGTAGGTGGCGTAGGGGTTCAACCTCATGCTCTAGTGGTCCCCAAACTTCTAGTTGCTAGAAATGAGGTTAACTTATAAGACAGTGAATTATTAAAGAACAACTCAATGGCTTCTACTAAATTTTCCTTTGAGGCATCCAGGATAGGTCATTCAAGGGGGCTGAATGCTGGGGCCAGATGAACCAATGGTATCTCTTAAGTTCAGATGGTGTGGAGAGGTTGGGGAGGTGTAATAATTGCAAAGAGGCTGAGAGCTAGAAGGGGAGGGGGACTGGGGTGGTCGGCAGAGGAACGAAGAAAGGGAAAAGAAAAACCCAGCAGTGCACCATGTTGCATTGTTCACGCTCAGACCTTCAATTTGCTCTCGGCATTCTCCTGCAGCGGGGAGAATGTTACGCTGGCTTAAGAGACAAATCGGACACAAAATAAAGACCAAGCACTCAGCAGTAAAGCAATTATCACAACATTTTATGCCGGGGCTGCTCCTTTTGAAGGCAGCCTGGTGCTGCCCGCATGTACCTTAACCCGTTCCTAATAACCATAAAGTCACCATTATTTACGGTACAAGACATTAAATAAATAATGAAAAAAGCTGTCAGCAACAGAGCAAGGCAAGCAGGGTGTGCAGGAGAATCCCTTAGCACAGGCTTAACCTGTGCTGCAAGAGGAAAGTTAACTGAGCCTTGAGATAGAGGGGCAGTGATCCAGCAAGCAAGAATCAGGTGGGACCAAAACCACAGAAAAGAATTAAGGGAGACAACATTGGGGAGGGAAACACAAGGTAAAGTAGGATGCAGTCTCAGGTTTAACTCAACCACCCATGAATTTCCAGCACTGCTGGGAAAGCAATTTGTAAGGCCTCTGTCTAGCAAAGGAGGCATATAGCAGGCCAAATATGTACAAATCACAAGTCAAGCAAGAATACTAAGAATGGCTTTAAAGTTAGAGCTGCTATTCTTGCTTGGTGGTTGCTAACATTAAAAGTGCATTATAGTTTTACTTGAAGGAAGGAAGGTTCTTACAGCTTCATTAGGTATTATAAAATACATATAACTTGTGAAGACTACTAGCATAGCTTTGACTTAACTCTTAACAGGTAGTTATCAACTTGAACCTTAATTAAAAACAGAAAGAAAATAGATCCGAATTACTTGTGAGAATAAGCACCAATGTCAAAATTCCAGAGCAATTCATGTTAAAAATAAAAGTTATTTGCAGGAACAGAAGGGAAGTGAACTCATCTTCAATGGAAAAAAAATAATGCTAATTTTTTAAATGGTATCAGTTACTCCATAATTCAATCACTCAATCAAATATGAATCAAAGATTTTAAAAAATCACAAATTAGACCAGTCTGTTCAGTTCCCCCAGCTCCTGGGAGGAATTAATCTTGTTGGCATTAACAGAATATATTCCTCTTGATAATTATCAGTCGATCTTGTTAAGAATCTTTAGATCTGCTTGGTAGACGGCAGATCAGGATTTACTGGCACCTGTTTACCATCTCACTTAGTGTTTGTCAGAGTATTACTTATTAGTAGCTACACAAATTATTCATCTCTTCCCCACTGAATATTTACTCTGCAATACCCACACATTGGTCATTCACTTTTTATAGGACTTTTACATGACACTGTAATTAAACAGTGGTTCTTTCCTTAAGGTTCTTCCATCCCTTTTTTTTTGACCACAGAAAATTTTAATTTTGGGGATGTACAGAATAGGAGCACAGTCTCCACAGGTGTGGATTGCCTCAGCACTATTCTTCCATCTTTTTAGAGAGGGGTGGCTGTGTGCTACTCACCTCTTTCAGCACACTTTAATTTTCTTGCCAACATAACTGTATCACCTTCCTTTTTTAAAACTGCTCTAAAAGTACCTTTTCAGCTTCATTTTAAAATCATTGCAATATTTGTGAAACAGTGCTAAAATGAAATTAAGAATTTTAGTGAAAATTTTAACATTTACTTCACTGTGCCAGCCAGATGGGTGGGGTATAAATAATAAAATTGTTGTTGTTGTTTTTCTGTGCTGAGTTTCTCCCCCCAAGTTAGTGTTACAACTTTTAAAAAAAGTTGTAGGCCATGTTAACAATACAGCTATGTCGCACACACTAGTAGAGGCAGAACAAATTGGGGTGTACACACAAACAATTTTCATACCCCCTGAAATGTGGAAGTCCATTGCAATTTCACATGTAGCTTATAGCAGAAGGGCAGTGATTGATTAGAGCTAAGAGCCATGAGTTGTTGTTAATACTATTCCTAGTATTCCTAGTCAAAAGTAGATCCATGGAAATAAATGAACATGACTAACTTAGTTCCATTAATTTCAATAAGTCTACTCTGAGTAAAAATAAGTTGGCTACAACCCCATCAGTCTAAAAGCACCCAATTTCTGCACTTCCCACTGCTGCCACTTCATTATGGCAGGAAGTGAGAGCAGGAGCCATAGGATATGCTGAGCCCAGAAAATAGGAGCCATATGAAAGCTCCAACACAGGCACTTCTCTTGCCCACATGGAACGTGCATGCATCAGTGATTATGAAAGATTGCCATGGATATTGCAAATCTTCTTAGAGCCATGATGCAGTGTCAATCCCATAGGGACAGCTGTGTCTAAGTGGAAAGCAGGAGCTCAACTGATCTAGAGAAAAAGGCATCAATGGAAGCAAGTCCTTGGGGTTCAGGGCATATAACAGGTCCTATTGAAGACAAGAACAATGACAAAGGATCACAGTGCAAGGATGCCTTGGAACTTGCTTTCATATTAAATGACTCTGCCCAAAACAAAGGAAAGTAACTTCTCAGGCAGCTGAATGATAAAGTCAAGCACGGATACAATAAGATACCATGCCATCTAGACAGAGACTCTGAGAGGAGATTGAAAAAAAGTGGCACAGGTTTGTATAGTACTGTGAGAATCACATTCCTGTGCTGTGTGGCAATACTACACTAATGTGGCTGCTTCAAAGGGTTTAAAGTGACAGAAATGTAAATTTGAAAGAAATTAAAATAGAACAATGTTCAGAAGGTTTGTACAAAGAAAAATAGAGCAAAGCAGCTGATGTGAAAATGGGCTAAGAGAGCAACATATATAAGATGAGCAGATTGCAGATGGGAGGGGATACAGATGAATCGATCACGACAGGGGTGTAAACTGTAGAGCCTGTGCCTGGGGACCAAATGTCCCCAGGCCTCTTTATCTGGCCCTCGGGATTTTCCCTAGGCCAATCTCCCTTCCAAAGCTGCACCTCTCAACGACCCATTTCTGCTTTTGCCTTGCTAGAATGTCATTCAAATGTGATAATGCCTCTTGCTTGCCTGGATGAAGGGTGTGTGTGTGTAAACCTTTTATTTTTGCAAGGCTGGAATATAGCCTATTGGGCCTACAGAGCCACATGCACTGCTCTGCCCGCATTTACCTCTGACCCCACCCACTACTGGCATGTGGCCTTTGGAAGGCTTCCCATGAAAGAAAGTGGCCCTTCAGGCTGAAAATGGTTTTCCAACTTTTAGATTACAGAGTGCCATTTCAGAGATCTGTCCTACAGCCATCTATGAGCTGCACCACTCAGGAGCAGAGAGGTGAGGACTGAATGCAAATACTATGCTAGGAGCCGAAGATCCTGCTAGTGGCCCTGAAGACCAAAGTATCACTGGAGAAGTTAGCAGGAGTACACAAAGCAGCTAGAAAGAGAAGTGAGACTACTAGGCACTCCCTTGTCTATACAGTAGCTCCAGAATTATTCTAATGGCCAGCAGTCTAGAAATCTTTTTAAAACTCTTTCTTCCCATGCTGCAGTTCCAACAAACACCCACTGTCAGAAGCTGCTATATGTTAGGTAAGGGAATCGTCCCTCCTATGACAAATAGCAGATTTTGGGTTGGGGTTTTCACTGGAACCACAGTGTGGAAGGGAAAGTGTAAGCCCCCTTGCTACCAGCCCTACACTGCTATCTCAGGTGCTTCAGAAAGGTTTGCACAGTGTGTCATTCCACCCTTTGCCTCTCAAACAGTGGTGGCTGGTGCCCACTGGGACTAGTATGGCAACAGCCAGGGAGCATAACTGTCAACCTTTCCCTTTTCTTGCGAGGAATCCTATTCGGAATAAGGGAATTTCCCTTTAAAAAAGGGAAAAGTTGACACCTATGACAGGGAGTGTAGATGTAGCCAGAGCCAATAAGAGAAGTAACCAACTAATTCTAGTTTTGTCTCCAACTTTCTCCCTGCTGAGTTCTATTAAGAGCAACAGACACTAAAAATGAAGGGAGCTGATAGTTCTACCCCTACACTGCCTGTAAGAGGAGTCTCCTGTATCAGGCCATTAGCCCATCCAGGCCAGCATCCAGTTCGCACAGTAACTATGCAGAAGCATGTGGAAAACCTTCACGAAGGACCTGAGCACAAGAGTGCGCACACACACACCGCATGGATTCCACTGGTATTCAGAAACATTACTGCCACTGACTTTGGAGGCAGGACATGGGCATCATGGGTAGTAGCCATTGATAGCCTTATCCTCCACAAATTGGTCCAGTCCTAACACTCTACCTAAGTGCATGCTGACAGGGTCAGGTATTTCCATAATAGTTTGCCTGGCATTTAGGCAGCTATCCCAAAGCAGGCTGCTATGATCTATGCTGTGGCCAGCCTGAATTCTCAGTGAAGGAGAAAAGACAGCCTGAGCTGATTGAATTATTTTAGCCAACACTAGTCAAATCTGCCATCAGCAAGAGAAAGAAGTTAGGCTGGTGTTTCCCTGGACAGAGAAGAAGCCATTCAAAGATACCCACATTTCAGGCAGAAGTTTCCACACAGCCACAAGTGTCTGCCGCCACTGCTGAACAGTTACAAAGCAGCTGCCTACCACTCTTCCATCAAATAGCATAACCATCACCACCACCCATTTCCCCCAAATCTTGAAAAAAACATACTCTAAACCTGAGGTTTCAATGGCCAAAAGGGGTGCTGCAAATGTTGATGGCGGGGGGGGGGGGGGAGAGAGAGAACCCCTTCACAGACACATTGGTCTGAGTTAGAAAGTAACCTCTCCTGAACAACCCCTCTTTTCCCCTCCTTCTCAACAACCCCACCCCGCCTTGAATTCTTCAAAGCTCAACTTGATTAAAATTCAGGAGTTCCACTGCTCCCCCACCCCATCCCTACCTCCAAAAGAGAGTGCATAAAACCCAGCAAGACAAAGCCTCCTTGAGTTGCACAGGCTCCCCCCTTCCCTAGGACAGAGGCGATGTAAGAGGGAAACCCAGCCCTGACAAAGCCTATTGTCCCCTCTCCACTGCTGCTACTGCTGGTGATCTAGGGGCTCCAGAGGACAGACACACACACACACACACATGCCAAAAATCAAAGAGTTGGGAGACTTTTGTGTGCAATACAAAGGAGCTCCACAGTAACAAAGCTTGCCACAAGATTTACTCACCTGCTTCTTGAGGCGATGAGAGCAAACACCATTTGGTGACTATGGCAGTTGACCTCAATCCGCTATGCTGAAGTCAGCACCACGAGAGGGATTGGATTTTGTGCTCACTCACAGGCACTCAAGCCCACGGCATTTGTAACTAACATGGCCACTCTTCTTAATTCTACCTTTCAGAAGTTGAAAGGTAGTTGTGGTCAATGAGTGGAAGCAGTTGTGTAACCAACCAGCCTGTCCTTCCATATACAAATGTAATAATGTACCAAAAACCAGCATTCCAGTACTAGAAATATAACTAGATTTACTTAAACAACATGTAGCATCCACTATCAAAAATAACAAGGGAGCATCATAGTTTCATCTTAGTCCTAGAAACACCCCTCCCAGTGTCCCTTTCCTGTAGCAGCTACTTATAAGGCCTCTAAGGGCAAAGGGTGGGGCAGCTGGAAACAGCCCTCTCATGATGCTGTTCATCAGGTACTGCTTAGAGGACACATCGTTCAGCCTGAGTCATGTTCATACATTAGAATTGGTCTATTCTGAGTAAAACTTATTTGAACACAGCCTATACAATTAATTAACATTTATAAGACAGTGTTGATAGGGGTGTCTGGATCAACAGCGTAACTTGGGGATGTGGAATCCAAATAATACACAATAAAAGTATACCTTTTACAAAGTAGTAACCTGTAACGATGGTTACTGTTAAATTCTATAGCCATTTGAACATTTCTAGACTTTGTGACTGCATTTGTGTTTCGAAATGAATTTGCACATATGTGCTAGAATAGGAGAGGGAACATAGTTAACCACCAAGGCTTTTTTTGTTGCAAATATTTTCTGTACAGTGACTAACCCACCAATAAATGGATAAACTTTTCAGGGTGCAAGGCCTTGGCACAGCAAAGGTAGCCAAAGCGATTTAGAGTCTACTCCCACTAGTGGACAGTGTGGTGGAGCAGAAATGCTTACCTGACCTACTGGGGGGTGAGTTGCTGCTGCTTATTGGGAGGGGTAATGCAGCAGAGAGGTGAGCGCTGTACCTACACACTAGTGGAGTCAGTGTGGCATTCCTGCACCTTCACCACCTTGCCTCTCCCCTTCCTAAGTAAGCAGCAGTGGCTCACCTGCCAGGAGCTTCTGTCTACCCTTGGGCTACAGAAATCAGCACAAAAAGAAATTATATAAAAGCAAACCCAAATCCATTGTTCTCCACATCTCACAACTTGTGTATTTCAAGAGTTCAGAAGGTCGGAATTGTATTCCCCCCACATTCCCCCCAAAGTGGCTGGGGCAACCCAACCAGATAGGCAGGGTATAGATAAGAAAATTATTATTATTTTCAATAAAGTTTAATAATCCCACTGTCATTTAAGAAAGATAATGCTTCTACCTGTTATGGGATGATGCCATAACCTCTGTGCAAATTACACTGATCACCTTAAACCAAACTGCAATTTACCTGGGGCTCACCAAGTCAGGGTATATTTTTTGTTTGGCTCCATATGCTGACCATTCCTGAACTAAGGCATAGCAATCCTGCTTGGGACTAAGGGGCAGAACTCATCTAATGAGCCACATCAGGAGAGCCCTGCGTAAGTGCTTCCACTTGTGCAATAGGCCTTTCGCATCTCCCCACCACATGCCCCTTGGGAATGGCTCTGGTGGGATCAGGAAAATGCCCAGGACAGCACACAGGGTGAGAAGGAGAGACATTCTTTCTGGCAAACTGAAACGCTTGCACAGACAGAATATTTGCAATAGTGCAGCATTCAAGTCCACGCAAGAACTATGAAGAAAAGGCCAGAGAGCTAGGAAGAGGTTTGCATGCAGAGATTATGAGAGTTATAGAGGTCAAGTAACAAGTTGCCCTAGCTACTTTGGACTTTCTCATCTAATTTGAAACATAAAACCACAAAGATTTGTCTCAATAATTACTTTAATCAAGTCCTTTCCCTTACAAATTTGCTAAAAATGCCCTAAGGAAAGTACTCGGGAAGTTCATTCAGGTTTGAATTGTGAAACCTCTACTTGGCCAGTAAAAGCAAAGTCACACAGTTACGTTTAAAAATCCACTTGCTACAATGCCCAAAAGAAAAGAGGGAAAGGCTTTTGCATCTTGAACAGTTGTGTAGCTAAAGAGAGAATTTCAGCAGATTTAATGCCACGGAAGCTACATCTGCCACAATTCCCTCTTCTATGTAACTACTAAAGGTGCAGGAGCCCTGCCCTCTCTTTCATATGGCCACCCTACCGCCTGCTAATAAGCTATGGGGTGCTACTAAACTGCAACAGGAGCTCAAAACACATTGTAGTAACAGGAAGCAAATCTACAGTTCAGCTAGGAACAGGTACAATAGAAGTCGCTGCCTAAGTCAAACCCTCAAGACACACCACAAATAATGAAGCATCTGGTCTAGAGCAATGATCAGCAGAAAAAAAATCACATAACATGGACTCAGACTTGATACACACATCATTGTGGCAGATCTATGCCACAGCTTGGCTCGATGCCAGCCATCATCCTAGACCAACGGGCACATTTCAAATTTTGACAAAGTGCTGTGGTGCCAGTCACAAAATGGCTGCTGTGAGGGCATGGCATTACACAAAATGGCTGCTGTAGGGGCATGACATAGCACACAATTAGGGGGAGTACAGTCATTGCTGTTTCCCCAACAAACTCCCCCTACCCAAGGCAACCTCATATTTGCTGTAGGAAGTGCAGGAAAAATAATCGGGGTGGTCACACCACACTTACTCTCTCTTGTATATACAGCACCACAGGCACACATGCATCGTTCACACACAAGCACTTTACATATACAATACTATACATATATATCCACACAGGCAGCAACCATTTTAGTTGCATCCAGCTGACGCATGACTGGAGGCTCACGGGTCCTTTTGGACATGGAAGAGGGCAGAATGAGGGAGCGCTTATGCGCTCTTCACTGAGACAAGCAGGGTCCGGGAACAGGAACTCTGCGTGTATTTTTTCCTTTCTCTCTCCTCATGTCCATCTCACTCTCTCACTTCCATACCACACACACACACAAACACACACACACAAACACACACACATTCAGTAAAACCCCTCCACAGGCGAAGAAAGTGCTTGCCATTTCCAAAAAAGTCCAAACAACCCCCCCCCCCCGAAAAAATACATGAGCACCACCAACCTGGCACCTGTTGCCACCATGTCAGGTTGGGGTTCTCTGCACCAAATAAAGATACTGTTGCCACAGCAACTAGCTGTTCTGGGATCACGGGAAACACAGAAGTAGGAAGAAACTTTTATCACAGTTAGGCATGAGCGATATATCAATATATCGCCCAGGACCGGCATGTGGGGGCAGACCACAATGACAGCTTCACTCAGCGGTATATCACTGGTGAAAATGTCACCGCACTTGAGCCCCTCTGCCTCCAGCGCCCAGCGCACTGAGGGATGACCAAACTAGATGGGAGCTGGAAGCAGAGGGACTCAAATGGCGGCAGTTTTACCGGCGATATACCGCTGGTGAAACCGCCATCGCACTCTGCCCCAGCAGAGGGAAAATCAAGCTGAATCAGTGCCGGTGGAAGGAAGCCAGGCCACCGCTTGCTGCTGGTGGGCCAGCGCTGGGCAGCAGCCTCCAACAGCCCCTCTCTGCATGGCGCGGATAGGGTGGCTTTGCGAACTTCTCCCAGGAGGGTGGGCTGCGTCATTCCTCCTGGGGTGAACGACCCTCCATGAGAGGAAAGAGACAGCGCACCCAACACGTGTGAAAGTGAAAGCAGGCTCTGTGTACTTGGCTACTGTCGCTTGGTCCGTCTTCAGGGAGTGGGGGGCAAGCTGGCAAGGTAACTCGCCCCCCCCCCATACAAGCGAAGACAGAGGGAGTTTGGCCAAGGAGCCCCAAGGTCTTTGCTGCTCCAGCACAAGCGGCAGGGGCCTCAAGGCTCGCTCAGCTGGAGGCAGGAGCCTTTCTTCCCCCTGGCTGAGCAGCAGGCTGGGGCCAGCTGTATTGGCCACAGCCCACGATGTGCTAGGTGAAAGCATCTCAGCTTCCACGATGAAAGCTGCAGCAGTTTCACCTGGCATCTCACAAGCTGGGGCCATTGCAGGTTTTTTTTCCAGCATCACGGTATATCGCCAAACCCGGATGATTGGCTGGCAATACACCACGATGTTGAAAACCCAATATCACCCAGCCCTAATCTCAGTTATGTGAGCCTGTGTGGTAAGGTGGTTAGAGGCGGAGATCCCCATTCAGCCATGAAATTCGCAGACAAACTTAAGGCAGTTGTTACCTCTGCCTAAATTCTCACAGAGGTATTGTAAAATGGAAGAGCGTGATGTATACTGCCTTAAGCTTCTTTGCTATAAACTTAATAATCTTGGTATCTATTTGGGTAGGATTACACAAAAATCACTTGTGTATTAATATGTATCGTTAATTTTCCTGAGTTTTGCACAACTTTTTGCTCCTTCCCTTCTTTTTGTATTATGTTTTTCTAATATGTTATATTCTGGAAAAAGAATTGAAAAAATAATAGTAACAACTACTACTACTACTCTGCTGCTGCTGTTACAGGAGGTACCATGCATCATAAACCAGTTTCTACAGATTATTCTTTTTAATTTCTGTCACAATTAAGCTATGTCCTCTTTGCATTAAGGTAATAAATTTTGGGGGCAATTCATTGTGTAGTAAGGTTCCTAAGAACATTATAGATAATCTGGGGTTAATTAGCTGACTGACCAATTAAGTGCTTCCGCCCCCCTCCTTTCTCAGAACATTTGTATAAACTGAAATACCTTCCAAGCTGTTCTGGCTAGATCAAATACTAAGTAAGCATGGGCCTCAGTTTTCCTCAGTACAGACAGGTAACTTCATGCTCATTTTTTTGGTGCAGGTTACAAGGAACAAATAGCCTTCCAAATGTTGGACTCCTAACTCAGCTCCAACCAACATAGCAAAAGGCCAGGAATGATGGGGCACCACATTGACTATCCCTGTTCTAGGCGATGTTAGAAAAGGTTGAGAAGAATGAAGAGGATTTTCAGCCTTACAGATCTGATTTTTCCCATCAGTAAAAATCAAGCCTAAAAAGCACCCTTAGGCCAGAAAAGTGACAAAGAAATTAATAATTAATCCAAATCCTGGGCAGCCCAGCAGAGCACAATACTTTAAAGTATGCATTCGAAAAGAAATCCAAGCACATACAAACCAAAGCCATTCTTTGAACGCCAGCACCCAGGAACTGGCAGATGCAGGATTGATGCAGCTGCTCCAGCAAGCCAGTTCAGAGAGCCCTTTCCTCGACAGCTCACCCTGATGCCATTCTCAGAAGTCACTCACTTTTTTCCACATTGCCTTTTTATTGTTTCAACTTTTTTGTTTTCTTTCAGAGTAACAAAGAACAGAGAGGGGGGAAACCCACAACACTTTAAACTTAAGGCTATTAAAAATGAAAAGCAAAAAAAGGAAGCTGGGAAGGTGGGAGGGGGGGCAGGGAAAGAGAATAGGGGGGATATTTTCTCTTGCCTTTAAGGAAGGGTCTTTTTCTTTTTCAACCTGCTTTTGAAAGAGTCAAGCCCCATAAAGATCTTTACCTTTCCAGATGCCTGTAGCTCTTGATAAAGGTGAAGAGGAACAACTTATGTTGGGCTGAGAAGAACAAATCCCTTCTTTTGTTCTTGGCAAAAGTCTTTGCTAATTGCTTCTGGCTGCTTTCTGTATTTGTCAGTTAACACTGGGAAAAAGCAGGGTAGCACGAGAGAGGGAACAAAATCAATGGGTGACAAAGTGGGGGGAAATAATATCTCTTTGGCGGCCTCAAAAGTACAGAAAGAGGGATAAAGTAAAGAGAATGGGAGAGGTCTCAAAAATAAATAAATGACCCGATACTGCTTGGGTGAGCCCCATTTTTCCTATCAGCTTTTACAGGGGGCAATACGTTTTATTCATTGCCAGGACTGACTTATCGCAGCCTTGTTTTTAATGAGGTATAATAAGGAGAACATTTTGTAACAACACGGCTCCGCTATTTTATCCGACAAACAGCTGTGTCATGGCCGTCGCTGGGAGAATGAATCATATCTCTCTGCCTGCATATGCGAACTCCCATGTAATTACCCTTGCATCTTAAATAAAGCAGGCCCTAAACCTGTCGCTCAGATTACAAGCAAGCGGAGCAACCCTCGTAACTGTGGCCTCTATCATTACAATTAATTTATCACAGAAGCGCTGAGATTAGAGACTGGAATTAAAACACAGTAAGGAGGGTACCACTGTGATGACAACAAATGAATCTGAGGGGGGACGGGGGGTGAGATAGTTTTATTGCAAAGGTTGAGAAGCCTAATTTCTTAAGTAGATAAACATGGAGGGAGTTCTATACTTTACGTAAAGCTGGAAACAGCAGGTACTCTCTCTCAGGAAACAGTGAAAAGAACTTGGGCCTTGAGTAGGCCCAAAATGTATGTAGGCATGTAGGTCATATGGACAATAATAATATACTCACAAGTGTTTACGCATTTTACATCTTATTTTAAACATGATGTACATTTTTTAAAGGACTTGTGTACATGCTCTCACAAAAAGTGGAAAATGCCATCTTGCATCCATTTGTATTTTCTTTCCCCAGTGTGCATGCACAGAATTATCGCAGCACTTCCTTCATGTATTATTTATTTAACAGAATTTATATACAACTTGCTTGTAGAAAAGCCTCTAAGTGGTGTGCAATAAATACTAATATTATCAATAAAAACAGTTTAAAACATTTAAAAACATCTAAAGGTAATTAGAATTAACAGTGAAAAACACCAAAACACACTAACATCTACATGACTGGATAGGCTTGCCTAAATAAAAATGTTTTAAGCAGGCACATGTGCTGCTTTGTCATTGTGAAGTTCCTTATTGGCCAAGGCCCTTTTTAATTAGTTTTTTTATTACTTTGTCATTATATTTTTAAAAAGCCCCAGATAGGAAAGAGATCTCCAGTGACACTGCACACAAGTAATTTATACATGTCTGTGCTAAAAGCTACTGAACAGTCCAAAATGTGACTTGCCCATTTTGAAGGTAGTCTTTTTCTTTCTTTCTTTCTTTCTTCAAAATGATGCAGACAGAACCACCTCAAGCTTTTTGACACCAACTTTATTGTCTCCTTCTATCTACTTCATAAACTGACCAGCTGCTAAGGAGGGGGAGGGTCAAATCCAAAACTTCTCCTTCAGACATTAAGCAAGGGGAGGTAAGGTGGGGAAAGGACTTAACCCCTCCCAAATGGTCTCTTACTTTAATGTGGAACGGAGGGTTTTTTATTTGATTTTGTAACGTAAGAACAGCTTGGTGCAGTCCTATGTCAGTACTGTATATGGAAATGTTTACTGCACATAATTTCAGCATCATGTTATCCATACTGTGTCACCAACTGCAGGTTTTGAAGAAGACAAACGGGCCCTACACTGAATGTTGCCGGGTATCCTCTATTGTAGCATATCTTCTATTGGACTTTTCCTCACCTCCTAACAACAGTACTCCTGTGCAGATTGCCAGTCAGCCATGCCATACTTCAGGATACTCCAGTCCATTCCCTCTCCTCCTCTCCCTCTCTCTTTTCCTTTTCCAACTGACATTCAGCACTCCATGGCTACTGAGCATGCTCAGTGCGCATTAAGACCTTGCAGAAGGTGATGTTGAACTCTTGGGTCTGACTTTTAAAATATTTTTGAAGTTATGGCAACCTTGTGGGTTCCCCAAGCTATTAGCACCTGCACCATATATCCTTCTCCTGCTCCATGGCCCCCTTTTGGCTCCGGTCCTGTCAGCGTTCACCACCTGAGTTTGCCATTAGGACTGACGGACAACAAAGAAGCATGTCTTCAATATCTTATTAACTCTTCTGGTGTGTATTTTAAACCAGTATCCACATTAACACATACAAGTGACAAAGCTGGAGGAGCAGGTGGTGTAATCCTAAAGGAAAGGTTCAAAGGGCCACAAGAAACAACAAGCAATGCAATTTAATTACAATAAAGGCACAAAAACCGTAGGACCTTCCAGGAATTTGGCAAGAATGGGAATGTGCTAGATCAGCCACACACCAACCTCTTATAGTTAGGAACTCTATTCCTTTCTGAAGGGCATATATGCCTCCTTTGAACCACAAAAGTCAGCTTCCCTGCCACGCACCCAAACTAGTCTTGTGGCAGTTTTAAAATACAATGGGCAGCAAGTAAATTGAAAATTGCCCAACAAAACTGCAGCCTTTCACAGGCCAGTCAGGGTCATGTAAATTCAGCGGATTATCCATCCCTAACTTCCCTCATGTATCACCAGCCTCTGTTATCGATCTGCTCCTCCAAGGAAGCGGTACCATACCATCCCTTGCTGAGTCCTGCAAATCCAGTCAGACACTTTTGTGACTGTTGCAGAACACATTAGGAGAAGTTCAGTAGTGCCTGGTTTCTGCACACCATAATCTGATTTGGGCCATAACATGTGTACATAGGGATACTCAGCTGCACTGTCACAAAAATCCAATAAAATGGTTGACGGCTGCACTGACAGACATAATGGCTGTGTTAGCATGAAATGGTAAACCATGGTTTAGTGTTACAAGGACAAGCCAGTGATCCTCCTACAGTGCAGATGTGGGAAGAGTTCAAAAGTTTTTGCTTTCCTGCAACTCGTAATGATGCCCGAGACCAGACAAACTGTGGTTAACCTTAAGTACGGTTTGCTTAAACAAGTCAAAGTTAAGCTCCACCTTATGAATTTGTTTTGTTTCATCAAACCCTTGATAAGACTAACCACAATTTAGGATTTGGATGCAACACTAAATTATGGTCAATGTAAAATGGAAGTGGAAGTTTTTTACCTTCTCCCTGCAACTGTGCCAGAGAAAGAGAACTGGAAAGCACACAAACCCAAGATATGCTGTCGCTCATCCTCTTTGGAGACTGATCTCATTGCAGCACTGGGCTAGAAGAAATGGAACCTCTGTTCCCAGTGATGTAATGAGGGGAACCCCCTGCTTCTCTGCTGATCACTGGAAAACCACGGGGGGTGGGGAGGTGGGGGGGTGAGAGAGAGAGAGAGAGAATGTGGGTTGTAAGTGCAATGAAAGTGTGTACATCTGTGCATTAGTGTGCACTGGCAGCTTTGGCTATGCCCACTGCTGGCATGCGGCCCTCATAGAGTTGAGCCATCCTCACTGCACCCTCACAAGCCAAAAATAGCCTAGCAAGCCAATCCTAGCTTAGTGTGTGACATGTAAACAGTCAATAACTAATGGCAAAAGAGCATCCTTTGACCTAAGCAAGTGGCAAATTCATACTTTTTTCTCTTTACTTCAAAGCCAATGAGAGTTATGTAATTTTAGTGCACCATCACTATGGTTGCTCTACAGTCATAGACTCTGTAGGGAGCAATTGCTCAGAAGCTATTCCCAGAGCACCCATCCCCATATTGTGTAAGGAAGGCTCTGTTCAGGCTCTACTAAAGAACTACTCTTCAGAATTCCAGGTTTAACTCATAGAAGCTTTGAGAACCCCTAGCCTTAAACAAAAACCATCAAACATGCAAACCAAGTACAGCTTCGTTTGCAGTCCTAGCCCCACTTACCTGGGAATAAATTCCACAGAATTCAGTAACACTTACTTCTGAATAAGTTTGGCTAGGATTGCCCTGTAAGTCAGTGCTTCAACACAAGATAAACACAGACAAAGTACGGTAAGTACTGAAATTAAAAAAATATTATTCATCTCTAACTACTTCATCTGCCACCTGTGTCTGATCAATGACAACAAGCTTGGCACACTGGATAGACAATTGTATTTGGTCCAGTCAGACCTGGGTTCAAATCCTTATTCAGCTCCCTGCATAAGCTTGAGTGTTCAAGCCTCTGTCTAAGCTACCTCAAACTGGGAAAACTCTTAATCTGCATCACAAGATTCTTGAAGGAAGAGCGAGATATAAATGATTAGGTGGCAATTTCACAGGCAATTTAATTTAACTACCAGTTTCTGCTCTAGAAATATATTGGCTCTAGCATTTAGCCCACCACACCCAACCTGTTCCCGTTTCCATTTGGAAATAACAGTTTTTGGCTGTTTTAGAACCTGTCTGTCCAGTATCCTAGGCACAGATTAAATTGCCTACCACTGCCCTGTCAGCAACTATTCATTGGTTTTGAAGGATATTTCTTCCCTGAAACCTAAATGTATTAATCTTCTATCCTGAAATTCAGTCATTAATATTTCAGATGATGATGACCCAACTGAAATGTTCGTACATATGGCTGATATCATTCCTATATCCTGTGCAGCAGTGTACCGCATAACTCTTTAGGGGGCGCAGAAGCTACATTTCTAGTGGCAAAAGAGATCCTGCCCCAAAGAAAAGTCAAAATATCATGACACCAAATACTTCATAGGACAGGTCAGCACAATATGGCTTTTGGACAAAAAAGTGGCCCCATAACATATTTTTCACTCCGATGTGACCTTGCTCTCATTACATGTAAGCAACCTGATGAATTTTCATGTGCACAAGCCAACAGATGCACCCTATTATTTTGTGCAATTATGGGGGGGAAATGCTGTGGTCCACCTCTGGGCCAGAATGCTACCCCCCAAATAGTTCAATACATATCCAGAATTACCAAACTCACAGCAGGGGGTTCAGAATCAAACCTTCAGCTTCCAACAACCCTTGCTTCCAACAATACCTGAGAAACAACAAAGCCCATAAATGCACTTCCACACACTGCATTTTATTGATATTAATAGTTACAGTATTGTGGGCTAAATGCTAGTCACAGTGTGTTCAAAATATATCCTACACGAAATATTAATGGTACTACAGTAGTCTTTTAAATCTACTTGCACTCTGAAGCTGGGAGACGTGAAGAGATGCTACATGAGATGGGAATTCCTCCTCCATCCTTCCCAGTAAGGATCTACATTGGATCAGGATGGCAATTAATAGTCCATCATGCCCCCCCTTCCAATCAGTGCAATATAAGAAGGTGGACTGTAAATTCCTTCCACATTAATAGCAAGGGTTGATGCTCAATGGACCTATCCTGAGAACCCTCCATCCCAAGGGGATTAAAACTTGGCAGAGACCTATGAGACACACTATGCACTTTCCTTTCATCTGCTTTTCCCACACCAGAAACAATATCCCAAAGGTAGAAAAAATATGAGACCAACCATGCTTCTTTGTCCCAGTACATGTGGTGTGGGAGGGGTATGTGCAAAATTACAGTTGATTTCTTGATTTTGAGAACCTATGCTCTGGAGTAGACACACAAAAGACAGTGGTGATTAAGACAATACCACAAAGACAAAAAAAGCTGTTTTCTTTATGGAGAGAAATGAAATCTATTCTAATTGGTGGTGAAGTCAAAAACACATAAGAAAATCCCACCCTTAAAATCCCCAAACTCCTGTGTTTTGAATATGTTAAATCATGAAGATATAGTAACTTCTTTAGCGCGGCCTTTAGCACCTCTCAAAGAACTTGAGTTACCAGGGAAAAGGGGGAGGGTGGTGGAAAAGAAACCTGACTTCAGTTACAGAGACGCCCCCCCATTGCACCACCCCAACCGATTCACTAAACAGTGCTGAGACCAAAATGAAGCCGGCGGTCCCATATGTCATAAGAATTAAAGGCACGGTTCCCACTTTGTAACGATGCTTTTACAGAAACCGTTCCACTGTAAAACTTTATGATTTGAATCTTTATTGCTGCCAGCAGAGCACATGTTCACTGCCTTGAATTATAACTTAATATCAGCAAAATCTGGCGCTTTCCAGCACTTTTTTTGGGGGGGATAAAGTTTGTTCCTATTCCCTGCCCCAGTACCCTGCAGTTTCCCCCTAGCCACTGGTTGCAGGGGACGCTGCATGTTGGTATCACACTGCCAAGGAGGCACATCTGGAGACACTTTCTGTATGGAGGTCTCATCAGCATCTAAATGTACATGGGCAGCTACACCCGCAGGATACAGTTATGGATCTGTTTATCGCCATGATTGCAAAAACACTAAAATGCTAATAGAACAATGAGTACATCAATAAACACAGTTAAGGGGCTGAGACAGGCTCAGTGGAACCAGCACCCTTTCATGCTTAGATATTCCCTCAGATGAAAAGGAACATTGAACATTTGCACATGGAAGAGGAAATGAGAGGAAATAAACCATTCATTAAAAACCTGTATGTTTTATCAGACCTGTCAAAGGTTTGGACATGCAAAGACACAGGGAACGAGCATGGTCACAGAAGCTTCTAGACAAGCAAGGCTAGGAGAGCTACAGCATCCTTTCCCAATCTGGATGCTTTCTAGAATGCCCACCATCCCTGCCCGTGCATATAAGCGAAATGCATGTAAGTGGGGAGCCTCGTCAAAGCAGGGAACTAGGGTGATTTAAGAGGCATCAGAAATGCCCTTTTCTTTTATACTGTACCTTTGCCTCCATAGTGCGAGAAAATGTAGGGAACCGTGTGTCCGAGCCCGCTGCAACACAGCTTCCCTCCCAACAGCTGTTGAGTGGGATAGCGCAACATCAGCGAGAGCTCCCCCATGCGCCATTTTGGAGCCCATAAATTCTTTTTTTAAAAAAAAGCCTTTAAAATATTTATTTCTGCACTTTTGGCTCACTGACATCCCCCTCGGCCTCTGGGGAGGGTCTCAATATGAGCAACAAGAACTTTCCAGCTCTTTCCCATCATTCCCAGGTTTGAATCTATTTATTTATTTATTTATTTCCTGGCACCACGCACACAAGTCAATCGTGCGTAAGTGGGGAAATGCCTGTACTAAGAAAGCCTAAGGGCTCTTCACCTTCTGAAGTGGTTTCTTTCCTTCCTAAGTTTTCTTAAAACCTTGCTAAACATCCTGAACTCCTAAATCAGAGATGTGGGAGCCAGATGGATCTCCAATTTCGAAAGCATGCAGCACACATTAAAGCAGTGATCATGTATTTTTCATATTTTCATTTGCAACTTAGGCACTGTGTATGTTGTCAGGGCTCAGGGTATTTGTAAAATACATGTTTCATCCCTCCTAAGGGCTCCTTACTTCTTTAGAGGCTGGAGTGGTTTAAGAATAATGACATTTTGCTTTTGGTTTATTAATTTTTATTGTGCCCTATGGTCACATTTCCAGGTTTTTCTCCACCAAACTTAAGGAGCAGAAATTTGAGAAACAAAGCCTTTGTCCTCTTTGATTTCATGCTGATACAAACTTCTTTTAAAAACCCTGAGTCATGTGATTAAATTGTGAAGTGTGGTAATTTGATTTACTGTTATGTTCCAAGAAATATTTAAACAGAAGTTATCTGGGAACCCTATTAAAAAACAACTCATTAGCCTCTGCAGGTGGAATGTGGAATGAGAGGAGAGGAACCCTTGTTTCATCTAAGGCTTGTCTAAAGGGCTCTTTTTGGGGTCGAAAAACAGTAAAAAATGATTGTGTAAAATGTTCACTTCACATCAAGGACTGAATCCTGAGATCCATAGAATGAATGGAAGATCAGAAAAAGGGGACTCCCTTGTCCCCCTTGCAGACAACTCCTCGACAAGACTTTCCTTGTGTGAGTGGGTTGTGGCAGCTTCTTCAGTGGTATGGGATGCAGTATGAGGGTGTGGGGCTGCAATGGGAATCAGGAATTGCTCCAAATCAGACAGAAGCACATTGCAAGGAATCTCCTCTCCCTCACACTTTAATCTATATAGTAGCATGTCTAAGTCAACTCACACAAGCCCATGAATATTTATTCGGTAAAACAACCAGTAACTAGAGCAAGAGAGCAGTTTGTAGCAGCGTTACGAGAGATGAGTTCTCTTCACTTGAGCAAAAACAAGAATCCTCGTTTCTGGAAATGCTCTCTCTTTTTTAACCCTTCGAGACTTCCTGGGACAATTTGTCACCAGGGTTATTAGCATTTCTTCTGAGATATTGACAGCTTGTCTTTCTTGCCTTCCAACCAGTGAGTGATTTCTTCACACAGTCGCCAAATACTGCCAAATCACCATGGTAAATGTATCGACAGAATCATATTAACAGCTGCTGTGCATTTACAGCACCGTAAGTTATACAGAGAGGCGGAAACACACAGGGAAATAAAGCAGCCCCAGTCAGCAGTAGTGACAAGCGTTTATTTAGCAGTTGCTGCCTGGAACTATTTTTTATGCTTTAATTGCTAATTGTAAGATCCCATAAAAGAGCTGCCTTGGACCAAATTATTTGTCATCCCTCAGAGCTGAGCATCCATATGTTAGTTACCTGGCTACACAAATGACTTACCTGGACACTGCCCAATAATATAATAAAGTGAGCTACCTTTTAACACGATACAGAGGATGCCAACAGACTTAAGAGCTCGTGTAAGATAATCAAGGGAAGACCTGTCTTGTGACAGAGTGTGACCCAAATTTTGCCATCTTACTTTTGTTCCTTCTTGGCATTGCCACAATGCACTCAGGGTTGGTAAACAAACTGAGTCCCAGAGTTCCCTGAATATCTCATTGTAATGTCCAATGGGACGCGGGTGGCGCTGTGGGTAAAACCTCAGTGCCTAGGGCTTGCCGATCGCATGGTTGGCGGTTCGAATCCCCGCGGCGGGGTGAGCTCCTGTCTTTCGGTCCCAGCTCCTGCCAACCTAGCAGTTCGAAAGCACCCTTAAGTGCAAGTAGATAAATAGGTACCGCTTTATAGCGGGAAGGTAAACGGCGTTCCGTGTGCTGCGCTGGTGCTGGCTCGCCAGCTGCAGCTTCGTCACGCTGGCCACGTGACCCGGAAGTGTCTTCGGACAGCGCTGGCTCCCGGCCTCTAGAGTGAGATGAGCACACAACCCTAAAGTCTGTCAAGACTGGCCCGTACGGGCAGGGGTACCTTAAAAATGTCCAATGGGCAATCACTTATTTCATTTTATGAATGTATATCCCATCCTCTAATGAAAACACATTTTCAGAGCAGCTTACACAAAGCAAGTTAAAAGTAACAACAGTGGTTCATTCCACTGCAACAGCCTTTCACAATCAGAACCCTCTAGATGTTTAGGACTACAATTTCAGTCATCCCTTACCATGCTGGCTGGGGTTGATGGGAGCTGTAGTTGAAAACATCTGGAAGGCATCAAGTTGGGGAAGTTTCACAATAAGAAGTCCTCTCACCCTAGAGGGGCATTCTTTGTCCTGTCATTTCTTTGTACTGTCACTATCCTGGTTCTCCTTCATTTTATGTGACACGGTTTATACTTTTCTTTTTGAGGCAATTTCTGTCACCACCCCACCCTACACAATGAGGACAGAGAGTTAATTTCACTGGCAATCAACCTGGCTGCAGAAATGAGCTAAGTGACCAAATAAGCTGCGAGTAGTGGTTAGAAACTCCCCAGGAAATTTTTGAAGAAAACTGCCCACAATGCAGCATGTGCATTTAACATTCCCAAATCCTGGAAAAAGCCTGCCTGTCACAACCTCCTTACTAGTCCACTCGATATTCTTCCCAATAAGCTTAAGAAAATAAACTCCTTAAAGCCAGGGCTGAAAAAGAGAGAGAAACCCCCACCTTTTCACTCCCCTCCAAATCTCCCTAGCTATTAAGCCTCTTAGAAGTTAGAATGTTGCTGAAGAAAGTGAGACCACGCCAAGCAGCTTAGGAAAGGCCTAAGGCTCCATGTGGGAGGGGTGGGAATGGGTGTATGTGGAGAGGCAAGGAGTACAAGAGGTATGTGCAGCTGCAGCCGTAGCAGTACTTTGCTAGTCGGGCAAGAGGAAAAAATAAAAAATAAAAATTGTGTTGTCCTTTTTTCTTCTTCTTTTTCATTTTCTGATTTTTGTCTGGTTAGAAATTCAGCAAGTCAGACAAACTTTGAAGAGATGCCTGAATAATGATTTATATATTTAACTTCCTGTTAGCAGAAAGAGAAAAGCACAGCTTTCAAAGATAGCTCTGGTGAATTCAAAGGCCTCTGTTGCCCTTCGACAGTGTTTTCAAAATCAGCATTGCCCACCCTAGGCTGTGCCTCCTACCCAACTAGAGCTTACAAAGCTAGAACATACCCTAAACACAAAACTGAGTTAATTGCTACTATATTGAAAATTAAAGGCAACTGATTATGTTTCTGCAAAATGCCAACTTGCTCTATCATAATACCATCTCTTATCCCACTCTTAACTGTATCTGAAATTAACTGGGCTTTTAAAATATGCTGCTGCTGCTGCTACTCCTACTCCTACTTATCCTCCCTTCACCTTAAGATCCCAGGATAAGTTACAACCATTTAAAATGCAATATTAAGAACAGTTTAAAATTATTACAATCACAAAAACAAGGTGGGTCCTAAGCGTGATGTTTCAACTGCACATAAGAGCTCTCTTCTGGACGCACCCTCAGATAATGGCAGTCATTCTGTCTCTATGGGAAATGCAAAATGCTACACTTGGGGATGACACCTGCCTATCACACCTGACAGTGAAGTGGCCCAATAACTAACAATGGGGAAAGTGGAACAACATTCTATTTCTCTCACCTGGAGGCAGGTCCAGGAGCTGCAGGGAGAAGGCGCCAGCATGAATTTCCATTCTTCCACCCCTGTCCACTGAAACTCACATGCAGAGCTCCTACAAGTACCAGGCTTCCCACTTCAAATCTTCACATTTGAAGGAAACAGTGAAGCTAGCATCCTCATCCCCACTTTGCCTGATCCTAATTATTACACCAAAAGAGGATAATCTCACTCTGGAATGTAACTCTAAACAGAAACAGAATTCAGCACAGGACTGTGGGCTAGGGCTATGGAAACGGTGCTTCAGTTCATAATGGCTTCCACTACGTTTTATGGGGCAAGACAAATAGGCTGTACTTTGGAAGAAACTCAAGGGGCAGGGCACCTTACCTCTGACCCAGAAACCAGAGCATGAGGCTCAGGTATAGCACAGGACAAACCCCAAAGCGCACTCTTTTCCTCTCTCCCATATAAGTGAACAGCTTCCATTCACTCCTGAAGGCAACGCTAAAGTGCTACACTTGGGATAACGGCAGCTTTGCTGTGCCAGAAGCTTCAGAGGTCACACTTTATTACTAGCCATGGCTGCTACAAACCATGACCCAAGAAAACTATCAGAAAACACTACTTTGTAACATTATGGATGACATGCTGACATTCCAATAATATAACAAAATGGAAGAATGAGAGGAACCAAGAAAGTTTTTGTAGCTAGTATATTATCCATCTGCAAAGGGGGCTATGGGGCGGGGGTTGGCTGAAAAGCCACATAAAATTTTTAAATAACAACAGTAATAATTGGATTCTGTAAAAGCAACTGCTGTGTGAATAGCAGTTAATCTTCTCTGTGTAACAGAGCTCCCTCTAGGTTGAACATTCAGGTATTTCAGAAACCAAGGCACACAAAATTTCACCCCCCTTTATGCAGAAATTCCCTGCAAAACAAGTGCTCATTCTCTAGTTAGCAAAGACTTTTTGTGCGAGAACGTGTGCAACACGCCCAACTGGACCCCCAAGGAGTATCTTGATACTAAGGTAACCTGGATCAATGCTTCAAAACAAAACCAGACACACGCATCCTACACTTCTTGTGAAAAAATAATGAAATCTCAGACTTGTGCATTTAACCTAGGGTGCAATCTATGTAGTAGCCAGCCATTTACAATCCATCCATCAGCATGCATTGAGAAGTGGGGAGAAATCCGTTATTTTCTCACTCTTTAACTACCCTGGATTGTGCAAGGAGTAATTAAAGTGTCTCAAAGTTTTTATGCTAGCTGATGTTGAGTATGTGCCCAATTTACACCTAGTTGAAGTTGATTTAAACGCATTGCTTGGAAAATCTAGGGGCTGTTTCATAATATTCTGTACCAAAGTTAAAGCTAGTCTCTCATTACCAGGAGAAGAGGTATAAAATTACTGATAGCAAATTACCCTATTTCCCACCAGCTAGATCCGGCACACCCCTCAGATGCATCAGGAGACGCTTCTGTCAGGAAAGGAATTGAATATTAGAATGACAGGATTGGCTCACCACCCTGTTTACCATGTGTAACTGTAATTATCATAGGATACTTACTTGTATGAAAAGTCATTACAAATCAGCTATTGTTCTTTATGAAATGAATGCTGTGCTTGTCAGAGGAAGCCAGCCACTGTGACCTCAACTGACCATATGAATTGGGCCTAAAGACAGGACTGGCTAAACAGGGGAGCGTCATATATGAGCCGCCCTGACTAACTAAACTCTGCTTAACACTAGGGGTGGGGAACCTCAGGCCAGGGGCAGACTTTGCTCTTTCAATCTTTCAGCAGAGCCCAGTACAAGGTCAAAATTCAGTGCCCCCCACCTCTCACCTTCCATTCTACTTAATTCACTATGTCATAGTTGCAATGCCCTTCAGAACCCCCTAGGTTCAGTGTCCAGTGCGGAGGAACCAGTAGGGCTGCCATAAATCCTCCTCTGTTCAGGCCTAGGGGCCAAATGCCTCTCTATCTGGGTCTTGAGCTTCTCCTCAGGTCATAGTTCCTCCTCAGCCACGCCCTCTGTCCCAAGGCCACAACCCTCACCAGCCCTGCTCTGTGGCCTCCTTGAACAATTCTGGCTGAGCAGAATATTCTTGGACTACAATAATGCCTCATGTTTGCTTGGGTGAAGGATACAGGGGGAGGGGTGTTGCTCTACCCACTTTTGCCTCTGGTCCCACCCGCCACAAGGTTGCTCAGAAGGAAATGTGGGTCTGTCTGAAAAGCAGCCCTCCAGGGTTTCAGACAGGGAACACTCCCAGGCCTACATGGAGATGCTAGACATTGAACCTGGGTCCTTCTGGTCACAAAGCAGATGCTCTACCACAGAGCTATGGCCCTGCCTCATATACTTTCATATACTGCTCTATGAAAGTAATTCTCTATTAGTAAAAGCGTGCTTCTATCATTATCCCCACCTAAATTTCTCTCCTGCTTTGTACAAGGGATTTCTAACCTCCTCACACAGGCCCTGTTTTCTAGTGTTTCAAATTTATTAAGAAGGCAACCAAATAAGAGGGTTGTGGACAAAGTTTTCAAATGCATGCTTAGCATAAAGGGAGAGGCAAGCAGTGGGAAAGGGAGCTTGGCAGGCCATTACGGGCAGCGTGAACATCAGTGACAAGGCATCTGGCAAAAGCTCCTGTGAGCAAGCCAGGACCAGGGGACCAGCCTTTTCACATCTGGTTAAGTACCACTAAACCCTCAGACAAGCTGCCTAATTATGACAACACTTCTGCTGGAAAATTAGCATGCTTGACTGACCATGCTCAGAGGAAAGAGGGGGGAGCAGCTGGCAGGAATGGGCAGTGCTACTGAAAATGCCTAGGAGTGGCTCCTGAAATGTAATCTAGAGCATGGCTGCCTTCAGAACCATGGCCCAATGGCATGCTTCCCCACTGTTCTCAGACTTTATCAAGTAGCTGTCACCAATAATGGCTATTTCCCACACCACAGCTTATGTTGTGGAGCAAGGTGAGTCTAGTTCACATGCACAGATGGGGAAAAGAGGTTAATGATGTGACTAAGTTTATACAATACTGAGAGCCACATATAAAGAAAGCAAAACTGAAAAGAATCAGATAAACGTTAAAATTATTACCTTTTGCAGGAAAAAATACCCAGAACTAATTCTATGTGAAACTTTTGTAGGCACTCCAATGTTCAGTTCTAAAGATATAGAACCACTGCTCACTAGCACCACATACAATGGGATTTTATTTGCAAGAAAGCATGTATTGCTGCCACATTGCTTCTTCCATCAAGAGCCACACCAAGAATTCTTGTCTGGTCACTTGGGCATCAATGACAAATGCAAATTTTAAAATTAGTTATTGATGCCCAAGTGACAAGACAAAATGCACTGATTCTGATGAGAATTCTACCACGGGAAACTCCTGATAGAGGGTATAGAGACCTGGGCTTTTCTTGATCAGTCATGAAGATCCCTGAGTGATCCTGAGACAGTCATTCCCTCACACCCTAACCAACCACATAGCTTTGTTGGGGGACAGTAAGGGGGAGAGAATGGATTACCGCATTTTTCGCACCATAGGGCGCACCGGACCATAGGGCGCACCTAGTTTTTAGACGGGGAAATCAATAAAAAAAAATCACATTAAAATGTGATGGCCAAATTGTTAACTGGCAACATTCATTATGAACATGCAACTCCTGGAGGCATGTATGGCATCTTTTGTTTGTGAGGCTCCATCATTGCCTTGAAACTTACCTTTGCATCTAGGCTGGGACGAACATGGAAGGATATTGAGTTGAGCTGTTTGATGATACTAGCTGAAAGTGAAATGTTTGGTTTGCTGCAGAAATATAGTCACTGGATTGTTGTTTTAACCATTTGGTTGCATTCATTGGTTTATTTTTAAGATTAGGTTCATTGTCATTTTAAAATGAATTTTGTATACCACACTGTGATCCTAACAGATGAAGGACAGTACTATGCTAAGTAAAGTAAAGTAAAGTAAAGTAAAGTAAAGTAAAGTAAAGTAAAGTAAAGTACTATGCTAGTGTCTACTAGTCTGCTTCCAAGTACTATTCAGCATGATGGTTTGGGCATTTAAAGCCTTGATCGGCCTAGAATCTGAGTATCTTAAGGACTATCTTCTCCTATGAAAGCCTGTCTGTCCAAGTGCTTCTGCCACATGAAGTTCAGTCCATAGCTATCAGAAAGGAGACAGGGTATTTTCTGGGATGGGACTCAAACTTTCAACCTTGTTCTCATATTGTGTTCATCAACTGCTGGCATTATACTCTTTTAGGTGGCCAGCACAATCTCAAGTGTCCTTTTGTCCTTTTGATGGCATCTGTTTTTATTGTTATTTCTCCTGGTTTTTATTTAGTATTTGTTTTTGTTTGCCAGCTTGAGACCTCAGCAATAAGGCAAGATACAAACCTAGAAGAAAATAAAGAAAAATAGCTACAAATGTGTGGTTCCTAGGCTACAGGCCAATACCAACAGGTGATTCCAAAACTCTACCAGTGGTGATGGGGAATTTAGATCAAGTAGATAAGATATTAGGAAACATCTCCTGTAACAGATAAGAGATAAAAAAGTAACATAAGGAAATTATAGAGTCTCTTTTCTTTGATGGCTGCAAGAGTAAGCTGAATAAGGGTCAGAAAGCAGTGGTTTAGGTATAGCAAAGCCCACCTATGTGTTAGGGATAAGCCTATTAGGTGCTTGAGATTCCATTACCCAATATTTTATTACCCAATATTTTATTGAAAGTAGGTGTTAAGTACAATAAGCTGTGCTCTGCTATATCTTATCTATATACCCCTCTTCAGACAGACAACCAGTGCTATCTGGAAACATGTTTTGTGCCTTTGAGATTATTTATCATGACAGAAGAGAAGTTTGAATCTTAGACAACTTGCTTGCAGATTTATCAAAGTCCCTGCTTCCATGGATTTTTTTTTAATCATACATCCTTCTGAATGCTCCACTCACCATCGGACATTGTAGACACATTTCACAGACTCCAGGAAAATCACAAAGCAATAGTGTCCCTCCTGAAGAGAAAGAAACTGCTAAGCCTCTTGTGACTTACCTGTTGGAAAAATCATTGTCAAACTACAGGGTTGATCACAGTAAGAAAATTGTACAAACCCAGAATGTTAGACACCCACACGCTGGCATGATGGAGAATGAAATATCTTGCAACATCAAACAGTTAAGTGAAAACATTTCCACCTCGCTCTGAACATCCTACACTGCCTCAAATTAGGATATTTGTACGTACCCAAAAATAAATATTTTGCCAGCTGCTGAGAACTTAGAAGAGGCTTTAGACCCCCAGAGAGCTTTGGAGAATTCACAGCAGAAACAGTTTCAACAGCCACATCTATAAGATCAGGGAAACAGGGAATGTGAAAGACTCCTGCCTGAAAGATGCTGCCAGCCAGAAGAGACTACTGGGGTAGATGGACAATTTTATCTAGTACAGTATAAGGCTGCTTCCTTGTTCCTAAATTCTTCAGCCCTGGCTCTTGCTGTCATCATTCAAGTTCTCATGATACAGGTGAGGCATCACTGGACACCACTCAAAAAAATAAGGGAACTTTGTTACTGCTTGGATAGCTAAAGTTAAATGTAATCATTAATGATGAATACTAAAATGTAATGATAAACACCACCAGGTTTCAATCCACAAAACCAATAAATGTGCACCTGTATAGTGCTGTTTGACGCGTATGTTTGACCTGTATAGCGGGTGGCGCTATGGGTTAAACCACAGAGCCTAGGGCTTGCTGATCAGAAGGTTGGCGGTTCGAATCCCCGCGACGGGGTGAGCTCCCATTGTTTGGTCCCTGCTCCTGCCAACCTAGCAGTTCGAAAGCACATCAAAGTGCAAGTAGATAAATAGGTACCGCTCCAGCGGGAAGGTAAATGGTATTTCCGTGCGCTGCTCTGGTTCGCCAGAAGCGGCTTAGTCATGCTGGCTCCCTCGGCCAATAAAGCGAGATGAGCGCCGCAACCCCAGAGTCGGTCACGACTGGACCTAATGGTCAGGGGTCACTTTACCCTTTACCTATAATGCTGTTTTGGGTCATGACCAGAAGGATTTCCTGCTCCATCATGTGGTCCACAAAGGTAATTTTTAAGAATGAAAGAGTAATTCCCAACTCTGATCTATGAAATTATGACCTGCACAATACAAAAAAAGAGATGAGGAAATAATTTCTTTTAACAGGACGAGATACTTGCATAATTGAAACTGTTGGGGGAAAGGCCTTGCCAATTATTGTAAGATGCCCAAACTTGCATATTTCCCAAATTTCAAGAAGGATCAAAGTTTTATCATTTTTCACCAAGAAAAGATGAAGTATCACAGCTAGCAAAGCTAGCTTAGGGCTAGAATAGATGTGTCACAGGAGATCTACAAGTAGATCTCCCAAGATTTTTGTTTATTTTAAAGTGTGTGTGTCAGTGTCCTGATATTTATTGGAGCTGTGATAGCAGCAAAGGTTTTTTGTTTTTTTAAAAAACCTTTTTTCTCCATACCATTTCCCTAATTTACATAACCTATTATAGAGGTGCATATACTGTACCTATATTTTGTCCCTATACTGGTGGTAGTAGGGGACAAGTGGAGGGAGTTTAGATCAGAAAAACTGCATGGAGGGAAAAGGCTGAACATCTCCTCCTACCAAACACTACTACTGTGATCAACACTATGGCTGCTTTAAAATTAACTCACACCAAAAATCCCATGGCAATCCCATGGTGGATCTTCCACATCATGTCTGCTTTGGCCAGATAGAGAGAAAAGGTGATAGAATTGAAGTGAAGCACTAGATCAGGACTGGGGAACATTTTCCCCCCACCAAGGGCTGCATTTCCTTGAGGGTAAACTTTTGGGAGAATGCCAATGGTGGGCAGGGCCAGAGTCAACTCTCACACACTCCCCTCTCTTTCACACACAAATACACACACCACTTCAATTCATCTATCCAGTCACACATATTCACCACTCCCCATCCCACCCAGCAAAACATATCTATCCACATATAAACAATTGTATGGAACCACAAAGGTGCAACTTGAGAAACCCAAGATCAAAGGTTTGATTCCCCATTAAGGAACAGCTGCATATGCCTGCACTGCAGGGGGCTGGACTAGATGATCCTTAGGATCCTTTCCAACTCTATGACTGTTTCTATTAAATAGGTGTTTATGCTTGTGTGTTGAGAACAACTGCATTCATCCCATGTAGTAATTCTTGGTTTGAGGACATATGTTGTTTGGCTGAAAGAGCTGGAAGAGAGAATTCTTATGTTGCTGTTGCAGAGAAAATTGAGCACCACGACAACAGGTTTCTATGCAAGGGGCTGTTGCTTTTTTATCAGGACCTAAATTGTATCATGTACAAAGAAGAGAAGGAGATAGTATTAAAATCCTTTGCTAGTTAGAGTATTAAGAAGAAAAAGAAAAACTGAACCCAAACAAAGAGCACAAACCAAATCTATACAAGCCACTTCTTAGTGACTCTCAGGTGCAGAGGGTCATAGCAGAAGTATAAACAGGAATTTCTTCTGAACAGAGGCATGGGTTGTGCTACATGTTAGGGAATGAAGGGCTAAAGGCAAGCAAAGCAGAAAGTAACCCACTTAAATTAGACAGAAGGGTTAACTGCCTATTTCACCTTTTGATCAGGTTCAATTTGGTCTGTTAATCAGTCAGCCATGATTAAAGCAAGAATATACAGAAGCATCACATGGTTGGGTGTGTCAGGAAGGAAGCTAAGGCAGCCAGTCTTGTTGTTTCAAGGTTTTCTTTTAAAGGCGAAAAAGAGATTTTACGGTATAGGAAGGAAACTGGATTCTTCGCTTTGCCTCCAGGAATGCAGTGGATTCCTCACAGCTTCCAGCATTACCCCAGCAAAAATGTCTCTTGCGTCTGCTTCCTTTGTTTCAGGTTTTTTCCCCTGCATTCAAAACTCCATAACTACTACAGCCTTTGTGGATCATCTAACTTGTAAAACCATAGTAACGTCTTTCACTTCCAACCCCAAACTTGAAATGACCCTACCATTTGATAAATTAATCTACTCTTTCCAAACAGGAATCAATTTTAGCTATAGCCTAATTGGCTAGTTTCTTAGAAAGCAAAGTGCTTTGAGTTTCCACATTCTGTACTGTACTTAATCAGACAATTTCTGCAACGAGGCAAAACACAACTGCTTTCTTCCTTCCGTATAAATGGGAGCAGATCAGTGGACCATCTAGTACAGTGCTGCGTCCAGGGAACTTCATGTTAAGCCATGAAATCATCCAACAGCCATTAAATCTGCAGAAATCATGTAAAGTATGAAGAAATACCACAGCCTGCCTGTTTTTGCTGCTTCCTTTGAGTTGTGAGCAGGGCCGGACAAATCTCAGGAACCTGTTGCCTGGGTACCTAGAAAGTTTGATACCAGCACATTGAAATGTTTTTTAAAATAGAAAATAAAACCAGCTCCGTGCAGGGTGGAAGTTTTATAAAAGACTGATGTATGCAAAGTATTTCCAGTCCTAGTTATAACAAATGCAAGTAAACATTATTATCACTGTCAGCATCTGCTTTGTACAGTGACTGGTAAACAAAAAAGGGGCCTCCAGCTTTATCTTTCAAAACAGAAATGAAAACTTGAGAGGATACCCTACACTGTCCTGGAAAGCCTGGACAAAGCCAAACAGCATAAGCAGTCAAAACAATACTAGTCTTGATCCTTCTATACAACTTAGAAGCGTAAATAAGAAGGAAATGACCATTCCACAGAGCTGCATAGGGGCTCAGGTAAGGCAAGAGAAAATAGCATTTTCACAAATTTCAGACTGAAAATGGAATGTATTTAAATGAAGGGGAAAGGTGCTAACAAACAAAGATATTGAAGCAATAAAAAAACAGAAATCATATTTATCATTCATAAATGTTTATTTTCTCTAACAGGCAATGACCAAATCTGAAGTAGATGAGATATAAGTTTTAAGCAACCAGTTGTTACTTGTCATTTCCCCTTGCAAATGGAAGGGTTGTTACCTCATCTGGTCATCTGACATACTGGGTTGTGCACAACCTGACTTTGGCACCAATAAAATCTAGTACTTCTATATCTATATAGTCAAATGGAATGAGAATAAGGGAAAAGACAAACACGTATTAAAAATGTGTGGTTCTAGAATATCGAGTAGTATATGCTACAGTTCCTGGCTGGCTACTCTGCTCCTGCCATTTGCTGCATTGCCAGTCATCTCCTACTGGAAAATGAAGCACCTCAAAGCCTTGAGACAAGAAGAGGTTATGTAGCTTCCATCTCAAGCACACAGCTACAGGTTGTCTTCCTGCCCAGCAGTAACAGGAGGAAACAGAAGTAAAAGGATAGGCAAATAGTTCACCTATACACATCACTACTGCCAATGCTTCCTCCTGCCCCATAGATGAGTACCTGAGATGGAAGTGTCCCATCTCAGTAACCAGCTGTGTGCTTCTGGAACAGAAGAAAGCAGAAGATGCAGCACAATACCAAATAAATTATCCAGTCTTCGCCATCCTCACAAACTATCAATCATCAGGAACATGGCCTCTGCACCTCCTTACTTTGAGGAATTAAAGCTCATCGGAGGCCACAAGCACCCCTGCTTTATTTGCTTCTAGACTCTTATCAGCTCCTATAAAAGGGAGCAGGAAAAGGCCACTGGCAGGTTAGTAAATGGGAGCAGCCTAAACTATAAAAGACCATTACATAATGCCCAGCAGAAAACCTTTAACAACACATTCAAAATGGCATGGAGAACAGGCTTTTGTCTTGGCTTTTTAAAACAGATTTGCAAATATAGTTAATATTACCTGTGATGTTGAAATCCACCAGGTATCATTCAACTAACTTTTATTCAGGAGACCTTTTGAAATTAATTGACCTAATTTAATAAAATTAATAATAAAGATTTATTTATACCCCGCCTATCTGGCTGGGTTTCCCCAGCCACTCTGGGTGGCTTCCAACAAAATATTAAAAATACATTAAAACATCAGTCATTAAAAACTTCCCTAAACAGGGCTGCCTTCAGAGGTCTTCTAAAAGTCAGATAGTTGTTTATTTCCTTGGCATCTGATGGGAGGGCATTCCACATTTAGCCACATTAATTTCAGTGGGTCTACTCTGAGTAAAACCTACTTGAATACCACCCATTTTTAATTCAAAAGATTGGGTGCCTAGAAATGTAACTATTTAATGCAAATTATCTGGTATGCATGCATTTTCCCTGCAAATTGTCATGCTTGTTAACACAGAGCATCAACAGCTGCCACTTGGCTTTTTTGCCATGAATAAACATCACATCAGAGGTCTTCTGAGGGTGGGATCTTCTACTGCAGTAGAAAATGGTGAGAAGGGCATTTCTAAAAACATTAGCATTCTAAATATTTTAATGTGCCTCATATGGGTCAATCTGTACATCGTTATCATATATATGCACACCTCTTGCAGAAGCATACTTAGTCCTTGTCACATCATGTCCCAAATGCCCTGGGCCTTTCCCCAGCTTCAGGTTATAGGCACTGCTGCAGGTCCAATATAAAAGCAAATGTTATCTAAATCACTGTTTGCATTCCACACAAGCCATCAGCATTTGTCAAAATTCAAAATGTAGCCAGATCCTGCCACAGAAACATTTCAGTGACTACAAGGCTTGAGGAGCAGAGGCTGCAAACTGTTTATTCATTTTAAAAGATCTGATAAAGATGCCAAATTAACATCATTAAACTCTTGTTGAGTAAAGTATTCAGCTCATGAAGCAGCAGCTATCAACACTAGCCCACAGCACTAGCATGGTAAATACTTCAGTATTCAGAAGGAGGAGGAGAACCGAACTTGCCGTTAACTTGAAATATGTAATTATAACAATCCACAAACTACTTACACCAGCATATTCTCAATGAAGTTCTATTGCAGTCTATAGGAATACGCCAGAGTAAGATGTTCATCGACTGAAATCTCTGTGAATTACATGTGTTACAGTGATTAGTTAAACTTAACATCCAGGGCAGATCCATCTGACACACACTTTTCTTTCACAGTAAGTACACAACTGTAATGATGCAATTTCACACTGTAGAAATGATGTCACCAGGGTTTTCAACAACAAAAAATCCAGTTGTAAAACCTTCAAGTGACTTTTCTCTTCTGAATAATATGGCGAGGGCAAAGTTCATTAGCTATGATACGTACAAACATGGCAGTAGACAAAAGATTGCAAAATTTGAGGTAAAAAAAAACCACACCTGCTTTCCACAGGAACATTAATAGAAAAATAATAGATTTACACCTTTTGTCTCAAAAAAACTTACAGCATGATCCTGTACATACATACCAATGTAGCTCTTACTCCCAAGTAGGTGTGCACAGGATTGCAGCATTAGCAGTCTTCCTAAATAAAATGTTGCTTCATCTCTTTATTGTCTCACACTTCCTTGCACTATGTGTGCAGAGCAGGGATAGCCAGCCATCGGGAGAAAACTATTTAACTTAAGTCTTCTGCATACATCTGTTATTTATTTGTTATTCCTAATATTTATAAATTATACCCTGCCATGAGGCACCCAAGGCAATGTTCACATTTTAAATTCCATTTTGTTAATAGAATATAGAAAGGGGTTGCTATATTAAGAAACCGTATCATTATTGTTTTCTTATTACTGAATGGCAGCTATTACCAAAGAGTGGACACTATCCATGGCTCACTATGAGCAGACCTCAGATGCTCGTGGTACTAAAATTCACCAAACCCACCTGACAAGCCACTGCACACAAATAGTTCACTATGCAGAGCATTTCAAAGTCGTATCTATGCGGCAACAATAATATGCAAACAGCCCCTCATTTATGGATAGAATAGGGCTCTGCTAGCTATCGGAGTCTTTATAGATTTTTTATAATGCGAATCCATAATGATACAGCAACTACATCTAATCCACTACCAGTAACATTATATTTTGTGTTCACTTAAGAGATGATGCAAGTATAGTCCTGCTGTTCTTTGTTTATGTTTTCAAATGGGTCTGGAAACTGCGACACTCACCACTAAGAATGTCATCAGCTCTGTCCAATAAGTATCAAGCAATCCCGCAATCCCATTTCACATAAAATTCACCATTGCCGTAGATACACTACATGAGGAGAGCAGGACGCTTTCCCTGTGACAAAACTGCATTTAAATGCTGGCGAAATGTGATATCCCCGCAACAGAAATGCTTCCTTGAGGAAAGGTACCTAGTCACCCTGCAACGATTAAGTAACAAGTGTGTATTTACTGCATTGTTAACTAATCTTCTCAAAAGGATCTCTGTTTTATTTATTCTAACTAACTTTTACACAGATTTTATAGTATTACATTTACCAATAGTCTTTAGGGATAAATGAATCGAGAGAAAACCTTGTAATTACCATGGATGTTTGCTTAAGGTGACAGAAGCTGCAATCCTATACTGGCATTATTTGGGAGTAAGGCCCACTGGAGCCAATGGGGCTTACTTCTGAATAGGACTGTGCTGCAAAATGTACATGCTACTAAATAAAAATATTAGTACATTACAAAGCAGGAAGAGGGTTCCAAGATGAACAGCTTCCATGTCATTCACTTGCTCATTTTATTTTAATAGCAGTAGCTACTGGTAAGTGTAGATCCAAACATATAGCTGAAGAGATATATTCTGTACTGCAGCCAAATATTTGTTTATTTGTATAAATACCTGTTTGAATGTTCTTAAATTTCAGGGGCAAACGGCACAATCATAGCCTACAACAAAATCTGCAGTTTGAAATAATATTTTAAAAATAAGTAAAACCATCCCATCACCCCAATACAATTTGCTACCTGAGGCAAAAAATCAAAATAGTTCCCTTCCTCACCATCAATTGAGAAGTTTGCTGCACTGTACTCAAAAAACTGCTGTCTGAGGCAAGTCGCCCACTCTGCCTAACTGCAGGGCTGACATGGCTGACCAGCGCTCGAGGTCATCAGTTCTTCTTTTATACTTAAAAGAAACTGTGGCATTAAAGATTACACAAAAAAGCACAAGCCTCAAAAATCAGCACAGGTTATCCTTCACTTCCAGTGCTCCGTAATCCCAAAAAGAATTTTTCTTTCTATATATATAGTATATATATTTTAAAAATCTTCTTCTAACAGAAAACTCTGTCAAGTTCAGCATTTAATCAAATCTCTACAGGATTCAACCACCAGATTTGGGGGCATGTTTTCAGGATTGGTGAAAAGGGTTGGATTTGTTCATGAAGCAAAATAGATTAAGAGTTCACCCTGCCCATAGATAATAAATCCATAAGCGTTCATGCAAATACAAACATGAACACACAGTGGAAAGAAGGACAATAAACATTTAGTGCCCATATGTGCCCCCTTCCCAGTTGTGGATAGATAAACACAACATTTATATCTTGCTCCAGTGCTCCTTGGAGTCACAGTTACAAGCCCTCAGAGTTCCCCATAAAACAGCAACAAGCAGGAGTCCAAAAGGAAGACGAAGGAAAAGCTAAATCACTAACATTTCCCAACAAATGAGAAATCTGGCCGGGTGGTAGAGACTGTGTGGGGAAACATTTGAGAGGCTCAAACAACCCCAGCCCTCCCCCACAAATGATCAATTAAAAGCCGTCCTTCTGCCAAGAGCCAGGCAAAGACGGGCAAGCGACTGCCGCAAAGAAAACGCTTGTCCCGATCGGTTCTGCATGACAATTGACGGGAAGGGGCAGGCAGCAAGGCCCATCCTCTCACCATGGTGATTAGGCATTCCAAGTGTGCAAGATAGCCCTAGCTAACATAAAGAGAAAGAGAAGCTGGAGACCAGCGGATGCGAGCCAGGGCCAGATGGTCCTGCAGCCGGCAGAACTGGAGCAGCTCACACACAGCTCTCCGCCACTTTAACGGCCCAAACATTTCTTTATTCCAACAATACAACTAAAAGAGACGGACATGACAAGGAGTCACGGCAACAGTTTGCTGAGGGGGAGAAAGGGAAAGTAGAAGCCAAAATGCAGAAATAAAGGTGTAGGAAAGAGGTTGGCTGTGGGCTCCACTGAAGTCTGAGGTATGACAAACCAGTACATATCTGGAACAATTCTACTGAAATCCAGTACAAATCGGGAACGATGCTACTGAAATCCATGAGTTTTAACTGGCATAACTGACATCAAAAGCTGACCTGTCAGGACGGTCTTTTCTGTATTCACAATCCAGTTTTCACTCATTTAAAACTCACCTGTAGTATCCTCCCTCACAAAAACATGCACACACAAAACTCTTTAGAAACATAGCTGTTTTCACTATGTTCGAAAGTAATCCTAATCCCAAATAGCTATTCACAACATGGTTTTCCTTCTAGCTCCTAATTTAATGTAGTTAAAATATTTCATAGGAAAAACTTGAAGATATAGCAGTATATAGCAGTAAACAAATAAAAAAACCCCAATCAAACATCATGTCTACAAATTGCACATGGTAGAATGCATATCCCTCCCTTAGTATAGGCCCTAGTATGCAAACAGCTGGACAACACGTGCTCTGCTGAAGGAGCCACAGCTAAAGCGAAACTTGAGTTCATTGCATAATATGCTAAAAGAAAAGAAAAACCAGGAATTGATATATTATTATTAATTCCTGTTTGGCATTTAAACAGAACAGTGCTTTGATTTGCTCTCAGATGTTTCCATTCATTAGTTTCAAAGTTACAAGTTACTGAAGTGATTTTCAAAAGCTGCCCAAACAAGAAGTTCACTCCCTACTGTGACGCAAAATTGTGAGAAAATAATGAAGTATGAAGAAGTCGATGGTGCCTTATTCCCTGTCCTGCTCTCCTAGATTGGCCATTTGTTTACATGCTTCATTCCAGGGGCACTTGGTACTAAATTGCTAGAAAGAACCAAAGAGCCAAGAAGAGGCTCTGGAAATATGATTCTTCAAACTAAAGAGAGAGAAAGAACTATGTTCCATATTATGTGGAAAGCAAGGTCCAGAAATATTCTTCTGCAACAGGCTAAACTTTGAAATAGCTTTAATAAAGAATAAAAGTGACTCAAACAGAAATAAGCATCATTTGTAGACTCAAACTTAAGGGCAGAGATTGCAAGTAACTCTAGGGATACAGGAGATAATGCATTCTGGAGTTCCCCAAAATGAACAGAGGGAAAGGAACTGCAACAACCAAGTGGTTTTGCTCAGCAGAAAAAAAAAAATTGTTCTGCATGATCCAGGTGCTGCTGCGGACCTTTCTGCCAGTTCCCCCTGCTGAGAGGAAACACTGCGGCAACTAGTCTGTGGGGAGCAGTCAGGACAATTTATTTTAGAAGCCAAAGAATAAAGAGGGTTTTTAAAAGGAGAGTTATAGATATCTGTCACATAGGGATACGTTTATATCCACTCCAGCTGGAAACTTCCACACTAATGAGGACACGTTTGTCTGAAGAACCCCATGGAATGTGTCTGTAGATGCCTGAGCAACACAAATGCAGTGTAAGCAGTGTTGCATAAATGTCATTAGCATGCTCAATGAACAACTAAACAGAGCTACCTGGACAAAACATTTGCCTTAACAAACCCTCCTAGGATCATGCCCAACTCCTGGAGACTCCAACTTTCCTGGAACCATAGGGATCCAGAGGAAAGAAGTGTATTTGCTAAGGTACCGCGGACCTCTCTCCAGGAAGTGGATTGCAAAATAATAATTAGCAAAAATATGTTAAAGGCATATGATGCACTCGTTAACTTCTGCCATTGACTTGGGGTACAATTGTGCACTGGTAAAGTGCTGAATCCAAACTGAAATCTGAAGTTGAACCCCGTAAACTAGGCTATTTCGTGAAACCTCAGAACATATTGAGCCAGAACCCAAAACTCTATTATACCAAAGTAAATCCTAAACGACTTTCAAGAGGGTATGAGAATCAATCCAAATTTACAACACTAATTAACAGAGATAAGAATGTAGCCTCATGGGAATATAAATACGCTAAGTATCACTTAGTATCTTATTAATACAATGAGATTCCCACATTTATATCTCTACGAAGCCACACATTTCCTTCATCAAGCCCTGTTATTTATATTGTAGAACACCTTGGACAGCATTGTCTTTAGGTGGTTTTTTTTTAAATCAAACAAACAAAAAAACCACACCCTACAAACCCACTGTGTAGCATTCCCCTTCTTAAAATCAAATGAACCAGTTAGTGAGAAATCCAACTTTGAAATTACAACACAAACAAAAAATGGAATTTAGTCTGTTGGTGGCGGCACAAGGAACGTTATGTGTTGCAATTAAAGTTATTCACCCGTCATGTGGTATGATTCCATTGCAGTATTTGGGAGAATACAAATAAACAGTACAGTCCGGCAATTCTGTAGGGTGTCTATTGGAGGCATAAAGGGTTTGCTGATCTGATGGCTTTTACTACCTCCATCAATACACTTTTGCCGACCAGCCTGTCTATACAACCATTTATCTGCAATGTATGTTAGGGTGGTGGTGAAAAGAATCCTTGTTTCACAGGAAAGGTTTATATATACTGTTTGCGCAAGAAAACGGAGACAGCTTTTTAGGGGCCAATGACCAGGTATTTATAAAAGCCCATAAGGACACATTTACATACATGCAAATATCTCTAATTTTGTTCCAAGCTGTGGTGTCACTAGAAAGCTATTTCAGCCCTCAGACACATTCTATCAGCTATCAACAAAGAACCTTTCATACATGGAACATACACCCCACTCTTCTCCAAAATACTGAAATGTCCACAAATATATATCCTATGAAATAATATCTAAACATGCCAAGGGTATCTGAAGGTCGTAAGTAGCTGCAACAATGCTCTCTCGCTCACACGCATGCACAAAGTTTCAATAAAATGCCTCTAAAACCCTTGCCTGTTAAAATAAAGTTTTAACTAGATGAGAGGCAATATTCGGGACTAGAGCTAAACCTAGTCAGTCTCCATTAATATGCACTTTACCGAGCCTATTGGGTAGAAAGTCGTTTTTTGTTTTGCTCCCACGAGAGCTTTATAAATTCAAAATACTTTATATGTTTTTTATGGCAACAAACGGATAATCAAGGAAGAAAAACGTTCTGTATCTTGACACCTTTCAAACCATCTGCACAGATTTTATTCCAACTTTCAATGTGTGTTTCTAAAACTTCCTCCTTAAGCCCTTCCCGCCCCCGCCCCCGCCCCCGTTAGATGGCATATTTTAATGAGGTTCATCTATTTACTATCTGGGAATTCATCAGTACTCCTAACAACAAAGTCAGTGAAAGGAAGATACGTCCTTTCTGAACAGAGGAAGATAGACAATGTGTGTGAGTACATGTAAACACAGATGTGCCCACCGTCATATCCTCTTTCTAAATATTGTCAAATTATTAATATAAGGTATTTTATACTAGTTTTTGACAGGAGGTTAGCAACATGCAATCTTCAATACGCTCTAGACATATTTAATTGGCAAGCCAGCTTTTTACACTATTTTTATCTTCCAGTGTGCATGATCCGAGTGAGTTTTATATTCATATGGAGTTTATACATATAATTGGGAACATGATATATCTCTTCTTTCCTCCTTTTATTAATGTTTTCCCTACTTCACTCACACACACATATACACACACATTTAACTGTTGCACACAGGTATCAAAGACCAAAAAGCACATGCAAGTAGTTCTTCTCACACAGCTTAAGCCGCTCTAGGGCAAAAGAGAGCACACACGTCTGTAGTGCAACATGTAGCTTCTGTCTTCAAGAGGGAATCATTCCACACTTACAAACGTTGACATAAAAGACACACTCATGGCATATTTCAAAACCAAAGAGCGATGGATTTACAAGGCAGGTTGATTTTATGGTGACTTTTATTGACAAGGTACGCAGGCTTTCGGCAGATGCCTCGTAGCACTGGGAAGTTAACACAGTGCCTAATTCAAGGAGACAGCCCGAGGAAGCAGCACCGACAGGGGAGAGAGCGCAACAACGTCTCTATTACTCTCCTCGGCATCATAAAGGAGCAGAAGAAAAATGGTATCCAAGGGGTAACTGGGAAGCTACGTAGAAGTTTTTTTAAAAAATAAATAAATTGCTGATTCTTCCATGGAAAATAAGCGGGAGGAAAATAAGTGGGAGGGGGCAAGGTCCCACAAGAACGAAGAAAAGGGGGGGGGGAGAATCTCAGCTCAACATCTAAGCTGTGCATTTGATTTTGGAGCTGACCATCATAAGCCAAATACTGCCTTATCTTCCACTTCTTAGGTGGGGAGCTCATGGCACTTAATGACCAAGGGGGTGAGCTGTGGGAGAGGAATGCTGCAACAGGCATTGCTCCCCAAACAAATACTATACAGGCTGGCTTCAGCTTGGCTCCCGGCCTGCAAAAAATAATATCACTTCTGAATTTGAAGAAGGAACTGCAGGAAACATCTCTGCCCATTTAAGAGTTATTGGGGCAGGGTGATCTCCTCGCCTAGAGCATCACCAGCTCTCTTTCTTTCTCTGCTTTGATGAAAGGGCTTAAGTTAGCTTACGCTAAACACCCAATAATATGCCTTTACACTGATCAGGGGAGCAAATAATGGTGCACTGATTACAACCGGAGACAAATATGTGAGGGAAAGGGTTGGGGCGGGAGGGAGGGAAGGGAGTTCAACAAGACAGTAGGGCAACAATCATGGAATAGGCAAGTGGTCTGGAACAAATGTTCCTCCGTAACTACAGGGAGACAACCTCCGATGCATTCACAACATAGAGATTCCCTCCCATTTCTGGAATGTTGGTCATTTTTCTGTGACTCAGCATCCCAATCTAGTATGAGAATAACAGCTTCCTTGCGTAGATTCCCTTCAATTCCCCCCCCCCTCTGTAACCCATCATCATATGTTTAAAGAAAAAAACAGGAACACAAGTATTATGACACCTCCTAGCATTGCAAAACACAGCTGTTGAACATTTTTCTGCCCCAGCTAAGCAAAGTTTAGGTACTTACATCTATCATTTCGGTCCTCGGGACTGGATGAGGTCTCCCGGTCTGAAATGAGGCCAGAGACAGCGAAGATCTTTTTCCCCGTGTCATCGACTTTGAGGGAGCCGGGGGAGCCAGATGGGAGCTGGGCTCCAAACTCATACTCCTTGCCATCAGCGTCTGAGAAGCGAAGGTGGGGAGAGTCAGTGTCATGGCAGTTCTTCAGACGCTTGGCAGGTGTAAAAGCTGACTGGTAACTCTCCCTGTCCTCAGTGGAGGCAAAGGGACGGAAGGCCCCAACGCCACTGTGGTTCAGCATGCTGATTGGGGTGCAGTCCAGATTGGGGGGAGCAAACTGGGGGTGCAGATGCAGCAAGGAAGGTGGGAAATCACGGTTGGTGAATGCTCCTGGCACACCACCTTGTCGGTGATACATGGAGGCAAAAGTATAGGAGCCATTAGTGAACGGGATGTGCACATCCTTGTCCACCGATACTGGAACACCAAAGGGCCTTGGCTGCTGGCAAGGGATGGAAGCATCGCGGCTTGCTTCAGCGGTAGAAGCGAGAACCATCAGGGCTGGAGATGCCAGAGGATTGGGAAGGTAGGAGGAGTTTTCCATCTTGAAGGCTGCCCGGTGTAAGTCCATCGGAGTCTCTTTCCTTGACAGGGCCGCAAGGAAAACGGTCTTCCCTGGATGGAAAACAAAGCAACGTCTGGGTGTAGAGCTGGGGGGTCTCACTGGGGCTTCATCACTGTTCCAAAGCTGTGGAGAAAAAGAAGGGAAAGGGGGAGGAAATAGTTAATTGCCATTCAGTCCTGGACAGTTACCTATCATGAATGCAACAAGAAAACTGTATGAGCAAAGAACCAAACCTCCATGTGTTCTCTTTCAGGAAAGTTCACAAATAACTAGAAGGGTCTCTAACTCCCTCTAAGGGTGTGTCAGCACAAGTCTTTCTCCTGCTACCAGCTTTAGCACCAAACTTTGAAGTCAAGAGAAGATCCCCACTAAAAGTAGATAAAATGGGGCACTTTTCCACACACCAACACTACTCTGTGGTTCATGCAGGTAGTGCAACTTGCTCTGACCTCACCTTCTGCTGTAAGAAGGGCAAGAAACTACTGCATGTTCAGATTAAGGAATGAGTGGTTTGTGGGAACTGAATGCTCTGAATAAGCGCTATATGGGATGAAAACAATCTTTAATGAGCAAATGAAAGGCAAATGACCTGACTCCTTACAGACAAAAATATGGGGGGAAGTACTGGACTGTAGAAATCAGTGGTGGCAATTTTAGGTTATTATGTTTAAAGAAAGTAATTGCTATTTTTAAAATTTGGTAAGTTATTCACAATTTACAAACAAGCATTTCTGCATATATCTTCACAGCCCATTAAGAAAAAATAATGTAGAAACCGTATCTGTTTTCTGTTGTAGAGGCCCATATGAATATCTACCTGTGCAGATACACATACAAGTTATAGATTTCACTTTATATTCAATGGTGCATGTGGGCATAAACATGCCTCTCTTATACATTTCTCTGAATTGTTCCATGTGGTGTTTGTGTGCTTTTACGAAAGCAGCAGCAACTTCATCAATAAAGTGCTTGGCGTCTCTGACAATATTTAAAATCATAATGGGAGCCAGTGCCATATGATCTCTTGCAAGCATCTGCCTTTTAGGTTGAGGACAGCACAAAACGGATCAGTAATTTTACTTCCTAATGCGCTCATGCTTAAGTAGATTTGTAAACTGTCCTGGATATGCCATTAGCATTTAGAGAAAAATGTTAACAAAACGTCTAGGCTTGCTTTTCCTTGAAATTACTTACAAATTCTAAGTAACCTATTATCCCCACTCGCAAAGTATCAGTACAGATATTTACATTTACATGTATGTATAAATAATAAAATTAACTTTCCCTCTAACCCTTTTTAGAGTTGAAATCAAAATCACGTTCTCTCCTCTTCAACCTAGAATCCACCCCCCCCCCCCCACTTTTTAAGCTTCCACTGCCAACCATTCAGAATGCCACAATGCACTTGAATGTAAGAGAACTGTTACTTTAAAACAATGTGCTAGCCTTGCGGCACTCAAAAGGCCACAAAAAAATCATATAATAAAAAAGCTGTTACAAAATGTGCCTGTTAGATCCAGAAGGTCAGACATAGCAAATAAAACTTACTGAAAGAGTCTCTTTTCTAATGGAGTGGCTTTTGTATTCTGTGAATGAGCAAGGCTAGGTTAACAAACTCTGTGGAATCCTGACTGCGCCTTTCATGCTGTCCAGCAGTAACATTTCCTTTTCTCCCATTCTGTATCCAGACGCTCAGTGACTGTTATTAAGTGTGAAGATGAGAGGGCATCATCTCGCCTCTTCCTCATTTGGCTCCCTTCCTGATACAGATCAGTGCTAAATCACCAGATTATAGATCTCACATTAACAAAGTTTTGGTCGCTTCCAAATTTTAAATAACTTTCCGTCAAGTACTAGCCATGGACAGAAAGATGCCACGGGGAATCTGGTCGGCCTTCTTTCGGAGTTACCTTCTGCACTGTTTTCTGCATAGCTGATTTGTCACAGAAAAGCAAGCAAACAAATTTAAAACAAAAAACTGCAATAATAGGTGAAGGTGAAGCAGGGGCTAGGAGACCTGAATGCTCATTTTCAATTATTTTTAAAGGGAGGGGAACACCCTACCCAGATAAATACATAAATACACTATTAATATCTGAATTGACCCATGGGACTGAGGGAAAACCATAGCCTTTCTAGGATTTAAATAAACGAGGGGGGTGAGAGCACACTACTAATGCCTCTGTGCCTGCTTTTCTATTTTTACTTCCACTGTCACCTCATTACGTTAAATGTATTTCATAAATTAGTAATCTGGAAGCCACACTTGACACTCCTTGTAGAATACTGTGAATCACTCCAATCGCCCTATTCGTTCGCAAACTTCATTACATAGAGAATAAATCAACATATTACGATATTGCACCAAGCCAAGTTTATTTTTTTTAAAAAAACCCTCCTGCATCCTTTTCTCCCCTATTTTCTCCTTGTCTCTTACCTTCTTTTCCACCATCTCTTTGCCCCACACGATTATCCCCTATCACCACCATCATTAGGAGCATGTACAGATGAGGCTGCGGCAAGGCCAGTCATTATGAAAATCTATAGATAATACACTCCCAATGTCAAAATGTCATTGGTTTTTAAATATGGAACCCAAAATAAGAAAACTAACTGACCTGCTTAATTAAAAAAATATGGATTGCAGGATAACCAGCCTGATGAAACATTTGGGTGACTGGAAGGGAGCGGGCACAGCCAAAGTAAGTAACTGTTACTTTTCTGCCTCTATGCTGATTTTTTTAATTTAGCACCCTGTGCAAATCCAGATTAAAATAACTCCAGCTATTGATCCAAGCAGTGGAATTGACATTAATTTTAGTTCACTTCTCACTTTGCAAAGGGATCAATAGGAAGTAATAACAGCTGACATCCTCGCTGAAAGGAAGAGAAAAGACGGTCTAGCGACAGAAATCGAAAAGCAACCAAATAAATCAGCAGATACTTTTCCATGGCATCAGACAAACTCCAAACAGATTGCAAAAAGTCTTTGTTAAATTAACTAAACAAGGAGTGGAGGAGGCCAAGGGGGTGGAGATAAATCTATGAAGCTACATAAACTGTCCACTGGGTATCCGAGTTAGATCAGCACACAAATAATAATAATATTACTAATAATTTTTAAAAATTGTTTACTTATATTTTCAAAATCACCACTTGGCTTTATGGATAAGCATGATTCCTTGCAAGAACACCCGTCATTTGCACCGATTACTTAAATGCAAAGTGAAGCGGCAAGACCAAGAGAATCCCAATTAAAAGCTTCAGCCTTTATTCATAACAAAAACAAACAAACCCACAACTTAGAACAAAATATAACATGTTATGCATAGCTTAGGTTTTGGTTGCTCTGATTATTAATTATTATAATAATGTTATTTTTAATTACCCCAGAGGAGAACTAAAATGAAGAGAGGCTAAGATAATGCAGAATTCACCATGCATCCTTCTAGCCATCATGCAAGTGGATAAACAGAGTTGGTCACAAGCTGCAGGTGGAAAACTCATCTGCTAATTAATATAAATTTTATATTAATATACAGAACCCAGAAAAGCAAGGCAGAGTTTCTGTGTAACAAATTACTTTCTCATTCTTAATTAAAACATATAAACCACACATCCCGTACTACTAAAACAGGTTGCATTTTTGTGATCCTCCTGCTATTTCCCAATTCCAATAATTAAAATAACGGAATAAAAAAAAAATTCCCTGCAGTTTGCGGAGAGAAAAAAATAACTTTTTCTTTAAGAGTTCAAGCTGTTAGGAAAGAACAGAGTTGGAAACTACAGGTTTGAGCTCTTGTTACTTTGTAATCACATAATTTTAGAAGCAGGAATTTGGAGATTTATTCCTACTGAGAAAATCCTGATAATATAAAACAAAACTATCCCAGCTGTTGGGGGGAATTAAAGTGTGCAACTGGATTATCTATTCAAACTAAACTGGATTTCCTCCTAATAAATGAAAACAAGAGGACAAGAACAAGCAGGAGATCCCAGTGTTGAATTAAGAAAATCTATAGGTCTGTATTCCTTGTCACTGAACTTCAGGATGGTTTTGGAATTGTGAGTGTCCAAACTAGATTATGAGACGGTGGCCGGGATAGGGGGCGAGGCGGAATAAGGGCACTGCCTTTTCGGCGTCCAAAATGCCAGTTCGGAAAGTATTCACATTTTATGAAACCGATGGTGAATCGGGCCCCTTGGCGCAACAACAAAGGGGCCGCCTCGCCTCTCCCCAATTCGCTTTGCGACTCCCCACCCCCACCCCCGCTTTGCAACAACAACAAAATAACAAGGAAAATAAAATTCAAGTACGGGGACGGGCCAAGGTACTAAAACAGATAATAGATTTCCACCCTACCCCTGCAAAATGCATCCTTCTTTTGTTAAGCAAAGTAATAACTTGCAGAAGTCGAAGCCGCCAAAAGGCGTTTGTTAGCCATCGGTAAACACCACAAAGTAAGGAGGTTCTGATCTGCAAATTGTGGGGCCTTCATCTCATCCTCCAGCCCCGACCCAAAAAGGGGCACGAGATGGACGCACAACGCTTCCCCAGTTAAGCGGTCGGGGAGGGGGGGGGAGGAAGTGTAAAATTAAACTATTCAAACTCAAGTTTTCTGGTAGAGAAATAATACTTGATAGATTTGGATCTTAAAGTTCTGTTCTAGAAATCTCCAATTTCCAGCAAAAGCAGAATTAATTTCATAGGAGGAGCATTAACCCGCCCTTCTCCCACTTTCTGCAGTTGCAAATCAAAACAGGTGTTTGTCCTTTTCCCGGTGCCTAAACTGAACACGAAAAGAATTCGGTCGGCTTACTACAACTTCAAACCATGTTTTATATACACACTGTCCTCTCCACATCGGGGATATAAAAGAAAAAAAGTGGGTAGAGATTTCAGAAAGTACATTGGAGAGATAGAGGAATCGGAAACTAATTCCCCGCTAATACGCCCGCTCGGCCACGCCTGGTCACTTTTTTCACTGAACACCCCCGCCAAATGCTCTGCATCGACAAAAGAAAAAATAATAACAATAAGAATAACTGTGCAAAATCGGTTTCGCAACTTTGCAAAGGAATCAAATTTTTCATTCCTTCCAGGAAATATGTGCGGGGCGGGTGGAGTGGGAGCAGAGATCTATCTCCCTTCACCCCAATCTCTACAGTCTGTTCAAGACTCGTTTTCTTTTTAAAATACTAAACAAAGCTCATCAAATGTGCGGATGCCTCGTGCTGTTTGAATTTATTGCAACAATTCCTTCCCTGCACGTTTCCTGCCTGGAAGGCGAAAGCATTCAATGCAACTCCTGAACTGGACATTGCCTAATGATTTCATTGTGCCCAAGCAGATGTTTTTTATGTATTTCGATCTACAAGGTGAGGAATTATTTCCCCTTCCTTGCAACCTCTGTACTGACTTCCCTACCCCGCTGCAAGCAGCGGCTGCTGTTGTTTCATTTCAAAAGCTGGCCGTTCCTCGGCTTCGGGCTGAAAATGTGAAGAAAGTTTTGCTAAGGAAGTCCAGCTAAACATGCATATTCCAATTTCCTTCCACTTCCTCTCGCCAACCGGGTTTCCAGCCGGGTTCTCTATTTGCTCGCTTGCACCGGTGTTGACCCTACAACACAACATCGCTTTTGCTATGCTATTCATTGCAGGAGAATAATTGCAAACATACAACTAACGGCCCATTTTTAAAAAATTGTTTTGCATCTCGGAGATAAAAATGCAGGCGGAGAGGGACTTTCTTTGAAGGAAGGAGAGTTGTTTGTCCGAACTTCAACCTTTTCTCCAAACTGCAAGCATTTCACGTGCGCAACCATCGCGGCAGCGAAAAGGAACTTGGGACAATAGGAGGAGGAAAAAAAGGCGGAAAGTACGCCTTAATTGCGGTTATGTAATTTCTAATACTCAAAGTTCACATGTGCGCCCGCTCCGCAGTAAAACTGAAAGCTGATGGGGGAAAGACGATCCTGACTCTATGCGGTGCTTTCTACGCACAGGGCAAATGCTGGATTTTTAAACATTTTGAGTTTTGTGCAAAAAATAATATCTACCTAGGTTGTGTCAGAGGGAGACTAGCAGGTTTGTTCCTTTCGACGAAGGTCCTCTCCACCCCACCCCACCCCCCACCCCGAGTCCTGGGTATTGTTTGGGGAAACTGCGTTATTTCAGCCAAAGACCGTGGGACACGCGAAGGAAAGCCGGGAAGTATCTCCCGGGGCTTGCACAGGGATCGCTTCTCTCTCTCCCCCCCGCCGCTCTTCTCTTTCTCCTTTTTAAAACTAAATGTTATTTGCGCTAATTGGAGCCGCGCGGTTTTCGGCTGCGTTTTGCAGGCTTCTTCCCCCGGCACCTGATCCCACCCAGCCCCCTCCCCGTGTTGCCTGCTTCCCACCCCCTCCCCAGTAAAATAAACAGCAGCAGGAGGAGGAGGAGAGTCCCGGGAACACATCTACCCTTAAAAGGGGAGGGGGCACCATATTGATCAGATTTTTGTTGTTGTTTTTTAAAAAACACACTCATTAATATTCCAACCCCCCCTCCCCCGCGTGCGCGCTTTTTCAGCATCCCCACCCCTGGACCCCGATGAGCATCTTCTTCCGTGGGAATTTTGCGCCGAGGAGCTGGGCGTGCAGAAAAAAATGGAGAGGCAAACTTGGTTCAGAAAGTTTGACTTTTCGAAACAACTGCGCCCGCATTTGCGAGAGAAGTAAAGAAGAAGAAGAAAGGGGGGAAAGTACGAGGGCAGAGAACTGAATCGAAACCCCGGAGATCCCCTGTTGGAAAGTTAGCTCGACACATACGTTTAGGCACAAACACGCGCGCGCACAAACAATGCACCATGCACCCCTGGCTTCCTCGCATGCACCCCTGGGATCTCCCGCTACTCACCGTGAAAATTCCTCGAGAGGTGGCGTCCCCCTTTAATGTCAGGCTGCGGAGAGCGAGAGCCTGGGCTGTTGCTGCGCGGGGAAGAGAGCCGGACGTGCTAAGCCCGGCGCGTGTGTGCAAGCGCCTTCGGCCAGCATGGGAGTGAGCAGGAGCCTGACACGGCTGCTGGGAGCCAAGGAGAGCGCAGCGCTGCCTCTCGAAGCTGCCTCTAATCAGTGAATGAGCCTCCACTCTCCCAGGGACTCCTAGCTGCTCTCTCTCTCTCTCACTCACTCACACACACTCACGCTCGCTCTCGCTCTCAAACACACACACACACTCTCTCACACACACACAGGCATAGAGCCGGCCTGAGAACGGAATACATTAGGGCAGGGAGGAAGCATGGGAAATGGAGTCCACAGCTGGGACGCACAGCTGCTCAGGGATGAGCCCGTCCGTCACCCCCCCTCCTGCCCCACACCGAGCAAGGCATGAACTTTGGCTGGGAGCTGGCGAAGGGGGTCGGGGAGGTTAGGGTCGAGCTGTTTTCGCGTTTCAAACTCAGGGTGGTTGGGGGTGAACGAGCACATCCCGTCTAGGATGGAGTTCTTTTCACCAGTAACGCTTAAATCTGCCTTTCCATTTCTGTGATTTCTTCGATTTAAAAGCAGCTCTTCTGCTTTCTCCCACATCAACAGCATTCAACATTCTCCTTTGCAAAGGCTTAAATTGGCCTGCAATGCTAATGGTACCGCTTTTATCTGTCTGTTCATAGACATATTCACATGTAACACTAAAGGTGACGATCTCATTTGTTTGTTTTAGTACCTTGATATTCCCCCCCCCCCTTACATTTAAATCACCTCTTGCTTGAATTAGTCTGTAACTCTGAAGTCAAGCCTACATTGGCTGCTACAGGTCAGGACAACATTTGATTTCTCATCTGGTTGCTGTGCTGAATTGACAATACCCACATACTGCACACATATCCCAAGTGAAGTTCAGATGTCCTTTCCAAACTCTATTGTGAAAATGTGTTATAGGCTAAAAGTGCTATGCTAAGCACATGCACTCTGAAGTAAGATACACTGAGGGTACTGCCAGTGTTTATGGTGGGATGCATGCAGAGTTTTCACAGCATCCATAGCTTCAAAACACCAGTGTGTATTTAACCCTTATTTAATCCAGATTTACCTGTTCAGGTGGGAGGGGTGAGTAAAGTTTTTTAAAAAACTGTTGCCAACAACCCATTTGCAATATCTAAACTACCTTATTACAATACGAAGCCCCATACCTGGAAGCACCCTGAGTACAATAGAACTTACTCTCTAGCATGAGTGCTTGGGACATTTGTGAACAACACCATGACAAGTCTGAGTTTTAATAGTAAGAGAGTCATATAGGCGGCAGCACTTGGTCTTGAGTACCATAAGAGATTAGGTGCATTTGATATACGGCCTGACTATGGGACTCTTGGCCTGTCCACCTTAGGAGATAGTCGTTTACTTCTTGGTTACTCTAGTGCAGTGGTTTTCAACCAGTGTGCCGTGGCCAGGGGTGCTGTGAGCAACGCTGGCATTTGTCCCTCTTTCTTTCCCTACTGATGCCCTCTCACGTCTCTGCCTCCCAAAGGCTTGCACAGCTGTTTATTGAAGCAGCCCTGGCTACAAGCTCCACAGGCAAATGGTGCCTCTGGGAGGCACCTCTCTTTGGGGTGGGCAGCTCAAAGACCTGGGCTGAGAGTAGAGGAGACTGATGGAACATCACAAGGGAGTGTTCGAAAAGGGGTGAGGGGCTGCCAGCTCTGCAGGCAAGGGGTGATATAAGTGAGCTCCAGAGTCCCACAGGGATGCAGCAGAAAGAATGTAGTTGGCTAAGGAAGCCGTGGAATCAAAAAGGTTGAAAACCTCTGCTCTAGTGGGGTTGGTTTTTTTAACCAGTTAGTTCCAGAGACCAATATATGAGGCTTCTTTACATAGACTGGTTTTGTTACTTACTTTATGTGTATTGATTTTAACTGGCGCTTCTGGTTCTAGTACTGTTGTGTGTCATATTCCCTTTCCCCCTATACATTTTAGTCTCTCCCCATATGAAAGTAATTCCAGACCCTTAAAAATTGTTATTGTGTTTCACTGCATCATTACCAGCTCTCCTTCTTCCGGACTTTCTGATTCACAGCATATCCAAATTCATCACCGTTTCCTTGTGCACAGAACCACCACCTAGCTACCATCAGCCTTACTTAGAACAACAAACTTTGTCAGGCACTGATCTAATTGCCTCGGCGACATTCCATGGCGTTCCTTACCATCACTGGAAAGTAAGACGTATTGGAAAACAGATTTAGAAGCTGGCTAGGTTGGTGATGTCCTTTGTTGCATGTAGAAATCGGTGGCAGGTGCAAGACTTTAACACTGTGTTTTACTGTCATGTTCACATGAAGTATTGTGCTAAGATACAAAGGAATCCTTTCAACCCCATATCCATTTTCTGTACCAGGGATAGTGAATCTGTTGGATTGCACCTCCATTCATCCCTGGCCATTGTTCATGTTGGTTGGGGGTGGGAACCAGAGTCCCATAATGTCTGGACCATGGGCTCCTTACCTCCATCATCAACAGGATTTCTCTGACCTGTAACTTGCATCATGAGGGTGCACCCTCCCTTCACTGCCTGTGTTCAGAATTTGTTGTAAAATGTATTAATTGTAGCAGAGCCCAATCTCTGCTCGAGGTTTTCCCACAGGCATCTGGTTGGTCACTGTGAGAACAGCATGCTGGATCAGATGCCCTTACAATGTAGAAGGTGGGGCAGGCAGGACAGAGTGTTGTTACTGCTCCACTGGCCTCTGTTGCCAGAGAGGAGCATTGTTGGTTCGGAGAGCTTTGCCCAGGGGTTGATGTGGGGCACCAGCAGCCACATGGGGCCCCAAAGAGCCCTAATTCTTCAACTATACCAGCCTGAAACTGAAGTAAAATAAAAAAAAAACCAGAAAGAAATGCACACTCACCTATTGAGTCAGCAGACATGGGATGCAGCAGTCAGTCAACTGCTCTGCCTTGCTGCTCCCTGGACAGGATTCGGATTTTCTGTTCATCTGAGCTGGGGTATCCAACAACAGGAAACCAGGCTTAGTGATGTTTGATAAGCTGCTCACACACAGGTGATTATGGTCCATGTCAGTGCTTCCAGGTGCTTCAGGATTCTTGAGAACTTTTCCAGGCAAATTTTAAGCCAGGGTTCTCACTTTTTAGAAATTATCTTTTGGAAGCTGTTTTGTGTTGATCCTCTAAACTGCTGAAATCAGACGTTTAAGGAACGGGGCAGGGCAGGAGAAGCAGTTTCCATTAAATGGAAAGTACTTTCTCCTCTTTAAGCAGGGTTCAAAGTTGCTTCCAAAGGGCTTCCAAAAAGTCCAGTGCTGCACTTTGAAGATGAGGACAAGATATTGTGGATGATGCAACAAACATGCACACCAGGGAAGCATTTGATCCACTTCAAACTTCGGGTATACACTGCCTACATCTGTTGCAAGTAACATGAGTGATGCGAGGGTAGACATGAGTGATGGTTGAAGAGAAACATAATGTGGGAACTCAGGGATGGATTACATCCTCTGCTTAATCCTGGTTGGAATTACTATTATTACTATTATTATTATTATTGCTGTTATTGCTATTATTATTATTATTATTATTATTATTATTATTATTATTATACCCTGCCCATCTGGCTGGGTTTCTCCAGCCACTCTGGGCAGCTCACAGCATATTTGAGAACATACTAAAACATCAAACATTAAAAACTTCCCGATCCAGGGCTGCTTTCAGATGTCTTCTAAAAGTCAGATTGTTGTTTATTTTCTTGACATCTGAAGGGAGGGTGTTCCACAGAGAGGAAACCACTACCGAGAGGGCCCTCTGCCTGATTCCCTGTAACCTCGCTTCTCGTAGTGAAGGAACCAGTAGAAGACCTTCTGAGGAGGATCTCAGGGTCTGGGCTGAACGATGGGGGAAGAGAAGCTTCTGCAAAACCTGAATATCAGGAAAGACAGCAATATTGTCCTACAATACAACTCAAAATATGGAAGGTTGTAATTATCTATCCAAAAGTGCCAGCAAGAATTAAATTCTGCAAGTATACTGGGTGTGGGGAAAACTTTAAAGTGAAAATTACCTTTGTGAAACACCTTGAGAGAGGCATTCCCAACCTTCAGCCCTCCAGATGTTTTGGCCTACAATTCCCCTCATCCCTGACCACTGGTCCTGTTAGCTAGGGATCATGGGAGTTGTAGGCCAAAACATCTGGATGGCTGCAGGTTGGGGATGCCTGCCTTAAGATCTATTAACAGGCAAGACTTTATAAATGACTGATTTGTGGGGGAAAACCTCAGTAAGAAATCAAGCCTCACAGCAATGCTACTCTTAAACAAAACTTTTACACGTAACAAATGTGAGAAAACATTTGGCCAATTCTCAAAAAAAGGAAGTAAAAACAAAAATATAATTTGTGCCTGAACCCCAACCTTAATGTGTTAGAAACCCATAGATGTGTGGACTGCAAGAAGGTGTTTGTTTTACAAAATAAATTCATTAAGCATCAGAAAATCCATGCAAGACACTGACAGATGCCACACAGTCTGACTAAATCAACATGTCCTCATGGAGAGCAAAGAAGCAGAGCAGTTGTGATCATTCAGTGCTAATGATTGAACAGTTGACAAAGATGAGGGAGAACACTGACATATTTCTTTTTTTTTCAACCAAGCAGTCAGCTCCATGCAAGAAATTCAGAAGCAGCTTGGTGTCTGTCCACCTAGTGATGATCTTATCAGTGGAGGCTCTTACACTAGGGCTACTAGGACATAGCCCTCCCAAGGAAAACATCAAGCAACGGGACACCGTGACAGAAGCCAGAGTGCATGGAAATGCCATTTACCTCCCACTGCAGTGGTACCTATTTCTCTACTTGCACTATAGTGCGTTAGAACTATCATGTTGGCAGAAGCTGGGACAGAGCAACAAGAGTTCACCCTGTCACATGGATTTGAACCACCAACCTTCTGATCAGCAAGCCCAAGAGGCTCAGTGGTTTAGACCACAGCGCCACCCACTCCCTCCACAGTATAACACTGTATAACACTAGAGAGAACTGGTGACCAACAAACCTCCCTAACTCAGGTCCTCAGTGTCCAAGTCCTGTAACTTCATGATGGGCACCTATCTTTATTGCAAATGCATCTGAGAAAAAAACCCCATAACTTCCATTTTCGCTGTACAGATGACTTTAATTTTATGTATGTGACTTAACCCAGTAAATCTTTTTTTAAATGGGATGTTATTGGGTTTTGCAATATATTTGCAATATATATAGTATAACATAGGTATGTCATTGTGTCACTGGATTATGTGTTTGACTGGCTTCTGGTAGGTTTTTTTCCCTTTTTATTTTTCTGGAATTCCGTATTGCTGATTTTTGAGGGGAGGGGTAGTTTTCTATCTGTTTTAAAATGATTGTTTTAAGTACTGCTTTATCTAATTATATTTTTGTTGACTTTCTGATTTTAGATTGCTTTACCCAGCAATTTTGTTGCCCTTAATATTTGAATTCAATCAGCCATTAATTAAATAGCAAAAGAAGGCAATGCTTTCTCAACTATTGATAACTGTTTGCTGTTGCTATAGTTTTTAGTTACCTGCATAATCTTATAGATATTTTCCCAAATTGTTTATTAGTCTGAATGCTTTTTTGACTTAGTGAAAATGTATTTCTTTAAAAAATGTGAAATGTTCACAATTACAATTTATATTCTTATTTCAACAATAAAGTTGTATTAGACCTTTTCAAAGTGCCTGCATTTTAACAAAACTTACAAATTCTAAAGTCAAATGCAGTTAGTCCCCTGAACAGAAAAGTGCAACAATTATAAGTTTGCGTCTCATTTTTTTCCAGTTAATCAGCCACTGGTGGGCTTCAGAGAACCATGAGCTGCTGCATGTCTTTGGCAAATTATAGGCCTCCACAGACCCAAGTAGTTTTACTATATCTTTGCTTTGCTCCTACTGTGATTGGTTCTTTTCTGTCCTTTCCTGTTCCTATACTGTATTGCTTTTCCTTCCTGCTAGCTGAATTTGTCTGTTCATCAAAGCACCTCACATGTGCAACTCACAGATACTACATCATATTCCGCCCATCTGCTCATGCTCCATTTCCTAGTCCTGCAGCCCTTTACCTAATTAATTTAATTTAGAACTACCGACTCTCCTGCCTACTCCCCTCTTCATACTTACCTGATCTATTGAGACAACCCACCTTACTCACTTCTAGCAAAGACTCCAATTCTAAGCATGCTGCATAGGATCCCTCCAATAAACGACACTCACCATTAAAGTCATCCAAATACGTTGTCTTTGGACTAGCACATTCTTTCCGGAAACTGCTGAAATCCACAATAGTGACTGTGCGTTCCACAAGCCTGAAACCAAGCAGAATTTTTAGTGTGCTGTTGCAATTGAGCTGAGGTCAGCACATTTTCCATTGTTTTTGCACATCTCCTGGGCTGCTATGAACCACACACTATATGTGTGCTTATCATCACCCTTCCCACTGCCACCCTGAATGCGATTAAATTTTGGGATGATGGGAATAAAATGAGCCAAGCAATAAGCTTTCCCCTTTTACACACACAATATTCCAAAATAAAAATGATGCAACATTCCAAGCCTCTGAAATCAGTGAGATGCTGTGGCTGGGGGGCGAACTCTCTAGGCACTTTACATCTTCCTTGTTAACAGCAGGAGCAGCTGCACTATTCCAAATGGCCATATTATGGCAGTCCCAGCAACATTACTCAGGGAAGCATACCACTGAAAAATGTCAACAACGAGGCTAAGTATGATAGGTGCATGCTAAAGGATAGGAAGTCAGATGCATTTAGTATTTTCAGCAGGAACCTTAAAAATGTAAATTGATAAGAATACATGTTGGTTTCTGCAATAATAATAATAATAATAATAATAATAATAATAATAATAATGTCAACATTGGGTCCAGTAGATTATCTGGAAGAACCTGATACAGCACTATTGATGAAGCAAAGCAGGTATTGACCAATGGGAGACCACTGGTAGTCCCACAAAATAATTAGATATAAATGCAATTTCGTTACTTTTTCAACATTAAAATAATGGGGTCAACAACATTTGGTAAATTTTAAAAAAATAAAATTACATGCCTTTTTTTATGGAATTCAGAATTGTGTTCAAATAATTTTGTTCAGCTTTTCAAATGTCAAACATGTAATAATAATTGCACATATTCATTTTATTTTGTATACTCTTGAACTTTGAGGTTGGCTGGGCTGGGTGGAGGGGCACCTCTGCCCAATACACTCCCCCCACGCACACCCAGTCCAGCTGAAAAAAGGGTTTGGATTCCATTGCCAAGTCCTCATATTACATCTGTAACATATATGTGAATTTGCCAAGTTGAATCTGAAGTCTTTTGATGTTTCAGAAGCTGGATATGCAAACAACCCATCCACAGAAAACATTTTAATGAATATGAAGTCACATCAATCACTATTCCATGTCAGCAAAACGTAAGATATAGCTTTCAGCTTCAGAACCTTATTTAAAAATATTACAAAAGCAACATTTGCCCAGAACAGCAGCATATAAATATTTTAAAATAAAAATTGGTTCCTATATGTTTTGGGTAGTGATCTTGTGTATTTCCAAATTCATAAGTATGCTGTCAGTAGTACTTCCAACTTTGGATGGATATTTATGGGGGGGGGGGGAAATCCCATTTAAAATTACATTCACTGATTTTTGAAGTGTGTATGTATGCACGCACAGAAGTGCAGATTTTGTGTGTCTGTCAGAAAGAGTGGAGGAGGGAGGGAACTGGATATATCAACTTCACATTAGTCAGGGACAATTATAAGTGCAGTCTTTCTTATGAACATGTTTTCCAAATCCAAAGGAGACTACAAGAGCTTCAAATCCTTCAACTATTCAACACACATGTGTAACTTTATCCAAATTAATAATCCCTTTTGAGAAAAGTTGAACATATGTTTAAGTGCTCTTGAGATCAGGTACTTTAATACCCTACTACTGTGATGACAAATCATAGGAAAGAATTAAATATTACAGTCCTGGATTCTCTTATTCCTAAGGAGGAAGCCTTGCTACTCAGAAATGTAATGACTCTAGTCATTCCTTCCCTTTTTATAACTCACTGCAAGGGTATGGGCTTAGCAGATACATTCTTTTGCACCACTAGAAACACACACACACACACACACACACACACACACAAAAACAACCCAACAAATTTATTGCTATATCATGTTCTATAGGCATCTATCATGTTGCTTTTAGTGCATCCTTACGTTTAGGAGCTAGAACTTCCTAAACCACCTGGATATGGACAGTGCTTAGGATTCTTTAGGAAGGTTCCTGCTAAGGAAAGGACTGCAAGCTAGATGGACCATTGGTCTGACCTAATTTGGCTTTTCTGATATGCTATTCCAAATAACCAAAACATTAAATACTGTATTGGCCTGAATATAAGCCTCACTTCCCCCCCAAATTCCGATCATGAAAAGTTAAAGTGCGGCTTATATTCGCAACCTTACGGTATGCAGCCAGGAGCGCAGGGCAAACAGCGCCAGGAGCGTGGCAAAGCGGTGCCTGCCCCATGCTTGGTTTCCTGTCCTCTTCCCCAAGGCCAAGAAGGGAGAGAGCGAGGAAGGGTAAAAGCTGAAGGCAACACAGAGTGGCTCCCCCCTCCCCTGTTCAGTATGCAGCCAAGAGCAGAGAGGAATGGAGCGGCTTAAATTCGGGTATTTTTTCTTTTCTCTCCCCCCCCCCCCATTTTAAAGGTGCAACTTATATTTGGGTGTGCCTTATATTTGGGTCAATACAGTAAGAAACAACGGGTGATCAGCTAGAAGTAGGAGTGCCAGCTTGGCCCCATGACCATGGGTGCTCAGATCTGTGGGTGCCATGAAGCGTGCATGGTCCTGGAGCCGAAATTTGTGGGTGCCCAACCCTTTCATGGAGAATTTTGTAGGTGCTCGAGCACCCAGGGCCCCAGGGAGCCAGCACTTATGGCTGGAAGGATCAAAAGGTTTTGTATATAGAGTGTATGTTCCACGCGTTTAAACACAGGTGTATTATTTTCAGGCATACAATTAAATTTGTGGATTTAGTTTGATCATTGAAGACCTCTCTTGGAACTTGCTGGAGCTTGGGTTTTGCTTGCAGAGCAGAGCTATGTTTTTTGCCTCAATCACCCTTGCCAGAATCAAAGTTGTTCAAAGTTGTTGCTTTTACAGGCAGGAGTTTTTCCTTTTTAATTAGGTATGCATCTTACAGTAAAATAGTACCATTACAGATGAAGGGAGTAATTCTCTGCTGTATGTGAGGGCAGCTGAGGGGTCTTAGGATACCATGGAACTCCCTTTCCACAGTCAGATAAGGAGGTTAATATTGGAAGACAACAGGGTTCACCATGAAAGGTCAGCTAGACAGAATTTGGGGATATGGCATTATCAGAATGACTGGTATATCAAAACTGAGTAATTAGCAGCATTGCTAAGAGAGATAAATGTATGTATGTAGCTCTTTATATCATATCCATCAGGTCAGATAACATTGTGAATAAGTTATATTCAAAGGTTAGACTCTGCTTAAAGATAACTCTCTGTAATTTCAGTCCACTCTGGTTTATAACTATATTTTATTGTAATTTACCTATTGACTTGAAATGTGACATCTTGAGGCACTGTAGCCAACACTGCTGTGTGCACTTTGATAATGTATCTTGCTAACTTTGCTATTCTTGTTTTATGTTTTCATTTTAAACATTTAAACCAAAAGGTAATTACAAACAAGAGGAGGTCAATCGTGGTGGCATGGTTTGAGGATGGCAGGGGCTGAAAAGGGGACAGCTGAGGCCTGCCAGGCTTTGACCCAAATGAAAAAAGCATGGGTTTGGCCCTGATGCTGGGGTGGAACAGAGAAGACTTTGAATCCAAATCACCCCCATTTCCCTGACATAGCCCCCCAGATGGACCGGCAGACTATGACTAGTTCTTCTTTCCTTTATAGGCAAAGCAACTACTACAGCCAAGCAACTACTTCAGGCTGAAGCTGTAAACAAAGCAGAGCTTTCTCCTGAACCTCTGGCTCTGCTGTTTGTTTCTGGAGAGAAATAAGGAACTGGAAAGCATTCAGGTACAGGCTGATTCCCACAACCATTGTGATAAGGTGGTGAACCCCCCAGGAGCTGCAATTTTCTCCCTAAAGTAGGGAATGCTCTGACACATGTAAAGACCACAGACTGTATATTACATAAAATGCTTTAAGATGTGCACAGAGTCACCATGTCAACACATGCTGAAGAAGTCACAAGATTGGCCAATAAGCTGGAGATGGTAATTTGTAGTGGCTGCACTGCTACATCAAGGTGGTTATGTCAACTGGGTCTTGGCACACCTACACATGAAAGCAGTCTAGTTGTGATATGGATCCAGTATCTGGCATTAACTTCACACTGATTAGTCTGTTTTAATGTAGACACTGAAGTAGATTAATTTATTTTCTAGCTAAGGAAGTTATCTAACAGTATAAAAATACCTGCTGGAAAGTGATATGTAATATAGGGATTTTCTGTTCTGTATCTCTTTAAGACTAGTAATTCTAAGCATATTTAATTCAAAGCCAATTCCACTTAAATCAATGAGATGGGTGTTTCAAGTAAACATGATTTGTGTTGGACTGTTGGAAATATAAGTGCAAGCAGAAGCCAGGAGCTGCTACTTCTTTTTTAGCAGGATGCAAATGCACATGTCCAGGGCTGAGCTCCAGATGGAAAACAAATTCTGGGACCCACCTTTAGAGAACATTAGCTCATATTAAGCCCTGTTTTTTGGACAGGCTTTTAAAGATCACTACCCGCTAAAATAGTGTGTTTGCCCCATGCCCTCTGCTGGAAAGAATCAGAATTTAGGAATTAGGGTTGCCTAGTCTAAATCCCAAAAAATAACAGATGGTATCTAAACCTAACATACTGAAGCAAGGAACGTTCATGATACTCTGTCGGTCTCTGATCTTTTGTAATACAATAAGAATCCAAGCCTTCAACTCAATGAAACAACTTCTGCTCTGGGTGGATAGGAATCCAGGAGGAATTAGTTTTTCAGTTTCAGCCTTTCAGATCAATATGTGAAACCAAGCAAGCCCTGTTATTTCCTCCTCCTCCTCTCTCCTCTATGCCAGCCCCACAAAGCCTGCCTGTCAGTGATGAATTCATAATTCAGGGATGAAGTGGTGGTGAAGAAAGACTATCAAGATTTGAAAGCCCACTCATGTAGATATTAAAGATTAAATGCAAAAAGGTTTAGTTAAAGAGATTTTTCTGGGGTTCCTCTAAAAAACAATTGTCATTATTTTTATTTTTTTTAGCTTTTTTTCAGAGAAGCATATAATTATAACTTTATGCTGGTGAATCTAATAATGTAAAAAAGAGCCCTACTAAATCAGACCAAAGACCCTTTGAATTCAGCATCCTGTTTCTCCACCAGGTGCCCCAGTGGAAGTTGAAAAGTAGGACACAACTACTCTGTGAGGCCATCATCTTCCTTCAGCTGGTACTCAGGGGCCTACTGCCTCTGATCCTGGAAGTGTTACATAGCCATCATGATTAATAGCAATTGATGGCCTTATCCTCCATGAATTTATCTAATTCCCCTTTTATGTTCACCATATGTTGTGGAAGCAAATTCCACAGTTTAACTATGGGCTGTGTGAAAAAGTATGGTGTTTTGATTGTCCTGAATCTTACATCATTCCAGATTATTGAACTGATTCCATTAATTTCTTTATTCTAGATTCTAGTATTATGAACAAAGAGAAAAACACATCTCTGAGCACTTTCCCCACATTATGCAAAGCCTTAATACATTTATAACATACCCTCCCTTAGTTACCTTTCCCCCTAAACTAATTAGCCCCAAGCTTTGTAACCTTTCTTCTTTGCAAGTTGTTCCAATTCCCTCATCACTTTGGCCCACCCCTTTCTGCACCTTTCCCAGCTTTACAATATCATTTTTAAGCATGGCAACTAATATTCCAAGCTTGGTTACACTATAGATTTGTATACAGTATTTATTTTTAACCCATTCCTAATGATCCCTAATAAATTTGATTTTCACAGCTGCTGCACACTGGGTTGACATTTTAATGGAACTGTCCACCCTGACCCCAAAATCCCTTTCTGGTCAGTTACTTCCAGCTTGAACCTCTTCATTATATATTTGAAGTAAGGATTTTTTGCTCCTTTGTGTCTCACATAATTTTTCACAGTGAGGCTCATTTGTTATTTTGGAGCTATTCACAGCCAGTTTGGAGCTCTTTGCAATACAAACATACAAATCTAGCACCTAGATCCATTTAATCAGATACAATCATGTCCTGTCCAAATGTGGAACGAGTAAATGGGTAAGAGATATAGGAACTTCTGAGTACATAATAAGCATATGTAGCCTGAAATACAGGTAGGAAATTAAATTTCCTGGACTCCCTAAATTACACCTCTGTTATCTGTCTGTCTAGATGGAGCAGGCAAAGGGTAATAGATTCACAGCATTGTAGAGTTGGAAGGGGCCATGAGGATCATATAGTCCAAACCCCTGCAATGCAGGAATCCTTTGCCCAACGTGGGGCTTGAACCCACAACCCTGAGATTAAGAGTCTCATGCTCTACCAACTGAGTAACAGAAGTAATATTTAATATCCTTCCTTCTTGATACATAGATCTCCATGCACTGCGGCAGAATGCATGCACTCAGATGCATGCAAGGATATCTGTGTGCTCAGCAGATGGTTGGTGCTGGCAGAAGGTGCAGTAGTTTTAGAAAGGGGGCCAAGTTCAAAACATTTGAGAAACACAGCCTTAAGAGGAACAAGTTCATGTTTACTCTTCCATATGGTACAGAATTGTTCGAAACCCAACTATGGTGTAACTCTAAGGGCTTGAAAAGCACAAAGGAAATAAAAATATTACTTTTAAGCAAAGCTATAATCCTTCAGGAATCCCAGCCACAGACCTGGGGATGATTGCATCAGACAACCTACAGAGTATGAAATATAGCCCTTCTCAAAGCCTAAATACAGGAGAAGAAAAGCAAATGGTAAAAAAATTATAGTTAATCTGAGGAAAGAGTGGAGCAATACAAGTGATCAGTGATCCCTTTTGACCTGCCACCCAGTCTTTGTCCATTTTTATATAGGCATCATGGGAACATTTCAAGGAGAACAAAGAAGTGCTTCAATAAAGGAATTATTGTGATTTGTTTTGGAGAGTGAGTATGATTTGTCATTTTTTAACAAATGGGAACGACAACCCAGTGAAGGCTAAAGCATCTGATCTGTGCTAGATTATGCAAAAGCACTAAGTTAACATTAATGAGCTCATACAAATCTCCAAGTACTCTCAATGCTGATCTGTGGCAGCCATGGGGGAAAGAAGCTTGTGGATGCACCCAACTATCCAAAACACATTAATTCTCAATAGATTATATTTATCTAACCATGGGGAAATTCTGTCCATGTGACTTTCAGCCATGTCAATTTATAGTAAACTGACAATTGACTCTTAGCATGCCACTGAAGATCACCCTAAATATTGGTTGGTGGTAGCATATCAGGAAATGCTGACAATTGTCCTATGTTGCAAATTGCATCACTGTGGCTTCTGAGTAAAGTGATAGTCGTAATGCGGTGAGCACTATCACTACATCTTCTCAGGCAATAATTTTCCTGAATTACTATGCCAAAGCTGGCCATTGGCTCTTTCTCAGGAGGAAAGAGTATTAAGAGGGCTACCTCTCTCCATGGAACTTTGTCTGACCAACATGCTCTTTTGCACTTTGATTTTTTATCTTACTGATTAGTTCTTAAGCCCTGCCTAATGGTTTGATCCTGACTACCAGGGTCAGCCCATCCATGAGGCAAGGTGAGGCAAATGCTTCAGGTGGCAGGATTCACAGGGGCAGCAGATCCAGCTTCCAAGGAATGCATCACCTGCTGCTGTTGCTGTTGTGGTGGCAATGACAGCTGCAGCATGCTCCTTGAGGGCTGGATCTGCCGCCTCCTCGGCAGCCCCCACAATGCTGCCTCTATATCAGTCTCTGGGGAGGTGCTGCTGGTCTCCTACCAGCCTTGTTCCTGATGTAGGTCTTTATTCTGCCCCCTTGCTCCTGATGCACATCTTCACTCACCCCTTCTTCCCTGGACAGAGGTGGGGAGCACTATTTTGTGGTTTGCCTCAGGTGCTAAAATGTATTGGGTCATCCCTGCTGGTAGCCTCCCAACAAGAAGAATATAGGAAGCTGCCATTGATCCATCTGGCTTAGGATGGTCCATACTAGCTGAAAGCATCTCTCCACAATTTCCAACAGGAGTCTTTCACAGACCCTTCGCAATCCTGCCTGGGACATCAAGAGAGATAGAAAGAGCACACCTCTTTATGGATCCAGGGTGGGCTTAGTTCCTAACTAGAAAGAGATTTGTGACAGATCCCATTTCCAGTTCCCTTGCCAAAGTAACCTTCTACCAGACAGTCAGCAAGTGTCCCACATGGATCCATTGCAATGCACTAATTACAGATTCCATCCGTTGTGCATTAAGTGGATACAAGTGCAGCCAGCCCAGGGGCACTAGGCTCTTTGCCTTAATTTGTGCTGTGTGCCATTCTCTTTTGCTGCAGGCAAAAGTAATTTCCCTAGCCTGGAAATGTGATTTAATTTGACCTGGTTCACATAGGATCGACATTTCTAACATTCCCACCCCTAATTTATGTGGGACTATGGGAAATTAAGTTTGGCTCACAATGATGGTCGCTCAGCTCTACTTTTCCAGTATTCTCTGCATCCTTCTGTTGCCTTTTCCATTCCGTGGAGTCTTCTTGTCTTGCATTCCTGCAAGGGCACCATCACAAAGATGTACAGCTTCAGCAGTGATTCTGTGAAACAAACAGAAGGTGTACTGTGGATAAACAGCTGACAAGCGACCTCAAAAAATGGTAGAATAGACCTTTTCTCTGGAGGGTTTTCTGAGGATGAGTATATCTCAGGGATCATTTGCTTTGTTGTGCATCAAACATAAAACCAAACAAAGCCAAAATCATACATCCAACTTGACCCTAGCTCTCACCCTGACCTCGAAATTGTGCTCAGTATAGATATACCCAATCCATAGCATCTATAGATATGAAAAATGCAGTATTCATCAAACCATTAGAACACCCCAGTGTCAACAAGCAGGCAAATGAAGTTTGGGTAGGAAACTTTAACTAACAGTGTGCTTGAGCTCTAGGTGGGCGGGAGTGTAATTTATTGTGGGCTTTAATATGTCTGGTGCCGTGATGAGAAAATGTCTTTAACAAGAGCTGTAAAAACAAAACTTCTTTATGTGCAAAGGTGAATCATCTGGCTGCATAGAACAGTGTATTTCCTCCAAGACTCTATCCTCATAGGCACAGCTGCACATGCCGCTGTTGCAATAGAATAAACCCCTAATGATATAACAAAGCCTCAGATGCTCCAGTCTGAACTGCTGAGCTGGTAATTCTGAATGATGTATGCAGGACAGCCCCTGAATTAGGGCAATCCAGTGTAGTTACAGTTTAAAAGTTATTGACTTTTAAACTGGAGAAAAACATATTATTGGGGGGGGGGACATCTGGCTGGGGGCTGAATGTAGCTCCCCAGGCATCTCTATCTGGCCTTTGGGACTCTCCTAGCCCACATCCTCTTCCCATGCCATAACCCCTCTTATCAAGCCACACCCCTCACTGGCCCTGCCCCACACCAAGCATTTTTGCCTGGCTGGCATGTGTTCTTGAACTATGAAAACACCTCTTGTTTGCCTTGATGGAGAGATGTGTATGTGGAAAACTCTGACTTTTTGCATGGCTGGAATGTAGCTTAGTCCAAGGTAGGAATCACCAGCATTCCTCCACCTGCTTTTTTACTTTGGCCTTGCCTACTACTGCCATTTGCCCGCCCCGCCCCTGGCTTGGCTGACAAGGCATGTGGGATGTCACTGACCATTGTCTTCTCCGTCCCACTGCCCATGGCTGCCTGCTGAGGCCCTTATCTGATGGATGTGCCAGAGCACAATGCATGCTATAGCCAGGCTCACTGCTCAGCACATATAGTGATCAAGTGTGCACTGTGAACGCTGAAAATGCAGCTCCACTGCCTCAGTCATATGGAGGGGGGACACCTGGCACACTTCGCAAAAACGGCAGCAAAGGTGGCATGTGCCATACAACACAATGAGGTGCTGGTGTGGTAGCTGCCCATGGATGTCAGCCTGGGTGGGCAGGAGTCTCTCAGACCAGGCACCTGAAGAGGAGACGAGAGAGAAGTGGCTTTGCACCCCTTGGTACTGCAGGATAGTAATGCCAGGAAATACTTTGGGACATAAAGCTGCCAAGCCTGGCCTCAATAGACTGTCAAAGCCCCTCCTGGCCTCTTTGCCCCCCTGACTCACATGCCCTGCCCCCTACTGATGACGCATTCCCTCCTGCTTGCTGCCTGCCCTCCTCTCCTCCCTCAGCTCAGCATCTGTCCAGGTCTGCACCTTATCTCACTCTGCCCTGCTGCTCCCTGTTGCCTTGGACCTCCCTCCTCCTAGATGCCTGTCTCCCCCCAACCCTTTGTTTATCCCACAGCTAATGCTTCCCTGAGAGTGTTCATGCACTGGGCTGGCCATTGCCACCCAGAGTGGGTTGTCGCTCCTTCCCCAGTCCGTGATAGGAGATTGCCTGAGCTGAGCCAAACCTGTTTCCTGCAGCAGTAGCTTCCATGTGTGTAAATGTTTCAAGTTCTCAATTTCTGTCTGACCACCACCCTGCTGTAGGAAAGGCCCCTGCAGCAAGGGTGACTAGGCCCAGAAGCAGAGCCTGTGAGGAATGCAGGAAGAGACCTGCTGAGCGACCCCTAGTGTTCAGAGAAGGCAATCCCTATTTAAGCATCCCTGAGAATAAACACTAGACACAGAGAAAACAGTCCTAAGGGAGGCCTTCCGGAAATCAGAGTGGACAGTTCCTTGGTTCCTTCATGGGAGGCGGTGGTAGGAGAGACTTGGCTCCTTTCTGAGGTGCCATATGGGGAAAGAAGGTGAGTTTGGCCTCTCAGCAACACAGGGATTCCTTGATATAATCAGCATCTGAAATAATAGTGCCCACTGCAAGTGTGGTTGGTTGGGGGGGTGGGCAGGAGTGAGGTTCATGAGGGTGTGCTTTCTTTGTGCTGGCATGGCAGCCAAGTATAATTCCTTCCTTTCCACCCTCCTCTCCACATCATGGTGATAGAAAGGAGGCACATCCAGAGCGGCTCCAATGTTACCTTGAGGGTCTCCTGTGGAGAAGGCTGCCTAGGCCTTAATCTTGTCTCTGGTTGCAGCACAGCTCCTTCTGCTGCTGCTGCTGCTGCTGCTGTGGTTGTTGTTCCAGTTGTTGCTGTGTGGTCCTGTTTGTCTTTTGTTTGTGAAAGTCATGTTGGTATTCAACCTAGCAGACCCTTCCCCACCTGCAGCAGCTCTCCCCCGGCCTGGGCACTACTTAACCCCTCCTGCTGTCCTAACAGAACTTGAGACAACACTACCTGAAGGACCAACTTCTGCTGTGAAGGTAAGAGAAAGAACAGAAAAGAGAGCTTTTGGAGGTATCGCTGAAAAACAAGCAGTGGGCCCAGCCGGAATATTTTTTAATAAGGTTGTCCCTGGTGTCATGAGGCCTCTCTTAGACATATTTTCTGGGGATTTCTGGCTGTGCATCGTTTACAGGTTTATTTGAGGTGACTTTCTGCCTATTGAGGTGGACAGCAGCATGTTACTCTGAATGTAAAGAGAAAGACATAAATAGCAATGAAGAAAGAGGGTAATAAGAAAAATATTAAACTGCACAGTGGAAATCCCAGGAGGATTACTATTGCAATAACTGACCTCCAATATAGTGCCATTTATTTCATGCCATGGCAGGTTTATAGGTGCTTGTAGGGCTGCAGACGAACACCAATTTGCCATTGCAGTTTGTTTTGATAACTGAAACTTTCAATAAATCTGTATTAAAATCAAAGAGAAAATTAAATAGACCCAAGTTGGTGGCATGAGGGATAAGGTATCACATTACTACACTGGCCTACTCAGTCAGGGACATCTGTCTCTTAGTTCAGTTGCAGGTCACAATAGTTATGATTGTTTGAGATCCAGGGAACATCCCTGAATGGCAGACATCCAGCAATACTGCACAATGCAAAAGGAAGACCTGTCTGCTTTTTCAACAGTACAAATGGTGATGATATTATTATTATTATTACATATATATTCATCCCAAAGGAGCCTAGGGTAGTAAACAAGCAATAACACAATAAATGCATCTTACAAACAATTCCAATTGAAGTAGAGACTGGGAAAATTATCTAACTAAAAGGTGTGGAATAACCATCCTCATATAACCAATGTGCCGAAGTCCAATTAATGCATGAAGAAGTTAATATCATACAGTAAGCTGACCTGCCAGGCTTGGCTATGTCCACTTCTCCTCACCTTAGGAGGAACTAGGTAATCAAACCTTTCTTTCTCCCCAGTCTAACTACGAACCTCAGTGTGTGAAGAAGTTTGAGCCAGTTGTTCCAGCTCAGTCCACACAGTGCTCTCTCTCCCTTGAGTTTCTATACCAATAATTTAGAAACTTTCAACACTTTGTAAGTAAGCTATGTTTTACTGCATGCGCAACTATTTCTGAATAACATGAATCTGACCTTTGTAGAGTTTGTAAGTAAACCATTTTTTAACTTATAAACGTGGTCTTTTCCTATGCTGAGGGAAGAAGGGCACTTTGGAAAGAAACTTTAAAAAGGGATATTTTAGAAATCATTATAAAGTGTCTATTTTAAAGGTCTAAAAGTCTATATTTCTCATGTTTTACTTTGCTGCATATTTTGTGACTTAAAATCTCTGCTGGGATTGTCCCAAATGTGGCTCCCTGATTGTGGAATGCTTTCCCCAGGGAGTCTCACCTGGCACCTTTGCTACATACCTTTAGGCACCAGGCAAAAACATTCCTCTTCTTCCAGGCCTCTAGCTAATTAAACAATCTATGGTCTTTGAAACTGGGGCGGGAGGGGTATTGCTTTTGTTACGTTGTGTATTTTTGTGTTTTTATATTGTGAACTGCCCTATGATCCTTGGTTGAAGGGTGGTATAGAAAATGAATGAATGAACGAATAAATGAATGAATGGCATCCTGGAAAACACACACACACACACACACACACACACACACACACACACACACACACTTGCACCAATAAAAGGCTTGTTGGAAGAGATACTGTACCGGTAAGTCTTTCATAGGCACAATACAACAGAGACTGCACCTAATATTTAAGGGGTGGTAATTCCAAAGGGTGTGTGCCACAACACTAAAGGCTCAGTTCCTTTATTATGCGGAATGGACCTTCTGTTAATATGGTACAGTATAAGCAGGAGGCCATCACTTACAGAGTGCAGTGATTGGCTGGATGTATAAGGGGTGAGATGATCTTTCAGGTATCCTGGTCCCAAACTGTATAGGACTTTATGCATCAAAACAAGCCTAACAGCTATTTGGCAGCCAGTGGAATTCTTTCAACAGCAGGGTAACATGTTGGTGATATTCTGTCCCAGCAAGCCGTTGAGACACCACATTTTATACCAGCTACAGCTTCCAGACTAACCTCAAGAATATTACAGTAATCCAACCCAGAGGTTATCAGCACACTGACAACAGTGGTCAGGCTATCGTTAGCAAACAGTGTTCCTCCTGCCCCGGCCAGTTTCCACCTGAGCCACATCAGAAGGCAACCTCTAGATGATATGATGAATGGATACAGCTCAGTTCTTAAGGACAGAGTTTCGCTTTTTCTGTGAGGAACATCCAAGGGACTGAAACAGTAGTCTCTTTCATTCCCCCCCCACCCCCGCTCCAGATTACAGATCTCACTTTAGAAGGATTGCAAGGACTATCACCTTCCTACCAACTCAACAGCAGGAGATACGGTTAGTCAGAAAATGAGAAGTTGAAGTATAGAAAAGTACATTGGCAAATGAATGCATGGCCAATCTGCGTTGAGAGGGGCCACACTGTCCCTGGCCCTGGGCCATAGTGTAGAGGCTGGAAGTTAATTTTGCTGAAGAATCTGATTCCTTCAAGGTTGATCAGGCTCTACCATAAAATCAGCACCACAATTAGTACTTTTCAGTTGTGGAACACATGTGCTCAGGCACAAAAATAAATATAACATTAAAGTGTGTAACTCTCCAATCACATTATTCATTTTCCACTGCTTTTGAGAGCAGCTTTGGTCAAGATTTAATATTTTGGCAAAAATGTGCCACATATTGATTCAAGATGGTGAGGTCCACCAAGGCTAGATAAAATCCCTCTAATCCACTATCCCCTGGTTGGCCATCCCTGAAATAATGGAACAATTTATTCATATTGTCATTCCCTGCACCTCCCTTATTAGGACAATGGCTGGTCTACTCAGGGGGTTAACCATGTGACTTCTTCAAGCCCTGTTTCTTGAAATGTCGAGAGCAAAATTGTAATAGCAATTTTAAGACCATTATACAAACAATAAAAACAGACGTACAATTAATATTTCATAAATGACTGTCCTCCTCTGATGGAAGCTGTATGCATCTGAATGCCAGTTGCTGGGAATCACAAGTGGGGATAGAGTTGCGGCTCTCAGATCCCTCTTTTGGTCTTTGTATAGGCATCTGGTTGACCACTGTGAGAACAGGATGCTGGACTAGATGAGTCATTGGTCAGATCTAGCAGGCTCTCCTTATGTTCTGATGACTCTGTCACACCACAATGAAAGCCTTATTTAAAAATAATAATCAGGAGGTGCCTAAATATAATGATACTGGGTGTCTGTCCAATTTTAGCTGAGAATTGATTCCAGGGTGGTGGAGCTGCAACACTAAAAAGCTCAGTTTCAAGTACAAAGTAAATGCATCTCTGGGGCATGTTGTACTCTTCTCATCTGAGAAGTTGCAAAGCAGGGATACATTTATTACACAGATTTATTTATTTCATAAAATTTATATACTGCTTGATTCTAGAAAGAAAACAAAAACAACCTCAGACTAGTTTACAAAATATATGGGGTGAGGCGGTCACTTAGGGAGCGTGGTCCAATTTTCTATTTTGCTTTTTTTCTGCTTCCCAAGATCTCCAAGAGGAGGGCCTTCTAGTTTTGAACCAAACTTTACAAGATAAATTAATTAGCCCTGGGGAAGTTCCCAACCAAATCTCCCCATATCTATGATTTGAGATAATCATGCTTCTGGCTGGCCAACAATTATGCTTTGTGTTGCTCAAGAGGGTGCTCTTGAGAAGTCTTTAGCCGTGGAGTAAAAATGGAAAGGCAACATAATCTACATATGCAGTGGCGTAGCGTGGGTTGTCAGCACCTGGGGCAAGGCAAGTAATTTGTGCCCCCAACCCGTGGATTTGCGCCCCCTAACGCGTGGATTTGCGCCCCCTAACCCTAACCCCCAGATGTTGCGCCCGGTGCGGCCGGCCCCCCCTGTACCCCCCACGCTACGCCACTGTACATATGACAAAAATAAGCAATACAGCTATTTTGTGTATGATATTGTTAGGCATACCTTGATGTTATCATATCTCTGGAATCCCTTCATAGACTAAAGAGCTCTTTTAGATGAGCTGGTAAACTTAACATAACCTGACTGAGGTTGACTTAGTACAGAATTAGCCTAGCCAGTTTCAATTCTGACACAAAATAGATGCCATATTTTTACCACATATTTATGTAACTATTCCCTGTTGTGATTTTGAGAATGTAACTCAGTATGGGAAAATGAGAAGGTGGCTCTTATGGGATGCACTTTCGTTTGTTATGATTGCTACGTCTAGTTTTAAAAAGGAGCTGAACTGATGTGAAGTCCATGCATCTTTTCTTGATTATTCAAAGAAGATTTCCAGTCTCACAATAGCCCTCCTACATACAGTATTATTCAGGTAACAAGGAAAAAAAATGTGCTGAGGCTTATGGGTATCTAGGCTGAAACCATTAGATTACATAGAAATAGTACTGATTAAAAATAAAATAAAGTTTATTCAGCAGAGAAAGGAAAACTCAGGCATATCTGGAAATAAAAGAAACAAAAAACACATTCTCAGTTATAAAATCTATTTGTTTAGACACTTTCCTTGGACAGGACAATATTTTGCAGCTTGATCCTTTGGACGCTTACTTGGAAGTAAGTCCCTCTGTGTTCAGTGGAGCATAGGATTGAAGCCTCAGAGTCACAAAGCAGCCTTTTTACCAAATGCATGAGTTCTAGAGAGAAAAATCTAATATCTGCCCTTGTTAAGTCTAAGTAAAAACTTGGATTAGTTACTCCTCAATGCACTTCCATCACCCTTTTGTACTCAGATTCAGTGTGGCTAAAGAAAGGTAGATGTTGATCTTTCAGTGCATAATTATGGATGTAGAAAATATTATAATCTCTTTTCATGATTGAATATGGAACCAGGGAGTGGTGTACATATGGCATTGCTCTCACTCACAACCTTCAGGCTCCTAGCAACCTGACCCATTTTTCCTTTTTTACGCATTTACCCACAACAACTCATATCAGAGGAACTATGGATTTAGTGGAACCTACTTAGTTACTCTAAAACTAGTCTTCATCCTCATCCTGATTGTCTTTGTTACCCATTTAAGGTGTATTTCACTTTGCTGAATATTTCATATTGACCGCCATTTCAGAATAATAACAAGAAGAACATAAAATAAATCAGTTCTCTCCTCTCTCCATTTACAATCTAACCTGATGACGTTATGGAGAACTCAAAGGCTTGCACATTATTTTGCGATATTTTGATCAGTCTAATTAAGGTATTGGCCTAATATGGACTTTTCCATTTTTCATTCTACAGCCATTCTGAGGGGTATTGGACAGATCTGTGGGATTGCATCTTCTTTCTAACATCAACACATAGAAACACCTTTCCTCTGTGACAGTTATTACTGATGTCACTTCCCATAATATCTTGGTGGAAATTAAAGCAGCAGAAAAACTGAGGAGAGAAAATAGGCAATAAATATCTTCAAAGTAATGTCTCTAAGCCAAACACATTGCAGTTAAAGGCATGGTTGCAAGAAACAACAAGAATATAAAAATGTTCACTGTGAATATTAGTATTCCCTCCAAGATGGTTAATTAGTCCCACTGGCAAAGTTAGGAACTTAAGGATTTGGTCCGACACATTATTAACTTGTTAAACAGAACATAGCATAATATAAGATTTCTCCTTATGGGTATTACAGACATCATCACAATATTTGTACTCAGCCAAAGTGATTATGCTGGCATACGGAAACTGTTTTCAGAAACAAGACGGTTGTGTAATCCATTCTGGCTGGTGCTAAAGCTCTTGAAGAGCTCTAAATTTAATTCTCCATGGGATAGTACTAAATTTGGTGGGGGACCTATGGCAGACCACCCTGGCCTAAGGCAATGGCAGCCATCGGTTGCAATTTCCTGTGCTTCCTAAATCCCATCCCAATTTCTCAGCATAGGGCCAAAACTGCCAAAGAGCATACAAAGCGCTTCAAGTTATTCCATCTCTTTCCCTACTTTTCACCCTCCCACTGACTTGAGTGCTGTTGAGATACGAGATCTTGCCCTTATTCTGCCAAATTATATTACCTCTTGAACATATAACTTTATCTGTTGTAACCCTTACGCATAATTTTAATTAAGCTGCTTTAAAACAAAGCCTTTTCTACAAGAGGACTCCCCCCACACCCAATCTGGCACAGTTCCTGTGCTTTTAACAGCTTTTCTTGATATAGGACCCACCACAAATCCTTCTTTAAGAGGCCTCAGATAGTGGAGGACGGTTGCTCCATACTCTATTTTTCATCCAGAAGAGCTATAGTTGGCTCTTTGGTCTTCAGTTCCTCATAACAGCTCTGGCCAATCCCTATGAAACCTCTCTTGAGAGTGCCAAATCCCATGTAATAATCAGAGGTCCTCCAGGATTCCAAGAGAAATAAAATGCATCCAGATATTTTGTTCTACAGTCCTACAAACTATAGTTTGGAAGATAAAGAATTACCTGAGGGATTGTTCAAACCACAGTGTGCAGCAAAATGTTTGACAAATCAGGAAGTTCTATTAATCAAACCAATGTGAGGGAAGAAGAGAGCACCTGCCCATAAAGTTCATTCCTAATCCTCAAACCAAACCATTGATCAGAGAATCAGATGTCTTCCAATACATAGGATGCACTGACAGTGCCTATGACTGACTGCCTGGTCTGCCCTGCCCACATTTAATTCAGTTTGCCTGTTCCTCTTTAGCCCTTCCTGGTATGACACAGGTTGTAACTAAAGATACTACTGCACCTAGCATGGAGATAACAGGAGTAGGCCAAAGATAGTAGCCAGACAGTCAGGAATCATAGGTTCAAGCCAAGTTGAGAATAAAATCAAAGGTGATTACATGGAGAATGTAGATGAGAGGTTGGGCTCTGCAAAATAGATGCCAGAAATAGAACCAAGAAAATATAAGAATCAGGAATAAGAAAGTGCACAGTGTTAAAGTAGTGAAGCAGTAAAGCAGAATTAGCACAAACTTGTTGTATTATGCTACTGTATTCAGTACTCTGCTGAACTACTGTTTGGCATATTGCTTTTAACAAATTAATAAATACTGTGTTGAAATGATTATGATATTTTAAGTAGTTTTATTGGGGGGAGTTTGAATTGTGTACCACCTTGAGCTCCTTGGAGGAAAAGGTGGTACTGTATACAGTACTATTTTTCTGGAAAAAGAAGTGTATAAGGGAACACCTCCCTTGTTCTCTTATAATGGCAATAGGAGCCATCTATGAGGTGTCAGAACTGAGTTCCAGTGAACTGCAGCTGAAAAAAGTCCTGGTGGTATATAAATGTAATAAATAACTAACTAACTATGTAAACTGCCCTGGGAATAATTTTATTTTGAAAGGCGGTATATATATTTTTAACCCACATTTTTCCTTTCTGACGTCTGTTCTCCTTGCTACATTCAGATGTGGAAGAGGGGAAAAGAAGCTGTTACTGAAAGATATGCCCATTAGGGGCTGCATCCAGTGCTAGTCCTGATCAGAGTAGACCCAATTAAGTCAATACGCATGATCATATTAGATCCATTAATTTCAATGGGTCTTCTCCAAGCAGAATGTAGTTGGATATATTGCTGGTGCTGAGGGCAGCACCAGACCAGAAGACTGCATCTGTCACCATCTTCATTCCTCTGGGCTGGAATGCAGAGTCACAAGCTGAAGCAATGTCAGGAGTCCAGAGGCACTGTGAGGGCATTAAGATAGTAGTGATGGTTTAGGCACAGGTCCCTTAAATGACTGAAGGTGTAAACAAATATATTTGAAGGAGAACAGTGGGCCTTGTGGGATGCGGGGATGCTGGGGCCACAGCATTGACCTGATGGTGCCACACACTGATACTGGACCTAGCAGAACACTAGACCATGCCAGGAACTTTACTACCAGCATTAGCCCTCTTTATTCCTCTGGGTCTATGTGTGTACAGAGAGACAGAAAGGGAGTTGAGTTTTGCTGGAGATAACAATGAGATCCTTTATTTCTCAATGCCATTCTGTCTTCTTTTTTTGGGTGTGTGTCAAACATAATGAGGCGAGAGGTAAGCTCCATTTCTTACCTTTCTGTCTACATTATGTTATGGGTTCCCCTCTCTGCATCATAACATATTTCTGCAGCTGTTTCTTCTCACCTAAGTCCCTTTATCCCTACTGAAATTCATTCTGTTAGTTTGGGCCCAGTTCTACAATCTTTTAAAGTCATCTTGAATCCTGATTCTGTCTTCAATGGCATTGTGGGTTAATGCTATTCTAGTATAGTGTCCTGATCAAGGGAAGTAATAGTTCTGCTCTATTCTGCCTTGGTCAGACCACACCTGGAGTCTGGGTCCAGTTCTGGGCACAACAATTTAAGAAGGATATTGACAAGCTGGAGCGTGTGCAAAGGGCAACCAAGATTATAAAGGGCCTAGAAACTAAGCCTTATGAGGAATGATTGAGGAAGTTGGGTATGTTTAGCCTGGGAAAGAGAAGACTGAGAGGAGATGTGATAGCCATCTTCAAATATCTTAAGGGCTATCACAGGGAGCAAGCTTGTTTCTCCCTGCTCTAGAGGGTAGGACCCGAACTAGTGGAATCAAGTTATAAGAAAGGAGATCAAGACTGAAGATCAAGAAGAACTTTCTCACAGTAAGAGCTATTGAATAGTGGAAGAGACTCCCTCTGGAGGTGGTGGACACCATCAATGGAGGTTTTTAAGCAGATGTTGGATGGCCATCTGTCATGTATGATCTAGTTGAGATTCCTGCATTGCAGGGGGTTGGACTAGATGACCCTTGGGCTCGCTTCCAACTCTACAATGCTATGATTCTTTGCGCCTACAGAGTTTCAGATGTTGTGGTTGATTTACTGTTGTGTTCCACCCTGTTGGGGTATAGGATTGCTATTTAAGGCTGCAATTTTCTGAGAATAAGCCCCATTTGGGTTACCTCTGAGTAGACATGTCTATATTTGCACTATCCAGTGAGATTGGGGGTTATTTGGTAATTTTGCTATTTTAGATTATTTTGATTTATGTGTTGTATTTATTTTGTGTGTGTGTGTGTGTGTGTGTCCCACTGATATGCTGGTTGCCTCTTTGGGAGCCTTTGGGCCACAAAACAGGACAAAAGTAAATCATAGTATGACATAATACTACTGTATTAGATTGCAATCCTAACTTCGCTTACTGGAGAGTAAACCCTATTGAATTTAATAGGATTTACTTCTCAGTAGACATAATTAGGATTGCAGTCTTAAAAACTAGGTTAGACACATCTTCAATGGGTAGCCACAAAAAGCCCTGCTTCTCACCTTCCATTAAAAATGGGAACGTATCCTACATATGTTTTATATTTTCCTCTTACTTATTAAGTAGTAAAAGGGATGTATTGCTCAACAGTTTTAAACTGTTAAAATGTTACTAGACTGAAAAGTTACAAAAAAGGTAGATAATAAAGAGGCATTAAATATAAATATAAAATATACAAAACCACTGACACATGGGGATGCGCTATTCTCTTATCTAAAACGGTGTTATCCCAAGGAGAACAACAACTTAAAACTCTTGGTTTATCCCCTCTTAAATTTAAACTTTATTATATACATACTTTATGTTCGCATTACATAAAACTTTTAAAGTTAATATTTAAAGTACAAAAATATAAAACTTTAAAAAAAATTCACTAGCATATATTTAAATACACATAACACACTTTTATCGGCTATTAACCCAATTCTAAATATGCTTACTTTTGTGAGGCTTTCCCCAATAAAGATAAATGTCCTGCAACGAGAAATCTGAATTAAAACAAAGTGCTTGGAATCTAAAATTCAAAAGATTTGCTAAAGCCAAATCTGAGCGCACATAATGATATGAAACCCGTGTGTTAAAAGCAGTTTCCGTGCCATAACTTTAATCTCCATTCCAAGGGTTCCTGCCTTCTCTGGAAGGGCGAGCTCCGGGATGCTTCCAGCCAGGCACATCTCCTCCTCCCCTCCTTGCTGAAAGGTCTGAAAACTACATTTCCCACGATGCCACAGGAGAGCGCGGCGCGCGGCAAACTCAGTGTGCGCATGTCCGAATTCAGGAATCCCGCCCCTTAGGGCGGGAACCGCAGTTGTGGTTGGTTGCTGCGGCTGCCGCTTAGAGTGAGTTCGAGGGTCAGAGGGCGCGAAGGTGAGTGGTTGCTGTTGGGGACTCGTGGTGCTGAGGGATGGGGGTGGCCGGGGCCGTCCCGGGGGGCGGGGGTGTCGGGTGTCGCTAGATAGGGAGATACCTAAGGGGCGTGGAGCTGAGGGGCGTGTTGGATGGGGCTTTAAGGGCCCGCTTGGGCCCTACGGCCAGGGTTGGGGGAGCTGAGCAGGCGGCATTGGGCGGCAGAGCTCGGCCTGGAGCGACGGGCTGAGGGGAATCTCACCGAGTATTTGGATCAAGGGGCGCCGGTGCCCCTGTCAGCGCGGGCGGGACGCGCTTAGGAAACGGAGTTACCAAGATCGAGTGGGGGGATGGGCTGAGGTAGATGCAAGGGAGAACCCAGTAAGGCCTGGCTGGCAAAGGTGCATTGGGGGGTGCTGGGCCTGTGCTAGCCGGTGTGTGCTCGCGTGCCTTTGAGCATATAGAGGAATTTGCATAGGAGACTGCGAACACGGAGTAGCAATGCCGTGGTTTGCGGGGAGGGGGCTGGATGCCTTTGGTGCAGTATTTTTTCCCTGTGCCTAGGATCTTCTTGTAGTGTTGAGACACGAGGGTATATCAGATCTAGAGGGCAGATTGCATTGGGCCAGGGGTTGGAAGCAAGGGGATTTGGTTTAATTGGGTTATAGGTTGTTCCTAAAGGATCTAGCTCAGCCTTCCTCAACCTTGGGTCCCCAGATGTTGCTGGACTACAACTCCCTTGATCCCTGACCACTGGTCTTGCTGCCTAGGGATGATGGGAGTTGTAGTACCACAACATTTTGGGGACCCAAGGTTGAGAAAAGCTGGAGTTGGAAGAGTGAGGCAAGAGAGGTGTACCAGTGTAGAATTAAGACTTGGGTCAGAAGTGATGCTGCTATGTTTAGGTTATGTCAGGTATGGATGCATTGAGAATTGAGACCTGGTAGAAACCAAGCCATAATCTAAGGCAATAGACTGTAGTGACAGGAGGAATTGGGGTGATCGGTAGATTGGGGTTGTTAATTAAATTATTTCTTTTGAAATATTTAAGGGTTGTATTTGATACAGCTGCAGGTGTTCCATGGAATTCTAGAGTTGGAAAAAGCTAACCATTTAATCTATATTCACACACATGTATAAATTGCACCAGTAACTGAGGAGTAGAAGCATGGATAGGTGGTAAATATTAAAATATATGAAAGTGGGTATGTGGACTTTGGGGGAGTATACTTTTGGAGAAACACAAGGACAAGGAGCCTGCCACTGCACATTTAGGCTGCAATCTTAAACCATTTACCAGGAATTCAATCCCGTTGAATTGAGTGAGATGTCTTTCTGTGTAAAACATTGTTGGGAGGATCACTCTGTCAGTACTTGCCTTCACAGTGTACACTGTTTGCCACATTTCCATTTATAAGAATCTCACATAGAAATGCATGTACAGTGGTACCTCGGGTTACAGATGCTTCAGGTTACAGACGCTTCAGGTTACAGACTCCGCTAACCCAGAAATAGTACCTCGGGTTAAGAACTTTGCTTCAGCATGAGAACAGAAATCCATTAGCTATCTTGCTCTTGCTGCCGCCGCAGCGCGATTTCTGTTCTCATGTTGAAGCAAAGTTCTTAACCCAAGGTACCACTGTATTGATATATTGATGGAGAGGTGTGAGTTAGCATTCTTTCTAGCTTGCCATGATTCTTGAATTAGATTTCTCTGCTATACCATTGCCAGGCTTGTGTGATGTTGCCTCTAGTTCAGCGGCTTCCAGAGTTTGTTTCCACATTAATTTGTTTGCTGAAGAATATCTTTGTTTGTTGTAGAGTACAGTGGTACCTCGGGTTAAGAACTTAATTCGTTCTGGAGGTCCGTTCTTAACCTGAAACTGTTCTTAACCTGAAGCACCACTTTAGCTAATGAGGCCTCCCACTGCTGCTGCTGCTGCTGTGTGATTTCTGTTCTCATCCTGAAGTGAAGTTCTTAACCCGAGGTACTATTTCTGGGTTAGCGGAGTCTGTAACCTGAAGTGTCGGTAACCTGAAGCGTCAGTAACCCGAGGTACCACTGTAGCTGGATTGTGTCTTTAGTCACACACTTTGTGTGTGGTGTTGGACAATCTAGTTGGGCCTTACAATCATTCTACACGAGCTAAGAACACACTCCAGAATGCGCCAACACTTAATAAACAGTTGTGGGTATACTGTGCTTCAGGGAAGCTTAGCTTTCATTATTGATTTTGTCATTGAGAATTTATGAAAAGTTTTGGGGATCGCTACAGCACAATTTGAAAGCTACACAGGTTAGTCTTGAGGATCTAGCAGAGACATGGTTAACTGAGTGTTGTACTTTATCTCCAATGGGATAGTGGGTGGCTAGGAGGAGGAGTTTTGTTATGGAGTTTCTGAAAATAGTTGCCTTGTGAGACATTTTTCTATTTTTGTAGTGTTACTTAAAACATTTTTTGTAGTCCTTTTTAATGCTCAGGACACTTGTATGTAAGTTTGGCATGTGAGATTTTGCTCATTATATTGTTTGAAAAATAATCAATGTGCCAAAAGTTGTTAAGTGAATGGCTCACTGAGGAGTGGTAAGAAAACCTGTGGTTTCAGATATGCTCCAAGCAGACCTGAAGCTAAGCTGATTTTTTAAATAAAGTTTTTAACCTGATTCTTCAATTATAGGATGGGATATTTACTTACATATTGTATTGCTTTACAGTAGGTCAATTCTACATTTCCTGCATATAAAATGTTCAGTGAATTCTATCCTTTGACCATCATAATTCACTTATTCAAAAGATAGCTCACGGGTGCCAGTAGGGTTTTCTGTACCTAGTACACTGCATGTTATTTAGTCCCTCCACCTTACCGGCAAGAGGCCATCGATTTCCATAAAATTTGCGAGTTTATCATAGGCAAACCAGTGACCAATTTGCAGGTGGTACAGAGGGGCCAAATAAATTAGGGGCCACATACAAGTGCTAAGATGTCTAACTGACAGAATGCCATTAGTTGAGGCTTTCCCCACAACTGTATTTCCACACTAGAATTTCTGCCTACCACACAGCTGTTAAATGCACAGATGCCCTGCTATTCCTCTATACTAACTCTAAACCAGGGTAGTTAGCCATTTTGGCCCATAGCCATATGTAGGATTGTGCCATATAATGGAAGTTACTGGAATCTGGACTGTATAATTAGATGCAGAAACCTGTTTTAGTAAAAAGAAAATAAATGTGATCAGCTAGGAATATTCATATAGGTTTACCAAGCTGTTAGAATAACAATGTTGGACCTCTTCTCTAACCCCCCCCCCCCCGACGCAACTGAATCCTGTTCCAATACCTCTTTTGGATGAAGGATTTCACATTTGGTTTTGTTCCTTACGAGAACATTTTAATGCCTAGCTTCATTTTGGCTCTATTAATTATGGTACACACATAGTTTCTTTGATGTAGGGAATCTTGTCTGCATCAAGAGACAAAATACAAATTGTGCACAGGGTTCCAGTATTTTGTGTTGGGGTAACATAAGGCCTGCAGGTGAAATTTGGCTCACCGGTCCTCCCCATTTGGCCTATGAGACTGTTTAGTGCAAGCCATATTTACATTTATATTACTTATTTGTTATTTTATTTATGTATTTATTTATTTATTTATGTATTTGTTTAGTATACCTTAGATATCAGGGCAGTTTCACAATGTAAAAATATAAGATAAAAAACACAAAATACATAATAAAATGAGAACAACTTCCTCCCCCCAAACCAGTAGCCTCCCAACACATTTAAAAGGCCGTAGAATATTAATCAGCCCAAAGCCTAGTTGAAGAGGAATATTTTTGCCTGACACCTAAAGGTGTATAATGAAGGTGTCTGCCAAACCTCTCTGGGGAGAGCATTCCACCAGCAAGGCAGCCACTGCAGAAAAGGCTTGTTCTCGTGTTGTCACCCTCCAGACCTCTTATGGAGGAGGCATACGGAGAAGGGCCTCGGATGATGATTGCAGTGTCTGGGTAGGTTCATATGGATAGAGGCAGTCCTTGAGGTATTGCTGTCCTGAGCTGACTGACAGGTATGCTGATTGTCGGGCAGTTCAGAAGTGCTGTGCAAAGTGCTTCGCAAGCCCTGTGCTTGGGAAGCACTTAGCACAGCCTGTGGCAGTGGAGGAAGATAAAGGTCTGGTCTGCTGGGCCAAAAAAGTTCTGCACCCTGCAGCTAAGGATAGCACCTGTGGATTTCACTCAGTATTCCAAATTCACCATGTGCATTTTGCACCTGGCTATTGGCCACTTGCGACCAAGTGAAGATGCCCAGGGACCAGGATGGTGCCTGACATCTCCACCATCTGGAGGTGCATGCCTGGGGGGTCCTTGGATCTTGACTGTTTTCACACACAACACATCCTGTAGAATTGTATCTCTTATATTTTATCTGCACAATTTGAATTTCAGGAACAAAAATGAATTTCAGGAACCAAAAGGTCATATTGAAAAATAGAACTTTTGAACCGCCTGGCTCGAAAATGGCAATAGACATTCCATTTTGGTGACTGTAACCCTGGTTTAAGGAGCCATTTGGCACCTAGCTTATATATCTGAGTTTCTAACACTGGTTTCACTGAATCTTCATTAGATACAGTAAGATAGCTTGGTCGCTAGAGCATGAGACTTAATTGGGCTTGACTCGTGGGTTGAGAAAGGTTTCCTACTCCTGCACTAACCTATGTTTAGTGTGACATCCATGAGCCTAGTACTTCTCCTGGGTTCCTGCTCTCTCTCCTTTTAATTAACCATCCAAACACAACAAATGGAGGTTAATCTTAATTGTGGCTAGTTTCAAGTAAACCAGCTTCAGGAAATTTGGTTTGAAGTTAGCTTCTTTGAAACTAGCCATAGTTAAGAATGACCACAATTTGTTGGGTACAAATGTCATGATAAGCTATGGTTATTCAAAAATGGAAGTGAAAGCTTTTGAAGTTCTCCCCAGAACGTCCTGTACATGTGGGAAGGAGGCAATGTGCAAAACTGAGAGGAGGCTAGGCTTGTTCATGTCTCACTAAACCAGTTTAACTGCATTCAGTCATCATACTAATGAGTACATTTTTCAAATACACTGAAGATGTGTTTAAGTATAAACTGGACTGTAGGCTTTATGGGTTCAGAATACTATTGGCATCTGCCTGTCCTGAAAGACAGTGGAGTGCACCTTTCGGGGTGAAGTCAAACCTCTGGGTTAGCAGCACTGAAGTGACCTCTCTGGGGCACAAGCCTGGGCAGTGTGTATGGAGGTCCTGGGCTGCCCAGACAACAAAACCCCCCTCTTGGCCTCACTGATGTGGACCGAAGGAAAGCAGAGCAATACATTTGACACCAGCTTGGCTGAAGGAGTTGCCAGAAGAAGGCATACAAGGTGCCATCCAACCCTCTTAGGGACTCCACTCTGGATTTGTGTAGGGTTTACTCCTCAGTCTTTTCTTTTGCAAGGCAGAGGTGGATTAGGATCAGAGTTTTCTTTCTCCTAGATGGGCTACCTTCCTAGGTTGATGAGCCCCATCTGCCCCTCACTTCCCTCTACAGCACATGCAGAAACCACGTTCTTGACTGTTGGACCCACTATTGGTCTCGTCTGCTCAATCTGCCAGAGACTGTCTTTGCATGCAGGGAAAGACCCTAACTCATTGAGAGTTTGAGACCCATCAACTACCCTCACCTTGTTTAGCTGGCCAGTCAAAGCCCTTTCCTGGAGTGTGGCTGCTGTCACATGCTGACAGCTTCTAGGAGCCACAGGTGAGTGCAGGGTGGGGACCAAAGTTGGAGAAACTACCCCAGAAGGAGCACAACATGCCCCCCACCAGAAGGAGCACAACATGCCCCCTCCTCTAACACCATACACCCTAGCATATAAATGAAGATGATTTAATCCTGACTGAGTCTGTATCTTAATTTTCACTATAGGTTAGTTATCCTATCAGAGGCACACTTGTTCCTGCCACAAGGAGAAAGCAGGAGAGGGTGTTATGGCACCATGGTCATAGATCCATTTGTTCCATAACCCTCTGTTCTTTTCCTTCTTTCTCTGATTTAAAAAAATAATAATATTCTGAACACTTTGAGTTCTGAAAGCACCACAACATTCTGATTTTAATGTTTTAATATATACATATTTTCTTGGTGGTGGTGGTGATGAAGCCCCTTTTATAGGTGGGGCTAATATGATGTACATATTAGCAATTTGATAGAGGTTTAAAGAACTTGAATTGTGGTGGAGGGAAGCTGCGGGTGGGTGGGGGGAGTAATATGCAGTAAGTATGTTTTCGATGTTTTTGAACTTTTTTTCAATTTCTTCTTTTCTGTTGGTGTTCTGTTTTTGCTGTATTATTTAAATAAAAAATTTTTTTAAAAAAATTTGAATGGAGATTAGTGGAAGTGGACTTGGGCTTCATTTATTGCTTTCCTACTGTAACAGTGTTGCCAGTGTAGAAATGTAGGTACATGTCCCTCTGAAAGTTCTAGGTGAAGTGAAAGGCCTACCCCCTGAGAAGGCTGCTATGGCCTTACATCCCTACAAAGTGAATGCTGGTTTTTCCATTGCATACATGGACCTTTTCTGGCATAGGATGCTTCCAGCTCTTGGCATACCAGTGCAGGCTTTTGCAACTGGTCGGTTTGCATGTGCACCACAAACTGCCCTCAGGCTGAGACTCAGAATCTTTTAATGGGTGGATCATCTCATGTACAAAGCAACAGTTTAGAGGTTGTACACACTACAGTGCAAATATGATCTTGTATTATGGGGATGGAATGAAGGTGCTGCTTTTGGATTGGCGTATATTTTGAAGATGCAATATACTGCCTCATTGGACTTAATGGTGACAGGACCACAAAGAATAAAAGGGCAGTAACCCATAATATAACCTTAGTAAATTATGCAAAAGAACAACAACCTTGCAGCACTTGGCTACAGAATGATGCCAACAAACGCCAATGATTGACTGTTGTATGAATTTATCTGGGTTGGTTTTTGTTGTTGAAAACCAGCTATTGGAATTATCTGTCTCATTTATGCCCATGCATGGGTTTGATTTGTTTTAATTACACTTGCCTGTAAAATTTAAATATTAGTATTATGCACAAAGATCCCATAAAACGAAGATTCATAGGCTAACATGTCTCACTGCAAAAATTAGTTGCATGCCTGAGTATCATTCATTTCTTGTTTGTTCTTTGTAACTGCAAGGCAGGCATTAAGCATTTCTCGTGGGGCAGGTAAGGTCTCTCTTCCCTGCCATTGTCTGCCTTTGTTTCCCCCTCTTCTTTCTCTTGGGGATGGATGTGCATGTGTGTACACACGCACACGCACACACACAGAGTCCCTATTTCTATTACTTTTTCCTCTGATATATCCAAGCTGTGTAGCAGCCTTGGTGCCAGGGCTTCCCAGTAGCCCCTTGGCAAACAGTGTAGTGCAGCTGGGAACATAATGCAGCATAAGTGGTGCCTTCCTGGGTCACACCATCTAGCTTAGTATCAGAGCTCAATTGAGCCAGAGTTTACCAGGGCTTAGTCCTGCAACCTGGTTTCTGTGCCAGAGCTTGGCCCTGGAATATGTGAAATGGGATATTAATACATTTGAATTGCTACCTCCTGCCAAAGAAGGGAAATCTCCCAGCCCCTGCAAGCTCCAATTTCAATACAATATTGCTTCTGTTCTACAGGGATATCAAAATACAAAATATAATTAAGCTTTAAGTGAATCTTCATGAATCTTTAGGTAGTTATTTTGGTCAGGTAACTTTCTAGAACAATTGGAAGTGCCAAGCTAATTTCACCTACAGTGTGTGGAGGCTATCATGGGCCTCAGCTCTGACCGTTTTTCTCATACACACACACACACACACACACACACACACACACACACACAAGAACCTGTGTCTTCTATAGCTAAGATATTGTATCCTCTTAATATTTCTTGCAGTCTATTTTTTATTAATTATTATCACATCATTATTAATTAATAATGCAGCCAACTGGAATGGCTCATCACACCCCAGTGTTGCCATGTTCAAATGTAAAATATTCTGAAATACTTTTAAATTATCTTCAATATTTTATTGGATTGATATATTTGTTTTCTAAAAAGGTTGTCTCATTTATTTTGAGGGGAGTGGGTGGGTAAATTTCTGTTACTTACATAGTACCTCAACCTCAGGCACATCTACATTATCAGCACCTTTCAACATCTGAATTAGATATAATTTTCATTTTTCTTATCTGTGAAATTTCTAGTTCCTGAAATGTATAAAAATGCTTAAAATATGCACATGCCATTAGTTCCTTTGGCATGTTCCCTCAGTGCACAGAGTCAATGTGGGGCTTTAACTGTACATGTTGGCTCCACATACAGGCTTTGTGCATAGGGCTAAAGATCCGAGAAAGGGCACCATCATCTGTACAACTGTATGTGTGAACATGCTCAATGCAATTGGAAACCCTCCACAGTATGTGGAGTGCCTACGTCTATACAGGGTAGGCAGCCCCTCTTGTGCACCTACCTTTATGAGTTGAGGATGGGGATAGGGAAAATGGGGTGCATTGGAGGTGAGACTGGCAGTTGCAAGACTCCTCTCCACATGTTTAGTCTACTTGTGGAGGCAACATCTGAAAGGAGCTGTTGATTAGGGACATATGGTAGTTTTCTTTCCGATCACTTGAAAAAATGATAGGATTATTTGTATGATATACTAGTGACCAAGAGCACAGACAAACTTGCCCTAGGTGCCAGAATGTATTGAGCAAACTAACCCCTCCTCTTTTTTTAAAGCATTCTAGTATTTCATAAGAAAAAGTTACCAATAGCAGGAGATGAAATCATGGACAAGTTTCTATAATCTGTAATGGTCTATAAATGTCTTATCTTGCACTCCTCCAGGTGGATATTTCCCGAGTTATTGGGTGTTTGAATGTTGTACATTTTTCCATGTCACACACTCTGTTAAAGTACTTCATGATGCCTAGCCATATTTTATAGCAACATGGAGAAGTAATAGTTGGAGAATATGTATGAAATATTGACATGACTGGCCAGTTGGGATGGTTTGCTCAGTCAAAGGTTATAATCTGACCCTTGACATGCAGGAAAAACGTCATTCTCTCTGTGTGTTTTTCTAGATGACGTTTCATTTTATTTCTTAATGATCTTTTGAAAACTCAGAAGTTCAGCTTTCATTTATTTACTGAAGAAATTATAGATATTGAACCTGTGACAGGTTGAAAACATGAAACGATGCTTGATGAAGTTGTGGGAACTACATGAGTGAGTTTCAACTGGATTTTCTGTGGTCGGAGGATAGGAGTTCAGGTCCCTGAATAGTTCATTTTCCTTCCCCATGACTCATAATGGGGAGATAGGGAGGGAGAGAGAGAGAGAGAGATCTAGTTCACATGTTATGCTAAGCCAAATCATGGCTAAGCTCTAATGTGTCCGCTTCTGGAGAGGAGATCTCAGCTGCATTGCTTCTCCCCAGTTCCTCTGCTGTGATAAACCATGGCTTCTCTTGTTGTGTTATCCAAATCTTGGCTTGTGGTTTAGCTCTCCTGGACAAATGACAAGCTATAAATCAGTGTTTCTCAACCTTTTCCTGACCATGACCCTCTTCCGACCTTGTTTCCTTCCTGTGGTCCCCCATCCTGCTGGTAGAAAGCTAACCATTTAAATGTTTTGTTTGTAAATAGAACATGTTTTGTTTATAATTTTTATAATTAATACAAAATACAATTACATAAAAATTATACTATTAAGTATTTCTTGATCGATGTGACCCTTGTGCTTGATGACCAGAAACAAGCTTTTTTATATCCTGTTCTATTGCTGTGAGGGATAACCGAAGATCACCTCTGTCCATTATGTTACAGCAATTCCGCGTTAGGCTGCGTAAATAATTTGCACAACTGAAATCTCATTCTACCAAATACTTCACTTCTCTGTTTTCTTATTTCTTTTCTGTTTTATTTTCTCAGTCACTTCTCTGTTTTCTTCACTTCCCTCTGTGGCCCCCTAGTCTTGTGCCATGGCCTCCCCTTTACGTGATTTTCACCTGTGGCTGGAGCACACTTTAAGGGAGTGGGGAACATTTGCAAAGAGCACCTGTTTTAAGGTAGACCCTGCAATCCCATCTGAGCATGTGCTCTTTGAAGCACTGCTCCAGTGGTCTTTAAAGGGAAAGGGAGGAGACTGCTTCAAAGAGTGCTGCAAAACATCACCTGTTTATTCATTGCTGTGCAATGGAGCAGTCTCTGTCAGTGCTGGTGACCGACTCTGGCAGTGACTGCTCTGTTGCACAGTGATGAAGACAAAATTGGGTCTACCTGCTTTTGCTGATTCTTTGGAAAGCTTGCTCCATGCTGATCCTTTTCGGAGGTTGAAGGGGTCAGGGCAGAGCATGCTTTTTAAGGAAGTCCCGCCCACCAGCTGATGCCACCAGCAATATCAGCTGATGGGTGGGTTGGTGTTGCTTTGAGGGAAATAGCCTCATGGGCCAAATTGCACCAGGCAGGCCCAAAGCAAGTCAGAGTTTATACAGGTTGCAGAACACACATGTTTTAAAAAAGAATATGACACACAGATTTTGTTAATGTTTCTTATCCTCCCAGCTTGAACTTGGGATCCTACACACACACACACCTTAGTACCACACCAACTGTTCAGAATCAGAATGGTATCTGGGGACTGATGCCACTTCGTGAGTCTGAGGAGATGCGCATGAACACTGAAATTTAGTTTAAAATGGCATATGAGCTGGCTTCTAGGGAAAAAAACTTCTTCAAAGTTTGGGGCTGTTATAGAGACAGTTACTGCTGGGGTGTTACTGCCGCTTCCCTTCTCTAAAGTAGCTTGTTGTCTGAATGTAAGTATTGCCATTTGTGTGCTCTTTCTCATGGGTATTTCTTAATTTTGCCCAACTCCTCCCCTCTGAATCTGTGCAATGAGTCCTGGCACTTGCTTTAAAAGCAGTACTTTAGAACTTGTGAAGTTAAATGGTGATGAAGGAGAATTCTTCTCAGCCCACGTAGAATGAATTCCCTTAACCCATAAGGAACCACAGTCCTCCCACCCCATGATATATCTTAAATCTGGAAGCTGGAGCAGGGCTTCCATATTAGAAGATGGATATCCAGACAGATATGAACCCTGATACTTCTCTTTCAAGAAAATAAGCACTGGATATGTGTGATTATTATGGACTTCTGCCCTTTACTTTTCTTCCATGACTGAAATTCTTCTCCCTTGAGGATGGCAAGCTCTGGTGCAGGCTTCATATCTAAGAATATGAAGCAAAGCAGTTGTTTGTGGAAGCCTTACACATGAATAGGTTTGGGAGACATACTATCATCTCAATTCAATAAGGAAAGTATCAGTTAAACTTGTTTCATGTTACTGGCTGGGAAAGGGGCAATTTGCCTTAGCCCCTGTACGAATCGCAGAGCTAGATTCTGAAATAGGGTTAATTGCTCATGCTCATGAAAATTTATTTATGTGTAAGAGGTGTATATATATGAAATAAGCATGTGTGGCTGGGTGCTGGGTACAGCTGCATGCATTTCTTGGATATATTTTAATATTTGATACAATGGCTCTTGCTGTTCTGTATACTTCCCTGTACAGTTGGCGAGGGCCTGGGTTTTGCCACAGTAAAATATTAGCGAAGCTGTTTTACTCCAGAGCATTACATCTGCCTGATAGCCCTACAGCTACACAGCTTGGCAGCTTTGAAGATTTAAAAGGCGTCTCTCTCAAATACATGTTACTCTATGATGGGTTGGAAGTGACTGTTACTAACTTCTATTTGGCTGTAATGTATTTATTAATGACAATAAAAGGCGCTAGATGGAAAGATGGTAGTTATGGCAAGGAACCTCTAGGATAAATATAATGTTAGGCTACAAGGGCAGCTGCTTATTATTTTTGTAGCTTGGCTTTCCAGTTTCCGAGGCTTGGTCCATTGCTTTATGGAAGCAACATCTTTCACTTCTGCCATTTCCCCTCTTCTCTCTCCCCCTCCCCCGGTGCTAATGCACCACAGTGTGAACCAGCCTATTCTGTAAAAATCTCCACTTGCAAAGTGGCCCCGTCTTTAACCTTTCTGTGTGCATGTGAGTGCATCTCTCTAACCAAAAATCCTTCTGTGTGAAGGTTATAAAATGTGTATTTACCTGACCTGCTCATCTTCAATTATCTTCTAATCTGGCCCTTCACTGGTCTCCCAGGTAAATACAGCTTTAGTTCTTCTTTAAGGCATATTATTTACCTCATTAAGTGTGTATTTTGGCACGTGCATTATTTACCTGATAGACTAATAGGTACAGAGGAGCAGTTGGTGTCTGTTGTATAAATAACCCCTAATGTTCGCAAGGGACTCTGCCTCCTGCCTTTGTGTTTTTGGTGGAAAGTCTTTTCTGTTCCACCTAATGGTCATCAAAGGGTCTTTCCTGTTCCTGCTTGCAGCAGGAAGATGTGAATAATGTACATACCAATGGAGGGCAGGTCTAAAGCTTTGCAGTTTTCCACCACAAGTAGCCTCCATCAGCAGGAGGGAAGAACTAGCACTAACCTGCCAGGGCCTTTGGGGATGAACTTTATGGCACAGTAAGACCTACTGAAAAGCTATGGATTTAGGTAGTGTGTGTGGTGCTGGTATTGCTCAGTCAGCATTGTTGGGTCTAGTAAGGGTGACTCAGCCAACTTAAGATGTGTTCTTGGGCTAACATATTGAATAATTTCATCCTGCACCTTAAGCTAGTTTTGAGTATAGACAAATGATTCAAAGGGTCTTAAAAGTTTAGGGTTGTTCTGTTGTGCAATGGAATTGCCATCTCCTCTGCTCTGCAGCACCCCCCCCTCAGTCTGCTCCAGAGGTTTGGGAACCCCCCAGAGCATATTTTGGTGGCACACAAGGAGAGGATGGGAAAGTGTCATTGTACTAGTGAAACTCTGCTCATGCATCATTGGATTCAACTCCGTTTCTCAGTTTTCAGTTTGAGCTTTCAACTTGGGAAGCCGAGAGTGCTTCTAATCCTTGCTCAGTATTCCAGGGTACAATATTATAGGAAACCTCTGCAAGGTAGTAACTTTATCTTGGAGATCCATTTAGGAAAGGTGCTGAAGATCAAGCATCTTGAAAAGGATTTTTTTGGGGGGGGGGGTTGAGGGTTCAGTGCCGAGGTCTTAGGTATGTGTATGCAGGTCTCTTGTGGTCCGAATGAGTTAACAGGTGAAGCTTACAGTTGGTTGTCTTTAGGCATCTAAGCTACTGCTATAGAAGCTGCACAAATATGGTACAAGTAAGTAGCACTGAAGGTAGTCACTGATCAGTATGATTTAAAAGTTTATTAATCATATGTATACATAGATTGCAGTGATACCAAATAGCAGCAATTTTTTTAAAAACAACAACAACCACAACAACCTTGTTCCTCCAAGGAGTTCATTGTATGTACATAGTATTCCCTGCATTGTATCTTCTGAGATAGGTTAGGCTGAGAGATTGTGACTTCTTCAAGGTCACCCTGTGAGCTTCATACTCTAGAAGGGAGCTGAACATGTGTTTTCCTAGTTTATGTGCAACTCTCCTCATTCTCTTCCGGGGTCAGCAAACTTTTTCCACAGGGGGCTGGCTCACTGTCTCTCAGACCTTGTGAGCGGCTGGACTATATTTTTTGGGGGGAGGGAATCCCCCCCACAACACTCCCCTCCCTTCTCCACAGCACCGGATGAGCCCCAGTGGCTGCTTACCTGTGCCTTGCGAGTGGTAGGGGCTGGCGGTGGCGAACGGACGATGAGCGGTGCGAAAGGGCTGGCTCCAGAGAGGGGCTGCTTAAAATGGCGCTCAGCCAACTGCGGCTCAACAAAGCCCAGCCCCCTTCCTCCTCTAGGCAGGGCGGGGAGAAGCCAGGAGGAGGGTTGGGAGGAGGCACCGCCGTGGTGTGTGTGTGTGTGGGGGGAAATGGCACAGCGTTAGATCAGAATCCCCATGCCAATCCACACTGTGGACCATTCGCGGGCCGGATCCAGAAGGCAATTGGGATGGATCCGGCCCCCAGGCCTTAGTTTGCCGTCCCATGTGCTATTCCATTTGTCATATCCATTGTTGAGTCTGAACTGGGCCAGGCATAGTAACTTTTAGTGTTGGCTGCTTATAGTTACTGTGCTCACCAGACGCTCTCTTAGCTCTATTTTCGCTTTTTGGTAGCAAGTATAAAAAAAGGGTTTTGGGGGGCAGGGGTTAAGCATTTGGGAAGGGAGGTGTATAAAGGGTTTTTATTTCTCCTGCTGTTTTATTGAACTGCATTATATGATATTTTAATAATTTGATTCTTGCATTTTTATTGTTCTAGTTATTTTGTTGTTGCTGTGGATACTTTGTTTCAATGGCAGGGTGTACGTATTTTAAATAAATATTATGTTAATAAGAATTAATTTCCATCTATCCACCCAAATTCTTTACTGCCATCATGGAAATACAAATTTTGATCTGTAAAGTGTGTATCTGGGAGTAACACCAGCTTCTTTCTCTCTCTCTCAAGTTCCAGATGCTGCTAGGTGTTCAATGGTAGCACTTGTCCGTACCACAGCAGCAAGGCTTCACCTCAAGTTACTCCCAAGAGCGAGGAATACTCTGCGCTCCCTTCTGCGGTTTTTCCCCCAGCGGTACGGTTCCACTACAACCGGGAAACTGGCGTCTCACGGCTTTGCTTCCATGGCAGCAATGTCATCCTTTCCCCCGCAGAGGTATCACTACTTCTTAGTGCTGGATTTTGAGGCCACATGTGACAAGCCGCAAATCCATCCACAGGTAATTGTTTGGCTTTAGTTTGTCTAGTTTTCTACAGGAGACCTTCTGTTTGGCATTGAGGGCTTTGCAATCTGTGTCTTCCAACACGTTGCATCTGAAGAGTAGTTGTTTCCTAAGCATTTTTCTTTCCCTTTTTTGAGATATCTATATCTCACTAGCAGATAATGTAGACTCTGGATTAGAATATTCAGATCTTAGGCTTCCTCATAAACTCACACTTTGGTAATCCACTCTTACACCCTCAGTTCCTCATCTTTAAAATGAGAAACTACTTACTACACAGAGTCATTATGAAGACAGAAACGTATTCTGCATTTAAAAGCGCTAGAGAAATTCATAATAATTTGTCATATGTTTTCCCTTTGTTCACTCCTGTAAGTTGCTGATCCACCTCTTTGTTTTTGTCTTGGCATGAGGAGCTTCATGATGCATTTTTTTATCGAGCCTTTCCTCCTAAGAAAGCATGGACTCTGGAGGAAATCTCATCTTTTCTAAGTTGTGATAATGCATTTATTGTCCTTTACACTGCCTGTGTTCTTTTCAGTGGGAATAACCAACTCCCCTAATTTGCAAGATAGTGAAACGGCTTTGAGTGTGAATGTATGCTGGATTTGACAGAGGAGCTGGAATTACAGCACCTCAAATTGTTGACTTTCCCTGTTTGCATTTTTCTCATTCAGTGGTAATTTTGAAGTCCAATGTTCTTTACCACTTTAAAAGGTACCTTCTAGCTGCTCTGGGCCTCTGGATCAATCTGGATTGCACAACTTGCTTCCGCAATTTTGCTTAGAATTTACCATCCTCGTGGAAAATACATCTGGAAACACTGCGTTGGTTCCCATATTGCCAGTTGGGTCTGTGTTTCTATGCAACACATACTTAATATTCTGCAATAAAAAATATAAAAAATTATTCAGAAATTCAAATTTATTAGTTTGCTCGGGTTACTTGATTAAGAGTGCAATCTGATGTGGGAATGGGGAGTGAAGCGGTGGATGGTCCACCACTCCCAAGCCCCTGCTGGCATGGACAGTCCAGGATGAGAGGTGGGGGGGCATACTTACCTCTCCCTGCATTCATGGTTGTCTATTTTGGCCAGCGCCCCCCTCCCTGGAAGATCTGTTTCGAGGCTTGTTTGGATGGGAGGACCATTCCTAGGGGATGCCCATTGAATGGGAAGGGGCCTGGGATCCAGTGATTACAAGGCTGCCTCAGTTGTACTCCTGCCCCAGAACACCCTGTTTGGGGCCCCAATGCTGACTACTGTCAGTGGGAACACTGCCAACAGTAGATACGTGCTTTTTCACTGGCGTAGTAATGGCCTCTGCAGTAGATGTGGCTCCAGCCGCTGGAGCTCTTTTCAGTCAGCAGAGGACACGCCACATCCCCACAGTCCTAACTCCCAGGTAGCAAGTTGATCTGGTGTTAGGATTGCTCAGCAAGTCTAATTAAAAATGGTGGCATTTACAGTTTGGGAAGTTATTCTGGCAGAGCGGTGGAAGGGAAAGAAACACCTGGGATCGTGGGAGGCAGTACGAGTGCAGATAGACCTAGGGAGATATGTTAGTCCTTTCCTTCATGATCACCAGAAGCCCAAACAATATGTATCCCTTCTGGTTTCCCCTTCTAAATGCGAATAATCCAGCATTATTCACAGCTAAGCAGGGCAAGAAAATTAATTTAAAAAATGAAAGTGGAGATTCTCAGGATATTGCATGTGACTGTTATGTATTATGCAGCTGAGATTTCTATACTGTTATGGCTATGGAGATCTCTAGTCTCCCTGCTTAATATTTTGAATTGGAAAGGGTAGCTAAATCAAAATGAGCCTCCTCGTCAGCATGGTAATGAACACTCAGGATTGTGGGTTTCAGTAGAGCCATGTCATCTGGCTGTTTTTAATTCAGGTTTGCAGTTAGAATTGTGAGCCGATATGGTTAGTATATTATTTCATTGGGCTGAAAAAGTGTGTTTCTTCCAATATGCATTAAGCATTCAAGTATTTTAAAGCTCTATTAAGCACTTTACTCCTGATTTTTGTTTTATTTGTTTGTTTCTAATGGGACCATAAGCTTGAAGGGGATTGTGGTGGATCAAGGGCCCACCCCTTTTGTATTGTCCTCTTACCTAAAGTTATAGAATACTAATGTGGGTGGGGCATGCTTAGCTTAAATGGGTGTGGGGGGGAATTGGAGGATGGGGGGGGTGTAGATTTCATTAAGGTCCCCTCCTTTCCATTCCCCAATAATTCATGCCCTGGAGAATACTGGAGTGATATTCACTGTAAATCACACTACCATTTTCAGCTTCCTTTCTATTATTATTTTTTTATAAATTTTTATTGATTTTCCACACACAGAATAAAAACAAACAATACACAATACACAAACATACAAACATATAAACATGTATAATTTCATACTCATATTTTCATACACCTTATTTCCTGGACTTCCCCATACCTCCCCTTTTCTGCATCCTTGTTTTAAATTTCTTCAGCAACTCCTCCAATTAACTAATTATTCAAATCAATTCTTTTAATTTCTTCCTTAGCTTATTGATTACAGCTGCAATTCTTTGTCCCATTCCCCTGACATCTTAACATTCCTCAATTTTACAACAATTTTTAAGATATATCTTGAATTTCTTCCAGTCTTCTTCCACTGTCTCTTTCCCCTGGTCACGGATTCTGCCAGTCATCTCCGCCAGTCCCATATAGTCAATCACCTTCGTCTGCCATTCTTCCAGCGTGGGTAGTTCTTGTGTCTTCCAATACTTTGCTAAAAGGATCCTTGCTGCTGTAGTAGCGTACATAAAGAACATCCTATCCTTCCTTGACACCAATTGGCCCACCATACCCAAGAGAAAAGCCTCTGGTTTCTTAGGAAAAGTCCTTTTAAGAACTTTCTTAATTTCATTATAGATCATTTCCCAAAAGGCTTTTATCTTCGGGCAGGTCCACCAAAGGTGGTAGAAGGTACCTTCAGTCTCATTGCATTTCCAACATTTATTATTGGGCAGGTGATAAATTTTTGCTAGCTTGACTGGGGTCATGTACCACCTGTAGATCATTTTCATAATATTTTCTCTTAAGGCATTACATGCCGTAAATTTAACACTGGTGGTCCATAACTGTTCCCAGTCAGCAAACATAATGTCATGACCAATATCTTGTGCCCATTTAATCATAGCTGATTTCACCGTTTCATCCTGAGTATTCCACTTCAACAGCAAGTTATACATTCTTGACAAATTCTTAGTATTGGATTCTAACAATTCTGTTTCTAGTTTTGACCTCTCCATCTGGAAGCCTATTTTCCTGTCTTGTTTAAATACCTCGTTTATCTGAAGGTAATGAAGCCAATCTCGTACTTTGGACTTTAATTTCTCATAGCTCTGTAGTTTAACTTTTTCACCATCTTGTTCTAAAATTTCACAATATTTTGGCCATTTAGACCCCATATTGAGTTTTTTCACCTCCTTGGCTTCCATTGGTGACAACCACCTGGGAGTTTTACTTTCCAGTAAATCTTTATACCGCATCCAAACATTGTATAATGCTTTCCTAACAATATGGTTTTTGAAACCTTTATGCAATTTTACCTTGTCATACCATATATATGCATGCCAACCAAATCTATTATCAAACCCTTCCAAATCCAAAATGTCTGTGTTCTCAAGAAGCAGCCAGTCTTTCAACCAGCAGAAAGCTGCCGATTCATAGTAAAGTCTTAAGTCTGGCAGGGCAAACCCCCCTCTATCTTTTGCATCAGTTAAAATCTTAAATTTTATTCTGGGCTTTTTGCCCTGCCAGACAAATTTAGATATGTCTTTCTGCCACTTCTTGAAACAGTCCATCTTGTCCACAATCTGTAGCGTCTGGAATAAAAACAACCTTCTAGGCAATACATTCATCTTGATGACAGCAATTCGGCCTAACAAGGAAAGTCTCAATCTTGACCATATTTCTAAATCTTTCTTTACTTCTGTCCAGCATTTGTCATAATTGTCTCTTCAGCTTCCTTTCTAGGCCCTCTTCTTACTTTGTTTCAAAGAGTGTTTTTAATCTGTGCCTCAGTTCTTAGAGAAGATGCAACTCAATATTAGCCATCTTGTAGATGTGCCTGCTTTTATGTTACTTTGCTGAGTGAAGAGGAACTACAGTAAGCCCAAAACTTACATTCGCATTACATTCTGGGGGTTGTGCCTGAAGCCAAAATTGTGTGTAGTTGAAACGCACTGGGTTCAGTGCCGGGTGGGATTGCCAAAGTCTTTTTTCCTGGAATCTTGGCCCCTTTCTGCCCCGTATTATTTTTTTTGCCACACACGTAAAGCTGAATCTTCACAAGTTAAATGCACATAAGTCACAGGTTTACTGTAACCTGAAATAAACTGGCTGAAAACAATCTTCCAAAAGTGTGTCTGTGGGAAGGCACAGTTGATTTTTTGAGAGTAATTCTGCAGGAAAACCTTAACTTTTCTCTGGCTATTTCCTGTGCACCCAGCCTTGGGTGCAAAGTCCTGTCAAAGCTGTAAATTTGCTCTAGCGTGTCCCTTTGGACTTGTGTTCATTTTGATGCAAAACCATGATGCATGTGGAGCTATTTTACAGCTGGTAGTAAAAATGGAGCATGAGTGGAATACTATTACTACAACTTTAAGGAGCTATGCCCCCCAAGTCCTTGCCTTGGAATATGTAACAATATGTGCCGTTGCAGCTTGGCAATATATTTTGTGGGGAAGATAGTGCATTAAGGCTGGACGTTATTCAATTGGATCTTTTCATCAACTGTGCCCGGGGCTCACCTGCACCATGCATTCCTTTGCTCAGGGCTGTCTTGCTATGCTTTTTGTTGGAACCTGTAGAGACACTAAAGAGACTTTACTCAAAAATATCTTACTAAAAATGAGAACTTGCTCTGTGTGTCAAAGTTATATATCTTTACTTGTGTGCATTTAATGTGAATATAGAGAGGTGCTTTTGGAGAACAAGCTGATGTGTAGATTAGCTAACCTATGCCTGCAGAATCCTTTGCTGAAAATTATTTAAAGAGCTTCATTTTAGAGCCCTGGACTTCAGGACAGATTGAAGAACAGCAACACCTGAACTAACCAGCCATTGCCCTTGTGAACTTCAGCATAAGAGGTTTAGCTTCAGGGCATAAGTCCAGGTTTATTCTGAGAAAGCCATCGTCTTAAAAAATGGGACGGAACTTACTCCTGATGGCTTACACAATGAGAACCAGGAGTTGTGTTTTGGATCGGCCTGTATGATCAGGGCCATAAGTCAGAAATAAAATAGAGGGCCAGGCATGGCAAAGCTGGGATATGGAGCAAGTAGCCTAGAATCAGGGCTGTCCTGCCCATGAGGTGAAGTGAGGAGGTGCCCACATGGGCAGCGTACCTGCCTTGCCAGCTCCACCACCAGCAGAGAAGCAGCAGATGCACTGGTTTTGATTCATTCAAATAAGATAAAAACAATCATTGGGTAATTTCTGTATTATAATGACATCTATAATTAAGACAACCAAAATAAAGATGCCAAAAAAACTAAAATTAAGTTGGTCCACAATACTGGTGCTAGTAAATGCATTTTAGGAGCCTACAGCAGCCTGGATTAAGTTCAGTTCAGAGCGGGCAGGGACTTCCTACCAGGCTTACAGCTGACTCCCTTTCTTCTCCTCTAGAGGAGGTTGGCAGCAGCAAAAGGGGAGGGCTGGGGAGAGCAATGCTGGTTAGTCCTCTTTGCCCACTTCCCAGGTATTCCAGTTGCTAGTGCTGGACCTACTTCTCTTCCATAGCTCAGTGGTAGAGCGCTTGCTTTGCATGCAGAAGGTCTTGAGTTTAATCCCTGGTATCTTCAGGTATGGCTAGGTGGACTGATGGTCTGACTTGGTATAAGGCAGCTTCTTATGACACACAAGGCCCAGTGGCTGAGCTTCATGCTCTGGCAATGGGGGGCGGAGAGCAGGCGAAGGTGGGGCTGGCGGGCGTCTTGGGGGCATGGCACGCCGCCTGTGGGGGCTTGACGCCCAGCACGGGCGGGGGGCAGCCACGATCACATCCCACCGGGATTGTGCTGCCGGGGGCGGTGTGCTCCCCCCCCTCCGCCAGTGACAAGGCCCCACCTTGCTAGATCCCTGCGGGGGAGCTTTGAAAACAGCATTCACAGCTCCAAGTTTGTAAGAATCCTTTGACATGGGCTAGTAGTGCTTACAAATTTAGTTAATAGCTTGAAATCTGCAATAAAAGAAAATGCTCAGCTCCAGTAGCAGAAAAAGGCAGTGTCCAATGTATCTCATCTAGTGAGGGTGTGTTTCATTTTTTTTGCTTGTAGCAGTGCTAGTTGGTTTAATGTTTAATTAAAGTAACGTTTCTACTAGTGTAATTGTTCTATGTAACAATCTTCAAACAATATAGTTTTTAAAAAGGCAGCAAAGTGCCCCAAGAATTCCAGAGCCATGTGCTCTGGAGGTACTCAGATTTATTTCTTTATTATAGCTCTCACTAATGGTCACCGAAAATGACATTTCCTGTTACATCAGTAGCTTTGTGTAGTTGCATTGTAGTGTATACAGTCTGATGGGTGGCATTCTTGATCATAAGTCTAAGTGTGTGTCCCTAGATTCTTTGCTTTGTCTAAGTCTATGCCTCAGGCACATGCATTACATTCTTTGGAGTTCAGAAACCTCATACAACCATTGCGTATATGTGGTAACTACTTGAAGTTCCTGCCCGCTAGTTCTTTGCCTGTGACAAGACAATGGTGTACAGACAGTGCCATATGTGGAAAACCAGGTACCAATGTAGCATTTGTTTATTGACATGTAACTTTTGCTCTGGTGGTATTCGTATGGAGCAGCTAGCCAGGGACAGTGAGCAGGCATGTAAAGGAATTTCAAGCAGCTAATACACATCCAGTGGTTATATGAGTTGACTCATGCTTTGGTTCATACTGTTTTCCTGACATGCAAGGCCATTAATATTATTTTCTACATTACTCTGGTTCCTCCATTTCTCTTGCACATTCCATTTTATGACTCTGTCATATTCCTACATAAGAATAGCCTTGCTAGGATAAAAGTAGCAGTTTACTGAGCCTGGTATCCTATCTTAAACAGTGTTCTCCACCATCTGCCTTAAAGCAGGGATGACTAACTTTTTTGGTCTGAGGGCCACTTTCACCCTTGACCAACACTCGATGAGGGTTGCGTGTCAGTGGTGGGTGTTGTGGCCACACCACACTCTTTTATACACAATCTTGCTTGTACATACAGGCACACAGCCTCTTCTCAGTAGATCTGTGCAGATTAGTTGAGGAGGGGGTTATTAACGAGTGCTGTGTCTACCTTTTTTGCTATTGCTGACAAAATCCTCTGGTATTCTGGGGCCAGAAGAAATTGCTTGGGGACCTGTTATCAATTGCCTGAACTGGGGGTTAGAGGAAAGAAATATGTAATAGTACAAGAAGTGGCTGTGTTGTCTCCTCCTCCTCCTCCTCCTCCTCCTCCTCCTCCTCTTCTTCTTCTTCTACTTTTGTGATCTGTGAGTGCTCCAGTTGGAGAACAGCCTTCACCAAAGGTGTCCTGGCTGCCTGTGTATGGGTATCCCATCTATTTCAGGGCTAAGCCTGAAGGCTGCATTTCCTCATGGTCAGCTTTTCTGGAGTCAACATGCCAGTATTGCAAAAGTGGGTGTGGATGTGGCCCTTACATTAGTGCACCAGGCTACATTTTAGCCACACACAAATCAGAGGTTTATGCAGGCAAGCAAGAGACATTATCACAGTTGAAGGATACATTCCAGCCAGGCAGAAGTATTTGTGGAGGGAGCATGACCTGGGGAAGAGCCCTGAGAACTGTATAGAGAGGCCTGTAGGACTGCATTCAGCCCATGGGCCTGAGGGTCCCAAGCTCTGTGGCATTCTGTCCATATTAAACTTGTTTCTTAATACCTGTTGAAGAGTCAGTCTTGATTCCTGCCTTCTTTCTAAACATTTTTAAGAATTCAGATTTTGTCTCTTTGTTTCCAGTGTTGGTTGAACTATACAGATTGGATTCTTCACTTAAGGCAACCTGTGTAGTCTTATAGGCCTTTGCATAAATTTTCTTTTTAACACTCTTCACCCCTGTTTCATTTATGAAAAATTATATTAATTTTAAACTTGTGAACTTCAGCTCACACTAAGTAGTATGGTTTGTGATTCAACAGTGACCTCAGTGGATGGTTACTATACTGCATTTTGAGGTTCCTAAATTTTTGAATGATAATGATTTTGTGTTTAAAAGGGAGGTGGTATGAGTAATAAATTATTACTTGCCCTTCTCCAGCAGGTCCCAGGGCAGGTCGCAACAGTTTGCACGTCAGACTTAAAAACAGTTGAAACAAACTACTGTACAATTATAAGGAATAGGATGAGTTCTAAAAGCACACACCTCAAGTATCAAAGGCCAATGATTTACTGCAGAGTGAATGTAGCCTAGATATTATGAAGAGTGTAAGGGCAACCAAATCATAGATATATTGTGGAATTGGACTTAAGAGGAGGAGATACTTGGGACACAGTACTTTAAGTTAGTATGTTAAATTTAGGATTTATTAATGTTGTGAAATGGCAAAGGTTATGAATTGAAAAAGTTACAGGGGAAAGCATAGAATTCAGAACTCTGGCAGCAGAAATTAGCATATAATTGTCTTTGTCTGGTTCATTATCTCATGCCACTTTACTGTGCTGTTAAACCTTATTCATGGAACTTTTAAGCATTTATGTAATTGGCATTTTCTTGCTTCTCCTGCACATATACATTTGCCAATTCAGTTAAATTTAAAATTCCATGTTCTGTGTGCATGTTGTTACATATATAGTATGCATATTTATTTTTTCCAGGTAGCTGCAGCAAATGTAATTTGGAATTGACTACTCTCTAGAAAGGCTTTTTGGTGTACCTGATTAACATACCGGTTTAAGTATTTCAAGACAGATGTGTTGAGCTGGAATGGCAATATATGTAAATGTGTGTTGGAATAGTTAATGACCCTTCATTAAACTAATACAGTAGTGTCTTTTCTTTCTTGTAATGAGTCTGTGTGGTCAGTTCTGTAGAATTTTTGAGGGTGTATTTGTGTGTCTCTCTGTGGGGTGGGGGCAGACGGCTATTTAGCCATGTTGTCCATTACCCCTGGAGGCCAGTGTAGGACTGCTCAACTCAGCCAGCTCTCATTAAAATAATAATTAAAAATTCACTAGGCCAGTACTGTCCACATGCTGTCCCTTCTTCTAATTGCCTTTGAAAAAAAGATGGGGGATGGTACCCCTGCCTTCTACGATCTCCGATTCTTCTATCACATCTCTTACTCCCCCTCCCCAACTTGGAGGCATCAACTCTCATCTGTCAAAGTGTAAATCAGCAATTAAAACACAAACAGCAAAATGCCAAAGATGACCTGGAGCACAAAGCGACTGACAAACAAGTCCGGACAAATCGGCGGATAATTTATAAGCATTGCCCTAAAATCTAATTATTTGGCAATTCGAATTTGCAGCCGGCCAGGGCTATGCAATAAATTTAACCCGCCATAAATTATTTAGGAGCAGCCTGTGGTGTAAATCAAAAACACAAGTGTTTGTTTAAGAAACAAGCTCCTTGTACATAAAATGACTTTTTCTTGTCTTTTTCAAAGAATAGGAGAAAAACTGTTGAATGAAATGAGCTGCTGCTGCTGAAACTCTGACTTCCTTCCTCTCTTGGAGGTGCAAATAGGATGTCTTTTAAGTAAGGAACGCTGCCCTTTCTCTTATCAGAAACATCTCTTACTATCAGCGGCACTGGGCTTTTTTATTGCAGGAGGAACAGTCAGCTCTGATTTTCCCGTGGCATCTTTCATTTTTTTATATTTATTTATAAAAATGGCAAGGGCGGTTGCGGGGGGCAGAAATACATTATTCTCAATTGCGGTTTTTTGAACTGAATAGGGTAATCTTATCCACTGCCAATAAATTTATACTGATCTTTGAGTGCTTCTTGCCCACTGCTCAGATAAACATTTGAGAGTCTGAATGTTTTTGTGGGTATTTTATTTCTGTAATCTAATAAGGCCCTCCAATATTGTGGACAAAGTGTTCCTCTGTGGATATCGGTGTAATTCTTTTCGTTGTGTTCCCAAGTCAAGATTTCTTCAGAAGTTGTTTAGGTAGTTAAGCTTGGAGCTTTTCCTTTCAGCAAGAAAGCTCACAGTTTCTAGAGCCTTAGGTTTTTTTCCCCTTTTCCTTGTCTTAGCGACATCATGCTAAGGAGGTTGTGCTTTTTTTTTCTTTAGGAGGGTGGAGTGAAATATAGGGTGGGTTTATAGTGCTGAAATCACAGGCCCTCATGAATTTTCCTAATCCCTTGGAAAGGGAAGTTCTTTTAAGTTTTCAACAGGCCAGTTGAGATTCAGCCTCCCATCTGTTTCTTGACGACTTTTTGTGGGGTAGGCAAATTACATAAGGGGGCTGCCTGTGTGTGTGCGTGTGTGTGTTTTCCTCTGAGGGTGGTGGGTCAGAAACACTTCATGGGCTGCCAACTCCTTAGAACGCAAGTACTGCAGACTTTTGTGTACAAAATGATTTAAAGCAGGCATGTTTGGTAAGAATATTTATAACTTTTTTTCTACACCGTGTGTGTGTGTGTGTTGAGCTGATTTTTAGTGTTTCTCTTATAGGTTAGAATTGCTATGAGAAACTGTGTTCCTATCATATAAATGCAAATATGTTTGGGGCTATGTGCAGACATTTTCAAATCAAGTAATTGTATACAGATTTCATAATAATGGATAGAGAGAATTAAAAGGATTATTATTTCATCACCAGCAATTTGAATCCTTGCCTTCCTTTTTAGTTAGATTGTGACAGTGTGCTTTGCAGACAGAAACAGGTTTTGCTCTGTTTATAGTTTAAGGGAATGGCATAATAATTCCTTGAGTAATAGTTGTAGTATCTCATGTTGTAGTGAACTTGTGCTGGCATTGTGGCAAAATCCTAAAGCAAAAATAGACAGTGCACAATTTGGGCATAAAACAGTTATTGCTTGGCTGGAAAGTGCAGTGTGATGACTAGGCTCAGTGTTTGAGGTGCTGGTGTCATGGGGTTCTTTAAGCAAATGAGTGTCATGTCCTGGATTGCTAATCTGTCAGCAGTGGGCAAAATCTGGGGCTTAATGCAGCGCAAAAGACTTTGCAGGGGGTGGGGATTTCCTTTGTTAGGTCAGAGTTTGGAAGAGAGGTGGAGTGGCCAGAATGCGGATAATATTCTGCTGATGGAACGTGCCTGACTTAAGTGGCATGATTCACTTAAAAAAAACCACCAAACAGGAATGCTAAGAAAGAGAGTGTTTAAGTTGGTGGAAAGGCAAACGTGGATTGAACTACCAAAATATGCCTTTTTTTTGTATTTGCACTACCAATTTGGTTCCGTCAGAAACGTTCTTAACTGTCCCTGTACCTCATGTGGTGGTACTGTTGCAGCACCAACTCCCTTTGCTCAGGCTAGGTCAATCACGTGAACTTCCAGCCTCTCTCTGTTCTTCTTTTCCCATCAATTCTTTGTGAACTGGGTTGACAATGTGAATGTATTCTCGTACTTGAAAGCTGGATAAGTTGCCAGTCTGTGTCTATGTGCTCTGAAACACAGCCTGTTGTTTGTGTGTGTGTAAGTGCTTACCATTTCATAATAGCTCCTAATGAAATTCTAGATCTGTAATAACATTTTGGCTATCTAAAACAAACCATATGCTTGTAAAAAAAGTGGAAACAGATCGGCTTTAAGCCATAAATTCTGGGTAATGGAGCGCTTTTTCTCCCTCTTTATGTTTGATAGATATTTTTGTTTCTGCAGGAATGTCAGCTCCTAATTTCATGATGTATCATGGGTTTAGGAAAATGGAAATTAATAAAGGCGTAAGATGAATGGCAGCTTTAAAGGTCCCAACACTTGTCTTTATTAGCAGGATGGACAGCAGGCTCCCCAAATTCTGCTGTGCTTCAAATGGAAGTTTTAAATGGAAAGTAGCGCAGGGTGTCGCAGGTTACATTTCATTGTGGGGCTGGTTAACATTGTTAGTGAGCAGTGGTGCTGATTTCATAGGGCTGGTATCTGTTGTTGTAGATACCAGTGGAACAAACATTGTCAGACATTGGAAGAAAAAGTCATTGCGCTCTCTCTCTCTCCCTCTCTCCCTCCCTCTCTCTGCCTCCCCCCCCCCCCCCCCCCGATCTTTGGGATAACAGCCGTTTGGGAAGGCCCTTTCTGCTCCTTTCAAGAAAGCCAAGAAAAGGAGGTGGGAAAGTAAAGCTGTTGTATTTTTCCCGAGGGCATCTGATTTTTTCCCTGTCAGTCTTTTGTAGTCTGATAGTTTTCATAGGCCGGCAATAATTTGGGCTATCATAAATTTTTTCAGACTTGTTCATTTTATTTCCTCCAGCTGTTTTAAACTAGCCCTCCTGAAGTTGTGCTGCTTGCCTGGGTCTGTCTCCTTTAATGCCTAAGATCATCTGTTGTCCCACGAGTTGACCTGCTAGGAGTAGTAGAAGAGAGAGATTTAGGCAGGCTTGATGCTGTTAAAAGCCCTATCACTGACAGACCACGTCCACTTCTTGCTGTGTGTTACATGAGGCTCGTGGGTGAGCAGGGGGCATATAGCGTGGTGGGGAAAGGGAAACTTGAAGGTGGGGTGTATACCCATGTGTTGTTTCTCTACCTGAGAAGTTTTCCTTGAGGTGAATTGCACAGGATGAGGGGAGAGCAGGACGTTCCTGGAGAAGAACATCTGCCACTGACTCCTTTCCCAGTCTTCCTTCTGCACTCCTGAGAGCTAAGCCAGGTTTTTACTTAGCATGGTATCCAAACAGAGACTTGTGGCCTGTCTCTCCAAGCCCCACAACAAACCCTGGTTACAGCTTGTGGTTGTATTGAAATAGGAGCAGTGACATGTTGCTGTTTAATACAATATATGCTATGTTAAATTATGACAACCAAGCTCATGCAAATTTGTTATCAACTGCAGACCCCGCTCATGTGCATGTTGAATCAAAAGTAAATTGAGCAAAGTTACTAATGGGCATTATCAGCACATCAGTTTTTCAGGCATACTCTGCTCTAGTTGTGGGCATATGAATGCAGCATGTGAGCCTATAGAAAGACTAGAAAGCTTACATTCTGCAGAAGTTAAGGTGCAAGCCCTTAATTTTCAATCTCTATATTTTTTTGGTGCCTGAACGCCTTTCTTAAACTCAAAATCTTTTGATTTCTAAAATGCCCCCCACCGCTTTTTAAAGGAAATGCAATGAAGTGCACCTTCTGTAACAGTTATCACCCTTCATGTAATTGCTGATCACTGAACAGGAATTTAGTGTGTGTTTATAGCAAGTGGTAAAATTGTACCTATTGAATCTTGTCCTGGTCATGTACTGCTGTTGTCTTAAAAGATACATTATCTATTGGCCAGAAACAAACAAAATTTGGAAGTGGCAAAAATCACTCCAGCCAAAATTTGTAAACTGCTGTAACTAAGGCATTTTAATCTGAATTATTTGAAATTTGTACAAATGGTCTGCCCTCATCATGAAGATTCCCTATACTAAAATTCATTTCATCTGACAAATAGTATCTATTTTTCCTAGCAGTATACTTTTCTTTGCTTTATAATAGCAGAATGCTGAAAAGCAGTTACACCTTAACTTTATTCTTGAGTGTTTAATATCTTTCTGACTTTCCCCCCCCCATACTTTTAAATTGCAAATAGAAAAATTCTCCTCACTCTCCCTATCTTTCTACAGTTCTCCTGCCTCTGATATAGAGGGTGGTGTTGTGATACCCGCCTCTCCTAAATGTAGTTTGCAGGATTAGAGCCCTGTATTTCCCATGTTTTAATAAATTCTATATTGGTGCCCACCAAATAAAAGCTTGATACGAGTATTTACAGAATTTAATCATAGGTTCCTTTTTTCTTTATCTTCCTTTTTTATTTCCAAAAGGAGGGATACACAGTCAAAATCTAAAGTTGTTTGTTGTATACACGTTGCTTTGTCAGCATACTGATGTCATTGCCTGACATTTATGACCTCACAAGTCATGATGGGCAGTGGTGGTATGGTCAGGGCCCAAAAGCTTTGTTCAGCGCCTGCACAGCAGCAGTTGGCTTCTTAAGATGCAAATGTTGCCTGGCAGAGGAGCTTTTCTTTTTCTCTTTCGTCGTCTTTCCCCTCTTCCAGATGTTTTCAGGCAGTTTTTTGTTGTTGTTTTTAAACTAATTCTATTCATGTTTTAAAAATTTATGAAAGCACTAATAAAAATGTCAAAGTGGTAAAAATGTTAGCTTTTGCTGTGCTTTGATTAAATTTTGCAAACTGTTTTTGAATATTAAAAAGCAATTTTTTTTATTCTCTCTTTTCTCCACAAGTGATTTGAGAGGCTCGATGCTTGGCTATCACTCAGTGGGCTCATTTGCACTCCAGAGCCCCAGCATCATGCTTCTCTATTAAATAACGCAGACAAATTATCCTTTAAAGACACCAAGCAAATTGTCACTCCTCTTACATTAAACTCGGGAGGGGGTGGAGTGTGGAGGAAAGAGACAAAGGAGTTTATCGTTTTTATTCCTTGGGTGTGTTTTTTAAATTCCATGTGTATATTTTAATAATTGCTAAATCTATCATAACTGCATTTGCTTAAACTTTTTATTAACAAGCCCATGTAAATTTTTGATTTTTCAAATAGCTGAACATGCTGTTGTTTCTCTTTCCCTCTTATCAGTATAAATTTGCCACAGAACATAATAATGTCTACAGTGTACAGGGTTATGTACATGAGTGTGTGTGTATATATGGATATGGTGTGTGGGTGGAAGATAGCGTCTAACATTTGTCTTGAGTTTCTATGGAAGAGTTTCTCAAAAGCGGAAACCCAACAGGCTGTGCCTTCAGTTCTAGCTATTTGCACCTGGGACAAATGGGATGATATTGTGGTATGTGAGCTGAAGTTTATTTGTATATTTACACGCAATGTACATTTTTCTCCCTTTCCTCTATTTCATGTGTGTATGCTTAGGTTTAAAGCCCCCTTGGGTAGGAACTTGTGAAGCTTGCTCTTTGCAAAGTATCATGTAACAGATGGCCACATATAATAAATAATGATAATATTTAATACTAACAATTTTAATAAGATCTACAGAAATGTAGTAAACAGGCAATAGCAGACAATAGCATTTTTTACTTCCAGAACATCCCACGGAGCCAGTCCAGGAGAATATCTTACTTACTTACTTATCAAACCTTTATTAGGCATTATACAAATAAAACCATAAAAGAGAAAATAAGATATAAAAGCCTTGAAATATATATAAAAAGGCAGCAGTTGGCTACATACATATATATATATATATATATATATATGCATATAGAGTCAGTGGTTTTCCTTGTTAACCTGCTCCTTGGAGAACTGCTACCAAAAACTCGGCTACCCCCGCTGTTACCCTTTGGTCAACGTCGGATAGGCAGAATCCCACACATTCACCTTGCTGGGGTTCCGGACCACCCAAAAGAGGGGACAGCACGCGTTGACGGAGCGTACTGTACAATGGGCAATGAAAGAGAATATGCTCTACGGTGTCCGGGACATTCATAGAACATCTGCAGAATCTCTTGTTTCTAGGAATGTTTTGATATCTTCCCCTGACAAATGCTGAGGGAAAAACATTCAAACGGGCCAGCATAAAAGCCCTACGTTGGGCTGGGATTATTAATTTAGTGACGTAATTGGCTCTGCTATCTAAGATATTTAAATCATAGAATATGGGGGAGCAAATTTTGTTTACAGCTGCCATAATATTTTGTCTCTCGACATCCTTTAGTCTAGTTAGGATATTATGGAAAATGTATTGCTCGTTAGAATTGTACAGGGGCTCCAGCTCGATGCCTAAAGATTCAATCTTTTTTTCGAGGTACTGATACCATCTTGATTTATAGGAGTCTTTGAGCAAATCAGCGAGCAGACTTGATGGAGGGCAGCGAAAATGGCAGCGTAACCAGTACTTTATTGAGGTGGACCAGGCCCAATATTCCATTGTGTGTATGCCTATTTCTGCACACATTGTTTCATATTTGATCACAGCTGGGAGTCCAAGAATACGTCTCAGAAAGCTGGAGTGAATCTTTTTTAAAAAACTGTTATATGCTTGGACCCATAGCGGGATTCCATAGAATATCTGGGATTGCACTTTTGTTTGGAATATCATGGTTGATGGTATAAAAATAACAGAGAGATCAAGCTGATGAAACAATGCCACACTCCCTTTAGCCCTCTCCCAGTAAAGGCCATCCATTGGGGTGATCAAGGCTGATTCGTTCCCAAAAGCAGGTCTGAAACCAGACTGAAATGGGTCTAGATAATCAGCTTCATCTAAGCATGCCTGCAGCTGCACTCACCATAACTCTTTCAATCAACTTCCTAAGAAAGGTGTATTAGAAACCAGTTGATAGCCAGACTAGTGGGTGCAGGGCGAACAATTTTAGGCATAGACACACTACTGCCTCTTTCACAGCAGCAGACACCACCTTGCCATTTAATGTGCATTCACCATGCTTGGATCCACCTAGCCATGCCCATCTGGCTAAGTTTTATTATCACTGAGGAACTGAGCTCAAGTAAGCAGTTTTGACGCATAGCTACAAGCAACTTGTCAACGTCCTCAGGCTGCATCAACTGAAGCTGATCCCACAAAGCCAAGCCAGTTGTGACATTAGACACCTCATATGGTTCTCCACCAACTAGGGCATTAAGATCACTGCAAAGCAGAGTGGCAGCTGACTAGTAGAGGATGAAGTGGCAGCAGCAAAATAGGCCTTCTTTGCTGCCTACCCTGCCCACATGGTAGGCACAATTACGTGTGTGGTTGGCTTCAGTGCAAGATTTTTGAGAGTGTTGTGGCTGCAAAAAATAAGTCCTGGAGAAGGGATGCAGTAATAAATTGGACTAAATTTGCCCATCTGTGTAGAACGATGAGGTCCTTTGAGAAAAACCCCTTTGCCTTGGATCCATCCAACAGAGCCAGAACAGCAGGGAATTCTGCTCATGTTGCTGCAGTCTTCTGTGTTGCATTCAGTGACCTTCCTGAGTGGTTTTTCGAGGAGCGCAGGGGGCTCAGCAGGATGGAGGGGGCAGGAAATCCCCATTTCATTTCACTCTGCTTGTAGTTCTTTGGTTTTGGTTTCAAGCCATTGTTCCCATCCTGACTACTGCTCTTTGTCAGATATTACGTGCACTTTCCTTTCAGTTGTAGCTTGCCTTTTAACTTCCCTGAATGTTTCTTAAAAGTAACATTTAATGTATTAATTTTCTTATTGTAGGAGATCATTGAGTTCCCCATCCTGAAGCTAAATGGTCGGACAATGGAGATTGAATCCACCTTCCATATGTATGTGCAGCCAGTGGTCCATCCACAGCTCACACCTTTCTGCACAGAGGTAAAACACTTCATTTTCCTAGAGTTGAATGTTTCTTGTTGCTTAGGAATAGTCCCTTCTGAGAGCTGCTGAAATGCAGGCAGTTATTTCTAGTTTCCCTGCAGTTGCTGAAATCTTAGCTTATTGTTTGTTTTTATTAGTGCACTAGAATGCATTAGTTAGTTGCTGAGATGCTTGTATCATTGAAGTAGTTTAGGGACTTTGATTTTTACAAAGCTAAGATTGATAACTGTAACTCATTTTCTAGCTCTCCTCATCGTGGACAAATGGTGGAAAATGTTTAGGCAGTTTCTAGTACAAGTTTTGGAACTAGTGAGAATTTGGTTGGAAATTCCAACTTGCAGCAGGATAGGATTTGTACCTTGCACAGCCGTAGCCACTGACACTGGTTCAACATATTTTCCCCGGTTTCCTTATTGCCTTCCTGCCACTGTCCAGTTCCCGTGCAAAAACTTCAGTTCAGCAGGAAGTAGTTTGTGCATTGATTAAACATGGCTGCCAGATTTAGGATGCATCTAGATGTACATAATTTTACCAATGAACTCACTCTGAAGTGCGTGTAAAATCATTTGCTCCAGACTAAACTCAGGGGAAACTGTTTTTCTGATGTTCAACAGAAGCTGGATTTGCATTGCATTGATTAGCTGGCCCTTGTGCCGATCATGAAGCCACTTCTTTTTCTTGGAAGATTTTTTAAGAGTAAAAATAATGTTTAAAAAATTAAACCCTGGATTATGGTTTGCTGCAAATTAGGAAAGGGAGAGGGAATTGCTACACGTGAAAGGAAGAGAGGGGAGAGTGTATGCCATCAACTCTCCAGGCTTATTCATATAATGCTAAAACTTTGCTGGTAAGTCTGGTGTATTGGCTTCCTCACCAAAATAACCTAGTTATTTCCTAGTTTTAAAATGGAGAAGAAATGAAGTTGTGGTACAGTGAAATCTTCAAGACAAATTACAGTACATTATGTTCATAATCTATTCAGTGCTGGGGTCCTGATACCTAGATCAACTTCTGTATCAAAAAGAGCAATGGGAAATGGCATGGGGGAAAGGAGAGGCTATTGCTCTAATGTAAGCAGAAATTCTGCTTGCCATTTTCCATACAAAATGTGGCATTTATTGTCACTGAGCAGATGCATGCATGGTATCATTTCAACAGGTGTATGCCATGTCTTTGCATGTTACTATGATGGGACAAGGTGAACGTGGCCCAACTTCTCCCTTTTGTATGACATTCAAGGGTGTTTAAATCCTTTCCCATCTTCTGCCAGCGTTTCTAGCTGTCATGGTAGTGTCTAGTGTGGTGAATGATAGCATGGGCAGCAGGCTACACAGCTCCTGGGTCACCTAATGAGCCCCTTATTCTTCTGTTCCCCTGTGTATCCTCTCTCTCACCTCTTATTATAAGCTTTTGTCTAAATAGCTGTGAACGGCAACCCTCCTCTATGCTTTCCCCAAAGCACTGATTTTGCTAAATGCTGGTAAAAGGCTTTGTCTCTGCACCTCTACTTATAGACAGTAAGCTTTATAGGTCTTTTTGTCTGCACAGAAAGGCCAGGTCCGATTATCTGATGGTACGCCAGAGACAAGTGCTTATGTAATCAGCAAACTGTCTCAAGCTAGAAATACGATGGTGTACGAGATAAACACCAGAGGAAAATCCATGCTGTTGACATTGTCTTGAAGTGTGTCTGGTGTGCTGCCCTCTTCTGTCTTTGCCATTTCCACAAGGGAAAGCTGCAGGGCTTGCCAAGGCAAAGGGAAGCATATGTGGCAAATTGACTAATTGCACACCTTTATCCAAATTTCTGTGGAGTTATCTGAAAAATGTGACTTGTTGCCTGGAGCACCATGAGATCTATTTTACTGATGTAGAATTAAACAGAATTGTGAGTCTGGGCTAATGCTGGTTTTCCCCCTAGATAACCTAGCTCACAGGGCCAGAAATACTTTGTCAACAGAGGGAGCTAGAAGACATGGACCAACTTACATAGTTTCTTTTTTCCATACTACACTGTACTCTTCCACAATGGCCTGTGGTATAAGGTGCTCAAATTCTGGCTGCTATTAAAGTCAGATGGGCAGGCCATAGGTGTTTTCTTCTTAGCTTGGGGTCAGGGAAGCATAAACCTGAGCATGAACTATTTGTTTTTTTCATATTTTCAGCTGAAACATACTGGTGGTAATCACAAAACAGAAAGAGGGAATCTTGTGGGATTCCTAGAGCCAGTTTCAAATAGATTGTCTCTTCCAGGAACTCCTACCATTGTACCACCACCACTATCACTACTGCCTTGTCCATGAGGGGGCATTCATGACCAGGAGATAGTTACTGTGGACTACAGGCTCCAGAGTGGGCTTCTCTATGGGTGGATGCACTACTGCTTGTTGAAGGGCAGCAGGCACCACTCCATTGTGCAAAGATATGTTCACCACACCTTGGACCTACCTGGTCGGGCCGCAACCTCAACTGGCTTTCACCAACCAGAATGGACAGGAGTCAAGAGAACAAGAAACTGTTCACATCATCAGGGTGCATAAACTGAAATTGATTCCAGAAAATATGGGAACATGTTGTAATAGACATCTCAAGTGGACTTGCCAGAACAGCCATGCCATATACAGAATAGATTTGGATTCTGGTCCATGTCGCTCTATTCTTTGCAGTCCATTTTTAGTTGTTAGGGAAAAATTTTTCTCATAACACGGAAAAGGAATGAAAGAGGCATAGAACAGTTAACATACACACTTATTTTCCTTTTCAAGAGTATGTGAAGCCTGTAGGCAGCTGCTATTACCTAATTAAACTATGGATTAATATTAAAACAGTTTCAAGAATGCAGCCTCTCTGACCCCCTCTCTTCTTAAAATTCCACCTAATAATGACTTGATGAACTTCAGGAGTCCACCTAGAGGAACGTTGCATTCTGAAAATTAAAAATTTCCCCTAAAAGATATATGTTACCATTCTAGGGATGTTACTGCAAGAAAATAATTTTCCATTATGAGCTGCTTATTCAGCTAGTCAGGTATTTGGTATTCATTAGATTCAATTACAGTTTAATTGGAGTTTAATCTTTACACACACACACACTACAATGATAGCCAGCCAAAGAAACACAAGCGTGGAATCTTGCTTGCTGGTGCTGCACCATGTTTTCTATCTAATATTATTTATTATTTGTATAGCACCACCAGTGGCACTTACAACATAAAGAAATGGCAAGGCACACTTCCCTGAGGAGGCTACAGTCTAAATTTTGAATATTTGAGAACTGGCTTGTGGTTGTGGGAGAGGCAATAGAAGAGGGAGAATCAAAATGAAGTTTCATGTACCTGGGCTTGGTTTCATTTGGGAAACAGGATTGAAAGTGCTGGCTGGGGCTAATGGAGTCCAACAATATTGGGTGGACCACAGGTTCCCCATCCTAAAGACTGACCAGTTCACTTGCCTTATGTATCCCCACTATAGACTCAAACCACTTTACATTTAGTTGCATTAAACCAAAAATAATGAATGGGGATAGAGAAGAATGTTGTGCACTATAAGAGGGAAACAGAAGTTTTATAGCAAAAAAGAAATACAAATTCAAGTCTGGCCTTTGCTTAATTCTTAGAATAGAGGTTCAGTGACAATCTGGCTTTTGTGGGGTGCAGGTTATTATCTGCCTTTCACAATAAAGCTGCTTGCTAAATATATTTGGTTATAGAAAGAAATTTCCCCATTATAAATCTACTAAAAAGTGTCAAATTTTGTGTTTATTTAGTGTTATTTATTTAAATTATTTATATTTTCCCTTTTGAGATCTAAATCCTACCAAGGCTGCTTACAAGTAACATTCAATTACATACTTTAAAAATACAATAAACAATACTATTAAAAACCCATCAGGATCCTGTGGGAAGGAAATAGTCCAGCTGCAGCAGCCTTCCTTCTACTCCTGGAATCCTTCCCACAGGGCACATGGTGGTAGATCACCCTGGTGGGATGCGGGGAGGGAAGTTGTGAAGGGTTTGTGTATGGAGTTTTTATTATTAAGCATCTCCCAATGGTACATAAGGATTAGGGTTTCCTGTATCAGAACAGAGGCCTGGGACTAACTAACCTCTGTGTTTTTGTCATCAGTTTGGTGTATTTTGTTAAGCAAAATGATCACCCCACCCTTTCACTCTAGGCTATCACTGCTATAGAGTTACTGAGTTGTAGTCAATACTCTGCAAGTGAACAGCAGGACTTCCCCTTCCATGCCTCTCCTTGTGCACTCCCAAAATCAGCTTGCGAAGGCCCTCCGACCTTCTGGAGCAGATTTTGAGGTGGTGGGGGGCTGCAAGGGAGAGGAGGGGGAAGTTTCCTTGCATAAGTGGAAGTCTGCTGTGCAAGTGGAACAGCAGCATTGAACACAACCCTATGTTTCTGTCTTAACTATGAAACTTATTTGCTTCAGGCTTAATGTAGGCCCATGGGTGATCTTCTTGAAATAACAGTGTAAGTATAAGAAGAGTAATTTGCGAATATCTATAAAATTGGAAAGATAGCTTTGTACTCCTGTCTGATAATGTTTTGATACTTATTCCTCCATTCCCTGGAAAGCAGCACCACTGATGCCCTGAGCATCTCGCTTTTCCGGAGAGGTTTATTTTATTTATCTATTTATGGTCCTTTTCTCTTGTGTTAATCACTAGTGTACGGGAGTGTCCGAAGACACCTTGGGCTGTAAAATGTAAATAAGGGATGCAGTAGGAATGGCACTGAAAGAACTTGCACACTAAAATGGCAGGCGTTTTATTTATTCTATTAAACTAGAGCACCAACTGCAGGGCTCCCCTAAGGTAAATATTTGATACTCTGGAGAAAGTATTCATATAGCACTGTTGGTCCTGATATCATTGTATCATTACATGACAACAGTTCTTCTGTGACAAACAGCAAGGCTGTCGCCTCTTCTCTTCCATTCCCTAAAGCAGCAGTTTTCAACCAGTGTGCTGTGGCACCCTGGGGTGCCCTGAATGATAGTCAGGGGTGCCGTGGGCAACACTGGCTTCTGTCCCTCTTTCCTTCCTTCCTTCCTTCCTTCCTTCCCTCCCTCCCTCCTCTGATGCCCTCTTGCGTCTCTGCCTTCCAAAGGCTTGCACAGCTGTTTGTTGCAGCAGCCCTGGCTACAAGCTCCGCAAGCGAATGGTGCCTCTGGGGGTGGTGAGGGGGTGCTTCCCAGGCCCCTGTGGGGCAGTGTGAGGAGGCACCTCTCTTTGGGGCAGAGGGGGCAGCTCAGAGACCAGGCATGGCAGCTGTGGCTGCCCATAGGACTCCCAAGGAGAGGGGAGAGGGGAGGAGGCTAAGGGAACACACCACAAGGGAGGGTGTTCGAAAAAGGGTGAGAAGCTGCCAGCTCTGCAGGCAAGGGGTGACATAACTTGGCTCATGAGCCCCACAGGGGTGCTGCAGAAAGAATGTACTTGGTCAAGGGAGCCATGGACTCAAAAAGCTTGAAAACCCCTGCCCTACCGTATGAGAAGCGAACTAGAGTGTAAGTAAGAGCCACTGACTTGCTCAGAATCACAGTTTGAGGCTGAGAGAGTGCATGAACATGCATGTGGATCTGTTCCACAGTTTCGATGCCACAGCTGAAAAGGCTCTCTCTCTCATCCACCAACTGCACTTAGCAGTTGGTACATTGAGGAGGACACTGAACAGGGTCATAGAATCACTGAAGTGTGACTCTGGAAAGGAAGCATGGATGTCAACTAGTCCAACACCTTGAATTGAAAGAGGAGGATCCTTCTGACTCATCCCCATGAATATGTCAGCTCTATTAGCTAAATTATTGTACACAAGAAGAGAAGAGATGTGGGCAAGATTGATTGTGCCTGGGCAAGGAATAATTTTAGTTCTATGAATTTTGATAGATCAAACTGGTGAGCCGGACCCCCAGCCGCAAGAGGAAGATACAGGCCTCAAATAAATCTCAGCTGAGAGAAAATGCTGTTCTAACCAAAGACCGTTCCTGTTATAACTGGGATAACTGTTGTGTTTGGGTCTCCAATATGCTATTTCCCTTTAAAATCTCAAACTTAGCTGAGTGTGAAGCTTAGAACAGTATTCTCCCTTGCTTTGGGCAGATCTCTCATCTGGATTTCTATGAGTGCCAGTGCTTTGGTACCATCTATATGCAGCACAGCAGTATTTTGCAGTATCAGTGAGAAGAGCAGGAAAAAAATCCATTCTTTTTAGTGTTATCACTGATTTCTTTGTTTTTGTTTTCTCCATTTCCTTTGTTTCAGCTGACTGGAATTATTCAAGCCATGGTGGATGGACAGCCCAGTCTCCAGCAAGTGCTTGAGGTAAGCCTAATAACCTTTAGTTCCTGACCTCTGACACCTCCTTTCCCTTCCCCCTTCCTCTTCCTGTGTATTGAACCACGTAATTTGACTATGATTACAGCTTCATTAGAATAACATTTGCTGTCACATCAGTGACATGCTGTTGAGAATATTGAACCATTGATCTGTCATTTCCAGCTGTTCTTGTCAAAGGTACTGACAGCATGTCCAGACTCCTGCCAGAAGTCATGAGGGGAGGTGTGTGTTGGGGGGACTCTCTTACAGGAGATGGTCTTCAGGGGTCAGCAATGTTGCATTAAGACAACTGCATGAAAGATGATAAATTAATGGACATATCTACTTAAATGCTCAGTAATAAACAGAAAGAATAGGGCCCATGAAATCTTGTCTGTGAGGGTCCTGAATGCAGGAGATAATCTTAATAGTGCCATCTGCTTAATGTTGAATTCCTGCCGCATTTAAGGCTTAATTAGCTGAAAGTACTTTTACAATCAATAGCTTTTGTTGTTTGGCATCTATGGATGGAGTCCTCCAGGAGGGAGAGCCTATTCTGACTGCAGCTCGATGTGTTGCTCCCATCAGGATTTGTGCCTAATGGTTCTTAATCAAAACAATTGTAACCACAGCTAGTGTAAGGAAATCTGATTAGAGGTTAAAGTTGTGCTCTCTTGCTTCAGGGCTAGCTTGAAATTGCCTGAGTGAGGCGAAAGGGGACAGCTATGAATCCCTGGATGCTATTCAGTTGTGAGTCTTCCTCCTGACTGCATTAGAAGCAGCCTCAGCTGGCCCGGATTAGAAGACTTTTCTTCTGCTCTTTGCTCAAACACTTCCCCTGACAGGTGGAATGAACCTTCATAGTTTACTACTCTTTGGGTCTCCTTTCTGTGGTTAGGGCCACCAGCGAGACCCTGAAGGCCCATTCAATATAAGACAAGTGAAGAAATTTGCATAGGGTGCTCAGGATGAAACAATTATATTTTACAATTCCATCCAGAAGGGTGGAGCTACTGAGTAACGTTGGCACTTGAAGAATTGCAGCTCCAGCAAAGGGTTGATACGCCCTGCTGAGAACATGAGAATCTATCCTATATTTAGTCAGACCGCTGGACAATCTAGATCACTATTGCCTAAAATGACTGGCAGTGGCTCTACAGGGTTTCAGACAGGAGTCTTTGCTACCTGTGTCTGGAGGTGTCAATAATGTGCCTGGGGTCTTTTTTTTTTTTTTTTGGTATTCATTCATTTAATGAAATTTGTACACCACTCAAGCAAAATACCTCCAAGTTATTAACAAGAGACAAACATTAAAAACAAGCTACATTACAAAATGTAAACTAAAATCAGTAATTTTAAAACAATTATGCATACTAAAATCACCTGTTAAAATTGCATGTTAAAATTAAATTTGTCTGAGCATAATGAAACACAGGTTTTTTTAAGCAGACACAGAAAACAATATAGTGAAAGTACCTGCTATTTTATTGCCCTGCATGGTTCCTTGTGTCTTTCCAGTGCTCCTACTATATAGCCTGTTCCCATGTTGTCGGCCCCTTTTGATCCCTGTGCCCTATCTGCTGTCCTTGTTTCATATTCTTGTACCACTTTTCTGCTTCTGGAAAGAGGAAAATGTGTCCTTACACCTGTCTATTACAGAGAATAAGTTGATATTTGTTAGAATAATAAAACAGTGGAATAATTGTGTTTACAAGGTTATTTATTTGCAAGGCTTTCTCACTCCCTACTGATTTGGATAGGAACCCTTATTTTTGTACTCCGCTATTCCACATTTGATTGCTTGATGGGTCTCCTTGGTTAAAGTCCAGCTTGTTCAGATCCGAACATGATTCTGTAAGCAATTGCTTAGGTATGTTGAAAAAGGACCTTTTGTAACTCTTGATTTAACAAGCTATCTGTTTTATGGCGTGGGGAAGGCTATTCAAGACACACAGGAAATGGCCAAGTAATATTAAAATGTCCATTCTGTAACGGCCATTCTGTAAGCAGAAGTGTTGTGATTCCTGATAAGATCACCCCTTCTCTGGCTGCTTGATGTCTCCTATCAGAAATCTTCAAAGGTCCAAGCATACTTTCATAGAGATGAGGAGGGGAACAGAATGAGATGGGAGGGGGGACAGCCGTGTCGGATAAGATCACAATTTTCTTCTCTTGTGATTGTGAGGCTTATCAGCATTTAACTGTTGTGTCTCTTTTCCATGTCTCAGAAAGCTCATCTGTTTCTTTCAGAGGGTCGATGAGTGGATGGCAAAGGAAGGCCTCTTGGATCCCAGCGTCAAGTCGATTTTTGTAACCTGTGGAGACTGGGACTTGAAAGTAATGTGAGTATGGGATGGAGGATTATGCATTCATGCTATGAGCACTCTTGCCGCTTCTCAATATTTCCTCCTGCGCTAGGATTTTCATGTGTCTTCCTTATTTTGAAGAAGGGAAGTGTGTGCTACCATTTCTCCTGTATTTTAACTTTCTAGGTAGCACACCCCTTTTGGAAGTAAAATATCTTCAAATGGTGTGGTACTGATACATGTCTAGTGATGGTCATATCATGCCTGTCACCCTCTCCCTCTGCCTCTGTGCCAGCACTTAGCCATCTCGGAGGGGACATTATGGAGCATGCCACATTTGGGAGTAAAGGTGGCACCCATCATTTCCTTGGTCAGATACACAGGATGCTGAGGTCCCACGTATCCCTAGAAGTTGCATGCTTTGATGCATTCCTGCATCTCAGCATTTTCCCCCTGTCTAAATAGTCCATATTGTAAACAGACGGAGTGCAGGATAATGGCAGGTGCATTTTTTCTTGAACTTGAACCACATTACTGTCTGTTTGAAGATCCTTTCTTTCAGAAATGATGACTAACTTGAAGAGCAAGGAACATTGTATTTCTTGCTTGAGAAAAGATGAATGTATAGGGTTCATTTTTATCCCCACCAATAAGACTGTCAGTAGGTTTAAAAGGGGATGGTCTTTCTCTACTTTCATACTGAAAGATATCAGCTTCTGTACATCAAAATTAAATTAAAACAATAGTTGTGATGTTGACATATATTTTAATCTGCATTGTTTGGGGCCTTATTAGCCAAGAGCTCTCTTTTCCTAGACACCTTCTATAGAAAATCAGCTACAGCAGTTCATTTCAGTCAACAGCAATACAACTTAATAGTGGAGGAACTGATACAGCTCCATGTCTTTGTAACTCCCTGACTTGGTCTGCCACAATTTTGTATTATTGAACTACACAAGGTGCCTGGCATTATACTGATGTAAAGGGGTTAAGAACATAATAAGAGCCTTGCAGGATCAGACCAAAAGCCAATCTAGCTGAGCTTCCTGTTTTCTACAATAGTCAAGCAGAAACTCATGGACATGAAAGCAAGGGTCCTCCCCCTGCTCCTGTTCCTCAGCAACTTGTGTTCTGTATTCTGCCTCTGATCCTGTAGGCATTATATAGCCATCAAGACTTAGAGTCCTTGATAGCTTTGTCCTCCATGAATTTGACTAACCTCCTTTTAAAACCATCCATGTGGCATGTGAAAGTGTACTTCCTTTGTGGTCCTCTCATTCACACCCAGTGTGAAGAAGGATTTGAGGCTTAGTGGCCAGCAGGAGACACCACAACCATTTTGAATCTGTTCAACTACAGTGTGTTATTATGTTCCTTAATTGAGTGCATGTACATAAAAGCCACTTATCCCTGTTTATCAGTAATATCTGGACAGACAGAAAGCACTGGGGCTCATGTGACCCGATCTTTGCCTCTCTAGCAGAGTGATGCCGGTTATATTACAAGAAAAAGGTTGTGCACTTGACATATACAGTGCTAACCTGACATCCACAACTTGTTAGCTGTGCTGCTTGGCTTTCAGTCACACGTGAATTTCTACAAGTCATAAGAGGGCATGCTGCCGGAGAGCATCCATGCTTATTCCATTCAGCATTGAGAAGGATTCTTGAGCACTTACTTGCTTGGACTGATTACTAGTGCTAACTTGAAAAATTGGGGCTGAACTGACAACAAAAGACCCAATGTGGAAAGAAATGGTGTTGCTCTTTTTTAGACAAAATAATTACTTTTTTGTATTTGTGTTAGCAGAACAGTCTGTATCTGAGCCCTCTTTGAAGCCCTCTCTAGAGCCACCATAGATTGACCTTGTTGCAGAGATTTAGCAGGGCTTAAAAAGGTAAAGGTACCCCTGCCCATACGGGCCAGTCTTGACAGACTCTAGGGTTGTGCGCCCATCTCACTCTATAGGCCGGGGGCCAGCGCTGTCCGCAGACACTTCCGGGTCACGTGGCCAGCATGACAAGCTGCATCTGGCGAGCCAGCGCAGCACACGGAACGCCGTTTACCTTCCCGCTAGTAAGCGGTCCCTATTTATCTACTTGCACCCAGGGGTGCTTTCGAACTGCTAGGTTGGCAGGCACTGGGACCGAACGACGGGAGCGCACCCCGTCGCGGGGATTCGAACCGCCAACCTTTCGATCGGCAAGTCCTAGGCGCTGAGGCTTTAACCCACAGCGCCACCCGCGTCCTTTTAGCAGGGCTTAATTTCCTTTAAAGCATCAGTATGAGAAAATTCAGAATTTCATTGGCCTAAATATACATTCTTTATCCCTACAACTTTCTCTGCATCTTGTTTTGGTGTTAGAGCATCTGGCCCTAAATCTGTAACACAGAGTTACCTTTGTGGGCAAGTCAAGCTTTCCCTGACCTGATGCCATCCAGATGTTTTGGATTGCAATTTCCACCAATCCCAGCCACCTGTGCTGGTTGGGGCTGAGGGGAGTTGTAGTCCAAAATGTCTGAAGGTCACTTGATTGGTGAAGGTGAGTTTCTCATATGTGATGTATCAGTGTCCCTACAGATGGCCAAGTGATCTATATAGCCTGTGTCTTTGGGATTAGGTGAGGAATTGTCATTGTATCAGTGCTAGATTCTGGTACTGCATAAGGACATTTTTGTGTTTAATTCTTTTGCCTTTGTGTGCCTCCAGAATCATTGCCACCTTTCACCATCACTTCAGTCTGTATTGCAAAAATCTCAGATTGTTGTCGTGCATGCCTCCAAGCTTCCAGAATAAAATAAACATATGTACCTCAACTTGTTTACCTGCATCATTTGGAGTTGTTTACCTGGAGCATTTGGAGTTACATATTCTGGTTGTCAACTTTTTACACTCCCTGGTAGTGAATCTTCTTTTGTTGAATCCTGTCCACATTTTTATTTAGTTATTTAACCAAATTCATATATCACATGATCGGAAATGCTTCCAAAAAGGTTGGAAGGTGCTGCTCAGCTGGAGCAGCTTGTCTAGTTTTTGTTGTCACATTTTAAGGGGGATACAAACAAACTGGAGAGGATTTGAATGAGCATCAAAGATGGTAAAGAGCTTGAAATGCATAAAAACCATAAAAGCTGAGTGAACTAGCTTTGCTGAGATTTATCAGGTCCATTTGCGCTTGTTTGCAAATAGAATGTGGAAGAGGCTGGCATAGAGAAGAAAGACCAGGATCATTAAATACAGAAAAAGAAGCAATAGTTCAAGTGTGTGCAGGCCTATTTTAAGTTGGACACTTGGTTGGCAGGAGTGAGGGACTTCATTCTAAAACAGCTAAGCAATAGAGCTAGCTAGTTGAGGTGTATAATTCTATTATGGAAGCCTTACAAAATATATCTAGGACAAACATATCATACACTTCTATGATTCTGTGAGGGAAAATAACATAATGAGGATTTTCCTTCCTGCAATGTGAATTTGAGGCCTCATGGCCAGCAGGAGACACCACAGATCCTTTTTGAGTTTGTTAACGTCATTCTTTGCGTATCTTCTACACACATTTTCATTCATGTGGGAGAGAACATTCCATTGTAGCCTCAGAAGATGTTGTAAATGGCTCATCTCCCCCACCATGCATTTTACACAACAGTTTCAGAGGCTAATGCTTGGATGTTTCTGGTGCCAAGTGGGAAACCTGTGGTTTTGTGATTCCGGCTTCATGGAAGTAAGGGCTTCAGCAGCTACCTGTTAATGAACAGCCCGTCACTTTGTCCCAGTGGAGATGGGCTGCGGAAGCCTTAGTGCCATCACATCTGATTAGCAGCATGTTGGTGAACATGGCTTGAGCTTGAGTGAGAGAGCGCTTGCTGCCAGCCCTGACTCGTCTCATTTCCCCATTTACTTTTATCCATCACTATGAATGCTGAGGCTCCCTCCTGAACTAATTAAGTTTGCATGTGTTTAGACACATTGCCAAATAAGATTTAGCAAAGCAGAACTGAGCTACATCTCTTTTCAAATGGGATTGGTGAAGAGCTGATATGCTGCCTCAAGGACCAAAAGAGGCACAGTAGCTTGGATGTGCAGCATACCTCAGATGTATTCCTCAGCAAAGTTCAATTATATTCTAAGAGTGCACTGGAGGGAAGCTAACTAATATGTCATTATTGTGCAAAGGATAAACAGCTGTTTTGCTTGTGATAGATGAGTGTGTGAGTTTTCAGGAATCATACTGGTTCAGATCCAGATTTTTTAAAAGTCAAAGGCCAGACTAGCATCAAATAAGTTGCAAAAATATGTGGCAGGTTAACAGGTATTAATCTTTTTATTCCAGATAATAACAGGAAAATTAAACGATATATTTCTGAAAATATATCTTCTGCACTTGAGGGAGCTCTCTATCTTGTGTTTCTCCTTAATGGGTACAAGGAGCAATCATGTGGTTTTTTTACAGTTCCAATTCATTGTTGGAATAAGAATCAGTGGCTCTTTCTCAGTACTTTCCATCCTCTTTCTTTCAGTGTTTCAGAAAAAAATTCTAAGGTTTTATCACTTGTTGTTGCAGTAGGGGTGCTAACCTATGACCCTTCATATATTGCTGTAGTATAGTTCCTAAAGGCCCTAGCAAGCATGGCTGATAGGAAGAATGTGAGTTGTAGTTCAGCAGCATCTGAGGGGCCACATCCTGCACCTCCCCTGTTGGGGCACATGAAGATGGACTTGAAGAAAATCTGAAGTGTTAGGTAGGTATGTGTAGGGGTGGGGGGGAAAGAGTTCTTCAGTATCTTTGTTCTAAGCTTTGAAAGGCCCTAAAAGTAAATACCAGTACTTTTTTTAACTCCTCCTGGAAATAGAACCAGTGAAGGCATTGAAGTACTGGCTTGATGTGCTCATACCAACTGGTCCCAGTTAGCAGTCTCATGGTCATATTCTGAATTAACTGGAGTTTCCAAACCATTTTCAAATGCATCCCCCATACCCAGTGCATTGCAGTAGTCCACACAGGAAGTTACCAGGTAATGGATAACTGAAGCAAGGCTATTTAAGTTAGTTCTTGGTATGAGCTTTCGTGTGCATGCACACTTCTTCGTATCTGAAGAAGTGTGCATGCACACGAAAGCTCATACCAAGAACTAACTTAGTTGGTCTTTAAGGTGCTACTGGAAGGAATTTTTTTTGTTTTGACTATGGCAGACCAACACGGCTACCTATCTGTAACTGAAGCAAGGCTGTTTCTGTTCCAGTAGATTCGTAGCTGGCATACTGTCACATTATTTTGTTTAGCTTCAGGGTTCCAGGGTTCTTCATTAGATGTTGACAGCAGCTAGGCATAAGTGAATATCCAGTAGTGATGAGCTTAGGTCAGAATAGTATCATGGACCTGTTTGTAATACGTGGTGAGTTGTTGCCCAGAAGGCTCATTGTAACCCTGGGGTCAGAAACCAGGTGCTGATTCTGTACCCAACATGTGCATGGGTGGATTTCCTGATTCCCAGCCCCCACTGATCAGCAGGAATCGGGTTGGCAAAAGGAAGACAGCTGTTCTCCTCCTGCTTACTAGCCTCCTTTCCTTGTTAAGATGCAATTTCTTTAACGAGGAAAAAGCCCCTGAGTGGGAACATCACCTTTCTGAAGGGTTGTCCTGACAAAGGCATTTCACATCAACGTAGTCTCATGTCAGGTTTGGCAAATACCGTCACTCATTCTAAAAACCTCCCCCCACTAAGGAAAAGAAAAGTCCATGCACCTGAGAGGAAATGAATTCTCCTCCACAGCTTGAATACATCATGACAGCAGTGGATCTAATGAGAGAGGGCCATTCATTCTGGGTGTTAGAGTTTCCTCCATCGATACAGAAATGCTATTAATTAAAAAGAAACTACCTGAATCTCGAGATAAGAGGCACCAGGCCTGCCAGGCTGAAATGTGTGAGTGGAGATTCAGCCTTGTTAAGCTTATGGGACCTTAGGCCTGAGAACAAGTGCTGTGGGAAGCGGATTCCAAGGAGCTACTTGAGAATGTGAAACTGCAAGGCAAAGCTTGGACTTGGGGTAAGCAGCTCATTCTTGGAAACCAGTGTAGCGTGGGATTTATAGCAAACTGTGATGTGTGTTGTTTGTTATGAGCAGTGAATGGTGTATTTTTTGTTACAAACCACTGGGTCTTGCTTCCTTGGAGGGGCCAGATGAGGGAACTACCTCAGGCTTATTCACACCAGACTTCCCTCTGAGTAAGCCTCCCTGTTCTGCCCTGTATCTCTGTGGAAAATCTCCCCATTCCAACAGTATGGTGGGATGGCATTGTATTCTTTTTCTCTCTGCTCAAAGCAAACCAGCACCTGGTGAGTCATTCTTTCCTGTCTGCTATATCATTATATTGATGCATTGTGCTATATCCTGGATAATTCAGCCTGTCTAGCTTCATCATTACCATCCAGGAGAACCAGAAGTAGAGCATAGATATTTCAACCTTGTCTGATTTTCTGGAAGCTGATATAGAGGCTTGATCTCCACCCTGTTCATTCTGCTCTTATTCACAACCTGCATATAATATAAAAATAGTAGGCATCCCTGAGAAGGTCCTCCACACATACAAGGAACAGGCTGTCATACTGCACCCCATTTATATCATGAAGGAACTTCACTTTTGTGCTGACTTGGAGTAGCACCCAAGATAACTTAGTATAATAGTTGCCAAGCTGGGTCAGACTAGAGATCCATCTTCTGTCTGACAGAAGATGTCATTATTGCCACTGGCTTGACTGACTTCAAAGGGGGATTTGGCAAATGTGTCTGTAATGCCTATTAGCCATGATAGTTCAATGGAACCTACTTGTTACTGTGGGCAGCAGCAGAGGAAGGCTGTTGCCTTCACGCTCTGCTTCTAGTGGGCTTTCCCAAAGCATCTCAATGACCACTATGGGAAAGAGTATGATGGATGGATGGGATGGATGAACCATTAGTTTGATCCAAACAGACTATTAAGTACTGTTTGGGGCTGAGGTTGAGAAGCAGAACAAGTCCCACCTGCAAAAGCTAAATTTCTAAGACAGGAAAATGCTTATCTGATGATTTCCATGGCAGGAAAGACTTGACTAATTCATTTCTCTCCAGGAAACTACTTGCACAGAAGTTTTCATTTTGATAAGTAAGTGGTTAAAAAGCAAATGCTTGCTTTCTAATATGGTGATAAAACATACTAGAAACATTTATAGCTCTTGGTGCATTTCTTGGGATGCACATTAGTGAATCCTTAGCAGTGAATTATACCATTGCTTAATTTGATTTTACTGTTTTTAATTTTCCCTTGTCCAAGTTTTACAAGAAGAGTTGGCGATGCCACGTTCAGAATATATCAAGAACAATGGAAAGGGCAGAAGCTCTCTATTATAAGCTCAGAGAATAAACCACTTGACTTTCATAGATCCAAGGTCTTAAGTTACCAACCATGTTCTAGGTTTAAGTTAACTGAAGTCCGGTATTATGGCGGCACCCAGTAAGATCCACCTGCTTGCTGAAATCCATGTGTGCAGCTGGAATTCTGCTTTCTTTCCTTCACCTTCCAGTCTCCACCTGTGACTCCAAAATCTGTTCTGGAGATTTTGGAGGTGTGCAATATGCTACAGATTGGAGGAGAAGGAGGTATCATGTTGCATTTGCTCATGCTACACTGGACCTCACTGTTAATACTGTCGACTCATGCACAGTTCTAATATCTTCTAGTGTGAAATACTGCTTCCCGAGATGCTAATACTGGTGGATGTGTGACTTTTTAGGAATAGTGTTATTGTGCTTGTTGCCCTGTATTCGTTGAGTGAAGGATTTTGCTCCCGAATCAAGAAATCTACATCTTAAAAAGAACAACACAAACCTAACCAGTCTCACAAATAAGTTGCTTTGAATAATGCCAAGCATTTAAAATTTCTGCCTGGAGAATTTGTCAGATCTCACAACTGATTACATCACAGGTGTAGCAATGGCGAATTAAGGGCAGGATTGTGTGTATTCTGCAGTCAAGCCATGCAAATGCAGAATTCACAATCCTTTAAGAATCCTAGCAGATAGACCACTTTTCACATGCTATTAAGCCAAATATTCTCTCTTTTTAAAAGTTAAGATATGCATGAGCAGTACGCAACTGCTGCAGGCAGTCCCTTTTCTGCCCTTTAGCTCCTCCCTTCACGCAAACAACAGAACAAGATTCCTCACTTAATCATAGCTCCCCAATATGTGTGAATCTGGAAAGTATGGTTAGTGGCTTCAAAACAAGCCAGGATATTAAGCCATAGTTCAAAGTTGCTTGTCTTGAAATCATTAAACATTGTTTCAGTTGGGAATGGGAATGGGAAATCATGGTTAAGTGCTGATCCTTGGCTTGTTTTTCCGAGTACATATAATACCTATGCTGCTACATCACATGCTTCACCATAAAAATTGCTGTCAGCATAATATGTTCTGGAATAAACAAGTAGAAGACCTATGTGTGTACTGTGTATGTACTGAATTCTGCTTCATCTGGCTATTGCTTTTATTTATTTAAAAAATTTATACCCTACTTTTTGGGAGAATTTTTCTTCACAAAGTGGCTCACAACCAATTACCAACATGCAACATTGCAGAATTAAATCTTTATAAAATTTAGGCCATAACTTCCCCATTAGAGTTAAAACCGACAGAACATTAGTGGTAGCCAACACAGTAGTTCCATTAGTGCAAGGATGTTTGTTTGCACAGCGTAAATTTCCCTCCCTCCTCTCCCCATGCATCTGTTAAATCTGTTCTGGATTTTTTTGCGGTTGCTGTTCCTTGGGGGACACAGTTCCATCTAGGACTACTTGTGCATCTGAATCTGGAGACTGTGACTTTCCAATCCACAGCACCTCCTCTTGTCTAGGTGGAGGGCTTCCATAACCTCCCGTGGGTAGACGGGTAGAAATGAATGCCATTTTGTTTTGGTGATACTTCAACTCAAACCCCTAGATGACTTTTCCCAGCAGATACATAAAGATATCAATGAGCATGGGAGGCCAAATTGAACCTTTTGCAGGCAGTGAGCTTCTTCTAAACCCCTGACTATTATTTTACCCCCAAATCTCTCACTCTTCAAGACAAAAGGAAACTTAAACTAGTTTTGTAATCCAAGCACCCGCTTTCTCAGTCCTGTATTTTCTAATTTTATGGCTCTGCATGCTTACCTTTTCTGATGCTTTCTTTTTCTTGCTTTGTTTGGGAATGGAGGGTTGTATGTCGAATCCTGCAAGTGTCTTCCTCCCCCCTCTCTCCCTCTCCCTGTGGTTTCTAGGAATTGGTTTTGGGTGAGATACTTGTAACTAAGCCGTTCACGTAGGGATTACCTTGCTATGGACGGCAAACTTCAGCTTGTCTAATCTTCTATACACAAAGGGTAAGAGCTTCATCCCTGTATCTGAAGGGGTTGGTGGTGTGTTAGCTGAAAGCATAATGAGCTTTGACACAGTGTAAGTTGAGAGAGCACAGTGGTATTGGTTTGGAAATTAAGACCATGGGAATGAAGCCAGACAACAGTATCACAAGGGATAGTAAAACGCTAAGAAAGGGGGCAAAACGTAATAGAAACTGATATCTAGGGTAGATTATTAGAGAGAGAGAGTGATTAGTTATTTAATAAAAAATATTTTTTTACTCATAATTGGGGTGGGTGGTGGCATTGTCCTATTTTCTTGTAGTTGAGACTGAGAAAAAGTATGCGGAGAATGGCAGTGGTTGTTGTACTGCAGGGTAACATAGCCATACAAAAGTCTGTAAAAGCTACTAGTCCATAAGCATTTATTTTATGTCATTGTGAGCATGCTTTTCTCTCTTAAAACTGTGATAAATGAAATACCAGCCCACTAACCCACACATACTGCATTAGTCATTTGTATCACACCAGCAGCAAGGGGAGGGAGTGAGGGTGAAGGGGTTTATTGTTTTGTTTTTGTTCTTATTTTTATTATGTGTTTTGTGTTTTTATCTTGTATTTTTGCTGGGAACTGCCCTGAGATCTTTGAATGAAGGGCAGTATACAAATTTAATAAATAAGTAAATAAACCCTTTAGATATTTGAAGATGGCTATCATATCTCATTTCAGTCTCCTCTTTCCCAGGCTAAGCATACCCAACTCCCTCAACCATCCCTCATAAGACCTGGTTTCCATACCCTTGATCATCTTGTCCAGCTTGTCAACATCCTTCTTAAATTGTGGTGCCCAGAACTAGACACAGTACTCCAGGTGTAGTCTGACCAAGGCAGAATAGAGTGGTACTATTACTTCCTTTAATCAGGACAATATTCTGTTGATGCATGTTCCACATGAGGTCTAAGAAAATCAAGAAATAGGAAAGTTAGCTGATTAGATATTTTAAATTGATTTTTCACCAGCTTTGTAATTGATTATTCATCAATTATATTTATATTTGCATATTGCCAAATATTCATATAGGTGTTTTTTCGAGGTTATTGACCAACTTCCTTGCTTGATGATATTTTAATAAGAATGGGGAGACACAATCAGTTAGCATAGTGTTCTGCTGGATGACTTTTTGAGCATAGGTTGGATTGTATACCTGCTGAAGCTTTCTGGACCATGATAGGGAAGAGAACTTACACTTTGGGTTTGCTGACACTGCATTCTGTCAAATGGACAGAGCTATTTCCTGAAAGATATACTGGGCTAAAGTGTAATAAAATACAACGTAAGGTGGTAGCTAGCATGCTATGTGATGCAGTGAATACTTGACAAGCTACAGAAAGGATGCCCTTAATTTGTATTTGGCATATGGGTCTTAAGTTGCCCAGATGTGATCTAGATAATTCTTTCAGTGCTTCGGGTTAGGTAGATAATCTTGGAGCTCCTTTTCCATTCTGTTAGCTCTAGAGATCTGGAGTTTTTTTTGTGTGATGCTGAAAACTCTAGGGCTCTGTTCTTTGGCTGGCTAGGTTGTAGCAAAATCGAGTTAAATGGCAGTTATCTGTTTAAGTTGTTAGTGAAAGGCAGAGGTCAGAGATGAAACCTGTTAAGATACAGGATGATCTGTTTTGGCTGTAGGCTCCGCTTTATGTGTTTGACCAGGGGTAGGCAACCTAAGGCCCGTGGGAATCAGCGTGTTTTTACATAAGTAGAATGTGTCCTTTTATTTGAAATGCATCTCTGGGTTATTTGTGGGGCATAGGAATTCATTCCCCCCAAAAAAATATAGTCTGGCCCACAACATGGTCTGAGGGACGGTGGACCAGCCCACGGCTGAAAAAGGTTTCTGACCCCTGTGTTTGACCAAGAACCTTCAATATTGTTAGAGGCAGTACTTTGAAGCTGAAAAAGCAGTATATACAGTGGTACCTCAGGATGTGAACGGGATCCGTTCCCGGAGCCCCGTTCGCACCCAGAAGTAAACGTAACTAGCGACGGCATGTCTGCGCATGTGCGCGAGCGGCGAAACCCGGAAGTATTGCGTTCCATTACTTCCGGGTTGCCACAGAGTGCAAGTCGAACGCGCTCAACATGAAGCATATTCAACCCAAGGTATGACTGTACTATCATATGGGAGGGACGGGGAACAAGCAAAATGGATTCTGGGCAAAGTTAAATAGCAAGGAGTACTGTATTAGGTATGGCTGAAGTTAAATTATTTATCCTTTCTGTGCTGCATCGATGCCAACATTATCAGGCTGTCTGAACAATGTTTCATGATTTCTGCCTTTTGAGGTGTGAATGTATCTGCATGTTCTTTAGCTATCGTTGTGCTAGGACTTTGGTGGCTTATGGAAACAGTGCAAACTTGGAACCAACATCCTCCTTCCATTAATTCTGCAGGTACAGATGAGGTCAAACCATCCTCTTGAATTGTGACATCATTTTGCAGCCCCATGAGTTGTTGCATCAGTTACATTTTATGGACCGTTTAAACGTTCTAAGTAGTGATTAGGGCCATTCAAAGGGGGGGGGGCAACATATCAATTTTTGGAGCATATGGTAAGTTTCGCAACTTGTCTTTATGTGACGCACACTCTCCAGGTTAAGCTTCTACAATTAGTTTTAATGTCCTCAGAATTCTTTGGCACTTTTCTTCTGTTGTCGTGATGTATGATGTGCAAGCTGTTACATTGAGCAGAAGGAAGATCATACCTATTGGATGCTGTGAACATTTAGGATTGTTCAAGGAGCCATGTTCACCCTTATTCTATGCAGCTGGAATCAAGGCAGCCTGAAGGGTCAGCTAGTGTGGCAGCTCACTTTCATTTGACTGTATTTGTATTGTGCAACATACCAGGTCTTAGAATTGCTGACATTTCTCATGGGACCAAGCAAGCAATGCAGATAGTGGGGGAAGGATGATTACCTTTGACTGACAAGTCAGTCTGAAGTATCACAGTCACAGGTGCGAGATGGATGGATGGAGCTGGCATATAGGAAGTTCTTGGGATGTCAGTGACACGAGGGCAAGGTAACGGGCACAAGCCATTAGGCTGTGACAGTGTGTGTGTGTCTCTCTGCAATTGTCCCTTAGCACTGGGAAATGCTAAACAGCTAAGGCGGCCAGACTGAAGAAATACAGCACATTGTCACTGTGTATAAATTAGCATATTTGCCGATACTGGGATACTGTAGATTTCGCAGTGGTTTTGCAGTGCTTGGGGGGAAAATGCAGCTTGAAAGGATATGGCTAAAGTCATCTGCACCCACATTTTGTATGTGTCTTTGCTTTAGATCTCTAGCACGTTAATAGCTTAAGGAAATCTAAAACTACCCCGAACCCGCTGGCTTTGTTGGCTTTGTTTCAGGGATAGTGCGGAGGAGGATAGTAATTAATTTCAGCCTCTGTGGCCAAAGTGCAAGATAGTGCTGGCTTGCTGCTTCTGAGGAACCATTGATTTTAGGCTATTGTAAGGGCTCTGGTTCGAAAGCTCTGTTGAGCAAAGAGTCTTTGGGTGCCTGACAATCCCACACCCCCCCCGCCACATTTTCTGAGTGTCTCTTGCAAGCAGCCTCAGGCTGCCTGTCTCTTTGTTAGCAGTGTGACAGCAATGTGACACCATGAAAATAATTACTAACAAATCATGGTGGTGACTACAAATAGCTCACCGTCTTCAGAGGGATGTCAAGGAGCATTAGAGCACGATCATAGGAGATGCATGAAGGCTGGGGCTCTTTCTCAGTTCCAGGATACTTGCAGACCTTGCCTTCTTACCACCAGTGTGGGAAATGTCTAAATGGTCAAATAGTTATCAGGCTTAGAGGTACACTAGGATCACTGAGCCACTTGGTGATTACTATATTACATGGAAGCAGGATGGTTTGTTGAGAGCCTCATGCTAGGTGAATTCCTGAAGGATTCTGTTTCTTCTCTCTCTCTAGTGCAGCCTTTCCCAACTGGTGCCCTCCATTTCCTTTTAGGCTATAACTCCCATCACCCGCTGCTAACATGGTCAGTGTTGAGGAATGAAGGGAGTTGTAATCCAAAACCTGGATTACAACCTGGGGCACCAGGTTGGGGAAGACTGTTCAGGTGACATTAATTTTGTTTTTAAGAAAGGCAAAACAGGGCTGGTATGTGTGTATATATATATTCCGAAAAGAGCTGTGGAGATGCTAGAGCTTTTTTTTTTTTTTTTTTGCAAAGAAAAGTTGTAGGAATATGCCATGTGTGGCCAAGGAAAGACTTGAGGGCGTGTGGGTGGCCATAGGTTCACATCTGTGTGTGTATAGATGCACAAACAAATCAAACACCACAAAATCACATTTTATTCTGTGTGTTAATCCTGGAGATGCAGATCAGGTCAGTTCACTCTGAAATTCAGAGCAAACCAGTTCATTTTGCATCCCTACCCATGGTAGATGAGGTTCAGTGGTGACGGAATGCAATTACAGTCGTATGGCAAGTTGACTCTTTATATCTTGCATGATCCATGTACTGCTGAAAGTTCTGTTTCCCCTTTCCTGGTGTCCTGTGCTTTGATGGATCTGATTGTGAGGCACTGACTCCGAGCAGATGATAAATGCATTATATAGAAGAACTGTTGCATATGGAACGCGGATGGGTATTGGAGATCCCTGCTTTTTTTAGGTCACTGCTGCAGTCAACACTTTTATCCACTTCCCTTCATTTACACAAATTATTATCTGGCCTTTTGCATGTGTACATAACGTTGCTAACATGTTGAGCTGCATGTAGAATGTGAGAATGAGGGGAAGGGTCAAAGGGAGAATTCGTTCAGGGAAGCTTAAAACATCCCCCCCCCCCATTCATGTAATATTTATGGAAGTGCTAGGAGTCAGATGCACTGACCTCTGGGGTCGTGCAGTTAAACAGCTCCTGCCCCCCTCCCTCCCTGCATTCTAATTGCTGCACTTGTCCTTTGGCTCTGGAGGTTTCTCACTGGCAGAACACATGCTAATGGTGACTGTTTCTGGGCGGGGTGTTTTGTCACAGCAAGAACACAGCTCGTCTCACATTGTCTGGGCCCAAATGCCAGAGGTTGCCTGCTGTGAGATTCCAGAACCCAGGAGAAATTTTAAGCTCTGCTGTCACCTGCTGCTTCGCTGGCATTGTGCAGCTTTCTGCTTGGCTCTGTTGCGTTTTTCTGTCATTCTCTTCTTTTAAGAGTGCCTGACTCTTCAGTGGAGAGGGTGCCCATGTTCCACTTGATTTTTCTGTTTTCTCCTATCAGCTTTTTCAAATTGAAGTTAATGTTCACTTTGGGAAGGCATGGGTGATGGGCTGGCAACGTTCTGGTTCTCCGGCATGCTTTGTTAGCTGGAGAGGGAGTTGACAACTTTGGTGGGAAGGAAGTGAGAGATGCTTCATGTATTGGGTTTAGTCAGGCCTTGACAAACAGTTTTTCTCAAAATGTGTTTGCAACCTAATCATCCATGCAGCTGCCTGTTTGTGTTTGACTTTTTTCTATCACTGTTTTTGATTAACTCTCGTTTGCTTTGGCATACCCCCCTGAAAATGGACACTGCAAGATAGAGCATCCTTTTTTAAATATCAGCAAGGAGGAGGGGAGTGGCCACAATTCATAGAACACATGTTTGCATGCGAGAGGACCCAAGTATAATCCCTTGGACACCTCTGATTAAAAGCACTCAGAAACCAGGTGATGGAAAAGATTTTTGTCTGAGATCATGAAGAGCCACTCCTAGTTATAGGAGACAATACTAAGCTAGATGAATCAAGTGTCAGACTCTTGCATAACTCAGTTTTGTATGTTTCAACTTAATGATGCTTATATGTTCAAGAGAGCATGAAACTCTTAATCTCATGGTTGTGGGTTTGAGCCCCACGCTGGGCAAGAAGATTTCTGCATTGTACAGGGTTGATTAGAATTAGTTCCTCATGGTCCCTTCCAACTGTACAAGTCTATGATTCTATGACTTTTCTGTCCATTATGTGACTGCTAACCTTGGTATCCTGATGTACCACTTGGTATACTGAAGATCTTATCTCACTTAAAAATAAAATAAAAAAGCAAATCTAGCTCTCACAGTTGTGAAGATAGGCTTGAAAACATGTAGGGACTGCTTAATGAACTCTCTTATACAGGAAATGACATCAAGCAGAATTTCTGATGGTCAGCTGACAAGACAGTAGTCCCCTGCATAACTGTTATCCATTCTCCATGATCAGCAGGAGCAGAGTTAAATGATCAAAATTAAGAAAATGCATCATGTAGAATGTCTGTCTTGCAGAATATTGCAGATTTTTGGTGCACAGATTGAGTTACCATGGCACAGAATTATTGAATCTTTTATGTGCAGCTTATGTATAATTCTGTTTAAGATCCAAGAGCTGGTGCAAGACTGTTGCTCCGTGATGGAGCGCATGCTTTGCATGCAAAAGGTCCCAGGTTCAACCCTCAGTATTTCCAGGACAGTTGTTCCCAGCCATCGTAGACAGTACTGAGCTAGATGAACCAATGGTCTGACTCTGTGTAAGGCAACTTCCTAGGTTCATAAGTTGGCGTTCTCCTGTATTACAGGAAAGATTTGTCTTATTTCATGTTATTTACACCCTGCTTTTCTGCATGAAAATTTATTCACAGTGGTGTACAAAATAAGCAATAAAAGTAAAACAACAAAATGAATTAAGATAAGTCAGTAAAAGCAGCCAATAAAAAGCTGTAGTAGAGACAAGATAAAACAATTTTTAAAACTGTAGTAAAATAAAAAGAAAAGCACACACATAGGAGGAAATCCCTGTTATCTATTTCCTAAGAACTTTAACTTTTTTTAAAAATGTAAAATTCAAGTCATCCTGCTTGTAAAGGAAAGCTTATTCCAAGACATACTAGACATTGCGACTAGGAGCCATTGGGAGCCTTATCTTCCACAAATTTGCTTGAACCCTTCCAAGCCTTCCAAGATGGTTACCATCTTGTGGTAGCAAATTCAGTTGCTTAACTATGCATTGTGTGAAGAAGTTCTTCCTTTTGCTTTTCCTGAATCCTGAAACTCTGATCCTCTGAAAATCTGAAAGTTTGCTGAATCCACTTTAGTGGAATAATTATAGAAACTGAGGTTCCCAAGTACAAAATGTTGTTCTCTGAAAAGAATTCAAAGTTCAGAGACTTTAAAAAAATAACATTCAGAGACTTACGTTGCAATCCTAACCCTGGCTATTGCCTGGTGAGGCTTTATAGGAGTGCTGAGGACACTGTTGCGTTTGCATCCCTGCAAAACATGCCGACTGGGATGGGTGGTAGAGGTGGAAGGGAGATTGCAAAGCTGTCATGTAATGGCAGTGGGGCTGGCCCCCAGGACATCTAACTGGAGGACTTTTTGCTGGCTGCCACCAGGGGGAACCCAAGGGCAGAAGCAGAAGCTCTGTACTGGTGGAGATCAGCAGGGCTAGATGAAGAGATGCCTTTGCTCAATCCACTCACACACGCTCACCCCATCTCACCCCAACCTGGCCAAAAGGAGTTTGAATTGCTGTTAATCCCATGTTGTACAAAGAACCTTTAATGTCTGTTCTGAATGGGAGCCGGGGTAGCCTATGTGGTGTTCCGAGCCAGTATGTCCAATGGTTAAAGTTGATGGGAATTATAGTCCAACAGTATCTGCTGCATACTGTGTTGGCTACCCCTGCTGCAGATAGTCCGTATCTCAGGCTACTTGTTTCCTTGACCTCTTATTTTTATTGTGCTTGTTGTTTTAACTAGAACTCCAGGCACATTTACAAAGTAGATGCAAAGACGATGCTTAAAATAGAGGAAAGCAGTCATTAGCAAATATGCTGTAAGTACAAGTTAAGAAGCAATATCCAGTTCATGTCAATAGGTCTTTGAATTAGGTATTTCTGTTTTGGTGTATATCACACTTTTGTGTGTGGAGTTTATACTGGAAATGGTTACCTTCCTAGATAGTGTTGTGGAGGGGGAGCTAGGCTTGTACATCAAAACTGCTCAGATCAGCACCTGTGGCCCTGAAACTTGGCTTCTGTCTGCTCCAGCTATGCTCCTTTCCTCCTCCTTTCTTACTATAATGTATCTATCTTGTTACTAACGGAGCATGGATGCATTTTTGCTGCTGGTCAGCCCTCATTAATATTTAGAGGTGACAGGTTGACATTTGCAGGCAAAACTTTCACTGACCTTCATGTTGTGCACTAAGGCTGTTGCCATTAATGGCTTTTCAGTTTGAGGGCTTACAAAGTGATGGGGGATGTGAGGAATGCTTGTAAAGTTAGAAGTGTGGCGCTCGTGAGCCGGGGAGTTGAGACTAGACGATTTATGCGTGAGGGAACCTGAGCAGACTGAGGTGGCGACTTTCTTGTTGCATTAGTGAATTTCTGGGCATCACCTGGATCTATGGCCACTTGAGGAATTCCAGGGCAAGAAGCTAAATAGGTCTTTGACTGTTTGCTCAGGTGACTTTTTCCGCTGTAGAACTTTGAGAGAAAGAGGCAACTCCAATCAACCCTTCAGAAGCAAAAATTCATCAGTTTCTATTGACAGTAGAAGAGCCTTTCCATTTTCTTTTTCTCATGTTTCTGCTTCATGCACACTGATGTGTGAGGCTGACATGCATCGTATAGTTTGGCTATGCTGTGACACATTTGAGGGCAGAAAAAGAGGAGATCTGTCTCATGTTGGTCTGAAAATTGAGTGCTGCATTAATCCCAGCACTTCCAAGCTAGAATATTTCATCCTGATGCTGTCACTTGCAAATGTGAACCACAGCCACCCCTCTGGCTGTTTGGATGCTACCAAGATGACTCAAAAAAGTAATTAAGTCTATTGTGGGGACACAGGAGCAAAAAGTAAGTGTTCTTTGTGGAAGGCATTTAGGTGACTTTGCAGAGCTTTGAAGCTCATTTACTGCAATTCAGAAGAGCACAAAACTGACTTTTTATCACATTTTCAGCAAGCTATTAAGTCCTGCACTAAGCTTGGAAATAATTGGAAATAGGTTGTGTAGTGGCAGTTGTAACATACAACCTAGAGTGGTGGTGATCTGCCACAGGCACATTTTAGATTTTCTCCATTTGTATGAGGGCTAGAAACCTGCTTTTAAAACAACTAACATCAGATTATCAAGACTCTGAATTCAGGGCCTAATTCTCAATTTGGCAACTGCTTAATGTATACAGCAATGGATACCATGTGTTCTGCTCTAGTGGTGTAGAGTCCAGGAAGGCTTGGATGTTTTAGGTACCTGCAATTTGTTCTCCCCCCTTGAGTCCACTGGGGGATCATCTGATGACACTCAGAATGGCACCCACTCTGAGAGGCCTTGAGAAGATCCTCTGTTGGTAGACCAGGAAAGGGATCTTCAGAGCTGGCAAAGGGGGGCACTTTTTGCTCTCTTTATTATTTGTTTGGTGATAGATCTGCTTTGTTCTCTGAGGAGTTGATGTCCTGCTCCAGGTCAGAGCTTGGCACAACATCATGCATTTACTAGTAAGCATTCCCTCTCCTCTGCAGTAGATTCATTCTTTTTTCTTTGTTTTCTTAAAAGCTGCATCTAATATTTCTATGTATCAGTTGGTTATACTAGGCAAAGTATCCCTTTCTCACTGGCTATTTTCCATTACCATCCAAAGACTTGTCCTGGGGTAAGACGATGCCACCTGTAAATTGAAGTGAAGAATTATTATTGCATTAAGGAATAGCAGCGCATTTGAGTAGGACATGCTTTTTGCATTGTTAGGCTTTCTGGGTTTCTATAGACATCTATAGGTCTGAATACATGAATGGCCATAGTTTTTGTTCTCTTACTTTATAGTGCATCTAAATGGTATAAGGCAGGGACAGCCAACTCCCAATAGACTGTGATCTAATTGGGGGTTCAGGTCAAAATTGTTTTTTTTTTTTTTTAGGAAAGAGAAAGCCCCATTTTTTAGGGGTTCAGGTCAAAAGGTCAAAGTTGTAGGGCTTTATTTAGGGGAGAGGAAAGCCCCTTTTCTTTGGGATGCAGGACAAGAATGTTGAGCTTTTTTTAGGGGAGCCAAAGTTGTTGAGCTTATTTGAGGGGAGCCAGTGATCTACCACAGACACCCAGTGATCTACCGGTAGATCATGATCTACCTGTTGGACGTGCCTGGTATAAGGGATGTATGACTTTCCTCTGAAGTGTGAGGAAGAGGTTGTGTCACTCTGCTTTCATGTTTACTTTCACATACTTTATAAGCAATATGGCAAATTTCCTGAAGCATCTTTACTGCAGCACATGCTTTAAATATATAAGTAAATAAAAATAGAACATGGTGTAAATTCATTCAGAAATTATCTTTAGGCCACAAAGCAGCAGACCTCAGTGTTGTCCCCTTCCTTCTACTACCTCCACAACCTCCTCTCCTTCCACCACCCATGCGGAAAGGCCTTTACTGAAGCAGTGGTGACAAAGCTTTCTGTATATTTTCAGAACATGACAGCATATGAGGTTCTATTAATGCCTCCTGACTGGGTCTATAAATATCAAGATTTAATGTTCCCCATATCTTTTCCAAAGGAGGAGACTCTTTAAAAAGCCAGCTCGGTATCAATGAATCCAGCATGTAGGAAATGGCCCTATTTTCTTGGGCTTCTGACTTTCTGAACCCAGAAGCAGATGGACATTAACCGCCTCTGATTAGTTGGGAGAGTTGTACATTAATTTTTTATACACTAGGACCACCTGAGTGACTGAATTCAATTACAGGCTCCCTCCTTTTCTCGTTGCCCCCCCTCCCCCCCTGTGTTATTAATGTGGCTCCTCCATAGCAGAAACCGAGGGACCTGTTGAAATGAGAAACCCTTATTTCTTAGCGTGACCCACTGGATAATTAGGGTTAAATTGATATGCTATCACATTGGTGACACATTTTATCTGCCTCTGTTTGTACAAGAGGATACAATGGTGGAGGAAGGACCAATTTGTGCCCTTCTCTCGCTAACCAGACTGAGATAAAAGGTGTCACTAGGACGATAACGTCCTCGCCTTGCGCTCCTTTATTGTTGCTCAATTTGCTAGTTTTTTCTAAATCCTGTTCTTTCATTCTTTCAATACCCTTGGCCATATTTTAGCTCCATGCCATTGCATAATGATGCCCTGCTAAATGTGTGTGCGCTATCTGCAACTCTGGCTGACAGCCCTGCCTGATAACCAAATTCCTGTCCATCCATCACTAGCTGCCTCTCCTCAACTTAAGGAAAGCGATAACCAAAGCATGGCTGTTTATCACCGCCAAGCTGGGCTCTTCTTTCCTGGTTGAAAGAAAGGAGAGTTGGCTTCAAAGGAAGAAAGAGGGCTGCATGATTTTGTCTCCATCTGCGGATCATTCTCCTCTGCAGCCCGTCAGACTGCCCTGTGTATTTTAGAAGCCTTCCCTCACATTATGCTGGGCTAGAATTTGACACAAATCTCTCTAGTTTTTAAATTTAATTTTCTCAGTTTTATGGCTCTGGGAGGAAAATTAAAATGTTCAGGAGTGAAATATAAGAATATTGAATAGGATGTTCAGTGGTCGGGGTGTGTGTTTCTCTTTCATGGCTAGCAAGATGTATAAAATTCAGATTCTTTAGACACATGCAGTATTTAGGTTGCAGCTTAACTTTTTTCCTACTGCAGAACATAATGTAGGAATTTGGAATACACAGTGGCAAATGAAGCCTGTCCGTTAAGCCATCCAGGCCTCAAGAGAGAAGCTCTTCTTACCAATGAAAGTCATGCTGGAGATCATGAAGAGCAGCTAGTCTATTTGTTTTTGGGTTGAATATATCTGTGTAATAATACAATATTACAAGCAGTTAAAACAAGAATGCTGCCTCTGGTCCTGCAGGTGGTATATACAGTAACTATCACGACAGGTTGTCACCAATAATAATAATAACCTTATTGAAGTAGCTTCTTTAAACTGTGAAGTTGTACTTACACAGGCAGTCTGGATTCACATGTGTGAGTTTAGAAGGCAATAGTTTGTTAGCTCATACTTTTTAGTATTTTTATTTGAGAAGGAAAAGTAACAAAATTGTGTGTACTTCAAGATAAGGATAACTTGGACCCTTACAAAACTTCTGTTCGGAAGCAGTTTGCCCCAGAACTCTTACGTTTATGTTGAAGTATAGCATGTGTGTATGGGAAGATGTTATTGAGGTCTAGATGCGGACAGTAGGTGAAAGTCTTGTTTCTAGATCCACTGAATTGTGCTCCCTTAGAGGCAACACTACGAACACCAGGGAACCAGCGCTGCACTGCCCTGCCCTGTCCAACCCCTTCTTTCTTTGTAGGAGTTTACAACAAAGTGCTGGGTACAAAGTGCGTGCCTAATTTGCATATCCAATTGCTTGGATTGCAGTAATTACCATGTGTAAATGGATCTATTAATCACTTATTTAATTAATTTTGGGTCTTTCCTGTGTTCGCCTAATTCATACCCCATCCAGCATTCAGGGCATCTCTAAAAATCTTTAGCAAAGCATTAATAAGCATTATGACCTGTTAACTACCCCATATCAATCAAATTGATTGGGAACAAATGAATCTACATTCCAAGATAATGGACACAATGCCTATTCTTTGCCCTTCCAGTAGCAGAAGGGGGGGGGGAGTTGAGGGGCTTAGGACATGCCTGCTGTCTGGGGAACACAATTTCTTACTATGGGAGAGATTGTAGAGCTATGATATAGTCCTTAGTTCCCTAGCTAATTTTGCCAATGTATTGATAACTCTCTTGCTGATAACTTTCTGATGACTGTTGTTACAGCAGAATAGAAATGTGAGGATGATTTGTGATCTCCTAGGTATGTCTTGGCTGTTTACCATATGTTCTGTGTGCCTAGTTCTGGTAATCTTGGCATCTTTGGGTCCAGCTGCAAGCACCGGCATAATTTATGGGTGCATAGTTTGGCAAAGACAATGCCTTGTTGTGCCATCCATCTATTACAACTTGAGTTCATAAGAACATTAAATATTTGTTAAAATATTTGTATACCGCTATTCATAAAAAAAGTCAAAGCCGGTTTATAACAGTCATACATATATATAGTAAAACCATGTAAACATTTAAAATTGGATACCATCAACTAATTATACAGAAACATAAGAAGAACTCTAATAGACCAGATCAAAGGCCCATCTGGTCAAGCATTCTATTCTCACAGTGGCCAGCCAGGCGCCTATGTGAAGCCCCCAAGTGCTCTCCTTACATGGGATTTCCCAGCAACTGGCATTCAGAAACATAAGCCACCTACAGTGGATGTAGAACATAGCCATTACGACTAGTAGCCTTTGTTAGCCTTATCCTCTGTGATTTTATCTACTCTTTTAAAGGTGTACAAGTTAGTGGTCATCACTACATCTTATGGGAGCAAATTCCATAGTTTAACTATGTGTGTAGATATACTTCCTTTTGTCTGTTGTTCACAGTATGGCTGGGAGTTCTAGTACTATAAGAGAAGGACAAATGCCTCTTACTGTCCACTTTCTTCACACTATGCATAATTTTAAACACCTCTATCATGTTCCCGCTCTCTCGCCTTATCTGTAAGCTTAAAAAAATCCCAAATGTTGCCTCCTTTTGTTTTAGGGGAATTGCTCTAGTCCCTTGATCATCTTGAAGACTAACTATGGTTTACTTTCTGACAAAAACTGTGATGTGAAGCTATGGTTTGTTGTTGGCTTATGAATCATGGCTTCTTTTAACTATGGGTTCGGGCAGAATGCCAAACCAAAAGCTTTACCATGGCTTGTTTGTCCACCTCAGACATTTCCGAATTAGAGAGCCATGAAGCAAGAATGGCTGGAAAAACATACCAAGCTTGGGGGGAGCAAACTATGGGTTGTTTGTTTATTTGTGAAACAATTTATGGTTTGTTTAAAGCAAACCATGGCTTAGTGTTACATGCGAATACAGCCACAATTGACTGTTGTTGAGTGCATGAGCATAGGTGGGGACAACCAAAGAAAGGCATGTGCCTAAAGTCATATGCCCACGGGCTCACCAGAACATACTGAGCTACTTTGCTAATCTTCTTATGGAACTAACCACTAGTTGAAGATGATTAGTTTTATCTAACCAGGCCTACACACCTTTTAAAAATGATTGCTATGTTCATGGGTTGCATGTGAAATTTGGGCGACATATTGCCAACTTCTAAGTCCTCAATGAAAATGTCTAGCATCTTGGATGTATAATGCCTGTTGTCTAGCCATCCCAAGCTTGGGTTTGCGTTGGGCTCCTGTGTTTGAGTGGCCTCTGTCAAATGTGTGGGACCATTCTGAAATGCAGGCTAGAGCATTTTATTCTATCCTCTTTCTCAAAACCAGAAGTGTTTAATAAAGTTTATTTTGTGATGTCAGGCTCCTCCAAAGGAATCTAACATGTTCTCTCTCCTCTGTTACAGGTTACCTGGACAATGCCAATACTTAGGGCTTCCAGTTGCTGATTACTTCAAACAGTGGATTAATCTCAAAAAGGTACTTTCATTGCAAATCTCCCTTTCCCCACCACCCCTTGGCTGCCTCTTCATTTCCCCTTCTCCCTTCCTTGGCTCCTTCAAGGAGGTATTTAATAAGCACGGCTGTTTTGCATTGAAATGAGGAGTTATTTTCTCAGAGGCCGGGTGAAGCGAAGTTCCTATTGTATCTCCCCTAATAGAGTCTTACTGTACTTGATGGAATATGGTCTGCAGCTGAGGAGAATCCCATTGTGGCCACCCTAACATAGCACCTCTATGCATAATAACTCAGCATCTCTCTGGGAAAGGCTGGGTCAGCTGGAGCATATCCAAGTCTGCTCCACCCCCACCCGGGCTTCTAAGTCTCTCTCCCTCTCACCTCCCCCTGCCCGTCAGTGAATATTAGCCAGCTGTTTCTCAGTGCTAAAGGTCTGGAAAGTGCACAGAAAAATAACCTGCTTAAGACTTTCTGCTGCGTACAAACCTTTAAAACAATAACTCCCCTGCTCCAAATTATGTGACCCAAACTGCTTAGCAGTATGACCACCAGAGCTTTAAGCACAGATACCTCTCTCGTTCGTTCAAACCTAATGGATTAACTACTCAGGCATTTTGTATTTCTCTAGAGACCCCCCTCCCCCGGCATACAAGAGAATTGCATACATGGAAAAGGCCGTCCCCCCCAACCCCCGTGTTGATAAGGAGACAGTTAGGTAGTGGATACAGGCAATTGGTGCAAAAAAGTCAAACCCAGTGTTGTGCAAGGAAATGTTACAATGCTTTAAACAGTTCCTGTATTCTGTTAATGAATGGCATGAGTGGTGCCACTGAATTCAACAGCTTTGTATTTTCAAACCATATGTAGGAGCTTGCTTTATGAAATGCTCGCGTAATTTGGCTCTTCCTATTTTGTTTTGCCTATTTTGAAAAAAATAAATAAAGTGAAAGCAAGAGTGGCATTCTGAATGGTAATAGTTTTTTAAAAAATAAAAATAAAAAAGCATTTTCTGTTCTGTCAAATCAGGGTAGGGCCTGAATGTAACAAGGGGGAGGCTGGCAGCGTGTTCCTCACTGAGCTTGACAAGGGTTTCCTGCTGTCAGAGCAAATCTCTTGCCTTATTGCTGGGCTTTTGCAAATGCAGTCTGAAAGCACATTGGGGCGTTGTGCAGTTCAGTGACCATTAATGATCGCCATTTGAAGTTCACTAAACTTCTGGTGAATGGATAGCAGTGATATAACCAGCAGGTTGATGGACATACAAAAAAGTCAAATCGCTCTGCGTGGTGATGTTTGATATTAGCTGGCTGAAACCCTTAGCTGTGTTGCACCTCCTGCCCTTGGGACAATACATTATGTCTTTTTTGCTATCATTTTGGGCTATCGGGTTCAGACTGTTAGAAGCCTGCTTTCTTTATTATGTATAATCCATTTTGACATGCAGGCAGAGGGAAATTTTATGTCTCTTTCAGGGAATAGCTTCATGGTGCTGATGTTTGATCAGAATTCATGAAGCTTCAGTATGGCAGGAATGGGAGCAGCATGAAACCCCAGGACAGAGGATCAGTAGAGCAGTAGAGATCAGGGCTCATGTAGATAAAACAGACAAGATCGGGGTTAACATCACTTAGAAAACCACTCACTCTCTTGTCAAGTGTGGTGACCCATACTTGGCTTTGTCAGAAGGAAATAGAAGCTCACTTGTTCTGCAAAATGTGGAAAGAGCAGAAATGGTCTAAGTGCTCAGCCCCTATGTTTTCCAAACTGCCTAGAGACAGGAATGTTTCAGCCTCAAGCTTGAAAAATCTCCAACCCTAGGCAAAAAAAATTTCACCGCACTTTAGAAATAACAGGTGGTATTCAACTAAGTTTTATTTAGAGTAGACCCATTGAAATTAAGTAACTTGATGAACTTGGTAAAACTTGGTTAACTACCACCCCATGTTAGGTCCTTGATACTGATCGGTTGCTAGCAGGATTTTCAAATGGATTTAATGTATTTTTGTTGTTTCAACTGGACAAACAAATAAACAAAGAACCAAAACTTGTACCATAATTGGATGAGGGGGTACAGGTGGTGAAGGCAGAGTCTGAGGAGGGGTAGAAGTCAGAGATTGGTCCTCTGACCTCAGCTGTCTTCAGGTGTGCGATAGAAGCTGGTGTTTGCTGATACAACCTGTTCATAGTAAGATAGTTCTTTTTACATGGCTCATAGTTGGGGAGTCGAGTTGCTAATTTACAGGTCAGAAGTAAAATGGGGTAGGAGTCATCTGGGTTTGCTGGTTCATCAGATAAGAATAAATAAATGGTAGCAAGCCTCTGTGGGTTGTGTCTAAGAATGGGGGAAGTGGGGGAGCTTCAGAGAGAGTGGCTGAAAAATTCAAAGGAGGAGAAAACGTGTGTTCTGTATAGCCAATCATAGATGATAACACAGATAATGCACAGAGAAGACAGAGGGCTTGTTGTGAGCCAATTTCTTGCTTGTTCAACAAACCATGGTTAAGATAAGCTATGGCTTATCATTACATCTTAATGAGGATAGGATAGAATAAGTGGTGAGTACTCAGTGATAGGTTCTGCCTTAGTAAGCTTAGTCATAACCCTGGAACTAGACACACTTAGCTGCATTTGTAACAGACACATAGCTTGATTCTGTTGTGCATGAGGATACCATGTTAAAGACTAGTGTGGGTAGTTAGGTCAGCACAGTCTTTTTTATCTATATCACAGGCTACAGGCATGCGTGCATAGTAAACAGCAGAAGATAGTCTTACTACATGGGTTGGAAAGGAGACACGGTACCTTTTTTTAAGGACACTAGACTGTGTATCTGCAAAGAAGCAAAGCAAAAATGCCCTAGCTGTTCCCCTCATCTAATCGGAGCACATTGTGTTGGTGAGCTCCTTTCAGTTGAAGCCAGACCACCTGCATCTTCTCTCTTCATTGTTTTCTATTCTCCAAGTTGGAACCGGCAGGAAGCTGATTCATGCCTTGTAGCCTTGAGTGTCCTGCTGATGACAACTGCTGTTGCAGGCAGAAGATCTGTCCAGCTTCCCACCATTAGCTGACAAGTACTTTCAGTAAGCCATCTTGGATGTGTAAGCTAGGAAAGCCACTCCGGTGGGAATTGGAAGGCATTCTTAGACTTTGTTGCAAGTTCAGAAACAGGTTGAATGTAAAAGGTCCCCCCCCCCCCCCCCGCCCTGTATAGTTTAACAATAGCCTTATACATGGATCCAAGGGCTGGATAAATGCAAGACCTTAGGGTGGGCAGAAATCAGCAGCAATGAGAACTGCTGGATGCATTGTCACAAGTTTTACTTTCCCCTGCCTGCAAATGCTTCCCGTCTGCCAAACCGCATCGGCCTCTTGCTGACATTTTTAATGTCACTGAGCGATCTTGTATCCTTCATGAACTGTCAGTTTAGTTAGGACTTAGGGCAGGGAGTTTATTGTGCTCTTTGCCTTGACTAGATCTGTATTGGCGGGGGCTACCGGGGGATATGGATTTTATTAGAATGTTCTTATATATCAGATCTCCCCTTAAACCTTCTCGATGGGCAGCCATTGAGATAGTGGTTGAGTGCTGTTGACTGGCTTCCCTTCTGCTGCTGTCAAAAGCTGTCTTTATGAGCAGCAGTGGTGCTGTGGATCAGAATTAAGGTATTTTAAGAAGGATACTGTTTCTCAGATGGTGATGTCCAAGTTTGGAAGAGCTAAGGGTGCTTGCAGGCCAGGATGGAGGAAGCAGTAGTGGGACTGACAAATGCTGGAACTGTAGAGGGTCTATGGGGAAAGGGTAGACACATATAAATAAAGCAGTGGTTTGGGGAAAGCTTACTACAGAAGAGCAATTTGGTATGCTGCAAGGCTTAAATATAACATGCATTTCAATTTGTCTTTTGGACACTGAGGGCCTGTAACCACAAAACTGCTTGCTCCCTCATAGTTACAAGGAGGAGGGAGGCCATATGTAGGTATGTACCAAAGCACCCATCTCCAAATATCTGTCTGCTAAGACTTCCGCTCAGTTGGGTCAGACAGCTGCATTTTACCACTGAATCTTATGCTGTAAACTCTTTAGAACAGGGATCCATCTCTCTCACTTTGATCTGGAATATGCCATGAGCATTGATGGTACTATATAAACGATTAGTAGCAGTAGTTGCCCAACAAGAAGGTGCAGCTTCTTAGGCTGTGTAATAAAATAACTTTGATTAAGACTTAACAAGGAGCAAAAGGGATGCTCTCATGGAAACAAAGCAAAATAGCTTTTATTGTCATCCTGGGCAATCTGTGCTTTTTGGGTCTCCACTATGGCAGAAGGCAGGAAGCAGGGGTGCAATGTTGCATGCATTGTACCTCATAAACCTTATGGGTGTATGAATAACCGTGTATATGTATATCTGTGAGCATATGGGTGCATTAGCTAATGAGGTTGCTGGGCCAGAGTCCATCTGGTATGTCACACGATGATGGTGCAGTGTTGCCAATTTCAACTTTAGTACCAAACGCAGAACCGAATGCATTTTTATCACATGTAGACTCTAGTCCAGCAACCTCATTGATGAATTGCATTCATGCTCTGCACAATTGTGTGGTTCACTGATCTGTTAAAACCTTAGTGATATACAGCTAACCCATTCAGATACATCCTGGTGATGTAATGCTGATAATACTTCTTTTAGGTTTATGATGAGGGTGTGTCCTATGGTGCCTTTTTGGTCAGAAATTGTTGTTCGTATTTACTTTTCTTTGGAAAAAGCCTTGATATTTTTTGATATTTATGCACTTCTAAATTATATTCCTGTGATGTGGTAACTAACAGATGTACAACAAAAGTCAATCCTTTGACCCCCTATAGTTGCAAAGAGATTTGTATTCAAGATTGGAAGGTTAAAGACCCACCACTCATTACTCAGTGATCTGAAGATCATACTGCCTTTTTTTACATTTGAACATATATCTTATAATTGCCAGTCATGTTTGGATATCTGTTCGGACATATGGGCATTTTATATTAATCCATATGTTTAAATTATATTTTATGGAGTATTCTTATTGTTAATATTAACTGACATTGTTTTCTTTCTGCTAAGTGTGTGTGTGTGTGTGTGTGTGTGTGTGTGACTTAGCACAGTGTGTAGGCTACATGGATGAATTGCACATCGGCACATTGGGGAAAGTCAGGCTGGCTAAAGCTCAGAATGAGCTCAGGCTTGCAAGAGAGGTTAAAAATAATAAAAAAAGGTTTCTTTGGCTATGTCCAAAGTAAGAGGAAGAACAAGCAAGGTGTAGATCCTCTGTGTGTGGAACATGGAGAAATGCTATTGGGTGACAGAGGAAAGGCGGAACTACTCAACACCTACTTTGCCTCTGTCTTCACCCAAAAGGAAAGTGATGCTCAACCTGGTGATAACAGAATGATGGAGGGAGCTGCAGCCCAAGATAGGAAAAGAGGTAGTAAGGGAACACCTAGCTATTTAAAATGAATTCAAATCTCCAGAGCCTAATGAGCTGTATCCAAGGATACTAAAGGAGTTTGTGGATGTAATTTCAGAGCCTTTGTCTATTATCTTGGAGAATTATTGGAGAACAGGTGAGGTCCCTACAGACTGGAGGTGGGCAAATGTTGTCCCCATCTTCAAAAAGGGGGGAAAGGAAGACCCAAGTAATTGAGAAAAGGAATAGAGGGTTATATTCAGTGCTGTCTGTGTGCAAGAATGAACTTGTGTTCACATAATGGGCAACGGCGTAGCGTGGGTTGTCAGCACCCAGGGCAAGGCAAGTAATTTGCACCCCCTAACCCCTAACCTGCCGCCGCTGCCAGCTTCTTCTTGCTGCTGCCTGGGCTGGGGTATTTACGGTAAGGTAGCCACGGCGGCGGCGGGGCTGTGTCAGGTGATCTGAGGCGAGTTGCCGCTGGCGCTGCCGCCCAAACGACGCCGCTTGCCCGGAGGAGGAGGGCAGAGAGGCAAGGAAAATGCAACATGGCCCAGCAGCTGCAGCTGCAGCAGCGGCGGGGCTGTGAGGAGGGGCTGCCTGGCGCGCCCTCCGCGGCCCTGACACGTGGGGACCGCGGCGAGCGCTGAGAGCCGCTGCCAGCTCGTCGGTTCCGCGAGACATGGGGCTCTGCTACAGCCTGCGCCCGAGGCTCTTCGGCGACTCCAGAGGCAGCGAGCGCGCCCCCCCAGATGTTGCGCCCGGTACGGCCGGCCCCCCCTGCACCCCCCACGCTACGCCACTGATAATGGGACATGGCCTTCTCCTTCCTACAGTCCTCCACATGCCCTCAAAATCTGTTTTAGAAGGTGTGGGATCCCAAGGAGTAAATTTTGTGGGTATGTGAGGGAGAAAAAGGTGAAGTTCTGTTGCACAAGTTGAAGGCTGTTTCTGCAGCATTGGATTCCACCTCAAGGCGAGCAGAAAAAAATCATCAAGGTATGCACTACCTTACATATATGAGGAAGGGTTAAATATCTGGACTTTCCCGTAATACCGACTCTTATCTATTACTTTTCTAAGCAGAAGTATATAAAACTGTGAGTGGAGTAGAAAGAGTAGCCAGGAAACAGACCTTTTACCCTTTCAAGTAGTTACTGCAACCAGTGAACCTCCAATGAAATTAACAAGCAGCAGGTTTAAAACAAGCACATAAACTATTTTCACACAACCCTCAGTTTATTTGTGGAACTCTCTGCTATCAGTACAGCTGGGCAATAATAATAAAACCCCTTAGACGAATTAATGGAAGATAAGAATATCAATAGCTCTTTATTAGCATGCTCAGGGCATCTATTCTAATATTTAGGATGTCTCTAAACTTTAAAACTGGTGATTGGGAGTGGATGACCAAGAATGGACTGCTGCTATATATTTCTTCAAGCATCTTTATTTGGCTTTTGTCAAGGATGGGGCATAGGGCTAGGTGGATCATTTGTCTGGTCAAACAGGATTGACATTAGGTTCACATAAATTTACTGAAGGCCCAAAGTGACCCAGATAGTGGAAATAATTAGTTTTTGCATGGCAAATTTCTAAGCTAAGCAACTTTTTATCTGAAGCATTTGCTTAACATTAAAACATATGCCTAATTCAGAGGCTGATCCTAAAAACTAAAGGGACTACAGGAGTAGGGTCAGAATGTTCGTTGTTGTTGCTGACAGAAATCATAACACGCCGCTTGCCATGGTTATCTTATTGCCTGCTTTCTAACTTCCAGCACTTCCTGGACTTGAATTAGTATTTTTCATTTTGTGGGTTGTTATCTTATGTAATGACTATTCCTTTAGCCCAGCAGCTTTCCGAAGCACAAGCGATCAGCTTGACAGTCATGTGATAGCTCAAATGATACGGGTAACTAGCCAATCGCAGAGAGAGAGAGAGACACTGGGTTCATTGATCTGATCAATAGGGGCAGGTGTGCTTCTTCCTCCCTCCCTCCTGGAAGGCTGCATGGGGCCAGCTTTCTACTACTTTGCCTTTAAATCTGTCACACAGCTGTCTTGAACTCTGGAAATCCTTTCACTCTCTCCCTCGCCTTGTTAACATGTGTTGCCTTTGGGGTAATCAGGGAAAAAATATTATGTCCTTTTACAATTACCGGGTTTTGGAATATTAAAATGTCTCGCTGCATCGGCAATGTTATTTTGATTGGTATTCTAACCTTTGACTAGCCCATAAAGCGAGCCGCTCTTCGAGCCAATATTGCAGGACTGAAATTTAATTCCGAAATGATTCCAGATAATAGGGAGACAGATAATATATGCATGAAGGATATTATGTTTGGACTAAATGCAGCAGGGCCAGGGCTTGGGAGTTGAATAATAGCCCAGAGTGAGTTATAATCTGTGGGACAGAAATACCTTACTGTCAGGGCCACGAGAGGAACTCTTAAATCAAAGGGAGAGAGCTAGCGGGTAGTCATTGGAGACGGAAAGGGCATCCAGGAAAGGCCTTAAAGATACTGGGTCCCCTCTATCCTGCTGCAGTGTACTCCACATGGGATCTACTTGATTCTTAACTTGGATGTGTAAACATAAATTTATAAATCAGTGTTGGATTTATGGTGGGGAAAGGTGAGCTTTGAATGCCAAATCTCAGTGGTGATGTGCATTTCTCCCTTCAACGAAAATTGTTCAACTGCCTGTAGTAGTTTTCCAGGAATTTTGAATGAGAATTATTGGGGTGAATTTGTGCTATCTCTAGACATTATTTGGGGTCCTAGTTGCCTGAGGAATGTCTCTTTCCCCAAAGCCCTTAACATTAGTTAGGGATAGGGTACTAAAAGTAACACCTGCCCACCAGGTCAGTTCAGGAAGTTCCCAGGTGTGGCTTGATGGTCACCAAGCCTCCTGGAACCCAATTTTGTATGTTTTTAACATTTTTGAAAGGTTTTCATTGGCCAAGTTAAAAGTGTTAAGGTTTTTAAAGTTAAACTTACATTTGAATTACTATCTTCTTATGGTATCCTGGTTGTTGGTTTTTCAAATGTCCTTTTACACTCTGTTATATAATTTTGGGTTTATAGTCATGATTTGTATTAAGTTATTGGTGACTATTTAAATTGTTATTTGTAAGCCACTCAAACCTCTTGGATCTATATAAATGATAATTACATAGGCCTTGGGCATATTAAGAAAATAGTTGTAGGATTATCACAACTTTTGGGGCAAACATACATGAATTCAATTCTATACCAGCTGAACAAGGCACTGGTGACAGATCTTCATACTTATGTCAGGTAGTAGTTCCTGTGGGGATATTCTTGTGTACTACAAAAGACTAACAGGGAAGCGGGTGGCGCTGTGGGTAAAAGCCTCAGCGCCTAGGGCTTGCCGATCGAAAGGTCGGCGGTTCGAATCCCCGCGGCGGGGTGCGCTCCCGTTGCTCGGTCCCAGCGCCTGCCAACCTAGCAGTTCGAAAGCACCCCCAGGTGCAAGTAGATAAATAGGGACCGCTTACTGGCGGGAAGGTAAATGGCGTTTCCGTGTGCTGCGCTGGCTCGCCAGATGCAGCTTTGTCATGCTGGCCACGTGACCCGGAAGTGTCTCCGGACAGCGCTGGCCCCTGGCCTCTTAAGTGAGATGGGCGCACAACCCCAGAGTCTGTCAAGACTGGCCCGTACGCGCAGGGGTACCTTTACCTTTACCTTACTACAAAAGACTATTGATTGATAGATGTCCTAGGAACAGCAAGAGAATGTGGAATTTGCAAAAGTCTCAGTTGCCTTTCCTACTGTGTTGGATCATTGGCTAGGTTGGCTGAATCTCTGTGCAGATTTGTAAGTGGGTGGCAGTTGTTCACTTTATATCTTTTTCATGCTGTTTTTAAAAAAACAGTATTGCTAATATTTCAGTAATGTAGGGATAACTAAGATTCCAGCAACGTAGATTCCCTGCATTGTTGGTGGTGGAGGACTGAAACTGAGAAAAAGTGGCTTGTCTAAGGCCACTTAAGAGAGCCAATGAACCCGGGGTTGGGGAAGGGGGGAGAGAGAGAGAGAGAGAGTTAGTTAGTTTAGCTCCTACTCAAACTACCCTAGAGTCATACTTGATTCTGTTTTCATAAATATGCTATTTGGATTAAGAAAGAAAAGAGTTTTCCCAATTAATCCTCATGTGGTTATTAACCCTGGGGAAAGCAAATCCCTAGTTAGGCACATTCACATATCAGACTAGCTTCCATCCAGATCATTAACCAGAAAAGCACAGCATGTTAAGCTATACATCGCCAATGCCTGGCCTGGCCTGACCCAAACCTGAAAATTTGGTCTTATGTGAGCCATGCATCAGATGTGCTAATGTATTGCATGATCTGAGGCCCCGACTTTCTGGGTACATTTCCCATAATGCTTTTTCCTCCCCCCCCCCATCATTATTTATTGAAGTTCTGAAACTTTTAAAACAATGTATTTTGACAGCAAACAGTATAGTAGTTGGCGCAGTGCTTTTTCAGCCAGCTTTCCTTTCCTTTGCCTGAGCATTTGTTCTGTGTGCTTACAGTCCTGCTAGTTGCCATCTGGTCTTGTCTGTGATGGTTAATGTGGTGCTTCTTAGGCTAATTGAATGTAGACCTCTTCCTGTTATACTTGCTTGAATGCTGTTGCTGCACAGTGCCACAATGAAGGGACATATGAGCTTAGACACCTTATATGACTATTTCTGAAATTTTATTTAGACCTTGTTCTCTGTAGTTTGTATCTGTAAAGATGGAATTGGCTGAGATACTGTCAAACAAATGGGCCTCTTTACAGGTAATACTATGTGATGCCTTGCCAGTAAGGTTCATATCTGAAATATATTAAGAAAGAAAGAAAAATTGAAAAGGTTATAGGTTTCAACAGAGCAAACCAAAATCCTGGGGCTCAAATTAGTGACCTAATTCAAATCAGGTTTATAAAATGAATAAATGAGTAAACAAATGAGTAAAATTAAACCCTATTTCAGACCTTATATATTCAGATCTCATTAGAACATTAGGATATATTAAGGGTCAGTCATATTCTGCTAATGGGGTTGGGGAGAGAGGGAAATATCTTTGAACTTGGGGTGAGTTGGGTCTTCCTTGTCTAGGCTGCCTCATAGCAGTAAAAATATACTTTTCAAATCATGTTTTGCTTCCAAATCATATCCGTTTCAATCCACCATAAACTTTTAAGAGCGGCAAAGAGTATTTCATAAATTAGTTAACCTTGACCCCCACTCAAAAAAGCCATGTTAAAAGTTCATTTTGATCCACCCAACTGGGGAAGAAGGACTGGGGACTCTTGTAATATACAGCCCTGATGTGAAGCTGCCCATGTCCAAACTGCATCATATCGCATGCAGGGCAGCTGCTACAAGAATTGCCTATAGATCGAGCAAGAGCTGTCTACTTGCTGTGAGACACACTAGATACTAGATATTGCTTATGAACACCAACAATGCAGGGCTCAGTGCATATAAGAAAGCCACTTTCTGAGACGAGATTGTGAGAGTCTAGGATGCTGAAACAGACCAACATTTTTGTAAGTCTGATCTTTTATAGACCACCAACTCAAGAAGAGTCATAATGGAGCCTGTGGCAGGAAGACTACAAAAATGCTGTGGGTAAATTGCTGCTGAAAAAGTATGCAATTAAAATACCATGGTTCTGTTAGTTTTCTTTGTCTAGAAAATGGTACTTGTTGTGTCAGTAAACAACTAGACCTCTAAACTCTGGAAAAAGATGTGGACTCCCACATAAATGTTTTTGCACTATCATAAAGACCACCTGCTGGTCAAGATACCCATATGCTGAAGGTATGACCCAAAATGCAAAAGGACCAGGAACTGCAGATTTGTGGTGTCTTGTGCTGATACGTTAGTGTACAGTTCCATACCTCTTGTCATTAGCTTCTCAGATGTGGAGGGATTTTGTGCAACGTCACTTTTTAAGCACAGCTGCAAAGTATAGTCTCCATGGGAATGTAAGGGCACATAGTCACGCTAAAAATGTTTTCTCTTGTACGCTTGTGTATATGGATATATAATTCTTTGGCCTGGCCTGACACCGTCATTATCTGTTAGATGCCAAGTGCCAGACCTCAAGAGACACCAGTCCAAAGTTAGATGGTATTCAGGTAGATGTCAACAGTCCTAGCTTCCTACTCACGCCCTCGCCCTGCCCCAGCCCCATAGTCTCTTATAGAACTCCTTGTTTTCCTTCTGGTTGCTTTGCTGGATTTCAGTGTATCTTGAAATCGGCTGTGAGGCTGGAATGCTTGTCGCGTACCAGTGTTGAAAGAGACAAGCTTGACCTCGCACCTGACCCTTCCTCCCCCGCAGTCAATACTAGAGCAAGACTAGAGAAGAAGGGATTAAAGGCAGGGCATGTCTTACAATAATCCTGCAACGTGGGCTGCATTCCAGGCCAGGTGAGAGTGGAGAGGCACTTGCCACATGTGGGAAAATGATCGGATGGAATCTGGTAGACTGAAGGAAAGGGAAGACGTATTGCTGGGACTGGTATCCATTTCATATTCTTATTAGCCACTCATGTGCTATGAAGGGGTTAAAAGGTTTAGGAAAGAGATTGGAAGGTAAATCATACACAAGCTCCTCTTTCCCCCACGCTTCCACTTCCTGTGGCACACATAAAGAATTCTGGCTGTGCCAAGGTCCCATTGGTCCTTTGTAGCTTTCATTCCCTTAGGGAGTGGGAAGTGAGGCTGAAGGTTAAAATACAATGCTTTGAGATTCAGTATTTGCAGTTTCTTCCTCATGGCAATACAGAGGTGAGTAGAGATAATAATAATAATAATAATAATAATAATAATAATAATAATAATAATAATAATGTATTATTATTTATACCCTAGCCACTCTGGGAGGCTTCTAGCAAAATATTAAAATACAATAATTCATCAAATATTAAAAGCTTCCTTAAACAGGGCTGCCTTCATATGTCTTCTAAAAGTCAGATAGATGTTTATTTCCTTGTCATCTGATGGGAGGGTGTTCCACAGGGTGGGCACCACCACCAAGAAGGCCCTCTGCCTGGTTTCCTGTAACTTCGCTTCTTGCAGTGAGGGAACCAGGCAGAAGGCGCCCGGTGCTGGACCTCAGTGTCTGTGCAGAACGATGGGGATGGAGATGTTCCTTCAGGTATACTGGGCCACTTTTTTAAAATTCCAGGCAGACTTTTTAACTGAATTCTGATTTTATCACTTGTTTTTATTGTATTTTATTGGGTTTCCTGTATACTGCTTAGAAACATGAGTGAGTCAGAGAGGGAGAGGGACAGACTCTTAAGTGACTCAATTTACCTGTATTCCCTTCATTAATTTAATGTGGGGTCTACATGCCATCAGTGGAAGGGGCTAAAAGACGTCATGGTTTGGACTGGAGCCCAAGTGGGCAAGATACCCCTTTCTCTTTCTCTGCCCCTTGCTTGCTTCCCAGACTGCATGCGACCCTCATTTCTCCTATAGAGGAGAATGCAATGCCTCCTTTTACTCTTGGAAGATAGTGTTACCTGTTTTTAGTAAAAACCATACCAGCATAGTGTGTGTCATCGAGGGCTGTCCCAAGGCCAGGGTTGCAGCTAACATCTTTCTGAAGTGTTAGAATGGTGTTAATAGAAATGTCTGAAAGATCTCACAACTCTGGCTGTAAAGAGGGGTACTGATTATGTTATTGAGGCTTGTTAGTAGGGTGAAAAATATGGGTCTGCTCCCCAAGGAATCTAGATTGTAGTGACACTGACTCTCAGCAATGACAATTAGAGCCCAGATGCACATGCTCACGCTAAAAAGGTTTTCTCTTCTACACTTGAGGAAACTCTTGCAATGATCCAAGTGTGCTGAGCCCTAAACTTTGAGTTCTGGATATAACCTTGCGTATCTGCTGCTTCTTTTCTTGATTAATATTTTAAAGACTGTTTAGAAATGCTGGCTCAGATTTTGCTACTCTCCTAGATCGCAGCTGCATTTTGTGAGTGCTTAAGATTATAAACCTGTCCAGCAAGGTGGTATCATCATCATCATCATCATTCTTAATTAGACCCTGACACCTGAGGAATTGCTATTTATGGGGTAATAGGAGAATTCTATAGCTCTGAAGGCTCCTGATGTTATCTTTTTCCGTTCTTCATTTTTTTGTTTGTTTCAGAACTGATAGGTTAGTCCTTAGTACCAACAGATCCTGGGTGTCTGCCATGGTTCTCAAAGCAAGTCACCCTCAAACATGTATTATTCTCATTGATCCCCATTTCCGTCGTATAAGTAGTTGGGCAGTGGTTGACAGTACAACATTTGCTCTTTGCTGTATTGTTTTATAACCTGCTCAGAGCTAGGTGCATACAGCTGTCCAAAAAGAAGTTTATACCAATGTCAGTACAGAGACCCAAGGCACAACTCTGTGTTACCATCTAGGTTCCATATATTCTTTTGAATTGATACATTTCTGTTAGTAGAGCTAAGGGATCCTAGCTGGAGCTGTCTGCTTCTTATCTTGTGAGATTGGAGAAACAAGCAATAATAAAGAGAGCAATCCTAGCCAGGAAAAAGTTGAGCTGGGTTAAGATTTCATGGGGGACAGACTTGGCCTGCTTTGGGAATTGGGCTCAGACAGATCCAGGAGACCAAGTAAAACCATGTGGTTGAATCCCAGACTGTTTGCTCTGCCTAATTATCAGAAGCCTCGCATTCGTTCTGCTGGGTGCACATTATGCCTTTATTGTAGTGTAATTATGCCAGCTGCCTATGTTTAGTGCCATAAAAAGGAATAAAGTGCCCATTACCTGCCTAAGGAATTCTTTCTGTGGGTTTTTTTATTTTTATTGCTCCATAGTACACAGTGGGGATAGCTTTGATCAGCCATGCTCCATGTAAAATAGCTAGTGAAGCGCAGGACCATCAGTCAGGCATTTTGCCGGCGACTGGCCTGCTGACATGCTGGCCCTTCCAGGCTCTCCTGTCTACAGGCACCTTTTGGCTGCCAGCCTGATGGGTGAAGCCAGTGCTCCTTCTGCAGGAGCATCATCCTCAAAGTTACCTAAATTAAGGGTGAAATATATTTGCCTTTTGAGAATATTGCTACTTCAGGATGGCTGTCTTAATGTTTATGTCTTACATGCTTGTTTACCCTTCAAGCACTAATCTGAAATCTTCCAAAGTTGTCTTTATAATTGGAGTCAAGACACTTGGACTATCTGGCCCAGTGATAGTGGGTCTTCAAGTGGACACCTGCTACCAAAAACCTTTAAAATGAAGATGCCAGGGATCCTGGGTATTTTTCTCTGTGAAGAAGGGCAAGATTTATATTTCAAAGTGCATCTGGAGAAGCAGGACCCATAGAGAATGGGTGGTGGGAAGGAGGGTTGAGCATGGATTTCCTGTGTAACCCATAGAATGGAAAGTGAACTGTTCAGTTATGAAGAACTTAAGTAAAAACCTTGGCACTTTGTTAGTTTATCAGCAACTTTGAATGGCATGTAGAGAATTCTGCATCCAGCTACTTCTGAATGTCATACGTTTATATATGCATTTATTTTTAGGCAGATATAGGCCACTTTTGAGCCTCAGCATATTAATGACATTACACCCCCAAATCCCCAGATGAACTTGCTCAGTAGTTTCCAATAGAACTTGGAGTGGAACCCTGCCGTAAATGCCACGGGGCAGAGTAGTAGTCCCTCAATATCACTTTCTGGAAATGGTCACCTAGGTATGAATGGAACCACTTTGAGCCAGTGGCCCCAGTGCACATCTCATGTAGCCAAGCAAGAAGGATATTGTGGCTGATAGTGCTGAAAGCTACAAAAAGTACCATGAGGGTTGTTTATTTAAAGCATTTTTATTCTCCTCTTCACCCTTTTGGATTTCAGGGCACTGCACAATCAATACTCATAGCAAAATACAATAATAAAACAATGAATAAAATTTACAAAATTCATTTCCAGCAGTTAAAAATGCATGATTCAGCAAAAACATTTTTGCCTGGTGCCAAAAAATGTAAATGTTGGCTCCAGGTAGAATATTATGTGGGCTGTAGTGCTAAAAAAGCTCTTCTCTCTTCTTGTAAAGGAGGCACATGAAGGTGAGCTCCACTTTTAAATGCCAAAACTGGGCTGGAATCATTGTCATCCAAAACTGTCTGGAGTTACTGAATTGTATAAATTGTTTTGGTGAATTTGTTGCTGCTGCTTGTTTTATTTATATGGTATTGTGTTTGATAGAGTGATTGCAATGTGTTTGTTTTGATGCTACTGTGAATATTGTGAGCCGCTTTGAGTTCAGTATTTGTTTTGGGGAAAACAGAATATAATGTTAAATCAAATCAGATCCACTAAGACTGTCACTCACTATTATCCATGCTGGCTATGTTCTGCTGTTTCACTCAGGATCTTCTTAGAGGCTTCCCATAGGCATCTGGTTGGCCACTGTGAGAGCAGGATACTGGAGAAGATGAGCTTCCTGGAACCAGGAGGACTCTTCTTATGTTATTGTCTGTTTGAGTACCTTGTCCCAAAAGGGAATATTTATGATTAACTTATAACTGAAATCATACTGAGAGGCCTAGAGGGGATTTTTTCAAGAGTGGCCTTATGACCTTCTCTTTTAATGCGGCTGAGACACTTATAACTTCCTGGATTCAGCTGGCCAATCCTCTACCATTTGATGTTAAAATCTCGGAGGGGCAAGGGGCAAGCAAACAGGTTAATTGCAGTTCTCCAAGCACCTTGTCAACAACATTGATCCTCCACAACTGAAAACAAGACTAGATGGTGCTCTGGGTGTATTCACTCATGGACTTGCACATAAAGCAGAGATCGGGTTGAAATGCATACGAGCATTTTTAACTTCAAAACGCGTGGCACGCATGTCACAGCTGGCTTCCAGGGATCTATCATGTTATCTTGTGGGTCAGATTGGCAAAGACCTTGCAGCACCTGGAAAAAAAATTGTTAGCACTATTTAGCATTATAGAACACCGGCTGTCCTTCTCAAAATGTTGATGGTGTTGCCTCTAAAGTGAACTTGGGGATAGTAGGAGCAGTTGAAGCAGATTCCACAAGATTTCTTCTGCTTTTCTAGATTCTATAGGACCAAAGAGTGTTTACAAAATTCCACATTGGAACAGGATTATGTTTACTCAGTAAAATCTTGCTGGCATAACTTAATCTTTCTGAGCTTTAGTTGAAAAAGAATGTAGCACAATAAATTCAGAAAGAGTAGTTGGAATCTGTATCCTTGATAAAAAAACAACAACAGCACATTTTGAGAGAGGTTGCTTTCTGCAATCAGTGTGATTTAAGCCAGAACAATTGCTTAATCAAACAATTCTAGCCAACAAATTTTATATTTTAAGAGTTACTAAAGTGGAATTTTGCCATTAACAGGAAATGTACCAGATTCTTGTACGAAATTTGCAGATTCTTAAGACATACAGTGGTACCTCGGGTTAAGAACCTAATTCGTTCCAGAGGTCCGTTCTTAACCTGAAACTGTTCTTAACCTGAAGCACCACTTTAGCTAATGGGGCCTCCTGCTGCTGCTGTGCCGCCGGAGCACGATTTCTTTTCTCATCCTGAAGCAAAGTTCTAAACCTGAGGTACTATTTCTGGGTTAGAGGAGTCTGTAACCTGAAGTGTATGTAACCTGAAGCGTATGTAACCCGAGGTACCACTGTACTAGGTTTATTGTGGATGTGGGTTGAGAGGGTCTGTGCAGCATTGTCCTGGACTTGAGTTCAACTCACATTTATTGCGTCATAACAAAGCTGCCAGAAGTCAGTTGAGTAGCGGTGTGGTTAATATGGGTTTTGTTGTGAAATGGACACGTACTGAAGCAGCTGGACTGCTGATTTTGGGGCTTGTCAAATATTGTGGCTCTTTATTTGCCTTTCTAGGGATTAAGCAGTGCTTAATCATGTAGCTTCTTCATGGCCTACAGGCAGCCTGGCTGCATAAATTTGTTTACTCTCCAGCTAGGCGATTGGTTCCCCCCTTTACTTGTGGATCCTTACATACTGCTTTCCTTCTCTAATGGCCTTCCACCTACACATGCTCATTTCTTTTCATCAGGTGTTCCTTGAAGTGGCCTTCACACTTTTCCAGTCTTGCAGCAGGCAGGTGTGTCTGCGTAAGATGGACTTGCCTGTGCTGGCGTTGCCCCCAGCTTCATTGCTTCTGTGTGTACTGTCTGCACCAGAGAGGTGTAACTGCTTGGCTGAGGAAGAATCTGAGGGCCTTTGGGTGGCAATAATTGATTAAGAGGGTAATTGCCCTGAAAATTCAGATTGATCAGAAAGGGGAAATGATAACTTGTGTAACCATTTAAAGCAATGTGCTGTCAATAAGGGAAGTTAAGACAGAACATGTGGAGAGTAGGGAGAAATGAATGTATGTAAAGCTTAAGAGAGAAGAGGGATCCATGCTTCTTGGGAGTGTCTTGTCACTGACCCTGGGCTACTTGGGATTCAATCACTTTTATCTTTCCCTCCCTCTTTCAATCCAAATGCCTTTTCATATTAGAAAATTACAATCTGCTCTGCTCATGCAAGATTTATTAGCTCTGCTGAGCAATAGCGCAAGAGGTAAATGATGGCACGTTCCATGCAATTTTTTTCCTGGGTGAGATACAATGAGCAACTTGCAACTTTGTAAGGGTTCTTCCATGGATGTGCCCAAGGAGGGCGAGCGAGTTTAGTTCTCCTTGGTCAGCACTAACTGGACCAACCCTCTTGTATTTGCTGAGATTATTAATAGAACTTCTCTTACCTATTTGTCTTTAAATTAAACACTGCTCAGATTATTCTGTATTACCTAATTTCAAATACTTGCTGATATTTTCACTATGTTCCCATACAAATTTCCATAGCTTTCCAGTGCAGAAAGAAATTAAATAGTGCACATAACCTTTTGACTTCCCTAGTCCTTCCCAATCCAGGGGTTCCAAGTGTTTTGCATTTGTTAATATTAGAAGCAAACTTTATAGCAATGGAGCTAAAACTGATATTAAATATTTCCCACTGAGACTCGGAAAGTTTAAGGATAGATTTAGGAGTAGAACTCCAGTCCTCTGATGCCTATACTTGGGCTTTATAGATTGAGTGGATTTGAAAGTTATGCTAAGGAGATTGCTCTGCCAGTGCAAGCATTGCTGTTCCATCAGGCAAGCAAACTCACCTGCCTTTCTTCTTTGCTTGCACTGTTCTGGGTGTTCTCCTGACCCCCAAGAGCTATGAGGGGAGAGGGGGAACCCCATTGTGCAGGCTCCCGCTAGTGTAATTATTTATTTGAATCCAGCCCATTATCATCTCCTTTGGAATGCTGCAGATATTAAACCACATGGTATATTTGCTAGACTTTTTTTTAAGAGACCGGGCAGACCAATGACTTGGCTGAACTCTGAGTGAGAAATATGATATCCCTCTGCCCCACTGGACCATATTCCTGGCCACACATTATGCTTTCATTTCATCCTAAGAAATTTGAATTCTGCCCAGTGACTAAATGGTGCTAGTTGGCATGAAATAAACTTATTTTCATACTGATTGCAAGATTTTGGTTTTTGCATAATTCCAACTATATGAAAGGAATTGGTGGTGGTGGTGGAGGGTAAGAAATGAGGTGAAGCTGGGGATAATTATGTGGTAGGACAGTCAAGGAACATATGAGGAAAGACAACGAGATTTTACATGGCAGGAGCCTTGCCTTCTTATCATTCAGAGCCTTTTGCAATAGTATTTTTGCATTTTTTCTCTTAACCATGATGGCTACCAATGCGTTGCTCTTAAAATTAGCCTTGTTCCAAAATTCAGGTTCTTTATGCTGTGTGTTTGTATAGGTTCAGAATACACACAATGCTCACTACTCCAAATAATTTATGTTGGCTATTTTTTGTGGGTAGACACCAATTGGTTGCATACTTTATTTGTTATTTAACAGGCAACTAAGAGTGGACTATATATTTATGTTGAATTATACTTTCCATGGATTGTCGCCATGTGAATTATGCAAGCTAACTTGTTGTTGTTAGTTTTATTGGATTTCTTGCTCAAGCATCACCATAAGGTTCCAGGGCAGATTATAACAATATAAATATACTTTATTAAAATAAGTTAAACAATGTACATATATGGTGGGTGTCAAAGGCCAGAGTAAATATGTGTGTCTTAAGCATATGACAAAGGCAATATAGTGGAGAGGGAATGCCATGAAAAATGGCCTCTCCCAGGGCACCTCCACTTGAACTTCTGAGACACACCCTGCCCCACCCCTGCCAACCTTAATACCCAGGGGGTGGGGGCTGTAGGGAAGGAGGTAGTCTTTCAGGTATTTGGGGCCTACATTGTTAGTTGTCATAGCAATGTGCTGGTCAATAATCACACAGTTCAAAGTTGGAGTTAACTCTTTATTAACAGAAACACGATCTCAAAGATCTGGCTGAGTGTCGGGCCTCATGAGCACAGCAGCTCATTCATGGTGGTCTCACTCCATGAAAATCAGTTGCCAAGGCTGTAAGTCCCCACCACCTCACAGCCTATGATTCCACTCCATTCCAGGGCTTTCCCCAAGCAATCAAAGACTGCTCCTGTGTGCAGCCAACCTCTCCTCAACACTTTTCATGTATCTTCTGGTTCTGGAAGACAAGTGGTGAGGGGAAATAGTTGCAGCAGGAGGCGGAGACACTCATGACTCTTCACCAGCCTGACTCATCTCTGCCTCTTGGCCTCCCTCTTTCCACTTGCCTGCTTCAGCTTCAGCTTCTGCCTCTGATTCTTGACTTCTCTCTGCCACAGACTCTCCCAGCTCACTAAGCCTTGTTACCCTTCAGCTCCCGACACTACTTCTTCCCAGTCTTCTCCCTCCAATCACTCACTGTCATCCCACCACCACTCTCTGGGCTCTGAGCCTCCTCCTCCCCTTGGTGGTACCCTGCCTGGTTCCTCCCACCATTCCTCTGTGTCCAACCCGCCCATGCCATTTGTTGTCTGAAAATATTCACATTCCTCCTCCCTGCTGTTGCTTTGACAGCCTCACTGACCCCAAGCTATACGAGGATAAGGTGCAGCAGCAATTGTGTCATTTTAAAATCAAGTTAGCTACAGCAGCCAGCTTTTGCTGCCGCCTTTATGGTTTGCAGACTCAACAGACATCCCCAGAGTTGCACATGACTCATTGCCTATCAAACCAAAGCCACTAGAATTGCAGCCCAGTCACCTTCCTTTAAGCAATGGGGTGGGGTGGGGAAGTTTCTCTCACCTTTGGGGGAAGCGCTTTTTGCCTGTTGTGGAGTGAGGCATTGACCCCTCCCTTTCCTCCAGTCCTCTGTACTGGGCTAGGATTTGGGTTGCAGGGTTCAAAAATATTCTGACGGCTTTGGGGTGTCTCCCAGCTTGGTGCAAAGGGAGAAGTCCACTGCTCTTTACCCATAGATCCTTTTGTGTATGGCAGAAAACTCAGGGGAGTCATAGGGCTGGGAATGGTCACTAATAATGTCAGCCAAGATTTGTGGACTGCTGCTTAAGAGCCTGAATGAACTGTGGATATCAGACACGTATTCCCCACATCTCTGCTTCCCTGCCGGCACATTTTTCTGTAACATATGAAGCCATTCTGAGCGTGGAGGTTTTCAAGTAGCAGGTGTTCATGTCACCATGACTGTGGGTACCACTTAGTCACACAATTTCACCTCTTGGACTCCCACCAAAGCATGAGAGGAGTTTAGGTTACTGGAGTTCTTTCCTGGGGCAGGTTATGTGTTAATGGGGCCTTTGTGGTACTTCTGGTTTTGATGCAGTTTTTCAGTTTCGAGCTTCCAGTAGGCACTCTTTAACTTTTTCAAGACCTGTGCTAAGGTTCTTCCCCCGCTTCCCCCCTTTCCGTACGCGCTGCCATGTTCTGCTATAGTAGGCAAAGCAGATAGGCCGACCGCTGGAAACACGTTCCAGGAATCACGTCAGCTGTCATTACTTACATTACCTTGATTGGGAACAGTCAGTTATGTCACCGTCTATCATCACACCTCTCATGGGAGACATTGGCAGAGGAGGAGAGGAAAAAAGGGATTATAGAGCATTTGTCTGGGTGCTCAGCCAATCCCAACACGCTGCTAGTGGAACATCAGTCATCAGGCAGCTTGAAGTGAGGGTACCTTGTATGATAGATCATCCCATGTGAGAGGGAGGCTTCTGAGACTGTTCTAATGCAGCTTCCTCAGAGAAAGCCAGTGGTGTTTCCATAGACATTAGTATAATAATTGAAATTTTGAACAAATTACAAAGGAGATTGTAATATTTTGTTTTGGGATTGTATTTTTTCTGGGCTAGTAGCTGTATATGGTCATCTTTTCACTGGCTTTTTTATTGGAGAGAGGCGCCCTCCCCCATTTGTTCTGGAGCTTTCTCTCAGAAAACCTGCTCTTTAAAGCTCAAACTCGAATTGAGGTTTGCTCTAATTGAGTGCTAAAGAGCAAGGCAAAAACAGACAGAAAAACATACAAACAAGCTTGGGGCAGAAACAAACAAAGGCTCGGACTCAGAGTTTTTAAGCATGGGCCTGTGCCTGAAAAGAGTGGGGCAAAAGCTAAGTGTAGGTTAGCCCTACGTTTCTCCAAATCAGTGCCTTATGAAATCCCCCTGATTCTCCTAAGGAGATTTGTAACCTCCAGTGATAATTCAAAGGGTTAAAGGTTTTGTATGGGAACAAAAGGAGTCCCCCAGATATACCTGGCAATGAAGAACTGGAAAAAATGGGAACATTTCCCGAAGCTGGCTCCCCAGATACCTTTGGGAAGCTCACAGTGCTGGTCAGAGAGGATTGGGTATGGAAGATGTCTTTGAAAATCTCTCATGCTCAGAGCAGCTACACTTACCTGGCGAGATACCATTTTAGAGACCAAAGTTCATCTTCTGAGCAAAAAGGAGCATTCTGTTTCAAGAGTGTTTCTAGTGAGTAAATACGTCCTATAAAATGTTCTGAATGCCTCTCTCTGTTAAGCAGAGGGGGAAGTGGTGCGGGTATGTGGAGTTAGCATGGCCTTTGGAGTAAATGGAAGGTTTGGTGAGTGTGCCTGTGTGTTCTGTTCTTTTCTTCTCTTGGTCAACTGTGGCTGGAGATAAGAGTTTCCCATTTGAAGTTCAGAAAGAAAAAGAAATCTATTGTTAGAAGAGACTTTCTTTTTTGACTTGATTATCTATCTCCAGTGATACAGAGGAGGAAAAGATTTATTCTGATAAAGGCAGCATTTAAAAAGAAAAATCAACCCGCATGTGAGTGTTGCTATTCTCTGTACTTCAAAGCTTGAAGTAATATAAAATAGTTTTTTAAAAGCCACCCTAGCCTTCTGTGGGGGATTTTTTTTTTTTTTTTTTTGGAAGCGGCAGTATCTGAAAGGGGGCAGTATCCTGCCTCAACATTTAACATGGCATTAAAATCCACCTGTAGTAGATGTGATTTGGCACATGCTGTGTTAGCTCTGTACCACATGATGCATGAAGCAGTGCACACCCAAGGTCCTTGCAGACAGAGGGAGGTTAGGCACAGGATCGAGATGAGGCTTTTTGAGGGATTTAAGCAGGGGCAGGATAGTTAATGGGATGAGATATGAAAGACTATTAAAACATCAGTGGAGCAGTGCATAATATAAGAACAATCTTTTGGGGGTCAAACCAATGGCCCATCTAGCCCAGTATTATAGCTATATTATTTCTAACAGTGTCCAGTTCCAGATGCTTTAGAGTAGGCATATAACATCACAGTTTACTGCGTAGAGAGTACTCTAGTCAATGTCAATGGTTTCCATCTTTTTTTCCAGGGGAAAGTGGTTTGGGCACCATCTCAGCAAGAGGATATATATTCCTTAATGATCTTAATTAACAGGGAGAGAACAGGAAAGGAATTGAACCTTCAGTGGAAAGACTTATTTGCCTACACCTTAACTATGCATAACACATTACAACCTTAATTTTTCCTGACATTAATTTTAGGATATATTCTATTATTTCTTCTCTTCCTTCCCGCAATTTCCCTTATTTGCACAAGGGGAAACTGAAGGTGAGAGAGAAAGCAGTTCTCATTGGGTTGTTTTGTGGCCCCTTCCATATGTTTTTAAACCTCGTGTTAAAGCCACCTATGTTTGCAAACCTAGTGTGCTGACACCTCTTTCTTGTTTCTCATTGGCAAAGCTAGTCACTTGCTTACTAGCTGGTATTGGGTTGGTTTTGGTCAAATAGACCCAAGTATATAAATATCAAATCCAATAGATAATCACTTGTCATGGGTAACTAATTGCAAGGCTTGTGCGAATGCAGTTGAACCTGAGCAAAGTAGCCCAGCAATACCAGACCATTGGGATATTGTGCTTCCTGCACTGAGCCCCACAGACTTTATTCCTTTAGTATTTCTTAGATGCTTTCTTATTTATTCATATTACAAAATGAAGGCACTATTTTTCATGAATCCTAGCTGCTTGGAATAGCCTCTTCAATACTCTGTCCTCTTGGAGTGCCCTATTCTGACAGAAGGAGACAAGTAACAACCAGTGTTTGTGCATTAGAGGGATGTAATCATTCTGACGTCAGCTGCTTGGGCTTCACGCAGGCACTGTCTCCTCTGCTGGTGCCCTTCCATGCTGATGCTTGGCATCCCTTCTTATCTGGTCCTTTGCTACCAGAAAGAGACCACCTGAAACATCAGTTTCCTCAAGTTCTGGGCTTCCAACACATCTTCATCCTGACCTGTGGCATCCTGTGCTAGGCTATGCAGGGCCGCGAACGACTGGCTGGTTGTGCAAAAGAAAAAGCGAGCATGCGCTGGAAATCTTCCCTTAAAGGGAGCAGATTGGGAAGCTGCAATAGAAACCAACAAACTTATTACCACTTACGACCTAAAGCGAAGCTGGAAGTGAAAAGGATTCCAGCCAGACACCCGGCTGGCAGTTGCTGCTAACGAGCCCTCTCTCTTTTGAGCAATGTTTTACATTCTCTAAAGCTCTGCTGAGCCGGCTCTCGTTGAGGTTCTGTTAAGGTAGATGGCAGAGTCAGGTCAGATATCTTTTCTTTTCTTTTCTCTTTCTTTCTTCGCTTTTTTTTTTTCTCCTTTCCCCTTTCTTGGTTCTCTTTATTATCTGGAGTTGCTCTGGCTCTCTCCCTCACTTCTGTTTCTCCTTTTGTTCTCTCTTTGTCTATTTATCACACTGTGAAGGTTGAAAGAGATGTTATTAATCTGGGGGAATGAAGGCAGGATTAGTGGTATGAATCGGATTTTGAGAGGTGTAATGATAGAAAGACTCGCTCTGCTGGCGGGCTGCATGAGTTTGATAAATGGAGAGCACTCCAAACTGACTCTCGCATTCCTCCGCACTGCGCGCTTTGCCCGCTGGGGCGTGCCATGCTCTCAGATCTGCCAGCCATCCCACGCCGCTCCTACCTGAACCAGAGCAAAAAGCCAAGGGTAAATCAGAGACAAATATCTCCCCATTGCACTTAAAGAGATCATTTCTTTCAACAGCTTTTTTCAAACAGAGCCCTGTCAAGTTCTTGGACAGCCTTGTGCAGAGGTAGGATCCTTCCCGGGATTGTGGCTGTGGTCATGGCTGCCCCAGCAATGCAAGCTGCAGTGGAGAGATTGCTGGAATGTGTGTTCTGGGCACAGAGCAATGGGGAAAGCCAAAGAAAGCTCTGTGTTGGCATGTTAGTAATGCGTGACTATGATGGTGTGTTTCAGCTTTCAAACTGGAATGTATCTGGAAAGGTTTGGACCTTTTGGACATGCTGTGGGCCCCTTGTTTAAATGTTTGGGGAAAGGTAGCAAGGAAGGAGACAGAGCAAAACTTGGAATGGTGCATCAATGGTGGTTTGGCTGATTACCTACTGGTTATATGGTGTGCTTTCTAAGTGGGGCTGGATAGTAAGATCATCACAAGTCTAACAGTGGCTATTGGTTTGTGATTCCATTCCATTTGCAGTTTCTCCACTTATGCTTATCTCCTAGTGGTGAGTTTTCAGTATTGCACACTCACGTTGGTTTACACATGTGAAAATCAGTCCTCTTCCTCCAGCTTTTGCCAGTACAGTCGTAACTTGTACATTTCTGCTCCCAAACGATCGAAAACCAGAAGTGAGTGTTCTGGTTTTCAAACGTTCTTTTGGAAGCCAAACATCCAACGAAGCTTCCGCGGCTTCTGATTGGCTGCAGGAGCCACGCTTTGGAAGTCGAACGCTTCAGAAGTCAAACAGACTTCTGGAATGGTTCGATTTCCAAGGTACGACTGTATTATTCTGCCCCCCCATTGAAGCTGTGCAGATTCACTGTGGTAGTGACACAGTCAATGCTCAACTGCCCATGAAAAGCAGTGCTGTCTGGAAGTACGCTTAAAGTATGAGGTCTTTCTCTCTTTAGTTTAACTGTGAATCTAAAGTGTCAATGTCACTATAGCTGATTTAATAAAGTATTCCCCCCTTCATCCATGCTGCATCATGGTGTTATCCCATGCCATTGGGAAGTGGATGTGAATGTTGCAGCTGTGTGGGACTGATTCCCTAGGTATATACCACCTAATTGCTTCCCTGATGGGAGTGTGGGCAATGGTCTGGTGAGAGTGTTCCATTATATTGTCAATCTCTCCTTCCCCACAATGCCCACCCCCCGTGGTTGCAGTATTCACACACTCTCCAGTGGTGTGGGATTGTATCATGTACAAGAGCTTCTATTCTAAATTATGAGTGTGATAAGGGGGCCTTCTGCTGATCCTTTGAACAGCTTGAGTATTTAAAATTTGTATGCTGTCGTGCTGGCTGAAGACCCACACAGGAACATTTCCCTCCATGTGCCTGACTCATATAGACAAAGCTGTGTGTGTTCTGTATGACTATGGCTATATGGAAGAAACTCAGAATCCAGAATTTTCAGACTCACTTTTATTTTACTTTTCATGTCACTAGTCCTTAGGGATGCATAAATAAGCTAGAAAACAAATGGTCAGTAACTCATCTCAGAAATTAAGCATTTTTAAAGAAGAAAAATATTCTTCTCACACTATTCATAGGGATATGACAGTGAGTTATGCAAAATATTAAACCCCACTTGCTTCACCCCAGATTAGCAAAGGGCCTATTCAGTACATCCCTGTTTTGCATCTGGTTAGAGTACACACAGTTTCCTACCAAGGTTTTCCCCCTGCAAGTGATAGAAGAAAACTGACCAGGTTGACTTTGCAAGGAACTTGGTGAAGAGGGCATGGAATAGATCTTTATAAAACTGGGTTCAAAGAATAACCTGAATTCCATTTAGGTCGGGTCAAACATTGATGGACAGGAGTTTCAGCTTTATATAAGTTGTTTCCAAGTCTTGACCAACTTCATTATTGTTAGTTAGTCACATGTGGAGTAGGGTGGAATTGGGTTGATGTGAGTGATTTCAAACTTAGGGAAAACAAATTGGTTTCTTGCAGGATCTTCTCTGAAAGTCTCCCTTTAACAGCAAAATAATGGACATTCCCCTCCCCAGTAGTACCACACCATCCTGCATTTGCTGCTTCTGATTCTCAAGGCAGAGTTAATGAGGCATGCCCACTATTAAAAAGATTGTACTTCAAGGAGGCAAACGTTTACTGAATTAATTAAATAAAAGCTCTAGCAGTGTAGCAAGTGTGGTGTCCACATCAAATTGTACCTAGAAATAAATTCCAAAATACACATTAGGTCAATAGGTTTTGTAGGTCAACCAATGTTTTGTAGTTCTTTAGAAACCTTCATTAGGCTAGATCAAGAGCAGAGAACGTATGGCCCTCCAGATGCTGTACTCCAGCTCTCATCAGCATCCGCCAGCATGGCCAATGGTCAGGAATGATGGGAGTTGTAGTCCAATGATATAAGGAAGGCCATAGTTTCTCTAGTCCTGGGTTAGATGCTAAGGTACTCAGTTTGGGAGAGTTGGGGAAAGAAGAGGAAAACAAGATGGTTAACCAAGTTATCCATATTTGCATCTGGTTGGAGTCTTAAGAGATGGAGTGTAGGAGGAGTTCCCTGAAAGTTATTTCATAGTTTATAAAGTCTTGAACACCTTGAAACCAGTTTACTTGTGGGATTGCTTTAGACTATCGATGGATTCAATCTGTGAAACTGGCACTGTTGCAGGTGCCACAGGCAAGGTAGCTGTTTTGGCCTATAGGAGAAAATTCAAAATCTTTATTAGAGCAATACCTTTGTTACAACAACCTGAATATCTTACAAAACAGTGTGCACACATTTGAGCCCCCTCTCCAACTCTTCATCAGATGACATTCAATAAAAGCAAAGAGGGCAGGGACCAAGAAAGAAAGTATGGAGCTGGATTGACATATGCAACTTGAATATTTTTTCCAGCACTTCTTGTATGTAAAAGATTTGTATGGGTAAGCAGAATGGTCTCCCTTTTGCCTGCTTTAACTGAAAGTACAAAGTAATGAAGCATTTCCTGATTGCGTTGTTCTTCTTTACTTACTGTTGCTGTTTCTCTCTTATGTACGGATGCAGGTTCTCTTCAATCATGATTGGAAAAGGAAATGTTTCTGTGAAATTGGGTTGTTACACAAGGGCAACCAGGATCAGTTCTTGTAAAGTGCTGCTGTGGTCACAGAAATGGCTATATTAATGTCTACCCTGGCTCACGATATATTCCACTCTTGCTGCATTCCGAGGATAGGCCATAGTCTATACAGGGGAAGCTGCTCCTGTGGACTGTCCCCTAACATTGAGTATGTTCCTGTCACTGAACCCTTTTCACAGGCAATGTCAAGGTGGTGCTAATAACGGTTGGTAAAGTGGATCCTTGTAGTGTTGACTGAGATACTGTGCTTGTCGACTTGTAATCTACAGGTTCTGTTCTCCTAGTGCCAGGAACTGCTGATGAGATGAAATGTACTGTGATTGACACAGTGCAAGGCTTTCATAGGCCCCTTGTCACATGGTTTTCACATGGTGAGTTGCACATTACACAAAAATGGTTCCACCTCAGAGATGGCTAATTGTCTTGTCTGACAATCTCAGAGAGGAGGATTTGTACAAGGGATGTTCTCTTTGTATTGGATGTGTATATATGCGGGTCTTCAAACAAGAATTGTATCAAAGTTGAAGTGATTTAGGCCCAAAAGAGGGTTGTACCTCATCGGTCACTAACTAGGGTTGGCCTTAGATCTGACCTCAGGATAAAGCAGCTTCCTGGATTCACACACTGAATGTACAGATATGTTAAGACCAATGCTTTTTTCCCTGGGGGTACGCATACCCCTAAACATTTTGTGAATCTTTGTTCTTTTGTCCATTTACCATATTTATTTTTCCCAATTTGAACCATAAAATGGTGATTTTCTTGAGTCAAAATGAGAGTACCGCTAGACATTTTTTAGGGAAAAAAGCATTGGGTATGACCTTACTATACAGTCCAAAATCTGGCCCATTATTCTGTTCCTGAGAAACAAAACTTCTTTTTTATTTTATTTAAATTTGGTTTGTAGCCTCCCATGGTGGAGAGAAACTGCTTTTCCCTGCTTCCAGACAGAAGGCTAGCAGTTTCTATCTCACTGAGGCAAGAGTAGTCTTGTCAGTGTGATAAGCTTCATACTTCTTGGGAGAGATTCTCAGGAATTGTGACTCAGTGGGCTTCCCTGATAGTATTCTGTTCCCTTCGCCAGCAATGGAGTGGGGCATCTTCTATTCCTTGTTACCATTTGACACAATTGAGTTGTAGGCATAGCTCCCCATTTGCATGGCATCCAGTAGGGGCGATTTGCAAAAGGATGCAGGAAGTCAAGAGCAGAGTGTGGCAGGAGCTCTGCAAATATGTTCCAACTTATTCTTCCTCTTTCGACTTTACAGGTTGAATTGGTTCAGGGCAGCAGAAATAAATGAGAAGAGAAATGATCAGTCAGATATTCCTGAAATCCCATCTTTAAGAGCTAAGTGCATGGCTGCAACTTTAAGGCAGGTAATGAGGCTCTCTCAGATCAGCTCATGAGTGGAAACTGCTAGATTGATCAGGCTGCAAATGGGATAAGTGTAAAAGCTCTATTGCAGCCAGAGAGTAGCCTTCTCTCCCTCAGGTAACTTTTGAATACCTTGCCCTCTTCCAGGCAAGCTAGGAATACACCTCCCAAATAACACTATTCTCCTCAAGTCGCCCCAGTTTGGATTTGGAACCACATAATCCCTGTATCTCTCTCTGTACATCTTACAGCCATCTTGACTTTAGGACTGTGCAGCCTGGGCACTCAGCTTGCTCTCCAAGACTATGATTTCCTGCTTGTAGAATGGATCAATTGGCCCACTGAGCAAACAGTTCCCATGTAAATAAAGCACTGATCCACGGTTTAAGGACGAGTTCCAACAAAATCATTGGAGGAAGGCAGTAGGTTGCCCTCTTCTGGAGGGTATGATATGCTGTAATCTGAATTAATTTTGACACTTGCGTTCCCCACCCTTTTAGTCACATAAAAGTCCAATCGGGTTGATCTTTAGTTTTACCATAGGCAGGTAAGGGAGGGGAATACTGGCTGCTGAGCAGATCTGTACTGTTGGGGACACAGAGGGTCACTATCTGCTGTGCTTCTTCCTTACCTAAACCTAAGATTTAATCGTGATAGCCACTAACGATGATTTCAGTCTGAAACACACAGTGGTAGCATTGCTGCTCATCTCTTTTCTCCCTCATCATTGACTTGTCTGTCTTCATTCTAGAAGACACAAGAGGCAAAAATAATCACCATCACCTCATACTTGGTGTGTTCTTGCTCTTCCCATTCAGTGCCTGACAGTTGCCTCATGAGCCTAAGATGTCCAGTCCCTGCCCTCCTGGCATCCTATGGGCTTTTCGTATGCAGCATAGGACATAATGAGCACAGTAACGGAGATTTCGAGATCTTCTGTTGTTAATTATTGAGATGTAATAACATGATTAGCACACTATAAAAAAAATCACTGATATGATTACCATGGATTTAATATCACATGATATATCATTACGTCGTTATGTGTTGACAGATGTAATTGAAATACGCTTATTGGAGCTGAGGGTTGTATTTCATTCAATCACCTGAGGCACCTCAGGGGAGAAGCAGAGATGGCTAAAAATCAGCAGAGGAAGAAGAAATTGTAGTGTCAACAAAGATTTTTGCAACCTTGTTTGTGTCCTGGGCAACTGGTTCTTTGGTCTCTTTCATTTCCCCCATTTCTCTTAGCTCTGTTAAGAAATTATGAGTAGAGATAGTGCGCTCAGCTTGTGCGTTTAGGTGAGCTGCAACTAAACAGGTGAAATATTGTCTCCCCCACCCTTGCAAAAATTGCCCTTAGAGCAATGCTAACTGCCACAGGTAATATTGGCAGAAATACTGAGCCAGACTAGATAACTTGGCAGAAAAAAACAGGACTATGATACCCCTGCATGCATGATAGGTGCATTTTCTGGCTGGGCTGAATTATCATGTATTTCAATGTTTGTTTAATGATTACACCTTCATGTTGAATGTTAGAATTCTACGTGTTTTATTTTTGCTGCGTTTTTATGTGAGAGGATGGGGCAGATAAGGGGGAAACAATTATTTCCTCTGTTCACAAATTGGAGGGATGTTTTTTGGCATGCTCATAATTCACAAAGAAGCTGGCAAAATGTCCTTCATGTTATTGTTCAACCCAAAGGCAATTTCAGAATGATTCAGAACATAAAAGTTAAAGGAGCACATTGATAAAAGAAAAGGGAATAAAAGTAAGCACGTTTCAGCCTTTCACTTCTGAGAAGAGTGGTAGCTGTGGGTATTTAAAATAACTGAACCTCCATGTGTCCACTCCTTTAAATAAACTGCAAATCACAACCTTAATCACTTTCTTTGCCAAGTAGTAGTTGGCGAAGTGAACGTGTGAGACCACTTCAAATATAGAGATCAGAACGCAACATTGTGTAACTTGTTGAAGCTGCTGGAAATTGGGTACAGACCTTCATTCATTGGAATGCCAAACCCAAATTTAGCAAATTAACTGAATGAACTGGGCAAATTAGGCTTGTCTGTCATTTTGGGGAACATTTCACGAAAAAAAACAACAGGTCACATATTGCAACCTAATTGCAAAATATGGCATACTGGAACAAAGAAGGAGGAGGCATTCAAATTGTGGGATATTGATTGGCATTGGTAAGGAGGAGGTGGCAGAATGAGGCTATGATTTAAGTGAAGCATCTGGGATCTTTGAAGAAGCTACTGTACCTGGCCTGCTACCTACGGTACTTGTCAGTCCCAACCCACACGCCCACATCACCATCATCATCCACATTGAGAATCAGGTTTTAACATGTGAGTCACCTTTTGCAGTTTGGGTCTCATCTGGCTCACTGGTCATTAGTTACAACTGAAACTGGGCTTTCGCCTCTGATAAAAGGTATGAATCTATTTCTTGGGAAACAGCATTTTGGAGGATATTTATTTTTAATTTTCCTAAGCCATTGCTATGAAGGGGAGACTTGCTTTTCTCTCTGACGGTGGAAATATTTACCTGCCAATTGATTACTCACTCTATTTTAGCTCTGCTAACTCAGAATTTTGTCTTGACATAATGTTTTCTATCTCTGAGTTGGTATTGGAACTCAGTTTCCATGCAATTTTTGTGTGGTGTGCACCTCATTTTGTATTCTATTTCCCCCCTGAATAAACCTTTTTGGCATTTACTCATTTGCCCAGTGCAGTTCAAGAACCCTTGCCAGCTAGTGAACTTTATTCCCGCCTGTAGATTATTGCAAATTGCCCTTTTGCGTATTTTGTTTGGCTCACAAGGCTTCCCAACAGTAGAATTTGGAGTAGAATTTGGAGTACTTTAATGCCAACCTAGCAGTTCGAAAGCACGTCAAAGTGCAAGTAGATAAATAGGTACCGCTCCAGCAGGAAGGTAAACGGCGTTTCCGTGCGCTGCTGTGGTTCGCCAGAAGCGGCTTACTCATGCTGGCCACATAACCCGGAAGCTGTACACCGGCTCCCTCGGCCAATAAAGTGAGATGAGCGCCGCAACCCCAGAGTCGGTCACGACTGGACCTAATGGTCAGGGGTCCCTTTACCTTTAATTTAATGTAGATAAGGAGAGGACAATGGTGGTTTTTTGTGTTGTTTATTTTTATTTTTATTTTTTTTTACTATTGGTGACCACATGTCACAGGTGATATTTCAAGAGCCACATGGTGGTATGAAGCCAGAAACTTGTAGTGCTTGCAGGCAGGGCCACCCCTTAACATTCACTTCCTGCCACCCTTTTGATCTCTATCTCTCTCCATGCTGGTTGTGTTCCTTGTCTGGCAGCTCCTCTTGCCAGAGGTTCAAACTGATTGCTTGAAAAGGGCTTTTAAAGTTAGGCTAAGGGTGCACCCCTCTCTCCCGCTCTGTCTCTCTCTCTCTCTGTGTGTGTGTGTGTGTGTGTGTGTGTTCGTTCTCCTTGGATGCCCATTACAAACTTATGTTTTTCCAAGGAAACCTTTTCCTCTGGTGAGAATAGAACTTTCTGGAGTCAGGAAGACTTTCTTGTAAGGTTAAAATACAATTTTCTCCTGACCCTGTCTTCGTTGTTGGTCACCCCCCCCCAGACCTGAATATGCATTGTATGACTTTCTAAACAGCCTCATTTTCTCCCTCCCTCCCTCTGTCTCTGAAGCTTGTGAATGCATCTGCTCCTCATCCAAGGATTGTTGTGTTTTATTAATGCTGTTATTATTCCATTACTGTCATTGTGCTCTTTTATAGCGAATGGCCTAATTTAGTTGAAATGTGCAGATGTTGAGAGTTTAAGTGAAATCTTCATCACTGTGCAAGTGGAGAACACACAGCAATTGCTCTATAAACACTGCCGGCATTTGATTCAGATAAAGTATCCAGGCAGAAGCTAGATGGTAACACAAGGTGGGGCAATTGAGATTTTAAACCTGCAGGGCTCAGGTTTGAGTGCGCATACATATTGTGTGCAATAAAGATGCAATTGTTACCTATTTGTAGTGTGGGATCCAGACTTCCCTCACTCTTTTCAGTATTAGAATTTCATTTTTGTACACATGAAAATAAGGCTCCCACTACTCTTAAACTAAAGCAAAGCTTTCTATTGCAATTCCTGTATCAAATGTGATCATACAAGTGTTCCCAGCACCTATTGAATATTGCTTAAGATTTGATTGGTTTATAAAATATTTTTTATTGAAGTAAGTCAAACAAAGAAATGGAATAAAAATAATAGAAGTACAAATACAAAAAACCAGCACACTATATCTGGAATACTTAAGACCATTAGGAAAGCCAGATTTCATGTTGTACTGTTGGGAGGGAGTCCTGTACGTCTGTATTTGTCATTCTCTCTCTCTCTCTCTCTCTCACACACACACACACACATGATAAAATCCCACTAAACAGCATAGAAATTTTTGGGATCTTCCAAGCCTTTAGCGACACTTAATTCATACATTCTTTTTTTCAGCTAGTGCTAAAATCCACATATTTTTATACCACAGCAAGAGTTGCAAGTCCCTTAAGGTTTTCCATTTTGAGGCAGTTGACATTCTGGCAGCCACCAGTATCCATGTCAATAGGTCAGTTCTGCCATGCCATTTGGTGAACTTGGTTCTTCTTCCATACCGTGTGACTAGTGCGTGAGGGTGCTTGTCTAGCTGAAAAATAAAAGAGACAAAAGTCCAGCAAGGTTCCTCACTCCACTTTGCTCATCTCCCTACATTGTTATTTCCCCCCTTTTTATTACTTACGAGGCTTGTTCCCCCCATTTCCTCTGCTGGAGTGCTGTTCTATCAGATTATGTATTTTTGCTACCCCAGCAAGGCTGCTTCTTTAGCAGAGCCGTGATAGAGAGAGTTGAAAACCTGCTTTGGATTGTTTAAAAGATCCAAGCTGCCCTATATAATGTGAAGGTGTTGGCAACTGACGTTTTTGATTAGGCAACTCTATAAAAGTGCTGTGTACACTAATGATATTATATAAATTATAGAAGTAGAATGTGGTTCATTTGTGTAAAGATATTTAAGAAGGAAACCAAAGCCAAGCAGACTTACTTGGTTGGACTGATGCATTTATCCTAGTAATATGACGTTGACTTTGGCCAGTACTAGGGGCTATACAAGACATGTATTCCGGTCTTAATATAAATTTCCAATGATTAGAGACACCCTTCATTAAGAAGCCACCACTGACAAGGACAAAAGCATCTCCTTTGCTAGCTCCTAGATATAAGTTGATGAACTCCTTTCCTCTCACTTTGGGAATGAGGCATTAGAGATGAAATGGTGAGGGTGGTTTTGGAATTTCCACATGATGATATATAGGGCACTGTGAGGAGTTGGGCTCTTTTTTATCCCAGCTTTATTCAGAAGCTTCATGGCTTGCAGCCTTACAATGGCAACACAAGAGTAACTAACAGCTCTTGCTTGCTGTCCTCTGAGGATTGACCGGGTGGCAGAATTTTTCTTGAGGTCTGTTTTATCACTTATGAGAAGTGAGTTAACCTCCCTTTGATCTCAGTTCACAACAAACCCTTTAACAAAGTTCTGCATGTGCGAGGAAATCAATACTCAAGGCATTGAATTTAACACCGAGCTTCAGCTCAAGCGGAACATGAATGCACACACACAGACACTGGCTCGCTCTAGTTACAGGGAGCAGATTGGCCGCAGGCCCATTTGCCCACTTCCCTAGGCTGCAGGGAAGACGTCCGTAGCTTGTTACCAGCTGTGCTGGATTCTGTTTGGAACTTGGCATGACAAGGCCATGCCATTGGTCTCCTCTCACTCCTGTTTCCTCTTAATGCCTTCCGCTAATGCACCTTTGCTCTCTCTGTTCACACTTGTGAATTGGAGGCTCTCCAAGTGCTCTGAATCCTTACATATTGTTGCATCTTTAAGCTAGTTTCTCGGTCTTTCATGCTACATTGTCTCTGCAAGCACATACCACAACAGTGGCTCCTTATTTTTAGCACCTTTTGTCATTGTCCCATGCCACTCTCTAATTGTTTTCCTAGTCCTGCTTAGTGTTGTACGACACCTTTGATTCTGTCTTGATTCAGTTTTATATTCTTATGTCTCATGGTTTGAAGTTTGCTTTTTACTGGATGTTCTATACTCGCATCAAATATTGAATTCCCAAATTCTTGGAAATAGCTTCCTGCTGCTCAGATCTTGGAAATATTTACCAGAGGCCAACACCAACTAAAAGGAAAAAGGTAGAGGCTGCTGGTCAACCTTCCTGCTTAGAGCTTCCTTGCCATCCCTTGAACCTTATTGCTAGCTCTGTTGTGTTCCTTAGTCTTACTCTACCTTGCTTTTGCCTGATTGATGTGCCTGTTCCCTGTCAGGTTATCCTAGACTCTCTCCTGGACTTGCTATGGTGAAAGGATCCACCCCCCTTCTTTCTCTCTCCCTCTCCCTCTCCCTCTCCTACTCTCTCTCTCTCTCTGTGTTTAAATAGCTGCTTTTCTTAACTGGCAAAGGTGTGTGTCTCTTGGCCTTTGGTATCCATACCAGACTAGAAAAAATATGAAGTCTCTCAAGTTTATATTCTGCTTCCTTAATTAGCAGCATTTCAATTTCCTCTGTGCATTGTAAGCTTCTTGCTCCATGCTTGCAGCATGTTATCATCTCTTGACCTCACCTATTGTCAGGATCCCACTCCACCCAGATCTCAGAAAGACCTCCTCTGAGGAAGAGGTATAGGACCCTGCAGAGAACCCCAATACAACTGAGGCTCTGGAGGAACCCACAAAAGTCCCAAAGCAGCCGAAAGTGCCTCAGCTCATGGATGTTTTGTCAGACCACAGCCCAGTCTAGCCTTGATCCTGATTCTTCCCCCTTGTCACCCAGCCCTTAAAAATAAAGGTGGTATGAACCCAATAGGAATCCTAGAGTTGGTATATGTGTGTCTGGCTTCCTGAAGGCTTCATCACCAGTGAACTCATTTGAGTGCAAGATTGTATGTGGGAGAAGGAAGAAGACTCGACTATGAATCATAACCCAGAAGGTGACCAGTTAAAGGAGGAGTTGGTAGTGAGAATGTAAGCCTCGTGGTCTTCTCAGGACCTTTGCTGGGTTAACCTGGGGGCGCAGGTTACAGCAACAGCCAAGGTGACATTTTTCTACCTTCGCCGCATCAAGCAGTTGGTCCATTACCTTTCCCGCCCTGACCTAGCCACAGTGATCCATGTGACAGTCATATCCAGGCTTGACTACTGTAATTCACTCTACGCGGGGCTGCCCTTGAAGCTGTCCCAGAAACTCCAGTGGGTGCAGAATGCTGCAGCGAGGCTCCTCACGGGGTCTCTGCCATGGGAGCATATTCACTCAGTGCTTTTCTAGATGCACTGGCTCCCAGTGGAGTACAGGGTCAGATTTAAGGTGCTGGTTTTGACCTTTAAAGCCCTTCACAGCCTAGGACCATCGTACCTATAGGACCGCTTCTCCTGATATGCCCCACAGAGGACCTTATGGACCACAGAGGTCCATAAATAGCAACACCCTAGAGGTCCGGGCCCTAAGGAAGTCAGATTAGCCTCAACCAGAGCCAGGGCCTTTTCAACACTGGCCTGGTGGAACGCTCTGTCTCATGAGACCAGGGCCCTGCAGGATCTGATTTCTTTCCGCAGGCCTGTAAGACAGAGTTGTTCCACCTGGCCTTTGGCTTGGAATCAATTTGATTCCGTCCCCCTCTTTCTTCTTTCTTCTTTCCTTTCTCCTTCTGTGTTGGACTTCCCTGGCTTTTTTTCTGGCCCATGTAGGACCAGTCTGGATAGTTAGCCTTGGTGAAGATTTGACGTTTTCATCTCTAAAAGAGTTTTTGATTGAGTTTCCACTGAAATGAGGCTGCATTTTAATGTTTTAATGTATTTTAATCTTGTTTTTAAGCTGTATTTCAATCAATTGTTTTTTTATTTGGTGTTAGCCTTCCTGAGCCCAGTCTTGGCTGGGGAGGGCAGGGTATAAATAAATGTTGTTGTTGTTGTTGTTGTTGTTGTTGTTGTTGTTGTTGTTGTTGTTGTTGTTATCAACTGCTCCCCATTGAGTGTTCAGCTTCCTTGCTCATCTTCTGCTCCAGCTCTGATTCAGTCTCTAGCTTCCTCATGTAGTACTGCTCGTGGACACGTATCCAAATTTTGACTTGAGTCAACAATTGCAGAAAAGCACGTAGCAAGGTAGCCCAGTGTAAATGTCACCGGCACAGGTTGCATGTGCTCTTCAGGCTACTTCAGTTTCTATCTGTTTCATGTGACATCAGTTCAGGTGCTCTGGAAACTAGATAGGAAATGGCATGAAACACTGCTCTGATTATCCATATTGAACTTGGTTCTTTGCCCCTGTTTCCCCTCCCTCTATTTTCTGCCCTTTCCTTCTTTCATGAATATGTTGCTGCTAGCTCTGAAAGGCTCTTAATGAATATTCCAGAATTTCCAGCTAATTTTGACAGACCATATGTCTGATTTAGTCTCTGGCCTGCAGAGAAAAACAACCCAAGCTCTCAGGACCAATCTCTTGATCTCTTGCAAGGCTACTTCAATGGGTCCTCCTGGTACCTAGATGTCTATTTCATTCTGTTTTGTTGGTGCAGACAGCAGGATGCAATGGACTCCTGACCCCAAAAGAGCACAAGCCTCATGCTCAAAGTGACCACGAATTAATTGTCATATTTGTGCTAATGGCTTGTTGTAATGAGTGACACTTGTTTGTGACCAGTCTATAAAACACACACACACAAAAACCTATTACCCAGTTTTTCATGATTCTACTGTAAACTGTTAATCATTGATTTTGCCCTCTCTCTGAATAATTTTGCATTGGCCTCAAATCTTAGCCAATGTGCTGTTTTTCTTTTGAAAGTAGTCCCACTAGTTCACTGGGGGAACTCCACTGCAGGGATCAGCAGTGTGGTATTCTCCCAATGATGTTAGATTCCAGCTCCTATCAGTTCCAGCATGGCTAATGGTCATGGGTTATGGGAGTGATAGTACAAAAACACCTGGAGGGTACCACAGTGGGGCCACTGAACCATTGTTGTGTAGTCGTTAGAGTGTTGAACTAGAATCTGGGAGATCAGGCTTTGAATCCCCACTCAGCCATGATGCTCACTGGGTGATTTTAGGCCATTCATTGCTTATCAGCCTAACCTACTTCATGGGGTTGTTGTGGGGTTTACATGAGGAGGAGGAGGAGAACCATGTGTGCCACCTTGAGCTCCTTGGAGAAAAAGGTGAGATACAAAAGCAATCAATAAATCATAAATAAAGCTCACCATATGTTTCTTCCCTTCCTAGTTGTTAACCTGTGGCTGATACAGGAAAAGTAATTTGTTTCTAATCCACGATTACCTAACATCCTTTTCTTGGGTGGAAAAATGTGACAAAAGCTTTTTGAAAGCGCCACATTATTATCTGGATCACCTATTTGTTGCCATCCTCAATGCACTGTAATAGATTGGTGAGGCATGACTTCCTGGCATAGCAATTGTGCTGCCTCTCAGCATGTTTTGTCTCTGTTACTAATAATCACAGTCTTTGTGACCATTGCTACCATTTTTTGTTTGATGCTCAATCCTGTTACACTGCCTTCTCATTTTTCAGGGTTGCCTGAAGAGCCATTTGAGGATTTATTTGTTCGTTTTAAATTTGGGATTTCAGTTCCTGACTCTTTAGCATGGGTGCTACATCTAATTAATAATCTAATGGATATTTGTGGGTTGGGTGAGGCTGATCAGTATGAAAAATGCCCTGAAGTAATGCAGCTGATGTCCCTTGGTGTGTTCAAACAGAGACTTAGGTAGCCTCAGATGTTATCTTTTTCTACCAGAGCATATGCTATATAATGTATAAATGGCAGTCTTGCATTTCTGACTTCCCAATATGTAAATCACATTCTTGTAGACCAGGGATGGGGAACTTAAGGCCCTCCAGATGTAGTTTGATTCAAACTCCTGTCATCTCTATCTAGCAAAGCCAATTCAGGAATGGTAAGAGTTGTAGTATAGTAGCCTATGGGGGAGGCACAAATTTACTATTCCTATTGTGAATAAGAAAGAATTTTTTTTTTACCTGATTTACTTATTTTCTTAAATTTATATCCCACCTTTCTTCCATCATGGAACCCAAAAAAGGATACATGTGGTTCCCAGGTGATCTTCTGTCCAGGTGCAAGACACAGACTGACTTAGCTTCATCAAGGTGGTGGCCCCATGTGCCTTCAAGTACGGTAATACCTTGGGAACATCCCTTTACTTGTGTGGAGAGAGAGCAATGTATAGAGTGGGACTTAGTGTTCTGTAACTGTGGTATCTTAGGCATACCCGTTAGAAAAGATGGTCCCAGGAATACCTTCAACCTTAGAATCTGAAACTGGGGTGGCCAACTTCTGGGGGCTGAACCCTCCACAACAAAGTTGTTTGGAGAACCAGCCTTTCCCACTTCTATAACAGAATTGCTAGATTTAGTGTACAGTGGAGGGATGATCCAAGAGCAAAGGAACTTTGATTCCTATTCTAGCTTCCATACAGGCAGAGGTGCCTCTATTCTTCCCTTTCCTGTGAGCCTTGCTATTAACAGGGCTCTTGGAGTAGTGATCACATATGATGGAAGAAGCAGCCAAGCCACTTTTCCCTTTGGAGTTCCCTCTTTCGCACTCCAGGCCTAGTAGAGCAGTCAAGAACCAGTATGGTAATGGGTTGGAAGAGCCTGACAACAGCAGGTCTATGGCCATCAATTGGCTGTGTCCCTGCCTTAGGCGATGGGCTCTTGTCTGGATTCACTATGATGTATTTGTGCTGGGTCTCATTGGTCTTCCATAGCTTTAGTTTAATTTTAATGTCCTTGACAGCGAGAGAACCGTTATTCTATGAATTCTAACATTTATCTAGCAGTCATGGACAAATGATCACCAAATTGCTTGAGGCACTAGTGATTTCCCGGTTAATTGTTTTTACGATGGTGGAAGTTTACCTGTTGAATTTGCAGGAAGTTATTCTCTACCTTGGGCTCTTGTATCCAGTACTTAAGGCTGATATTCTGCCTAGCCACCCACAATCTGAATATCCTTTATTCTTCCCATAACCCCAAAGATACAGTGCTATCCTTCTCTAAGCTTCTTCCTGAACTACATGGAATGCTTTTTCATGAATAAACAATTCTGGGATGTTTTTGGTAAATCTACTTATGTGTGCCCTGATGACACATGCAAATGTGCAGTAGTACTATTAGCAGGCAGTATGCACTGGTCTTTACAAACCAGATTCTTGTAAAGAAACGCCACATTGTATGTTAGCATCTGAGCAAGACACCTGTGAGATCGCCCCAGACTCCCTCCTCCTTGGAGTAAATAATGGGGCTTTTTATTTAGCTATTAATTCCTGGTGGCACATATCTCACTGGCTGTCTGTTTAACTACCTTTATCTCTCCCTCCTCCTCGCTGTGTATGTGATATAGTTATAGATAAACAGATAGCCCCGTAGTAAATAACAGTTTTTTAAGAGACCTGAGGTATTGGTAACACAGTGACGCAGCTTTTGATTTGTCTTTCCACCGTGTGTATGTGTGTGTTCCCCCTTCTTCTTAAGGAAATGCTTTTAAATAAGGGATACTTCATCTATTAAAAAAATACACTTGTAGCAGCTGCTAAGCCCATCCATAAGCCTGCTTTGCGTTGTATTTGTGATGGGACTGACAGCGCATGGAGCAGCCTGATTATACCCAATTCCATTTTAGCAAGCCTGGCAATGTAATTTCACAGGGCGATCCGTGTTTGAATGTAATAGCAGCCTGTGCTAAGGTGTCAGAATATTAAAGGCGCTAATGGAAAAGCTCCCTGATACACAGGGGGGAGAGCATTACAGGAGACGTCGCAGATGGCTGGGCACTAAACTAATGGGGCAGGATCCAAGGAGGGTGGCGGAGGCAGGGGGGGAAATGAGAGATGGGAGTGCTTACGGGAATGTGGGCACCTGCTTCCCTCTTGCATGGAAATTAGAAAGTGTGTGTGTGTGTACGTATTTGCCTCTGCGTGTGTGATATAAAATAGAACTTGGCTTGAGAGCTCAGTGTTTTAAATGGTGACCCCCGTCTTAACACAGATTAAGTGAAAATGTGTGCATGCTGAGGGAAGGGAAGTATCAGGTTTAAACTGTGAAGGGGACAAAGAATATTGTGGCACCTTTAAGGAGTAACAGATTTTGGGGACCAGACTTCCCTTCATGCATGTAATGAAAGAGATCAATCTCCGGCTGACCAGTTTCCTTCTTGAGAAACAAAACCAGAGGCAGGCCTGGAAAACGTAAGGGAATTACAGTGCTGCTGCTCCACAGTGAGAACATTGTACCTGCCTCACTCCTCTGCTGCTGCTAAGAGCTAAGCCATGGTTTGGCTTAGCATTGCGCCTGAACCCCAGGTTGTGGTTTGTCTCATTCCAAATGAACTGCGTACCGTAAGCCAGGAACAAACCTTGGCTACAGCTCATTGTTTATTTGGAGCAAGACATACCATGAACTCAGTCTTGGACATAGCGTTAACCCAAAGTAGTGTGGTGACATTTAAGCCATAGTTTGACTAAATACATGCAAAAGTGGCTTAAGAGGCTTGTGACACCTTTAAGACTAATGGATTGTGGTGTAAGCTTTCATGAACTTGAGTTTATTCTATTTTACAGACTATGACTGCAGCAACAGTGGAATGAAAGCAATTGGCATGGAAGCATTCTTGTTTAGTGACTGTTGACAGCATGGGCTTGGTTTCTCAGGTCTCTGTCCTTTGTTTCTTTCATGCGTTTTTTATATCAAGCAGCACCCACTAGTATCAAATAATCTTTCTTAGTCTATATTATGAAGTGTGTGTGCTCGCGCATGTGCCATTGTGCCCCCTCACCTCTCTGTTAATTATAATTTGTGCTCAATGTTAGGAATTAAGTTTAGTTTATAATCCTGGACATACTACAGATTCCAGGTTCCTGGATTTTTCTACTAACTATAAAACTTTATAACACAAACATATTGAATATTAAATATGTGTGCATATGTAAATGAGGTACAACTTGCTGTACTTAGGGCTAGCCAGGGTATTCCCCCCCCTCACAATTATAACCTGCCTATTTTTCATCAAGAAACTCAAGGAAACTAACATGGTTTCCAAATGGTCAGCTATGTAGGCAAGGTTTCCTTAGCTTCACCACATTGGTGGCCTTATGTGCCTTCTGACCATCCCTTGGGGTGCACAACAGTAGCTGAGGCATGGATGCTGAAGTACCAAAATCAAACGCTAGCACATAATATTGCAGTCTTAACAACACAAACATTGGATTCTTCTTTTGAACCAAGGTGAATTGCAGCCAGAATGAGATGCTGTTTTAGGTGATACGTCTACTGATATTCATATGCCTTGCTAAATCATAGTGAAAACTTTGGTGTTGAATTGATGGCCCTGCACTACTGGTGATATTTCAGTGGCATTCGGTCCTGTGGCAGAGTACATGCTCAGTTTAAAACAATTCTACACTTTACACAGAATGAGGTAGTAGAGTCTGGAATGCCACCAGGCTACAGATAGGAGAACATTTTTTAATGCTTTCCCATGTAAAAACCTCCCTGCATGTAGTAACCTAGCGCATCAGGATTTGGGCCATACTGAACCTTCCTCCCTAAAGTTCCAGTTTTTTAGCTAATGTACACTCTGAAAGTGCACACTTGCCATCTATTCAGTGCCGTGTTAAAGAAGATGATGATGTGAAAAGAGAATTTGACATGTATGTCTCCAAACATATACCCACAGAAGCACATTAGCCAGAAGGTATCCTACCCAGGCCGAGAAAACTGACACCAATTTTTCTTTTTCAGATTACAGTTTTTCCCCATAATTTGAAATTCTTTGGCAACTAGAGATCTTGTGCAGGGGAGGTGGAGGGTATAAAAGAAAATAGAAGAAAATGCATGTAGCCACATGGATTAATAGGGAGGGACAGGCAAGTGTGCCCAGATTCTGTTGTGCTTTAAGAACTCTTAACAAAAAGTGGTGATGTGTAATAACATGTTTCTCTGCTGTTATAAATGATTTTAAATTTGTGTTTACAATGATTATGATGATGAAGAAGAAAGCAGGTGTTGTTCTGATGTAGACAAAAGCACAATACAGTGGTACCTCGGGTTAAGAACTTAATTTGTTCTGGAGGTCTGTTCTTAACCTGAAACTGTTCTTAACCTGAGGTACCACTTTAGCTAATGGGGCCTTCCGCTGCCGCTGCGCCGCCGCCACACAATTTCTGTTCTCATCCTGAAGCAAAGTTCTTAACTCGAGGTACTATTTCTGGGTTAGTGGAGTCTGTAACCTGAAGCGTCTGTAACCCCGAGGTACCACTGTATTTTGTTGCAGAAAGCTAGATTCTGCAAATAACAATTAAATTGCAATGTAACCAGTGTTCTAGATCGCTAACCAGACTCACATATTTTGTAGTGCCCTGAACCAGTTCTTAGACTCAGTGCATTAGTCCAGATTGTCGGCTAACTCTTAATAAGGAATGATTCAAATTCAATGAACTGTTGAGAACCCATAGACCTAGAGAGAATTCTCTTTGGAGTGTGTTTTGATCCGATGTATCGTCATGGTAGTGCCTAAATTACTTGACAGGGTGTCCCTTTTTAAGCAGCCCATCTTGTGAATAGAATTTGTAGCTCAGGCTAATGCACTTTTAGAATATTCCATGGAGCCTATTTACACCCTCAGGCCGACAGGGTTCTTAATATTTTAATGTAGCACTTTAATTGTAGGCTGTTAAAAGTATATGCTGTTCTGAGATACTGCAATTGTTTACTTTAATAGCACATATGGTAATTGAATTAATGACATATACATTAAAATTGGCATTTTCCAGGTAGGCACTTTTTATTTTTATTTTTAAAACAGATAAAAGACAATGCTGAACATTATTTTGGTTAAAATCCCAAACAACATATTGTTGTTGTTCTTTTTCAAAAATGGGTAAGTCTTAGCCCTGGAGTCAATCCCCTACCTCCCACTATGTAGAAAAGTTTTAAAACATGCCTCCAGAGCTCAGGAGAGAGATAAAGACTTTTTAAGCATTTTAGAATCTTAATTAATCCATTAGCCTCTTTATGCATGGTTAGTGGGTTGAAGGGATGACTCATAATTTTTAAGTACTTGATACTAGGAATGCTACAGGGGGATATTGAGGGGTGACCAAGTCAACCTGTGGTGAGTTGTCGTTTTCTATATAATACCTTTTCCCAGCCTTTCATATGAAATAGATGCTGCCGATGATTCCAGTTCTTTCTGGTGTGGCTGTATTCAGTGGCAGAGGAACCCTCTCTGGCACCCTGGGCGGGACGGCGAGGGGCAGGGCAAACTGCCCAGTGGCACACGTGCGACATCCGTACGGAGTGCGCATGTGCGGCATCCCGTATGGAGTGTGCATGCGCAGCAGTCTGTACAGGCACTGTGCGAGCGGTGCCCATACTGACTGCATGTGCCCTCAGCCGCTCTATAGCTGGGGGGAGGCAGGGGCCATCTTGTTCCCCCCAGAGTGGCACCCGGTGCGGACCGCCCCCTCCACCCACCACTTCATACGCCCCTGGCTGTATTAGTCTAACAGGTTGGGTCAATATGTTTTAGAGACTTTTTTTCTGACCCCAATACTCTGGGACAGGTATGCCCAGTGACAGAGGATGCTGAATCCACCAGTGCAGCAAGACATGTAAATTCAGGGTGCATGGGGTGGTTCTCCATCTCTTTCTACACCTTTTGTCCCACCTCACCCCAGTGTCCCTCTTTTTTAAGCAGGGTTATGCTGTGGAGGTAACACTCTGAGATCTCTGCCTTCCAGCTGTAAAACTGCAGGTTATATGATTGGAAGAGGAACAATGACAGTCTCACATACAGCTGCAGATCACAGGTTACATAGACTTGTGCTGTGGAAGCTGGCCGTGGGAAGTTCTTTGTCTTTCTCTTGGCTCTTTGAGCCTAGAAGGTAGAAGGAGATAGGCATGTTTGTATCTATTAATTTATTTTAAATCATTAATATACTGCTTAATATTTTTTAAAATCTCTAAAGTCTGAATGGTGCATTGCCATCGTGCAGCCCCATGCTCTTTAGTGGCTATATATGTGGTTCCATTCATGCATCTTTGGGAAGTCACCTGTTCATGTTGAGGCCTCCCCCCCCATCAGAGCAACCAAGTGGTTCTACCCCTCCCCCAATAATCACCATCAGTTTATTTATATACCATGTTTTTGCAGATGTTTCTGCTGAAAGTGGTTCACTGAAAATAGACAGTCTAAATACAGTAGTACAATAACCATAATACATATTTAAAGATATAGCACTATATCCTAACACTAACAATTCAACAATTAACACTTAATTTAAAAGATATCAAAATAAAATTAAGAGAACATAATATTTACCAATAAGAATGGGTAATTTTGGCATGGCATGGCATGGCATGCCAAGTGGAAACAGCCATCCTCTGATGGGAAACACAGTCTCTCTCTTTTATCAGAGTTCACCTGACAACAAAATTAATTCAATTACCGTATTTTTCTGTGTATAAGACTAGGTTTCCCCCCTGAAAAATAATGTCAAAAAATTGGGGGCGTCTTATACATGGATACATCTCCCCCCATTTTCTTAAACCGGAGTCCCCAAAATAGTGGGCATCTTATACATGGCGGCGTCTTATAGACAGGAAAATACGGCAATTAACACAGTACAAGTGGGAGGGTGGATTAACCCCTTCTCCCCCATGCTGCTTTCTGGATATAAATTCTCCCAATTGATATATGTGCCCTGTGGAGGAATTGGTACAGGCTCCTATGTGTTTCCACTTGGGCAAATGGCAGCTTCAGGGGGATTTAGAATGGTGTGAGAGAAATTTAACATTCCCTCAAGGGCTGTGGCCCCAATCCCCTCCCCATGGATGCTTTTTAGGCTTACAAAACAAAGCATGGGAGGGTACAGTCATGGAACTCCCACCATCTTGTTTAGTTTTGCCGTAGAAGAAAAGGCTCTGATATCTATTGACAGCTGGTATCTTTCCCCACCTGAGGAAGACCCAGCCATCATTTTGTCTCTTTACAGCAGCTGCTTTAGGGATTCTAGCTGGCCTGTGTTCTTGTTTCTGACCACCTCCACCTCCTCTGTCTGTTCCCCAGAACCTTCCCCTTCTGCTGGGTCATGCTCTGAATCTGGCAGGTCATATTCTGCTCAAATCCTGTCCCTTGAATCAGCAGGCATTTCCACCCAAAGGTATTCCTGCTGTTCTGTGTCTGTACCACGCTGAGTGTTTTGCATGCGTGCCCCACGCCTGCTTAGCATGAAGTGCACATTGGAAGGAAAGTAATTAAACATTAACTGTTTTAATAGTGTTTTGCTGTGGGTTTCTGTGTGTGTTTGGGGAGTTTCTGGGATGTTTCCAGGTACTTTCTTACCTAGGCATTTGAAAATAGCAGAGTGCCGCTTATTAGCAGCTGAGCGGAGGGATGTGGTGCACACTCATGTGCTCAGGAAGGCAAGGGGTGGATGGAGCTGGTGTCAGGGCAGCAATTGCTTATCATGCCTTATCTTGGAATATGAAACTGTATTGCATGACATCCAGAGGCAGGCTGAATAGATATGCCAATTCATCTCCAGCCTGGGCTTTGACAAGCTAGACTGCCCTTGTTGAAAGGCATCCGTCAAACGAGAGCTGCTGGCTGCTTTTTCCCTTTCTTAGACTTTCTCTCGCTCTCCTGCTCCAGCTCTTTTCCCCACCCCCCTTTTCCCCTCCCTTCCCAGCTTCCTCTTAAGCTTTTTCCACACAAAATTGAAAAGCTTTTGGAAATCAGAATAATACAGCTCCCCACAACTAATACCATTTTAAGTACCCCTCCCTCCCCCAAATAGAATTGATAAGGAGCCTAGTGTATGAAGGCATGTTTAGATAACATTGAGAATATTATAGTGAGTGAAGGGAAGAAGGGTCCCCCCCTTTTTTTCCCTCCCCCTCCTACGCCGTGTCTCTAAGCCGGGGAAGGCGACAGCACCCTGGCTAATACGAGTGTTTAATATTTGATGTGTTGGGATAAAGCAGGATCACCTTCGAATTGAATTGAGTGTCAGAATGAGAATCTATTACTGAAATTTTTGTGTGATTTGACAGCAAAGCAGACGATGTTATTCTTCACTAGTTACTGCAATCTTCTCTCCTACATCACTTAAATATTTTTTTCTTTGCTTGAGTAAACACACATTATCCTTTTTTTTATCCCTCTCTTCCTTTTTTCTGATCCTTTTTTTAAAATCAAACCTGCCTTCCTGGGTCTGATGGAGTTTATTGTTATTTCTTTATTTGTCCTATTAAATGGAATTTCTGATAGTTTAATCCTGCTTTTGTAAGTGATTTGAAAATACTCGAATAGTTGTGAATGTAGCAGCACCTCTGTTTAAAGTGCTTAAAAAGGAACATACTTGGTGTATGTAGAGCTGGGCATGGAAGGCTGTACATGCCTTTCTGACTGAGATGGGTAGGCTGTGTGAGAAATCTTGTTTATGTACAAAGTTTGCTAGCATCCTAGAGAGTGGGCAGAGAGGGCATTGTAGAATTTTCTTTTCAGCTGGCTTTGTTGCAAGGCTTATATTATACAGCCCCAGAGTTACCTGAACATGGGAATCTTGATGATTGGAATTGTTACTTGGATGTACTTAGTGCCTTCTTAGCTACATTATTTATTGGAGAATGGGTTGATGAGCCCCATACACCAAACCTCTGAGCTGCTGATTCTTTTTAAGACATTTCTTTGTTTGCAACCAGATTTTTCAGTTTGTGCAGTAGGGAATGTTTCTCACAAGAGCAGAACCTTAAGGGTCCTAACCTGGGATCACTCTCTTTGAAAGATGTGAGAAATTTAGAATAAAGGGCATTAAATGAAGTACCGGTAATTACCGTTTAAGTGAAAATGTACACATATCTTTGAAGTGTTCTAGCTGCTTGATTTCTTGTGTACGCTGTTCTCTTCCATTCAGAATGTTTTACTTGTTTTATATTTGTAATAGTTCGATCTGTTTTTATAAATGTTTACTGTATTATGTTGTTGTATCATTTCCTAAGACCTTATGTTGAAAGGCAGGTAAGAAATCTTATAAATAAATATACATACACATGTCAAAATAAAAGACCTGTGCCATTGTGTTGATGATACTACTTAAATGGTTGTTTTTGAGGCATTAAGCAAAGATGATTAGTTGTAAGAAAAATCTACAGACCTTTCCACAATCATTTGCATGATCTAAATGCTCATGCCATATCCTTTGTCTTTGTAATGAAGCTCCCACTTCATAACACTAAGTCATATGGTTGTAGGTTTGAACAAGTGCCTGATGGCCAGCCTGGCCCATCCTCATCCATTGAGGTGTGACCTAATATATCCCTAACACAGTGCTAGCCATACATTTTCAGATTTAAGACTACAGCAAAGTGAACTTCTTCCATGTTTTTTCCCATTGTACTATGTTCAGCTGTTCTTCTCAATTATCACACTTGCATACAGTTTCTAGTTCAGAGCAAGGTCTTGGAGACTATGCTCAAAGTCCCTTGTATGTGTCTGCAGTTCCCAAGAAAAATTTACCACCTAAACAGTAGCAGATGGCATGATAGGGTCATGGTGCTTCCCTAACCTCCCAACAGCTGAGTTGCTGCGTTTATTGGGAGGATAGAGTGAGGTTGGTGTGATGCAAATGCACCAAGGAGCCAACACAGCACTCCTGCTGGTGTTTGCACCACGTGTCTTAGTCATGCTGGCCACATGACCCGGAAGCTGTCTGCGGACAAACGCCAGCTCCCTCGGCCTATAGAGCGAGATGAGCGCCACAACCCCAGAGTCGTCCACGACTGGACCTAACCTTCTAACTACCTTGCCTCTCCTCTCTCTTCCTAGTAAGCAGCAGCAACCCAGCTGTTGGGTGGTCAGGTGAGTGCCATTGTCCCACCATGCAGTCTGCTACTGCACCTGAAGTGTCCTTGGAACCAGTTTGCTTCTCTTTGCAGGTCCTGTTGTTTGCCATGTGGCCTCTTCTCAACTGGAAGTTCTAAGCTTCTTTAGAAGACTGCATAGATACATTTTGTTTATGACTGATTTGAAGGAATTTTCTTCCAAAACATATTGGCTAGCAATTTCCCAAGAAAGTGGAAGTTGCCTTCCTCTGTTTCAATTATGGGCTATTAATTTCCTGCAGCTGTTTGCTTTACATGCACTTTTAATTAGCCAACTCTTTGATTGTGTCATGCTGTGCTCTAAGTATCGTGTGTGATGATGGTTGGGAGAGTGCTTGCCCTACTTTGCAATAGGACAGAGGACATGCTGCTTTTGGGTACCTTTCATTGAACTGAGTGTTGAATAAATTCAACAATGCACTTCATTATAGAAGGCAAAGGGAGAGAAAATGTGGATCGACCCCCTGTCCAGATTAGAAATGTGATGGAGATGATAGGGAGCTGTAGTACTAGGAGGCAAAGTTGTGGGGGAGGGCTAGACAACTAAATGGTGATGAGAATTTGATGTTGTTTGCATCTTGAGCTCTTTTATTTTGAATAAATCAGTCTGGCTCCTGGTTGTTTTTTCTTGCTGTCACATGGATTAGAATTACCACGTCACATGCTAAGCTGTTTTTGGAAGAGTGGTGAAAAGGCTATGATTTCCATGAGTCAAGACACCTAGTCTGTCTTGCACCCATTTTTTTTCCAGTTTACCACAGAAAATTAGATTTGAGCTCTCACTCCCACTCTGCTGGATTGGGTCCAAATTGTTCAAATATTGTAAATAGCATGAACAGTAGACTATATCCTTAACAGGTCACTTGTAAAGAAAATTGGAAGCATACCTGAAATGTGCAGATATGTCTTTTGTAAATAGTCTTGTCAACATCATACAAGATTTGGGGAGAATGCAGATAACATGCACTCACTGTTGTGGGTGTGAATAAAGGGTTTCCATTGAAAATGAAATGCCTGTTCCTTAGGCAAGTCAAAAGGCACACTGGACATAAGATTCAGTTTGAAATGTATTTGCAGCTGGGCTGTCTTATGAAGGGCTGGGTGCCAAACCCAGATACTCATTTTGTAGAGTGCCGAATCCTTCCTGTGCCTCAATTTTTCTCTGTGTCTGCCCCTATGATGGGGCTTTCACTAATAGGAAGGCTTGGTTTGCATTTGGTGGGGTTATGCTGCCTCCCAGAGCTGTTGAGAAAATATTGGACAATGCCTAATATTTGTGCAGAGGAACTTTCCTGATGGCATGTGCACGGACATATTAACTAACATCTCCATTTCTGGACAGTGGGCACACTTTGGAAGAAGGAATGAAAGAACTGTAGCATGCAAATGTACAATAGTCACAAGTGTCCTTTGGAGAGAGTATTGTACCCAGGAAAATATCCCCTTAGCTAACCTGGAGATTCTGCTACATCCTAATAGGATTGTACAATGGATAAATGAGTTCATAAAATAAAGAGGTCCTGTTAAAATCTAATATTAATGGAGGTGTTTACATGACAATAAAAATAGAATCAAGAGAGACCCGTGTTGTGCTTGCACTTCTCCACTCCCATGTGCAAGTGGAGGCCATACCAGACTATTTCCCCTTTTATGTTTTTAAGCCTTTCCTGTGGGCTGGTAGCATTAATTTAAATAGGGCTCCAGGAAATATATAGAAATCTAGTATATTTTGAAATTTGCAGTAAAATCATGAGATCTATTTCTCTAAAGCTGAAATTCCTTTCATTATTAATGGCTGTGGGTGAAACTAAGCAAACTACAGATACTGGGGTGTGCCTGTTCCTTTCTGTGCCTCCCTGCCCCAGTCCTTTTCTGAAGCCTGGATGATGAATAGTTAGTTGGGTTATTTGACTCTGTCTCTCCTCCACTCACAGTACATGGGATTTCCTGTTACGGGATGTGTACCCGGAGAGAGCGCTTTCTTTTTACATCTCCCCCTTTCATCCGTCTTGCCCCTTAGATGGTCTGGGAAGCCCCAGTGGCAGCCGCTGTGAAGCCCTTTCCATCCTGCTTTAATAGAGGCTTTAACAGTCAGAAGAAGAACTTTCCTGTTTAAAGATTAAACGTTGTGTTTAAATATTAAACAGCCATGCTCCTGTCTCCTGATTGCTTGGCCGCTGCCAGCAGGCGGCTCAGAATTGCCCATTTTAATTAAAAACTTTATTTTCAAATACAATTCACTGGTCACACATCTCCGCGCGCAGCTCCTGCCTCCCCTCCCTGTTTTCTACTCGGCGCAGACTGGGGCAGCATCCCCTTCTCAAGTGGCATGTTTTGCTTTCTGTCTCTCATTCTTAGCTCCTTCGTTTCCGTCTGCCTGTACCAAAGTGACAGCCTATGTGAGGCCCCAAGTGTGAGTGGCTTCGTCAAGGGCTGATCAATGCCCCTGGCACTTCCTTCCAAAACCCCAGGAAAAACAATTAAAACCCAATCGATCCTGCAGGCAGCTGTGAATATGCATAAGGGCACACTTGACCTTCAGTGCTCAGGCCACCTTCCATGCTGCCTCTTTAACAAGTTTGCTCAGGTATTCCTGCCGTTCTCAACGACCTTGATGAGCAAAGCAGAATGTGATGCAAAGAAAAGCCCAGTTGTGGTCCTGATCCTGACTTTGGGGCTCAGATGTAAGCCTTAGAAGACTGGCTCTTCCATATAAGCTGATAGACCTAGAGAATGTGAAGTGGGGCTGTATTGTACATGCTTTATCTATATGAGGATCCAGGCCCAACAGCCAGCAATTCCTGTTATGGAACCTGGGGGAAAATCTTGACCTAGAGCCTCAATGAGCTGCTATCAACAGGCTTTGACACCCTCTGGTGTCAGCCTGGATTTTGTTTAGGTGACAATTTCTGTTCATTAAGGTTCAGGGTCATTTAATGCGCTTGTTTCTTAGGCCACATGTGTGAATATGCACACACGTGTGTAGGACACAACTGAACAAGGTGTTAGAATCCTGAGGTGGCAGAGGGTACTTGCAGTATGTCAAGCCACAATTAGGAGATTCAGTTTTTGAATGCTCTTCCATGTGAACAAAAGCACCTCTTCATTTAACTAAAGGAACTAGCACATCAGGGAAAACTACTTTTCCTGATTTGCTACTTTTCCGCTTGCAGGGAGGTGGTGCTTTTACACAGATCACATTTTTGAATGCTCCCCTGTCTACAACTTAAAGTGGGATAGTCCATTTTACCTCTTCATTACTGCATTATTCTATGCAATGTAGAGATGAGGCTTCCATTTCAGATTAGCACAATTTCCTATACATCATATTTATACCACATCTTTTTTCATATGATGCAATTAGTCCAGCAAAGTATGGATGCACCCATGCCATACAGAGAGCGAGGCAATTTGCCTTTATGTGTAGGAAGAAGTATTATTATAAAACAACTATATGATCATTTGTGAAGAACATGCATGAAGGAAACATGCAGTGAAATAGACACTTGTATTCTTTATAGTGTATACATTTTGTGTGTGATATTCCATACACAGAAGTATGCAGAACTATATAAGCAAAGTGTAATGTGTGAAGTGCTTCTGAGTCTCAAATTCTTGGTAACTTTTGCACAGTACTTAGCAAGTGGAGCCTAATTTTGCTGGCTGCTTCTTGGATGAGGCTGAGAGAGTTCTACCATTTCACCTTCTTGGCTAAGCTTTCTGCCCCTTTGTTGAAGATTACATTTTCCAATGTATCTTCCACTAACTTGCTTGCACAACTTTCCTTTCTGGCACCTTCCAAATATAAGTTAAAGCCAGGAGGGGGCACCACTGTGCCTATTTAAAAAGAGCTGAGCTGCTTTTCCCTCCTGGTATTATGGTGGAACAGCTCCCCGCATCCAAATAATAAAAAAGAGAAGTTTCTTGCTGCATGGCAGGGGATGGAGGGATGAAGTACAGCTCAACAGAAGAGGAAGAAAACCAGAAGTTCAGTCTCCCTTGTGGGTAATAGACCAGATCCTGGGCCAGAGTGATTTGAATGAGTAATAAAGATATCAGTGCGTATTTGTCAAAGGCGAAGGAAACCTCTCTATTGTGTACACAGGGATGTAATTTCAGTGAATTATGCATAGACTTAATTAGGAGTTTTAATTGCTAATCATCTCCCAATAGGATTAGCAGTGTTGTCTATTAATTACCTGTGGAGCCCCTGTGTTTTGCTAAGGCAGGAGTAACAAAGCAGCATAAATGGCTACATACGTGGCAATAAATTAACTACCCAAAACCCTGTGATGGAACTCCAGGGACATCTCAGCAGTGGCACTGATTGGTGGGGAGGGGCCTTAAATACACTGGCTTTGAAAGAGAGAGTTTGCTAGTCAGGAGAGCTGTAGGTGGTACAGCAGGAGTCTCCTAGCTCTGTATCTGTGTGGCTATTGGGACTGTAAATGCTTTCCTTGGGGTGTTCACTCCTTGCTTCCCTTGCAGTGACTGCCTCATAAAGGATGCTTTTCCAAAAACTTCTGTGAGTAGAATACTTGAGTGCCAAAGCAGTCAGCTTTGCATGCCCTTAAAATGGGAATAAGATAATTAGAAATGATCTGCTAGATCAGACCAAGAACCTATCAAAGCCAGCATCTTAGTAAGGATCTGCCCCACCCAATAAGGGCTGACTTCTGTGTTTCTGACTCACTGCTGGGCTTATTTGTAAGGGGTCACCACCAGCGGCTAGTCATCAAAGGGATGACACCAAATGGAGGTTCGCCTTCAGGGGAGCCACTAGGAGGGTGATAAATGGGCAAGGGTCACTTTAGCCATATTTAATAATTGTACTGAGACAGTTTTATTTTTATTTTATTTTGTGTGTGTGTTTTTTTAACTGGTCAGTAGTCTAGATGATATTAATAGTGACCTTCCAGAGGACTCTGGGAAGTCCCCTAGAAGTCATGAGTCTTCCCACACTGTATGCCTTCCAAGGTATCCTGCCTCTAAACATTGAGATTCCACTTAGCTACCATGACAAATAGCTTTTGATAGACCTGTTCTCCCACTGAATTTATCTAGTCCTTTTTAAAAGCCATGTATGGTAGTGGCCATTGCTACATACGATGCCAGTAAATTGCCTAAGGTAGTTTTGTTTTAGGTGAAATAGTACTTCGTTTTGTCTGCTCTGAATCTACTGCTGATCAATTTCATTTGGCAACCCTGAGTCCTAATATTAAGAGAGAAAGAGAAAAATCTCTATCCATCCTCTCTGTGTCATTAGTAATCTTATAAAGCTCCTATCATGGCTCCCTTCAGTTGTCCTTTTTCTGAACTAAAAAGCTCCAAAGGCTTTACTAATAGAGAATGTGCTCCAGCACTTGATCATTTTTGTTGCAGTTTTTTCTGTGTTTTTCAGATGGGATGTACAGAACTCTACACATTCCATCTGGATGTGTAGAGTTCTCCACTCTGCACTGCATGTGGAGTTGGAGTTTTCAGTGAACTGTGTACAGTGGAGGTTAATTTTGTTGCCATCCGTCTGTCTTGCAAGAGTGGGCCATTGGGGATTAAGTCAAGCTATTGGAGAGTTACAGGACCTACTGTGGCTGTAGAGACCAATAAGGGAGAGACATATTTTACTGCAGCTGGGGCAGATGAAGGCTTCCACCATGACATTTCTTGTCTCTGTGCTCATCCCAGCAGTCATTCCTCCTCTGGTCACTGCTGTGGATATGCAACCTGACGGATTGCTTCCAAGCACTGTGGTCATCTACAAGGAATTGCCACATGGTGGGGTTAATGTTGCTAGCTTTCATGTCACATTTGGAGACATCTTTATTATGCAGTGGTGGTCTGCCACCAGGCCTAGTGCCCAAAGCCAGCTCCCCATAGAGCACATCAAGCTCTGTCACTGCTTGACAGGGGGCAGAATTGTACACTAAGGCTTGTTCTTCTGTGTGTTCAGCAGTCCTAGGCTAAGAAATCTTAAGTTCCCAGATAGTACCTTGGACCCCTTTTGTAAGGGAATCAGTGTTACCAGAAGATTTGAGGATACCAAATGTAAGGAGGTTGATTTTAATGATGTTGCACTCTTTGTTCGCTTTTATTTTGATCTAAAGTTTCTCTGAAGGCTTAGAAAAAGCCAATAGAAGAAAATGAAATACAGTACATACTATGCTGAAAGATATCTGAAAGCAAATATTAAATGAAATTGGTCCCTCTGTGTCCCTCTTAGAAAAATGTAATTCTCTGCATATCAGAAAGGTGGATATTGTGCGTATTTGGGCACCAGCAGATAGAGGAGCATTTTAAACTAGTGTGAGACCGTTTTGTATTAGATGAAGATTCCCCAGTGAGTAATTTTCAAACACTTAACAGTATAGTAGGTATGGGTTCCCCCACAAGCTGATCCAGTAAATACTTTAGTGATTACAGGAGCAAAGTTGGGCTTGATTCCCCCCCCCCCCCTTCCAGTGTAACAGTCCTCAGACACTACCGTGGCTGTTATCTTCTCCAAGTTGTGGTTAGCCAGGTAAGGAAAAGGATAGCTGCTAACTCTGTTAAGATCCCTGTTCTGCCTATTTCTGGGGTAGCTGAGATAAAGTGGACCTGGCGGTGATATATTCAGTGGATTGACATGATCTTGTCTGGGAACAATGGCTCACATGGCAGCCCAGCACTTAAGTATAGCTAAGCCTTGCACCATTAATATCTCACAATGACACAGCTTCTGTAATACCTTGTGATGGAGAAGTTATGCTGCTGTCAGATCATAATTATTGTGGTGTTTTAAGGCCCTGAGGCTTTGTGCAGCTGTTAGTGCACTTTTCCACATTGCACACTTAAATTTGCTCATTTCTTTTATACCTTGTCCCTCTGCGAACTAGTCTAGGATCCTCTTCCATCAAGTTTGTTCCAGTAAGGTGTTTCCCTTGCTCCAGATAAACCCTGGGTATTCAAGCTTCTGCTCATGAACAAATATACCTTTATAATTATTGTAGGGTTAGCTGAAATATAGCCTTGGAGCAGCACATGGTTCCCAAGCTATTCAAGTATAGCACCTTGACAGTTCAGTGATGTGAACAGTGAATGCCTTGCCTTGTGGTCTAATATGTGCTAGAAGTGCTGTTGACAATCGCTGCATGATGAGACAGAGTGAGTTGGAAAGAGCAGATGGCAAACAGCAGTGTTATCTCCTGGGCCTCAAAGAAGGGACTCTTGGAATCTCAGTTCAGGAATGAAGGAAGGAACAGTGGCTGCCAAGAGCCAGTTACCCAAACTAAATTGCACCCGTGCACTTGCACAAGCTGGTTGAGAGTCAAAATGGAGCCCTAAATGGAACTCTACTCACAAGTTGTTATGCTGGACCCTTCTTTCCAAAAGAACATTGTCCCTGTCATCTATTAATTAGAAACTTTGCCTTAACGAATACCTGGAAAAATAACGAGCATTTGGTTTAAACCTTATTTTCTTTAACAGTATTTAGCTGAGGACATGATCAGTTTCCTCACCCAACTGCTTAGATTCATATTATAGCACTAAGCATTGTTTATTTTTAGGCATAATTAAACTTAGAATAGCTGAGCCAAAAATAATATCTTTATAACAAAAACCTGCAATCTCTAAAGTTGTTTGAGGGATTCAAGCAAATAGAAAAATAACTGTTGCTTAACTAATGCATTCAAATATCTCCTTAAATATGTTAAGCTCAAGGCAGAGCGCGGCAGCGGCGGGGGGGGGGGGGGGGAATGACTGATGACGAGTTCCAGAGTTTATTGTCCTTACTATGTTTCTATCCAACCTTCTTCAAAGTGGTTACAGTGCATAGTATGGAGTGGTCTCTCAACTTAGCTGTTGAAATGGAAATCCACATAGCATCTTTGGATAACTCTTGTAGACTGCAATACAAAAGTAATCGGGTTCGGACAGAGCTGCAAGTCCCTAAACATTATGGCTAGAGATCAAACATATAGGAGCATCAGAAAGAGTGCAAAGTTTCCTCAGCCTGGTGCCCTTCAGATATACTGGACTGCAGCTCCCATAATCCCTGACCATTGCTCATGCTTGCTGGGGCTGGTGGGAGTTGCAGTCCATGACATTTGGAAGGCATCAGGTTGAGAAAGGCTGGCTTTAGAGGCTCCGGGGCAGAATCCCTTTCTATTGGTAGAACATCAATTACATTGTTTAGTCAGAAACGTTTGTGGGTGCCTTTGGGATCTAGGACTAACAATGTCATAGTTGGAGTCAAAAGCTTGTTCTCATTATTGGAAAACAAATAATTGGGGTTTCTTCTAGGTGGCTTCCACTAGCAGGCAAATTCTCTCTCCCAGCTCCCCACCCAATTTAATAATGTACTTTAGAACCTAACCTGATTATATTTTGATTAGTAAAATTTCACATGGTGGTAAATTAATAAGAAAAAGGCTTTCATCTGTCTCTGGAGCAGAAGGAATGAGGTGACACAGGAGGTATGTCAGATAGACTCTGAGGTTTAATTTTAAAATGTGTGTTGCCCTCATGGTGCAGAGAAAAATCTGAAAAGATGCAAGAGTGACTGATAAAGATTTCAGAGGGTTCTGAGAGGGATACTCAGTGCAGCTTAGGGGAATGTCGTATTTAATCTTTGCATACCTCGTCACCTGCTTTATGCGTTTGCTTTTTTTTTTCTATGACTGTTGCTTGGCATTATATTTTTCCACTTTCCTGTTGGCATCTGCTAAGGCTGGAGTACTTTAATCAGTGTGGGTGGCACAGTTCTGAATGAGTTATTGGCAATGTTGCTGATGGTAAATGGTGTTTATGTACAACAAATCAAATCTGATTGATTTATTAGTGGAAATGGTCAATGAAAATTTGCTTAATTCAATTTTCAACATTCTGTTTGCAGAAAATGTGGAGAACTTGGCATTTTGTGTTGTGGGACCTAGAATAAACTAAGACAGCAAGTCAACAATATCTCCACTAAAACAGATTTAAGTTGCGAGAGATAGAAGGAAAGCTTGAGACAAGAGAGTAAGAATTTATATTTGCAGAATTATGTGGAGATGGAAAGCCCAAAGTAAAAGCACTGGGCAGATCATATTGTGTGTTCTGACTGAGTAATCAGCCAAATATCAGCAAGAGAGGGCCTAAAGGTACTATGTAACTTTTTACAATGCTTCAGTAGGGTCTGGCCTTGTGATACTCAGCCATCCTCTTGTTGTACAATTATCTAAAATGTCTTTTTCCTTTTTCTTTTGCAGGCATACAGCTTTGCCATGGGGAGCTGGCCAAAGAATGGACTCTTAGACATGAACAAAGGCCTGAACCTACAGCACATAGGAAGGCCTCACAGTGGGATAGGTCAGTAGCATGACTTCCTTCTCTCACTCCAGTCCAGGTGTATTTTTCTCTGTTTGTGGAATAGTGTATAGTGGCAGGCTCATCTGCAGTTCCCAAGGATGTGTGGCTCTCTTATCTGTGGAAGGCAGCTTATCACTGTCTTTGGTGTGGCAAAAACTTGAGCATATAGGTTAGGGCTGCCACTACCTCTGGAATACAAAAGGATGCTGGATCCCGAAGGAGCTGGTAGTAGAGAAATAAGCATGCTCCGCTTTGATATCGTTTATCTTTTGTCAGTCTAGCATCCAGATCCATTACCTCTATATATGTTTCTAAGCCACTTGACACTTGCTGCTGCATTTGAGTGGCAACGGTGAACATGATGCCTCAGAAGTGCAATGCCTTTGTCTTCCTTCCCCCATAGTGGGGCTTTGCCAGATCATCATGGTAGGGTCCTTCCTGAGGTCATGCCAAACCACCCCTCACTTGGCCACTGATTTTAGAATCCATTTTTCTATTCAAGTGTGTGTGTTTTAGCCATGATCATCCCACCTTCTGGATCCAACAAGTTTTGGAGAGCTGGCTGTTTGTCAGTCCTGCTAGCATACATCTAGGAGAGTATATACTGTACTTCTCTTCAGCTTTTGCTGTACTTCTCTGAGCTTTTGCCCAAAAGTCCTAAAATCTCTAATGTGACAGTCCTAGCTTGTATGGCCCAATATATATCTGTGTGCTTCATTGTCCTGTTCGCGGGAGAATTACAATACGGTTTGTTCTTTAGGGACCTGTGTGTCGTGCCAGTCCAGGAAAATATGAAAAGCTCTCAGATTGAGGGATATTGATACAACCTGTTCATTGTTTCCTGTTCTTTATGTAAAACCCTTCAAATGTCTGACCTTTTAATCCAACTAGTTGCATTTCTCCTTTCCTTTGCCCCTGCCTAGGCGTGTCCACCTCTGTCTGCTTCTTGCTGTTGTGCATTTACATTTTCTAGGGTGAGAGACTTATGTGAGAAAGTTACCCACCACCCGAGCCTGGAGGAAGCTGTTTAATATTGTTTCAAGATCCTAACCACTAAACTACCAAATCAATATGAGTTAAGGAGATGAATTATTTAAAGCTTACCAGCTTTTAATTAGCAAGCTCCTTTTGAACTATGGATCTGGTTGCTTCAGTGATAGGATGTAGCATTGAAATTTTGCTTCTGTGCCTGAGTGTAAATTCATTTCAGCAATATATGTATGCTGTAGGAAAAGCCCACAAATTGGGCTGGAGGGGGAGCCTGATGCAAAACCTGTTTCACGTTGTTGCTAGGGACCCCTTAGAACCATTCATCTCCTCTCTGTGTTTTATAGGAGTGTTTATAGTGTCTCCTCTTACCACACTAAAGCAACAAACATCCCTAGAATATAATCTGTCACTTCCTTTAATTACCTTGTACATTTATCGGACTGTCATTAGTTGGCTTTGCCCTGCTGGATAGCAGTGCACAATAGTGGTTTATTTTCCCCAATCTTCTTGACTGACTTTTCTTTCCAGGGGCTCTTGCTTCTTCATTTCAGTTAAACAGCCTTGAGGTGGGAGCACATGCTGCTACTGCTGCTGCTTTTGGTGTGATGCACTTGCATGCCATCTGAGGTTGTAGCGCTGAGGTTAAACACTGCGCCATATCTGCTCTGAGCCCAGCAGTTAGCCCTTGAGTAAGGTTGTCGAGCCTGACTTCTCATTTTAACAAGGGAAGTTTTCCTTCTCACTGTAGTATTGTGCCAAGTATGTCTCCCTGCTCTCCCAAACATACTCCATTTTGCAAACAATGGTAAAGCAGCTTTCGGAGTTGTGATTCGTTCAAGCTTGTCGTGGCTCTTTTACAATTTGTGTAGACCCTAACAATGTGTGTCAAGTGTAGTTTTAAAATTAATAAATATTTTCCATTACTGGAAGACAGTAATGTGTTTTTTTTCTCTGGACCTATTCAGTAACTATTGCACATTTATATAGAAAAATATTCCTAAAATATGTGATTTCCGAATGCTTGACAGTGACTTTAGTAAGTGTTACTTGCCATAAACGGTGTAATGTCATGTGAGTTTGGTCTAGAACATTTCGGTTAAAAAGCAAGCACTTCAGTTGGGGAGGCCAGGAGCCCCGACAGGGTGCAGAAATAGTGAGAGAGGGGTTGACTGGCAGGTAGAGTAGTCTCACTAGAGATGAAGCAAACTTCAAATCAGATTTTCTGATGAGATTCAGCTCTGTTGTTCTTCTTCATCACATCAAGGAGCAGCAGCACATTCTGGGCTGGATGAATGCTAGACTGAATCTAGACAACAGGTGTGATGGTTGGCAGTCTGTTGTAGGGGAGGATCACATGTTCTGGATGCAATCGCTCACTTTCTTCCTCTGATACAGTGGCTGAGGGAGCCTGGGAGACATACCTGTCCTCACTCTGCTCCATTCTTTGGTAACCTCTCAGATAAAGTATTGTAATGTTCAGTCTACACAGGACTGTCTTTGACAATGATTTGGAAACTCTTATCACGCACAGAATTCTTTGGTGAGCTTTCTGAGAAATGGGCACAGAGAATATATTAAGGCAATTCTTCCTCAGTTTCTTGGCTGCAAATTATCTTTCAGGCCTGATTTTAAGTGGTGGCTGTAAAAGCCCAAATGGTTTGTGCCTAGCATATCTTGGGGAGCAGCTTCTCCCATACAAGTCATCTCAAGCTTTATTGCTTCTGGCTGTGCATGGTTTACTTAGCATCCCTGTAGTGGCATGGAGTTCCTTTGCTTTCCCTTCCTGTGGTAAAGGGTCGAAGAAGGACCCTGCAGTTATAGTTGTATGCTGGCCTCTAGGCCGAGTTGCCATGAAGTAGCAGTTTTGTTTGTTTGGTTTTTGCTTTACACACCCTACAATGGAGTGGGCTGAGATCTGAGGGAGCCTCTTCGCCTTCATTGTTCAGCAAGTGCTGAACACTGGTTAGACAACTCTGCTGATGATTTGCCAAGGACTACCTGTTTTCCTTCCTTTCTGTCTTGACTTCCTTCCCAGCAAACCCCTAGTTAGTGCATATGCAGTAGCCTAATCTACTCATTGCTGCATGAATCAAAAAGCTAGCACCCATGAACTGACTATGGGGCTGTTTGGAGTGTGGGAAGGAATTGAGAACTGCATGTGTGCACACATATACCCTAGCATGCAGAGCAGTTTTGGAAATCGAATGTAGATGCTTTACAAGCTGCCCAACCAAAGCATGTAGTGCAAATGGCAGCCTGATTACACTGCCCTGGCTATGCACAGGCCATCTCCCTTAACTCACGAAAGCCTCATGGGAAAGCCTACCTATTTGAAAGGGTCAACCACCAATATGGTGTGAAGTGCAGGTGATGCATCTGTATCTTTCTGGCTTCCCCTCTCTCTTTTCATTTACTGATTGGAAATCTAGGAAGGTTAGGGTGTTATATTGTTCCTGATCCTGAGCATTAATTAGGCCTGCAGAAGAAGAAGAGGGATTGCGTGTTTTTAACAGGGAGGTTAATGGGATGCTCACAGAGTAGACAGTTTTAATGAGCTTCAACTTGCTGTGCAGTGAGTTTACTCTTTGTGTTAAAAGGGTCATCCTGCAGTAGCTTGATGTGGATTGTCTCCTGGCCCCCAGTGTCAGAGGGGAGCATCTGTCATAGTCCAGGCAGGGCGCATTCACTTAGTGACAAGATTCTAATTAACTCCCACCAAGCTGGCCACCCGCCTGCCCCATGGGGAGCTGCCATGGTGCAGCCTCTTATCTTTACAAACTCCTCATTCTGTATATAGAGTTTGTGTTTGGAGAGACACAGGCAGGCTTTCATGTCTAATGTAAAAGGACAGGTATGATTGTGCCTGTGTGGGTGTGTTCATGCACTTGCTGTGTGTGCCAGCAAGCTGGGGCTGTTTACTATAGGAATGACATATCTTGTCATGCAATGTTCTTTGTTCTGGAAGCTAGTACGTTGGGCTGCCCTTAAACCACCCCCAACAGATTGCAGTCCATCCTCTGCTTGAAGATTTTAGGATTAATTAGTTTCATTGTTGAACTGCTCACAGATTGTAGAATTGTAAGGTACCTTGAGGGTCATCTAGTCCAACCCCTGCAATGTTCTCAACTAGATCATCCATGACAGATGGCCATCCAACCTCTGCTGAGAAACCTCCAAGGAAGGAGAGCCCACTACCACACATAGGTGTCCATTCCACTGCCGAACAGCTCTTACTGTCTGAAAGTTATTCTTGATGTTTAGTCAGAATCTCCTTTATTGTAACTTGAAGCCATTAGTTTGGGTCCTAGCCTCTGGAGCAGGAGAAAATAAGCTTGCTACATGTGACAACCCATTAGATATTTGAAAATTGCTATTATGCCTCCTCACAATCTCCACTCAACTGCTTTGATCAGTGGAATTGGCACTACTACAGCTACCACATAATGCCTCTTCCGCATTTGTAAGAACTCTTATCATTTAGTTTGGCAACAGCTGCACTTTGGAACTCCCTGCCTATTGAGATCAATCAGGTGCCTTCACCGTATTCTTTTTGGTATAAACATTCTTGTTTATACAAGCCCGCCCATATGTTTAGAAAGTTGAAGTAATTAAATCTGTTTTAGTATTTTAATTTTTGTATGTTTTAAGGTATGGTTGTGAATTTTCTCTGTTTTATTGTTTTATCTGTTTGTAAACTGCTTTGGGGTGGGCCCCCCACATCAAGCAGTGTATAAATTGTAATTAATAAATAAACAGCGGAGTTTGCCCCACAGCAGATACCAAGGTAGGGCCCCATTACTACTAATTCCTCCTTTCCTGAAACATCTGTAATGTGTTGCTTATCACATTGCTGTGGAGTCTGTAGCAAACTTCATCACTGTATTATTTTTGCTAATTTCCCAATTCATTCTACCCATATAATCTCCATAGACCCACTGTATTCACTTTCTTGCTTTTCTGTGCAGGTGCAGACACAAACTGCTACTCCCCCTCCCTTTTGGTTGTGTCGGTCCTCTTTTAACAAGCTGTATCTTTCAGTTGCTACATCTCAGTCATGGGAGTCATCCCACTAAGTCCTATTAATACCTATTGTCGTAGTTCCCTTGCTTTACAAGCAGTTCAAGCTCATCTTGTTTATTTCCTACTACTGCTGTGTGCAGTAGTGTATAGACATAAAAAACCTTAAATAATCTGCTGCAATGTGTCTCCTGCTGTTTTATTGTGTGTTTTGCTATACACCCAGATCGGCCATCTCCTCCTGCAGTTTCTCCTATAATATATAAATCTCTTTCTCTAATGCTTACCTTTATATTGAATATTTGCAGCCGTCCCTTCATCAGTAGTGGTACCAGGATGGGGTACTTAACTTCAGGCTTTAGTTTAAAACCTTCCTGATCAGGTTTACCTGCTACTTTCCAGTAGTCCTTTACTGAGGAAAATTAAGCTGGTGACCCTAAAAACCAACCTTTCTTCTCAACAGCATTTGCGTTGCTAGTTATTCACCTGATGTATTCATCCCCCCCACTCTTTGTGTCATCTGCCTTTTGCAGCCAAAATAATATTTTTTTAGCCCAAGAACCAATTGCTTCCCAGGGACTGTGCTACACGAGCAATCAGGCCAGACCTAAAATAGGGAAGGAGTGGAGCCAAAAGAGGAATATGTGATTAGTGGAGCATAAGAACAGCCCTGTTGGACCAGACCAAAGGCCTGTGTAGTCTATTATGCTGTCCCCACAATGGCCAAACTGTGAGGGAAGCTCATAGGAGCACAACATCCCAGAAGGCAAAATCATAAGCATGTTTTTCACAATGAAGGGCACATTCTGCCCAGGAAGGTGGACTTCCCTTGTATATTTTCTGTTACCACAGCTTAGGGACACATTGCAGCAATGTGCAAGGGAAAAAAATGGTCTGCACTTTTATCTACAGGATTCTTCAGCGCTTGTGGTTCCTGAGAGACATACTTCAGTGAGTCAGTGAGGAGAAAGGGGACATAGCCTGGGGAGAGAGTCAGGAGCCACATGGAGAGGATTGGTGGGTTGAAGATTCCCCATTCCTGTTTTACAGGAAGAATTGACAAGGACATCACCTGAGCCCCAAGGTCCTTCACCTCCCCCCTCAGAGTTTTGTAGTCGAATGTGATACGTTCATAGTTGTCTCTGGTGTAATTCATTCCCTTGGGGAAAAGCAAGAAAGGATAATGATCGGTGAACTTGATAAGACTTGACAACTTGTTCATCACATCCTGGATCTGCTCACCTAGGAGACAGCATATTCATTTGTTAACAGATTCAGTCAGCACATAACCAACTCCATACCACTCAGCAAGGGAGCCCTGGCTTCACTTCATCCACTGTTTTAGTCTTTTTGGACTTTATTTACTGTGCATGTTCTTTCTTGTTTCTGTGCACTCTCTTGGCCTCTCTGCATTTCAGGGTATATACTCTTCTCATTAATACTTGTCTTGGGTGAATGTGGATACTGTGGAAAATTTTGAATTGGAATATATTCTGCTGCCCTAAATAGTTTGTTTCATTTGTGCTTAGTGTGCCTTGATAATTTTAGATATAAATATTTCAAAGTTTTTCTAATAGCCAAAAAAAGCATATTGAATTGAATTGAAAAATGTGATTGGGGGGGGGGAATTAAAGACATGATCTAATAGCATATCTTTCCTTCATACTGTTTGACTTCAAGGTAGAGAGAACCAAGGCACTGAAAACATACTAATTTTAGCATGCCTGAAGACCTGTGTGCCATGTGCTTCTATGGATAAGTTACCTGGCAGAAGCTCCAGACAAACTGTAGCGAAATCCTCTTAGACGGTTGAATCCAGTGAAATTGTCCTCTTCATGCAAGGAACTTCCCCTCCCTCTCTTTTCCCCGCATGCCCCCCACTCCTCAAATTTGCCCTGGTGGTTTGGGGAAAACTTGAGAGCAGATTGGTACATGAGGTGAGGAGAGGGAGAGGAAGTTCTATTGTGCAAGCAGAATTCCTTACATGAACAGAACAACTTTGTTAGATGCAGCTCAGTCTTGAAGTGTGCATGGCCATGATGAAGTTGGTAGCTGCTCAGAGTCTTTAGAATCTGATTGTATTTAAAAAGAAAGTGCCTTTCTAACTCTGAGGAAATTCTGATCCCTTGATAGCTTTCCAAGCAATGGTTTTCTGACATAAGCGGGAGATCTTGCGACTGATATGGCCCAGTTCCCAGTTTTAAGGTTTCTCAAACTACATCACATCAGTCTGTTGTGAACATCTTGCTCTACGTTTGATTCACTGTGGTGCCCCTTACTCACAGAGAATAGGCAGGAGTGGGGTGTGGCCCTAGACCAGATTTATGGTAGGGGGCCAACTGTCTCACAGCCTAAGGGATAGGGCCAAAGACTCCAGAGTTAAATAATTAAAAGAGACTAAAATAAAAATCATCAGAAATGTCATCAAATGAGCAGTGTCATTTTGAATTAGTGCTGCTAAAGGTCAGGAAGCTCAAAACAGGTGAAGCGGATGCTCCGTGAGTGAGGCAATATGGCAGATATTTCTGGCAAGGAGAGAGTATGGGCTGGCAGGCGGGTGGACGAGACAAGGCTCTTTCTGCCCAGGATGTGAGGAGAGGTTTTTGGAAGCAGAGAGGTGCTTTGCGTAGGTACTGTTGGCCTGGGAGGAGGGGGTTTGGGCAGGATACAGGCCGAATGTCTGTCAGCGTCCAGTCAGAGCGCATTAACGTGGTGACATGATTCTAATTAACTACTGTGAGAGGTGTCACAGTGGGAAAGCCAGTAAGCGCAGACACGCTTTTAGAAAGAGAAAAAAGCAAAGTGACAGTCCTTTTTGTGTGTGTGCTCTCTCCCCTCCGAGTGGGAGTGTGTGTAAAGCTAATTAGGATGTCTGGGCTGGCTGGGAACCTTGAGCTGGTGCTCTTTTGCTTTCAGTCATTTAAGTTTTCAAAATCCCTCTGATGGGACTCAGTGGCACAGTGGATTACTGTGCGCAAAAGTGACAGAACACTCTTGCCAGCGTTCAGCCCTTTTTAGCAAAGATTCAGCGCTTCTTTTTTCCTGGCAGCGGCAGGGGGCATGTTCTTATCACTGCTGCTCTATTCCTATGCATGTTACAATGGAGGACTCAAGGCCTTTCAACTGTTTCCTATGGTTAACAAAGAAACTGGGTTGCTGGGGGGTGGGGGTGGGATGACAGAATATGATTGGGTGTTTGTGTTGACTTCTTGTCTTTCTATGTCATTCTGCTATTCACTGCAACATACTTTCCACACCTAGCAATGGCAAAGGTAGACCCATAATATTCTGGGTAGGCTATCCATGATAGTCCCTGCCAAGTGAGCTGCAGTGGCCATTTTAGCTTGATTGCTAGTGATGCAGTCCAGTTTGTTTGTTTTTTGCTGCATGCAGTTATTAGTGCAGCTTCTTTCTTCAAAACTATTGGGGAGGAATGCTGCAAAGAAACTTTTTCATTCATGTGTATGTTGCTTAAACCACACAAACACATGCATATTCAAGTGCTTCTCCTTTTAGAAGAAAAAACCCCCAGCAGTTAGCCGGATTAAACGGTGGATTTTGGTGAGGGCATGGAACAGCCTTGTATAATGTGCTCACTCATGTCACTGAATGTCTGGACCTCAGGCTCTGACTAGTGTTAGGAGAGGGTCATCCTTAGCCTGTGTCTGGATTTTCACAAGCTGGATCTGCAACACATCAAATACATATCCTGTACCTGCCTTCCCTGAAGTTGAGGACTGAGGTGATGTCAGTACATTAGAAAAGGCTAGGAACAGAGTTTGTGAAGCTGTTTTGTACAGCTTCACACATGCACACAAAGAGCATGGGACTTTGGAAAAACTCATTTTTTAATATTCCTCCTCCTCCTCCTCTTACAATAGCTCTTCATCCAAATCAGGAAGCAGGTTGTGCAGACCCCATAGCTGATGCTGGTCTGGGAGACACTCATAAGTGAATCCTGTGCAAGATGCTAGAATGATCCCTTCCCTCTCCAATCTTCTTTAGAGCTTGGGGGAAAGAGAGGTAAAGAGATTTAGTTTGCTTGCACCATGATCTGGAGACTTTTTCAAGTGGATAGAAACATTTCCCAGTACTGTTTCTGAAAGGGTTCAAGCCTAGTATGTGATGAGAGACTGAATTCCTCTCCCAAGTCTTCTGTGTGGGAGAGACAGGGGACTTGGGGAAGAGAAGATATTAGGGCCTACTTCAAATGCTGGCTGGCTACCAACATGTTGAATCTTGATGCTTTGGGAAATGGGCAGGCAAAAGATCGTGCAAAGTGCATAAAAATGAGTGTAAATGGAATGTTTTGAATAGGTGTATCTAACAGAGCTTTGCTTAAAGTAGGAGAGTATTTATAGCATGCTTGGCCCCTGCCACATCTTTTCTGTCTATCAAAGGCCCTCAAGTTGGTTGACATTAAAGTTGAATATTAAATGCATAAAACAATGTGAAAACATAATCAAAGCAGAAAGCATCCCGCATTGTGGCTGGGCACTGATGGTGCTGGGGAGAGGGGCTGGACTTTCCCCATTACATTCCAAACCATGGGTGTGTGGCAGGGAGATTGCTCATTGCCAGCTTTTTGAGCTGGCACCTGGCTGCATTATGGAGCGGCCTTGTTTTTGTCTTTAATGAGACATTCTGGAGAGGTATGGAGGTGAGGATGTGCTGGTGGATGATTCTGGCTTTTAGCAGCCCGGCATTTACCTAATGAGAAACCACTGAGAGGTGTGGCATGGGGGTGGGCTGTGGGGGTGTGTGGATAGCAGCCAACTGGAGGCACTGCATTGCCATTTAACAAGTTTCCTTTCCTGCAAGTTCCATGACAAGACCCCCCTCTAAGTCTGTACAAGAATCCCTAAGAACAAGGTAATTAGGATGTCTCTGAGCTTCGACCCTCAGCGGAGTCCTTGGCTTAATCTTTTTCTTTCCTTAAAGACATCTGTAACTACAATCTTTGTTTCTCTCCTTGCCTCCCCCCACTTGCCTCTCTCCCCCCCACCTTGCCTGTCTCCATATCTCCTGTCAAACTGCTGCAGACATAAATGACAAAGAAATCAGAAAGAGAGATCAATGCAGTCCAAATTAGCACTCGGAGATAGACTGTGCTGGAGATGTCAGAGCCTGACCCCTGTTGATCCTGCAGCCTCTGCTGGTGATATTATGCAAATTGCATCCATCTGGCAGAGCTGGCTCAGAGGAGTGAGGGTGCTGGGCGGGCAGAGAACGATCCAAAGAGGGAGGTGTTTTGGAGCGCTGGCTCTATGCGTTTGGGAAGGGGACAGGGCGATGGGAGATTGGAAGTGATAGGAAGGAGAAAGGGTGCATCAGATTAATTTGTATTCTCCAGGAGGTATAAGACCAAACTCTAGATGGGAGATGAAGTTTGTTTTTGATTTGGCTTATATTTTATTTCTTATTATCTGCTTCCACCCAGAACAAAAAAAAGCCAACATCCCCCTCTTGGTAGTCTTGTTTAATCAATATTCACAAGTCATCATTATCACTGGCAGCAGTTTGAGAGGGTGGTGAACAGAGGCAACTGCACCCCCCCCCCAGCCCCCAAAGAGCACACTGCTTCTCGATCCAACTGAAATAGGACAGGGATAATAGAAACCTCAAATTACGGTGATCGCCTTGTTAAGAAGTTTGGAAATACAGTCAGATTGCCTTTTAATGAGAGAAATATGGCTGTTAGTTAGTGAAGGAGGAGGGAATGGACCTTGTTTCAAGATCTGTAGTTCCTGCATCAAAGGGGAACTGGCTGTTTCATTTCAAAATCCAGCTCCTCAGCCTGATATTAAAAATAGTTGTTAAAGGCTTTGAGTAGCAAGACAATTCTCTTTAACTTCCTACTATCCCTCCCCTTTTCCTCTAGCAAAAAAGGGTTGGCAAGGATTGAAATAGGCCTTTAAAGAAGTTTCCCTTTGGACAGGGGGACAGTAAGGGGTGTCTTGCTACCCAGCATGTGTGAGGTATAGCGTGATCTTTTAAACATAGTTCTCCCACCTAAAGCCAATTGACTAATGGACAGCTAATAATGGGATGTTGACTTACCGTAGCCACTGTGCTAAATGGGCATAAGTTTAGTTTGCTCTGTTTGGAACTAGTTATCAGGACTTTCAAACTGGAGACAGGTGGATGTCGTCACAAAATGTTCTGGATTTTAAGGCCAAAAAATGGTTTCATTCAAAATTGATCACCCTTGACTGTCTCTGCCGTGATGTTTTATCTCTTTCAGGGTTTACCTATGAGTGTTTTGATTGAGTGTGTATTACTCAATTTTTAATCATTAATCTATTGGAAGTTTTGAAGCCCAGAACAACTACCAGCTTCTCCTCTTGTCTTACTTGGCTTGAGATGAGGAAAGGACAGCAGTTTAAAAACTGGGCTCAGAGTTTTTTTATAATTAGAGATGCCAAATACTTCTCAAATTGGAATTCGTCTTTGGAATTCATAACACATCCTGTTTTTGTTCTGCATACCTACTAGGCCCTCCCTTGCCTTTGATTTCTGGTTCTATGTAACTTCACTCAGAAACAAGATACGAAGCTGGGTGGTATGATAATATTAATTATATAATTAGAATAAGTGTTTTTCCTTTGACACCATTTGTTTCTGAAATAGGCCCTTTCATGTTGAGCATTTTCTTCTTAAGTGTTCATGGTCAGGACAAAATAATCTCTTTAACCATCCATTTATGTATTTATTTCTGTCAGCCTAACAGAAAGAGCTGTCCTAGTTAAAACTAAGTCCAGGATTTTTTGTTTAATCCTTTTGATTCATTTTTGTTATTTTCATCTGTTTGTTTTCTTTTCACTAAAATCAGAGGTGAAATTCCTGCATACGTTCACCAGGTATTTTGTTTAGGGACTACATGAGATTTTTGCCAGTATATGAGGAGCTTCATCATTCACTTTCACACTGTGCTGCTTGCAGGATTCCTGTTTTCTGGGGGATCTGGCTGACTTCTATATTGCTCTTGAAAACTTCAAGTTATCTTTCTTTGGAAGCCTTCTGTGGCAGAGCCCAGACTTGGCAACAGCACTATCTGACCTGAGTTGACCAGCTTTTCCCAACCATCGTTAAGATCTAACAGGCCCCTCTGTTCAGAGTTGCTGTGACCCGTGACATGTTTCTTCCTGTTGCATTGACATCCCTCTCTTGAAGACCTGACTCACAGCTTCTTCTTGCTTAAAAACTGAAGTGTTCTGTTAATTGGTTTAAGCCTCACTGCCCCATGTCCTGGCTGGTCTTTGCAAGATAATGAACTTGGAATGTTTTTAATAGCTGATCACAGCCGTATTAGTCCCAGGATGCAAGCAAGAGACTGACAAGGTGGGTCAAGTAGAATCTCTTATTGGACTACCATTTCTTGGAAGAAGAGACAAGCTTTAAAACATCACAGAGCTCTTTTGCAGGCCTGGGAAAGATTGTCCAACTTTCAAGCTCAAATACATGGCTTCTGGTATATATCAGTATATCAAGAATGTTAGTAACGTGACCAAAACCATGCATTCCTGCAACAAGTAGCTGCCCCGATTTAAGAAAAACCCCAAACTTTTCACTTGTTATTTTGCAACATGTTTTTTTAAAAATAATAATAATAAACCCTACAATGAGGTACAATTAATAATTCAGAGAATTTTAACAATGCAGAAAAAGTACAAAATTTGGAAGCAGTATATTTCTGAATTACCACTTGCTGGAAACTGCAGCTGCGGAGCAAGTGGGCTTCCAATAGGTATCTGGTTGGCCACTGTGAACACAGGTTGGCAGACTAGATGGGCCCTTGGCCTGATCCAGCAAGCTCTTCTTGTGTTCTTAATAAAAAGAACAACATGGTAAACTTGAAGTAGGCATTAAAAAAACAAAAACCCCAAGCCCTTGTAATAAAAAGCTGTAAAGGAAGGTTTTAAAGGGGCAAGTTCTTGAGTCTGCTGCACTGTGTTAGGAGGTGGAGTTCAAAGAATAGGTGTCACCACCCAAAAGACATGTTCTGTGGTAGGCCACCAGCTTTTAGGAAGAAGTAAGGTGTCCCCCCCCCCCCCGGCTGGGGTTCTCATCATCAGAAAAGGAGGAAAACCTAATTAACTGATCTACATCTTTGTCTCATATAACTTCCATCACTTTGGGGCAGCTGCTGGTTTTATTTCTATTGATACTTATTATATTATTTACTGATAGGTCTCTACCAAAGAAACACACCTACATGTATTGGAGTAAGGAAATGAACCAATTCTTCCACTGATGTATTTCTGAAAATCTATTTATACAGTTAAGTACCTTAACATGGTGTCAGTATAGGATGGGAAAGGCTGAACATTGTCTTAATATAATTTCATTTCAATAGCTCTCAAAGCTATACTTGAGGTTCTGTCCTTCAACAATGTAAAATCTCGAGCCTGGTGTTTGGATGGTAGCTGGAAGCCCTGTATTTCCTGTGGCCTGAAAACTAAGTAATAGATATTGGCCAATGAATGGTTACTGATATATAGTCTGCAGAAGATTGGTGTATTCCATTCTCAATTTTTCATGTTGGGCTTCCAAAAATTTCTGGAACAACAGGAGCATAACAGTTGATATACTTTGGCTTGGGTGATGCTGATTTATCATGTCAGAGGTCCTGGTCATTGTGCTGAAGAGAATCTTTCTGCTTTCTATGCCCGATAGTTGACAGCTACAATACAGCAAATACAGAGCTAGTGGAATGGAACATAAGAGAATAGGTGTGTGTACATAATAGCATATGGATGCTTCATTGGTGGAATAGACTACAGAAGGATTGGGGATATTTTGTTTGGCATAGTGATACTTGGGTTTTTCTGGATTCTGAGTGACCCATAAGACTGAGAAGTTTAAAAGTGAACCTCTCAGGCAGAGGATGAGTACACAGAATGAATAATTAACCCAACTTCACCCAGCATTGCTAGCTGCACTACTGCAGAGAGGTACAGTTTGCTCTTGAACAAAAAGTCGTAATTTTTCTTGTTCTGGAGAAAGGTACTCCTGATGAACAAAGACTACCCAAGGCTTTGTGAGAGTGCTTGTCTCTTTACCTTGGAAACATTTTGTCCCACAGTAAGGGCAGCCATTTTGTATAAAGATATACTCTGTGGTGAGTGAACCTCCCTACCACTGCCCCCCCTTTCCTGATGTTTATTTACTGGAATAAGAGCAAGGTAAATACAGTAATTTTTCTGGTTTATTATTCAGGCTGAGACAGATGCAAGCTGGGCTGTTTTGTGGGAGACCATGATTGCCTGACCCCCCCCCCCCCTGTCAAACCCTTTCTATATATAACTGTGTTGAGAGAGACATTACAGATTTGTCTCTACTTGTCTGTAAAGCAAGAGCAGCCTCTGTCCTAATGAGAAGAATATGGCTGCTAGTTAGCAGAGGGGTGGGTCGCGTAGGCTAAACGAGATAGTTAAACGGCACTGATTGAAGGTGGGGGTGAAAGGGCAGCACAATTATGTGCTGGAGAATCAAGGGCCCTGTTTGATTTGGGAGTTCTAAGCTCCCAGCCGGTGTCAGTAGTTTAGCTGAGAATTTTTTTGTAGGCCAAAGACAGGAAGGATAAAAACTATGAGAATGAGGAGTTACTATTATTAAAGTCCACAGAGCCCCATCCCTGTTCATTCTTTAACTATTTCTAGGCCCATATATTTTACGCATTCCTAAAGCGCGCTCTTGTGAGAGCCAAAACTACCCCTGTCCATGGTACACTCCAGGATTATGTAGCCAAGGAACAATTGGGGACCTTTATAATGTCCAGGCATTTATTTTTTTAAAGTTAACACAAGCAACACTGGCTGCAGTGAACCTGGGTGATGCTTGTGTGTGGCAAGCTGTTAGTGTGAAATCTTCTGCCACTCCAGTTTTCACCAGGCCTTGTGCATATCTTCTTTCTTTGTGGTTTTGTGATGATGTGGTGAGTATCACTAAAAAAACAGGCAGCAAGTTACTTCACAAGATTGGTGTGTCACGTACTGGTTCTCTTTCAAGAAGCTCCACATTTCTATTTGCATAAATCAGACTTTCTTTCTGGGAAACGTGGATTAAAAGTTGCAGCACCTCACCCCCAATTTCAGTTTGTTTGGAACTTGCTCCAGGTCAGCCTCCCTACTGTTCTGATACTTTACTAGGAAAGACCCTCCTCAGGTTACCAAAACAGTTAAGAAGCATTTTCAGGTACGGAGGCATTTTTCTTCTTCAGTTGGGTTTGTAGGCAACAGCATTTGGTGCTTTGCTTTGGTGATCCTAATTTGTCTTTCCTCTCCTCTTTCCTTTCTTGCTGGTTTTGCCATCAAATCTATTGGAGCTTATGGCCTTTTACCCCAGCATGACACGGTATATGAGGGCATTATTGCATTCTAATCAGACCACTCAACTCAGTAACAGATTTATTTATTTGTGTATGCTAGTTTAAAAGTAATGTAAGGTAAAAAGGTATAGGACCCCTGTACAGTTAAGTCTAGTCAAAGGCGACTTTGGGGTGTGGCGCTCATCTTGCTTTCAGGCCGAGGGAGCCGGCATTTGTCCACAGACGGGTCATGCGGCCAGCATGACTAAACCACTTCTGGCACTACGGAACACCGTGGCGGAAGCCAGAGCGCACGGAAACACTGTTTACCTTGCTGACGAAGTGATACCTATTTATCTACTTGCACTGGTGTGCTTTCAAACTGCTAGGTTGACAGAAGCTGGGATGGAGCAACAGGAGCTCACCCAGTCGCACAGATTCAAACCGCTGACCTTCTGATCAGCAAGCCCCAGAGGCTCAGTGGTTTAGACCACAATGCCACCCACAACCCTTGCAAAGGAAGATATACTGTTGGTCTCAACAGTGTCATTCTGTTTAGTGCCCCCATGTCCTGATTATTTTGACCTGATAATTGTGGTAATATTCCTCACCAACCTGCCTAGTCCATTCCAAATCTGCCTAATAAGCATGTCCCCTGCCATTCTGCTGCTTTGCCTAGGCTAAATGCACAATGCTCCTGTGTCCAAGTCACTAAATAAATAACACACACACACAATCAATGCCAAAGGCTGCCTCCCCCTTCAAATGGCGCATCTCCCTAATCAGATTTGTATCTAAGCCTATGGTCTCCATTGCCTCCTGAGCCAAATGACAATCGCCTTTATTTACTCTAATAGGTCTCATTTGTAAATGTTAATTCCTCCCTGAAGAAAATGTCTCTTCAAGATGAGTTGGCCGTCACTGAGTTGAACACATCAGAGTGTGTGCAAGGTCCATCTCAACCCCTGTAGTTGAGAACGTAGACAGACATCATGCCTACCCAGCCAGTTAGCTGCATCTATGCCCCTTCTCCACCCCCACCCCTGGGCCATCTTCCCTTCTTGGCCTCTCGTATTGCACCACAGTCATGCCTGCACCTATTTGGATATATAAATGCTGGCAACAGCTCTGATATCCTGACTGGAAACCCATCTCAAGGAAAAGGTTTTATTCTGGGCCTGGCCCATCCAACCCTTCCTGCAATATTGCCCTAGCCCTTAGGATCCCTGGCTTTTGATGGAATGGTGCATCTACAATTGTTTTTCTCTGTAAACAGAGTGTATGAAAACATTTGTGGTGTTGTGGCTAGAATATTGATTTGTATGTGGGAAACTTGGGTTTAAATCTCCACTCAGCCAAGCTCCACATGGCTTGAACAGTCACTATCTTTCAGTATAGCCTACCACACTGGGTTGGTTGTGAGACAAACATGGTAAAACAAAGGGGAGCAGAATTTGATATAAAAGTTAGCTCATTTCTTAACTAATTAGTTCTAAAGGAAGAGTGGGAGATGCATGAAACCAATAAGCACACATTTTGGCAGTTTGTTCTGATTTTGAGTCGAGAGTCCTTTTGGTAATAGCTGTCCTTCTAGGTATTAATTGCTCCATTTAAGAACATTTGTGCAATACAAATAATACTAATAAAGCACAAATATTATTAGTAAATGACAACATTCTAGAGTTCTTACTTTAAATAATCATGTACCAAGATATTTTGTAATCTGCATCCCCTTTTTAAAAAATGTTCTAACGTGCACACCAACATTCTTCCTGATGTCTCTGCCTTTTAGGCAAATAACATAATATTTTGCATGTCCCTCTCTCACTTTGAGGATGGGCATGGAGGCTGAGCTAGTTTTAAAACTTGAAATCTAGAACATGCGCACCAACCTTCATTAAAGTACTTCAGTGTTTTTTTTAAAAGTGTTACAAGCAAACTAATTTTAAACAGGTAAGTAGGCAAGTTAAACCAAAAGCTTAGCTTTACTCAGTAAGGTAATTTTTTTGTGGGTAGGAAGGGGGTGAATACTGTTTGGCGAACAGCTTAGTCTCTGTTGCAACGGTGCAAGAAGACTAGCTTGGCTCCCTATGTGACAGGAATGACCAAATCAGAAGGGAACAGTGGTGTTGGCTCCAGCCCAAACTGTCGTGGCAGTTAACTCCCCGTCTACGCCTCCCTGGGGAAATAAAAAGAACCATTGATTTTCCTCATTGCTTGTACTGCCTGGTTCTGGATTATAACAGCACAAATACAAACACATATTTGAGCCCGAGACTGTGACCACTTGGAGGGGAGCAAGTCAGTAAATATTGTGGGGCTGGGCTACTGGCTTAATGAAGGACAGGGCATAATCACTAACACCTAGAGCAGCGCCTGATGCAAAGCAGTGATTAAGAATAGGGGTCAGAGGCCTTTTTCAGAGGTAAATTAGCAATGAATTAGTCTGTTTTCCCCAGATGAAAAATGCCGGTCCCTGTGTATTTTTCTTACTATTATCTGAGGTGGGGTGGGGGAGACACATGCATCAACTCAACCGCCCTCCCTAACAATACTTAGGGCGAGTGCCAAGGGGCTTGCTTCCTCAGCCTTTGTCTGGTGTGTTAGTGACTCTGGTGGTCCCCTGCAACCTTAGAAGCAATTAGGGACTGATTTATTGTCCTACGACCGAACCCCGCAAAGTGTACTCAGAAGGGGGGCTGCATGGGTTGAGGCTACCAAGGGCCTTCAGCACCATCTCTGTTGAACAACAATCTAATCTTGATTGCAGAGGGAGTGGGGAGGGGAGATAGATAAAGAAGAGAATTGGAGATAAATGTTAGCTCATTTCTTAAGTAATTAGTTACCTCCTCATCCCCGTGTTGTAATTGTGAACAAGCTGTAATGTTTAATTAGTGTGTAAATGAAACCCCAATTTCATAATGGCTGCAGTGACAGCGCTAAGTGAGACAGGCACAGAAGGGGCCGCATTGTTTCAGCAGGAGATGAAGCTGTCGCCCAGCAAGCCGTGCGTCGCTGAGAGAAAATGGAAATGATAAACGAAGTGAGGCTAATTAGCAAAATCATACAGGCCCCACTGATGGTTCTCATCAAGGGGAGGTAATGAAGCGGGCAGGCCAAGCTGAGAGGGGATTAATTGGAACCGATTCCTGCTCATAGAGCACAGACTCACCACCTCTCACCGCTGAGACTGGGCCCTTGTCCCACCGGGGCCCTTTGAGGATCGCATTCAGAATGCAAAGTGAAGTTATTCCTGGACTCACAAAAGCTGGGGTATTTGGGAGTTTGGCCAGCCTCAGAAAACTGTGCATTCTTTACTGGTGTCTGTGTAGTGGAGAATGCCTTTCCAGGGGCCAGACTTTTGCCATTCATTTGTTGATACCTTTCCATGTACAGTAGTACCTTGGGTTAAGAACTTAATTCATTCTGGAGGTCCGTTCTTAATCTGAAACTGTTCTTAACCTGAGGTACCACTTTAGCTAATGTGGCCTCTCGCTGCCACCGCGCTGCCAGCGCACAATTTGGGTTCTCATCCTGAAGCAAAGTTCTTAACCCGAGGTACTATTTCTGGGTTAGTGGAGTCTGTAACCTGAAGCATCTGTAACCTGAAGCATCTGTAACCCGAGGTACCACTGTAGTAGGCTGTAAGTGCCCAGCAAATATACAGGACTTTAGTAATTATCTCAGTTAGTTCTTGGTGGGATGGTTGAAAAAGAGCCTAGTCAAGGACTTGGCTAAAACTCAGAAAGGAATAAGGCCCATTCTGTGTATGGTTCACAACTAGGGCCAATACAGACCCTGCAAGAACAGGAACTGCAATCTGTATCTGCTTCCAGACTTGGTGCCACAACATTTCCTAAGGGGATCTATGAAATATTAGTAGTCAATTGGGATGAGAGATAATATTAACAAGATATCCTTCTAAATTTTATATACAAGGCTGTATTCAACTAACTTTTACTCAGCGTAGACCCACTTAGGTTAAGCCATGGTCATTTATCTCAATGGGTCAACTCTGAGTAGAAGTTAGTTGACTCCACTGGCTATGGAATCATCATCTTGGAACTCACTGTGGCAATGGAATGGAAGTGGTGGTCTAAGCAGTTGATACTACAAATATCTTTCTCTGGCATGAACATTTAAATCCATTGTCTCAGCCATCGGAAACAAGCTGTTGGACTCTATGGTGAAACATGTTTAAAAGCATCAGTGTAATGTAAAGTGATCCTAAGACCTTGGGAAAGACAGAATTTGGAACAACCTTAATGGTGATCCAAGGAGAAGATAAGTACAAATTCAGAATATAGCTAGGGTGTCTTTCTCAAGTAAGATAGGGAGAAAAATGAGTAAAGGAGAGCCAGAAGACAGTGAGAATAAGGGCGGCAGCAATCTGAACAGAGGTGTAAGTCAGAACTGTTGAGAAACTTTATAAAAAGGTATTCCTCTTCACTTTTTTTCTGGAGGTAGAGAGGAAGCTAGAGCAATCCAGACAGACAAGCCCTCTAAGGTAACAGCCAAGGCCCAAAGAATCAGATTAATCCTTCATGACCTTGGAGGATTGTTTTGTCTTTCTAAGCCTGAATGAGGCAGAACTTCCCTTGGGAGTTGCTCTGCTCTGCTGGTGTGCATCTCTCTCTTGTGCTTCCTTTGCTCTCACACCATCTATGGGACACCAGACATTCAAGTGCATTTTGCAAAGCTATTTCATTTTTCATCACTATTAATGAAATTAGCTATCCTACAGCAATTAGTTAAATAATGTGACTTGGTTTCTCCCATTCCCACTCTCACCATAAGACCTTTGCATGCAGCACTAAAACTGCCTGTTTTCTATAAGGCAAAATGGTGGTGCAGGGGTTTCAGCCCCGCCCCCCACAAAAGCTGTGTGCTCCTGTCCCAGAATAAACCTTTGGTTCCTGTTCCATGTTCCCTTGTTAACTATGAATATTATGAACATGTATGCCGTATTTCCATCCAGTCTCCTAGACTGGGATGGCTAAAAAATTGAATGGGGTGCCTTTCTTTAAATGATTCAGTAGTAGATGACGAAAAAAGGTGTCAAAATAGAAAGCTCTGGCCTAACATCCCTTTGGCTCCCCAATACTTGAGCTGTCATGCTGAACATTGAAACCACACAGAACAGGTTAAAGAGAGACAGGAATGGCTCTGCTGTAGCAGTGAAAAAAATTGAAGGCTGTTCCAGAGGTGAACTTTATCCTTTAACATCCTGCAAGATATGCCCTTTTTGCAGTTGTTGGCACATAATCCTCATCATGTTACATTACTTATTGACATTTATGCATGCGGAGAGTCTGGCCTCCCTGCATACCCTCAAACTCTACATGGCCTGAGAGGCAGCCTTGGTGTGTCTCGGGGGATGTTGTTTCATCATACTTGCACCTGCTCCTGAACCTGCCTGTGAGCAAATTCCTCCTTCTCTTGTCTGCCTCTTTCTCTGTTGTCTTTCAGTGTGATCTTTTCATTTACTTAGACAAGTAGATATGTATTGAAATAATACTTGGCTCAATCCTAGCTGATTATTTCTCAATTTCACTGGGCTAGATTTCAGAAGACTGGGTATTCAATCTGTTCTCTGCCACAGACTTGTGATACAGTCTTAGTCATGCCCCTTCACTGGCTGCTCCTCCGTAAACAAGTGGAGGTTTTGCGAGCTGTGACTGATAGAGCTTGGTCTTCATAGAGCTTCCACCGCATGCCTGGTGTTGCATTTAATCTAATGACCATCTCCCCTCCCCCACTCTCCCGAAGCCCTTAGCTCTTCTACTGTGCAATGAGTGATCTCCCCAGGCCCGCAAAGGCTTCAAAGAGGGGATGAGAAATATTATTTATTCAGTTGTTTACAGAAGCGTTTGATCGGGAATAGTTCTTCACTGCCAGCCTGTTCTGTATTATTCATTGCAATAATCTCTGCAGATTGTGATAAACTGTAACAGCGCCGGGGCAGCGAGCAGCGGGGCTTTGCTGATGCCGGCGCAGGCACCCTGCTCTAAAATATCGGCAGCTGCAATCATAAATCTCAATTTACAAGTGTGACTATTGCACGGGGAGTTATAGTTATACTAATGATTGCTTCTCTGTCTTATTTTTCATGTTGCAACAGAGTAATAAATTTTTAAGAACAGCCTGGGCAGAGTGTTAGGGAAGGAAGCATGGTGCGTCCGCTTCCAGCCCTCTCTGTGCCTGATAACAGCTCTTCTTCACTCTTCGCAGAAGGGTGGCAGGTTAGTTAGAGCATATCCACCCACATCCTGGGAAAAGCACATGATTTAAATAAAAGGGATGGAGATCATTGTTCTTTGAGTGTCATCAAGAGTGCTGTTGCACTGATGTCCTGCTTGCAAGCTTCCCCAAGGCAGCTGGCTGGCCACTGTGATAACAGGTTGGACAAGATGGGCCTCTAGACTGAGCCAGCAGGACGATTCTTGCATTCTCAAGAAGTCCCATTGGACCTTGATGTCTTCACCTTTATGATGAGAGTTGCTTGGGGGAGATGGAATTATGAAAAGTATTTGGAAGGACCCTGCCAGTGTGATGTCATCCAAAAGTCCCCTTGCACCTGCTTTTGCCTCTCGATGGATGGATAAATAGATGTGGACATGAGTTTCTGTATCTCATCTTTGTCAGTTTGAGTGATTTCCCCCTCCATCATTGTACATCTTGACTCCATATTTCTGCCAGTATACCTAGTATGATTGGAGAAAGCACAAAACAAGATTCTGCTAACTTCATAGATGCTAAGACTAAAATCCTGTGATGCTGACATCACTTCCTGGATAAAACCAAGGCTCCAGTTACTGAGTCTTATTCTTTGGTGGTTGTGTGGCTGCAATGCCCTACTTTATTGGCCCAGGCTAAGGTGGCTTCTTTGGACCAGAATGCCTTCTCAGCCAGGATGGTGGGACACAGGCCTCACTAAGCATTTCTCAAGTGCTCTCCAAGATCTGTGATGCGTGGTAGCTGATGGATGCCTCTGTTCAGAGAGCTGACATGGTGATGTACGCAGAGCCTAGAGACATATAGATTTTTCAAAGTGGCCACTCTGAGCATAATTATAAATATCCAGTCCCTTCACATGGTAAATTGCTGCTGAACAGAAACAAAACTCTGCGGGGTGAAGGCCTTCCATCTCTGCCTCTTGTAATATTATTCCAGGAGATCCAACCCATTGCTCCACCTCGATGGGGATGTAACATAAGTGGTGCCCTAATCTGTTCTCTTACCCATTAGTGCATTACACCCTGATGGTGTAACTCCTTCTGAATGATTGGTTCATATTCCATTAAGCAGTGGGAAAGAAGAAAGGAGGGGACTAGCAGGCACCATTGCTGGGCATGCTATTCAGGACAGAGCATTGAGGACTGATGTAGAAAATTTCAACTCTTAGTCCTCTCCTAAGTTTGGTGGATCTGTCACAATGCATGTGTTGTGGAGAGTGAATGGACTCCAGAGAATAGTACTACCTAGTTTGATCAGGACCTAGTACTACCTGCTTTTATTTGGACTATATGCCTACCCTTTGCCTATGAACTGAAAGTTTGATTTCATGTTTCAGTATGTTAACAGGAAGCTGTTGCCCAATGCCCTTCTCCCATTCCTCAGGCACTCATACCTGTTGCTTAGGCTGGTTGTGTTTGACAGCAGCCCCACAACACTATTATTTTATTTCCCCTTCCTGGCAGATATTGCAGCATTGGTTGTCACATGTTGAATGGAATAGTAATGAACAGTCTTGGATGGAATCCAGTTTTGTTATCTGTACAATTTAGATTAAAAACAACCATTACTTAGCAGTTGGGCAGTAGCTATGGTTCATGACCTTTCCCACTCAAGGGACAAGCAAAATCTTTCCAACACAATTATAAACCATTAGGAACGCCCCTTTGCTTTACATCTGGAAAATGGTACAGTGAAGGCCAGCCCTGTCCTGAACCCTGATTGGTTATGCTTGGGCACACAGGCACCTCTTGCCAATCTTGAATCAGTCAGGCTTGTTGGAAGAGACCCTGTGTTTACTTTAAATGGCCTTCCATTGCTAACCATTTTCTGGCAGTTGAAGAAAAAGGCTTCTGTGCATCGGGCTGCATTTTGGAATCATTCTGATCCACTTGTTTGGCCAAAGATCGGCAGTGAAGAAGTCTGTGGTTAGACAAATAGACTGTTTTGCCTTTTCATCTTCCTTCTTGGATCATCATTTGAAACCATAACTTGCATGAGCTTTTGTAGATACAAATTCTGTTAGGGGCTATTTCGCTGCTAAAGTTGAATTGTATATTACTTTCATCAGAATAATATCTTCCTGGCAGCAGAGGAAGCCATACTGGAGCTCACAATATTCATTTTGCATCACCACTCAGCCAAAAGGCTTCTACACAGAAACCTGAGGGCTTAAAACAAACCAAAGCCAGAGGGGTGCTCTTCTCCCTAGGTGCTCTTATTGTTCACTGGGATTTCTTATAGTTGTTCTCAGACAGAAAACTGCATAAGATTTGTTTGTTGGTTTGGGAGCAAGGGCTGTGGGGAGAAGGTCAAAGCATAAAATTGGAGTTGAATCGAAATCAATGGCAGAAGCAAAGATTCGTGACTGCTTGAGTTAATTGTACCATCACTGCACTCATTGCTGCGGCTTTCCAAAAGGGTTTGGTGGCTCATTAGTTTGCATGTATGTAAAGTTATTTCTGTTCAGCTTTTCACCGATTTAATCAAAGTTGCTTTCAGTATAAAAAGATAAACTATCGGAAATAATAAAATGAGACTAAAAATACCACAATAAAACCATTGAGCTTAAAACCATCCTTTTCTTAGAACTGCAAAGATCAAATAGAAAATGCCTGCCATAACAACAACAACAACAACAACAACAACAACAACAATAATAATAATAATAACAGGCCTATTTCATGAATGTAAAGAGAGGGTGATTGTTCCCAGGCAGAGAATATCTGTGGTACCACCACTGAAAAAGCACTGTCTGTAGTACTCATCAATCCAATATTCAGTAAAGATGGACTAGGAGCTGGGCCTCTAAAGCTAACCTTATGCACAGGCAAGCTCATGCAAATTATTTGATGCAGTTGCTCTTTTGGTATGGGCAGCCACAGAAGGTTAATAGTGTAGATTTTCTCTCCCTCTCCCTCTCCCTAGCCACTGACCCGCTGGAATTAATTCCTATGTTAATGTTGGGGGGAAGGCAATATGGGAATCCGAGATTCTTTAAAGGATAATAAGCCATGTTGATTTCTGGATTCTCTTGTCTTGTCTTATTCCTTACTTGACCCCATCCTCTGGCAAATATTGGCTGTACTCAATATAGAATTAGAATGAGGGATTGGGTTGCTTCATTTGTCCATTCTGTATTCCATAGCATTTACAATGCAACATGTTTCATGCCACAAGAGAGAGAGGAAACCACGCTTTTCACAACTTGCAGGAAGAGTGTAGTTTGAGTGATGAGGTTCTTCCATCATTGAGAAGCCTGGTAATTTCAGCTCTCAGACAGGGAATCCTGTTGGCTTTAAACCAAAATCAGTGACAGATTTGTGACTGCAGAAATGATGTCATTAAGTCCGGAGTGGTGTGTGCAACTTGAAAGCGATTGAGTGATAGATGCAAGTAATTTTAAAGCTGTTGTCCCAATCTCCCCTCGCAAGGCATTTCAAGAAAAGTTGCATATCTACACTTGAGGAGTGTAAATAATTTAAATGAACAATGTCAGGTAAAATTGCAATCACTTACAGCTCAATAATGTTACAGAGAGGAATGTAAAGCAGAGCCCAGCCTCTTCAGTCATTCAACTATTTCTTCCTCAAAGCTGGAATTAAACAACAATCTGTTTGGTTTTGTGCCAGCTCTCCTGTGGGCCTCGCTGCTGCTGTGTCCTACAGTGTCACATGCAAGATCACAAATGTGTCTTGTGTTTGGTTATTTCTTGGCCTCAAGGAACATATTGTGTGAATGTTAAAAGTTAGTTGCAAACTTGAATTTCTTTGATTTGGGAAGTGGGAGTATCCCCATCCCTTCCTAATGGATAGGCACTAGTGGACAGACAGCAAACATATGCAGAACATGCACAACAGTATTCTTTCACTATGTTTAGACTGATCACTAAGCTGCCATGTGTATCAACTTCCCATTCCATATATATATTGCCAAAATGGCATTTGTGCCGCTGCCACTTTATTTTTCCTTTTCACCCTGGTTTAGGAACTCTGATTTGTGTGTGGTATCTGGTAGCTATCTCTCCCCCCCCCCCCAATGGCATGTTCAATTCATCCCTATTTACACATGAATGTCACATTAGCCCTTTTTGCCACAAGCTTTGTGTTATTGCAGCCATTTCACCCCCCAAAAAAGCTCTGTTGTGCTGTGTTCTGTGAATGGGCATTAAATAGCTCAGCCTCTCATGGGTCTGTAATTCCAACTGCAAAATTGGCAATGCTGGTAATGAGCTTGGGAGTTACTGTGCATTGGACGCAGCCACTGCTTAAACCTCAATATCTTGGCCATTTAATTTAATGGGGCTTTTTAAATACCCAAAGCGATTAAGTTCACATTGTGAGCTAATCGCCTACAAAATTTCATTTCTGAGAGATGCAGCCTGTTTAGGAGAGAATTAGTGGTGAAAATGCCAACTCTGCCTGTTTCTTCCTTCCCATCCCATACTTCCACCCAGACAATTTGGAGGGGAATAGCTGGCTATCGTGGCCTACACAAGTAGTTTATTCCATGCCCAGAAGGATTTGTACAGTTGTCAACATTACCTTGCAAAGAGGGTTTCATAAATATGTTGGACTAGAAAGTTTGAATTAATTAAGAAAAGTTTGTTTTACCATCTTGAGCTGGTCTGCACTTGTCTGCTCTGCTTTCCAGCATACTCCCTCCCAACTATTTTCTCCCCACATGGGGCCTGGTTCTGTGATCAGAGAAGGGAGCATTTGTTTCACCCTCAGGTAGTGGCAGCAACAGCAGTGGTACCTAGTGGAGCTGCATGGCAGCAGGAACTTTTGCATTGATACTGTGCTCTCCCACGCACACACATTGCCTCCATCAGTTACCACCACAGAGTAGCTGCAGCCCTCCATGAAAAGTGATTTAATGGGTTAGCCACCACAGTAGCTTTTCAACAAGTTCAGGCAACTGTAGATGTGGGTGTTGGGTAATTGACCACATGTTTGAATGGGATCTATGGATCCAAGGCACTGTAAAATCCTGAGGGTCTGGAAGCATGGATATTCCCTCATCCTTGGGCAGCCTCAGACCAGATTAGCCCTGCAGCTTCCGAGTTAGGACAAGCACTCTCCACTCTCCTGGCAGTCAAACCTCTGACCCCCAACTGCCTTATGGCACAAGCAACTTTCTTTCAGATTTTTTACTCTTTGGAGAAACCACAGTAGTCTCCATGTCAAACCCAGAGCCCTTCAAGTGTGAGAAGAATTTGAAAAATTGAGAAAGTAGTCACATAGGCTCCTTAATCCCTTGAAACTTGGAGGGGGAAAATGGGCCTGGTCTGGCCATTGTTGACCCTACCTTAGTGTTCAAGTGGTAACAGCTACCACTACATAGCTCTGATTTGTAGAGTTTTATGTATGTTCTCCTACAGATCCATTGAGCCAAGAGGCCTGAACAGTTGATAACCTATCTCACTTATTAAACTCATTAAAAACCTCCCTAAGGGCTCATGAAGCTTGGATCTTGAGCACAGTGCATACAGATATGTTTAATGAGATGTCCACCTGCAGAGTCATCATAAGCTTAACATCCAGTCAGTGTAGGTTTCTACGGCATGAAGCCCAAGCTGTAAACAGAGCCATCTGTTTTAATGGGCTGCAGTGTAAAAACTTCCCCAGTCAATAAATCACAAGGGCATAATTTGTATCCTATGCTGCCTGAGGCATTGGGTAAACCTACTCACACACAAGACTCCCCACAACAGCCAGCTTTAATGACCATTTGACTTAACTTTCTTCCTCCACTACCTTTTGGGAGCTCACAGGAAGAACAATTGGATGTGGCAGCTGTTCTGTAAATAGTTTCAATCTCTAATCTAGTGTTGGACTTTCTCAGTCACTCCTCTCTCCCCTCCTCCAATGTTATTCTGTCTAGACTTGGATTCTTCAGAAAGGAAACATATAGGAGGATACCATTCCATGCCAATAAGAGGAAATGTCTAATGTGATCTTGTAAGGAGGGAGTCAGAAAAATAGACCTGTAAAATTCATTCCTCCTTTTACTCTGGGGCACTCCTTGTTTGGGCTTCAAGGCTAGGGGTGCTCAGGCACTTTTCCCTGAGGTTTGTATTGGATAGCAGGTTGTGCATGGAAATTATAGCTAATCTAAACTGTGAAGAAGATAATTTGGGGCTGGAAGCATGAATCAGAACTGTGGGGCATTAAAATTTTGAGCAAGGAGTGTGGTTGGACTTGCAAGGGATTCATGGAATTAGAACTGGTGGGCAACTAAAAGACTGGACACAGAGGCTGGGTCTGGGATGAATTAGAGTGAGGCTTACTGGTGAAACACACACACACACACACACACACACACACACACACACACACACACAGAGAGAGAGAGAGATTTGGGTCAGAATTGAGGGGCACCAGAAAATGTATTTGCTTTCCAGGACTACGGTTCTGGATGGCCAACATTTCAGAGCTTGGGCCCCATCCAGCTTTCTTGCCCTCAGGTTCATTCTGAAAGCCCTCTGTGTGTGAGCAGAACCTTGGCCTGCTGATCTTCTTTGCATACCTCTGTGACTGAGGCTGCTTGTCTTGTTCCTCACTCTGCATCAACTGGAGAGGGGTCTGCTGCTTGGAAAAATAATTCCTGCTTGCCTTTTGCAGTAGGCACTCTCAAGTGGGTGATAAATAAGGGCCTTGGGGGCTGCTTGTTTCTCCAGGAGTGACAGGAGCCTGGGGCTTAGTGGCTGCTTGAGAAAGAGGAGCCCCATTTCCCTTATTTATTTCGAATCCTCCCCTGGCCCTCACTCTCTCCTTCCCCTGGAGGGGAGTTCCACTCCAGCCTGTGTGCGAGGCAGGGATATTAGTCCTCATTACTAATTAAAGGAAGCAGGAGTAATTGACGGATGGCGGATGGCGGGGGAGCCAATATGATTAACGGCCCCTGTCTCTGTCCTGGGGGCCCACGCTGAGCACTACCTGTTAGCTACAAATAAACAAACCTGATAAATAATAAAGAGTTTGGGGCGAGCAGCAGCCCAGCATTGCTTAAATTAATAGGGATTAGAGGGAGTGCCCTGACATGCAGCTGGGCAGGCAGTTGTTCAGAGAAGGGGTTGGAGTAAACAAGAAGCAGAGGAGATTCATCACAAAGGCCTGACTGAGTTTCCTTGGCTTTGCAAGCACAGGTGGATCCTTCCATCTGTTTTGGATCCCCTACCTGTCATTTGCCTTACTTGAGCCTCTTGGGTTGCTCAGTCAAGGATGAATAGTGAGACTTCTGGTGAGACTGAAAACAGCAGGTGGGGCACCATTTCCTCTGATGTTTTTGCATGACACAAATTGGCCCAGTGCTGGGATTCTCTGAATGATGCGAGACAGCACAATTCCTTGTTACCCCCCCCCCCACAACCCATTGTGTAAGCATTTAGAGGGGTTTCTTCTAGTCTATTTCTTAAGCTTTCTGAGATCCTTGTATGAGACGTTCCACACTTTATATGGCAGTTGCATTTGTTGTATTTCCTGTGTAGCACAGACATGAAGTGTGAAAGGCACACATGCTTCCTTAAGCACATGTGAAACTGTGATAGGGAGCTATTGTTTGCTCAGGAGTCACACACACACACACACACACACACACACACACACACACGTTTTTAAGAATGTGTGTCTCTTCTTTACACTTTGTTTGGCTCCAACCAGCTGCTACATTTCTAGCCATCTAAGGTTGCAGTGAAAAGTAGACACTAAAGGTGACAACCTGGGCATACGGTTTGTTAAATAATGCACTTGAAAGGGGAGTAACAAATCTGGGACCCTATATGGGAACCAGCTTTACTTGAGCTAGGGCTCCATCGGGGCCAAACTAGGCATGCCATTCCTAGAGTGATTGCAATCAATATGCCTAATTTTACAAAATAGAAATAGTAGCCATGTGGTTGAGGGAAAGAATCAGGATGGGAACTATCAGTGTCAGATGGTGGTGGTGTTTGCTCGTGAGTAATCAGGCAGGACTCCAACCTGGCTTTTACAGGTTTTATTGTGCAAACTATTTACAGTGCAGATCTACCAAGTTCATGTCCGTCTCAGTCACTTGCAGAATCCGGGAGTGGTCCCTTCCGGTTGCTTCCCCAACATAAGAATTGCTTCCCCTAACCCCAAGCCTCCTCCTCCCCTCCTTGCGTTTCACCCCTCTGCGCAAGCTGGGCGATGGAAGGGACGTGCCTCCCTCCTGGCCAGCCTGGCTAGGTGAGGCACTGGGGCTCTCCACAGCATCCTTGAGCCCTTTCCTTGCTTGTCTGGCCCCTTCTCCCTCTTCTCCACTGGAGGTATGGCTTTTCCCACCGCTGGAAGAGGAACTGCTCCTCAGGAGTTTTGGAGGCTCTCTGTATCCCAACGGCCCTCCTGCCTCCCTCCCCTGTTTCAGTGGCAGTCCCCTGACAGTCAGGATTAACCCTTCCCCTACTCTGATCTCACTGAAATCCTCCCCTTGCTTTTTAAGCTGTTGATTGCCTTGAAAAGGAAGCTTCAAGTGACAGCAAATGAAACTTCCCTCCTGGAGTAAATAGTGGTTTGTGGGGGCGAGGAGAAGTTTCATCAGGACCAATGTATGGGGAGGGGGAGTAACCAGCCCCCCTCCCTCAGGTCTCTCAGTTGGCAACTATTTTATTTTTTAAGACAATACATGTTAATTTCAATCATGCCATCAACCTCATGTCTATCTAGTTCGGCCTTTAGCAAGCGTGTTGTCAAAGCACTTCACGTGTATTGTCTAATAGTAATCCTTACAACGGCCCCAGTATAATGTCTGTCAGTATTATCATTTTGTAGATTGTTGGGGGTCTGAGGTTAAGAGAGAGTGGCTAGCCAGAGGCCATCAGGTGAGACCATGGCAGAGGCAAGATTTGAACCAAGGGTATCCTGATTTGTCACTCTCCCTCTTAGCTACCATGCTGCGATGGCTGCTATTAGCAGAAGACTAGGCCACAAGTGTCCCCTGTTGCTAGCATTGTTAGTATAGAAATGCACAGATGGGTGGAACAAACTGGCTGTTGGTATCTAGCCTTTACTGAATATTGGCCTTAAACAGTAACTGCTCGTCCCTCCTGTCGCCCTGCACCTCTGCCTGTATCATTTTTGCAGCTCCAGCTACATTTGTGCTAAAAGTGTGAGTGTGTGAAAGTTCCCTGCTGCCCCACAAAGGCCTTGGCAAAACCTAGCTAACTTGCTAACAGCCGCCTCCTTTTCCCAGGCGTTTGCTGTCATATGCTGTTTGGTCTCAGCCAGTGAATAAGGCAGCCGACGGGCGTATCTTCACCCCCTGATGACATTTGAATAAAGCACTCTGCCTGTTTGCGGTGCAGGCATGGTGGGTGATGCCGGGCTGGGGGAAGGCAATGAGGTCGGGGGCCTCTGCTGGCTATCACATCGAGTCTATCTTATCGCTACAGTAATTTGATGATAAAAAATAATCCCAGGCTGGAGAGGAAACATGTGTAGTGGAGTAAAGATTGAATGTAGGTGGAATGTACCCTGGGGCAGCAGCTGAGATAGAAGGAAAATGTCCTTCTGTTTGACATACTGCTGCAATGCCGCCCTGCGCCCACCCAGCTTTGTTGAGCATTATTTTACATGGAGGAGGGAGGGGGAGATGGCGCTTGGGTTAACTGATTGCCTGAAGGCATGAGATCACGGAGAGAAAGATAGCTCTGCATGCTCCTGTACCCTTTCTCTGGTTTCGTAGCCACAGAATCAGACATGAAGAGACACCAGAGGGCGTAGCTTTGTGGAGCTCAGATATGGCCTTCCCCGTACACCACACACTCACATTGGAGGATATCAGGAAAAGTATGCGGTCCCTGGTCTGCCTTTTCCAAACCAGCCCCTATGCTGACGTTTTGCAAATAACTTAGAAATCATTCAGCACTGAGAAAGTAGCTGTTCTTGCTCAGTCGTGACCGATCCTCCTCCTCCTATGTGGCTTCAACACACAAACATTTGTATGATAAAGTACAGGGGCAACATATATGGGACTGCTAGCCTAATGTGAATCCTCTCTGTTGAAAGAACATAGTTCAGTATATCTGTATGATGAAAAAGGTCATCTCAGTTCAAACCTGCCTGTGGAAGCCTTGTCCTCTAAACTGAGCAAAATGTGTGTGTGTTTGTTTTTGTTTGTGTGAGAAGAGCTTGAGCATGAGGGATGGCCAGGAACCCGCCCTGTAAGCTTATCACCATGAGGAAAAAACCTGAGGCTTAATGGTGTTTGAGAATGTCTATGCAAACTTACTTCTGTCTATCTGTTTTACCTATCTGTGATGTCTAGAACTTCCTTGATGCATTAACCTGCATGAAGGGGACTCCACTTGTTGAAGAGGTAGCAAGGCCTTTTGTTGGCCCTGTCTTCCAATATCACATGGCTCTGCAGTCCCACTCCCTGGTGTCCACACATTGAATGTGGACATATGCACCAGAGAAACCATGCATGACTTGTATACAGTCTGGAATCCTGTTCTTGTGGAAGCCTTTTTACAGTATGTACCTATTGCTTGGCTGGGGTGTGGGAGCTGGGGAGCAGTGTGATGTTCAGGACAAGGACAGCAGCAGAGCCTACTGTGTCTTCAAGAGATTGTGTGAGATTGCCTCTGGCAAAGCAGTGTTAGAACAGAGCAGGCAGGATTCCGAATTATTAGCTTATAGGCCAGGCATCTCCTCCACAACATGCACACACACACAGCGCACACTTGTAGAAGAAACATGGACCTGTAGGCAGAGTGCAAGAGACATGAGTGCTTCTGTTGCATGACATGCCCTTTCAATAACGACAGATCCCAGAGTCCCTTTGTTCCTGTCGCATTTTCTGTGTACAGGTAATAAGAGCCTGTAGCAGCCAACTGGTAGCAGGAGGGGAAGAAGAAGCACCATACCAAACTGGCATTGAGGTCCCAGGGATGGTTCGAGCCAGTTCCCTGCAACTTACATGATTAAATAAGTTAGGTGTCTGGTTCCCAGAGTGCATAGAAGAACTGACACTTGAGCTCAAGGACTGGGAACATTGTCTAAAGGGCATTCAACAAACATGTGTAATACACACACACACACACACACACACACACACACACACACACACACCTTTCTGCCATGTCAAACTATACATACAAATCAGGTAGCCAGAAACATAAAGAGGTTTAACTAAGGGAACTCAAAGAAGATAAAGTATACTAATCCTCCTATTTTTCAGTGGCCATTCTAAGGTAGCCACTCAGGTTCTTTACATGGCAATAGTTACTGCTGTAGTACCATGTCTCTTCCCCCACCTCTTTGGCAGTATGAGGGAGGGTTCTATTTTCCTTTCCCCAATCTGCTGTGCCTGGGATAATGGGATACAGCAGCTGTTGAGGCAGATTTTTCCAAGGTGTCTGTCTACCCTGAGAAAACTGCATATTCTAAGGATCCTGGCATTGTTGTAAACAGCAATCCAGGCACTGGAGAGGGGAAAGAAATTTCCTGCTCAGCCTTAATAGGAGCCGGGTGGTTGGGAGGGAGGAATTCTTCCCAGGCTCGGGTCAAAATCTGAGCTCAAGAAGAACTCAGGGTGCTGTGATGCAACCACTGCAAATCATCAAGGATTATTCTCAAAACCAAGGAATTACTATTTATTTATTTATTTATTCATACATACATACATACATACATACATACATACATACATACCCTGCCCATCTGGCTGGGCTTCCCCAGCCACTCTGGGCGGCTTCCAACAAAACATTAAAATACAGTAATCCATCAAACATTAAAAGCTTCCCTAAGTGACTAGTGTCCCTGAACCAGACAAAACTTTTAGAAATCTTACAGCAGTTAACACCTGTATTTACCGGCAAACCAAACTGCCTTGTAGAGGTAAGCAGAATACACCTGCTCTGCTTCCCTCCCACCAGTCTTTGCTTAGGGTCTCTTCCTGCAACAGGCTTCTCAACCTGACCAGGTCCTGCCCACATTTCCCACATTTCCTGAGGTGGGTGTGGGGAATCCCCATTCCTTGTTTCGCTAAATGCATTTGTTCAGTCCTTGCAACAAACAGATTAGCCAGGGTTTTATCAGAGGAGGAGAGGAGGGAGCCTGTGATGTGATAATGGTTTTCAGCAAATCCTCAGGCTGTCACAGATTAGAGCAGCCATGGCAAGGAGTATTATCGGATCCCCCCCTCCCTTTTGTCTTCCTTTTCCATCGGATTTTGCAAGCCAATCTATTGTAGAGAGAGCTGGTAAGATACAAGCAGAAGTCAGTTTCAATCTGATCTGCGATTGGTTTCCTGGCAGCTGATCTGTGCTGCCTTATCGATTCGCGTGCCCTCCACCTTGTTTGTCTGGAGAGGAAGGTGGGAAAGGGGGGTGTATAGTGGAATTGAAGTGCGTGAGCCCTTGGTGGAACCACTTTAAACTTGATACATACAATTGATCCGGAGGCAGGAGCACAAAGAGGCCAGTGGGGCCAATACAAGAAGAGCAGGAGCCGCCAGCCCTAATCAAAGGGGTTTAAATGGTTGTGACCTTCTGATTAGAAGCGAGAAATCATGTCTGGAGGGGTAGCTAGCTGGGGAGTAGAAGGCATTGGGTGGCCTGAAGCCTCTGAGCCCGCCATACTGCTCTGTTTGTGGCCTTGGCAAGGGCTGCCTGCAGCTCACAGACCTGTGACTTTGCGCTGTTGCTGATGTGTTCTCGGGTGGTGGAGCTTGAACAATGTGGCTTGTGCTGTGCTTTCTATTGGGATTCTCATAGCACTCAATGGGACTTGCCAGCTCTGCAGCTTGTTCCCATCTAGATGGTGAGGGTGGTATAGTCAGGCTCAATTTGAGCCAGGATGTGCCAATATCAGCTGTGGACCATGCTTTCAATGCCAGGGCTCAGTCCTGGAACATGCACTTTATATAAACAGAGCAAGTTCAGAACATCTTTGTGTTTCTACTGAAAAAACACAGCTAACCCCACCCCAATGTATCTGAATCAGGGAGTAAAGTCTTCCAGAGCAGAACTATCATTTCCATCAACCCTGGCTTCTGTCTTTTTAGAAATCAAGGACTGTGCTAGCTGCACACTCACATAGTTCCAGGAGGCCGGGGGCTTGTTTTGCCTGGCCCCAAATCATCAGTCAGCAGGTTTGGATGGGCGGGAATAGGGCCTAGAACGAGTAATGGGCCTGAGTGTGGAAACAGTGTTAATAAAGTGTATTTCACTTTTAATTTTGACATCCAGTGTAATGATCTTTTTAAGGCCCTATCATATTATCTGCATGACTAGATTATTGAGTCTTCATCGTCTCCAGATAAATTTATGGCTGGGATGAGGCTTGGAATTTATTATCAGTCAATAGAGCTCGATCCTCTAACAAGGCGTGTAATAAGATATACATATTTAATGATCCGGAGTGAAGCAGCCTGCTAATGGGGGTCGACACTTCTATTCTCTTCCCTTCTCAAAGGTAGCCGGCTCTGGCAGTCCCAAATGGCCTCTTCCCCGATCGGACCCCCTTAAACAGGGGCAGCTGGTGATGGCTTCCCTGCTCTCACCGTTCTGAGCAGAGTTTTGCAAAAGCCATATATTAGCTAGCTTGCAGGAGCTGTAGCATGCCCACAAAGTGAGTTCCTTGCCTCCAACTTCCAGAGAAGGTTCTTTGGGACCTAAGTGTTCTCTGGCACTTCACAGGCTGGGTAGGCTTGAACTTGGTACTTCAGAGAAGATGTCTAATAGAATAAGAAAACCCATTGGCTAAATGGTACTGAATAGTTCTGAATAGTTCTGAAGACAGAGTGGCTCTGTTCTAGTGCTTATGGAACCATGGTGCGCCCCCCCCCCACCCTCAGAATCTCCATGTGTAGTTGAATAAACTGATAATTAAACAACAAAATAATGCAGTTTTCATAGGAATGAAACTGCATACAGTGGTACCTTGGTTTATGAACGTAATCCGTTCCGGAAGTCCATTCTTAAACCAAAGCGTTCTTAAACCAAGGCGTGTTTTCTCATAGCAGCGGGGGACATGGAACACACTCAAGAGGAAGCGGAACATGTTCTGCTTCCAAAGCAAAGTTCACAAACCAAAACCCCTACTTCCGGGTTTGCAGCATTCTTAATCCAAGCTGTTCATAAACTAAGCTGTTCTTAAACCAAGGTATGATTGTACTCCACTTAGACTTCCACATGCCAGGATTATTGCGATAGAGGCAGCTTTATGCTCTGCCTAGTTTGATGCCTTGGATCCAACAGTGAAACCTCACATTTCTCTCACATTTCTTTTAGTTCCTGCATTTCTGTTTTGCGTGTGCAGTCTCAGAAAGACATGCATTCTGATAAAGTCCCTATCCCATTCCTTTGAGTATCACCATTCCTTCTAATAGTGAACTTGGGTGGATGAGGGTTCTATAAGTGGGTCCACCCAAAAATAAGTTAGTAGTTTCTGCATACTCAAGGGACTTCCTAGGTATAGTATATTCTTGTTAATTAAAGGGGAGAGGGCTCAGAACACTCTGACAAGGATCTATGATCTTCCAGGATGTATGGAATGTTGAAGGCAGTTGAGAGACAGAGTAGAAACTTTATATGGGGAAGGAGAATGCTTCAAAAATTTAGTGGTCTCTTCAAGCGCAAAGCTGCAGCTTTATCATTATGCAGGGAAGATTTGGGTTGAGGGATGCATGCTGTCACATCTAAAAAGTCCCACCCCTGTGCTGGGCGAGTTCAGGCCTAGCAGTCAGGCCCAAACCTAAGCCTTCTAGCTTTATGTTATAGTGTGGCAGGAGAAGGCTTCAGGGTCTTCATCCTTCCTGATACTCCTGAATGAGACCTAAATAGCACTTCAAAACTCCTTTCTCACAGACACCACAACAGGAAGAGAGGCAGGGATACACTGATACATTTTGCTACAGATTCCACTTGCTCATAGAATCATAGAGTTGGAAGGGACCCTGGGGGTCATCTAATCCAGCCCCTCAATGCAGGAATATGCAGCTGTACCATACAGGGATCAAACCTGCGACCTTGCTCTTATCAGCACCATACTCTAACCAGCTGAGCTACCCAGGCTCCCAATAATGAGCTTAGGTAGCTGAGTCCCTCTTGGTGTGGAATTGAAACAAAACCACTCAAAAATAAGGTAGTGGCTTCTGCCTACTCAGGGGACACCCCTGGTACACAGAAGTACACAGGTTTGTGAATTATATTAAATGAAAATGACTTTTAAAAACCCACTTTGACATGACCTAAAGAAACTTGAGGTCAGGCAAACTGTGTGAGTCTATGAATTAAGTTTGTGCCTGAGAACTGTTTGAGACATGGAATCATCATATGCCACTTGAACACAAAGCATTTATGGGAAGGCAGAAGAAGAGAAGGAATGGATATGCTCAAGCCCCTGACAAGTTATAGTAAGTGTGGGTGGGGGGTAGTGTTGGATGAGATGAGATGAGATGTTTTTCCCATCTCCAGAACTGTGTGTTCCCTGCTAAATAGTTATAAAATACTTAGGTTTGGGGCTAGCAACTCTCTGTTGCTGTAACACCAGAGGGGGAGGTCTTGCCAGGGTACCTTTCCTGAAACTTTCCCAGCTTCCCAAGAGGCCGGGGCAGGTCTGCATGTCTCTCAGTCCAGACTCTCTAGAGCCTTGAACAGAAGCATTCCTCTAAGGCAGAGCTTTCCAAATTGTGTGTTGTGACACGTTAGTGTGTCGGCTGCAGTGTGTAGGTGTGCCGCATGAACGTTCCCTGGGCTCCTCCCGGGGCTGAAAAGAGGTTAGTTTAACCTCCAGTTTGCTAGTAAAACTGAATTACAGTGTCACGAAATGATGCATGTCTAAAAAGGGTGTCACCAACATGAAAAATTTGGAAAGCTCTGCTCTAAGATGCTGCAACATTTTGTTGCATGCCCCCTTATGTTGTGTTGCAACGTTTTGTTGCATGCCCCCTTATGTTGATAAATCAATCAGCTGCTGTAGCATAGTGACTAAGAGACTGAGCTGTGACTTGCAAACTTCTCTGTTTGCGTTTTGGCAGTGTTACAAACTCACTTAAGCAACCAACTTTCAGCTCCATCCCTCTTCCCCCAGTCTGTGCTATGCTGATAAGAATATTTATTTCAACAATTTATATCCACTTAATATCATAGGTTAGAAGAAAGATACAATAGAGAAAATTAATCAGTAAAATCTTCTTAAAATGCCTACTGAAGCAAAAAGAAGTCTGGCCTACCTAAAAGGGCTGTTGTAAGAACTACAAGAAAGCAGTGTACTGTATGTGAAGTTCTGCAATGTTCCAAATAGTTATATGAATGCAATTGTTACCACAGCTAAGGAGACTTTCAACTGCAGCAGGCTTGTTTTTTCTTTAGATTCTTTAGATTCAGTCTGAAGCCGTTATCATGGTGACACTCAGCAAGATTCTAAGATGCAGCTTTCTTTTCCTGGGTCAATTTCACCATATTAGCCTCATGTAAATGTGAAGTTGGAAGAAACAATACTTTTTCTGTATATTAATCTTAATAACTTTCTTGATCAGTCATCTTTTGACATTTGAGGGCTGCTAGAACCCGAGGCTAACTTTGGACATGACATAATCTTGTTAGGACATCATCACAATCCAACATTATTTATTTCCTACAAGAATGTTGTAGCTCCACTGATGCAGACAATTATTCCAAATCTTTATTCTGTCTGATTCTATATTATTTATTTTCTGGGAGTTATTTGTTTGTGGGGATTGGCAGCTTTATGCACAAGCTTTTGCTTAAGGTAGTTGGAGTTTAAGAATATGGGGTTGTGCATTTTCCTGGAGATGCTGGGGATTGAATCCAAGACTTTCTGCATGGAAAGCAGGTGCTCTACCACTTGAACTACATGGTCTCTACTCCAGCTTCTGTCATCCCTATTGGTCTTCTGGCTGTAGCTGAAGGAATTCTAGTCCAACAACCCCTGGGGGTTATAACATATGCTAGGCCAGACATAGGCAAACTCGGCCCTCCAGATGTTATGGGACTACAACTCCCATGATCCCTAGCTAACAGGACTAGTGGTCAGGGATGATGGGAATTGTAGTCCCAAAACATCTGGAGGGCGAGTTTGCCTATGCCTGTGCTAAGCCATTCAATACAGTCATACCTTGGAAGTTGAACAGAATCCATTCTGGAAGTCCGTTTGACTTCCAAAACGTTCGGAAACCAAAGTTTCCTGCAGCCAATCGGAAGCCCTGTTGGATGTTTGGCTTCCCAAAATAGTTTGCAAACCGGAACAGTCACTTCCGGGTTTGTGACATTTGGGAGCCAAAACATTCAAGAACTAAATGGTTCGAAAATCAAAGTATGACTGTATAGGCATATGCAAAACCAGGTAAATTTAAGCATCAACTTTATTTCTAAAAGCAGCGCCCATAGCTAATCCTTAAAGTAATAGTTTAATGAATAAATTATCCTATGCTTTGATTTATTAATCTATTGTCTCCCCACATTTGCAAACACACACACACACACAGACGGTGTTACCTCCTAGAATGGCTTTCTTGTAAATTCTGGGCTATTGTTGAATGTGTGGTCCTTGTCTTTGGTGGGGACCCAGAGAGATACATAACATTATTGGTTGCTTTTCATAATAAAAGTTTTTTGAGGCTACTGATAATGTTGATCAGTTCATTAGAGCCTGTGTAGTCTGATGAAGAGCTGTGGATTTTTAGAAGTAGTCCTGGCAAAGAACGATCAGTAGGCAGAGTACCAGAGAAATCATTTAAAGGCACAAAACAAATGTAGATTCTTCCCTTGTGGAGATGGAAGAAACTCCCTCTTGAGCACAGGAGGCTGTTGTGCATCTGTAGCTAGATAAAATAGTTCCTCACCCCTGGCTATATTTTGAGCCTCCGGTGCTGATTTTTCCAGCCCTTTGGGATGTTATTAAATTAGTTTCCCAGGACTTTTAATAAGCACTTTTGATTCCTTTGAAGCGTGTGGCTTTGTGGGAAGATTACAGCTCTGCATCCTTCTCGCTGGGAGAGAAACAATGGCAAGGGTCTGGCGTTTGATCTGTCCTTCCGAAGGCAAGAGAGACAAAGGGCTGGACTGAGGATTGGGAGCTAATGTTTAAAAATAGGCAGGTCTCCCTCCAAGATAAAGAGAGCTGGCCTTCTGTGTGCAATCAGTGCCTCTGCCTTGCTGGACCTGCCAAAATGAAGCTGGGCTTATTTGAAAGATTTTGAGTGTAGCTCTGCAGTTTCATTCCGAAGCCTTTCAACGCAATAACTAGGCCATCTCGCCTGGCTTTAAAGCAGAAAACTTTATATTAGGACTCTTGGAAGCTCCGGAATTGCAACCCTTCCCTTTCATTCCTTTTTCTTGTCATGGTGTGTCACTCTCAGGGAGAAGTAGCTCTACTTAACAGATTCTCCCATTTTGACTTTGATGTCTCTTCCTAATTAGGGTCCCAATCCCAGTAGCTTCAGCTGAACCAGGAAGTGACCAGGGGGTTGTTCAAGGCTTGCTGGAAAGACGTGGGGAGGGATTCAGTGCCGTGCTAAGGTGATTGTTGCATCAGGGCAAGCATTTTGGCTTGCAGACTGAACAATATCCCCTTTCCTTCCTGAGCAGGCTGTTCCGAAGGTTCTCCCCCTGCCCAAGAGCCAATTTTAGGGGGGTGCAGGTGGGAAAGCCCCTGTTGTACAAATGAAAGCTCTTGCATAGGGATTCCATTAATGGTCTTATTAGCTGAATCCCACTCATGAGCAGTGGATGGAAAGGGATGGAAGGGCAGCTGCTCTCAAGTCAACGAATATGGTAAAAATAATTTCTTGACAAGGTAAAAATAATGGGAAAGTGGAGTAGCTGGAAGACCAGCTCTCACCACCTACCCTACTCAAAGGGTGCATTTCCTTTCTATCTGGTGGTAAGGATGCAAGCAGCTATTTGGGAAGATAAGATCCACCACTTCTTGCCTGTCATATACTTCTTGTGTAAGATACCAATGAAGCAAAAATATCTGTTAATATTTAGGACCAGGTTCCTCTTGCAACCCAGGATATCCACAAGAGACCAGTGGGGCTTCAGTGGAGATGAATGGGTGATCATTATAATTTCATTTTAAAATCTTTGATTGTGAAGGTACCCATGAGGCCAAGCTATAGTCCCTAGCACATGGTGCAAGTGTAGACAGAAAAAGCCGGTCCTTGCTTGTAGCAATCCAAGCATAGGAATATAGAACCCAGAGGCGCTTCAGTGCCTGCAGAGGTGACTGGTGCTTTTCTGCAGCGAGTATTGAAATTTCTCATTGCTGGAAAGGAAACCCCAGTGTTCATGTGAGGTTCTCAGCAGGAGCAGCCAAGAGACAGCGATGAGCAGTTTAGCAAGGGCAGAAAGTTCCAGGGAGCAGAGCCCTGCCTTTATCAGCAGTAACTACTGCTGACTTTAACAGCCAGGCATAAACTTGCCATAAATATTGTGAGGATAAGTGCTAAGACATGACTCCTTTACAGCGAGCAGAGGTCTGACCTTCCCCTAGAGAATATATGGCTGTATACCAGAAGCAGTATTGCTCTAGCCATTTCTTCTAGTGAGAGAGGTGGCAATGTCCTTGCAGGCAGGTATACACTAATGCTGTTTGCCCCACACTCTGCCTTCCCAATGTTGCTTTTAGAATAACATTTTCAGCTATTGAATTGTGACTTCTTACCTCTTTCTACACTAGATCAATGGAACGATGCTGTGAAAAGTTCAGTGTTCTCCCACTTTTTGTAATCAGAATTACCTATAGTAGAGTTCGGGAAGTAGCCCAGAGCATGTTCTTATCTGTGATCACACAGGAGATCCATGGAAGATCAGGGAGTGGAAAATAGTACCGCTCCTACATATACAGTGGTACCTCGATTTACAAACTATTCGGTTTGCGAACTTTACCTCGGTCTAAGAACGGATGCTGAATGGTGGAAGGGCACTGGCGGCAGGAGGCCTCATTAGGGAAAGTGTGCCTCGGTTTAAGAACGCATTTGGTTTGAGAACGGACTTCAGGAACGGATTAAGTTCGTAAACCTAGGTACCATTGTACTCTTGTTCAAAAAGAGATGCACTGGATCACTTGGGGCTAGCAGTCTCCATACTCAAACCCTTTCCCCCGCAATAGTCACAGACAAATACGGGCAATTCCCCCGGTGTTACCATTTTAAACACAGTTGTGCTTCAGGCACTACCTAACGACGTATCTTTCCGTAGTGCAGACCTACACCGTGCCCCCCTCCCCCAACTCCCAGTCTCTGAGCTCCCTTACGCATTTCGAACTGCATGTAGAACAGCTTCTGTGCCGGAAATGGCAATCCATCCCCATTGCCAAGACAGTCAAACACCTGGCTGGTTGATTTGGAGCAGTGAAGGATGGAGATCCTTTCAGCTTAAGAGTATTGGCTCCTGCTTCACCCCTGACCCTTACACTCTCTGCCTGTTTTGTGTGTGTGTGTGTGTGTGTGTGTGTGTGTGTGTGTGTGTGTGAGAATGAGTGCTCCCGGGAACACCCACCAGAGCAAAACTGGGGAATAATGGCTAAATCAAGCTGGCACATACAATTAGGCATCTAAATGCACAAGAAAGGTGAGGAAATAACGGATTGTGACAATTGTTTTCTAACAAATTCTGCCCCAGTTTAAATCCCATTTGGGGTCCTTTCTGGTCATTAGGTATGTTTTAAGCTGTTCTCCATAGCATCACACAGCCACTCAACCTATGGCACAGTAAACCTGAGCATCTTCTGTGTGAGGCTCCTGTGATGAATGGGGCTTGCTCAAAAACATGGATATGCTTTGGCTCAGTTGCCATTTATTTCACTGGAGCTTGCACAGAAAACGATGTTGTTGCCAGAGTATAACTGCCTGTGGGCCAACTTAACCATGGTACCATTCAGTTAGCAATTGTATGAATGTTCATTTAAGTGAATATAGCTGGTGTAGCAGGTATGGGGGCCTGGTCTGGATTGGGACGGCAAAGGGTTTAAATTCCTCCTCCAAACAGGGTCTCAATCAGGATTGAGGCTCTCGTGCCTAACATCTATACTTCCAAAAATTCATTTAATTGCTTAATCCCTGAAATGTTCTCCCATTTATTTGGCCCTAAGATTCTTCTCTGAAATATATTGCAGACCAGGAAATGTGGCTGTAGAATTATGAGGGGGGTTAATTAAAGGTTATAATTGAACATAGTCATGTGTGGATCAAACCAGTAACCTTGTAAGGGCTATTAATATCATGGTTTCCCCAGTGGAGGACTAACTGCAAATCCAGGATGGAAGATTCCAGTTTGCTTTCTGTCTCCTTGCAGATGCCCCTCTTCTCCTCTCTCTGACATTAGAGGAGCATTGTAAAGGGAGCAGTGTGGGACCAAGGCATATTCTTAAGCGAAAGTGGTTTCTGTGGATTATAGGGACCAGAATTAGTGCTGTCAAATGATGAGTCATATTTGGGGAGGAGTTCTCATAATTTTGCTTAGACTGAGGTCTGGATAGGTACATCAGCCAATGTGGAAACCTTTAAAACAAGTCATAGCAAGATCTCTTAACCAAGCCCAGATTAATAACTGTCCAAGTCCATTTCACAGAGGAGACATGCTTAGGGAACTGGGTCTGTCATTCTGGATTGGCCCAGATCCTGAGCAACTGGTGAGTTTTGAGTCCTCTTTGCCTCCCTGCTCGGATGCATGCTGGATTTCTGAAGTGTCTTAACACCTATAGAAACGGTATAGCACAAAAATGCTCCCTTGCAGAGTGGTATACGAATTCCCAGGAGAGAGACATTACGCTGCACTACAAGGAAGTCACTCAGAAAGCCCACAGATATTTTTGCTGCTATTCTAAGCCAAGCTTTGTATACCCCCAAAATTCTATCTGAAGTGCAGAAATGAATGCCTCTTGGGATATAATTAAGCCAAACAGATTCAAAGGGAATTAAGGCATAGTTTAGAGATAGCAAGAGGAAGTCCACTCAAGGTTGTGATTTGCAACAGAAACAGTTTTCTTATGTTAATACGCTATGGGAATTTAAAAACAAAACAGAATTGCCAGTCAAATTTGGCATGATGGAGAAAATTAGTTTTGTATCTCTAAAATATATTCATTAGTTTTTCCCTGGTCTTTCTGGTGGAAAACTGGTAATCAGTCTTCAGTGCAACTCCAGCTCATTCCTCTCAGTGCTGGGTTCAGCCCTGGTCTAGGTGTAGTGCTAACACAGAAGTATTTTTAAGGATGATGTGCAAAATGACCATCTCCCACGCTGTATACTCACAGTCCACACCTCACATCTACAGTTACGGGACAGGACGTTGAAACCTGAAGGCATGGCTTCATAGCCCAGGGAAATCCTTATGTGAAAAAAACAGCTATTGGCAGGATTGCATCTCTAGTGGTAGCCATTTTGGAGGGAAAGGTCCCCGATAACTGCCCAAGGAAACTCTGAGGGTGGGGAGTGTGTCTGATTTTGCAAGACATGTTGTCGGTGTCTGTCTGTCATTTGGTGGGATTTTTATGAGTGGTGAGCATAATACAGGACTGTATGAATAGGATTGTCTAGCTGATGGTGATGTATCGTTTTTCATTACCGCCTCTCAAGTCCTCTCTGCTCCATGTGTGGAAATCCTATTTATTCTCTAATTTGTAAAAATTCCCTCCTTATCTGATACCAATCAGGGAGGGGTAATTGCCTCTCAGGGCCAGTGGCTGGGGGCCTGATGAAGAGATATGTGTGCTGGCACTGTCTGTCCAGGCGCTGTGGCCTGCTGCACCATGTGCGTGGGCCACAATTAATAATGATTTGCAAATGGCAGACAAGCAATAACGCAGAAAGATGTCCAGCCAGCCTCCTGCCCGCCCCTTAATTTCTACCGGTAATATAAATGGCATGGGGACGAAAATCCAGCACTATAAATTCTGAAATTAGTTATTCACCATAATAAATGGATCCCTTATCAGCTCCCTCCTTCCTCCCCTCCCACCCTACTTTCCCCCTCTCTCCAGCCCGCTCCTTGTCCTGCCAAAACACAGACTTCATTTGAGCCCTAATATGCAAATGCTGTAATTTAACGGGATGGTGAAGTTGATTTCCGTGTTAACTTAATTATTGTGATTTATGAAACCCTGGTCCACAAGACACCACTACATCATTGTCCCTCCTCTCATGGCCTGCCTGTCATCCTGGCAATCCACTTCCTTATGTCTTACCTTCCTTCCTTTGCCTCCCCCCCCACCCGCATTTTGCATCCTCTTCCAAGTTTAGTGTTTTATTAGCCAGCTTTAAGTGGGCATAAGTCCTCAGCACAAACAGGCACTGGGGCGGACAGCCTCTCGTTCTGCCGTGTTTAATCGTGCCTGGATAATGGATGTCTAATTGACTCATTTGAATGCTTTTGCCTACAGGAGTGCATAGCATTAAATGTTTGATTGCCTTAATTTCCAAACACATCATTATCCCCTTCTTACCCGCTCTTAATAAACACTTTATGAGGATTTTTTTTTGCGCAAAGTAGAAAAAAAAATCTCCACTCCTCGTACTTCTGTGAAGTGATAAACTCTAATTAAGTCTAATATTTAAAAATATGGTAATGGTGACTTGTTTGAATAAGTGGACTGCATTTCCATAATTTCATTATTACGTAAAACACGCTAATTATTTGAAGTGTGCTTATTACTAAAAGAGAATTCTCCCACTAATAAAGATGAAATTGCTTCCCCCCCCTCTTATTGCCGAACCACTGTTATCCTTCAATATCAGCCTGGTCGTTATCTCATGGAGGGGAAGGGGGCACAGTTTTAGCCTTACTGTATCTGACCATGCCATGGCTTTTCACATTCAGACTTGCCATCTCTGTCTTTATACAAAGGAATAGGCAATGCCCATATTGCAAAGCTTCAGTGTAGCTGCAAGGCTCAGCTCTCATTTCAGCAGAGTTTACAGAGAGCTTTCTGGTGAAGAGAGGTTATATTTGCAGTCAGCTGCTGGTTCATTTCTATCTCCCAGCATTCTTGTTGTGCACACAAGCACTTTCAGTGGCCCCAATGTGGACTTTTTTTTGAGTTTGTGGCTATAAAATTGAGTGTAGCACAGAGAAGAGACCAGATGGAGCATCTCATTAGAATGTAAGAAGAGTCTTAATGTCCCATCTAGTCCAGTATCCTGTTCTCATAGCAGCCAGCCAGATGCCTGTGGGAAACTTGCATGCAGGGCATGAGCATGTGAGCACTTTGCCTTCCTATGGTTTCCACAAACTGGTTTTCAGGCGTATACTGCCTCCAAGTGTGGTTTGCAGGTTTGTGGACCATGCCCTCACTACAAGGGGAAGGAATGTAGTTCTGTAGACGAGCACATGGTTTACATGCAAAAAGTACCAAGTTCAGTGCCTGGCACCTCCAAGTAGGTCTGGAGGAAACTTCTCTGCCTAAAACCCTGGGGAGCCACAAGCCAGTCTGTATAGACAACAATGAACTGGATGGACCAGTGTCTGACTTGGCATAAGGTTATGTTGCTAGGTACCAGTCTAGTGTCTGCCGCTGGGGAAACTTCTGAGGTGAGAGGAGTATGGAAGAACATCAGCTTGGCAGTGTTCATATGAAGACACACATAGATTCCTTGAGTTATCTCACGTAGCAGGGCTAAGAAGGACGTCTTCCTGAGACTCAAGAAAACTCTGTAGAACCTACCAGGCTAAATAGATTGATGTTTTTCTTAACTGGATGTCTGTCCAACTCCTTCATAAATAAAACAGAACTTTCAGAAGGGTCGTAAGCGACTTGTCCCATTCCACAAATATCCTGACAGGTGGGAAATGCCGTTGCTTCTGCCTTTATAAAGACTTATGGAAAGATAAAAAGGAATTTCTGAGGAAATGGCTCTGTTAACACTTCATTACTATTGAGCAGCATTATGTATGCATCAGGGGTGGGTGAGTGGTATTAATCACAGAGGCTGAGTAATTTTTTCTCCAGTGCAGGTCCTTGGCCTCCCACTATATGCCCAGGTAGTCTACCCTGCATTTATTCATCTATTTGTTTCTGCATAAACATTTTCAGAACTCTTTCTAGGCATTGCTAGGAACTCAAGGCTATCTAAACCCATCATAATAAAACACTATTGAAAAACACAAAGAACAGTTGTGAAAGCCCACAAGCCACAAACACCTTGGTGTGCAGTTTTTCACCAACTCTTCACAACCTTGCCAGTCTGATCTGCCAGAAGAAGGAGTTCCAAAGAATGGGTACCACATTGCAGGAGAATGCCCTGCATTTCTGTGAATAAATGTTATATGCTTCAGTATTTTATGGGAACAGGAGATAGACATTGCTTCACAAAATGTGGGTGGCTCCTTCTCTGACTGTCTTTCAGTGACAGGTAAAGATATTTTTATTACAGCTTGTGTCCTGTCATATGGTAATTTCAAGGTGCTGGTGGTTCCAATGCTGGAGTTCTTTGCAACAGTACAAATTCAGTGTTCAAATTGTCTGCAGTAAAGAGTTGGGACTTAGGAAAAGTAGTGAAGAAGAGTAAGTCCGAAAGGGCAGGTGGACATTCATGGGAGACCTTGCAAGTGGCTGAGACTGCGCTTAATGAAGATGTCTCACCAGCCTTGCCATTGTTAAGACAGCCGTCAGAAAGCCCCAATGTGGGCTTGGATGACAGAAATACAGCTCTTTGAGACTTTTTTCCTTTAGAACATGAGTTGTGAACATGAGTTCAGGAGTTGTGGAAAATAGCATCCCATAAAGAATTGCTGGGGCCAAAGGCCACCTCAAGCATGCAGCAAAAGCTGCCTGTGGCCTCGTGAGTGTTAGTTTGGTGTAGTGACAGCCACTAGATGTTAGACCAGGAAGGCTGGAGTTGAAATCCTTGCTCAGCTACAAAGCCTGCTATTTGACATTGAGCCTGTTTCCTGCCTCTTAGCCTAACCTAACTCACGTGACTTGTGTGATCATAGAAGGGAAGAGGAACCATATATTTCACCCTGAGCTACTTAGAGGAAGGACAGGATACAAATAAATATATTAATAGAGATAATGGCTGCATTTGGGGCCTGGCTTACAGGATTTTTCCAATTTACAAAAGCATTTATGAATCTTAAGGTAGATACAGATAATAGCGTATTACAAAGCTGATGTACATTTATGATTTATTTTTATTTTATTAAAGTATTTATAACCCACCGTACAGATATGGTGTATAGAACACAACATAAAAAGCAAGCAGCCAAATCATAGAATAAATAACAATGCATACAAAATTACATGATTTTAGGAACTGGTTTTCTTTAGTATCCAGTCACAACAGGAGGCTGTTACCACATCTCATTATTAGAAATGGCTGATGGTGGGAGACTTGATAGAATTTTCCTCCTCACATGCCTTGAAAGCACCTTTCTATATGAGCCCCAGAATTAGTTTGCAAGCTGTGACTTGGGTTGAATGATAGCCATACCACTACAGAGCTATACAAGACCCAAAGGTAATCTTATGCAATGCAGTCCTAGGTACACAAACACTATAAGTTGCAAAAGAGCACAGCTTCTGACTCTCCAGATCAAAGCAAGGCAGGTGGAATCCGGCTGCAGAGCAGAAGGAGAGAAGGGAAGGACTGTTCTATTGGTTTTGCCGAAAGACCAGCAGCCTTTGGTGCTTTCCCAACCATCACTTAGCAGCAGCCTTTCCGTCAGTCTCCTGAACTGTTTCTATCACAGCTGATCATCATAAGAACTGTAACTTTCAAAAGTGGGTTCTGAAACTGGGATGGCTTTAAAAGAGGATTAGACAAATTAATGGAGAATAAGGCTGTCATTGACTACTAGCCATGATGGCTATGTTCTGCCTCCACTGCTGGAGACAGTATACTTCTGAATACCAGTTGCTCAGAATCAAAAGAGGAGAGAGTGCTGTTGTGCTCAGATCCTGCTTGCGCACTTCCCATAGGCATTTGGTTGGCCACTGTGAGAAGAGGATGCTGGACTAGACGGGCCACTGGCCTGAATCCAGCAGGCTCTTCTTATCTTATTATGCTTTAGATTATAAACCTGAGGGCAGGGACTTTCGTCTTGATAAATAAGCTGCTCTGGGAGCCTTTTTGATTGAAGAGCGGGTTAAAAGTGCAATAAATAACTTGTTTTTATATGTTTTTTGCTGTTGATGTTTTTATTGTTCGGTCATTTTGGGATGCTTCTTGGGAGGTGATTAATAAACAGGCCCAGCTTGACTGGACTACTGGGTGCAAGATGTTGAGTAAATCCTGAGAACTTCAAATGCACACAAAAATCTGAAAGTTTGCTAAAAAGTTTAACAAATATAAATGTTGAGCGAGTGGAAGGGCTTATGATGTCATGGGATGTTCTTTTTTTTATTGGATGGTGGCCAGGGAGAAAGGAGGCTGATGAGGAATGCAGCTCCTAGGGTATAGCAAGGAAGCTACTCTTCAGGCCTGGCCAGGAAAGAAGGAAATGCTGGAGAAAACAAATGCCTTGGCTGTTGGACACTCATCTATGCACAGGTGTATCCTAGGGATCAAGCCAACAGTGACTGTTTTCATAACATAATCATAATTGTCATTAAGAGAAGCAGGGGAGGAATCATTGCTTTGCGACAAAGCACAATTCTTTTTGCATGTATAAGGTATCAGTTTCAATCTCTGGCATCTCAGGTACTAGAGTTGGGAGCAGAGGCCAGTAAATATTTCTTACCTTGGTGGCCAACCCAAAATTTGTTGGTGCCAAGGGTATCATCATCATCCTTCAGCGGGTGGGGCCGGGCCCTTGGCCGCATGCTGGACCCCTGAAACATAGCACAAATCCGAGAGCATTCCCCTACTTCCTTCTCCCTCTGGAAGTCCGGAGCTGGAGTGGTGGTGGAGCATTTTGCACAGTGTGAAAATAACCTCCTGCCCTCTCCATCTTGGAACTGAAAGTGAGAAGAGGCTTGCTTTGACTCTGTAGTTGCTGGGTGTTCAAAATGCATGCCAGGTGCAAACAAGCCCATGTGCCTCTACATCCCTCTGCCCCTGCTTCATCGCAGAGCTAGGCAAGGGAAGTGGAAACGAGTCTACAGGCAACAACCATTTTGTGCCCTCTTACGCCCCATTGTGCCTTCTTCCGGGTCCAAAAGGACCCACACATCAGTGATCATTCCTAAAGTGGTCACCATCTGTACTTGTTTTGCCTCTATACTTGGAATCCCTAGCAAGGCAGAGACTAGTCAACGTATCTCTTCCTTCTCCCTTCAGCAGAGACTTGGGCTTCTCTTTTATACTAGAGCCTGGCTGTATGGCAGTATGGCAAGAATGGTGAACAAGACTGCGAACTCCTAGCTGGGAACAATCTTTTCCTGAAAGTATGGTAGATATTATGGGGCGAGGAGGGCCAATTGCACTGTCTAAAGCAGCTCCTTATAACCAGGACAAGAGCAGCTGAAATAAGAATTTGAGAAATAAGAATTTCTCAGTGACCAGTTGAGAAAGAGGGGCAAACATCTCTTGCTTTGCTGTTCCCGATACCATGCACAGTAAGGAGTGGGGCAGACATATCACCTGCAGTCTGGACTCCAGCTAGTGCGTGATTTCAGTATATACCTTACAGGTACATGATGGAAAGCACTGATGTGAGGTGTGCTTTTTTAAGACATTTAAGATGCCCATACTTGACCACAGATGGTTTTGCATGTTTATTTGACTTCTGTTTAGTAAACTAAACTAAACAGTCTGTATTGTGTCAATATCCAAATTTTCTGCCCTATTCCACTAGTAGACACACTATCCATTTAGGTCCTTTATCTTCTGAAATTTAGGAGAATTTATCCCCCTTTAAATCCACCACTTAAAACAATATGGTAATTTGCTGCTGGAGAACAACTGTGGGATAGTGACTTTAACATGAGGTTTGGGTTAGGGAATCCAAGATCAGATCTCTGCAGGGCCATGATGCTCACTAGGTGGCCTGGAGCAAATCCCTTTCTTAGCCCAGCTTACCTCAGGAGGCCAGAACGCTTCTGAGCTCCTTGAGCAGCAGAATAAACATGAAACAACTACATAGAACAGTAGATCATTCAGGCAATGTGATGGCTGGTATTTATTTATACATCTGTTTTGAATGGCAACTGGATTTGAGCCTCACCAGCCTTCCACCTCGTTGCAATGCCAGGTTAACCGAGGCCCCTAAATGGCAATCCAAATAATACTTTGGCCATTCTCCAAAAAAGTTGCCTTTCTTTGTCCTCAGTGAAGAGACCTTTGGCATGGTTGGCACAGGCCAGTTGGGAAACCCTCAGCCTAGTTTCAAAGGAATTTACAAGTGATGAGGTCAGACCTCTGGCAAAGGCCAGGCCCACCTCCACACCCACAAAGTGGGGAGGGAGACATTGAAAAGTGATGGCACCACCCACAACTGAGTTCAGCCCCACCCACACTATGTGAGAAACTTAGCAGGCCGAGTGCCTTCCTCACTGAGCCTCAGGGATGATTTACGCCAAACATCTCAACTCATAGTAACCACAGGAAAGGACTGTCTACTTCTAACTTTTGTTAGTATATGCATATGCTACCACAGGCTGAATTCAGCACAGATTAGGATTCTGGCGAGCCACCACTAACCTGTATTTAGAGTGGCTTGGATGGTGCCTTAAAACCTAAATTTAGCTCATTGTGTTGGATGCAGGCGAGATATATAGTATATATTTGCAGGGATAAAAGTGGTGAGCCATTAGGATGGTCTAGCCTTTTTCTGTGGCTGTAAATGAAGATGTGAATCACTGTCAGCCTCTTCATCTCTCAGCAGGGGGCAACTTGTTTAGCCCAGAGCTGGGCATGATTTCTACCTGCTCAAGGATTCCTGGGCTGTGAGTGTTCCCTTTGCATGCAGGACCCTCCCATGTTCTTGAGCAAAATGGATATGTGACGGGCCCTCGGGTGGCACCGTCTGCCCTTCCTCCTGACAGATGGGAGCCTGGCATTTGCACCTTGAAGCAGAGAGCATGTTCCCCCTTCTTTCTGCCCAGCAGAGCAAAGCTCTGCTTTTAAAAATGCTGTTATTCTGCTGCCAGCAATTACGGCTAATGGATGGAGAGGTTGCAGGATGCCGACACAGGGGGAATGTCTCCATTGTAACCTGCTGCCCCTTCCCTGCACGCTTCCCCCATTTCGGTTCTCAGGCATGCTGGCCCTTGAGGGCAGGCCATTGTTTGGCGTCTTTATGTACGTTGGAAAGGTGACATCCCATGGCAGGGGCCAGACAGGAAATGGAAATGAAGCATGTTGTGTATAGTGGACACAGATCCCTATATGGCCTGAGAACTTCTCACCTCCAGGCTGGGCCTTTTGAATGCCATTGACTACCATACGGGTGATTTGTGAATTGAAGTTTCTCATTTCAGGGGCTAATAATCCAAGATCAAGCCCTAGTAACTTGTGTCTCATTCCTAAACCACTCAGGCCTAGCCTTCCACACAAAAACATGGACTCCTGTGTATGAGGGGAGTCTCACCTTTAGGCAATAGGTTAGGAGGAATTATTATTCATTGAAGCATCAAAGCCCACCCCCCCCCCACTCTATGTCCCAAATCCCCACCTTCAAACAATGAGTGGTTTATCCAGTGGCCGGTTGGGAAAAGTGCTAGGATGAAGTCAATATAAAACTAATTTTCTTTTCTTTGCGAAGAAATGAGGTGTGTGGCAGTAATGTAATTGCAGATAATGAGGTAAGTTATTCTTAATGTTCTGTCCATCTGCTGTCAGCACTATCTGAGATACCTGCCGGCAGTCCCAGGGACCTTCCCACTGTGGCCATATTGAAGGTATGAGGGAGGAGAGAGAGAACACCCCAATTTAATTCTCACTTCTGGTTCGTTGTTGTCATTCTGTATTCTGGTGGCACTGTGACTGTCTTGTGGGCTTGGAAGGAATTTCATATTCCGTTAGTCCATTAACTTCATCTTTTTAATTCAGCAAGTTTACTAAACATGCTATTCTACTGTGGAACTCATAGCCACAGATTTCTGTTGTGTGTGTAAACACATAAAGAACTTGCATAGATAATACACATGCAGCGGCTGCATCTAGTTGGTGGCTGAGGCTTTGAGAGCTAAGTGTGGTGTAATTTGGTCTGATTCATGCAAAGAAGCTGTCACACACAGTAGTGACTATTTAAAAAGTACTACAATGTGGCTGTTCCATGTAGCAAGCAGTTCATTTCCCTCAAAGAGGTTTGTGATTAAAAGTGACTGGTCTATGTGACAATCAGCTTCGCAGGAATGGCTTCTAAGATGCCCTGTTTTATGACTCAGGTTCCTCGCCTGTTTCTATGGCCATATTATGTGTTTTTTATACTGAGTCAGAGCACTGATCCACCTGGGCCAGTGCTGCCTGCTCCAATTGGTGGCAACAGTTACCTGTGGTTCAGGAAGTGGCCTTTCCTAGACCAGTTTACCTGTGAACCCTTTAACTGGAGATGCTAGGAACTGAATCCTTCAGCATGTGCTTAAGCACTGAGCCATGATTCCATCCCCCCCCCCCCAAAAAAAAACCACATTAATTGATCAGCAGTTTATGCTCAGGCTAGCTCCATTATCTGTTAGATGTTCCTCACAGAGTACACAGCGATTGGATGACGTCAGCATTAGGACTTCATTCTTTATGGGCCAGTATTAGTAATTGACCTTTGCAGTTATATGGAAACAAGTGTGGGCTTGAACTATTTGAGCAGTGAAATTTCCCAAACAGGGAATAAAGGAGGGTGCAAAGGATTGTGAAGTATGGGTGTAACAGTGAGAGCTATAGAGAAATTTAGTGTTTGCTTTGGATCGTACTTGAAACTATGGTATGTTTAGATTAGTATTTGGTTCTAGCAAGCTTATTCCATATGCTCATTATCCCACCATCCTTAATAAATCCCCCTCCCTTTAAATTTTACGGAACTTGGACACAAATAGGGCAAACAGGCTAGATAAACTGGCTGACTTCGAGGGGTTCTGATCCTATGGTGGCGACAACCCTTTCTCAGCTTCCTATATTTTTGAAAGGGCACTGGGGTTGAAACTGGCACTGTTGTGATCCCCTGTGACTAAAGACAAGGCTGATTAAAATGCTGAGAATTTATTTGTGGACCAGCAGCAATGTAGTGATTTTGCTTGAGACAGCAAAGGGAGCTCACTTGAGTTAGTTTTGCATCTGACCTGGAACTTGAACCAGTAGGGTGCCCTTGGTTAGAAATGATGCAAATATGACACATTAGAATTCAAATAGAGTTTCTTAATCTGCTATATTTTATTCTGATTGCAGGTTTTGCAAAAGATTATTTTTAAAAAGTAGTAGAGAAAATTATAGGGAAAATACCACAAGATGATATTATCCAAACTATATCCTGCTTCAACATTCCCCTTGCCCTGGCTGCCTTTTAAATCACAATACATCAAACTTATCAGAAATGTGACATATTCAATGTTGTCTAAGAAAAATGTATTTAAAAACCAAGTACAATTCTGTGAGGAGTGTGCATTTACAGGAAAGACAGAAAGATGTGTCCTGGGACAATGAGGAACCTCTCTGAAATGAAATGTGGCAAAACTGTTAGTGTGGATCCTGCCTAAGTTCTCCACCTTTTGCAAAACTGATAGGGTCGTTTTGAGAATAACTGAAGCAATACATATTGAAAAACATTTTGCATGCTAAAGCTTAAACTAGTACCTTACATTTGCACATTCATGCATCCTGTTTTATTTTTCAGAGGGTCATATTAGCATGCAGGACAGCAGCCTAAAATTGCTACATTTGTGGTTAATAATAAAGGATCAGAAAGCAGAGAGGATATTGGGGTGGGGAGAAGGGGACGAGTGTTTCCCATGAGACCAGTCTTCTTTACTTCATGCAGCTCTGTGTCCCCATTGACACAGGTGTCTTTTAGTGATTTTGTTCCTTTGTGAATAATGAGGACTAGCCTACAAGATGCATTGGTCTAAGAAAAATGTGCTTTGCCCTAACTTGCCTTTCATTTTTGCCCTGGAAGTCTGCAGATCAGTTGCCAGTGGGTGCTGAAAAGGCTTTAAGTCAGGAGATAATTCTTGACTAGATCCAGAAAGCAACTGTCTCTCCTGTGATAACCAGTCCACTCTGACCTGTGATATGTTAGGGATGCTCTTGAGAAAAACCTAAGAGAAAGCTGGCCCATGGAAGGGGTGAAGGGGCTGAGACCGATGTGAGTGAGGTGTGAGGCAGAGGTGCAAGCCACCCATGGACAGTGGGGGCATCTTGGTGCTCTCTCAACAATACAGCCATCATCCGGCAGCTCATCGGTCACAGCGTGATGGATTTCAGTCTGGCGCTGGTTGTTAGCAAACTGGCAGGCAGCAAGGTTAGGACTTACAGGTATGATGGCAAGACAGAAAACATCCTTATTTCCAGTTGCGTTGGCAGAGTTGTGAGATACTGTGACAGTGGGTGACGGCACACAGGTTGTTTGAGCAGACTCTTTCGTTGGGTAACAAAGGCAAATAAAGGGAAGCCAGAAGCAAGGCAGGCAGCCCAATGAACGTCCTCCCCCACCCCCCCCAGTGCCGAGAGCTGTTGTACAAAGAGAGCAGCGATATTATTCATTAACAGGAATCTGCCATTCCAGCAGTGACAAATGGCCTCTCGCTGCCTCTGCATCAGCTCCTGTACAGACCATAAAGCATGGGGACAGCTTAAATATGGACCTGCTCAGCGCAGGCCATTGGGTGATCCGTCTTGGTGGCTATAATGCAGGTGCAGCCAGCTTCACTCCAAATGAGCACATTTCCCAAGGCCAGGTGCAGAGACCAGTTAGTTCCAGCATCTCATTGGGATTTCATGAGGGACTGTTTCAGCATCTCTAGCCTCGCTGTCCCTACTGTGCAGGGTCATCTGTTGCACACACTTCACATTTGGGTCTGTGTCTGCATCTGCCGGGGCCAGAATTTAAACTCTCATTTACACAAGGGCAGGGCAGGCTTTAGCCTTTTGGCCATGTAAACTATAAAGACTAAGTTGTTGCCCTGTCCCCACTCTTGGCCAACTCATCTTTTTGTTTTTCACACACAGCCCAGAGGTCCACCTTTTCTGAAATTCTAGGAGTGTCTCTCATTTCCCCCTCTTTCTTTTCCTCAGGGGCTGGGACCCTAGATAATCAACTATTAAGACCACCAGATTTTGTTTGTTTTTTCCTTAGCAGAGCTTTGGTCCCTCTTTGGAGGCTGCCATCAGTGCTATGCTGCTGTTTGCAAACATTTTTCTTTTTGGAGGGGTGCAGATGGGAGGATTCACTGCGTTCAAATGGGGAATTGGGTTGCCTAAAACAAATGGTCCACTTTGAGAGACAGCACCACACTCTAGTCAGAGTAACCCTGGGTTGACCCCATCCATACGCACCCCTAAATCAATTGCATCTTATTATTACAATATCAATATACAATATTCCAACAATAACAACATTGATTTTCCAGCCAGAGGCTGCACCTCAGCCTGTTTTAAAGAGGAGGGAGTAAATAGCAGCCCTCATTAAAAATCTATAGATTGCCCCCTCCCACCAGCCTCTTCCCCTCCCAAAAAGAGAAAAAGCAGTTTATATTCATTAGAGCTATTGAATATAAAGTAATATGTTTGTGTTGGACATTGGGGTAATGTGATAATCTGTCCGCATATCAGAGAGAAATCCACTTAGCAGCGCTGTCAGCTTGACAAGAAAAATGGGCCCATAAAGCTGGCAAATACATTGCGGGGAAAGAGCTAAGCATGTGCGTTTTGTGTGTTTGGGAGCCATTCTGTGCCAGTGGGCAGGCCTACAAAGGGAGCATTTGTCAGTTCCGAACAAACGTGTGGCATTCTCAGCTGGGGAGGTGGGACATTTAGGAGTGAAGGTGCTCAGTTGTGTAGGTCTCTGTCTTTATGGCTGTGGATGTTCCCCACATGGCAGGCCTTTCTTTTTATGGCTCTTACACAGATTCAGCTAAGATTGTTATAGTGCCAGGATGGCCTCTCCCTGCCTTCTGCTTAAAGCAACCAGGTTCACCCACCTGGTGCAAATGCAGCAAGGAATCATTGCAGTGGAAGAAAAGGTAGCAATATTGGCTGAGGGTGAGCAGTTCCAGTATCAATCAGATGGCTCCGAATTGTTCACTTCTCTCTATCAAGACAAGGTAGCTTGGGTGTGAGTCCAGAGGTTTGGTTTCATTTTGTGCAATCTGATATATTCTCTCCAAGCTGGCACTGTGTGACTCTCTCAGGGTGTTGGATGGTAGTGGAAGAATTCATCACAGGTCCAACTTACCGTATTTTTCGTCCCATAGGACGCACCTAGTTTTTTGGGGGGGAAATAAAGGAAATCCCCCCCCCCTTTATTCCCCCCCCCCAAAAGCAGGTCGGGGAAACCGAACCAGGTCGAGGAACAGCGGGATGGCGGCGCTGCGCCTCCCTGCTGTCCTCCGAGCTTGTGGGACTGGCCAATGTCTGCCCGGCGCGAGGGGCGCTCTGCTTCAGGGCGCCCCGCCCGCTGGGCGGCAGGCTGCTATCCGCAGCGTGGGGAGCCCTGCGGGGAACTCCTGCAGGGCTCCCCATGCTGCGGATGTCTGTCCGGCGCGCGGGGCGCTCTGCTTCAGGGCGTCCCGCCCGCCGGGCAGCAGGCTGCTATCCGCAGCGTGGGGAGCCCTGCGGGGAACTCCTGCAGGGCTCCCCACGCTGCGGATGTCTGTCCGGCGCACGAGGTGCTCTGCCTAGGGCTGCCTAGGCTGCGGATGTGTTCCCGAAGCGCCGGGCGCTCTGCTTTCAGGGCGCCCGACGCTCCAGGAAGCAGGCTACTATCCGCAGCCTAGACAGCCCTGTGGGAACTCCCGCAGGGCTGCCTAGGCTGCGGATGTCTTCCTGAAGCCTGGAGAGCGAGAGGGGTCGGTACGCACCGACCCCTCTTGCTCTCCAAGCTTCAGTGAAAGCCTGCATTTGCCCCATAGGACACACCCAGATTTCCCCTTCATTTTTGGAGGGGAAAAAGTGCGTCCTATAGGGCGAAAAATACGGTAGTTGTGGAAGGAATATAGTATAGGATACAGTGACATGCAAAGGATATCTTTTTAGGAGAACTTTCTCAAAGTCTTTAATTTGTTTGCAAGGAAGTATTAAAAGTACAGGAAAGAGGAATGTTCAGAAACCCTTCAACCCACCATGCAAAGGGTGAGCACAAGCAACAAAGTCATTCAAATTGGGGTGAGACAATATACCCTGCAAGAGCAAACTGAACCATGTCTGGCTATAGTGCAGGGATTGCACAGCTAGACACAAGAGGGTCAAATTGTGTGGCTTTCCCTGCATTGAAGAGCTGGTCCAAATGTGGACAGCCTGGCATCTGTGTCTACCCTTGAAATGGATTGAGTGTCAACAAAGCACCCAATGCTGCATGATCAGTGGCCTCCTATTCTTAGTTGCCATTTTTGTAGAAAATACTCTTTCAAGGTAACAACGAGGAGATTTAGGAGATTTCATATGGCTAATAATTCCCCAAACAGCCATCTGACGGTGTTGTTTTAAAAGCCGCTTAGTTTTTTGCTTTGGAGTTTATGAAAATCTCCCGCACTAATATCCCGGGAGCCAGCCTATAATTGTGTTATTAAATCAATCGGAGCGGATTACATTGTAAAATCAATAAGCGGCTGTAATTGCATATTAGAAAGTTGTTCGGCTGTTGTTGATTTTTTTGTACACGGATAATTGTAATAAGCGTGTTTACCTTCGTGCTGATTTGAAGTCAGTCTTGCTAAATGACTTGTGGCAAGTGAGCTTTGCAATGGCTTGTTAGGAGCCACCTGTACCAAGTGTCTGAAACACACCTGGCATAGTCTGGTTTAAGATAGAGGGGCACAAAAGAGTGTCCCGGGTGGGAAGGCTGGCAGCTTGGCTTTCTTTGCACTAACACAACCAAATGGCACAGGATGTGGTCATAGCCAGAGTAAATTTGCCCAGAAAGAATAGCCCACAGATGGCAAGAAATTGAGAACAATCACACTGGGTCAGGCGAATGGCTTAGTATCCTGAATCTTCCTGCAATGGAAATTTATTTCACATATCCATGTGTGTTATGTTGTAGCTTCTCACTTGACCTGTTGCTCCCAGGCAAATTTGTAAATTGCCGACATTGAAAACTTTTTAATGGGAGATGTAGGGCAATATGAAAGCTCTGACTGTAGCATTCAATCTGTGATGACTGTTTCACACATGCAAGTTGCAATATGATGTCAGAAATCAAAGAACTTGATGTGTGAGTATTCAGATTAATTCTGGATCTTTTAGTAGAAATGTGTAGCAGAACGTTACCCACATTAGGGTACTTCCAGTTGATTGCTTCTAGCTACTGGAGACCTAATATAATCTGTATGGAGATCTGTCTAGTGCCCATCTTTGGTGATCTCATTCAGACTGCCACCTGTACTGGGATGCTATGGATAATAATTACTATAGTAATTAGTGTAATGTATTCCAGGTGTTTAGAACTCTTCCTGTACAGTATCTCAATAATCTTTACAACAGCCCTATGAATTAGACCAATATAGTTATCACCATATTGCAGAAGAGGGTTTGCGGCTAAGATAAGAGAATCTTAAGGCAGACTTCCTCTGCCTTGGATCCTCAGGTGTTTTCTCCTGCCTTGGGTGCTCAGGTATTGGATGACAACCCCCAGTATGGACAATGGTCGGGTGGTGGGGATCAAAGTTCTACATTTGGTGTAGAAAGGTCAGTATGGATTCAGTCAAGGGACATACAGAGAGAGAAGACAATATAAACTGAAGATGGTCCAAAGGGGAGCAACCAAAACAGTGAGCTTTGGAAGCAAGAATCCCCCTCCCCAGATGTTTTCATTGTGTGTACCCACTGAGGAAATTACGAGTGGCTGAGCAAGTGTAGGTCAGTTTAGGCCAAGTATAGAGGATAAGGAATGAACATTTGGAAAGATAGCCTGCAGTATCCTCTTCAACAGGCACTGGGGGCATGAAAGAGCAGGTTCCAGAGGGTGTATGAAAGAGGAAGCCACACAAGCAATAGGCTGAGACTCTTGATGTTTCTGTCTACTCAGATAAGGAGATCTCTCAAGAGAAGATGGAACATATGGAGCTTACAGAACCAGGTCCATGTTTCTGTTCCACTAAGTCATAGTGGTTCCTCAGTTTTGCCTATACTTGTAAACAAAGTTTTTACCAGGGTCCATTGTTTAAGGGTTGTTTTTTTTTTGCCCCTTTGAAAATCTTTGCACATATCAAGAGAGACCATTGGTGGTGGTCTGCTTTCCCCCCATAGATTCCAAGAATATGAACCCCTCAGAGATACCCTCCCCAATTCCTGACAACACAGGTTTCTTTAGCTGGAAATCAATGAGATGTTTTCAAGGGCAGAGAGGAATCAGAGCTCTTCAGGTAGAAAAACATACTGCAAGAATGTTGAACATCACCACAGATTTGACGAGCCATTAGACTTTGTACAAGGCAGAGAAGTTATGGGAGCTAATGTCCAGCAGATAATCAGACATTTTGTACATTTAGAAGTGGATCTATTTGCTTTGTATTTCAGCCATTAAGTAGAGACATACTTTGCCAGATAGCTGTACTAGGAAGCAGCTAATGCTCAGGTGTGCATATGGCCAAACTTCTATCTTTATACCTTTATGCCCTTCCTTCTGATTGAAGATCAGTAAGTTTGGTGAAAGTGATACTAGTAGTGACTTGTTGCAAATATGGCCAATCCCCGTTTTGAATGTGTTCTGGCTGAGAGTGGGTGAGACATGAAGCTGATGGATGTTCCCCCACCCAATTCTTTTTGGGGTGTGCCTCAAACTCATAAACAGAGCAAATTAAGGGTTGAGGAGGCCAAAAATAGCCTACAGCTTCAACTGTAGGCTATTTGACTACTTGCAGCTACACACCACATAACATGTTCCATTGCAATCTACCTTACTCTCTCTACAGAGTACTTTTTTCTGCAATCTTATCCCCACTTACCTACATGTAAGCCTCACTGAATTCAATAGGACTTACTTCTGAGTAGACATGATAAGGGTTGCATTGCAAATGGGCAAGCTCTGCTCATTATATAAGATCCCTTGCCCCCCCTCCCATTTCTGTAGTCACTCTGCTGCTTCTTTGCAGCTGTTACCAATCTGACTAATGTATGCACCTTGGTGTATGCCGATTTTCATTTTTTTAAACGCAGAATTTTCATCTTTTAGTTGCTTTTGATAAAAAATGCTTGGTTTTGTTAGCCTAGCTATGTAAACTCCCAATGCAGTTGAAGAGCAGAATGCCATCTGTTTCCCCCTAGTTGTGCTACCAGCATTCAATAGGTTAAGCAGGGGGAAGGTAGATGGGGGGCTGTTTCGTGTATCTGTTGACACCCTCCCCAAATACTCAAGCTCCTGCACTTTGGGGCCAAGACAGGTTGGGTGGCAGCTTCCTGCTCCATTCGGCCCCTGGCGTTCATTCCTCAGTCGGTGTGCCTGTCTCCTAGACAGTGAAATATGGCCACAATTAGCCCGGATACAGTTCAATTATGATAAACAGCGCTTGCACCCTTTAAGCCGTGATTAAAAGGCCTCCCCCCTTTGATAGAGAGACCTAATTTCACATTATTATCGCTGCCGCTTGATTATAAAGCACTCCCTGGATTTACAGTTAAGAGACGGATGTGGAGGCGCTGCTTTATCATTTACACATCAGTAATGATGCAGCTGTCCTTCTGCCACAACATCCATTTACTAGCAGGGGTGTGGGTGGGTGTTCTGCTTCCCTCCCCCCGTCAGAGTGGCAGCGCCACCCCATGTCATCCAGGCCCTGCCTGCCACATGCAAGTGGGCAAAGTCACCCTTACGGTAACAGCGTGATGAATGGGCGCACACTAATGAAATGGAGACATCAAGGCGTGGGGCGAGGAAGAAAGAGTGCTGATGGGAGGCAGCGGAGCTGTCCCGAGTCGGAGGGGAGCGGGAAGAAGGATCGCCTCGCCACCGTGTGCTGTCAAGGGAGAAATTACACATTTACTCTTGCTTTTTCTTAAGGAGACGGCCACCATAGATCAAAACATGGATTTACAAGCCAATTTTCAACATGAAATATAGACACCAGGAATCAATTTAAGGCTTGCTTCTATTTTAGCAAACTCTGCTTGCGTTTAGTCCCAGGTAAATAATGCGAGCCAGCCCAACCCTGCTTCCCTGTTAGTTCAGAAGAGAATGGAGCTTGCTCTACTTACCGGTCCATCCTTCTGTCATCCTTCCAATATAAAAGATGAGGGAAGGTGCAAGAGCTGGACTGGAACTAGTGGGGGCCTGTGATGAAAGTCCACACCAAAAGTGTGCAGGAAAGCTACATTTATAGCTGTTGCCCTAATCAAGGCTTTTTATTTAGTGTGTCATGCAATATAGAACCTAGAATCTAGAAAATCTGAAATGAAACTTTAAAAGCATGTTTCTATCCCTCATTGTTGGTTTTTGAAAAGAAAGAAATGCGACCAGTTTCTGTTAATGCTTCAGGATGAAAAAATAGATGAGTGGTGTTGCCAGGAGTTTTATCTTCTATTTCAAACATTTAGAGAATGTGAGGAGGGATTTCCCCTTCACAGCTTCCTTCCATTTTCTCCAAACCCCTGCCCCCTTTGTTTTGTCAAAAAATAAATAAATAAATAAATACAAATTCTGTTGATTTGCAATGTTTCATTTTGTATAAATTAGATAAACAGGCATTTTGCAGGGAAATGTACTTAAATCATCATCAAAATCTTTTGCAAACCTAATTCAAGATACCTTGGTAGAACAGTAACACAGCTGAGTCCATGGAGCTGAGCCCTTTTCTTCGTCTTTACTGTTTTGATGGAGTCGCTCTAATGCTGGGACTGCCAACCCGGCCCCTGTGGGCCCCACGGCACCCACAAAGCCTTCCTTCTCCCTCCTCAATGCCCGATGCCTGCAGGTGGTGGGGCTGGTGACCCCCGTGAATATTTGTTTTATTTAGGTTGGGCGGGGATTGAAATGGTAGGCACTCCCTTTGCTTGTGGATAGCCTTTTCTGAATGGGTGGGTGGGTGGGTTGCTCAAGCATGCTCTGTGTGTGACTGAGAAAGGTGCAGTTGGGGAGAGGTGTATGTGTGGGGAAGATGGGGGTATATATGAATGTGGTGAGGTAGAGAAGGAAAGATGCACTTGGGCTGAGAGATGGAGAAAGATGTGCTTGCAATATGGATGTAGTGAATGAGAAATATGTGCGTGTCTGTACATGTATGGTGAATGTGTGCATGTGGTGCGTGTGCAAGAGTGTGGTGTGGCTACCCTGTATATTTTTCCTGGTACTGGGGAATGCTCCCTATTGTTATTAGACAGCAACAGTATCACAGAGAGGGGGTCAATATCAGAACCAGCAGGACATAGCTCACTTCCCATGGAAAACATGAGGTTGTCTTGGGGTGGGGGAAAGCAGCAATAACTACGCTCTAGTTTTGTGTAGGCCATGCTCCCACAGCAGCCATTTTGTGGCTGGCACCCATAGCACTTCCTCAGAATTTGAAATGTGGACCTTTTGCCCACTGGGCCCTCCTCTAATGAGTATTATTAGATCCCTCCACAGGTTAAGTGTTATTGTAGTGGAGCACAACCATTGTATGGTGTTTGTTGTCTTTGTCAACCTGGCATTTAAGACTAGCAACTAAGATATGCATGCTCCAATGCTAGAAATCAGCAGGGCCACCCGGTGTTACAGAATGTGTTTTCCCCCCAATAGGATGTGTCCCTGCTCACAAAACTGAAATTTTTCAATTTTCAAGTGGTCAATATAACTCCCAAAGCTGTACAGTCATACAAAACTGCTCCTTGTTCATTTCTCTTCAAAGTGAGAAATTCCAAACTTCTATTTAACTATATTTCTAATGTTATAAAACAAATTAAATAATACAAACCTGCAATGTATGTTTTGTGTTCTCATTATTATCTGGATGTATTTTTATGAGATATGAAATGAAAAATCTCCTTAAAATACTAAATCGAGGCTAGACCTAGCCTCAATTATATCATATCAGGATTACCACATGCCACATTATTCCTGTTTTGAAGAGGAAGTAGTTGTTCCTCTTGAATTGATACAAAAATGAGTAGCTGGTATATTGCAGCCTTGCTCTAAAACAGTGGTCTTCCATTTTTCAAGAGCTGGGACCTACTGGAAACTCCCAGAGCTCATGCATGTGGGTGGGGGCACAGCCTAGCAGTAAAAGGATGCAGTCTAGGCTAGTTGGAGGAGGGCTGTAAAACTGAATTAAACCATATCCCACTTTATTGGAAATGGCAGAATGCACCGTGAAGATCTACATGCCATAGTCAGGAAGCCTAAGTAGGGCTGAGACAAAGGGCTCATCCACACTTCAGCTTTCCAAGAGGCTTTCTGCTTGTCCCATGCTTTTTAGGCACAGCTCTGAGCAGTTTTCCATTTGCCTTGCCTCTTTCCCCAGGAAAACCCACTCTTTGCCTCTGAATCAGAGCAAACATCAACATGCCAAAATCCCAGCTGGCATTTGCTCCGATTCAGTGGTAAAGAGCAGGTTTTCCCAGGGGAAAGTGGTGGGACAAGCAGAAGTGTGGACGAGTCCAGAGACAAGAAGGACATTCCATGCTGCCAGTACTACCACAGCACATCTAGGGTGTGCATGAATCATAGAGGTGTTTGCATGCATGCATGCTTATGGGCACATATGTCTGCGAAAGGTCAGCATTTATGTGTGGATTGTTGTATGCCTATAAGCAGTGCTTTTTTTCCTGGGGGTACTCAAGGATACCCCATACCGGCAGCTTTTTTTCTAGAAGCAAAGCACTGCCTATAAGTATGGGGTATGTGTGTGATCCTTTTTTCCAAGCATTTCCGTACCTGTCCAATTCAACATTGTTTTATTGATGTTTTAATATGCTGTAAACCGCTTTGAGATTTCTCTTTAAAATATGAAGTGGTATAGAAATGAAATAAATAATAAGAAGAAGATAACATGACCGTTCTCACGCCCGTTCTTCCTTTGACCGGCAGATGACTGCAAGAACATTGCCAACATCATGAAGACACTGGCTCACAGAGGGTTCATCTTCAAGCAGACCTCCAAGCCCTTTTGATCTCTGGGGCCGGCCAGACAGGGCTGCATGCGGCCGGCTCCTGCTACCTGGGCGTGATGGGCTGGAGCATTCGAACGACAGAAAGAGGACAGAGGAACGAGCAACCCCACGACTCCGTCAGTTTTGCTGTTCTGCCAGTAGAGGCTGTATATATGGAACTGGAATCTCTGTGTAGGCCTGACGTGACTCCCTCTCTGGGGCCGGCTGCCTGCCCGGCCTGGCCCAGCCTGCAGCCCCCTAGGGCGCTTGCTCCACATGGTTAGAGACGTAGATTGTTTTCCCTTTTGTTGGCTTCCGATTTCCATTGGCATCTTTCTCTCTCTCTCTCTGCTCATATTTGCGCCTGTAGCAAGACCGTGGCGCCATGTTTGGGGCACTCGCCCTTATTACTTTGAGTCCAATATCGCAACAACCGCGGTCAAGCCCCCCTCCCCTTTTCCTGTGTGAATCTGTTACTGTGTCTCCTGCGTGTCAGCTAAATATTGACTGAGCAGCATCCAGACAGCCCCCCCCCCCCTTCTTCGGCAGGCTTCTTCCCTCCTTCCCTTCTGTTTTGAATAAACACTAACCCTCTGATTCCTTCTGTATGTGATCTGAGGAAGCTCGGCTCTTTCTGTTCAAGGTAAAGTGCCTGTATTCCCTGCCCACCAAGAGCCACCTATCTCCCTGGGGCTTCATTCAGCAGGGGTTATCGTAGGCAGGAGCATCCTGGCTGATGCTCACCGCCATGTCCTGCATTTCTTGAACCCTGTGATCCCTTGCTCATGCCTCCTCCGAACATGGGGAACCCTACTGTGCATCCACCCTGCACTTGCGCATGGCCCCCCTATGGAGCATGCAGTCCATTGCAGGCAGTGGACGTGCCCATTACTGCTAGCCCAGCAGGGGGCTGTGTTCCCATTACCCAGCAGGGATCTGCAAATTGACTGACATCTCTGTTACTGCCCTTTGCTCACCTGACTTCCTCCTCCTCCTACAACGGCTGCAACTGACTTGTTGCTTTGAGAGGTGTGGCCTATTCTTCCTATCCTATTCCCATCACCTTGGTCCAGTGTGGGAAGACGGAAATAAAGAATGACTCGCCCTCTCCCAGCTCAGTATTTTCCTGAAACCTTCTGCCCTAGCTTTTGCTGAATGGATCCCCAGATGGATAGGCTCCAGCTGCCACCTACCTGGGAGCCACACCAAGAGTCAGGCTGTGAGCTGATACAGGCACTGGGCCTTACCGGTAAATAATGCATGGTGTGTGGATGTTCCAGCTGAACCCAACCTGACCTCCTCATTGGCTCGTTATTCCCATCCTTGCTGTAAATGTGCCACATGAATAAAGTTTGGGGGAAAGGAACCTGGCTCCTTGTATGCTGTAAGGGAGTGGGGCCGGGGGGAGGCTTTATCTGAAATATGCTGCTAAGTAAACTCCTTTTCCCAATACCTCTTCGACTGCCCATGTAATCTGGCAGTAACTGCACAGATGTTTCTCCCATCTTTAAATGGATTTGCGTTCTGGGATTGTTTTGTGACACAAGTACCTTCATGAGAGAAAGTCACCCACATATTCCCATCTGTAGCCAAAACAAAAGCTGCTTCCTTATTAGTTCTTCCCCAGGAAAGTATCTTGAAAATAGGTCATACTTTCCTTCACAATAGTTAGCCTCCTGCCCTGTGCTCTACACCAGGGGTGGGAAACCTCCAGCCCACAGCCCTAATCAGGCCTCAGGGGCCATTTTGTCCAAGTCCCACTCACCTGCCTCACACCTGACATAATGTGATGTCAGGCAAAGATGCAGCTGCAAAGGAAGAAGCAGGAACCTTAAAGTTTGGTCCTGCTTCTTCCTTAGTAAGTGGAGCTTGTATCTGAGACCTTTTAGATTTGGAGCTCCCAAGTAGAGCTGGGTTTTGCTGAAAGTGGTATTTGCACCCACTGCCAATCAGTGGGCACCATTAAAATGTTTTCATACCATCTGTTTAACATTATTGAAGGGCCCCTCAGTGAAAGGAGGATCCTGAAGAAGCCAAATATTTACATCTTATCACCTCAGCTCATTGCACCATCAAGGATGCTTAGCACACAAAGTCCATAGGCTGCTTGGGCCACAGGAGAACACTGGCTCATGCACCCTCCCCAATCTGCAGGTAGAAGTGGTGCTCACAGAGGGCAATACTCAGGTCTAGATACTGGCCCCTGTTGAAGTTTATATGGTTTCCCATCCTTTTCTCTCCGTTAGCTACAACAATATACCATGTAAAACAGAGCAAAGCCTGGAGCTACATGTTAAAAAAATCATGACTCATTTTATAGAAGTCAAATAAACTTGAACACAGAAGGCCAATGAATAATTACCAAATGTTTGTTTAGTGCTACATGACCTAAGATGGCTTATGCACCAATGTGAACAATCTTTTATGATTTAGACAACAATGACAAATGGGAGATTGAAAACAAAGCAAGCGGCTTGGAGAACATACAAATCGACTCCGTAGCTTAAGACAAAGCCCCAAATAAATCACTATCCCCTTTCAGTGTTGGTCTCTGCTCTTTCCCCTCCCATTGTAGCAGTGAAAAGTTTGGGGGTCTGTTCCAGTTAGGGCCAGCTCTCTCTTTATGGCACCAATGCAGAAGGTAATTGCCTTAGCAACCCTTTGTCTATGTCTGCCATGCCTTTCTATCCACATGACCATTCATGCAGTAGGGGTTGAAATGAGAACATACTAGATACAACCAGCAGAGTCAGCAAAGCCTGTGTCCACCACCACCCACTGAAGCCTTGTAGGCCAGTCCATCTCACTTTGGGAGGTTTGTCCTCCAAGCACTAGAGAATATAACTGAGCCTTTCCCACCTCAGGTTAGGGACTTGAGATCAAAGGTCATAGGGATTTTAATGGCTCCCTCTGTGTAATCACCTGATCAGTTTTATTGATTCAGTGTCGATGGAGTCGTCTAATTAGTTTTCTATGAAAACGAAGAACTTGGCCTTTGACCTTTCTTTCTGCCAGCAAGAATGTAAATCAAAGGGCGTTGTCATGCACTATCGATTCCCAGTTGCACTTGAAATGGGAAGGGGAAGGTAGAGCATGAGTTAGGTCTGACAGCCAGGCCAAAAGTATCATAGCCCTTCTTCCAACATGTTTCTGATGGAAGATGAATATCTGAAAGGGCTGGGCAGGGGTGGGGGGAGAAGAGTACAATTCAGTCATTAAAGCAGTCAGCAAGGTGGAGAAACTCCAGACTAGAATGGAGGGCTACCTCATAGGCTAGCACTCAATATTTTTACACTGGTGAAACCAAACTTACTTACAGTTAGCTCTTCTTGAGGGTATCACTGGCTTCACTGCCTGCCACACACTGGAGAACATGCGACTGAAGTCTTAGACGTAGCCAGTCAATTTCTTCCTGCTGAGGGCAAGGGTTATACCTAGGGCTTTGTGTTCTGCACTAAAAACCCCATCAAAATTAAAATTAAAACTTGAATTCCATGGCCTGTATGCATTATGCAAATATGCACATATTTGCTCATTTTGCATAATTTATTTTGCTACTCTAGGGAAGGGTAAAGAGCTATGCAAAACACCACAGTCTGATCACTAGAAGTCCTACTTAGCCCTCCTATGGCTTCAGAGATCTCACCAGAAATACTCACGCACTTTCAAGGTGACCTTTGTAAAAGCTTATGGGCTAGAAACTTCCTTCTTGGTGCTGAATTCTATATTTAATAGCAAAACATAGCCTTTCCTGCAATTGTATACACAGGCTTAATTATACTGACTTGGAATATTCAACCCTACACTATCAAACCAAACCTTTACAGCTGAAGCTGAGTCTAGCAATGAGAAATGGATGCTTTTTGGTTCTTGGAAAACCAGCATGCATACAGCTGGTTGCTCCATTGGTCACTAATCAACACAATTATCACACACCAAGTCGCCTCTGGAGGGTATAAGAGATACTGGTCTGCATGCAGCAGGCTACAACAGGAACACACTGAACAAAATGGAACTTCCTTCCAAGCAAACACACACAGGATTGTCCTGTTAAAAGAGTCTGTAGAACTACTTTTTTATGGTAGCACAAAAAACTCACCATGACACTCAGGATGGGTATGTATGTCCACAAAATAACACAGAATAATTCTGGCTACTCTTAACAGATATGGGAGGGTACCTCACCTACCTGAGAGATGAGAAAACTAGAGATGCAGCATTAAATTGGCTCGCTAAATTGATATTGAAAATTTGTTTAACTAAAAAGGTGCCACTGCTTAAATCAAACGGAAGATCTAAATTATTTTTAGTATAAGGACTTAGAAAAATACATGGAGAGCAGGCAACATCTTGGCAGAGGCATGACCCCCTCTCATCAGAGCAGGAAATACCTCCTGCAACGAATGAATGCATCACCTAAGATACAGTATGGGGTTCTTTTCCTCAACTCTATTGTTTAATTCATATGCAGGGCACATGAGTCAACCAACTATTCTATAATTAGATGAAACACTGAGGGAAATAGGAACTTTGTGGATATCCAGAAGAACATTCTGTAAGAATAAGCCAGAAACAAGCAAGCATGTCTTCCAGTGGGAATGGGATGGTGGTGTGAGAATTAGTGCCCAACTAGGACCATAAAAAAGACTATGTTTCAATGGTGGCACTGCAAAAGGTGGAAGACCTTCGGTGTTCAAAGCGCCTGAGATATGTCTCTTTTCTTGCAAAGATAAGTTTTCAATAAAATAATTTATCCATGTAGCTCTGCATTGCAGTCTCTGCTACTACAACCGACTTTTCCTTGCAGTTGTGAGATAGTTAATCATGTGTAGCATTATACTAGGGAGTCTTAGGCGGGTGTTTGTCCCCTCCTGCCTCACATGCGTCATAAAAACTATTCTAATCCATAAGATCTAGCTGCTGATCCAGCACCTGCCTACTCCAGCTCAAGCTCTATCTAGACAAAAGCAGCTCCTACCACCATAAAGGTGCTTCTGCCCACTCACAAGTGCTGGATTAGATTCAGATTACGGAACAAGAGGTAATGGATTCTGTATTTACAAGGAAGTTTACAAAAATCAGACATAGGAAAGACAACACAATCACAGCAACAACCAGTATGAGGCTGTTAATGCAAGGAAGTCCAACCCATTTACCTGGGGCAGCAACACCCTTTTCTGGAACAAGAGAGGGCAATGTCACTGCAGGAATCCTATAGCATAAAGTACGCATACTGGCAAATGCGGCCATCTTGCCCCTGCAGTCAGTGTCCTGATCCTCCGACATCCAGGATCTGGAACTTCAGGCAATTCATGGCTTCTTCACTTTTTTGACAGACGATGAACTGGAAGCAGATTCCCTGCGCTTTCTCTGTTCCAAGAAGCAGAAATGAAAGACAGGTGTTAATAAGAGGTCAGACCATCTGGCTCAGTGCTAGATACAACACAAACCCTTTTCTAGAACCCAAGGTATCGGGTGTGTCCAGACAAGGAATTCAGGAAGAAAACCACCACACAACACCCGAGAAGACTCTGGACCAGGCCTGGTACTTAAAAGCCCTGGAGGAACTTTGAGGCACAACATTAAGCTTGTTTTTTCACCATAAAATGGTCTTATCAATGACTAGTGACAAAACTAAGGAAGGGATGGAAAGAGGATGAAAGTTCCAATACAAACCCCCTGGTATGGTGCAGACCTTTCCGGAGCCAGTATTTCTAGGTTTGACACATAAAGGGAAGGAGTAGAGGTAACCACAAGCCTGCCTGAAGCTTGTGAATTAGCATTTAACAGGATTAGCAGATTCCACTGGCTGATGCATGACCCCTAAATCAGTCACAGGCCCCTCCCAAGGGCACACAGTGAAAACTTAGCAAAGTTGGGATGTCTGCAAATTGTACTAAAAGTGCCTGAAGTTTCCTCAACAGATCAACTGGGAGAGAGAGTGCAATGCAGAGAAAAGGGAAATGATCCACCGAATTTATCAAGCAACATTGGCAGTTTAAGGCCAATGCAGGAAGTGAAAGGCATTTAAACAAACAAACAAAAAACCCCAGCACCCTCTCCTTTTCCAGGTCTACAGTGAATGGAGGAAAGAAATTAAAATGAGCCCTCTTGGGAACCACAGGCTGCCATCCACCACCTTTCCTTGTTTTAAATGTTTCAGGCATAAATGATTGAGAGCCTGTATTAATAATGAAGCCCCCACACTTCTTGGGGATGCAACTATCTCCATGGCAGAAAATGCATGCCTAGCTGCCTTCAGTGGCTTTGATTAGTGGGGAAAGCGCACCACTTCGTTAACTGGCACCCTGTGAAAAACAATACCTAGAATTTTGGGAAATTAGGAGCAAAGGTACATTTAAAGCAGCCAGCCCAACCTGGAAACAAAGGAGTGGGGGCCCGAGAGCTTCCCAGGGAAGCTGCCGAATTAATGGGGATGAGCGCATGTGTTTGATAATCTTTATATGGCAAAAGAGCCATCTTTCAAATATGTCACAAATTCATATTAATCACCTTCCCTAGCTTGGCTCTGCCCGTCGCCGTGGGCAAAAACGGAAAGTGTCTGGTTAGGAAAAATGTTCTACATTGTAATTTACAAGAGCCTGGGAACCTGGCTCCCTGTTAATGGAAAGGAATGATTTTAAAATGAGAAAATATATATTATAAAACACACACGTATCATGATACAGATACACATTTATATAGACGCGCAAGCGAGCTTTCTAACTCCATCTGGAAGGAAGGATGTTTGATGTTAACAATGTAACTTCTCACTTTCAAGCAGGCTCAGAAAACAAGGAGCCGGCAGGAGTTCAGATAAAGGCAGCTTAAAAGTCAAATGATTCTGACTCTGAACCTGAGACTTCTTAGAGGCAAGGTCCTTTCCTTTCCCCATTAATGGGCTGACTTGTGAGCCCAGGAACAAAGTGTGCTGATGTGAGGAATTCTGAGGAGAGTCAACTCATTATGGATGGGCGAGTGGAGTCTGAGTCGCACAAATCAAAGGCTCTAATCTGGAGTAACTGGCTGCACTTCTGCTTGGAACTAATTTGTTCCCAAGTTATACTCACCTTTCACCCTGCAAAGGCCCAGAGTAGCGTCCCTCCTGGGTCAGCAGAGCAATGCTCTGGGGTGGGGGTGGGGAGAAGGCTCCCTTCACTGTGGGCTGCCAGCAGTGGGCATCATGACATGCCCACAGCAGACTAACCAAGGCTGGGGTGCACTGGGCTGGCAGTCCGGTGGCCAAAAGCTGAGCCTATGAAGGTGGATATTCTCTTCTATTTTTTTCCAGCCTGCGGTGAGAGGGAAATGTAGCACTAAAAGCCTAGTGGTGTCACGTGCAGATGCTTGAATGCTAGACCATCTCTCCTACAGAATTACAAAAAAGAGTCCAGTTTCCATTGTAACAGAGCTAGCACCCCAAGTGAAATATTGAAGAAGCTTTGGGGAAGGAACAATTGCTCCTCTAAGGTTCCTGTATAGTCTTTCAGGTCCATACCAATGACCAGCAATTTGGTTGCCATTCATAGGTGGTTCAAATGCCTGTATATATTATTTGGGATGAGAGAGCATGTGGTGGGTGGGTTTGTTGCTAATGCAGGTTACAGTGGGGAGGATTCCAAATTCATTACTGGGAAGGAGGTGCTGTCAGGAGAGGGAGCAGAAAACTGAAAGCTAGAACTTTTGGAAAATACAAAACAAGGCACTTTTTAATATGCAGAGAACATGGTGAAACGTGAAGCCAAGATGTGTTTCTCCACATACATAGTAGCTCCATGCCAGGCAACTTAACAAGAGCTGTTGGAGACAGGCATGATATTTTATGTGTTCTCTAGTCTACAGAATCACCCTGGCTGCCATGGTTAAGTCCTAATAGACTTCATTCTGCGTGTGAGTGCCGGGCTTGTTCTGTGCTCTTGTCTTTTCTGCATATCATGGATTGGGGAAAGGCCACGCTACTGGAGCTGCAAGCATTTAGAGAGTGTTTTATTTGTTACACTTTCCCACACAGGAGCTCAGAATGACAATTTAGCCTAGCAACAATTCTATGTGGTAGACCAGCCTGAGAAATGCTGCCTTGCCCAGGTCACTCAGCTTCATAACCAAATAGTGATTTGAACCCAGGCTTCCCATGTTCAACCCCAATAATCTAGCCACAACAACAATGGCTCCCACGTGAGAACTGCAGAAAATTATCGCTCACTGACCACCTGTTTAAGCCAATGTCCACTTGTTCACTCAGGTGGTGTCATATACATAGAGACAGGCAGTAGGAAAAACACTCTGGATGCTTTAGTCATGGAGCAGAATGGTTCTGTGCCCAAATAACTCCCACAGCAGCAGGATCAGCTCCCTGAAAGGCAGGGAGAGAGGCACACACTCCATCGAAAGTGGGGCAGCTTCTCTGATTGGCAGCAGTGTCATTCCACACACACCCCAATGACACCACTCCCCCACATACTTATGCCCCTCCCCTCCATCTTGGCAGCAACAGTGAACCTCCCTGAGATGCCCCCCTCCTGCTGGGTGGAATTTCTTTCCCCTCCAAAGACAGCATAAAGTGGTCACAGTGTGAATGCGCTTGACCTTTTGTCTTGGACTAATCTAATTGTGTCGTCTTTGTGTAACCAGCCGGTAAAGGTCAGAGCTGTATTTAACAGGGGGGCCCTTTAGGTACCAAATTTGCCTTGCAGTGAATTAACTTGATTATATTTCTTTCAAATATGTCAGAGCCCAGGTCACATTAACCCTCCTGGTGCTGCCTTCATTCTTTTTGTTCCTAATTCCAAGTATGGAGTTGGAAAAGAGCAGCACTGGGGAAACATATAAGTGCAATGTTTTGCAAACAGACACAAGTCAGTGAAAACTCTCTAGAGGAAGAAAAGAATTCTAAACTGGCTTGCTGCTGAAGCTTCCTCCCCCCCCCCCCCGCAGGTGAGAATTTATGACACAGAGATGTGGGGCTCAATAGTATGGTGAAGCCCATTCAGTAGGAGAAGCCTCTAAGAATGAGCGGTTACTCAAAACTCCATGTCACCTTTAGAGCTTACAGAGAAAGTTTCTTGAATATCAAAAAAGAAAAGTCATTTTTTTAAAAAAACATCCTGACACACTGCTGTGCCAACATACTGGGACAGCCATTATGCAAGGAAGCAAGAAGGGTTTAGTGGCCAGCTGACTAATGACCTGATCATATCCATGTTAAGCCCAAGTCATTGGAGTAATCCCATTTACTCCACTGGAAAAAACTTTCTTGGGCATAGAACCATGGAGCGGAAAGACAGAGGATCTCCCTTACTGAGAGGAGATGGAGCAAGCTTGTTTTCTCCTGCTCTGAAGGGTAGCACTTGAACCAATGGCTTCAAGTTACAAGAAAGGATATTCTGACTAAGCATAAGCAAGAACTTTCTGACAGTAAGAGCTGTTCGACCGTGGAACAGACCCTCACAAGATGTGGTGGACTCTCTGAGGTTTTAAAGCAGAGATTGGATGGCCATCAGAGTCCTTCATTGCAGGGGGTTGGACTAGATGACCCTTGGGTCTCTACAATTCTGATTCCCCAGTGACCTTAAAAGGTCTTGGTTTGCAGTGTTATTTTTTCAAGCAGGCCAAAAGGGGTGCAAGGGCATGCCAACATCAATATCTACTCACCGAATTGGGTGTGAGGGGAGCCCCCACCACATCAATGATCTGCTCCTTTGTGTCACCCTTGCTCTCTTCAGTGCACAAGCCTGACTGTCCATCAGCATGTGAGCCACCATCTGTGCTGGGCCCTGTGCTACCCGCTTTGGCCAATGCCTCATAGCGGTGCCGCAACATCTGCAGCTCATATTCACAGTTTGCAAATGCTTGCTTGAGCTCATACAACAGCACCAGATCACTGCGCAACTCATTGAACATCTGGACAATCTCCTCTGTCGGCATCGGACTCAGGTCTGGAGGAGGCGAAAGGAAGAAAGTTAAGCAAGGGAACTCTGTCCCTGGCCAGCTGCAGACTGCTCCAATGCTCCTCTGTAGGTCTTGGTTCAGTCCAAACTGGCTAAAGCAGAAAGCATTAAAGAGTCAAGTCCTTTATTGCCCCAGATGTAGCACAACTGGGAAGTTTTGCCTGCATCAGACTCACTGCCAGCCAAGCCTTCACTGCTGTGCCAAGCCAGGGATGTGAGGACAGTTTAGATCACTATTTTGCAACCTTGGGTCTCCAGCTGTTTTTGGACTACAGTTCCCATCGTCCCTGACCACTGGTCTTGCTAGCTAGGGATGATGGGCGTTGTAGTCCCAAAACAGCTGGAGACCCAAGGTTGGGATGGTCTAGAAGAAGCTCCTCTTCAATGGAAGGCATCAGTTGGGCAACCCTGTTAGTACACAACCTGAACAAGCCACTGAAGACAAGCATTACTGTACTCGCTGAATCCAGGGAGTCCACTGCCTCCCCTACCCAGGAGAGGCTAGAGGGAGGTTGTATTTTGCCCCTCAGCCAAAAAGTGCAGGCCAGGCATATCCCCACACAGGTCGCATGGGACCCATCCAGAAGAGGAGCAACAAGGAAGCACAAAAGCCAGGCAGAGTCTCACAGACAATGGCCACTAACCCCTTTCACAGTACCTCTCCCTGCACGAAGAGATTTGCCTCCTTAATACTGGGCTGTCACTCTCGATGGCTTAAAGAACCCAAACAAGAGAGAAAGAGACAAAAGACTCTGTTCAAATACTTTTCGACTGGGAGGAATTTTTTGAGGGGGGATATTCTTGTGCATCATCTTCTGGCTTTTACCCCTCTGCTGCTGCTTCTTTTTTTTTTAACAAAACACATAAGATCTTATTTTCAAACCCATTCACATAGTGTTATTCAAGGAACTGGCTGTATTACTTGGGGGAAAAAATAGCCTCTCTTGACTACAAAGGCTTTGCTCCATGGGTCTCTCTCTCTCTCTACCTGCCCTCTTTACTCACCTACTCCGAGTTCCATCAGCATCTGCTCCAAGGCTTTAATCTTCTTCTGTCCCACGGAGCTCGGCAGTTTCATCTGGAATACAAAGGTAACAGCCACACAGCTCTGAGCTAGCCCTCACTCACAGCCGCCTAGTTCAAACGGCAAGGGAGCTTTGCTTTTTATAGTGCACGGGGAAAAAAGCGAGCCAAAGAAAGAAAGAGAGAAAAGGGAAATCAAGTGCTGGGAGAGGGAGGCAGAAAGAAGGCCTGAAAGTTTGCAGACGAGGGCCAAGGGCAGGGACTGAAAAGCCTGGTCGCAAGGGCTTTTCAGTTCCTCCCGGTGCCAAGATGCGGAGATGCACAGCTTTACAGCTTCCATGTGCAACTGAATTAACAACAAAAGTTCTGCTCCGCTTCGAACCCTCTCCCGCAGTGCCCTGCCCATCAAAGAGCTCAATTACACAGCAGCTAATGTGCGATGCTGCCCTACTTTACTTGCTCTTGCCAGCCTGATTAGACTCGTGCACTAACAGACTTCCTTCTCCCTTTACCTGCCGAGCCCAGAGCCGTGGGATTCATTTACAGAGCCAGTTTTCTAACAAAAGACGCAAAGAGGCACAAAGAGCACACACACTAACTCAATTGGCAGAAGTGTGAACACACATTCACAGTGGAGCTGAGGGGGGTATGGGGAGCAGGGAAGTATTAGGCAAGGGCAGGGAACCCAAGCTGGGCATGAGATCACACTTAGCTAAAAAAAAAACCCCAAACCACCCTCACTCCAACCCTACAGGCAGGAGCAACTCAGAACAAGCAGCTAAGGAAAAGTACAAAGAACTCAAGCACAATTTCAAGTGGGAAAAGGGGACTTGAGCATGCAGGGAAAACTAGCCAAGCTAATGGCCTTCAAACACACCCTTTGGGCTTCCAAAAACCCAAGTATAACAAGGACTACTTGGAAGGGCATCAACTTTGGATACCTGCCTCTTCCCATTTCTGCCCTTTGCCCTTTTCTGACACAAGCAGAAAGTTGATCCCTGCACCACTGCTCAGTTTCTAGTATCAGGTTGGCGCTCCTTGATTTTTCAATAGGAAATATAGGTATCAGCCTCTCTCAAAGGGCCACTTCCAAGTCATGAAGATACTGGGAGCAGGAAACTGGAAAAACTTCCCAGTTGCTTCCAGCCTCTGACCAGTTAGATAATTTAGAGCAGATTCACATTACCAACTCACAGGAGGATTATATCATGTAAAGCGTCTCTCTGCATTGACAAATACTGCTGGGACACAGCACCAACAAGGCTGCCAACCTCATGGACAATCACAGCATGGTTACAACCATCTTGTGAAAAACAATCAGCCTAAAATCAGGAAAGATGCAGCACAGATAATCACATAAATCAGCCTCACCTACAAGTGAAGGGATCAACTGCAGTGGTGAGAGGGAAACAGATTTCTACTGGCTGCCAAGGTAAGTCAATCAGAGGCCTGTTTTCAGGTAGGCACTATCAGAATTCTCATGAGGAAACAATAATTTTTGCCTTCTCTTAGTCATGACTACTCCCCATAGTGCCCATCCCTTTGCAGTAGGTTCTCAGAACTTCAGGCCAGAAACGGGGATTGTGAAGAATTCCCAAATCTGCAAAGGGCAGGCAGAGGTTCCCTTAGAGCAGGGTTTCCTAAACTTGGGCCTCAAGCTGCTTTTGGACTACAATTCCCATCACCCCTGACCACTGGTCCTGCTAGCTAGGGATGACGGGAGTTGTAGTCCAACAACAAGTTTGGGAAACCCTGCCTTAGAGTGTGTGGAAGTAGCCAGAATGAGATGTCTAATGGGATTCTGAAGGTGCCAACAAGGGTCAACAATAAAACATGGAAGATCAGATTCTTAACACATGGTACCCTGCTTAAGAGAACAGCATCTCCTCACAAGGAAACACTATTTCATCACATCCTGTTTTGAGGCTCTTTGTGTATCCTTAGAAAATCTACCGCCCCGCTATATAGGTTTTCTAGCCAGTAGAACAACACTTGTATGGCTGAGATCTGGGGGGAAGCCATGTGATGCTTTCCATTCAGAATAAGCACCTTTCCTATCTGAAAGAGCTTTGTTAGGTTTCTAGTTCACTCCTCCCTGCTAATCGCAGCTCCAGATATGCTGTCTTCTATATACTAGCAGAAGGAAATAAGGAGGATCTCCTTCATGTGTCAATCAGAGCTCCATCAATGACAAGCGAGGAAGCACTGACAGCTGGACCCAGAGTCTTTAAACAGCCAGGATTATTGCCTTGCTATGTTTTGGCCTGATATATTGGCAGCTTCAAGAATAGGAAGGGACAGAAGCAGTCTGGATGGATTTAGATCTACCAATAGACCGCAGAAGAAATACGAGGCCAACTCAGGAGAAGCGGGACTGTTTTGAGTTTACTCGGCTTTAGAGAACATCAATTAAGCTTTCCTTTAATTTTGGGGGAGGATTTGGCCTGTGAACATGAAAGCTCCATTGGCTTCTTCAAGCAAGAGTATATTTTAATTTTACCGTCATTAAGAAAACGTTATGATTTATGCGGCTGCTGTCGAACTAATATCTTTAAAATTTAGCTGGCTAAGCCAATTCATCTTTAAGACTGATGAAGGTTGATTGCTCTCTATGCAAAATGTATTAAAACTAAATGAGGAGTCTATTACTCACAGGGCGCTGATAATCTGTTAGGTAGGCTCCGTTAGCCTGGCTGTCTCAACGGCAGAGGGGAAGGCCCAATGCTCCACTCACCTCGGCAGCCAAAAGCACAGGCAGCTAAGAAGAGCAGGCATTCTTAAATCCTGCAAGATTTTTGGTGCAATCAAGTTTGACAGAACTCTAAGGCTACAAAATACAGGACTCTGATAAACAGTGCTGGTTTTGGCTACCACAGGGACCTATTCCCCTGGCTATGTGTGGTGTTTCCCTCAAGCAGGACCTGTGACTAAAACTGTTGATGTTCTATGCTCTTTTCTGCTTGCTTCAGAGACCTATCTAGGTTCAGGAGTGAGATTCAGCTCTATTTGCCCACAAAGAGATCTGGGTAACCCAACACCTCTAACAGAAGTGCCTTTCTGACATGACAGTGCCTGTGACAGAGCTCACTAAAGTTCCTCTAATCCAGGAGTCCCAAGTTATTGCCCTAATAATGTGCAGGAAGGATGTTTCCCTGCATTAAGAGTCCACATTCCGCATCAGCCCTTCAGCAGAGATCCCGCTACACTGGATAAAAAGAGATACAGCTTCATTCCCAACTCTGTCAATTAACCCTTTCTGCTTCAAAAGGATGCTTGTATCAATTTATGAGCAAAACTGGGGATGTCAATAGTCACATGTTGGTACATGTACTGAAGGCTGATGTAAAACCAAGTATGAAGTTGATATTAGTAGCATGTGCAGTTTTGTTCCTACGCACACTTCTCCATTTCCTTCCCAGACAAGTCTTGCATGGATCTTTAATGGGGGCAGATTAATGCAACAATCCAGCTGTTTAGCATTGCTTTTTGACTGGATAGTGCTGGAAACAAAACATTGGGATGAGGCACAGGGCTGAATCAGTTTGACAAAGATGCTTCCGAAAAATGCTGGTGGCCATTAGCCACCTAGATGGAATCTGCAGGCTACATATCTGAAACGACCATTCTGTATCTTGCAACACATCTCAGCTCAAAATGGCAACACTGCATGCTGGGACTTATGGCAGATTGAAAGCCTTCAGGAGCCACGTTAGATTAAAGGTGGCCAATCACAACCTGCTGTTTTCCACTAGGCAATAAAGTGCTTCCCTTGGCACCCCACTGCAACACCGGAGAAAGTTCGTTATTAAGCAAGTGCGATGGAAGGATTCTTGAAAAGCATGTAGTGTCAGGCCCTCCCTCTTTGTAATCTATTAGAATTATTTATTATTACTAAAGTCCCCAAATAATCATATCTCAAAAAATGGATTGCTCACATTGAAGAAGTGATTAGCTGGAATTTTTGAGGTTAATATATCTTGGATTCTCCCGTCTTCTGACAACCTCTCCCTGCAGCCCTCTTTGCAACGCCAGCTTGTGCTTATAATTATGCCAGCATCACTTTTGATTTAGGGACTCTGAGCCTTTGTCCTCGCTATAAACAACCAGTAAATGCATGAACTGTGCAGAAAGAGAAAAATAAATAAAAGGGCAACACACCAATATATGAATCAAGGCCACGTGACTGGAAGAAGAGCGCAAGTTTGCAGAGGGGCAAGTGGGTGGGACTTTCTCCCTGAACCACCAATGAGACTGGCAGGGAGCAGACTAGTAAACAACTTCCTGGTTGCCAGAGTAAGACAATGAACCAATACAGGCAAGAATATTCACGCCTGGCACACTTCCAAGCCCTCTTTTATTTTTAAAAAACAGTAAAACAAAAAAATATGTTCTAACACCAACAAAGACAACTAAAAAGGAGAAGAGAGCTAAATCAGTCAGTTGTTTAAAACCTAAAAAGTTTGAGTAAACAGGTACACCTCACTTGCTGTTTACGTGGTCACAGTGTAGGTGCCTAACATAGCTGTGGGTGGGGAACCTCAGGCCTGAGGCCAAATGGAACCCTCTAGGCCTCTCTGGCCGAACCTCAGGACTCTCCCCAGGCAACACCCATCACAGGCCCTGCTTCATACCCTTTGCCTGGCTGGAATGTGTCCTTGAACTCTAAGGATGCCTCTTGCTTGTCTTGACAGAGAATAGCAGGGTGGGTGTGTCAGTGTGTGTAGAAACTAGTTTATGGTATAAAGACAACATTTACATTTGCTGCTTGGCCCACATTTGCTTCTAGCCTCATTTGCCACTGACATGTGGCCCTCAAAAAGCTTTCACAGACGGGAATGCAGCCCTTTGTCTTTATGAAGGTTTGCCACCTCTGATGTTAATAAGTGAAAACTCCACAAATAGGGTGCCACCACGAAAAAGGCTCTGACTTGTCCTGCACAGCTACTACATTTCTTCATGGGTTTTGCTACTGAAGCACTTGTGCTTAAATTCTATGCCACAATGATCAAGGATCCTACCAGACACTGTAAGAATGTGTGTAAGCATGTGTGTAAGGGCTATTATGAGCATATTATTTAAACCATTACCATTTTCCTTAAGCCTGCTCAGAATTTTAGATACACTGATTGAGATACATTTAGGTCTCATAATACTCTGCAAGGAGAGTGCCACCACATTTGGGCTCAACTGAAGTCCATGGTCCAATTGCAAAGCATTCAAACAAAAGTGCCAGACTCTTGCAGCAACAAGTATCAGAAAAACCTGTCTTCTTTTTTCTACAGCTTCCAATCAGGCACTAGAAACTTCCCTGGAACTAGAGTTTTTTTTATTTCCTGTTAATTGCTCAAGCCCTGAATTGCTTTCTTTTTCACTCAGAAATGTCCAAACTGGCTTTAAATTCCACACTATGGTCACCCTAGAGAAGTGAGCTCATCCTCTGTTGTATTTAAACCTGATCAAAGGGCAGATTTTTGTCTGCCACTCTTCAAGGTTTATTGTAAAACAATAATCTACTAAATGCATGCCATCAGCCATTTTTATGCTGTCCTAGATTTCCTGTAACCATATCTAAAGATTCACATGCGGAGCATGATCCACTTTGGGTTCTGAGCCAGCGGCTCTGGAATCAATGGGCATTACACACAAATACTGTACTGCTGTGCAACTTCAACTCATTTCCGTGAGGGGCATTCCTGGTGGGTTTCCACCTCCATCCTCAACTCCCAAGATGGAGAGAACCTTTCTTCACCATGTCCTTTAGGAATAAGACACAGACCAAAGGATTTCAATTAAAAGCATTTAGATTTAAGTCATCCATTAGGAAAGGTTTTCCTAGCTGTCAGATCACTACAGCGATGGAACAGGCTGCCCAAGGAGGTTGTGAAATCACCTTCTCAAGCTCCGACTGAGTAATTTCCTTTGAAGGATAAAGCGAGCAGCGATGCAGACATTACCCAGATAAGAGGGAACCATCAAATTGTCCAGGAGCATTAGGATATTTTCCATATGGGTTTCCCTTCCTTTATGTGACCCAACATCCTCTTGGCATTTTTCAGTCACAGCTGCAGGTTGAGTAGAGTTCTTCCTTTAGTATTTGATTGTTCACAGCTATGCAAAGTATTTACGCTTTTCAGCTGTCTTTTCCTTTATGTGGATTCTAGGTTATTTTTGTAATGACAGCTCACTTTTAAGGAAATTCTTTCACTCACAGCTGCATTTCACTATACGCAAATCACAGGAAGGTTGACTCTGATTGGGGACCAAATTCTTCCAAGATTACACTGCAAAAATTACTTCCAGGCTGTGTTAAGCAATCTGGCACATGCCTAGAGGTAAAACTGGCAAATAATGGGCTCTAACAAAACTTAACACCTTACTACATGGGTACATGCCCCAAACCCAATATTCTGAAAGGACCAGAAGCCTTTCAATGTCCAACCTTCTGCCTAGAGCTAAATCTCAGAAGTGCACTATAGGCAGAATTAATAAACAAATATATGCAAATATTATTAGCAAAACTAGTAATTCAGGTATCAGGTATTTGTTTATTTAAAGATTTACATTCCACCTGGCAGGACAATAGTCCTCCCAAGGCAGCATATAAAACCAGTAATAGAACATATGCATTCATTCATATAATTAAGTCATTTAAAGTTAGCAGTAAAACAACAACTATTTTTTAAAAAAGAATTTAAAAAGCAAGTAAAAGTCACTTCATGGGCGGAGGGTGGTGGTCATATTCCGTAACTATGGGATCACCACTGAAAAGGCCTTTTCTTGATACCCATTAGCCTCTAATCTACAGTTCAGAAAATATAGTGTCCATAACTTATCATAAAGCTCAGGCAGCCTGATGCAAGTACAGGCAGTCCTTCACATAACCTGGACTTAGGACTTCAATCGCTAAAGCCAGCACTTTAAATTTGGCCCCAAATGCAGGGGGTAAGTGGGTGCACACACACTTGCACATTCATATGAAACCTTCATTGCCCATTTGGTGCATTTGTGATCAGGAGCTCTAGCTTATGAAATCTCATCTTTTAATTAATCAAGGGTGACAGCCATTTGTGGCATCACACTGGCACGGCAAAAACTTCTGCTTACCCTTCCTTTCCTCCTTCCGCAATCTCCCCAAATTCCCTCCAGAGAGCTGGGAGACCCTTTGGAGCAGATGGGGAGGAGGAGAAATCCTATCCACTGGCATGACAGTATTACACAAGCCCCACATTTTTTACAACCAGTCTCCCATAAGTAAAAGATCTGAGAACCACCACAGTACTGGACATACTGATGAAGGGTTAGAAGAATACTTCTGAGTTGTATTGCTTCAGCGCTCAATATCTGTTAGTAAAACAGAGATGACATTCAAATCACACTTTCTGCCCATCTTGCCACGTGCTCCATGTCCCAAGCTATTATCTCACACATTTGTGTAGTGGAGTCTAGCTCTGCACGCTGTTACTACATGAATGTGTCAGTAAAAGCAACAAGAACACTTCATCTTTCTAACCATTGGAAGTCTTTTCCCATCGTGGCAACATACAATTTCCGGCTAATAAGAAGGTGCTGATTACCATCAGCTTATCTCACCAAAATGCCTTGCAGCACAGTCAATACTAAAGAGATAAATTATTAATTGTTCCAAGTAATTAAATTTATCAAATCCAAATAAATATTACTGGTATTTTATGTAACTGCTTTCAAGGCTCGGCCTCTGAAGGGACAGTATTGATCAAGCGAAGAAAGACAGATGTTTCCCCCGTTAGCAGCTGATGAGGTCTGGCTCTGCATTAATGTCAGAGAGAAGGCGCATGGCCAAGGGCCTCTGGTGAAGAGTAAACAGGCAGCGCACACAACCGCTTCACAGCGAAACAAATCAAATATTGAGAACATGCATTTAATATATACACATACCTAAGCCGCCCCCTCCCTCGTGCCAAGCTTTGACCAAAATACTCGTTTATCTTGAATGCGTAGTACAATCCTAGCCCCCACCCCAGCCCCGTGCTCCGAGAAAGCAAGCACCACAGTAGATTGTACCTCATTAATCAGTGCTAAAAAAGTGCTCAGTTGGCTAGTAAATATTTAAAAGCCAGTGAGGGTGGATGTGTGAATCAATGGGAATGAAAGCTCCCTCTCCCCCTATTTCTTTTTAATTGGTCTGACCACCAATTTGTCTACAAGATCCTAGTTAGCAGGTAACAAGTAAAACTGCCGGCTGGAAGCCTTTCTTGGTGGAAGGTGTCCAGCTGTGAACTAAACAATTGCGCCACAGCATCTCCCAGTGCGCTCCCTGGCTCTGAAGCTGCTAAGAACTTTCTTTTATCCTACTGTTTTTGCCTCATTATCAAAGACTTAGCAGTCTAGAGTCCAGACCTCTTGCCTCATCCCATAGACTCAGGGCAAGAGCCCCAAAGCAGAACACAAACACACACCTATTCTTTGCCAATGTTCTCTTTAGCAAGGGGGATAGGGTAGCAAGAAAACGTATCACCAAAATTGCCTGACAAAATGTATATTAACACAGAGGGAACATTAAGGTTAAATATAAAAGAAGTCCACATTCAGAGAGAACACAAATTTAAAGCCTTCATTCTATTCTAAGCTGGCAGCATGAAAGTCTACAGGAATAAATTTCTCCAAAAAAAGTGAGAGGAGATATGAAATTTGTGCACACATTTCAAATTCTCTGGCACACAATCTATTTGAATCATACAAAACTGCCCCTTTTTCAAAGTGACTACTACACCCCACTCTTCCCAAGAGGTTGAGGAAGGGATTGAAGAAGGGAAGATTGCTTTTGTTCAATTCTCTAAGGACTACAATGATCAGGTTTGGTCTTTTGAAAACCAAATTCAGCTGTTAATTTCTGATAATTAATTGTAGAAGCAAAAAATCTGTATAGAACTTGTAGTGATAACTACTTTCCCCCTCTTCAAATTTCTCTAAACTCCTGATTGCCAGCACTTGGTTACTCTGCAAGCTTTAAAAGACTATTATCAAATTAAGGAAGTTATCAGGAGTAGGAAAGAATACAGGACATTATCAGGGCACTTCCAAACAAATCTGTTAATTTGTAAGATCTTCATTAAGCCAGAACTGGGGAAGCACTGGTTTTTTAACGATATTCAAGCAAATTGTTTTCCTCACTATTATGCAGAAAACATCACGTTGATCTTAGACACAAAGCTGCCCCTTGCTTCTCCATTGCAAGAAACTGCAGAAGAAAATCTGAACAAGCTGTTTAGAAAGAGGACTTAATCCAGGCAGTTAACAAATCCTCTCCCAATTGCTCCCCAGGGCTTCCATGTCTGCTCACCTTTGCGTATGTCACACTGCACACCATCTCCAAACCTTGTCAATCAAAAACAGAGGTGGGAGTGCTGGCATCGAAGCACATACTGGCAGAAATAACAGCCCAATAAAGCCAGCTTTTTCCAATCCAGGCCAACACTTAGAATCACAATCACTTGCAGAAGCTTTGGAAATGCCACACAAATATTGGTAAAGCCTCCAGACTCCATGAGTGCCAGCAGCATAGAGAAAACTATTAACCCTTGAAGACAGAGGCCCAATTAAGAGATTATGGATATAGCATGGCTGCAGGAACGGCTGGGCACTAGTGCATTGATGTTAACTTAGCATTTTATCCCCCCATTCTATGCAGTTCTGCCCTGTGAATCTTGCCAGTGAAGCAAAGGATCCAATTACAAAGCAATGGCAGCCGTGCTACACTCCTAATGCATGAACTGGGACCTCAGACAAGGTTAAATGAGTGGTCAAAGGTCGATTCTCATCACCCAATATCTTTTCACCCAGTGATTCCCTAGCCAAAACAATGTTGATATTTAATGCCAACATATCCCAGTAATGGAGCTAGATTTACCAATGACCAGTCTTGGCATATGACTATGGTCTTAAATTTTAGGCATCTCAAGATCTTTGAAGGGAGGGGAAATGGTCCTGGGCAAAAGACAAACTCTGTTAATGAAGTACTTCTAATAATATAGAACATGAGAAACCCTTGCTGGTGGATGGGTTTTTTAATCTTTAGTTTTATAGTTGCATGAAAATAACTAAAAATATAAAATCTTGCTTACTATGTTGAGCATAAAATGAAGCTGATAAAGATGGCACAGGTTTGAGTTCAGAAGGAGGGACTCAAATAATTAATAGTCTAGGATCTCTGCAAAACTAAACCCAGGCCTCCCTAATAAGCCAAAGTCCCTGTCCATGCTGGACTATGATGAAGACTGTGGAAAACCTGGTGACCTTGCCAGAACATTTCACTTCAATGCTTTGGCCTGATTGAGACAGTTATTTCAAATGAAAGTCTCATGAACTCTCCAATCTTTCCTTTTTTCCTTTTTTCTTTTTGAAAGGGGAGAAACTACAGTTTCCTCAGGTTTGGACAAAACAAGAAATTGCTTTCAATCTCCTCTCCTCACTTGCAAAGAGGTGGGAAGACCATGTAAACCCAAGGCTCATGCTCAAAGCAAACAAACCATGGTTTGTTATTAAGGCTGAACCAAGCCATAGCCACTCACCTCCCTGCTGCTGCTCCAAGTAGCATTCCAAGGCATATCCCAAAGTTACACCAATTACTGTATTTTTCGCACCATAGGACGCACTTTTTCCCCTTCAAAAATGAAAGCCCCCAGCGACCCTCTCCCGGCTGGAGAGGTGACATGCGGCTATGGCAGGAGCCTCTATAGCCGCGCGCCTTTGCGCTGCTCCCCGACCTACTCTTTGGGGCTGGTGGTGGGCTTCCCCCCACCAGCCCCAAAGAGCAGGTCGAAAGGAACCTGAAGCCTCCAGGCTTCCAAGGTAGCCGCCTGAAGGCGTGTGAACGCACCTTAAACGGCACCTTGTTTTAGAGGGGGAAAACAAGAGGGGGAAAATTCTCCCCCTCTCTGTGCAGCGCCTCCTGCCACTTCGCTGAAGGGGCACTGGGCAGAGAGGGAGAGATTTTTTTTCCTTGTTCTCCCCCCTCTAAAACAAGGTGCGTCCTATTGTCCGGTGCGTCCTATGGTGCGAAAAATACGGTAACCTACTGTCAGCAACAGATTTCTCATATATGCACTGTAGCCAATTCGCCATGAAGCCCTGAGCCACCCCAGAGCCAATTACTTCAGCATGGATGTTGAAGTCCCTCAGAACCAGCAGTCTGGGAGTCCTCAACAAAACCTTTGAGACCAGCTCTGTCAGCTCAGGCTGGGAGACTGCTGCACAGTGAGTGGGCCTAAGCTGCACCTTATACCTTTGCCTCGTTTATCTTTTATGAAAAAGAGCCATTATGTAAATTGGGGGGGGGGGGGAGAGAATGAAGCAACAGAATGGGGAAACAGAAAGTTATTTGCCGAGTTAACATTGTAATATTAAAAATGCCCTCTGATTAACTTCAAAAGAGACATTTTGTCCCAACTGCTTCTTCTCATGAAGAATGCTGCAAAATCCATATGTCTAATTTTTATTTTAAAACTACTTGTGGAAACAGTGCAGTTTGCAGAAGACAGAGCTAGCTTGTGATTCATTTCCCAATGATTTTCTCAGGACTCTTCTCCTGGCTACATATTCTGCTGGGGTCCCATTATCAGGCATGATAACCTGACCTCAGATGGAAGCATAAGAGCGCAGAGACATAGTCAGAACAGTTGAGGCTTAAGGAGCAAAGAAGCAAGTTCAGCCATGCACAACTGGCACCTCTAGTGGGCCTCTAGTGCAAACACACAGCTATTATTTCTGAGACCAGCCAGAACCCACATTGATATTACAGCCCAGACTCCAATGGACCTTTAACAGCTTTAAAAGGAGAATAAATAGGAAATGAAAGCAATCAAGCATCCACACAGGGCTCCAACAACCAACATGGTAGCCTACCCTCTGACTCCGCAGTGTGACACCTGCAGACTTGAAGTCCGGAAACTTGATGCCAGCAGTCTCTGGGACAGCCTAAAAGAGAAAGAGACAGCATATGTTGAGAAAAGGAAATGCAAAAGGATGTACAAAGACCACTCTCTGACAGAGAGCCAGCTGTCAATGTCTGCACTAAGAAGGCCCTGCTAAGCAAGACTGGGGGAAACTATGGATTTTGAGAACTGCACCCATTAATTTTAAGGCCTTTTAAATTGCCAAAGGTGGGTTTGATATGTTAAGATATCAACAATTTCTGCTGGTACAAATCTAGCCGTACTAGGAATGTACTAAAAATTATGGAGGAAATTTGCATCTAAAACAACCAGTGGGGCATGGAAAGGGTTTCATAGCGCTAGGCGAAACAAAATAGCCCAAACTATACTGACATAACATGTGACACTGTCCTTAAAAGAAGCTCTACCCTAACAGCAGTCTCTTCCGGATGAACCACAAAGATTCTACTAGGCTAAAATCTACAGGGCCTCACACTAGCTAGGACTGTAAGAATGCTATTCAGGTCTCCCGGGTCTCCAAAACCTCACTTAACTTCTACATCTTTGTTTTGCCCAATTCCTGAAAACAGACTCCAATAGATAAAATTACTTTTATGAATCATTTTACACAAAGTTGGTCAACCACCACGCTGATTTGCTCACTGGTTTAAAATCTGTTTGCTTTGATCCATTCTGAATTATTTTAGCCTCAATCATTTTACTATGCTGCATACAGTAGAATGCCCATTGCTACCTGAACAGTCTGAAGATAGGGACATTTCTAAAGCATAGAATGTCCCTATTTTCATGCGAAATATTGGAGGGTATGCCTTTTGGCTCCCAGCCCTAAAGCATTATAGCAATAGTCAATTAAATTCTTGCACAAGCACAAGGATTAGCTCTAGTACAATGGGATTTCTCCCTTCCTCCTCCCTGTGATCCAAATCTGAACCAGAGGGTTGGGGGAACCCCCCAGAACAGATTTGGGGACGCATGAGGAGAGAAAAGAATGTTCAGCAGAGCAAAGGAAACCCTTGCACTGACAGAACATTCACCTTAACACTACACTGAATGCAACCTTATAGTCTTGACCTGTAGAACTCACAACACGCTAGTATAACTACAAACCTGGATACAAAGCAGGTTTTAAAACCCTGCATGGTCCCAAGCGTGGATATATTTTGGAGTGCAACTCTGAAATGCAAAATTATGACTTCTCAAAATCCTGAGAATCTAAGATTTGTTTAAGAATATCTTTAAACTTTCCCCACCTGATCATTGCATGTTTTCTGTTCCATGTTTACGGCCAATAAACCAGGATTAGTATCACTTTCCATTAACTATTTAACTTCTGTACCATTTGTACTAAACAACTTTACTATTCTTGTTCTAGCCATTTGTTCCCTGCATGAACTTCATGCTGTGGGGAAATATACCCATCTCATAGTGCCTTGCATTTTTCACCAGGAATAATGTCTTTCTCTTCTAGCCAAATATTTTCCCATTACAAGCTAAGCATGTAATTTATCCGCTGTTTAAACACTGCAGATTCACAAATGCTTCAATACAATAAATTCTTGGACAATTAAGCTATAATTTTAAAAGCGTGTGTGCATATCCTCAGCAGAGGAAGAAAGAAACCCAACATAATAAGCCCTATTGCAGATCCCTCTATCTTTCCCTACAAATAACGTGGGTCTTGCTAATTAAAAGGGAGCTATAGTAATCCTAGGAAGCTGTTAAAGCTGACTGGAAGTCAGAAGACAGGGGCTGAGTTGGATACATATATGTTTGGATACATATATGCTTCTCAAAAGAAAAATTGTAACCAGTCCAACACATCATTCTATTGAACATCTTCTATTAATAATAATAAAAAAAGCCTTTCCACCCAGAAATTTCAATATTGTAAAGAGATATACCATGGATCATCCATGAGACAACTGATATATTCTGTGAACCCAATGAAATACTGATGACTAGTACAATAATCACTGAGATAATTCGCTGAGCAGGGAATTATCTCCCGTCATTTAGCAGCAAACTTTCTTACTTGTGTTTGGCCATGACCTAACCTGTTGAAGCTTTGCTATTTGATTTCCCACGTTGCAAACAAAGGAAAGCCCCCATTCACAGCCCAGGAAACTGTGTTGATTACAACAAATTAGTTATTCTATCCCTTCGGGACACCGGAGGGAAGATAAGATGACAAATTCCCTTTATCATTTGGCCCTTCACCAAAGAGTCAAAATCTGTTGTGGGGGCTCTTTCGCCTGACACACACAGTATTAAAGAACACTTTATTGCAGCCCTTAGTTAATAAACTGAACCTAGTGCCTAGGGTGACCTGAAGCCAAAGCAAGAAAGATGGACTACCGTGATGGCCGCAGGAGGGGGTACAGATAAACTCTACACCGACCGCATCAACAGCAATGCATGCTGGGACCTGCAAACTCCGCTCCATACTAAAGGCACTGATGCAACCAAACTTCTCCATGTTATTCTGTTCAAGAGAATCCTGGAGCAGTTTTGGGCATGCCCCTGCCATCTCCCCTTGACAATTATCCGCCTAATCCCTAATGAAAATGAGGGACACACTAACTCCCTCCCACACTGCACAGTCTGTCTTCACCTCACATCAGAGCAATTAAACAGGTTGCTATCCCTCACACGCCAGCATGAGCTGTAAATGCTTCAACCTCAATTGACTCTTTGGTAAATGACTTCCCTTTGTTGAGATGATGCTGATACAGCCCTCAATTCAAATTCTTAGTTAAAATGCATTTTTTTTTTCAAAAAAACACACACACGTTTCCCTGCTACAGTTGGTAATTGACTCCTAATGGACTCTGTCATGGTTGAAACAGCACTAGTGCAACAACAGAAGCTGCCTTCAGGAGCCCTGAGGTGCTTACCTATAGGCAGGCACAAGGGCCCCAGGCAATACTGGGGGAGACAGCCAAACACGCCTCAAGCATTTTGAGTGGCTATTTGATTCCACATGCTGTATGGCATGGAACAATCTGGCTGACTAAGAGGCAAAGGGAAACTGAAACCACAAACCTTCAGGGCAGCCCAACCCAAGTCAGCAGAGCAGTCCTAACAAGCAGTAAGCCTGTAGTGACACAAAGTGGTGCACACTTTTTTTTCTTTTCTTTTTTAAGTATGTAGTGGCTTCTTCCTACTCATCTCCCTCCTTAGAGCCATCTGAAAGGCAGAGTCCTTTCCCCAGAAACTGCATGGCGTCAATGCGGGAATTCCACAGTGTATTCTAAATAAAACACAGTGCTAGACATTTCATATATTATTAAGACATTCCGTTGTTCCACCACTCACAACATGTAAATCATATTGTGGTCTAATATTTCATAGAATGAGTGAGAAGTTCACAACTGAACACAGCAAAGGTAGAGGCAAAGAGGCATTGAATTTACATTGGTATTTTTTGTACACCACCTTGGTGTTCTGTGTGTGGGTGGTATATCATTTTTTCTTTATAAATAAATGAATGTCAATGCTGCTCCTTATGTTATCCATTTACACCTACCATCTTGAGGTTTTAGGAAGGCATAAAAACACTTGTTCTAGGTGAGGGCAGGAACATCAACTAAAGATCATTCTCTTTTAACATATCAAAAATATTGGCTTAACTCTAGATTGGAAGAGCTTCAATTCCTCTGCAAGCCTGTCAATTATGCCAGACCCAGAAGCTCTGGGAAACCCGAGAAGGGAGTCTGACCACTACCTCATCCTGTAATTGTAATTTTTTAGAAGAAACCAGCTGAAAAATGTGCTACTTTCAAATTTCCCTAATCTCCCCTCGTGTTGCTATGCTGCATGGCACAAAGAAGAGCAAGTTCCTTGCTGTGTATTCACTAACCACTGAACTGCCTGCTCTCTGAGAGGGCTTTGCATGAGTCCAGTTTCTCTCCTTCCTAGTGCATCATTTTCAAGTCCTTCCAGCTTAACCGAAATCCCTCTGCAGCTTGCAATATGATTGAAACCCAACTTTTCTCCACACCCCAAGAGATATGAGGGTCTAAAAAGAAACAAACAAAAACACAGAAACAATGCTTATATGGTGAGGACTGGCAAACCACCCCTCACTCCCTGCCCCAGGCCATGGCAGACAAATGGCAAGGTAGGGCCCTAACAAAGAGGGCAGGCACAAGATATTTACAGGCTTCTCCGTCTCTTTCTTCTGTGGCAGCTTCTTCTTGGGTGCCTTGCGCTCTGCACGTCTTTGTTCAGTGGTGGTGTCAGCGGCGGTGATGAGTTTCTGCAAGTCCTGTGTTCGCTTCTCCCTCTCTTTCTTCCTGGCTTCGATTTTCCGCAACTCCTGGATTAGATATTCCTCCTCTGCCACCTACAGGTGAAAAGGAAACATGACTGGAAAAGCAATCCAAAGGGGCCACTTAATGGCAACAGATGTGCTTCTGGCCTGGGTTTCACCTGCCCTGTGGTCTTCTGGGAGCCAAGTAATATACTACTAGAGAGACAAAAGCAGCAACAAATAGTACAATGTTCTCACCCAAGCAATTTTTAAAGGTTCATGAAGCCTTGAAACACTAGATTCCACAGCCAATCAGATTCCAAACCTCTCACAATGTATATAGCAGGCTATAGTATATAGATTCTACGTTGTTAATGTCACTATCTCATTGTCTCTCTTTTCATATCTCCTGCCTATATAAGGGCTCTTCACAGTCTCACTTTCTTCCACCACACATAATTTACAAGTCCCTGCCTTTCCTTTCTTGGCCCCTTCCCCCATTTTCAGCACACAGGCTGCCCTTGCTATACCCTCACAGAGCTTTCTGAGTGTGTTTAACACAGTCAAACCTACCTTTCACTTTGATTCGTTTCCACAGAAATATGAATGTTTATTAACATTCTCAGCCAATACCAGATCAGGCAGTTGCTGCCAGCACCTTCACCACCAAACTACGAGCTACAAAATACAAGCTACAAGCTACAAAATGATGGCGTGTCCAGGTGTTTCATGAAAGCAACTGTTTTTCTCCAGGTAATGCAAGTACCCATACAGTAGTAGTGCAGACATGTCCAAAATCCGTTTCGGGGACCTAATCCGGCCCACCTAAAAAAGCTCAACAACTTCAATCCTAAAAAAAGCACTACGCTTCTATCCTTCTCAGACAAAAATCAAATAAAACGTATTTTAACATACCGTATTTTTCGCACCATAGGACGCAGTTTTTCCGTCTTAAAAACTAAGGGGAAATGTGTGTGCGTCCTATGGAGCGAATGCAGGCTCCCTGGCTTCAGCGATAGCAAGGCAAAGCTTCCGAAGCCTGCGCTCCGGAGGCTTCCCGTTGCTTCCGCTGAAGCCAGGAGAGTCTGCTCTTTGAGGCTGGCGGGGGGGAAAGCAGCGCTTCCCCCATCGCCAGCCCCAGACGATGGGGGGCAGCAGGAAGGCGCGCGACGCCTTCCCGCTACTCTCCAACCCTCCTGTGGGCTTTTGCGGGAGATGGGGGAATTCCCCCACCTCCCGCAAAAGCAGGCAAAAGCCGCGCGCTCTTTAAAGAGGCTCCGTGGCTTCTGCTGGCTTTTCTAGGAGGTGGGGGAATTCCCCCACCTCGCAGAAAAGCCCGCAGGAGCCGCGCACCCTTTAAAGAGCGAGCGGCTCTTGGGGGCTTTTCCCCAAGGAGGGAGAAGGGACTGACTGGCTGAGTCAGTCCCTTCTCCCTCCTGCGAGCTTTTGCGGGAGATGGGGGAATTCCCCCACCTCCCGCAAAAGCAGGCAAAAGCCGCTCGCTCTTTAAAGGGGCTGCGCGGCTTTGCTGGCTTTTCTAGGAGGTGGGGGGATTCCCCCACCTCGCAGAAAAGCCCGCAGGAGCCGCGCACCCTTTAAAGAGCGAGCGGCTCTTGGGGGCTTTTCCCCAAGGAGGGAGAAGGGACTGACTGGCTGAGTCAGTCCCTTCTCCCTCCTGCGGGCTTTTGCGGGAGATGGGGGAATTCCCCCACCTCCCGCAAAAGCAGGCAAAAGCCGTGCGCTCTTTAAAGGGGCTGCGCGGCTTTGCTGGCTTTTCTAGGAGGTGGGGGGATTCCCCCACCTCTCAGAAAAGCCTGCAAGAGCCGCGCAGCCTTTACAGAGCGCGCAGCTCTTGGGGGCTTTTCCCCAAGGAGGGAGAAGGGACTGACTGGCCGAGTCAGTCCCTTCTCCCTCCTGCGGGGTTTTGCGGGAGATGGGGGAATTCCGCCACCTCCCGCAAAAGCAGGGAGAAGGTCTTGGAGTAGCGCACAGGCTGTGTGCAGCCTGTCCACTGCTCCCAGAGCTGGGGGGGGGGGAATCATATTTTTTCCTTGATTTCCCCCCCTGAAAACTAGGCGCGTCCTATGGTCCGGTGCGTCCAATTGTGCGAAAAATACGGTACTTTGTTTTCTAGTAGTTATTCCATTATTCACATTGATCATTTAATATGTGTATAACCATTACTTGATAAATCACACTTAAAGAATGGCAGGTGCACCTACTACTACCTCCAACTGGAGTCACATTAGCAGCCCTGAAGGGCACTGGGGAGTACCCAGAAATGATGAGCTATTGCCAGGCTGCCTTGCAACATTTCCTGACATTACCTGCTCTGGTGTCCGATTATATAGCCTCTCTAGCTGTTCTTTCCGGCGCCTTTCATGGCCAGCATCAAAAACAGGGATTTTCAGGTCAGTGCCTGGGGTAGCACGGATGTTGGCCAGCTTGGCACAGATGTGATAGTAGCGCTCCTTTAAATCTTCCACTGACCGCTTCTAAGGAGAGAACAAGGATACAACTAAGCTTAAAGAAATCTAACACCATGAAAAAATAGCTTAAAGTTATGCAACATGAACAAAGCATCAGAGAAATGTTAGGAAAATGATTGTAATCAGCGCCAATGAGTGAACTCTATCACAGGAAATAGTTTTATTTATTTCCAGTATCTGCAAAGCATCCAATAACTTATCGCTTTCTGGGCAGTAGTATCCAGGCCTAGGTATCAGAATACAGTGGTCCCATGCTACATTCAAGGCTTTGTTGCTCTTCATTCAATAATTACAAATCAAGACAGGACTGCATATTCTGGATTCTTCCCTCACCAATACAATTTTATTAAAAATATAGCCATTCTCCAAAATCCTCTGTTCCATGTCCCCTGATTCCATGGCAACATCTTCACTAACACTCTCAATCTCACTTCACTTAATCAGTTACCCAGCAATAGAAACCCTAAAATTATTTTTCTAGCTTAATCAACTTAGTTCTTCTACTTGCACATGACGTCAGGTGTAGGGCAAGTAAGGGTGGGGATTCAAAGGAGCTACTGGGAGCTTAAAGTGGGTTGCTGATTGTTCCTTTGCTGGAGTAAGGGAGGCTCCCAACCAGAGAGCCCAGGGCTGAATAAAGGAGACACCCACACGCAAACTGCAAACATATGTCTACAGGGAGAGTACAACTCCATCCAGCACAGCCTTTTGACTGACCAGGAGCACCTCTGTTTTGTGTGGATTAAGTTTCTATTTGTTCACCCTCATCCAGTCCATCACTGATGACAGACACTGGTTTAGAATCAAGACAGCTTCCTTGAATTTAGGTGGAAAGGAGAAATAGAGCAGGGTGTCAACAGCATACTGGTGACACTGAACTTCAACACTCCAGACAACCTCTCCCAGCAGTTTCATGTAAATGTTAAAGAGCATGGGGGACAGAACACAACCTTGAGAGACCCCAAGGGTCAACAGCCAATGTGTCAAACAGGAGTCCTCCAGCACCACCTTCTAAGTTCACCCCTCCAAAAAGAAACAAAGCCATTGTAAAACAGTGTCTCCAAACTGCATTCCAACAAGGCATCCCAGGTTGGTATTGAAAGCCGCTGAAAAGTCCAGCAGAACCAAAAGGGACACACTCCCTCTGTCCAATTCCTGGCATGTCATCCACCAAGGCAACCAAAGCCCTCTCTCTCCCATAACCAGGCCTGAAACCAGATTGAAATAGATCTAGATAATCTGTCTCATCCATGATCTGAGATGCCAACACACACTCCAGATACCTTGCCTCCTAGGGTGGACCTTCTTAATCACACCCACACACCCACTAAAGTTATGAGCTACAGCGAGTCCATGACAGTGGAACTAACAGAACGTTCCTCCACACTAAGATCACGATAATCCAATCCAGCACAGAATGTCCAGAATGTGCCCTGCAGCATGGGTAGGGCCAGATTACTTAGGACAGACTCATGGTTGTCATGGCAGCCATGAAAACCTGAGCCAGTCCTGACAAGGCATCAGCATAAATGTTGAAGTTCTCCAGCACAACAAGCTGAGAGGACTCCAACACCAAGATTACCCCTGCTAGAAATGAGACTGTTGAGTGACAGGGTGGGTAGTACACCAACAGAATCCCTATTCTGTCCTAGCCATCCCACCTTCAAATACACACTGTTGAGATGCCTCTCAGAGCTTAACAACCCAGCTTTCCCTTGCTTTTGTAAGTCTCTTACCCAATGCAGCTGGTCCTTATAATGTTTCACACAAAACTTGTGTGAAAGAGAGAGGAAGAGAATTCAGGAACCCTTAACAGGCATGTATTATTTTAACCAGCACACTGCATTCTCCATGTCTGCAGATCCTTAAATTGGAAATAATTTTTATTCAACAAACTGCACCATGGCAACTTCACTGTAGACGGTATTAGCTGACAGGCACTTACTTTGAACTGCTGGTGGTCATAACGGTCATGAATGACCACAAAGCGAAGATCGAACCGTCTGGATAAGTCAAAGAGGTGATCTGTTTCAGCTTTGGTCCAAGCATCATCATGAAGGTACATCTGATACTCCTGTTCTGAGTAAATTGGAATTTGCACTGTCTGCAGAAGGAAAGAACAGACTGAATGAGACGGCTTGCACAACATGCTCCCCCTCATGCAGGATTGTTTCCTCTAGCAGGATTACTTTAAGGTAAAACAAACCCTTGATTTCACAGGAAAGAAATCCAGTTGCCCTCTTCTATGCCCCAATCTCAATCCTGGGCCCCCAATGTTTAAGGGGCAGAGGAGGCTGAGCACACAGCCGAATGTGGCGCAGCTTTAGTGGCTTCAGAGCACTCGGCCTCCTCCAGACGATGCAACATTGCACATGCATTACGTGTGTGATGTCACACATGGCGGGCCCCCTCAATCTTGGGGGCAAATGCACCTTTACTCAATGCTATCTCTTTAGACTAAAGATATGAACAGCCACAGATGTGTTCCCAGTTGATAATCTACTTTTTCTGCTTTCAACATAACACAGGGGGAAGATGTACACGTGATAATCACATCTGAGGAATGTGCCTCTCTCCTAACACAACCTCCACTCGGGGCACTACATCAGAAGTATAAAAAGCAGAAGTGCAAAGCTTGTTTGGGAATCTAGCAAATGTTCAACTCTACCCTCGGGGTGCCAACTCTACTGGAAAGAATTTCAGTTTCAGATGTCACAGTATAATAAAGTTTGCAATGTTCCTGATCCAATCTGACCTCACATAATCTTGTGTGTTTGTGTGTGTGTGTGTGTTCACACAAGCACGCTCCTACGTGAAAAGTTGCTAACTTTTCGTGACTTTTTCATGCTAACTTTAACTTGTGGCTTTGAGGCACTACCCAATGTTACTTAGATGCCTTCCAAATCAGGACTTTCAGTGTGGACACTGATAAGTACCAACAGTGCACACGCCCCACAGGACTCAAGTATTTAAAAAATTTAAAGAATACTGCAGAGTTTAATGTCCTGTGATACCAGAATCAGTCTTACACTTTTGAAGTTGGTATGAGAATTAACCCTAGAGATAGCAAGTGAAAGAAAGAGGGTATTTGGAGATGTTCTTTGAGATACTTTGGCAGAAATTTATCCACTCACTCCCATTTCTCAAGCCCTGTTCAAGCCTTCATACTTAATACAAGCTCTGATTAAGCCTTCATACTTTGTTGAATCTGGCGAAAGGGTAATCCTTGCCCTCTTCTGCTGCCCTCCTCCAGTGGTAAAACATGGCCCCATCCTTCCTAGCAGGGTTGGTGAAAGGCATCCACTTCCAAGGCCGCACTTTCTTAGATCCCAGCTTTGCCTTAACTGTGCGGTAGCCCTGCGTTGTGTCACTTGGAAGAAGGGGAGGTGCATCCCTGAAACAAAGACAAGGTACAAATTAATGGAACCTACTGTCTGCATGAGGCTCATTTTGCATATTTAATCTCCTTCTATGATCTCTGAGGAATGCTTAAAGATCAGTGTAAAGCCAGGACAATTCTGTATACTGTAGATTGATCTGACACACTCAGCACACAACCCAAAGCTCCACAGACCAAAGAGAGTCACAATTTATTAGTCTCTTACGTGAACATAGGCCAGTGAGGTACAGAGTCTGCAATCAGTCCTGTTCCCCATTATTTAGCCTGGATGTGCATTGGCTAGTAGCAGCTCTGCTTGCAGCTGCTGCTGACACGTAGCCTGGTTTTCCACTTCCTCAAGTTGCTGTTCATGTTCACTGGCATGAAGAGTAAAAAAAGGACAAATGGAACTGTCAAACCTTAAAAAAAGAGCATGTCCAAAGATCTCCTAGGACAGATCCCAAGAACAAGTATGTTTCAGGAATAGGATGCCTCTTTGCTTGAAGCTAGAAAAGATGGAGCTGGTGGGATCATTAAAGGCTCACTGGGCAGCAAGGTTAGCTCTAGTGGCCATTTATTCCCATCTGTTCAGTTCCTCTACAAAAGATGAGAAAGCCAACCAAAAAAACCAAAAAGTAGGTCTTATAATCACCTCTAAGGTGTCATTTTTCCTGATAGCAAGGAAGAGACCTCTTAGAAGTTAAATACAAGCTAAAGGCTAATCACAGCACATTCTCCTAATGGAAAACCATGGTTTCCTGTTACGCACTTTCAAATACTACAGGATACAGAAAATCTGCTTCTTTCATTCAATCTAGGAATCCACAAAGCATAGTGCTCCTAAAACATTATTTAGGCAAGGCATAATAGCACGGCCTTCCTACAATCCAGCTTCTGAAATCTCTCGCCCCGTACTTGCTTCTGATTCTCCTTCATCTTCTACCACAAACAGATGAAAGTTTGAAAATACAGATAAATTCAAGGAACAAAACAGCATGTGAGAGTTGAGAAATCTGTTACAATTTATGCGAACTTTCCATTGTCTAAGGTTCATGGACCCAAAATGAAAATTCAGAATCAAAAACTATAGCTCTTCCAGACAGTAAATAGTTCAGTATTTCCCAACACTCTTTTTAAAAGGAGAGTTCCATGCCCTCAACCTCTGAATTTTTTACATATCAAAAGGGCTTCACACATTTAGATCATGGAGATAAAAAATGCTGAAACAGCACTTCCAGTAGAGCAAGTCTAGGAAGGGGCTAAAGGTAAAAACACTATCGAAAGCTGGAGAAAGTAAATTTTCAAGAACAGACTTGTCAAGGCTCTCACCTGCCAAATACCTAGGAGATGAGAGGCTGGTTTAAGGAAAACACCAACTATCCAGGTAACAAAACTTACTTTTTATCAGAGTACAGCAGTGCATAGACCTCCCGGTGCATTCCTTCTGGTCTCTTAAATGTGAGGGTCTCCGATGACTTCTTGGATTTTTTCTGAAAAATAAGGTTTTATCAAAGGCTGTGCAACCTTAACACCAAAATTATGTGGGAGTATAAACATCAGTCTCTGTTTATTCTGATTTTTACATCTGACAGATTGCATCTGTTCTCTCCTATGTAATGTCTCAAAACATCACAATCCAGCTTTATTGATCTAACTTTAGTCAAGCTTAAACTCTCGGTACAAAAACATATGAGCAGCAAGAGGATGTTGTTTGTATTTTGCTTCCCTGCAAAGTCTTCACTTCCTACTTTACTCATAGTTCTCAAAATGCTGGAGGTGGGGATTAAGAAGGTAGCAGAATTTCTATTTGGACAGACAATACCTGCAGTGTCAACCAGACCTCCCAAAGTTCCGCAGACAACCCAACTTTCCCTAATTCTCCCATCCCTCCACATTTTTGCCATTCTGCTGCAGGTGTGCTTCTCTTTTATACTCAACAATGTAAACAATGCTGCAAATATAAACATAAAGCAGCAAAAAGTAAGAGAGAGGAGCCCTTCAGTGAATATAGCCTGAGAGGTTTCCTGAGACCCTGCAAATCCTAGTGTAAAGAATATTATTCAAAATGTAAATATCATTAACAAAAGTAGAATGGATTGCTATTTTCCTTATGCCCAAAAAGGACATTCAAATTATGCATCCCAGCTTTATGCTGTATATAGATGAAACAAAACTGAAATAAGTGATACCACATTGCTTTCACCAGCAGGTACAGAGATATTAATTTCTTTAGACACTCAAATACAGAACTATAGGGACAGCACAGAATGAGGATGCTGAAAAATGTGTTATATTTCAAAAAAGAAAAAGAATCTGATCTTTTATTTCTATTTTTTAAGAGGAATGTAGCCTCACAACCTGTTCAAGAATAGGGTAAACAATATTGCTGTATGCAGCAATCATGCTGGCAAGATCCAAAAGAAGAAGATCATGTTGCATGCATATAGCTTAGAATTACAAGCACAAAGCTTCTTCTCCTCCTATCCCCTTTCTTCACCCCTTTTGTACCTTATCAGAATTGATGATATCTTTTTTATTAATAGTTCCTATGTTCTCAGATTCTGTGCCCCCCAGTTCCAATATATCCCGGACATCAGCTCCTGTAGTCATTTTGTCACCTGAAATAAAAATCAAGGCATAATTAAAAATTAAGTGAATACCAAAAGGATACAGACTAGCCTTCAGAAAATTAGCTGCAAAATTTGTTGACTCCCTCTACATACAACAGACTGCTTGTTACCTACTTACTTAGGAATTAATTTTCTCTTCTCCATACAGTTAACTTACAGAAAATACAAGCACCTGCAACAGTCTTGGCAGACACATGAAACTTCTATACCCATGGGACTAATGACCAGAGCTTTGTTTATTCCATGCACCCGTGTGTTTTCCACCAAACTGCAGAACCTGATATTTGGCATTATGTGAAAAGCACAGGCATCATCTGATAAAGACTTAGAATCCTAGAACATAGTTTCTAGACTTCCCGTAGGGGATGGACGTTTCGTGTCAGCTACGTGTCTGTGTCTACTATGGTTGCTCCTCGCTATCTCTATCACTACAAACCAATCATTCCCTCCTAACAGTCTATGTCAAAAGCAGCAGACAAATTATTTGAAAACCTGAATCTCTGAAGCAGGAAAAAAAATAAACACAGTCACATCTATGTAATCTAGCCAAACCAAAATTTAGAAAATTTAGTAGATTACACACATGCCTGGTGTCAAACTTGATTAGCAAGAGTTAAATAAAAGAGCTCCTTTGCATCCACTGTCCAATATATATAATGGTATCCAGGCCCAGAAACGACATAAAATAGAAAAAGAAGTTGAATAAGAAATCATAACAAAACAATTCTGTTTATAAAATTCTGTTTAAACAAACAATTATACTGAAATATGGAGGTACAGACAAACATTAGGAAGGGGATACTGGCCTGGTTTGCATGTCACATTAAACCATAGTTTAAAACAAACTATAGTTTAAAATGAACAAGTGCCATGGGCGTAACCAAGGGGGGCAGCTGCCCCCTCTAAACCAATACAAATACATAGCTGAGGCCTGCCCCCACCACAAAAATCCTGGCTACATCCATGACAAGTGCTCAAACATTCTTACAGCATTCCTACTCTGTTCCTGCTGCACTGCAGACAAAACAAGTCAGGGTCTGGCTAGTTATATGATCCAAACCTGGGCTCGTGGCTTGTTCCTCTCCAAACGAAACATGAGTGGGTGACCACAACAAATCTTAGATACACTCATGCTTTGTGTAGAGCCATATCCACAGCACAGCACTGGTAGGAGTGGGGTAGGACTGCTGTGGGAACTTTTGTCCATTTGAACCAGGATGCCGCTCATTCACATTAAACCATTACTTGTTGTAAACTATGGTATAATGAGATGTGCAAAGTGGGCCACTGAAATATACGTGAACAAACCTTAATCCCTGTTATTAAAAACGGGCCTAAAGATATCCCAGACAATAACACAGACTTTATTTGCTGCTTTGTCCACTCCTGCAGTCACTTGATGGCATTGGACCTGAAACTATAGCAGTTCCCAGAGCAGGTTTCTGCCTGCCCTCTTGCCTTCTGCCCAAGTCACTGTGAACAATGGGGCTGCAGAGGAGGCAGTGTCTCTGCCCATCTGCCCTCTCCCACTAATGCCTGGCTGCAGTTTAGATCGCCCCGCTGCTCCCTGATAAGAATGTCAAGTGCAATCCTAACTACAGTGGTACCTCGGGTTAAGTACTTAATTCGTTCCGGAGGTCCGTTCTTAACCTGAAACTGTTCTTAACCTGAAGCACCACTTTAGCTAATGGGGCCTCCTGCTGCCACCGCGCCGCCGGAGCACGATTTCTGTTCTCATCCTGAAACAAAGTTCTTAACCTGAGGTAATATTTATGGGTTAGCAGAGTGTGTAACCTGAAGCGTATGTAACCTGAAGCGTATGTAACCTGAAGCGTATGTAACCCGAGGTACCACTGTATGTCTACTCAGACAGAAGTCCTCCTAAGCTCAATGGAGCAAACTCCCAAGCATGTGGGGCTAGGATGGCAGCCTTCGTTGGAATTCGGGAGTTCAACCTTTGGCCTGAATTGTTGCATTATGAATGGAACAATATTTCTGGAATAGTATTGAGATAGCGTTACATTTCGACAAATGTATGTTTTTCATGATGTTTTGGCGTGGACTTTTTCCTATGGTAGCTCTGGAGTTCCGGAGCCCCAAGGGAAAAGACACCGGATACTAATGAAAGATACACCCCCAGCTCTCCTCCACATACGCTGCAGCCCGCTCAAATGGCCCTAGGCTCCCCAAACCATGTTATCAACTCCGCGCGCCTCAAGTTTCCCGCTCTTCACGGTTTCTTACGCAGTCCCAACTCCCAGCGTATCCCCCGCGCACATTCCCATTTTCCTTACCCCGTACCTCACACTTTCCTTTCACGCGCTACCAACCCTAAACCAGCAGCAGCGGACACCGGTTGTGCAGCGCCGATACGGGAATCCCAATGCTACTTCCGGTCCCCGTTTAATCCGAGAATCGTTTCCCACTTGGGTCCGAACGTGCAACACCAATTGTGGCTCGGCTAGCGTCAAGAGTTCGAAGTTGCTGGTTCCGTTTCCCCGCTTGAAGTGGAAAAAACTTTCTAAAATATTGACGATAAAGTACAGGGTGGAGAATAGGCGTAAAACTAATATCACTAAAGTAGAATGCGGGTGGCAATTTCTTTGTTTGTGTCAGATTCTGATGCGATTTTTACTATACAAGGGGCGTGGCAAACAGAGGCAACGCCCCTCAGTCGATGTCAGAGCATCGCTATTAAAAAGTAAGGCTGCCTGTACGTTGAAGCTGCATTTTACAGTACAGTATAGGTAAAAGCAGGGAATGCTACTGTAAGCACGTTTTCCGTCCTCCCCTTAACGCACGCTGCATAAATTCTTAAACTGGACGATCGCCATAACGGTTTTCCTTTTTAAAAAAAGTTAGGAATTTTAGTACAATATTTATTCCCACAAGTGATCTTAGTGGTATTTCCATAGAATAGCTACAAATCAAACACATCCAGTCTGATTTAAACAGACAAAACAATTTATTCTCCAATATCTATGTTAAAGGCAAAGGATATGATAGGAGCTGTAGTCCACCAAAGGAGGAAAAAAACCCAAGGGAGGAGGACAGACCCCTGGAAAATCTATGCCATAATTTGAAGAGACAGTGGTTAACTGCGAGAGGGGAGGAGGGCAGACTTCTCACAGAGTCTATACAGTAATTTGCAGCCGACTTCTGCAATTGGGAACTTCTGGATCCAGTGCTTTAGGTTACTGAATGGCTGTTATGGCCAGGACTATTTTTGCCCAGCTGTTATCATGTCAGTTGCACTGATTTCTAGAGAAAGCAAAACTAGTCAGGGTAACACATCCCTTAGTTACACGGAGATGTCAATGTGTTCTATATAGGGCTGCTTTCAAAAAGCACCCAAAAAATGCAGCTGGTTCAAACTGAAGTTATGAGGCTTTTTACCAGAGTCAGTTTTATGGAGTATCATGTTACTCTGATTTTATTCCAACTTTACTGACTGCCAGTTCTTTTCTAGGTGTAATTAAAAGTGCAGGGTGGGAAGTAGAGGAGCATCCTCTGTAAAGTAGGACACATAGCCACCAGGAGTGCCAACTCGAATAAAATAAGGGGGTCCAGGTAAGCACCGCCCCACATAATCGATCACAAGACATGACACACACACACCATTTGAATGCCAATGCCCATCAACTTGGGGAGGGAGCCCCTTAAATATTTTAGGGGGGGCATGAAGAGACTTCAGCCCCTAGGAGTTGGCTCCTATGATGGCTACCCTATCAATGTTGGTTCCGTATTTCAATTTCAATACTGAAAGTAGCATTTGCTTACCACAAATGGTATTTGGTTGTACATATGAGTAAAAACAATCTGATGCACAATAATTATTTCCCTTTGCTCATACTTCTTCACTGTACCCATGATGGATAGACAGACAGACAGACAGACAGACAGACAGACAGACAGACAGACCCACATGCTCATTGCAGGTACCACACTATCCAGGGAACATTCTGTGTCAGGTTACATCCTCAGTAAGCTTTCAGCAGAATCTTTTCCTTCCTGCCTGGAGAAAGAAACTGCAGAGATAGAAAAATCACAATAACTTCCTGGACAATTTTATGCAAATAGAGACAGACAGTGCATGTATGCACCCTCACCAGAAGAGAGCAGCACTCACCACAAGAAAGAACCATTGCTGGCGATCACATTCCCTCTGCCAGAACACAGACTCTCACATGCTGAGCTGTGGGATGCATCCTTTGCTGAGCAGACGTAACTTTTGCCAAATTGTATTCACATCTCATTGTTGGGGTGGAGAATGGATGTATTTGTCCAGTCTTTCTCTCTCAGTAGCATGTGTAAGTATTGTGTTCCACAGAGAGACTAAGGGCTTGTCCACACAGAATTTACCGTGTGGTTGCTTAATTTGTGCAGTCAAATAACACAAAAATCTATGCTTTCCCCTGTAAATTTGACTTTGGCCAATATGGAGATAATCCAAAAAGCTGAGGAAATTGGGCTCCGAATTGCTCCACTCGAGGGTCACAGAAAATTTGCTTTGGTGTTTGGGGTGGGAGGATCAATCATCAATTTCTGCTCTTCTCCTTTCCACACCCACTACTGCCTCAATGTTTTCATTTCTTTTCTGGCCATGTTAATAAGTTTCTGGTGTTCTCCTGAACCAAGGAGCATAACTGAATACTGTATATATTAAAACAAATTTAAAATGCATACTTAGTGTTAAGTCAGGGTGGCAAACCATGTTCAGATGAGGGCCTCATTCCCTTCTGGGCAACCTTCCAGGGACCACGTGGTGACAAAGGCAGAAGTGGGTGGGGCAATTAATGTAATTTTTAGCTTTGTACGCTAGGCGTGTTTTTATACACACACACACACACACACACACACACACACACACACACACCTCCTCGCTAGTCTCCATCCAGACAAGTAAGAGGCATGAAGAGACTTCAAAGGCACATTCCAGCCAGGCAAACCCTCAAAGAGGTTGCAAAGCAGCACCAGTGAGGGGTGTGGCCTGGAGAATGGGGGTGTGGCTGAGGAGGAGCTTTGGCTTGAGGAGAATCCTGCATTCAGCCCCAAGCCTGAGGTTCCCCCCCACCTATCCATGTTTTACTAATGCTAGGTGTAATCCAGCCAACACCCACCCCCACAAAATATATTAGCGCTATCCTCTCTGTGGGGAAGGGGGTGGGAGAAGTGTCCTTCTGTGTGCTCTTATTTTTAACAGAGAGAGATGCGCTTATGTGAACATGTAGTTTCAAATTCCTTCTTCAACAAGCCTTATAAAATATTCATCCCCACTGATATCTGAAGTGCTTTTTTTCTACAAAAATCTTTAGGGGTACTCTCATTTTGACTCAAGAAAATCACCATTATAGTTCAAATCGGGGAAAATAAATACAGTAAATGGACAAAAGTATGAAGATTCACAAAATGTTTAGGGTATGTATACCCCTACGTACCCCCAGGATAAAAAGCACTGGGTATCTGTCTTGAATTTGAATTGATTTATGTATGTTCTCTTGCTGTATTAAACTGGTTTTGTATATTTATAATTGTTTTATTTAAATGGTTTTTATATATACAGTTATTTTAACTGTTTTATATATGGCTGCTATTCTATTTTATATTGATTCAGAATGCCTCATAGGAAGCAATTCTTAAATGAAATTAATAACTATAATAATGTTAATAATAGTCCAAATTAGTCCATTTTACTCCTGCAGGTTTTTATTTTTAAACATCACTTGGAGAAATCCTGTGATCTGTCAAACCACATCCAAAAGCTGAGTGTTCATAAGCTGGGTGCTTCAGCTATGCTGGTTGTGAGTTCTACAATTTGCAGACATGTATGGCAGGGGTGTATATTTTAAAACTTCAGGGAGTAAATAAGAAAGCACCAGGAAAAAATGTGGAAGCATCAGATAGACCTCACATGGAATATTTTTCAAATACACCCTGCTGAGTTTTCAAATGAATTAGATCCTTTGTTCTCACAACTTTGCTAGGGAAGCTATTTTAGAATGTCACACTTTGGATTATTTGAAAGCCTCTTTTTATCTTCAATCCAAATTCAGTGCAAGCTCCCAGGGGACACTCTCTCCAGCTGGGTCACTTCTGTGTATGCAGGAGCCTTTTTGCCTTTGCACAGTGGTTTTTGTTAGTTTTCAACCCTTAACTCCTTTCTCTGTCCTCCACAATACCCTTTGGTAAGCCCCCCCACCCCCCACATCTCCTGTACACAACTTCTCCAATTTGGGAGTAACCCAGGCTCTGTCTATAGTATAAATACACTGTGTGCATCAATAAACAAAGACAGTTAGAAGCTTCCTGCTGAAGTCCACTCTGTGACTTGCCTGCTTCTTGAAACAGAGCTGCCTTTACCTAGGTCAATAAAAGTGATATGTTACAAACAACCCCTCCACCTGAGATAGACCTCCAGAGAGGCTGTGACTTTGAGCTGTACTGTTGAAGTACAGGTTGGCAGCTATCCCCTCTTGATTAGCCCCTTTCCTCAAGTCACCCAGCATCATTTCTCCCGTGGGCTCCCTATACCAGTTCAGCATCTAAACCTTCTCAATGTGTTTTAGGTTGTATTCACATTATACCTTTAAACAGTGCTTTTTTCTGGGGGTACGCAGGGGTACGCATACCCCTAAACATTTTGTGAATCCAAGTTTGGCCTCATTGAGGGGCAGTATTTCAATATGAGTAGGAAAATGAGAGTACCTCTAAACATTATTGGGGGAAGCAGTGCCTTTAAAGCACATTATTTTCTTCAAAATAATTCTGGGCACAGTAGCCTACCCCTCACAGAGTTACAGTTTTCCAGCACCCTTTAACAAACTACAGTGCCCAGAATTCATTGAAGGCATAAATGTGTTTCAAATGTATTTAGAGGTATAGTGTGTACACAGCCTTAGACTTATTGTTTATTTGGCCAAAATGTTGATTCTAGCTATTTGCTCTACAATATCACCCTTTCCACGTCCACCTCTCCTCTCAGCATTAATTCCTGCTTAAATATCAGAGGGAAAAGGAACTCAAGATTCCTTCTTTAAATGGGAACTTGCCAGACCTTGAAGGGAAAACAGAGTAGTCCATTTGCCAAAAACTGTCCCAGACACTATGTGCGTGTAGGGGTGTGTATGAGAGAGCGGCTAATTATACTCTGAATATGAATCAGTAGCGCAACGCCGACAAACAGGGACTTACTGCTGCATCTCGATCATAAAAGCCCAAGCGCAGACTTGCTGAAAAATTCTAGTTCAACAGCTTGTTTCAAATTAATGTAGTGCTGGCTCCAATTCTGGGGGTCTCTTGGGCTAGGTGTCCTCAGTGTGTGTGTTTGGGGTGGGGGAAACTTTTTTGGGGGGGGGACCTTCTGTCTACTCACTTTCTTGCCCCACTATCCCTTCCAGCCCCATCATGCCAATTCTATGCCCATAACATACCCTGGGGTTTGTTTGTTTTTGTCCTTTACACTGGTGTAACTTATTCCAGTTTAATTGTTGCCAACAGGGCTTTTTCTCAGCAAGCATAAATAGAAAGGCTTAGCTGGGATAGGGCAATATATGCACTGGGAGAGGTGAGGATGTGGGGTATAAATTTGACCTTTACTGCTGCTTTTAAAAAGAAGACATACTAACTGAAGACAATTCAGAAGACAGCAACACACACAGACTCTGGGTGAGTCTGTGGTAAAAGGACATGTGTAGCTTGTGTAGCTTGAGGAGGAAAATAATAACGGAAAGTGTTGGGGTTGGTTTTTTTTAAAAAAACTTCCTATACATGCCTACTCAGAATCAAGTCCCATTGATTTCAGTGAGACTTCTTCCCAGGTAAGTGGGATAGGTTCAAATAATAGTATAATCATTGCAGCTGGAATGAACAAAACCCAGCCTCTTCAACCTCAAATATAAGTTAAGAATGGCTCGCCATGAGTGAAATGGCATCCTTTGCCTGTATGTGCTTCAAATCGCTCAAGCAAACCAGCCAAACAGGAACACCATTTAGGGAGAAGAGGAACCCCCACCCCCAACCACACAAGCGATTATGCACTCATATCTCTGGCACAGCTTTCTGCCTCTGTACAACTGCTTGACTATTGTTCTGAACAATTAAACAATCCTAAGAACTAGGTATGCATGTCAAAAGCACAAGCTTATTTGCTTCTAAAATGAATGCCTTGTTTATTTTGTTCTGATAGCATTACTATTATTAGGAGATACGAAATGATACCGACAATAACCACAACACATCTTTATAAAATGTATTGCCTTTTCACAATTTAACCTTAAAAATGTATTTGGGTTGTATCTTTGGGCCCTGCTAATTTGGGGGCTTTCTGCAGAAAAGTGAAATATCAGTCTTGAACCGAGCCATGTGCAGCCGTTGCTTCCATATTAGCTGTGTTTTCCATAATACAGTATTCATTCACTCGCCATTTTTACAGAGAATCCAGACATCACTGCCAGCCTACCACATTCTAATGTTTTCTCTTGTTTTCCTGCCTTTTTTCATAAATGATTTGTGCTAGCTTCATCCTTGCCTCTTTCATTTAAAGCTGCTAGTGTCCCTGTAATTAGTTCCTTCACTTCTGTGCCCATGGCATCCCTGGATTGGCTGTAATTAGTTAGCTCCTGCTCCATGGATTGTGTGTATTAATGACTAGTTTCCTGTTTGCAAATATGCGTGATTGTTCTAATTCATTTTATTTTTAAGAGTGAAATTGCAAAAATGTGCCTAATAAAATAAATAAATAAATAAGCAAGCAAGCAAGCAATTGCTCTGACTGCAAAGAGATATCCAGTGATTAAAGCTACTCCACTGTACCCTGGAAACAGCTAATTAAATGGGCAGAAGCCACTTTAAAAGAAAGAGAGAAGCTACTAATTAAAGAGGCAGTAGTAAGGAGAAGTAAGACTTTGCTGTAGTGGGACACATTGAAGTGCACATTTCGAAGGAACTTGCCCGTTAGGATTGACATTGCTGGGTTTTATAAGGAAATAGTACTCTATTAGATGCCATATAGAACCCCATTTAATTCCATCAGCTGCGTGCAGAAAAGCAATGTATTAACAGCACTATATAGCCCTAGAGTATAAGAACCCACAATGGGGAAAAGTGGAGAATAAGTGTTTTTCAAGGCAATGTAGGAAAATTGGCTTCCAGGTGGAAAAATCAAAATTGGAAACAGAACTGTTAGATCCCAAAACTAAGACTCTGTCAAAGATGTATAACTTGCTGTTGAAATGGAATACCCAGGATGAAATGGTGAAATCTGCTATGATTAAATGGGCACAAGATGTTGGACATAACATTATGATGGCTGACTGGGAACAGTTATGGACCACAGGTATGAAGTTTACGGCATGTAATGCCTTAAGAGAGAATATTATGAAAGTGATATACAGGTGGTACATGACACCAGTCAAGCTTGCAAAAATCTATCATTTGCCCGATAATAAATGTTGGAAATGTAAAGAAATTGAAGGTACATTCTTTCACCTTTGGTGGACGTGCCCAAGGATTAAGGCTTTCTGGGAGATGATCTATAACGAAATGAAAAAGGTATTTAAATATACCTTTCTGAAGAAACCAGAGGTCTTTCTCCTAGGCATGGTTGGCCAATTGGTGCCAAAGAAGGATAGAACTTTCTTTATGTATGCTACAACAGCAGCAAGAATACTTATTGCAAAGTATTGGAAGACACAAGATTTACCCACCCTGAAAGAATGGCAGATGAAAGTGATGGACTATATGGAACTGGCGGAAATGACTGGCAGAATCCGAGACCAGGGAGAAGAGTCGGTGGAAGAAGATTGGAAGAAATTTAAAGACTACCTACAGAAATATTGTAAAATTAATGAATGTTAGAATGATGTCGGAATGAAGTTAAGTGGTTTTAGCAGCAATGTCACAAAGGAGTATGTAAAAATGGATTGCTAATGGGGAGAATCTAAAGTTATAATATATTAAGATAAAGGATTAAGATAAAAACAAAGAAGGAAAGGATTTGCTGAAATAACTAACTGAACTGGAATACAAAAAAGGGAGGTGTGAGGAGGTCAGGGAAACAAGTAAATGAAGGATAAGACATGGAAAGATTGATTTGTTTTTAAATTGTTTTTATTTTTCTGTATTTTGTATTTTCTTTTTTTGTTTTTTGTCTTTTCTCTTTTTCTTATTTTTGTAACCTTTTCTGAAACTTTAATAAATATCATTTTTTTTAAAAAAGGAACATATAATAGCAGCAGTTTTACATCTCAGTCCTAAGTATAAACTATGGACTAAGTCTCCTTAACTTCAGTAAGATTTCTTCTTCATAAGAATGCTTAGATAGGATCATCTTAATAAGTTAAACTTATGTAAGCATCTGTAGGGGATGTTTTAGGTTTAGGCATCTTGCCTATGTCTGGAATTAGACTAAAGTCTAAGGTAATTTTAATCTGTTTAGTATTCTAACTTGTATGTTTTAAAGTAAGGGTGTACATTTTTTCTTAATTCTACCATTTTATCTTTTTTAAACTGCTTTGAGGATTTTTTCCCCAATCGAGCAGTGTATAAATTTAAATAAATAAATAAAGTTCCTCTCCCATATATAAAGCATTTAAATAATTCCTGGACTGTTGCATGGGACACTGCGAGGAGTGGATTCAAGGATGGGTTTGAAGCTCAAGGGAGGCAGAAGAGCCTGCAGCAGGCAAAGCTCTCCTTTCTCAGCAGTAGAGCTTTACGGTTGCAGCCAATAAAATTGCTGTTATCATGGAAGTTGCACAATGTCAGGCCAAATATATTTGGGTACAGCAGCTCCTCTCCGCTTCTGTCTCCTTCAGAGGCTGGCTTAAAGAGGAAGTCTGTTTTAGCAGTCTTCTAATGCCAGTATTGATTTAGCGCCCCAGTCATCAGATTCTTACACCCAGCAGCAGTGACTAGTGTGTGAAGTTTTTGTGTGATCACACACTAAATACATGGCTGCCTACCAAAAGTTGTGGGGGGCAAGGCTCAGAGGGAAGATGATGTAGAATCATAGAATCATAGAGTTGGAAGAGACCACAAGGGCCATCGAGTCCAACCCCCTGCCAAGCAGGAAACACCATCAGAGCACTATATGTCTATAGTTGGGTCCAAATTCAAATATTTGGGAAGTACCACACAATGGTAAACTTGCTGGACATGCCTATAATGTTGGGGAAGCTTTTGTAATTAATAAAGTAATGCTTTAAGATGAATAGCACCAGAGGCTGAGAAACCAAAATAATGCTCTCATGTGGTAGTGAGGAAGAAACATATACTCTTTGTCTCTTTCCCAGTTCCACATATATTGCACCCCAGGTAAACGATCATGATTCTGCTATGACTCAAGTATATGCGTGTGTATTACCATTAGGTTTCCCAAGTGTGTTTACTGAATGACACTCCTTGTGTGTCTGTGTACTCTCTTGTGACTCACGGCAGCAGTCATTATTTAATCCCCTCTACTAATTAATAACCAATTTGTTTGATTCCATTACCTGGGTGGAGAGTTCAGAGGGCTATCAAAATAACATTTCACACCTGAGTCCTTTGCTGCTGCACCTGTCATCACCAGCACTGCATGTGTAGTGAATAATTTTGTGTGGAATCCATTTACATGATGCAAATGTATGGCTTGGCCTACAAAGAACATATGTAGCCCATGGGTCATGGTTTTAATACCTCTGCTATATACATTGCAATAGCATAATATTAAGATGCCAAGGGCCAAACTAGGTATGATTGGCAGATCCACACCATACATTTAAAGCACATCCAGCTTACATTTAAAGCACATTACTTTCTCCAAAGAATCATGGGGACTGTGGATTTATGAGGAAGAATCTAGTTCCCAAAATTCTTGCAGAGAGGTCATGTGCTTTAAATTTATGGTTTGGATGTGGTTAATGCTAAAAGCATATTGGCATTTAATGTTTCTTAAAATGCAAATTGCATCATGGGGTGGGTGATGATTATCAGGATTGCAGAGTTTTAGAAACACCGATTGCATTAGCCTGGGGGAGTTTCTGGAATTGCAGCAGACATGGAGAGGCCTGGTGCAAATAGTGGCTTCAGAGAAAGGCTTTTTCTCAGGGCTGCAGCAAGTGAGGAAGAGGGTTAAATAGCCTCTTCAAGCCTGCTGCAATTAAAAAAATTATCCACTCTGTTAAGCTGGTGCTATTTTCATTTCTAAAAACCTGCACCTTAAAAGCAAAGGCACAAGTCCACTTAGGCCCTGACACTACCCCTATTAGGAGGAGGCATTCCTTAAATGGTCACACCAAATTCTCCATCTCCTTGATTCCCTGTGGTAGGCATAGTCATCCCCGTGTAAAGGTCACTGGCAGCTCCTGGTTAGCGCTGGCAAACTGTTCCCAGTGGCTCAGTGCCAGCTCCTCACCATCTGTGGCTAGAGGTTAATGAACAGCCTACAGTACACAGCACGAGGGTCATTAAACAGCAGCCTGACAAGCTAGGCCTGCAAAACAAAAGGGGCTGATTCACACTGTATTTGTCCAGAAATAATATTTGCTTGAGAGAGAAGGAATGTTTGTGAAGAATGAGTGTGGAAGAGGGAGAACTATTGCAGTGGGGTTGCAGTTATGATGCTGAGTTCAGGTAAAGAGGAAGTGAGTCAATTGAGAGTTATGTGAGTCTCCCAACTTCTGGGGTGCCCAATCTGGGTTTCCCTGAACCAGAGGCGTAGCTGGGGGGGGCAGGGCACACTGGGCACCACACTGTGGGTGACATCACTTACCAGGGCCTGCAGCGCACCCGAGCTATGTGTCTCTCCTGGAAGTGACGTGGTGGCTCAGGTGCCTGCATGCTCCACACTCCCAAAATGCCAGTGTAGGACTTGCGTCTGCCCGCTGCCGCCTCCTCAGCCGCCCTACAGCTTAAGGGGAGGCTGTGGGTGGACTCCTTGGAGGCTCCGCATAGCATGCTCTGCCCCAGCTCACCCCGCCCAGTGGACCACTGGCCCACTGGGCTCAGGGCTCACGTGACACCCCAGGCACCCGAGCAACTAGCTACACCACTGCACCCTGGACATAGTTTTAGGATTATGAGAATGAGCTGCAGTAAGTCTCCGTTTCACATGCTCCCTGCCCTGCACTGCCATGGCCATGCAGAAGAATTTGCAAGCCACCACTTCCACTTTTACATAACCACAGCTTGTCCCATCCTCTGAATTAACACATTTTGATTAATGTTAACAATGTTTGACTTGAAGCTTCTTTCAAACAAACCGTAGTTACGGTTAACCACACTTTGTTAATTCAGATGACAGGACAAGTTGTGGTTAAGCAAGAATGGAAGCAAAAGTTTTAGAACTCCTTGCAGTTGTGTTGAGGGACAAGGGAGGAGCACGTGAGCCAGGACTCTGGTTCTCACAAAACATTAAACCATGGCTTATTAAACCGTGACTTACCATTATGTGTGAACCCTGCCCAGCAGCTTAACTAGTTTTGTTAACTGCCAACAAACCACAATCTGAAGCTACAGCTGGTTGATAGCTTACAAACATAAGTTTGTTTTAACTATGGCTTGGTGTTACATATGAAATCCAGTACCCTGTCTTAACCATAGTTTGTTTGATCATCCCACTCCAGAAGCTCACCAAACTACAATAAACATGAGGCAAGAGCAAACAAAACAAACTGAACTTTGAAGTAACAGCAATAGTATGTTTGATTGTCTGTGTTTGTTAACTTTTTAATTATTTACTTATATTTATATTATTTTATTAAATTTATATCCTGCCCTTCTTCCACTGGTGCCCAGGGCAGAAAACATGTCAGTACAAAACAGTACTATTTAAAAGCAGTTAAGCTTCAAAAAACAAATTCATTGTTTGTTAAACTATGGCTTAAACAAACTATGGCTTAGCATTATGTGTGAACCAGGCCACCAAGGTGTTTTCTTGTAATGCTGAACTATGGTTTAACTTGAAGTCCATATGCGGCCACAAAGACCATGACAGTTATCTTTACATCAAAACAGGCTGCCTTCAAACTGCAACTTACGTATGGATTCCAACTTTTTGTGCCTTGTATAGCATTTAATTTTTAGTGGGGTGGATTGCTGATGTTTTGGGAAATATCACAAGTCCTCACCCTTACCAGCTGGGTCTTTCAGACACTTGGAGTTACAAAAACCCTATTACTACTAACACAGCCTTTTATAAATTTTCAGTCATTATCTGCAACAAACGGGATGGGCTCAAAAGTTTTCAAAACAACTGAGTCTTGATATAGTTCCTATTTGCTTTTTTTGTTTCTGAGCCTAGAACACAGTGCTTCATTTCAACATGGGGGTGAGGGGTGGGAGTGGCGGCCAAGAAGGCAGGCTCTTCCTTTTCAGAAAATGTGCTAAAGAAAATCTTAAGAAGTGCCAAGGACCTATGAAAACTTTAGCTCACTGGTAACAGGGGATTTTAAGATAAATTACCATTTTTCTTTTTTCTGTTTTTCTGTTTGGGTTTCTGATGTTTGTTGTCTGTTTGTTGTGATTTTTGTTGACTTTTGTTGGTTGTTAATTTTTTGAAAAAATCCTAATAAAATATTATTTAAAAAAAATAAAAAATAAATTACCAAATCCATTTAGAATACAAATACCTAACTTTGAAATACACCACTTGCTGCTAAATGCCCTTTCAGGTTTCCTGTGGAAGTTATTTGTACAGGATAACACTTGGTCACAAGTATCTGGGTTTTAAAGACCCTACACATTTTTACAAGATAGATCTAGCAAAATGTTTGGTGAAACTGGTCTGACTCAGCATGTGGATTATTTCCTTCTGAAATGCATTGCCATTACATATTTTTATATAACTAGTATATCCATTATGGAATTATTCATATGTTGCTGGCTGCCCCTATAAAGCATCCTTCCCTAGTCAAAGCATTTGCACAGCATATAAAGGGGAACTACATCAACCCTCCAATATGCTGCATGTGTTGCTTGTTCTGTCTTTGAATTGTCTGCAGGGCCAGCCCTATCATTAGGCAGAGTGACGCAATTGCCTCAGGCACTGCATGAGGATGGTGAGACAGGGGGCCTCACTTGCAGCCCTGCTGGCTCTTCCTCCTCACCTGAGTTTCCCCAGCTGCTCCCCCTCTATTGGAGGGTAAGACATAAAATATAACACTTTCCTGACAAGTATCTACAAATTTATTTCATTACCCCCTTAATTGCATTCCTTAAATTTAATATGGGGTGTTAGGGGATGGGTATGGGACACGTCATGCTCCTTCTGAGGTAGTTTGTCCACCTGTGGTTCCCACCCTGCACTCAGCTCTCGCCTGTGGCTCCTGGAAGCTGTCAGTATGTGACAGCAGCCACACCCCAGAAATGGCTTCAACTGGCCAGCTAAAGCAGGTGAGGGTAACCAATGGGTCTCAAACCCTCAGTGAGTTTGGGACTTCCCCTGCATGCAAAGACAGGCTACGGTGGATTGAATGGACGAGACCAATAATGGGTCCAATGGCCAAGAAGATGATTTCTGCATGTGCTGTAGATGGATATGAGGGGAAGAGGGGGCTCGTCAACCTGGGAAGGTAGCCCATTTAGGAGAAGGAAAATTCTGATCCTAAACCTCTGCTGCCCTGCAGGATATCTTCAGAGAATAAAAGGCTAAGGAATAAACCCTACACAAATCAGGGATGGAGTCCCAAAGGCGATTGAATGGTGCCCTGTACGCCTCCTTCCAGTATTGCTTTCCTCTGATCCACATCAGCGGGGGCGGGGGGGGGGCTTGTCATAAGCAGCCCAAGATCTCCATATACACTGCTCAGGCTTGTGCCCAAGGGAGGCCACTTGGGTGCTAATGCAGTGGTTTGACTTCACCTCCAGAGGCACACTCCATTGTCTCTTGAGACAGATGGATGTCAACAATACCTTTATAGCCACTAGGATAAAGCACTTATTGCCTTAGGCTACCTGCTCTAATATTTTCCATTTCAGATTTGTGGGGGTTTTGGACAGCAATGTTTTCTCTCATAAACTGTACACTTAACACATTTACATCATAAACATTAATTCACTGTAGCATTGGTTTTGGTATCATGTCAAGCACATTTAAAATGTCTTTACATAATCCTACTTGTTGTGTATAATCCATGGAAATTATTTTATAAACCCAGAGTATCTAAACACAATTACTGTGTAGGTATTAAAGTACAAAAGAACTAATCCTCTGCTGTCGTGCTCTTTCCCAGCATTCCCCATTCTAGGTGTGTCTCTTGTTTTCTACCTTTATAGCAAGTTTCTGTGCCATCCAAGAATGAGATGGTGGAAAGGACAAAGGGGGGGTGTAACTGAACACAGCACAATAAAATATATACAATTATTATCTGAGGAAATGCAAAATAAGTAATTGTTTTAGAAGTTCTTATTTCTGTTTTCATGTGAGAATCAATATTTACCAACAGGCTATCCAAAAAGCATTTACTGGCCTTTTGCCCATATATCCTGAGACTGGGGAAACCTTTATTCAACTCTGTAGTCTACCATGCCTCAAATTGAGGGGTGAGGAGTAGACCAGCAACAGTGGGGTGGAGTTATATTAGCTTTTTATTCTGGAATCCCTCAATTTGCCAGTTTTCATATACAACAGCAGACAGAGGCAGCCTCTTCCCTTGCCCAGCTGCTCAGCCCTTTAAATCTTCTGCAGTACATCCATTATTATTTTTTATTTTGGTAAAGCTAGCAGTATTTTAAAATTTCCTGCCACTAACTGGGTTTTTATTTCTCTACTTGTAATTTCTGTATTTCAAGGAACTTTAAAGGGATTTGGTGTTGGAAGAAAGATAAGCACATTTTTTTTCACATTGACAAACTCCCAATGAATTGAGCCAAAGCTGTTACTCTACTGTGTAGGAAAATGAGACAAACAGTTGAGCCATAGCTATTACCCTCCTGCGCAGAAAAGCATTTAGCTGAGTGGTCAGTCAAGTAATGGGGCTCAGCTGAAGGTACCAGGTAATGTCTTCTGAGCTCACATACATACATGCATAAATACACATTTGTACACAGAGATCCACACCATGCATTTAAGCTCAGAATACTGGGAACTGTAGCTTCCCCTTTAAAGAGCTCCAGTTCTCAACACCCATAACAAACTAGAGTTCCCAAGATTATTTAGGGGAAGGCACATGCTTTAAATGTGCATTGGATGTGCTTTAAATGTATGGTGTTAATCTGCCGTTCTGTATCAACAGCAGCAAATGGCATCTGCACATATCCACATCATGTTGGCTTTACAATGGTTTCTACAGCCCTAACCTTGGGTCAGGCGTTGTTCTCTCTGGAACAAAGCGTTTTCCTATTGTTGGAAAATGTATTGTGCGGACAATGACCTCAGTATAGCTTACCCTTCTTCCACCACGAAGCCTTGGCAGCAGTTCTGTTCCTTGTAGGATCACTTACAGAAAATAAACAGACACCACCCAGGGAGACTGGGAGAGCAAGTGGGGTTTATTTTTGGCTGGAGGCTGAAGAAGCACAGGAAGGCTGCCCTCCAGCTCACCCCTTTGCTTGTCATCATGTTCCTGTTCAGCCTATGATGCCCCTGCCTGGTGCACAAGTCGTGCATTTTACACCTAGGTAGCAGCTGGATGGCTGGGCTGGAGGATTTCAGACTGCTTGGTGAATGAGCACTGGGAGCTGTAAAACTGGTCTACCCTGCCATTCCATATGAAGTCCTCAAGGCAGCTTACAATGTATAGTAAAAAAAAAACCTAAAGGAAATAAAGGACAACCAAAGACTAATAAAAATAATCCTAATAACCCAAAAATAAGATAGCAGTACAGGAGAAAAAAGCAGAGTCATCAACATATTCATATTAATTAATACATACTAATTGTAAACTTAAGTCTTTGAGGGCCAATCAATAGAATGTGAAAAACAGCCATCCAGACAAGAAGGGAGGGGATTATACATACTGCAGGTAAGAGGCAGGAGACATACTACATATAAGTTTGTGAATTAAATTTGCCCTGTTACCTTTCACGCCTGTGAATTTCCAGCTCTTATGGAATCTTAATACTGTACAGAGATAAGAAACTGTTAGCTTAACCAGGGGTGGACTTTGGTAATATGGTGCCCTGAGGACAAAATTTGGCACCCCCCCCCCCTAAGTATTTCTTATTTTCACAATCATTCCTTTCTGGTACTGTTGCTTTTTAATGGATTTCCTCAGTAGGTACTCATATAAATATAGATGATGATGATGATGATGATGATGATGATGATGATGATGATTACAGTGGTACCTCGGGTTAAGTACTTAATTTGTTCCGGGCGTCTGTTCTTAACCTGAAACAATTCTTAACCTGAAACTATTCTTAACCTGAAGCACCACTTTAGCCAATGGGGCCTCCTGCTGCCGCCACGCCGCCGGAGCACAAGTTCTGTCCTCATCCTGAAGCAAAGTTCTTAACCTGAAGCACTATTTCTGGGTTAGCAGCATCTGTAACCTGAAGCGTATGTAACCCAAGGTACCACTGTATTATTATGCACCCCCTCAGCTTGGCACCCTGTGGGGGGGGGGACTGCCAGCACCCCCCTAAATCCAGCACTGCCTTATTGCTTTAATGCATCTGCAAGGGACTCCAAATTTGATCAGAGCAGTGTGTGCGCGCATGGGGGAGGGATGGGTATAAGACATTATAATTAAGACAGAAGATTGATCTTTAGGGGGAAAGCAAATTATCTCCAGAAGATCAAAAGCAATCAATATACCACTGCACCCACCTGTCTGTTTAGCGGCTTTGCCAAAAGAACCTACCACTTGGGTTGCCATCTCGCCTGTTTCAAACTAGCTTAACTACCTAGGCCACAGGCCAATGCGTCTTCTCTCGATCCCTTCTACACCTGTCCTGCATTGTTCTGAGTGGGAGACTGTCACTTTGTAAGCCATAGGTCATAGTGCCAAATCTTGCAATGTGGCACCTTGCCAAACCAGAGCAGGAAAAGTATGTTAAAAATTTGGTGTCCCATGCTGGGGCTTGACGGCTGGATGGGCTCCCAGCCAAAAGCAGCCATGTGCTTGATCTGAATGGAGAGCTTCTTGCTCTGGGCCAAAAAAGCCAAAATAATCCGCAAAGCCCCAATGCGTACAGCTATGTGTGACTCACTTGGTGGGAGGTGTGGAGCAAAGAGATCTTCTCTTCCTCCTCCTCTGCTCTGACCTTCATTCAGGACATGCTACTGAGTGTCTCGCCCTGTGGCTACTTTTTCCTGGCTCAGTAACCCCTCTACCTCAGCTTTCTCTCCAGGGACGCGGACTTATAAAAAATATTGGGGGGGCCCGGGAAAGCTCATGAATAATAAATAAGCTCATGAATATGCAAATAAAGTGGCGCCGCCTCCTCGTGAGCGAATAGGGGAGAGCGTGCTGCGCCTAGCCCCATGGAGTCGGCGCCTATGAGAGAGCCCGAGAGAGAGAGAGAGAGAGAGCCCGAGAGAGAGCGAGAGAGAGAGAGAGCGCAGCCAAGCCCCCTTCACCGCCTGCCCCCTCTCCCCTCCTCCCTAGGCGGCAGCTCCGCCATGACCACAAACGGCGGCGGCAGCAGCAGCAGCCGCGCGCGGCCCGGGCTCCCCTCGCCGGCCGCGGGAGCCAAGGCGCGCGATAATTTGCTTAAATTATGTCAGCGGCGCCCGGCAGAGCAGCCCTCTCGGCCACGGCAGCCCGGCTCTCCCAGCCCCCGGGGGCCGCCCTCCTCCCTCGCGCAACCGCAGCGTTCCCGCCCGGGGAGGCGGCGCCCCCAGGAGAGGCGGCAGCAGCAGCCGCGCGCGGCCCGGGCTCCCCTCGCCGGCCGCGGGAGCCAAGGCGCGCGATAATTTTTTTAATTATTGGGGGGGCTCCGCCCCCCCAATAAAATTTTTGAGGGGGCTCGGGCCCCCTCAGGCCCCATGGGGTCGGCGCCTATGTTTCTCTCTGTTTGTTTATATGCCACTTTTCAGTGGTTCAGTTATTGCTCTGATCCAGTGTGTTCTGTGTTATATTGCCACATGTGACTTTGCAGTGTGGGTGTGTCTCTAAATTTAATACGGGTCTTGTCAGGTCATCCTGCCACCGGCTGAGAAAGGTGAGCCATTAATCCATTTTCATGACAGAATTTTGCCCCCAAAATCTACTGGAGGGATCAAGTTACAGATGGGTAGCCGTGTTGGTCTGCCATAGTCAAAACAAAAAAAATTCCTTCCAGTAGCACCTTAAAGACCAACTAAGTTAGTTCTTGGTATGAGCTTTCGTGTGCATGCACACTTCTTCAGATACACTGAAACAGAAGTTGCCAGATCCTTCTATATAGTGAGAAGGTGGGGAGGGGTATTACTCAGAGGAGGGTGGGGATGGGTGATTGGCAGATAGCTGTGATGAGCCTGTTGACGACTATTAACGACTGCAGTAGGTCTTACAGGAAAAAGCAAGGGGTGAGAAGGTGAAAACTATACATGACAAAGCCATTTTTCACCTTCTCACCCCTTGCTTTTTCCTGTAAGACCTACTGCAGTCGTTAATAGTCGTCAACAGGCTCATCACAGCTATCTGCCAATCACCCATCCCCACCCTCCTCTGAGTAATACCCCTCCCCACCTTCTCACTATATAGAAGGATCTGGCAACTTCTGTTTCAGTGTATCTGAAGAAGTGTGCATGCACACGAAAGCTCATACCAAGAACTAACTTAGTTGGTCTTTAAGGTGCTACTGGAAGGAATTTTTTTTGTTTTGGAGGGATCAACTTTTCCCTGTCAATCGATCTGTCCACAGATATTGTATTTTAGAGCACTTTAATTTTATTGTCTGTTCTGAATGGGCTTTTGCTGCTTTATTTTGTTGTTTAAATTTGCTGCACTATTTTCCATGCTTTAATTTATTATTATTACTAAAGTGTACCTTTTTATTTATTTTGTTAAATTTGTTACATTTGTTTGAAAGTTACGTTGAAGTACAGGATATAAATGGTGTATAAACAACTCCGCATTTGCATGGGGGTTGTGTTCCGAGTCACTGTGCGTGTTGGCGGGCCACACGTAAGCCTGTCCCCCCCGTTCCTCCCCCATCCTGCCTGTTCCACCCCCTTCCAGTGTGTGTGACTCTAATGCGTGCAAATTGGGAGTTGACTATAAATAAATTAATAAGTGAGATGGGTTTGTGCCTATAATTTATCTGCCATTCATCCAAGTTCATAGTATATATTAATTGACTCCAACATTCTCATTTTCTTGACCTAGTCATGCAAAGCCTAGATCAGAGATGGGGAGCCTCTGTCATGCCAGATGTTGCTGGACTACAGTTCCTATCATCCCCAACCCAGACTAGACAGAATTGATGGGAGCTGGGAGTTCAACAACATCTGGAAGGCCACAGGCTTCCCACCTCTGGCCAAGAATGCTATAAACTGAAGGCTTAAGGAGGAAGAAACACACACTTCCTGGGCTGGATGACAGAAGGAAATGGTTGTCGTAAGCAGCAGTTTCTTGGCTGTATCACCACAGGAGGAGGCTGACATGATGGAATGCTCTTCTACAGAAATTACTGGCATATAGAAAACTGGCATGTCAGGGACAAGGCTGGACTGGAATACTTCTCTCTGGCATTGACCTTTCTATGTGTGGAGGTTTGGAGGTTTGTTTGCTTTTTTTTGTATGGAGAAGTGGTGATATAAGCTCCTACTTGTGCTCTGCAGTGATGTAATCAAGAAACAAGTTTACCACCTCACCTTTGTTTATGAGAAGTACTCTAAGGTCACAGCACCAAATGCAGTTTCTTTATAATCCAGTTGGCAAAAGCCTTGCCTAATACTCAGGGACATGTGTAGTTCCTGTCACTTCATAAGTCGTGGTGCCAAGTCTGTGCTAACAAAACAAAAAAGTGTTTCCTATCTGCTAGCAGCTTCTATAATTTTATACATGAGCATAGCTACAGCCCCAGAGGTTAATGTACTGTATAATAACATATGGGACAACACAGTCATGACTAAATTAACTTACTATATTAGTTGTTGGCATCTGTCTGTCTTGAGAGACAATGGAGTGTGCTTCCGGGGGTGAAGTCAGACCATTGCATTAGCAGCACCAAAATTATCTCTCCGTGGCACAAGCCTGGGCAGTGTATGGAGGTGCTGCACTGCCCAGATGACAAGACCGCCCCCCCTCGGCCTCACTGATGTGGTCCAAAAGAAAGCAGAGCAATATGTTTGCTACCAACTTGGCTGCAGGAGTTGCTGGAACCATCTTAGGGACGCCACTCTAGGTTTGTGAAGGGCTTACTCCTTAGCCTTTTCTTCTCCACAAGGCAGAAGAGGCCTTCCTTCTCCTGGATGGGCTACCTTCCCCGGTTGACGACTCCATCTGCCTCTTACTTCCCTGTGGAGCATGTACCTTACATAGTTCCTTGTTGCCCTCTGCATGGCATGCAACAAGGAGCTACTGGTACGTAAGGTACAGAAGCTGCAATCCAGCTGTTGCCCAATGAGAAGCAGAATGTTCCACCTTTCTGGAAAACAGAGGGAAATGAGTGGGATGACCAAAATAACACCCTCCGGTAGCCTGCTATTATTAGCTATAAAAGCCCAGTTTCTTGTGAGCTGAATATGCTCCCCATACTAATCAACCAGCTCCTCCTTAATGACTCCCTTCAAAGCTCAGTGGGAGGGGAGGGGTACAGGTAGGAAAAAGATTTCAATTAGACAGAAATGAAAAGTGGATTTCATGGATATATGGGGAATGGATGAACATAAGTAGGTCCCTGCTAGACCAGACACACCTAGTCCAGCCTTTTGTTCCTTACACTCCAACCAAATGCCTATGAGAACCTCACAAACAGGACATGAGTGCAGTAGTCCTCTCCCCCTCCTCTTGTAGATGACCAGCTTTTGGCAGAGTGGATACAAAAGGACCTGTTATCCAGCTCTATGTCCATACCCTTGTGGCCTACCAGGCCTCATCAGCTGACCCATAGACTAGGCAGAGATTCCCAAACTTGGGTCTCCAGCTGATTTTGGACTACAATTCCCATCATCCCTAACTAGCTGCACCAATGGTCAGGGGTGATGGGAATTTTAGTCCAAAAACAGCTGGAGACCCACGTTTGGGAAATCCTGTACTAGGGCAGCATCCTTAACTAAATAGCTTTTCCTTCTAAGCTGCAAACACATCACCCTCCACCTCCAGTGCTTGGAATTAAGAGAGAAGCGAGGGGTTATGGGCTTCTGTTGGGGCAGGCAGAATGAATCATAGAATCATAGAATCATAGAATCATAGAGTTGGAAGAGACCACAAGGGCCATCGAGTCCAACCCCCTGCCAAGCAGGAAACACCATCATAGCACTCCTGACATATGGTTGTCAAGCCTCTGCTTAAAGACCTCCAAAGAAGGAGACTCCACCACACTCCTTGGCAGCAAATTCCACTGTCGAACAGCTCTTACTGTCAGGAAGTTCTTCCTAATGTTTAGGTGGAATCTTCTTTCTTGTAGTTTGGATCCATTGCTCCGTGTCCGCTTCTCTGGAGCAGCAGAAAACAACCTTTCTCCCTCCTCTATGTGACTTCCTTTTATATATTTGAACATGGCTATCATATCACCCCTTAACCTCCTCTTCTCCAGGCTAAACATGCCCAGCTCCCTTAGCCGTTCCTCATAAGGCATCGTTTCCAGGCCTTTGACCATTTTGGTTGCCCTCCTCTGGACACGTTCCAGTTTGTCAGTGTCCTTCTTGAAGCAGCAGACGGTATGGCTGAAAAGAGGACTATAGAAAAGAGGACTATAACAACATTATGAAAAGAGGACTATAACAACATTATGTTATTAAAGGGTGCATTTTGAGATTTTGAAGGAAACAACGTGTCAACTTACAACTTAACAGTCAAAAGCAACTTCTTGTTGGAAGGAAAGGCCATTTTTAATATTTGCTTTTTCATGTCCTGCTACAATAACACACCAGAGAGATGGTTTCAAAAAATAAAAACTCTCCCGACTGAACTGCACTGATTGTGCTTCTTGAGTCTTCATTGGTTGCAAACGCTGCAGACCCACAGTGTGCCTTGTCTGTACCACTCCCTTATCTATCATTCACTTGCCCCATACACACATATTAAGTAAGATACAGATTTATTAGTGAAAGGGTATCTTGCTATGCTGCGTGTAAGAAACGATCATCTAGTATGCCAGCACTCGCCAACTTGGTGCCTTCCAGATGTTTTGGATTACGGTGCTGCCTGGGCCTGGTGGCTGATGTAGTCCAAAACACCTGGAGGTCAGCAGGTTGAAAAAGACTGTAGTATATTGGCAGAAGGTTAGAGGTTGCACTTTCTCAATGCATGTTTATAGGTGGCCACTGATTTGTTTATTGTAATACACATTGTGAGTATGGAACTAGGGTCTAATAATTGTTATGAATTAGTTCGTCCTGTTGATAGCATTGTAGCATTGTACTGGTAATATTTCTCTCCCACCAGGCAGGCTATGCTTAGGTGTATGAGCAATAGAGAGCATCAAATACCAAGAATTTGGTGGAGCCATCTGTGCCTTTGAAATAAGAGGGCCCTACAGGCAGCCATTACTACCTGCTGCCTTCATTGTCCAGCCTGACACCATCCCTGTAGGAGCCTTTTGTGGTGCAGCCTGAACCGCCTCCCCCTTTCTGGTCACCCCCAGTAGTAGGGCAGGGCTGGTATGCCTGTAGCCCAGCAGGGGTTGCCGAAGCAGAACTGCTTCCCTGGCCTGTGGCCTTCCTAATGGGCTCTGCTGGGTCTTGGCAAAAGCCTAACCACAGGGCTACAATATGGCCCAGCAGGAAGTAAACCTTTAATTGTCTTGCACCTGAGCACAAGACAGGTGACCCAGGGCCCGCCATTGCTGGGAACCTGTAATTTTGCCTCCAGAGTAATTGAATCCCTGGCAGTCCCCCTAGTCCCCCTGTACCATTCTCTATTAAGGCTTTGAAGTAAGGGGACTGGCCAGAGGGGCATCATTAGCAAGGTATTGCAGTTTGGTTTGCAGAGACCCTTTATTGAGAGCTGGCCCTGCCCATTTGACTGGCTGGCAGGGTTAAACTAAAGTGAGCCATGTCCTTACGAGGAATGTGAAGATTCAGTTGTGTGCAGGTTTTCCAGGTTAAGATCTAAAACAAAGGTCTTACCATTTCCGCTGCACTGTTTTCCTTCTAGAAAAATCACTGCCAGCACAGCCACTTTCCCCCATATGGTGCTGTTTGCTGCAAATAGCACTGTCAGGGGCAAATGGCAGCTTGGGGATTGTGGTGATTTATTTATTTTTTTATAGAAAACAACATGGGGGGAGGCTCTGCTTAGCCCCCTTTCTTCCGAATGGTTGTCCCAATCCCCCAAGTCTGCTTTCTCTAAAGAAATAGGTTGATTCTCCTTATGTACATTAGTTAGACAAGCTTCGTTTGGCCCTTGGTTCTCCTGGCCCTTCCTCACCCGTCTCCCACTGCACTGTTAATTGCTGAGGAGAGATTTTGACCTAAGCCTTTTGGGTCCAAGTTAAACATTCTTGTCCACTACAACACACTTTTTATGTCACAGCATCACACTGTTGACTCATGTTCAGCTTCCTAATGAAGACAGTCCCTAAATGGCAAGCCATACCTTACATACAAAAGTGTAATGAAGTAATTGAATTAAATGGAATAGCTGCCTTGGGAAGGAGACCTATTGAGTGGAGAAGTGGTGGTAATGGCAGCTTGGGAAATATTTATTTCAATCATAAAAAGATGAACGGGCGGGGGGGGGGGGTTCAAGTGCCCCGCCTGCCCACTAGTCCTCAATATCTTAGCCTCCTGAGCCTGCTTTTCATTAACTAAGGAAATAAGCATGCAGAGATATGTATGTATAAGATATGTGACTAAGGGATAGAGCCAATCTAGGAGTAAGCCCTACTGAATTAAGAAGGCCTGATTTCTGAGTAGACATAGTTAGGATTGTGCTGTGAGTTAGTTAAACTTAGATCCCACTGGATCAGTGGGAAAAATTAATCATGACTTAGTTCCTATCCAACCAGTGGGATTTAAGGAACTAACTTTGTCCAGAAAAGATCCAACCTAATCTTGTAGTTTACTCCTAAATCTGTCTCAAATTTAATTGTTGCTTCTTAGTCACTTAGCCCTATTTGTTTTAATTTTAATTTCCAACTTTACAGTTAAGATTGTACAATAATACTACAAAACTCCTACTTAATTATTGTTACCACTCTTCTTTCCTCCCTGTGCAAAACATCTTTGTTTCATTACATTTTATTTTCTAATTCATGGAGATGTTGAATGTTTAGCTATCCCTCTAAATAACCAAGGTTCTGCAGGATATAGTATCTCTGGTTTGGACTGGAAAGCTAAATAAATATGAAGCACTTTGAAGCTAGCTGGTGGTGACACCATGGCAGAGGGGCTCCAGTAACAATCCTGCATTTCATAACAAAGCATCCCACGCATCGCATGTCAACAGTGCTTGTCCACAGCGACACTTGCTCAACATACACACAGAGGCAACACATTCAGGTCTATCCACTTGGGCTCCTGCAAACCTGCTCCCACACGCAGCTCTGTTGTCACATGGGCAGATGCTGACACCATACACATCTACTCAAAATATTGGCATTTAATTAAGGCCAACCCAGAGTCACTTGATCTAACCTAACAGGTTGGAGCTGGGAGAATTGCCAAAAGGTGATGAAGTTCAACAGTGCAACATCTCTGGGGTGGGGCCCAAATCCATAAGGCATGTCAGAAGAGCACAATGTAATGCAATGGTAATAAAAGCAATAGTGTATAATGGGATCCTCTTAACATATTAATTATGAAGTAACAGCCTCTCAGCCCCAACAAACCTTCACCAATATGTGCAAGGCAAGGGGCACATAGCCAGAATCACATAAAATAGATTAGTTATCCTGTACGATGATTCACTTTTTTACAATAAATAATAGATTAAATCAGTAAAATAAAGCGATTTGCCCCCTCATGAAGGTCAGATTTATTAGTTAGATGGTGATTGTGACCTTTTTATTGATTGTAACTACATGCAAGGTGGTGGTACTTATTCTAGATTAATTATGTAATTTATTAATGTTTGAGGGGGAAGGTTGTGCATAAGTGAGACTATGATATCACCTTAGCATACAGGTGCCCACTCGACTGCTTCGATCGACAGAAATGGCATTACTACAAGTAGCACATAACACCCATTCTGAAATTGTAAAAACTTGGTTGTTTAGTGTGGCAGCACCTATACTTTGGAACTCCCTGCCTATTGAGATCAAGCGGGCTCCTTCACTGTACAGTCATACCTCGGGTTACAGATGCTTCGGGTTGTGTGATTTTGGGTTGCGCACCGCGCCAAACCCAGAAGTACCGGAACGGGTTACTTCCGGGTTTCGGTGCTTGTGCATGCGCAGAAGTGCTAAATCACGCTTTGAACATGCGCAGAAGCGCCAAATTGCAACCCGCGCGTGCGCAGATGCGAGGGTTGCGAATATGCCTCCTGCACAGATCACGTTCGCAATCCAAGCATCCACTGTACTCTTTTTGACACCTGCTAAAAACATTCCTGTTTAGATAAGCCTACCCAGATGCTTAGAAAGTTGAGGTAATTTTAACCTGTTTTAGTATTTTAACTTCTGTATGTTTTAAGGTAGGGTTGTACTTTTCCCTTGATTTCACTGTTTTATCTTTTGTCGACCGCTTTGAGGTGTTTACAATCAAGCGATGTAAACTTTTAATGAAATAAATAGTGCTGCAATGAGTGCCTCTGATGCAAGAGCATTCCACTCAGTAGTCTCTAACCATACAAATTAAGCCAGGAGAGAAGAATGATGATCGCTTGAGTCATTTCTGTAAATCACCACTTCATTGTGGCTTGCGATAGCAAACTGTCCAATTGCTAATCCACACAAACGATTTGCTTCTCAGCACAAAAAGAAATTTCTGTTAATAGGTTGCTTGGATCCACCCTCTGCAATTTAGTGTATGACCTGTATGGCTGCCAACTTCAAGGGCCTGTGTCAGGGTGGAGACCTCAGGCCCGTAGACCAAATGTGGCCCTACAGCCTCTCTATCTGGCCCTTGGAACTCTCCAAGCCACACCCCTCATTGGCCCTGCTTTGTACCCTCTTTGGGTGTTTTTGCATGGCTGAATGGAAGATAAAGATAATGTGTGTATCTAGAAAACAGTCTGCTGTACAAGGATAAAAATTACTTTTCTTTTGTCACTGGCCCTGCTCCTCAATTGACATGTCAATCAGCCTAGGCTGGTTATCATTAGTCAGGCCAAATGTCACCATATGGGAGGGTGAGAGAGTCCACAGTGGGACTAGCGTAGGAGGGGGAGCACTGGCAGACTTTGGGCTCTCAAATTTCAGTGGCACCCTGTGCAATGCTGAAATTCTGTACCCACCCCAACCACTTCTTGCACTCCTGTTGTAGTCTCTTCGCTGAGCAGCAACATGCAGCGCTCAGTAGAGTGGGAGGCCAGTCAACCAAAAGGGTCTCTGAGGTGTACTTACCTGGAGGCAGAGTCAGCATCCGAAGCCAGGTCTAGTCCTAGGGTCAGGCAAACAGCAGTTCACATGGTCAGATGGTCCAGTGGTCAGGGAATCCAATGATTCTGGGGTCAAGGGTCAAGACAAGCAGGAAGCAGCAAGGTAGGATCAGGAACTACAATCATTGTTTCCAGCATCTGAATGCTGCTGGAAGCTCTACTTAAGAAGGCTGAAGCCTTCTCCATCAGTGCCTTCTCCTCTGTGTCCTTGACGGATGATCAGCCACAGGTGAAGTCACTCTGCCTTCTCCCGCTTTAGGCTGCTGTTCAGCAGGCAAAGCTGGCTCCTGGCCCATGACAACTCCATTCTGCAGCACTGTTGTGGTGCCCCATGCAGTTCGGTGCCCATTTGAAGGGTTCTTGCAATAATTATTGAGACAGTATGTGTGAAATACTTTGAACTCTTACAGAAAACACTTATCATTATTCATAGGTATTGGTTTGCAGTGTTAAGTGATGGGGGCTAATAGCAGTGATTTGATCCTGCTATTAAATCTTCACTTCTAATGAGACCTTGTCCGGTTTTAATTGACAAACATAATGCTTCCCCCAAAAATCTTTGTTTTTTCAATCTGAATTAATTTCAGAATTTGGCTCTTATAAAAAAAATATTTTGTGCCCACCCCCACCCAGAAAAAGATGTACCATATTTTTCCGTCTATAAGACGCCCCCTATTTTTGGGGACTCCGAATTAAGAAAATGAGGGGAGATACTATCCGTGTATAAGACGAGCCCAGATTTTGAAGATTATTTTAGAGTAAAAAAACATGGTAGTCTTATACACTGAAAAGTATGGTACTTTTAACAGATTATTAAGAGGTTATCTGAAAAACATAGGAACATGAGAAGAATCCTGCTGGATCAAATGGAAGATCCATTTAGTCTTGCATCCTTGTTTCACACAGTGGCCAAAACACATGCAAAGCATGAAGACAATATTTCACCCATGCTTTTGCCTTCAGGGAGCTAGTACTGGCAAACTGCCTCTGAACATGGAGGTTCAACTTGGCAATTGCAGCTAATAGTTGTTGATGAACCTATCCTCCATTAGTTTATTGTGACATTTTCTGGTAAACTAAAACTTCTTGTTTTCTCGCTGTTGGGCTTCTCCGCCCTGCCAATTCCTTAGAATTCCCAATTCCCTTAGATGTTCTCCATGCTCTTTATGATTTCCCAGCATTCATTTCAGCTGCAGGTTGTCATAGAGAATTATTGTCTATATAGAACATAACTGAAATATTGATCCCCCACACACAAGCCCAGCCCCACCCACCGTGAAGAATGAGGGAGAGACATCTCAGCAAAGTAGAATAAACTTGAGTTACATGAGACTCTTGCCGACAAAATGAACAGGGCGTTGCAGTAAATATTACAAAAGGGGAGTCAGAATAGGAAAAGATTATCTTTTTACTGGATCAGCTTTTAGGATGAGCCATTGACGTATCATCTAAGCAAATTAAACCGTTCCAGTTTCAGGGCCCTGGGTGGGGCTACTTTCCAACCTAGTGTTATGAGTGCCAGACCCCTATAATCCTAGCAACTGTTAAAAGCTAATCAAGCCAGGCTAGCTTCCTGATGAGGTAATCACCCAAGTGATGGGCCATTAAGAAATCAAAGGAAAGGTGATGGGCCATTAAGAGAGCAACAGAAAGGGGGCTCTCTGCCATACAACAGCTGGGTGGGGCAGGGAGCCCTCCAGCTCTTAGTGGAGGACAAAGCCTGAGTTTGAGAGCAGAGATTGCTGTGGTGTGAACTAGATGCAAAACAGCAAGCAGATGGTTGTCAGAGAGCAATATTTGATTTCTGTTTGAATCCAAGGGAGAGAAAAAGACCCTTTTGGGGTGTTGATGCTGTGAACCCGTCCATCCTAGGCTCAGGTTGTATATATGTGTAAAGAAACCATATATCATAAAGACACCACAGTCTCTGTTCTGCCTCATTCCCAAAAGAACCTGGCACCCCTGGAATCTTACACTGTTGGAGACTGGGGTGGTGCACAACACTATTTTGCTCTGATTCCATGCCAGTTATCAATGATATGGTAAAGGGGAAACCAACTCCCTTCAGTCCTAGCCAGATGATGGGATTTGTAGTCCAGAAACATCAGGTGGGCTACGGGTTCCCTACCTCCCCCCTTGTATAAGCCAGACTGGTAAAAGTTTTTTCCAGCTGCCATTTCTAGGTACTTGGTATGTGTTACAGATGCATCAATAAGCTGCTATCAGTTACATCCAACTTCTGGCAGTTTAATGTTTTATATATTTCTTTTAGGGATTTATACCACACCTTTCAATAGTTTCCAGGTATGCATGTACTACTGAGGTAACTTCCATCTGATTGACAGTGTGATCCTATACATGTCTATTCAGAAGTAATTTTCAGAAGATTGTACTGTTAAGAGTGCTCTTTTTACATGCCTAGAAAGCAAGTCTTTCATTGTTTAAAAATTATTCCCCTGACAAAGAGCTGAGGCTAAAAGCTGTAGCATCTTTTTTTAAAATACAAGTTGCATTATTTTGGTTACCAGCTTTTTTGTTCTCATTTCATTGGTGCCTTTTTCCTGCTTTACTAAATGAAGTTGGCACTGTAATTTTGGAATACATTCCATAGGATGGCTTACTCTGATGTATTTTCAGTGCCAGGCAAAAACTCTCATTATTTTTCCAGGCATTTTAGATATTTTCATTTTATGCATTATTTTATCTGGCCATAACTTTCTACTACTGCTGCTATTTTATGCTGTTTTATACTTGCATGAATTTGTTGTTCTGATTTTTATTGTTTTTTCTTTACCTTATTAGCCCCTTGGAGAGAGCGAGTGGCTTCAAGTACTAGGTTACAAATCCTCTTAACAAATTAATAAAAGCAACGAAAATGAAGTTAGTGTTTCCAATGTGCATAGTTTAACTTTTATCACCTCTGAATTTTACACTTTGGAAATATATCTTCCCCAGCTTTTCCCAAGAATGTAATTGCACCATAGTGTGAGGCCTACTCTGTCCTCTTACTAATAGTTGGCTGCCTCTGCCATTTAAAAAAAATAGAGACATCTTGTACACTATGTGCCCATCTTCCTGCTCCCAACAGCAGTATTAGGAACACTAGCCATGGCTCTCCAGGATTTCAGAAATGGCTTCTTCCCAACCCTAGCTGGAAAACTGAACCCATGACCTTTGGGATGCTAACAGCTTATAGGAAGCTGCCGTATACTGAGTCAGACCATTGGTCTATCTGGCTCTGACAAGCTGTGGCTTTCCAGGGTCTCAATCAGGGGTCTCCCCAAACACATCTTGGAGATGCCAGGGAAATTAACCATCCCTTTGGTGTGCTGCGGGCAGTCAGATGACTGCAGACTGTAGTTATCAGGCCCAGCTGACACTTGGATGCCCATTAACAAGGTCCTGCTTTGGGGTATGAAACAGCATGGCTGTCTTTTCAGGAAGCTTCTTAAAGGGCCTCACACAGGCAACAAGAAACCTCTTTAGTGCAGTCCAATTTGCCCTGAAATCTTTTGGTTGATGCCTTCCTGTTTGCTTCTCTAGTGTTTTGTGTTTTTTCTTGCTTGTATCAGTTTATAATTGTGTCTTAACCTGGTATCAGGTTGGGGTGGGTGGAGATAGCATTAGCAATAGCATTCTGTCACTGAAATAGTTGATTCCTAAGGGGTCATGTTTCAGGACTGTGTACAGGAGCATTCGCTGCTTAAACAGCCTCTGAGTTTTGGAAACTTGCACTCTCTTGCACAAACAGAAGCTAGCCCAATAAAAAGGCATCACCTTTGCCAATTTTGTATCACTCAGTTTTCAAGGTGCAACTGTGCACCACTGGTATATATACGAGGTAGATGATTTTGGCTTTATTTACTATCCCAACTCTTTCTGAATAATTATGAACAGCAAGGAAGACGTAATTTCTGCTCTGTCTGCCGGGAGCATGGAACATGGCCAGCCCTGGATGAGAGCAAGAGCAGACTCTCAATGAATAATAGAATTGGATGCCAGCCTTGGTAGGACCAGTTGAGCCAGTCTAGCTGCTCCTAGTGGCAAGGAGGCAGGCTTCTTTTTGACGTGACTAAGAGAACAAGTTGATGATGCTCATGCAGAGGATAGTCTGTCCCCTCACCACGAATGCTCTGTGCACAAGCCAGAGTAGGAGATCTACTACTCTGGCTTGGCCAGTGGTGTCCGTCACCTCAAATGGACTCTCAGTAAGGCAGTGCTCCCTGTAGGCTGTTTTGTGCTCTGGGCCAACAGAGGGTGCTGTGTGGTAGTTCTGGAAGCAGGAAACAAATCTTGCAGGTGAACAGGTACATCAGCTGCCAACTATTCTGTCTCCAAGCACTGACATGAGCTCACATTTGGGGGCAATCTAGTAACTAACTGTCCAGGTGATCTCAGGTCAAGCAAGCTGATGTTTAACTGGCAGACAGGAAATCATTACAAGTTCCAACAAGACTTGTTCAGCAAGCATGGCAGGTGGGCAGTATTGACAGCATAAGCAAATAACTGGGAGATCCTCCAAGCATTTGGGATGGGGGAGAATTTAATTTACAGAGGACTGGCAGAGCATCCTGCTTTGCCCTCCATTTGCCTCTTCATAGCCCATATATTTCCATGGTTCTCGCTGGCTCTTCAATACAGGAAGAGGCTGACATGAGAATGTCTCGCCTGCCTGTTATAATCCCCACAGACTGTTTATTTTATACCGGGCTTCCTCAACATGGTATCCTTCAGATGTTTCAGACTACAACTCCTATTAGCCTGGCACGGATCAGGGATGATGGAAGCTGTAGTCTAATAACTAAGAGGGCACTGTGTTGGGGAAAGGCTGATTTACACCCTCAGTGGGCCAAAAAGAGTGTCAAAACTGAGTCGGACTTTTTAGATGATGTAACACAGGTGAAGCTAAATACTCATCTGTATAATATCTGAGAAATAAAAAAAATTGCTTATTTGAGTTTGTTCTTTCCTTCTTTTACTGTTTGGGACTGGTTCAGATACTTCCTAGTAGACAGAGTTCAGGAAGCCCCTCATTTCATTTCCCTTGTTCATCCTTGCATGCATTTAAAAGTTTCTGGGCAGCTGCTGTTTTTGTTTGCTTGTTTCAAATGAGATGGTAGGGGACACCACAAGGGGAGAATAACAGTTTTGCATGGCTTGCTGGCTATATGGCCATAAACATTCTAGGTTCAGGATTCTGCAGACTGTGGGCTGCTATCCCACTAGAACTGCTGAAAGTGGTATTGCGGTCAGGGTGAGGGGTTAGGAGACTGAGCTGCCTGGATTTTGCACTTCTGTTTAATTTCCAAAATAGATACTCATATTTGATCCGCTTTGGGAAACATACTTGATTTAGAGTCAGTGTGTACACATCTCCACTTCAAAATTTGTTGTTTCTTTTTAAGGTGGTGGAATCTTCCCTGTGTTTCCTGTCAAATATCCCCATACACTTTGAGTGGCCCCATGGAAGGCATTAAGTAGAGGGCAGCAGGATGAAGTTGCACAAAGGAGATATAGGTGCTGAAGAAGAGGAAGAATGAAGCACAATGCTGTGCTGCATTGGACTTGATGGAAAGGAAAGTGACAAGTGGTACAGGAAATGGACAGATATACCCAATAGCGCTGTTTCAATTTGCTTGCTCTTGGGGGTAGGTATGAATGTGGACATGGAAAATCTGATAGGTTTGGAAGAATAACATAGTTTCATAAAGTTTGAGAAATACTGTCATATGTGAATTCAATAGCTGTGTATGTGTACATGATCGTTTATGTACATAAATATATGTGTCCAAGGTAACTGCATGGTGCTTCCCCATAACATGATACCATTTGCATAGCACCTTTCAGGATAAACAGCCTGCTTCCCCTATAGAGGGTTCTGGATTAGGTATAGTAAAGGTAAAGGTAAAGGTACCCCTGCTCGTACGGGCCAGTCTTGCCAGACTCTGGGGTTGTGCGCCCATCTCACTCAAGAGGCCGGGGGCCAGCGCTGTCCGGAGACACTTCCGGGTCACGTGGCCAGTGTGACAAGCTGCATCTGGCAAGCCAGAGCCGCACACGGAAACGCCGTTTACCTTCCCGCTGGTAAGCGGTCCCTATTTATCTACTTGCACCCGGGGGTGCTTTCGAACTGCTAGGTTGGCAGGCGCTGGGACCGAACGACGGGAGCGCACCCCGCCGCGGGGATTCGAACCGCCGACCTTTCGATCGGCAAGCCCTAGGCGCTGAGGCTTTTACCCACAGCGCCACCCGCGTCCCAGGTATAGTACTAAGATGCTAATAAAGAAAGCACTGTAAACCTGTAAACCCAAAGTAGCAGTATTTATACAGAAAAACTTCGAAATTTATATTAGAACTGTTTATACTAAGGACTTCATCTTTCCCTTGGAATGACTAGGTTGATGGCTATTGCTCATGTTCGTGACTACTGTACCTTAGAAACTGGGCTGGGCCAGAAATTTTCCCAGGTCAGGCGAGCTAATAATCCCAGGGGATTTTGCTTTCTCCAAGGGTTGACTCACACTTATGTCCTGAACTATCTGTTTGTACTGTTAGGCAGTGAACCTGCTCTCTGTGGCCCATGTTAACGTGGATTTTTTATATGTTGATCTAGAGGGGAAATGGAGGGCAAGTGCAGCTGGGAGTTATTGGGACCTTCCAAGTCAATGTAGCAGAATCTCCATAAAACATAGCTAAGGCTACCACATAATTATAGATACTACTTCAAATTACCATGTTGTGAGCAGCTTTTCATATGCAGGGGACTATTGACTAGACAGTCCGGGCTATTTTCTCCAGCAAACCATTTTTGGACATTTGGAGTGTCATGGAAAGTAGCGTAGTGGCAAATTCAAAAGTGTAGGGTCCTTTCATGAAGATCACAGCAACACCTCTTATAGCCATGCCCCCTCACAGCTACAGTTAGTACCCTTCTAACATTTTACAGTAATCTTATAATTATACACTAATAATAATTAGGGTTGCATTGCAATGATCAATGTAGATCCCCATGTGCTGTCTTTCAGCTAGATGTACTATTTTCTGTACACATACATACATGGGGAAATTATTTGTAGTGCTCCATCACCTTTCAGACTTGCTGTCTTTTCCTTGAAGTTCCATTCCACATAACAGAACTTCCACACAATATCTTTGAAACCGAAGCACCTTCTGTTTTCAGTTTTCCAAAATGCTTGGCTTTGGAGCATATAGACCAACTCTAGCTGACTGTTCTTCCTGTGTGTTTTCTCCAGAGCAAACCTAGGAGCCAATCTTCTGTGGCTGGCTAACCTCCTTTCACTCTGATTGACTCCAGTCAGCACAAAGGGTGAGAAGACATCTCAGTGACTAAAAAGCTCCCCTTTCATGTTGATTGGGTGGCTGTAGGACACTGGCAACAAGGATCATGCAAGGGCACTGCTACAAAAATAGTAGGAGGTCTTTGATCCTCTGATACTCCAGACCAATGCCTCTCTGGTCATGGAGAAAAACAATGTGATCCATACAATAAGATATTGCCCAGAAACTGACCTAACCCATACAACTTATTGCAATATCCACACACTAATTAGTAAAACTTAAAGTTACTTGTAGCAGGGGCTGCTCCCATGGTGCCTTCCAGATGTTGTGGACTACAACTCCCATGATGCCTGACTATATTGGCTAGGGCTGATGGGAATGCATCTGGAGGGCACCATGTTGGCTACCACTGCCTTACAATAATGAAAAATGTAATCCCATTACATTTAATATTTTAAGCATGCTTTCTGCTATTTTACAGTTTACCAAAGAAGAACCTCCAGGACTCAACACACATGTTGATCTGGACATTTTTATGTGCCTCTGGGAAAGTTGCTTTTGGGTGTAGGAGCTGCAACATGCAAATCAGCTCTAAGTCTGCCACATAGCAAAATACAGGAAGGAAAGGTCATACATCTTCTAGGTTTCCTTTCTGCAGTGTTGTAAGTACTCTAATGCTAAACTTTCTCTAACACAAATTGAGCCTGTTCCACCCTATTGAACCATGTGAGGCATGGCCATCAACTTATTTGTTTCGTTAGATCACACGCACAAAATCATGGGCCGCTCTCTCCCCTCCCCTCCCTTCCATGTCATAGATATGCATACACATTCATTTGACACAAATACACTTGGTTCACATACACAAGGTCCAGGTGTGACTCACCTATTGTAGATTTAGTACTGGGCGCACTGCCAAAACATTTCAAACCAAACCTAGGCAGGTTTTCTTCAGCCCAGGGGGATGTTGGCTCTGTCAAGGAATTCAGCACACAGGAGCAAACAAGACCCTGTCAATCACAGCAGGAATGATTGGGCTCAGTTTCCACATGGAAGTATTTCAGTAGCCCAGCAGCAAAGTGGATTTAGATCTTAAATATGAGCCAGGGCTCACATTTAGAGCCTGTGGTCTCAACCTCAGAACACGTCTTGAGTGCCAGAACTCAACCCTGAAATATCTGCACTAAAATATTACTAGATGTACTGTACTTTGTTTTGGGGGGTTATTGTTGTCATTAAATTTGTATTTAGTTAAAAAAAAAAAAGTGTATTTAGTAAAACACACACCAAAAAAACCACTCAAAAGTGAACTGAACTGAACTTTACTTTTGAGAAACCAGAGCCTGTCCCCCAGATTAGGGGTCAAGACTTGTAAATCAGGGTGTCTCCCAGACAGGTTTCAGCCACATCATCTTCCTTTTAGGGAATTAATCACTATGGCTTGGTTCACACAAATGAGTGCTCAAGCAAGAAAAGGAATCCTGGTCAAAGAAGAAAATGTAGGGTGCAGGAAACTGGAGGAGGATGTGTTGATTTATTGGGGGGGGGGAACAAATCCTTAAAAGTAGTGTAGTTCTTTTATTAAAAGGGTAAGGAATTGGATCTGACTGGCGGGCCAAATCCTTATCTCCACCATCTGCTACAGTCCAGTTTTCACAGAAGAGACATGGCCGCCTCCCTGTCAATCATATGCTGTCACAAGGACGTCAGGTGAACCATTTTTCCTGTTTGCTGATTAGTAGTGCTTTCAGAGCATTGTGCATGGGGCTTTAAACCACCCAGAGTGGCTAGGGAGACCCAGCCAGATGGGTGGGGTATAAATAATACATTTATTTATTTATTTGCAGGGTTAGTAGTGCCTGAAACCCCCCTTTTGGATCTGCCACATCAGGCATAGGGCAGGTGAGTGTGGCTTGGCTAAAACTCCCTGACAGTCCAAATGAGGAGACCTGGAAGGCCTACTTAGGCAAGAGGTCCCTTACTGCTGATTATCAGAACCAACTGAGATGTCAAAAAGTTCACTAGAGCTCTACTCCATAATGGGCATGTGGTGAGGATGGGCATCTGTTGAGGCTTACATCAAGGCCTGCTGCCTAGAGCCCCCCTAGCTGAGCACCTTTCCATGGGCAACTTGCTCACTTGCCTGCTCCTTCCTCTCTGTTTCAGGATTTGCGCAAGGGTTCACCAAACCTGGAACTGGCGGCATATAGGGTGGAAAGGCCAGGGATCATTCTCATGAATGGTCAGGTGCTTCAGTATACAGCTTTCTCTGCTGAACACTCTCCTCTGTTCTCTCTACCATACCTGGCTTCTGGCAAAGCGCCCAGGGTGTGGCTGCTAGTATACCATAGCATCAAAATGATTCATCTTTTTCTCTTTCCCCTGCTACTCCCCCTCCGCCCTATCAGAAGAGCAAATGTGGTTGACATCAACTCACAACTCTGGAACAATCTCAGTGAGGCAGATCAGGAGACCACGGACTGTGCAGTAAAGGCATTGACCTCAGAATATCTATATAACAGAATTCTGCTGATCGGCAGAAAACCTTCTACCAGATCAATTCCCACAAGTTTCTCCCTACAATTCAGTCCTCTGGGTTGTTTCCTTCTGTAGCAGCTTGTCTACTTTCCCCCTTGTTTAGTTTAAAGTAAAATAGCTACACAAAACAAACTGACCTTCCTTTTAAAAATACCTTCACCCTTATCAAATTAATGGACAAGACCCAACATTAAATACCCTCACATGGGTACAGGTGTGTGTTTTGTTTGGTTTTTTTAAAAAAAGATGGGAACTTTGGATCTCCAGAGTTATATATCCATCTGTCCTCATCCCTTTTCCCTATATCACACTTTTATTTACTAGTTGTCTGTGAGGGTGTTTCTTTCTAAGCTTTCTCCATGACATGCTAGTCTGAAGGAATATATGTGTGAGTGAAAAAGAGAGATCATTCTGTCTAGTAAGCCTAAACATGGTCTGCCATTTCATCTGCTATGTGTTAAAACTAGGCAAGAGAAAGAGATTGAGAATTGGAAGGTACGATGTGACTGGGGTGCCTTGGAAACTGTGTACATCCCTTCCATAATTTGTATCTTGCCTGGCCTGACCATTAGAGACAGCTGTAGTTATGAACCGGTACTTCACGATGGTGGAGGAAGTAGGATTGGGACAAATAAGAAACATTGAAATCTTCATAGAACAGCTGATCCTGGTAAACAAGCACTTATGAATCATACTGAACAGGAATGTTGAAAATGCAATGGGGCTAATGTGCCACGTGAGGACCAGGCATGACAGAGCACGCCATAGTAACTGGGGCTCTTAGTCCTCATGCAAACAAGTTTGCTTGGTAGGAACAAGACCTTGGAAGAACAATGGGAGATTGCAGGGAGATTGGATGCCCAAGGGTGCTCATTAGGAGTGTGGGCAGGCAAAGCGAACAAGCGCATGTCATTGAACACCTTCTTATGGCCTCTGGAACGCCAGTAAGAGTTTAGGGAAGCAGCATATGCAATGCCTTTTGGGAAACTTGGCTTTTTTATTGTTTTTCCTCTGCTTTCCCATCTTTCCCATCTTTTCTCCAGTGTTCTCAGTGGAAGGCAGGCACATTTGAACTATACTCCATAAATAAACAGATCTTTACTGTATTTGTGTCAGAGCTAAGTCCATGAATATGTTTACTTTCCCTTTCATGAAACATATGAAAGCAATGATGGAGACCTCTCTCGTAATGTTCAACTTTAATATATTCCCCTCATAACACTACTGAGTCATCTTAGGCAACCTGTTCTTTTCTAACTACAACTCCCATTATCCCTTACTGTTGGCCATGCTATAAGCAGAGGCTAATGGGAGTTTTATTTATTTTTTGTAATTGTCTTATCCCTGGAGAAATCAGGATTCTGCCAGATGTTCAGCCGTAATCTTCCCATTACTGCTTCAAGACAAAATTTTTGAAATCCAAAGTTGACAGCTCTACCTAAATATTTAACATAAGCAAGTTTATGGAAGGAAAGTTTGCTGTCTCATTCTCCCTCCCACAGCCAACTGCAACCACTGAAAACACTCTCCAGAAAGGGTGAGGGGGCCCTTCTGAACAACGTGGAATGGGGTGGGGCAGCTGGAGGGGAGGAGGAAGGAATGGGAAACTTGGCTTCCTTAAACTTCCTTGAGTTATATTAAGGTCGAACCCCATTTTAGGGGGGTCCCTCTTCCCTCAGCAGCCCCCTGCACCCCAACCACATGGTTCAGAAAGGCCTACTCAACTTTCCAGAGAAGCTTTATGGGTGTCAAGGAGAATCGGTTGGCAGTATAAGTCCCTTATGTCAACTTCCTTTAGTTAATTTACCCTTAACTTGTTTGTATCATTGAAATAAACCAATTGCACACAAAAAAACCACCCCAAATTGTGCATTTCCCCCTTCTAGTTCACTTTAACTAATAAGTTCTTATAGTAAAAGCAGATTTTATAGGATTGTCTCTTGAGGCCTGCGTAATCATGGAAACCAAACAGTACAACAGAAACTATAAGCACACTATCAGCCTTGCTCCTGCCCATGCTGACTCAGTGGCAGTAGTGGTCCGCAGAGATGGGTGCGGTTAGGAGTGCAGGGGGAGTGGCTGGGCCAGGTCAGGGTACTGAAGCAGAGGTAACTGGTTGCTTACATGGCAAGAGAGCAAACATTCTATCAATTCTATGGTTCTATGGTTCTATTTTCTGCTCATGACACTCGCAGCACATGCCGTATCTCTCCCTTGATAATTCCCTTAGAGCTGGCAACATTTCAACACAAGCTGAACAGCACCCAGGACCTTTACTGTTATTGACGTGAATAGTTCAGCAGCTGAAAGAGCAGGTTGCTTGAAGGAAAAACTAAACCACCATGTTTGCAAAGTATATTACAGAGTTAGGCTACTTCTAGACAGGTCCTGAATGCAGGAAGGAATTATAGAGTTGAACAACAAACATATCCTTGGAGCAGTGCACTAACTGGCTTTATTTTATGTCAGTACAAAACATGACCCAGTTATTAGCATAAAGTGCCTTTATACCTGTTTGCCAACCAAATACATTTGTCTTTGAGCCATGTAAGTTGTGGATTACACTATTTGAGTGGCAAACTGCCTAGTATTGCCTGTAAGATGCTGATGCAGCTTCTGAAACCCAGTGGTTCCTCAGCAAGGACAGAGCTGTTGTAAAGAAAGCATGCTTGTGCTGACCAATCAAACCTGTTTTTCATAGGATCTTGTGGTCCTCCACAGATTATTGAACTATAGCTCTCCTGACTTCTGGCCACACTAGCTTGGCTTTCTGATGCAATTCTAACGCAATACAATACTACCTGGAGTGTGACAGGTTCACCATGCCTGTTTTATACACATTTCAAAGGCTAGAAGATCTTCCCAGGATCACTAAAAGATTATCAAAGCATGCTTCAAGCTCCAGTACAGTGGTACCTCAGGTTAAGTACTTAATTCGTTCCAGAGGTCTGTTCTTAACCTGAAGCACCACTTTAGCCAATGGGGCCTCCTGCTGCTGCCGCGCCGCTGGAGCACGATTTCTGTTCTCATCCTGAAGCAAAGTTCTTAACCCGAGGTAATATTTCTGGGTTAGCGGAGTCTGTAACCTGAAGCGTATGTAACCTGAAGTGTATGTAACCCGAGGTACCACTGTACTTAAAAACTAAGAGTGGGGAATAACATGGGAGAGAGAGAGAGAGAGAGAGAGAGAGAGAGAGAGAGAGAGAGAGAGAGAGAAAGAAAGAAAGAAAGAGAGAGGCTGTAGTATATATTTCTATACACCTGAACAGAGTTAGGCTACTTCTAGACAGGTTTTGGCCAACCCACTAATAGTTCTACCATCATAAGCTGCAAGTAGAATTACAACTGACTTTCCTCACTATTGGGAGTATTGTACATTTGCTATGTGCGCATACCCTGTGTTCCATCCACAACAGTGTGCATGATATATCAATTTATGTCATTATTATCTATTGAATTTGTAGATCTCAGGGCAGTTCACAACACAAAAATACAATATAAAAACACAAAATAAAACCCAAAACCGATAAATCCCCCTCCCCATGATGGTGTGGAAGGAGGAAGTCCACTTCACTGGAGGAGACGTTTGAAACTCATCTCACATTCACTGCAGCCTTTACAGTGGGAGCTACAGTGAGAGCTATATTCTTTTAATCAATATTGTAATTAGTTCTAAAATGGTTATTCCAACTGTGTTAATGAAATACTGCTTAAATGAAATAACTTATCGTCATAATACCATAAAGCTTTTTTTTTTTTAACGGTGGGGAACTCCTTTTCAGTAACTGCCATTTTAGCAAGATTATTATTGGTACTGACCAATTAATTTTTTTAAGCATATTTTAAATTATAGCATTATAATGCTGTTGCATGATAGCCCTCCTTCATTGAAATAGCACTTCACTAATATTTTTAAAATATTATAGCCAGAAAAGCTTTTTGGTATTAATTAAAAGACTGATTAAAAATAAATAAATGGGGTTCACAACTTTGGGGCTGCCACAGAGAATGCCCTCTCCTGGGCCACCCCACCCCGAGTTTCTGAAGGTGGTGGAGGGACCAATAGGGCTCCCTCTGCCAATATCAACACCCAAGGGGATTTGTGGGGAAGGAAGGAGGTCATGAAGGAAGCAGCCTTGCAGGTATTTGTGCCCTGAGTTTTTTAGGACTTTAAACACTAAAGTGACCACCTTGAACTGGGCCTGAAAACAAACTGGCAACCAATGCAGCTGGTTTTAAACTGGGATTAGGCGAGGTCTAACTAGAGCTTCAAAGGGACGCGGGTGGCGCTGTGGGTTAAACCACTGAGCCTAGGACTTGCCAATCAGAAGGTCGGCGGTTCGAATCCCTGTGACGGGTGAGCTCCCGTTGCTCGGTCCCTGCTCCTGCCAACCTAGCAGTTCGAAAGCACGTCAAAGTGCAAGTAGATAAATAGGTACCGCTCTGGCGGGAAGGTAAACGGCATTTCCGTGCGCTGCTCTGGTTCGCTAGAAATGGCTTAGTCATGCTTAGACATGACCCGGAAGCTGTACGCCGGGTTCCTCGGCCAATAAAGCGAGATGAGGGCCGCAACCCCAGAGTCGGTCACGACTGGACCTAATGGTCAGGGGTCCCTTTACCTTTACCTAACTAGAGCTTCAGCCAAAGTGGCTACTGCAGTTTCTAAACTGTCTTCAAGGGAAGACCCACATAGAGCCCATTACAATAATCCAATCTGGAAGTTATCAGAGCATGGGGTAGAGGGACCAAGTCATTTCTGTCCAAAAGGGGCTGTGGCTGGTGAACCATCTACAGCTGGAAAAAGGCAATCCTAGCATGTGAGCCTCCAGTGACAGTGTTGAATCCAGGAGCACGCCCAAGCTGCAGGCCTGCTCCATCCAGGACAGGCCATTTCCCCACCTCCCAGAAATGAGAACTTGGGACACATAACACCTGCCTTTTCTGGATTCAGCTTCAGTTCATTGGCCCACATCCTGCCCATCACCGCCTCCAAGCACTGGTCTCACGTCTCAGCTGCCTCTCCTGATTCAGATGGAACACAGAGATAGAGCCAGATGTCACCAGTACATTGCTGACACTTCAAATCTCCTGATTACGGTTCACAGAGGCTTCATATAAATGTTAACTAGCATGGGGGACAAGATGAAGCCCTGTGGGACAACATAGGACAACTCCCATGGCACAGAACAGTAGTCTCCCACAACTGCTTTCCGGAAATGACCCTAAAGGTAGGAGTGGAACCTCTGAAACACAGTGCCCCCAACCCCTAGTTACACTCCAGAAGGAAACCCGCCAAAAGACTGAGAACAAATAGAGCCCCACTGTGCCGCCCCCCCGCCATAAATGTCATCTGCTCCTGAAAAATGTCATCAGTCAGGGTGACCAAGGCAGTTTTAGTGTCATGACCAGGCTTGAAGCCAGACTGGAATTAATGTTTCTGAGCTGTGATAGGTTCATTTACTTGATACTCATCTGGCCATGTAGAAACTCCACCCATTTAAAAAGGTGGAAGAGTTACGGTATGCTATGGGAGATTGCACTAGTTTTCTGCACTTCTGGGGGGGCAAACTCAAACTTTCTGTAATCTGCGAAAAGATGGAAGAGGCCAAGAAAAAATAGTATAGATGTAAAAAATGAGTGAACTGAGCATGGCAATTCCACACTAAATGCCTAGAATGGAAGCAGTCTTGATCTCTCTCCAATGCGGTAGAAAGGGAATGAGACACCTCCAAAAGATTGTTCAGGGCAAACAAAGTATATAAACAAAACTTTCACAAAATTGGGAGTAGGGACATTGCTGCAAAAGCGAAGGGATACTTTTTAGCACTCGCCACTTAAAAGATTATATGAGCACCTCTGCACAGGAGTTGTATAACAAACGCATTCACAACCTCTGAAGAATTTTTAAAAAGTTCTTCTCCAGTTGCAATAAGAATTTGAAAACTAAAGTGTTGATAACCCACTTTTAATGGTAGCAAAACTAATGAAGGTCAATTTTGGAAGATTCAGAAGCAGTTGTCAAAAAATACTGGTATAAAAGGGTTTGGAGTATAGATTTATTTGGAAAGTTGACAAAATGAAGTTGGCTAGAGGGATAAGACATGCTAAGGGCATGAATGCTTGGGTAATGTTTAATTAGATGCTATTACTTAGTCTTATCTGTAATTTTATCAGCTATTGCACTATCTGCCCATTTCTGTTTTTGTTTTGTGTTTGGCAGCTGTTACTTTATATGTATTTTACTATTTTATGATCTGCCACAACAATTCTCAAAAATTTGTTTAAAAGAAATAAATCTTTTAAATAAATAAATATATATGAATGAATAACAAAAGCACCACAATGGGGCAGATATACAGACTGTGCAAAACGACTTTATTGTGCTGTTTTCTGATTGTGTGGAAAAGCTACAAGTATGCACACAGCAAAATGCTATGGCCTTTTTCTTCTCTAGGTATCTTACTGCTTTGATTTCCATAAAGACATCTGCTGGAACTACAAGTGCTCCAACCAGTTCTTAGTTCACTCCATTCACCAATGGTAGAATCATGAAATCATAGAACTATAGAGTTGGAAGGGACCACGAGGGTCATCAAGTCCAGTCCCCTGAGATGCAGGAATCTGCCCAACATGGTAGGTTGTTCTGAAATTGATTTAGATCACTGGAAGATCCATCAGTAGTTCCAAGCATTGGTCAACTAGGAAATGGAGTTAAAGGGACACTCGGAATGGTTCCAGGGTTCAGAGCAATTATTATGGTTAATAGCTAGTGTCCTGATAGCTTGCGTCCTTTTCAAATGCAGTAGCCTCTTGACTCCATTACTAACTGCAAGCAACTCTTAGAGAAACAGAACGATGTGCATGTCAGGAACATAACTTGGGGCAGGTAGGAATTGGTAAATCTTTTTTAAAAAAATACATAGCGATTCTACAGGTGTGAAGTAAATGTCTGTAGATGTGCATGTGTTTTGTCAAAGTGTGCAGTGGGCTCTGTTGTCTAAGAGAAGGAGATCGTAAGGAGTTGGCAATGTGACTATGTTTCAAAGAAGAGCATCTGAGCTGCATCAGAACAAGTCTTTTTCAAGCATGGGCTTATCCACACTTCCTCTTGCCCTGCTGCTTTGCCCCACTGCGTTCCACCAGGGAAAACCACTGTTTAGTGCTCAATTGGAGCAAACTGAAATTCAGGTTTTCTCCTGATGGACACGAGCTCCAATTCAGCACTGAAGAGCGGGTTTTCCCTGGGAAAAGAGGCAAACCTAAGCACAGTGCTGGTAGAAGTATTGACAAGCTCCATCTGAAGGGGCGTGTGAAGCAATCGTTGGTTAGGACAGGTGATGGAAAGGGCTCCTTATGCCAAATGAGATCAAATGTCTCCTCTGTGCCAGAGACAAGGGAGCCAATGATGTCAGAACAGAGGGAACCACATTATCTATCTAGGACATTTAATCAACAGTAAACAAGTTCAACAGGCCTAAAGAAAGGATGAAGCAATTATTGAAAAGGGAAGAAGTCCTTATAAGGCTAATTGGATAGTAATCTGTATGGCACAGGTGGCTAATAATGGCCTTCTAGAAGTTGTCAAACTCCCATCATCCACAGGCAGCATGGCCAATGTTCTAGGGGTTGTTGGGAGCTGTAGTTCAGCAACATCTGGAGGCCCACAGGTTAGGCCCCTCTGTTGTGCATACATGAGCAAAGCCACCCCTAACCCAATCAGTAGTTCTCAGGTGGAATGTAGCACAGTATTGCCCTGCCACAAATGGAAGAAGAAATATATTTGTCAACTATGAGAGCATTACAGAAGCAGCCTTCCTTATATTATGCATCTTGACTTTCCATAAGAATATCTAACACAAGGCCACTTACAACAAGATGGATACAAAATGGCACATAAAGTAAAGGTAAAGGTACCCCTGCCCGTACGGGCCAGTCTTGACAGACTCTAGGGTTGTGCACCCCTCTCACTTAAGAGGCCAGGGGCCAGCGCTGTCCGGAGACACTTCCTGGTCACGTGGCCAGCATGACAAAGCTGCATCTGGCGAGCCAGCACAGCACACAGAAACGCCGTTTACCTTCCTGCCAGAGTGGTCCCTATTTATCTACTTGCACCCGGGGGTGCTTTCGAACTGCTAGGTTGGCAGGCGCTGGGACCGAGCAACGGGAGCGCACCCCGTCGCGGGGATTCGAACCGCCGACCTTTCGATCGGCAAGCCCTAGGCGCTGAGGCTTTTACCCACAGCGCCACCCGCGTCCCACAAAATGGCACATAAAATATATCAAAAATAAAACCAAATAGAAACAAGTCAGTGGTCAATTGAAAAAAGATACAAATAGTGATAAATAAAAAGACAAATCAGTCAAAGAGGCCAAATCAGTCATCAGAGGGCCTGCCCACTCCACAGCTGAGCATTAATTAGCTGTGAATCCACTCCCCCCCCCTCCAAATATTTAAATTTTTATATGAAGAGCAACTTTGGTCTTTCCCATTCATACCAGTAGGCATTCCCTTTTGCGCTTGTTTTTGCCTGATGGTTCTATTAAACTGATTTAGTAATGACAGGGCATGTACACCTTGTTAAAAAAAAAAAAAGGCACAGGAAGTGAAAGTGAAAGTGCCCAGAAAGTACGCAAAAGCACACAGTCTGGCAATCGTCAATTCAATGCACTTATAAAGCTACTCTCCTCCATTCAAGCGCATGTCGGAAGTAGTTACGAATGAAAATAAATAAAAGCAATTGTAAAATCTCAACACACACTTTTCAGACTGCTGTGCACTACTGTATCTGGTGCACAATTTTTAAATGTGCTTTTCTTGTACAGTTTTCTGGTTTTGTGCAAAATTGAGGGACCAATATATATATATATATATAAGCCTATGCTCCTCTGCTCAGCAGCACACTGGTAATAGTTATGAGCAGGGTCAGAAAAGAAATGAAAGCATTGAGGAAGTAGTAGGTGATGAAGTAGTAGTGGAGTTTTGAACGCGGATCTCCCAGGTCTTAGTCCGACACTCCAACCACTACACCACATTGGTTCACACTAGTTGAATCTGGCCCAGAGTCTGTGTGATAATGACACTATGAGGAGACAAATACGTTTAAAAACTAAGGGGCACAAAGGGAGGCGGCTCCATTAGCCTACCTTTATTTTCTCCATTGGGGTTTCTTATATTTTGTGTGCAGGCAGTGCCATGAAAATTGCCTCTGAGCAATGAGTGCAGGGAGGGCAAGTCTAAAAGCCCTATGACTCACACATTCTCTGTTTGTGAAACTCAAAGAGCTTTTATTCCTTTCCCTGGAGACCCTGAGAAAAGGGCTAAAACTGCACGCCAAGCCTCAACAGTTTACCCCAACTAATTTGTACTGACTACTTTTTACCTCTGAGAGGATGGTTCTGGCTGTAGCAGACACCAGTGCCGGATTTATGTATAGGCTAAGTAGGCTGAAGCCTAGGGCCTCTAAATCTAGGGGGCCTTGCCAGCCCTCCCGCTCCCCAGTGGGCAGTCTCCCCTCTCCCAAAACTGCAAACCCAAGACTTCATGTGAGGGCAGGACAACTTGGGCCTCTAAATCTAGGGGGCATCACCAGCCCTCCCGCTCCCCAGTGGGCAGTCTCCCCTCTCCCAAAATTGCAAACCCAAGACTTCATGTGAAGGCAGGACAACTCGGGCCTCTAAATCTAGGGGGCCTCACTAGCCTGCAGTCTCCCCTCTCCCAAAATTGTAAACCCAAGACTTCATACAAGGGCAGGGCAACTCAGGCCCAGCAACTATTAGACTCAGGGCTAGCTAATGGGGCCCAATTTAAAGCAGTGGGGCGCAACTTAAATTTTTTTTTTTTAGGGCCCCAGTTCACAGCCAAAGTCTGCAAAATCTTATAGATATAAATAAAATCCATCTAGATTGCCCTGGAAGGGGTCTGCGGGGCCCAATTTGGCCCAATTGCTCCAATTGCCTTAAGGTCAGCCCTGATGAGACTGTGCAGGGGTTGAACTGACAAGCCCTGCACCTTCTAGGTTCCTGGTGTCACCATTCAGAGTACAGACTCAAGGATGGACTGCTTCAAGAAGTGGCAGAAAGACATATCCAAATTTGTCTGGCAGGGCAAAAAGCCCAGAATAAAATTTAAGATTTTAACTGACGCAAAAGATAGAGGGGGGTTTGCCCTGCCGGACTTAAGACTCTACTATGAATCGGCAGCTTTCTGCTGGCTGAAACAATGGCTACTTCTTGAGAATACAGACATTTTGGATCTGGAAGGGTACGATAATAGATTTGGTTGGCATGCATATATATGGTATGACAAGGTAAAATCGCATAAAGGCTTTAAAAACCATATTGTTAGGAAAGCATTATACAATGTTTGGATAAGATACAAAGACCTATTGGAAAGTAAAACTCCCAGGTGGTTATCACCAATGGAAGCTAAAGAGACTAAAAAACTTAATATGGAGTCTAAATGGCCAAAATACTGTGAAATATTAGAACAAGATGGTGAAAGAGTCAAATTACAGAGTTATGAGAAATTAAAGTCTAAGGTAAGAGATTGGTTGCATTACCTTCAGATAAACGAGGTATTTAAACAGGACAGGAAAATAGGTTTCCAGATGGAGAGGTCAAAATTAGAAACAGAACTGTTAGAATCCAATACTAAGAACTTGTCAAGAATGTATAATTTGCTGTTGAAATGGAATACACAGGATGAAACGGTGAAAGCAGCTATGATTAAATGGGCACAAGACATTGGTCATAACATTATGTTTGCTGACTGGGAACAGTTATGGAATACTGGTCTTAAGTTTACGGCATGCAATGCTTTAAGAGAAAACATTATGAAAATGATTTACAGGTGGTATGTGACCCCAGTCAAGCTTGCAAAAATTTACCATTTGCCCAATAACAAATGCTGGAAATGTAATGAGACTGAAGGTACTTTTTACCACCTTTGGTGGACCTGCCCGAAGATTAAAGCCTTTTGGGAAATGATCTATAATGAAATTAAGAAGGTTCTTAAATGGACCTTCCCTAAAAAACCTGAGGCTTTTCTCCTGGGCATGGTCGGCCAATTGGTGACAAAGAAGGATAGGACGTTTTTTATGTATGCTACTACAGCAGCAAGAATTCTTCTGGCAAAGTATTGGAAGACACAAGAGCTACCCACTCTGGAAGAATGGCAAGCGAAGGTGATCGACTACATGGGACTGGCAGAGATGACCGGCAGAATCCGTGACCAGGGGAAAGAGACAGTGGAAGAAGACTGGAAGAAATTTAAAATTTACCTTAAAAATTGTTGTAAAATTGAAGTGTAATGAGATGTTAAGGTGTTAAGAAATAGAGAATTGCAGCTGTAAACAATAAGTTAAGGAAATTAGAATGAAAGTGAATTAATTAATCAGTTGGAGGGTTGCTGAAGAAAGGTAAAAACAAGGATGCAGAAAAGGGGAGGTATGGGGAAGTCCGGGAAGTAAGGTCTAGGAAGATAAGATTACGAAAGTATACATGTTTATATGTTTGTATGTTTGGTTTGTTTTGTTTAATTGTTTGTTTTTATTATATGCTTGGAAAATTAATAAAAATTATTTAAATAAAAAAAAAAACACAGTACAGACTCAAGGACTTGTTATGGAAATAAAGGGGGGCACTTATTGGAAATCTGTTTTGTCACCTCTTCCCCCCCAAACCCTGAGACAATGAGCCCAGCCACCTTTTATTCACAGTCACGTAAGCACTACACTACAGCATGGCCATAAACTTGTACGTTCAACCACTGAAATATACACCTAATACGTAGCAATGTTACTGCTTTATGAATGAACACTGTGTTTTATTAATGGACTTTGTATTTTGTGAATTACATAAGAGCCACCAATAGGGAGCTCTAGAATCTGACAGCTAACCAACTGGGTACCACCAAACAGCGACCCCCGATTGCTGAAAGCATGTAACCAGCAGGGAATGCTTCAGCTCAGCCTTTGCACTGTGGACTGAACACCCCCTGCTGTGCAGATAATGGAGAAAGCTCATAAATTGTATCCCTTCTGGCATCCTGGCCAACTCTATTATGCTGGTGTAAACCCTGGAGCACCAGAAGCACAGAATAGCAGCAAATAAAATCCGCTCATACGTCAGCAACTGATAAGACTTGTCAACCAGTTCTTCCAAAGTCTTCCTAAATTATAAAGCTCCAAAATACAGGCCAAAAGAGAGCTGGTCTGGGAAGAGCGAGGTATACAATGGGCACCACCAGTGAAAAGGCCCTGCTCCGTGTAACTCCTGCCCTGTCATTTGATAGAGTGCCCGCTTGCCCTTTTTCTTGACATGGAATGCTCTCTGTTGGAGTCTCCAGGTCCAGTACAAAGAGCATAAGTAGGGAGAGCAGGGACCTTGAAGTTCCCAACAGCAAACTAAAAATGCTTTTGCATCAAAACTATCCAGCAATATCAAGTTATATGAAAACTGGTGCTATTAACAGTAATCCTTCTAGTTGGTTATGGTTTGGCAACTTCCATGCACTTCCATGTATGATGCTAATTATTTTCCCCAAAGAGTTAATGATAACTAATCAGAGGCAGCTACAGGAGAGCTATGAGATTCAGGTGAGAGTCAGATGCCTTGTCAATCCCAGCAGGTATATAAGAGGATGACCCAGCCTGCCTAGGCCTGCCCAGGCCCTGGAGTTCAGAACGTGAAAGCACTGAAAAGAATGATAATAGTGGCTGAAAAGAGACAGATGAGATGGGTTAATCTGAGGCACCACCACCCCTTAGCAGGTCAATCCTATAAGTTATCCCCATCTGGGATATCTTTATCCTTACGTCATTCATTCATTCATTATTATTTTTTAACAACTAAAGTTTATTGAACTATCGCCAGTAAAAAGAAAGAAAGAAAGAAAGAAAGAAAGAAAGAAAGAAAGAAAGAAAGAAAGAAAGAAAGAAAATAATTCCTCCTGCATGCACACACATAGCTTGAAGCATCCACTGTATCATAGATGCTTTTTACAATGCTGACTACATGTAGAGGAATGTGGTGCTAGGTCAGGGGCTGAGAAAGCAGTAGCCATTGAGAAGCTGTTGGACTCCTACCCTGCTGGAACCCACCTTATCAGCCCCTGCAGGTAGTACAGCTGGTGGTTGGGGGTGTGTAAACTGTAGTCCAGCCTCATTGGGAGGGCCACAGGATAACAAAGGATACCAAAATTATTAAAGCAAAAGTTCTCATCACTTCCACAGTCCCCCTTTTTCTATTCAGCATGGGATCTGTAATGAAATCTCACACTGGAAAAAAGAACCTTGGGGAGGCTAGATCCCTGAAAGGAAAGGACCATCACTGCCTCACCACTTTCCCTCTCCAATCACTCCTCCAGTTCCAGTAGTCTCTGACGCGTCTTCAGCACAATCTTCTCCATCACCTCTGGCTTGAGAAGGTCCTTGAACACCGCTTGGACTTCTGCACCGATAAGGTCCCCTTCCTGCAGGTAATCTCACATTGCCAGTTCATCCTCTACTGATCTCTGCCTCAGCTCCCCTCCTGGAAGATTCATGGATGAATGGAGCAAGGCAGAATCCAGCCTGGAATTGGTCTCGACTTTCCACTGTTTCTGCTGAACCTCTGATTCGTCCCACAATATCACTGACTTTGCCACTGTATCTCGTTTTCAAAGTTTTCACACAGACCAGCTTGTTCACGCTGTCCACAACACCAGCCACAGAGGCAACGAGCTTATCTTCTCCCAGGTATGTTCCGTGGCCTCTCATGTATCCTGGGTCAGTGGTGATGGTGTCCCCTGGGGCCATCAGGTCCTTGTCCCACTTGCCCACCCTGCTGGAGAAGCTCTGAGCCAGGTGAGGGCAGGGAACTGGGAGCTGTACTTCCATGGATGTCGTCGGGGCCAGTGCTGCTGCTGCTTCTGCCATCTTGACTGCTGGCACGCAGCCGCATGATTCCCTGAAGCGCTGCCTCCGGTTCTGCCTTTTTAAGTCCTGGCACGCACGCCTCATTCATTCATTTTACTTATTTCAGAACTTATAAACATTCAGGAAATACCTAGGTAGTGTACAGAAATAAATAATGTATTATAAATATTGGAAAGTGGTTCTTCCGTCTGTCCATCTGTTCTCTGTAGGTTTGACCACCGTTGCCAAACTCAGCACAAGGCTTCCTGAGGTGGGGGAGGCAGTTTTCATTGACGTTGGGATCCCAGGCACCATTTTGGAACAAGATAGAATGAACTATCACTTTGGTGTGACTGCTCGTTTTTTGGCATAGGTTTGGCTGCCTCTTGAGATATCATTACCAAACTTGGCACCACAAAGGTTTCCAAGGTGAGGGGTGGGGAACTTCATCAACATTTGGATGCCAGACACCATTTTGAATCAAGATGGTGGAAACTCCCAAGATGGTCCAAACTCACAAATTACACTATCTGTTTAAAAACCAGACCATTTTTTTCCCGTTTCTACAAATTCCTGGGCAGCACAGGGCACTCCCCACTAGTAGAACCTAGAGAAACTTCTGTTCTATAGTCCTACTTATACAGAAACATCTGTTCTATGTTCCTACATGTTGACTATCTGATGTATGTTTTGTAGCAGGAGCCTAATTTCCATCCTTAGGTTAATTTCTCTCTGAGTTAATTACTGGGTCTTGCTTTCTAATTGGAAAATAACCAGTTTTAAGATACAATCTGGTCATTCTTGTTCCAGTTTCCTGGTCTGACTGTGCATGAGTGCTGCTGTCAAAGACAACAAATGTATCCGAGTATGAAATACATTTCAGTAGAGACAAGGGAATATGGAAAAGAGCATGGCATAAGCAAACCAAGTCGGAGACCAGCGCGAAGAAAAAGGAGAGAGCCCTCCGTATGAGCTGTTGTTCATTTATTTTCCTAAGGGACTGGGTACACCAGACATTGAATAAGACTGTAGCAACCAGCTAGGTAGTTGCTGGGACTGCAGATATTAATAACTGATAATGATCTATGATTTGTATGTGGTCCAGTTCAGTAGGTCCATGTTAGACAATAGTGTGAACTTGCATTGGGTTCTGTTACGTAACTGGCAGTGTAGAGAAATTGGTATGAAGAAGTTGAGATTTCTAAAAAGAAGAAGAAGAGGAGGAGTTTGGATTTGATATCCCGCTTTATCACTACCCTAAGGAGTCTCAAGGGACGTGGGTGGCACTGTGGGTAAAAGCCTCAGCGCCTAGGGCTTGCCGATCGAAAGGTCGGCGGTTCGAATCCCCGCGGCGGGGTGCGCTCCCGTTGTCCGGTCCCAGCGCCTGCCAACCTAGCAGTTCGAAAGCACCCCCGGGTGCAAGTAGATAAATAGGGACCGCTTACTAGCGGGAAGGTAAACGGCGTTTCCGTGTGCGGCTCTGGCTCGCCAGAGCAGCGATGTCATGCTGGCCACGTGACCCGGAAGTGTCTCCGGACAGCGCTGGCCCCCGGCCCCTTGAGTGAGATGGGCGCACAACCCTAGAGTCTGTCAAGACTGGCCCATACGGGCAGGGGTACCTTTACCTTTTAAGGAGTCTCAAAGCGGCTAACATTCTCCTTTCCCTTCCTCCCCCACAACAAACACTCTGTGGGGTGAGTGGGGCTGAGAGACTTCAGAGAAGTGTGACTAGCCCAAGGTCACCCAGCAGCTGCATGTGGAGGAGCGGAGACGCGAACCCAGTTCCCCCAGATTGTAAGACTACCGCTCTTAACCACTACACCACACTGGCTCTCTAACTGGCAGAGACAAACTTGCCAACAACTGAAAATTCAAATAATAGGTTTTTCTTCTTTCCCTGATTTCGACCCCTTGGTACACTATCGGTCTGTTAACTACATATTAACATCAATATAACATTTCCCACTTCTAAACCATGCTGGCAGCAAAATCAGTAAAACCAGACCAGGCATTTTGTACTTTTTCTGGCCACTTTCTTAAATTGTGAATGTTCAAAGTCTAACCACTGAAGTAATTTTAGAATTCTATATACATTTTGTTCTGTTTGGCTCTAAATTCCAATCTGAACTGAGCTGCAGTTGATCTCTTTGGCTGCAATCCTAAACACAATTATGTTAGAGTCAGTCCCATTGAACTCAGTGTGGTTTATTCTTGAGTAGGCATGTTTAGAATTACATAGTTACTAGTGCTTGATCACCACTGTGCAACTCTGGAAGAATATAGCAGTTCCTGGAAGTTGGCTATATGTTGCAAAGCTGTTAGAACATAGCTCATTCATCACATTGCTTTGAAGGCATCAGATCCAGGTAGTCATGGACATGGGTTTTCCCCCTGAGCCCACTAGGGATCATGGCCTGCTTGACTTAGATGGTCTGGCCCAGACCTAGCCCAAGCGCTAGGGTTTCATGCAGGAAAGGAGAAAGGGAAGTTAAAGGTAGCTCAGGTCCTGGGAGAGGCAAGGATTGGGGCCACTCACTGCTCCCTCACATGCATGGGCAAGTGAGCGGTACCAGCCCAGGACCCGTTCTGCCAGCTCAGGTTTGAGTCATCACATAGCCTAGCAACCTTTCTTTAACTAGGTCTGTTGTTATACTCAACTCTACAGCCACAGCTGACAAATTCTGGAAAGCAGGAGTTGCAACAGAGGGACAGCGTGAAAAAGGTGCCACCAAACTTGAACTAGCTCCCATACTGTACTGCAGATTCTCTATCTTGCAACTAGGAACTGTTCTGTCCAGGGCACTGACATCTCACCTTTGGTCCAGAAGCAACACAGGAAAGAAAGGCAAATAGAATCTAAATAGCTTGTTGACAGACAGGTATAGAGGAATGTATGGCAGCCACATACACATCACTGAAAAAAGCAAATGAATCACCTAAAAGAAGGACACAGACAGACAGACAGATATAAGCATATGGAAATTTATATAAAATTTCCATATGCTACTTTACAGGTAGAGATGGACATTTTATAAATAATTGCTATAATTTGAATCGAAATGCAATACATTTTGCTATAGCAGAGAAGAATTTGACCAAGTCACCTGGGTGCCTGCTGAGTCTGCTGACAATAGGTGCTAATGTCCATGGGCAACTTCAGTGTCCCTGCTCTCCCTTTTTAGGGTTCTTCATCTTTCAAATAGAGGACTGCCTAATAAAAACACCTTACCATTCTAGATTGGTGTTCTGTGGTATGAACGAACCTACTAAGGTCTGGTCTGGCAGTCAGGGAAAGAAACAATGATGGAAGCAAAGGGCTGGCTCACATCCTCCTAGTCAGACCTTATGCACACATGGCAGTGGGGATCACTCAACATCCTAAGTACAACAGAGCACAATAAACCAATCTAGTTTGATAGGTAGGCTAAATGCATCTGATCTGAGTTCAGCTAGTAGCTTCTGGACTGCTGTTTGGTTGCTATAGGCTGAGCAAGGTTGCCAGGTGAAAGATGAAAAAGATGATCCTATATCCACAGTACTTCACTTTAATCAACTTTACTTAAATGTAAGTTTGTATGGTAAGCTACATCTACTGAAATGCCCTCTTCTCTTCTGCATAAAAGTGCAGAAGCCCTGGATAGTCTAAGGCAGGGGTCAGCAACATAAGGCCCATGGGCTGGAAGAGGTCCACGGAGGTTGTTTGACCAGCCCATGAGCCGCCTCCGAACTGAGTTGCCTGCTCTTGTGCTGCTCTAAACCGGCGCAGTGTGGCACGGGGACTCGCTTCCGTGGTGCTGAAAATCACGTCTGTGCATGCGCAGACACCGAAAATCACATCTGTACACGTGCAGGCACCGAAAATTATGGGTGCGGGCACTCATCTCCGTGGAACCCATCCGGCAAGATAAACCTTGCTGACCCCTGGTCTAAGGCTAAGGCTGAGGCCATTATTATGAAAGCACATGAAGGTTATGGAAACAAAATGGAGCAAGAAACAAAAGTATGTTGCCTATGTTACTTGAGCGTCTTTTCTAAACACATAATAAGAGCTCTACCAGATCAGACCAAAGGCTCACCTAGTCCAGCATCTATTTTCACAGGAGCCAACCAGATACCCTTCGGAGGCCTGTGGGCCGGACCTGAGTGCAACAGCCGTCTCCCCACTTGTGATTCGCAGCAACTGGGTTCTAATATTCAGGGCAGGCTCACTTATGCGGCCAGGTGAGGCAATCACCTCAGGTGGCAGGATCCACAGAGGGGGGTGGCAGCACACTCCTTGGAGGCTGCATCTGCCGCCTCCTCGACAGTCCTCTGCCATGATGCTTCCAAAGTGGCATCTTGGCAATAGGAGGCACTGCTGGTCTCCTCCCACTCCTAGGGGGGAAATGGTTGGGGCTGCCTTCTGGGATCTCTTAGGCTCTGCACTTACCCTGCATGGTTCAGAGTGGTTCCCGTTCCCCCCACCTCCCATGGCCTTTGGGTCTGGGACAACCATTGGGTAAGGCTGATTTGATTTTCCCTCTGGTTGCTGATGTAGCTCTTCACTCTTTCTTTATTCCCTGGCCGGGTGGGGCACACCATTTTGTGGTTTGCCTCAGGTGGCAAAATGTATTGGACCAGTCCTACTAATATTATCTTTTCCCTATTCACTTTCTTTTTTTTCTCCTATCCACTTTCTCTGTGCCACAAATAAAGTTATACACCTCTATCAAGTCTCCTTTTTCTCACATTTTTTCTAAACTGAAAAGCCCCAAATGCTATAATTGTTTTCATAGGGGAGTTGCTCCAATCCCTTTACCATTGGGATGGCCCTTTTCTGAATCCTTTTCAGATCTGTCATGCGTGCTTTAGTTGAGATTCCTGCATTGCAGGCCATTGGACTAGATGACTCTTGGGGTCCCTTCCAACTCTATGAGTCTATTATCAACATTGTCATTTTTGAGGTGTAAATATAATTTTCTGTATGAAATGTCTTTCTATATCCTTTAACCTTTTATTGGACCTTTTGAACTGCCATTACAGAAGCGTACAGACCTTTCCAAACAAGTTACTTGAATATGATATTGCACAGTTGTTTCTAGGTAAGTCAGAAACTTCACATACAACAGCCCTATAAGGTTTAGACTACTACCATATCCCTTCGCCTTATACTGCAGGTGTATACTGCACGTGTAGGAACTAAAACAGGATCTTGCCTGCAACCACTTACAATGTAATCCTATGCACTGTAAATAGGAAAATCCTATGCTTACTCAGAAATAAATCCTATTTTTCCACAGAGTGTGTGTAGGATTGCAGCCTTAGCATGTTTGTAGCTGAGCTGAGGACTTCCTGACTCAGAGCAGCTCACACTCTGGAGGCCCCACGGTGAGCTGAAGCTCCACGGTCTATGGGCGCGCCACCCCAGGCACCCAAGCGGCTTCCTCTGCCACTGTGCCTAAACACATTGACACAGAATAAGGTTCCTCTGAGTTAAGCAGTGCGAGTATTCATATTTGGGATTGCAGAATCTAACAAAACCTACCCTTCACTATTTCACAAATGAAAATGAGCACTCTCTGGTAATACCCCTGTTCTTCTACCAAGGAGTGCAAGAAGTTACCTTATACCAGGTCATGCTTTCTCCGCCTAGCCCAGCATTGCCTACTGTGATCAGTAGCTGGGGGGTGGGGTGAGACAGGTGGAAAAGAGTACAGGGCTCCTGCACTTTTAATAGTTGTATGTAAGACCGAATTTCAGGAGATGTAAAGCACAGGTGGCGCTATGGTCTAAACCAGAGCCTAGGGCTTGCCGATTGGAAGGTTGGCGGTTCAATCCCCACGATGGTGTGAGCTCCCGTTGTTCAGTCGCAGATCCTGCCCACCTAGCAGTTTGAAGCACATCAAGTGCTCCAGTGGGAAGGTAAATGGCATTTTCGTGCACTGCTCTGGTTTGCCAGAAGCGGCTTAGTCCTGCTGGCCACATGACCCAGAAGCTGTCTGCAGACAAACGCCGGCTCCCTTGGCCTATAGAGCGAGATGAGCGTCACAACCCCAGAGTTGTTCGCGACTAAACCTAACGGCCAGGGGTATCTTTACCTTTACCTTTAAACTTGCGTGAAAAACCTGCACCTGTTGAAATTCTCTCTTATACACAAGTATTAAAAGTGCAGAAGTCCTGTCTTCTTTTTCATCTAGCCATTCTTCTCCAGCCAGAGGTTTTCCTCATCACTTATTATGGAGATTCCAGGACTGAACCAGAAATTCCCTGCAATCCAAAGCATATGAGCACCACTGAACTAAAGTGCCTTCCCTAAAGGGAGCATTCCACATCCTTTAATTTAATTCTCTTTTATACCTCTAGAGCTGTCATCAGAGATGCCTACAGGCCTTTCCAGACAAGTTCATTTAACTTACGATTGTGCACTTGCTTCTAGGTAATCAGATTTCACACTCAACAGTCCTGTGAGGTAGACCATAGATTGCTGCAAGTTTGGGGTCACTGGCCATAAACCCTCTTTCCATTGCACATTTCTGAAGGCTCTTCTCCACCACCTCTACACTGTTCTAATTTATTCCACAATAGTTAACCTGTCTTGCACTGGCTTCCAAAACAGGGTGTGTTAGTAAACTAACTGTAATAGTTTCCTTTTAAAAAAACATAAAGATGTTTATTAGAATGCTTAATCTCTCAATGGATCTTGTTGTTATTGTTACAGAATAGCTGTGACTCACACACATTCAGCAGCATTTATTGGGGGCTGGAAACAGTCGCGGACCTTTGGGTCTCAAATTCCAGTGGCGCCCTATCGAACACCAAAATTCAGCACCCCACCACCACCTCTCGCCTTCCTTTCTACATCATAGTTGTGGCACCCCCTGCCATGTCCCCTAGTCTCCACACTCAGTCACATGGAGGATGGAGCAAGCCTGTTATTGAAGAAGGGTTAAAGGCTTCTCTCTCTTTTGAGCTGGAAAGGTTGTGTGCTTTTGCTGAGGGTACTCCTAATATATCTGATATGTCAATGTGGGAAATTTTTAAAAATCCTCTCCCTCACATTTTTCTGGGTCACCCTTTTGCTGCAACAGTTACTAAGTCCCCGCTCCCCTGTCTAGGTCAGGGGTCGGCAAGGTTTAACTTGCCTGGGCCAGTTCACTCCAGCAGAGATCCCTCTGTGGGCCGGATTGTGCGCACGTGCGAGTGCACGCGTCTGCGATTTCCGGCATCTGTGTATGTGCAGACGCAATTTCAGGTGCCACAGAAGTGAGTCCCCGCACCACGCTGAGCCGGTTTAGGACAGCAGGCAGGGACTCACTGAGCAGGCAGCCCGGTTCGGGGGCATCTCGTGGGCCGGTTAAATGACCACCGTGGGCCGCTTGTGGCTCATGGGCCTTAGGTTGTCTACCCCTGGTCTAGGTCTTCCCTGTAGTTATTCTCTCTAGGGGGACTTTGCAGGAGGCATGTGGTGCAAGGTGCTCCTTTCCTCCTGGGATTTGAGCCACACCTGCTGCAGTGAGTTTCCTTTCGGATGCTGTTATTACTCAGGTATGTTACTCATGCAGCTGTGTGGGAGCAGCCTTAGTCCGGTTGCCAGCTCCCACACTGTCTCCTTCGCTAATGGGCAGGTGTCACTGGAGGTTGTTTACAGCTCTGTGGCAGGTTGACAGCTCTTTTCTTTGCCCTTGTCTCTTGCCCATGAGTATGCAGATCCAAGCATGCCCTTTGATGTTCTGCCCCACTGGCACTTATATACAGCTATGTGGATGCCATGGTCCAGAGAGAAGGAAGTGCCCATAGTTCATGATGCAAGTAGGATAAGGTTAACTGAGTTTATCAGAATTGAAATAAAACAACAAGGAACAGCTCATGTTGACGGTGTATCCACCAGAAGCTTTCTGCATTTCCTGCAACAGCTGGAAACCAAAACGAAAAGAAAGATTCACAGAAATCCAGGAGGGATGAAAATAAAACAAAACATACAACTATTACAGAAGTGAATCCTGCAAAGTCCTCAGGCCAGGGCTTATTTGACTGCTGTGCACCAGGAAGTTCAGGTTCTAATTCTGCAGAATGAAGGGTCATTTAAGTGCTATCACTAGAACAAACTAAGTGGCTCATACAGCAATGGTAACTGCTAAACAAACAAATAGAACCTGTTTGTAAGCACCACATAGACAGCCTACAGAATTCCCCAGAAAAAGGTGTATACACACACACACACACACACACCAGTTCTCAGGTAAAGTATTCATTGACCTCAGCACCTATCCGTTCAATTAGATGGTAATGAAGGAACATTCCTCAGCAGCATCTTTATTGCTGAACACTTTACTTCCTTTCCTTGGTGTCCTTTCATCCAAGAGACTGCTGATGCAAGACAGGGAGCATATTCTAGGAAACAGCTTGAGTAGCCAAATGGCTCAAGCCAAAAGAACATATTAAATGAGGCAGAGAGAAAGAAACATAACAATAAATCATTGTAGATGCTGTGCCAATAACAGAGTAGAATCTTGGGGCACAGGTGACACAAACCAGACATACCACAGTGCCCTTTAGTGTTTCTGCCACTAAAATTATATTTATCGACAATATTCATAGGTTGCTTAATGGGTCATGAATCCCTCTGTTTCCAAAATCTAGGAGTGTGGATCTCTTGTGTAGTAGAAATTGCACCATCCATGTACAAGGGGGGAGGTATCAAGAGACTTTCTAAAGAAGAAGAAGAGTTTGGATTTGATATCCTGCTTTATCACTACCCGAAGGAGTCTCAAAGCGGCTAACAGTCTCCTTTCCCTTCCTCCCCCACAACAAACACTCTGTGGGGTGAGTGGGGCTGAGAGACTTCAGAGAAGTGTGACTAACTCAAGCAGCTGCATGTGGAGGAACGGAGACACGAACCCGGTTCCCCAGATTACGAATCTACTGCTCTCAACCACTACACCACACTGGCCCCAAGGTTTGCAGAAGTATAAAATTATTAGGGGAAAAGGCTGAACATGCTCAGTGGCCATAAAATACTGACTTGGGGTGGAGGGATAAGACTGAATGGGAGGGGGAATGGAAGAGATCCTATTCAACAGAGTATGATGAAGGAGGACATGGCTGGCTGGCTGAAAAACTCCATGCTGCTGGAGCATTGTGTTACAAGCCACACTTGCCCTGCTTGACACGTTTGTTTCTTGACCCAATCTTATCTCCAGTTCGTTCAGGTGAGACTGGAGAGTTTATGCCAGAGATATGGTACATACCTTTACACATCCTAGGGCAAAAAAGGGTGAAAGCCACTGTGCACCCTAGCTGGTTCTTCTGTCTCCCTGTTCACCTACCCCAACGAAAAAAATGGGGTAGGAGATGCAGTTACTGATTTCTCACTTTTAATTAAAGATATATGTACAGTTTTCAAGTTTAACCCCCCTGCAGCTTTACCTAAGTATAGTCAAGGCTCTTCAGCAGCAGGTGGTAATGAATATAGGAGCAGGGGATGTTACTGGAAGTTGATCCTTCAACTCTGTATAGATATGTCTGTGAACAAGATGCTTGCTTGTGTAGCCCAACCCATCCCTGGAATGGAAAGGGGGGAAAGAGTCCCACACAAAAGTTACACGTCATCACCGTCATATTTAAGAGGTGTAATCAGACAATAGGTGAAAGTCCATTTCTTTTGCAACTGGCATGATCCATTCTCTTTATTTTAGGGAGGGCCCTGATTGTCCAGAACATAGGCCTAGTCATAGCACAATAATTTTCTAATTACAGCATTGACCAACATGATTGTCTCTTGTGAGACTTAGCTGCCTGAAGAGGGGCGTGTGAAAGAGGCATGTGGGCAATTAGCTTCTCATTGTATTGGCTAAAGTGAAGCAGTGAGATACTGAACTTTTATCAGCTTCAAAGCGAAGAACAGCGTTTGTAAACTGCTATTTGTGTTTATGAGCCAAACACATAATATTTCCCAGAAGGGTAGCCATACTAATTCCTGTTGCAGCAAAACCTCAAAGAGTCTTAGGCACCTGAAAGACTTGATGAATTTATTGTGGCATAAATGCTAGTGGACTAGAGCCCACTTCATCAGATACACATGAAGTCTGTGATGTTTTCACATAATCTTACAGTTCCAACTTCAGCTGCATAGCATACTACACTTTGCTCTCATTTCTGCTTTGTATTTGGTCATTACAGATGGTAGAAAATGGATTATATTTTCTTAGCTCCAGTAAAGTGGCACAATAACCTATACACACAAGTTTTTTTGAAGGGGGTACTATAGCCTTGCAGCAGTAAAGATAGCTACGTGGTAGAATAAGTAAATAGTCTGTTCCTTGGGGCTTTTAAAACATTCACCCTCAGTAGATACACACTGATTCCAGCACTGAAAAGTGGGGAGCGCATTCCCTAGTTATGCAAAAGCAGAGGAACATATAGCAAAATTACAGGGTACAGTGGAGTGAAGATAGACTTCTCGTTTGCTTTTACATTTCCAAACTATTGAAGAGTTACATTAGTACTTCTTCTGGAATGTTCTGGAAAGTTATTTTCAATTCTACACAACCTTTTTAAAAAGTTCTGAAAATGAAGTGAATCGGAGCCATGAAGGAGTATGTCTCTGGTCAGTCATGATGTCACTGGCACGCACCGAAAGGCTCCTATGACAGATACAACCACATTTCACATGATGTTCTAGTCTGTAATGGAGAAAAATGGTTGTGGGAAATTTGCCCAGAAACAGCATGTGCTGGCAGCTTATTGTTGGTAAAAATGCAGTTTGCCCCAAAATAAATTTGCTATTTTTTGGACCCCTGTAAAAAGTGATTTATTGTTAAAACAGATATTTGGAAAGGTCTTTTGTCTCCTTATGTGGCTAAACAATGTAATAGGTCTGAATTAAACTCTGGAGAGTTGATGCCAATCAGTGTAGCCAATACTGAGCTAGATGGACCAGCAGTTTGATTTTCTATAAGACAACTTTCCTGTATTCAGCAGTCTGATTTCCAAATGGAGAGCAGAAGTTAAAAAAAGATGGCCTAAAGATTTTGCTATGTAGAAAGCAGGTTCCTTGCTCATTTGTCTTGCAAGCCCTTCTTATTTTGGCATTAGACTACCAAATAACATTAGATTATTTATTCTTTAAAATCTGCTCGTCTAGTTTTACTTTCTATTTATCAGGTTATTTTTCCACACAAAATGTTTCACCAAGAGCTTATCTACTACACCTAAGAAGAGATCCTTAAATGAATTGCAACTGATGACAGCGGCAATTTAATTTAGGATTTATACAGTGAATGAAAGAACCTATTCCTACCTGTGAAAAGGGAAGAGCAACCTACTTCATAAAGTTACTTTGAGGGCAGTGCAAAATAAATATGGTAAAATTCTTTGCACATTTCCAAAGGGTTATATAAATTACCCTTGATAGTAACTGAAATCTACTATTCATTGTTAAATATAGCACAATGAAATATCTGAAAGAAGCTCCTGCTAGACAAAAATGTGGACCTGCAACCCTTTGTCTTTTCTTTCTGGTTTCTTTGCTGCAGGGATTGTGAAACCCTGTCATGTTCTTATTTTTTTTATAAGGCTCATTTCCACTTGTAATTAGGGCTGTCTCAGCCACAGGCTCAGGCCTCTAATTTGGTGTTTAAGTTGATGATGCATCACTCACCTGGGGAGGGCCTCTCACGTGGATGCTTGCTGGGTTTTCCCCATCCAAGGAAGGTTGCCACTTTTTCTTTTCGTTTCTTCTTAGTTCTGCTCCTATAGCTTTAACAGCAGCCTGACACACTCCAATGTAGCAGGTCAAACTCGTCATGGAAGGAGAATACAAAATATAACACAGTTCAACAAAACAAATCAAATAACCCCACCCACAAAAGCATAACATTTTCTCTGTCTGTTTGTCTGTCTGTCTCTCTGTACACACATACATACTAGGGGATGTGGCCCCTCTTTCCTTTGTTCCCCAACTCTGCCTGCCCCCATCAACCCCACTCTACAAAGCGACCTGCCCCCAGTCTTTACTCCTTGCCAAAGCCCCTTCCCTCCCAATAGAATTTGCCAAAGAAACACCTCCCACTTGCCAAACCTCTGCAACCCTAGGGGCCACCTGTCCAACTGCCTCTGTCTCGCCCTCCAACTCTGATGGGATGACCCAGCAGCTCTGAGAGCCCAGTTTGTGGTCACACCATATTTCGCAAAAAGCACCTGTCTGTGGCCAAGTGAACTGCAGTGTGATGCCATTACATACCAGAGAGGCACTGACAATAACATTTCAACAGAGAAAGGTCAAGGAGAACAGGTGCATCTCCAGCCACCAGCTAAAGCTGCAAAGAGATGGTGTCTGATGCACCTGTATAAGAAAGGAATTCTACCAAAAAAGAAGACAAAATGCATCATAAAAAAATGAAAAAAGAAGAAAAGAGGACATAGATATTTTAAAACACTTTGGGATGCCTCATTGTTGCTGGCATGTGTCTGTCTCAGGAGATAATGAAAGAGTGGGCCTTTGCGGGGGGAAATGCCTCATGGAAAGTGATTCATTAATAATAATAATAATAATAATAATAATAATAATAATAATATACATAAATTTTGCATATGCTAATTTATAATTTATATGTATATGTGCTAGTTTTTAAAAAAATACTGTAATTTGAATAATGCAATACATCTCAGCATATTGGGAAAGACTGTGAACAGGTGACCTATCTGGCAACTAAGTATTCTGTTCAGCTTGCCAATTTGCTTTTTAGCCCAACTCAAGATGCTTATACTACATATACACGAAAGAGTTAAAATATCTAAAATAGTGCCTTCTTCCTTAACAACTTGCCCAGTTACTAAGATCAGTGACATCACACATGCCACACAGGGAAACTATGATATAACTTGCAAACATTTTATAAACACCTATCTGGGAGTAAGCCTCATTGAAATCAATGGGACTTAATTATGAGCATATTGTTTAGGGTTGCACTTTATGAGATTCCCCTGGGCCTCCAGCACTGTTCCCAACAGTATCCATACAAAGCATTCCTACTGGGCTGAGTCACTACTCAGTTGCTGTTTAGAATTTCCCCATTAACACCTCCTCACATGTTTTGACTTAACATTCAGGTTGATCACAAAGTACTGCCATCATTAGCCAGTCCTCTGTTGCACACAAAGAGACTCTGCCATGATCTACTAACTGGTCTGATCTTAATCTGAATAACAGATTAGAGACAGATCTGCATAATTGATAGCTTGGCTTTTCTGCTTTCAGAAGGAGAGGTCTAACCTAATTAAGTCTGCAAAGCACCAATCTTCTATCTTTGAGACTTTGGCAAAATGCAGACAGAGGATTTTCCATCGCTCCAGTTTTATCTCCCCCTACTGTTGTTTTTTTGTTTAATGTGTCTATTTCCTAGCCTGAAAAAGAGTTTTGGGAAATTTGAAAACCTGCTCACTATTTCTGACATTTCATTTGGCCCTAACAGAGTTATTCCACTGGTGTTACTTTCCTTTACTTAAAAAAAAAAATTCTTTGGAAATTGCATCCCCTTGATATTCCTTTTTCTAATATTTGGCTTGAATACTATCAAATGTTGGTTTGAATAATAGCCAATATTTTTTGAGTACATACACTTAGGACACATCAAGCAAATTTTATACGATTTAGGGAAGCTCACTAAGAAGCTCACAAAGTTTGAGAAATTTCTTTCCTACTTCTAGTGCTTCTACTACTGATGCAATATAGTACTTGACTGTTCAAAGCACTTTGCATACATTATCTTGATGAACCCTGTAAGGATGATGATGATGATTTGATTCATTTTGACAATTTATATACTGTTTCATTACAATCATCTCTAAGTGGTGTAACAACTCGCTCAATACACTAAAGATAAAAAATAAGTGAAAACTATAAAATCAGAATACTGTTAAAATGCCTGTGTGAGTAGAAAATCTTCAATAGGTACTGGAAGTTCAACAGGGAGGGTCTGTCTGGAACCTCACCTGGAAGTGAGTTCCATAAACCTGGGCCCACAATATAGAATGCAGGACTCCTGGTGCATACAAGTCATGGGGAGACAGCTAAAATTGACTTTCTCAAAGACCTCATTGATTGGGCAGGGATATCATGAATCCACATACATTGTAGATGGGAGTGGGTCTGTCTGTAGGGGTTAGCCTAAGGCTTGGGAGAAAGTTCAAGGCAAGGATGTGAGTCAAAGTAGGGAAGGACTTTGCAGCTCATGTCTCTTAGGCACAGCACTAGAGCAGCTGTCACTCTACATGCATGCAATTAATTAATTACCAACAACAAAATAGAAAACAACAACAAATTAAAAAGCTAGGTAGCCACTTTAGGATGTATAAAATGACTTTTTAAATAGGTGAGTCCAACTATTCCCATGAAATTCATTGATCCAGCAATGGATAATAATATTGTTATGAATTCCTTCCAGTAGCACCTTAAAGACCAACTAAGTTAGTTCTTGGTATGAGCTTTTGTGTGCATGCACACTTCTTCAGATACACATGCACACGAAAGCTCATACCAAGAACTAACTTAGTTGTGCATGCACATGAAAGCTCATACCAAGAACTATCTTAGTTGGTCTTTAAGGTGCTACTGGAAGGAATTTTTTTTGTTTTGACTATGGCAGACCAACACGGCTACCTATCTGTAACTGGAAATATTGTTATGAGTTTGTGGGGGAGGAAGTAGGCTATGTGCTGGGAAACACTGGCCCGCAAGCACTCCAATTGGAGAACAGCCTTTACCAAAGGTGTCATGGGTTTTGAAGACGCTCAAAACTCAGGACGAAAGGGAGAAACGAGCTAAGAGGAAGGCACGTTTGGCAAACCCTCACCATGATCAACTCCTGCTCATAAATCTATGTCCCCACTGTGGAAGGACATGTGGATCCAGAATTGGTCTTCACAGTCACTTACTGACTCACTGTTAAAACTGTGTTTATAGACGATAATCACTTACAAGTGATTGCCAAAGAAGGCGGCTATATGTGAGATTCTCCTGTCCCTTGGATCCAGCAAGTGTTGACATATAAGCCACTAGCTTCCTGTGTAGAGGTGACAGCCTGGGTGATGGGCCATTAACGGAAACAGAGGAAAGGGCTCTGTGTGAGACAGAAAATGGGTGGGGGCTGCTCATGGTTAGTTAGAAGACAAAGCCAGAGTTTCGAGTTGAAAGTAGCAGTGATGTGACCTAGAAGGAAAGCAACAAGTTGGAGAGAAAGTTGGGGCAAAGTATGAGAGAAATGTTTGGATTCTATTTGAATCCAAGGCTGTGGTTATGGGAGAAACAATAACTTTTTGGGGTGTTGATGCTGTGAACCCCTCCATCGCAGGCTCAGGTTGTATAGATGTGTAAATAAAGCATATATCATAAAGACACCACAGTCCAAAAGGAAACATGAACCTTAGGTAAGGGTCTGGAACACCAGGAATCTTGCACTGCTAGAGACTGGGGTGCCATGCAACACTATAACCAAGATTAAAATTAACAGAACAAATGTTTATTTTAACGGAACACAGGAAACTATCTTTTACCAGGTCAGGCTTTTTGTCCATCTAGCCTATAATAATCTGCTCTGATTGGAAGCAACCCTTACCTGATCCTTTTTAAACTGGTGATGATAAAGACTGGACGTGGCACCTTCTGCATCAAAGCACTGCACTGAAGGGGGTTGAACCTCAGGGTCCCTTTCAACACTACAGTTCTATGATTCTGTGTGCCCCATCACAGAGCTATGATTCCCCCTCCTAAAATTATTAGTCATTAAGTTAGGGTGCAGCGTCACAGCAGAATATGAGAGCTTGGAACAAATCACTGCACTCCCCTATTCCTTACTCATGTTTTCAGGAGCACTTTAGATCTGGAGAAAGATTTCTCTGTGGTATGGGCACTTGTTCTGGCTCTGCCCAGCCATTGCTATGATATGCCCCTCCTCTAGAGGTATCAGGTGAGGAAAGTGGCATTGCTATGAAGCCAAACCACCTCTGAAGAAGGGGGGAGGTATTTGGATCCCAGAACTGCCCTTGATTCTTCGTGTGACCTTTCATTTCCATACTCTTTGATGTTCAAATCCCTTGTTTTTACAACACTGGAGGGAGGGATTCCTTTTAGATCACCAGCATTGTAGAATGGAAAACATCTGCAGGACCCCCTGATTCCATTTGAAAGTGCAACAGCTGAAATGCCACACAATATCTGTCTTCCCCAGCCTTGCTGGCTGTGATTATAATTTTTCCCTCCAAACAATGCAGTTTTTAATGGACAAGTGGAATTGTATGGCTAGAGGACAACATGTGATAAACTGCTCATATTGTTCCAAAACAATGAGGCATGAGGAGGGCAGACGTCCAGGCAAAATACCTCGTGGTGTTCTGATTTATTTAAAATATTGGTGGAAAAATCCTCTTTTTGCCTGGCTGGCTAAGCTAGTGTTTCAGTCCTATATCATTTTGGACTGAAGAGAGGTGGAAATCTCCATTATATTCTGATAGAAAGATGTTGCCTTCCCAGCTGGAGAGGCAACATTAGAGGTTGTTTTGTTTCCCCCTTGCTGGAATGCCACAGAAACCTATTCCTACTAAATTGAGACGAGGATAAAGACAGCTTCTGTACGGAACTAGAGGGTGATTTATTCCCCTCACTGCATCTTGAGTTGGAGGGTGTGATATTCTAAAATCAGGAGCTGTCCTTTAAAAATAGGACATCAGACAACTCTAGCAGTACTTTTCTAAATTAACACATTTCAGGCCTTAACTTAAATTGAGAAACATTTGAAGAGTTTCTTGCTACTTTGGGGCACTTTTCATAGTGTTTTAATGGCAGAACCACTGACTTGCTATGGTGTACATTAAATTTATCTCACCCCTGACAAGAATAATGGAATCAAGATCTTTCATAGTTCAACCCCTAGAAATAGCAGGACTTGTAGTCTTAAACTGTATCTGACACAGTATACATTTTAGGACCTACCCTCCTCTTCTGATATAAAACCACTTTTAACTGGTTTTGATAGTTAATATCCTGATATAAATTGTTTTAACTGTTTTTAATTTTGTACATACTATTTTATTGTTGCAACCCATCCTTGGACCTTATGGTGAGGGGCAGGTAAGTAATCCAATGAATAAACAAAAAAATCCCAGCCTCTTCGTAATTTTCTCTTTTTCTCTCTCTGAGTGTCTTCTCTTGTATGACCCGTGGTACACTGAAGTTGTCTTCCTATAGAAAATGAAGGTATAATCCCATGTCCCATCATGAGACGAGAGGGATAATTGATTAAGATACTGAAAATGTCCCTTGTCTAAGGGGTAGCCACAGTGTCAAAGGTAAAAATAAAAAGGGAGCTGGAAGCTGGTTTACAAACCTCTTCATTATCGTGTTTTTGCAAACTCCAGTTGAGGCCCTCTCTGTTGTTGTGGCACTTCTTTATACAGTGGTACCTTGGGTTAAGTACTTAATTCGTTCCGGAGGTCCCTTCTTAACCTGAAACTGTTCTTAACCTGAAGCACCACTTTAGCTAATGGGGCCTCCTGCTGCCGCCATGCTGCTGGAGCACGATTTCTGTTCTCATCCTGAAGCAAAGTTCTTAACCTAAGGTAATATTTCTGGGTTAGCGGAGTCTGTAACCTGAAGCGTATGTAACCTGAAGCGTATGTATCCACTGTATTGAGGTGTTGTTGTTGTTGTTGTTGACTACTGTACTTCATTTGAAGGATTTCCCCCCTCTCCTTTTTATAAATCATTTTTATTTATTTTTGAACAAGGGAGGAAAAGATTACAAGCCATTCAAGCATTTGTAAATAACTTACAGAGTTGGGAGGGGGGCGGGATGTAGATTTACATAATACAGATAACTGAAGAAATAGCCTTAGGTTTTTGTTGTTGTTGTTGTTGTTTTGTTTTTTTAGGGAACAGTGGTGGGGAGGATAAACAAGGGATTAAAACCCCATATGCAAAGAAATTGTTGGTTTGTTTCAGTTAGAGAACAGCAACAGGAACTTAAGCAAGCTGCCTTATACTGAGTCAGACAATTGGTCCATCTTGCTTAGAATTATCTGATTGGCGGCTGCTCACCAGGGTGTGACAGAGGTTATTACCAGCTGTTCCTGGAGCTGCCAGGGATTGAACTTGGCCCTTCTGAATGAAAAAGCATGTGCTCTAAAGCTGAGCCACAACCCTTCCCCTACCAGCATTTGCCAAACACAAATACAAGTTTTCACATACAAAATCTCTTTTCAGAGTTATCAGAGATGACAGGTAATTCTTTGATTTTATTTTTTCCCCATGACTTACTGCCATATTACTGAAATGTCAGTATTTTGTTTTGAAATGAAATGTCATTGATATGCTTACGGGTGTTTGCTAACATGTTTTATCACGTAGTGCTGACATTCTTGTTTATTTGAGACGCTTTCGATGCAATCTCTTCTGTGGAAAAGCAGCGTACAAATTAAAATCTAGTGACATGTAGTCCAGTCAATGTGCTTGGTGGGATATGGTTCTCTCATGAGAGAAACTGAACTTTCTCACATTATTATCATTGCTATTAATTAAATTTCTATACATTCAACTGAATCACAAAGAATATAGCAAGATTCAAAGTTAGCTAGGCTGCCTTGACTTCCTCCAGGAATCCCCAGATAAGGAAGGCTTTTAATATAGCATCTCTTGCTACCAAGGGCCTTCCCGCATTAATAAAACATGGGGCCTTCCTGGTCAGACAATGCTGTATGCAGGGTGTGTGCCCTGCTCTAGTTCGCCAGTCTTTTGAGACTGGCAGTTACAGAGTGCACCGCCTGCCTGCCACACACCCCTGGGTGTGCTACAGCACGAGACTCACCTCTGAATGATTCTAGGAGTATGGCCATAAGGTAGCACTGCCCTACTTATACCAGAACCTGGGAACTACCCCCCTCCCATACCCTGGCTGTGTGCCATGACTTGTAGTGTTTTGCATCAGTATGGAGGCAGGTTTTATGTTTCTGGGTGTGATTGCATATAAATGATGCTTGAGTTGAATGGAAGATGTTGACCAAGTACCTTCTCAGTAACTTGCTGCTAGAAGGCTGCAAATACCAAAAGTTAATATCTTAAGTACTGCCTCCCCGGCCCCCATAGAAAATAAAACAACTTCAGGCTAATAATAATAATAATAATAATAATAATAATAATAATAATAATTTATTTATACCCCGCCCATCTGGCTGGGTCCCCCCAGCCACTCTGGACGGCTTCAAACAAAACACTAAAATACAATAACCTATTAAACATTAAAAGCTTCCCTAAACAGGGCTGCCTTTAGATGTCTTCTAAAAGTTTGGTAGAAAAATCTCTTTGACATCTGGTGGGAGGGCGTTCCACAGGGCGGGTGCCACTACCAAGAAGTCCTTCTGCCTGGTTCCCTGTAACTTGGCTTCTTGCAGTGAGGGAACCGCCAGAAGGCCCTCAGTGCTGGACCTCTAGCAGAGATAGCAGCATCTCATCTGAGAGGAGCATCGTATTAGCAAGTGACTGGCCCTTTCATGCTTTAAGAAAGGCTGCAAAAGAAACAGGTGGAAGAAACCAGGCAGCATGCTTTATTTAGAGGAAAGAAACTAAAAGTGGAAGATGACTGAAAGCAGTTTCAAATGCAGCAGGCGGTTATAGAGAGACTGGAGAACTGTTCGCCACACCCATGAGCATGAAATAATGCTTAGGCAGAAGTGCCAGGTTAAATCGCTGGTATCTCCAGGAAGAGATGAGAAAGACTCCCTGAATGAAACCCAGAAAATACACTGTTGGTCAGGGTTGACAGCGCTGAGCTAGCTAGACCAATGGTCTGATTCAATATAAAGCATCTATCCAAGTTCCATCTCTTCTGATCTCAGAAGCCAAATCATGTCAGGTCTGGTTAGTATTTATAGGAATGACTGCCTGTGACTAGGAATACCATTTTTAGTAGAGAGGCAATGGCTCATGGGTAGAGGGCAGGTTTTGCATGCAGAAAGCCACAGGTTCAGTCCCTGGCATCTCCAGGTAGGTCTAGGATGATTCCTCTCCGAAGCCTTTGATAGTCACTACCAGATAGACAACACTGAACTAAATGGATCAATGATCTTAAGAAGGTAGTTTTCTCTGTTCCAGTGGAACAGACTATTGGAAAGAATATTCTGTTGGGTTGGGAATGGAACAAGTTGCTTTAGAAAGTTTATAAGTATCCCCTTTGGATTGTTGCGAGACTGAATTCATGTTTGTTGAGATAATAAAACTATAGGCCTGAGTATGATTAAATGAGTTAAAGCAGCATCTAAAAGGACTGGGCAAATTGAAAGGTCATTATCTGATGCTGAAAAGGTAACAAAGTTATCATTATGGAATGCCATAAGGCTGGCATTCCAAAGCCAGGACACCGCTACAAAAAAGTCCTGTCTCTGAAGGCAGGTGGACCCAAAGAAGGGCCTCTGAATAGGATCCAAAATGTAGCCTGATTTAGGTGGGAGCAGCTGGTTCTTACAGTGATTTCAGATGTTAAGGCCAGCACTTTGAAATGTAGCCTTGTCAACTAGGCAGGCTTACGGTGTCCCTGTGTCCTACAATATGGAGGATAGTCCTCTGTTTGACGGACTGGCAAGAGCACAGTCCTCTATTTTAAGGTGTCCTCTTGGAAGAGCTAACCAGTCCAAGTCAGGTTTAAATATAAAGAACTGAAGTCAGCACAGAGGCCTTGAAGCTGGCGATCAACATCCGATAGACAGCTGACTGAACAGAGACACAGGTCCCCTGATCCCAGTCCTTACTATGGTAAGATGGTTGCATTTCTGTTTAAATGACAGGAAATGCTGTTAAATGTGCCCATATGCATATACATTAGCATATGCAAATTTTATACAAGTCTGTGTTCTCCATTGTTTTCTATGAGGTGGGCGATGCAGTTCCTCTTTTCTGGCAATGCATAAGTTGTACCCTAAACTAGGCTTGACCCCTTCAACACAGAGCAAAGACAATCTGCTTCCTCCCCCTCACACATTTTCAGCAAAATCCCAGTGCCTCAGGACTCAATTCATTTTACGCAGGAAACGTCCTGCCTGCTACTGAGACTGGCTGGCAGCTTGCCCCACCAGAGGACTGTGTTTACATGCCTGGTACTCCCCAGATTTAATATTTGCTTGTTTGCAGCAGGGTGTGCAATTCCTCCAGCAAATACCTGGAGAGGAGTAGTCAGGGCTGTGTTTATAAATAATCTTCTCAGGGCTTTCTGCACACCCCTTTGCCATGAGCATTTCTGACAGTGGCAGTCTCTTCTTAAAGAGCAATTCCTTCCCACCATCTTTCCAAGAAATCTACAACAGTGCACCCAGGAATCTAAAATTATGTAAGTGCAAGCAGGAGGATACAAGCCTACTTAGATGAGGGTTTATATGTATTGCCTTTGAAGAAGCACAAAGCAGCATTCATTCACCTGCCTCCAGTCCTAGACACATTTCCATGGAAGTGAGTTCCACCAAAACCAATTAAATGTACTTTAATCTGCCTTGAGTGTTTGGTGTGTGTGCTTTTCTTCTGGATTTTCATCAGCAGTGCAAATGCCTAGTACTTACCGCACCATTCCCAAAGCCCGCCACGTCTCTACTTTCAAATGCTTGTAGCTGAACCCTGCTCAGTTTGCAACAGTTTGAAACGGAAAGTTACTACCATCTGGTGAGCTGCTGATAATGAGTTGTATTCAACTAACATTTAATCAGAGTAGATCTATTGAAATTTATGACCATGACTAACTTAGCTCCTTTAATTTTAATGGGTCTACTCTGAGCAAAAGATAGTTGCGTACAACACAATAGCTGTGAAGCTTCTAACTTTAAATTGGCCCTGGTAGCTATCTGTCTGACAGCAGTTTGAACTGTAGAAATTAGCAAGGTGTCCATTCACAGCAGCTGCAACTGATGATGATACAGCCACTTTTGCTGCAGCAGATTTTAGTTACAATCCTATGCACTCTTACTTGAGAATAAGCCCAATGGAATACATTGAGATTTTACAATGATTAGACATGTTAATGACTGTACTATAACACCATTATCCTCTCTGACGAAGGTAGCACACTCTTAAACATGATTACACTGAAGGAAGTCCCACTGTGTCCGATTAAACTTACTCCCAGTGCATAAGATTTTAGCCTTAATTAGCTGCTGAGCACTTAATCACCCATCACACTCTCAGTCAGTGAGTTAATTTATTCTCTCTCTCATACACACATTCTGTCGCACAAACAAACTTATACTTTCCCTACTGCTTGCAGGTTGGTGAGTGAAATGGGGAACCAAATCTATGTTACTACTAGAGTTTAGGCAGCCTTCACCAACCAATTGTTTAGGACTACAATTCCCATCAGACCCAGCCAGCACAGAACCACCCTGCTGTGAAAACATTTGGAGGGCATCAGGTTGGCAAAGGTTGGGGTGGTATTGACTCTTAGTTTTGTTTGGACAGTGCATACATGGATGTGATCGTTTGCAGGTGATAACAGCAAGGGTTGTCCCCATATGCTTGGAAAGCACCGACAACATCCTGGATGCCTCTATGCACTGTTGATACTGATATAAATTGAAGGCTGATTCTGAGGAAAAGCGGAACTGAGCTTTCTGGCATGGCACTTCCATTTTCTCCATCTCACCTACATACTTTAAAACACAAAAATACAAGTGATTTCCTGAAAGACTTCACAAAGCAGTTTTCCAAGACAGCTTTTACCAGCTTGTGCTTCTACCTTTAGTCCTTAACTCTCCCCAAACCATCTCCAAACTGACTGTGGGCTGCGTACACATTACTGTTTACTCTGGTTCCAGTGTGCTCCCACTGCTGGCTTTTGAATCTGTGTACCTACATTATTACCCATGATGCAGAATTATCCCGTGTCTCCTTGAGAAATGCTGCTGTTTGATGTGTTTTCCTTCAAATCACCTTCAATCTAAAGGGAAAACTTAAGCCACATTCACTTTGCAGTTAAACAGAGGTGTGTATATTTGAGATAGCTATTGTGTATGCACAGCTTCATGAATAGGCATTCCGGGGGAGGGGGTTGCAGGGGCAAGGAAACCAATCAGGTCATACGCATCATGTGAAGACATCCCCACCCCCTCTCTGATGTGCTCAGTGACATGTAAATGCAACTTGGAACGCAGCAGGGGAAAACAGCCTTGTTGCACATTAATCTGGTAACATGTACACACATTAAGCAACTTAAGATACAGGTAGGTTGTCCATCCCCCACCCCATTGCATTTCAAGTCACATTTGCACATTGCTGTGCACACCAGATGTCTTCACCCAATGCACATTTCCTGTTCAGTTACCCTGTCCCTGCAAACCATCTCTAAACTCCTATTCATGCATGTGGCAGCTATCTGTACATGTGCTGTTATCTGTACACACACACAAATGTACACACCTCAGCTTAACTGTGAAGTGAATTTGGCTTAAGTTTTCCTTTTGAGGCTAATTTGAAGGGAAACACGTCAAACATCAGTATTTTCCAAGAAACTACAGGATAGCTGTGAGTATCATGAGTGTCGTCGTGTGTACACGGATTCAAAAGCCAGCTGTGGGAGTGCATTTGAACCAGAGTAAACAGTAATGTGTACACAGCCTATGAGTCCTATCTAGGAAGCCTGCCTGCTTTCTTCTCTCTGACTGACATCTCTCTGGTGTGTGTGTGTGTGTGTGTGTGTGTGTGTGTGTTGTGCTCATAGGGTTATTTGCTACACAGTGACTGTTGGTTTTGGCGTGGAGTGAGGACCACACCTGCTATTCAACAGCCAAGGATTTTTTTATACATATAAAAAAAACCCTAATGCAATATTTGTTGTGGCTTTAAGATACATATAAAACACACACACAACATATCCAATCAACCTGACCATGAGGGATGATGGAAAATGTTCTGAGAAAGCAAACTGTGAGAAGGAACGTATTTGAATTTTGAGAGACTTCTCTTAAGAAAATGTTTCTTAAGAGCATCAGGCCCCTGTGAAAGTAAATATTTGTTGGCTGCTTTCCTCACATGTTTCTAGTCATCTAGTTGTTGCCTTCTATGAAAGCCTCAGACTCCCAACCATCTTTTTCTCCTTCTGCGCTGTGCAGGGGGGTGAGGAGAATATCAGGTGCATGACTTGTCTGGCTCAAGAGGCAGTCCTAAGATGCCCTTCCAGATAGCAGATACGCTCTCCTTTTAACAGCCACCTCAGATGATGATAACTGACAGCCCAAAGGAAGGCACTGAGAAACAAGAGGGAGACATCAGCATTGCTGAGGAAGGAAGTACCTCAAGGTGTGCAGAAGTAATTAAAAAACCAAAAAAACCTAAGTGGCCAACTTATCTTTTGTAAGCCGCTTTGTGGGGTTTCCCCCCCAAACAAGCGGCATATAAATTTTATGAAACTCCCTTAAAAACAGACCAGTGAGGACTGACAATAGAATATTGTGTCATTTGGAATCCTGTGTGTGTTTATGTGCACACGCCTTCATGTGGAACACGGTGAAGTACCCTGAAGGAAGGTATGTCTGGCTGGAAACCTGAAGAGCATTCACTACTACAACATTTTGTTGTAGGTCCCACTTGCTCCTCCTATCTCTGTGACCCTGCCTCAGTGATTTAGCCTTAATGTAACCCTGCAAAAAAACTTTAGTGGAATAGATAATGCTGTCACTGCTGGGTTTTCTGCATATTACTAGCTAGATTGACTGATGCTTTTTTCTGGACCAGGATAAGGACTGGAAAGGAACCTGTGGGCCATGGAATTTGTATATTGCTAGTTTCCCACTTCTTGTATTTGGAAGACTGGCTCAAGCTAAAAATGCCAGAAGGCCAGAAGTGAGTCGTAAGATGAATTTGTCATCTATCAATTGTGTTTGGCTCGTGGGATATACCAGTTAAGAACAGACCAAAGGACCAACCAGTCCAGCACTCTGTTTATTCATTTACAGATTTTTATACCACCCTTTACCAAATGGACACAGGGCAGTTTACAAATAAAGACTTCATAAATACCTAATATAAAACATTAAAGTGATTTAAACAGCAAACTAAAGTGACATCAGCAAACATTCAGCAGTTCCAACAATTACATCATTCTGCAATGACTATATTTTATATCGTACTTCCTCTCCTGGTGGAAAAGTTGCATCTTTACCTGTCTCCTCAATTAAAGCAACCACAAAGCAAGATATTTTTCCATAGGGAGGTCATTCCAGAGTTTTGTAGCTACCACTGAAAAGGCCCTGCTATTGGGCCCCTTACTTCATATATCCTTGACTGGGAGAAGTCACAAAACCCCTTGCTGATCTTGACATGGGAGGAGACACTCTTTCAGAGAGCCTCCCAGTGCTCTGCCAGTGGTTAACCAGATGTTAATTGGAAACCCACAGGTATGGCATGAGTGCAACAGCACTCTCCCATTCATGTTCCCCAGCAAGTTTCCTGTGGGGAATAATTTTACAACAAATGCCTGAGTATCATGTTTGGAATTAAAGCAGGACTACGGGTTTTGAATGGTTGTCCTCTTCTGGGACAGGCTACATGTGCAGCAATTGCCTGCTATAAAAGTCTAGCTCAAAGAATGCAAACCGGATGCTGGAAATCAAACTGACAAGAAAGCAAAAGCAAATAGCAACATAACATCTCAGCAGCATTCTTGCAGCCAACTAACAGTGAATGATTAAACAAACTGCATGCCATCTCATCACTTTGTTATTGTTTTATTTGTTATCATGTTATGTATTTTTGTGTTTTTATACTGTAAACCGCCCATGATCTTCGGATGAAGGGGGGTATATAAATTTAATAAATAATCATATATTAACAACACCTATCATATTCTAAGGAGAAACACACTACTTGAGAGAATAAGATGCTTTATTTTAGGACAAGTGAACTTATTCTCCAAATGTTGAGCATTATATAGCTAAAAAATGGCATAGTGCATGCATAAGAGAACTCAGCAAGCTTGGGGAAATCTCATAACTTGCAGAAGCACAACAACTTTTTTTTTTTTTTTTTTTTTTGAGGGGGCATCTTGGAGAAATTATAACCCCAAAACAGCCCAATGCTCAGTGCCCAGATAATGATGAATGGTGGGGGGGGTGTGTGTTAGAAAACCAGGGAAACAAAATTAAATAGAGTATGCTAGAAAATAGCATGCCTGGCTGGCTAGAAATCTGAATGGGAGCCCTCCATACAACCACATTTTATTGCCAATCACACATGTAGAACTAAATAAAATGGCCCAAACTGAAGAAAGGAACTGATCTCAGGTAATGAACTCAGTGACATATATTTGTGCATTTTTTTTTAGTATGGGCAGAAGGTGATGAAGAGGAAGATGAAGACTCCAAAGTTCCCTGCTAAGCACTTGAAAGTGGGAAGAGAGTGAGGAAAACAGCAATGGATCTCTTAAAAGAAAGAAGACGAAAAACATGTCCCTAATTTTTTTCCTTCCTTATTAGCAACCGAAACTGTTTTGGAACCTGAGCCCCAAGAGATTAGCTAATCTGAACAGTGAACAAACCTGCTTCCAAAAATTGCAACCCTTTTGTGATGTGTAGCAAACCTATTTACCAATATGAAAGCTGGATAATTAAATGACACTTCCTGGAACAGAGGGAGGAAGCTTTACGTAATGCAACATGAAAGCGGCTTGCTCCCTGATCAGGAGAAGGATATTGTTCCTTCTAGACTTTTGTGCCTGACCAAGGCTGTCTACTCGTGTGTGTGTGTGTGTGTGTGTGTGTGGTGCTGCGAAGGGCAAATAGAATGCCCGAGCATATGTTACATGTCTGATATTAAGTTGGGGTTGTTGTTTTTCTTACTCGTTATCTAAAAGAACTTTTTTACATATAGTGTGGGTGTGTGCTTGGATAACTTGCCCTGTAGGAGTATTATAAGCTGAGCACATAGGCGCCGACCCCATGGGGCCTGAGGGGGCCCGAGCCCCCTCAAAAATTTTATTGGGGGGGCTCGGCCCCCCCAATAATTTAAAAAATTATCGCGCGCCTTGGCTCCCGCGGCCGGCGAGGGGAGCCCGGGCCGCGCGCGGCTGCTGCTGCCGCCTCTCCTGGGGGCGCCGCCTCCCCGGGCGGGAACGCTGCGGTTGCGCGAGGGAGGAGGGCGGCCCCCGGGGGCTGGGAGAGCCGGGCTGCCGTGGCCGAGAGGGCTGCTCTGCCGGGCGCCGAGCAGTTAATATTGTGTGATTGTTTAACTCTCTGTGTGCTGAATGAACTTTCACAGCAACTATTGGGTTCATACAACTGGAAAACAGTAGAAAAACTAAAAATGTACAGCAGAGGTTGCTAACCAGTTGGCCCTCCAGTTGTAGTTGGACTCCAGCACCTATCAGTCCCAGACAGCATAGCTAATTCTCAGGCATGATGGGAACTGTAGTCCAACACTAGGAGGGTCACAGGTTAGCCATCCTTGATGTTCAGGGATATACATGTGTTTCATTCAGCTTCTGTTTGTTTGTTTGTTGCAGTTCAGCACAGCCTCCATCTCTAGCAGGTGAGTAAGAAGAGGCTACTGAGTTTGAAAGACAGGTGTGCCTTGCTTTATGGCTTGCAGTATAGAGCACACTACTGCCACATAACTGCCTAAGAGACTCAGCAATTCCATAGAACAAATGATCTTCTAGCTACTCACAGGTACCCATGGCAAAGATCCATCTTTATAAAGGAATCCCATGGGAAAACTCCACAAGGTCCTTCTTATTTAAATATTGATCTGCCACCTTAACGGCAAAGATGTAAGAATCATCCATGCCCCAGATACCATAAGATAATAATTCATTATTAATTAAAAGATGCCTGGGAAACTGCATTCCAGTGTTACCAAAATACACAGAGGTGAGTTGGAGGAGAAGGCAATAGTTTCAGAAATAATGTCTGCCAGTCAAGTCTCCTTTTGAGGATTTTAATGCCTTCTGCTCATTGTTTCAGTAACTGAATCTGGACTAGGCGGTAATCATGGTGTGGTAAACGGGCACTATGCTGATTTCTTGCTTTCTCCCAACGGGCCCAAACAGAAGCCATTTAGAATTCAAAAAAAAAACATGTAGGAGATACTCTGCTTCCATGCTTTCTGGATTGGAAGGGGCCATCTTTGCCCAGCCCTGGAACCATTGGATGAGGAACAGGGACAACAGAACCCTAGCATATCTCCATACTGCCAATGGCTCAGAGGAACCATCAGAACTGGACAATCCTACTCAAGGACTGGAGGTCCTCATACCAGCTACCTGGATTTCTTGCTGGCTCTCAGACCCACCACTGCCCACCTCCCCCAACAGCAGAAGAGACAGGGAGCTAGACAGAAGTTCCAGAGCCACCACTAGCTGCACATGAGGCTACTTGAAAGGAGGGAGAAACCTGTCCAGATTAGGGTCTGGCTGAGATCCAGGAATGGGTAGATTCTTCAGCTCCTATAAAAGCTCCCAGCTTGAGCTGTTGAAGCTCCCTGGAGAAACAGGCATTATAGCAGAATGCATCTCTATCTCAATCTCTTCCTTCTCATGCACTGTCCATTCCCAGCAACCAATATTCAGAAGCCTACTGCCTCTGACGGTGGAGCTGGAACCAAACCTCTGTGGCTTGTAGCAATGGTTGACCTATCCTCCAACAACTCTATAGTGTCATGATAATTATTTTGCCATCTCTGGTAATCTCATCAAATGCTGTTTTAGCAGGTGTGATACACCTGTAACAGTGTGATTTGGAGTGAAATACACACACACCTGTTGATAAGGTTGCAATCCTATGCCCATTTACTTTTGATATGGACAGAATTCAGTGGTGAGTAAACATACTTAGTTTTGAGCTATGTGATTTAATGCAGCTCAAGACTGCATGGCATAATGTATTGGAAACACTCACATGAACAGTGACATTTGTGGGGGGCCTTCAGTTGACGTGAGCAATTGGCTACAATGAAATAGCCAGTTCACACACTCTCGTCTGCATAGTCTGAAAAAGGTTACCACTCTTGTTCTACAGATATCATATGTATATTTGCACTGAATTTGGGTGGCAGACATTAATCAAGTAATGAATGTGATTAATTCACTTGATTTAATTTTTAATTTAAAATTTGGATTTTAAGTAGGGCTCACCTCTGTGTATTATCAAGTGCTTCCCATAAGCATCTGTCTGGCCACTGAGAAAACAGGATGTTAGACTAGTTGTATCTTTGGCCTGATTCAAAAGGCTCTTCTTATTATCTTAAAGGCTTAAGGCAGAAGTTTTCGACCTTTTTGAGTCCATGGCTCCCTTGACCAAATACATTCTTTCTGTGCCAGCCCTGCGGGGCTCAGAATCCCAATTATGTCAACCCTGTTCCCTCAGCCTCCTCTCTCTCCTTGGGAGTCCCCTGGGCAGCTGCCGCAGCCACCCCTGGTCTCTGATGTGCAAACAAAGAGGGCTGCCTCCCAGAGGCACCATTTGCCTGGGGAGCTTATGGCCAGGGCTGCTGCAACAAACAGCCACACAAGCCTTTGGGAGGTCAAGACGCTAGAGGGCATCAGAGGAGGAAGGGAAGGAATGAGGGACAGAGGCGAGTGTTGCCCGCAACACCCCGACCATCATTCAAGGCACCCCAGAGTGCCATGGCACACTGGTTGAAAACCACTGGCTTAACGTATCACAAGCAGGCAAATGTGTACATATATAACACCCACTGATGTGAGTGTGACAACTATGAAGACTTCATGGTTCAGGATAACCATGCAGTGGATTTGACAAAAGCATGGCAAATTATGCAGTAGTACAAAGACACTAGTCAGTGTAATATAAAAGTAACAATACTTGGCCTACTCTGCAGGGTGGTTGTAAGAATTACTAAGATGAGATATAAAAAGTACTCAGAGCTCTTGAAATGAACTATAGAACAGTATTGGTAGTAAAACTTTGATATCTGGGTTGGTAATGGGAGTGCTTGAACAAAGAAATAACATTTGCTATGGCCTCTTTTGAGCTTTCTGCATATTGCCTCTACTTGCGAATTTGACTACTTGCAACTCATGGACATATCTGTTAATATGCCATTAACAGCGATTATCTCAATGTGATGAAGAGATATCCTAATCTGGGAAGACAAAAGCTATCTTGCTCCTATGGGTTCACCTTCAACCCAACTGGGGAAGCAGCTGGGATGGCAAGTGGCCCTAGGCAGGGTGGAAGGCAACTCATATGTTTGGACAGGTTGAAATGCACCTGCCCCCTTAGATGTGTGCACACCTGTCTGTCTATTCTTTTGTGCTTTCCTCCTGCTGCTTGCCTGGCCTGGAGACAGTGCATATGCAGGTTGTACCTGTTGCTTCACAGGCTGACCTTTTGTCCTGACAGATCCCTTATCCAATAGGTGTTCAACATCCCTTGAAGACACTACAATCACAGGGCCTGGCTGGGCTAAGCTGTTCTCCATCTGAAGGACTCGGACCCTGGGGGCTCTTCCTTCTTACACTCATTTGGGCTGCCAGCAAGCTTTCCTGGAACAGTGAAAGTTAAGAGTAGGAGAAAATAAAGTTGTTCTTAGCATGTTATAGAGGAAGAGAGGTAAAAAGGGCAGGAAATTTGTGCCGTGTCCATTTCCCCTTGGCCCTGAGCCGCAGTTCATTCCGGATCTGGGATTTGCGTAGGCAGAGTTAAAAATAACAGGGGTATATAAAGAGAAATGCACAGGGCCAGTGAATTCTATAACAAAGAGTCGAAGGGATGCGCAGTGAAGTGGCAGAACTACCACTGCATCAAGGAACATGATCAAAGTGAAAATGTTCCAACATAGAATAGTCCAAGTAACTGTAGTATGCTTCTGCATGAAAGTGTGTGCATGCCTGGGTAGGCAGCAGAGACAAAAAAGGAAACCACATTGCACTGATATCAATAGCAGTTTCCCAGTTGATTTCAGTGGAATCTGGACTGTACCCTTATAATCAAATCATAACCTTGTTTACTTGGAAGTAAGTCTCATACAGCTTAATGTCTGAACTCCTTGTAGGTTTACTTGAGACTGTAGCCTTAATTATATGTTTGGTAATGTCTGTTCAGTTCATAATGCCAAGAGGTCTGATTACATTGCAGTTGAACATGTGTGCGTGTGCACGCTAATACACAGACACAAGGAGAGTTCGTGCCCTTCTAGCCATTTCAGTCTGTTTGCCTTTTATAGTCCTGGAAAATAACCATAATAATAAATCTTCTTCCTAATAATAGGTGGGGCTGTAATTTTCTAGTATGGAAATTTTTAATTGATATTTTGTATGTCTGTAACCATTAAAGGTTTCAAAGGAGATTCATGACTATAATAGGTGTAGATGATACAACTCTCTTTAGTAGGGTGAATAGTCAATATTAACTATCATTCTAACTTCAGTTTTATGAATTAATACAAATAAGAAAGTGGGGGGAGAGAGAAAGGTTTCTAAAGAGGCATATTTTCCACCCGGATGCTGGATGCTGATTTTTTTAAAAAAAAATGTCTTTATGAAATACTGTATTTTTAATTTGTATACATACCGTGCAGGATAACTGAGCAACTGCTTTTAGAAGGGCACAAGTGTTGGGAGGACCCATTCACTAAGTTGCTTCTCTCTCTCTAGTCCCCAGGAGAGAATGACACTCTTAGTTAGCCTCTGTTATTGTTCCATTTGAATACAAATTGACAGAAACAAACTGAATAAGTACAAAATTAGTTCCAATTTGGTTTAATTTCTGATAAGCATGTGCCCAGAATTTTCACACATATATTTTTATTGGAAGCCCCCAGGTCCAATCACATTACAGTCACATGAGTCCAACTGAAATCCCCATTTATTTTCCTGTTTATTTAAATAGTTCTAGACTGAACCAACTGCAGGACTGTAATCCTAAAGACACTTATGAGATAGCTTTGGAATAGGCTGAGGAAAGAGATTAATTAGCCTCTTATATAGTGATGGTTCTCGACGACAATGACTGAACTTGCAGGTAAATTCCATCAGAACAATTACTTGATTTAATCAAGTAATGATTTAATCAAATAGCCTCCAGAAAAGCTAGTTGCATACATAATTTGATTTTCAGGACTTCAATCTGTTTCTCCCCCTAAAGGAGTGTGTTACCACCCTGGGTTGGAGCAAAGTTTGGAGTTCCCCCACCACCTCTGAAACTCCTTACAAATGAAAATGAATGCTACTCCTGATAAGATTGTTTTCTTTCCATCCAAGGGAAGGACCTGCCAAGCCTTGATAAGTGAATCTCCCTTTAATCTGAGGCCACTCTAGGTTGAATTTCATTTTCTTCTAGTTGTTTTTACTTTCATTTTGACCCCACTGCCTAGGCACAGCATTTGTGGCTGTATTAATCTACACCTGATAAATGGTTAGTTCACACAGTTCTGTTTGGGGAGTGCAATATTATGTGACAGTAGTTTTTTTCTTTGCTTTGTTTTTAAGAGACACATTTATGATGTGAACACCCGCCCGCCTTTACATGTGGTTTGGTTATACTGACTCAAAGGTGACAATTAGACAATGCTCACAAAAGGCCCTGCTGTTCTTTCAGAGCACAAAGTTTAAGCTGGCAACGCTGGCTAAAAACAACGGCATAGAGACAGTTAATGGCTGTTCTGAGGTGGCTATAATGGTAGTAGATGAACCCAAGTATTCTGTTTTGTTTCAGAGGGTGTTTTGAAAGGTTATGTATCACCAGTAATGCTAAGTACCCAACCCATTTCAAAGATAAGAAGGACTTGTGAGTCAAGCAAAGAGAAATGGTTGCTATGTAGAAATCTTTTGTATGTGTGTGAAACCCAAAGTCATGGAGGTGGAGCGCTTGAGACTGGGCCTCCCCCGCCCCCAAAGTGACCCATTCCCTACAATCAAACTCCTAGAGCCCAATGCTTCTGGGGAGGAGCAGCTTCTGGTGTATGCAAGTCCCAAGTAGGATATGTAAGCTCAGGTTCTACTGCTATGAATGCTAATAATACTATTCATATTTTTTAAAAATTCCATATTTCCTCCAGCAGGTAGACTGCCTCAGACCCTGGACGCTCCCTTTAGCTATCATGGGGAATAGCTGTTGATAGAATTTGGCTAATCCTCTTTTGAAAGCCATTTAAGCTAGTGGCTATTACTGCTTCTTGTGGCAGCAAATTCCTTGAATTTGAGTGCAACCCTAAGCAGAGCTGCTGTATGTGTATGAAACGGCAGCTCTATCACCACTTCCAAAGCTCTGCAGACTCCTGCTAGCCAGGATTGTTTGAGGAGATGGAAGGTGGGCCTATTTAGCCTTCACCCCCCCCCTTCTTCTTCTTCTTCTTCTTCTTCTTCTTCTTCTTCCCTCCTCCATTGGTTCTAATCGCTGGAATTGTTTACACTAGCTCCAGGCTGGACATAGGCTATCCTGCCATAGTCTCAACCCCAGGGAATGTCCTGTTTGGGGGCCTAATGGCAGCCACTGCCACTGGGAACACGGCTGGCTCTAGAGATGCACCTTTTCCACTGGTGGAACTCATCTCTGCTGCTGGGGAGGCACCCATGGGCAAACCTCACCCTGTCCAGGCAGTTCATCTGAGAAGTCAGGGTTGCTCTGTTAGCAAAATATTTTATGAATAAGCACTTTCTTGTCTCCACATAATTCAGGCTGGTATACATGGATGTAAATTTTCCCAGTTTATTCTAGCCTTGGTGAAGTAGTTTAGGTTGAGAAAGTGAGTGAATGGGCCCAAGGTCACCCAGTGTGTTTCATAGCAAGCAAAAAGTCTAGGGGCTGACTACTCCTTACTGGTAGTCACTTGGATCAAGTCTGTTCACATCCTTTCCTTGTTTCCTGGTCTGGGAAACGAGGAATAATTACACATTCTTTTTCACTGAAGTCTAAAAACTCTGGTGCAAGAGCTGATTGGAAGGCACAACCCATAGAAATGCTCACCTGCTTCTAGGCATCAAATAATTAAATAATGTCTATTTAATTATGTCTCCTATTCTGCAACAATCCAACTTCATGGAACATGATAGGCATTTCTTATTTCAAAGGTACTCTAGTTTTACGGAACACATAAACCAGAGATCATAATCGAAAAACACACCTTATTTTGGATTCTGTAACTTTATACCTTGGCCCCTATGAAACCTCTTTCAAATAGACCACCAACAGGCTATTTTCTTTCTACTCAGGGCTGCATTCCTTCAACGATAATCAGTCACGGGCCACATGCCAACTGTGTCTTCTTTCTTCTTTGGCGATCACTCGTAGCCAAGTAAGATTGTCTTCCATGAACATAGTCTTAACAGTGAGTCTGTAAGTGACTTTGGAGGCCAATCCACACGTCCTTCCACAGCGGGGACATAGGTTTCCGGGTGGGAGTTGATCAAGGTGAGGGTTTGCCAAATGTGCCTTCCTCTTAGCACGTTTCTCCCTTTCGTCCTGAGTTCAAGCATCTTCAAAGCCCCCAATACCTTTGGTAAATGCTATTCTCCAATTGGAGCACTTGCAAGCCAGTGTTTCCCAGGTGTCAGTGTTTATACTACACTTTTTAAGATTTGCCTTGAGAGGGTCTTTAAACCTCTTTTGTTGACCACCAGCATTTTTTAAAGTTCAGAATAGAGTAGTTGCTTTGGGAGACAGTATTCAGGCATCCAAACAACATGATCAGTCAAATGAAGTTGATGTTGAAGAATCATTGCTTTGACACTGGTGATCTTTGTTTCTTCCAGTACAATGGCATTAGTTCACCTGTCTTCCCAAGTGATATGTAAATTTTTACGGAGACACCATTGATGGAAACCTTCGAGGAGTTGGAGATGGTGTTTGTAAGTGGTCCATATTTCACAATCATACAGTAAGGTTGGTAGTACAATAGTTTTGTAAACAAACATTTTGGTTTCCCTGGTCCTCAAACACTCTGTGCTTCAATCGGGAGAAAGCTGCACTCGCAGAGCTCAGGCGATGCTGGATTTCGGCATCAGTGTCGGCCCTTGTGGAAAGATAACTGTCCAGGTAGGAGAAGTTACAGATAGGTAGCCGTGTTGGTCTGCCATAGTCAAAACAAAAAAATATTCCTTCCAGTAGCACCTTAAAGACCAACTAAGTAGTTCTTGGTATGAGCTTTCGTGTGCATGCACACTTCTTCAGATACACTGGTTGATGGACTTCCATTTCATGCGGCTCAATGTGGTGCCTTCCATGGTTCCAGTTACAGATAGGTAGCCGTGTTGGTCTGAAGTGTATCTGAAGAAGTGTGCATGCACACGAAAGCTCATACCAAGAACTACTTAGTTGGTCTTTAAGGTGCTACTGGAAGGAATATTTTTTTGTTTTGTCAGGTAGGAGAAGTGATTGACACTTTCCAACATTACACCATTGAGTTGGATTTGTGGCACTGCAGAGGGTTTGTTTGTGCTTGTTGGTGCAGCACTTTGGTGGTTTTTTTGGATGTTGAGTGATTTTTGTTGTTTAGTCGTTTAGTCGTGTCCGACTCTTTGTGACCCCATGGACCAGAGCACGCCAGGCACCTCTGTCCTCTACTACCTCCCGCAGTTTTGTAAGCTTCTGTGAAAATATTTAGGATGGTTTGGAGGTCATCCTCTGGGTGTGCACACACTACGTTCTCATCAGCATATTCAAGCTCTATGACGGAAGTTATGGTAATCTTACTCTTTGCTTTCAGCCTACTCAAATTAAAGAGCTTTCCATCTGTTCAATATATGATTTCTACCCAATGGGGAGTTTCCCTTTGACAATGGGAATGAAAATAATGAATAGAGTTAAACCCTGTTTAACACCTGATACCACTGTGAATGGTTCACTTTGAGAGCCATTGTTATCTGTGATAGTTGCTATCATATTATCATGGAGGAGCTGAAGGATGTTCACAAATTTATCTGAGCAGCCAATTTTCAGAAGGACAGTCCACAGGATATTACAATTTACAGTGTCAAAGGCCTTAGTCAGGTCAATAAATACCATATACTGGGTTTGGTTTTGCTCTCTGCATTTTTCTTGATGCTTGTCCAGCTTGCATGTGATGCTAAACCAAACCACAGCTGAGAACAAATGAGCAAGCTTGTGAGTTCATTGACTGAATACTGCAGCTGCAGCTCTCCTTTCCTGGTCGTGCTGCCACCATGCCAACCAGAGCTAAGCTATGGTTCAGCTTAGTATTTTGTCCAAACCCAAGCTTATTGGTTCAGACATACTTCTAAGCACAGCTTATATCCCTTTGGGTTGGCTTTGAAAATACACAAAAACAAAACACAATATGTAAGCAGAAATTAATTTGTGGGTGGGGAGACGTAAGCAGCTGATGAAAGCAGAATAAAACAAAATCCAGCAAAATTTAATTTGCTTTGGATTTTTTAAAAAAAACACAACCAAAACCATTTTTACCTTTTACACTCAGAAGGCCTCACTCTCTCTTGTTGCTCCTCAGCCCATCTCATCTCACAGGAAGTTAAGAAGCTGCTTTATACTGAGTCAGACTGTATCTATGCTCTCCAGGGTTTCAAACAGTGGATATTCCCAGCCCTACCTGGAAATGCTAGACACTGAACCTGAGACCTCTGCTCTGCCTCTGGACCTTCTTTTTGTGTGTGTACATCCCCTTTTAGAAGAGGCCACCACCGCAAGAAACACACTTAGCATTTCAGTATTGCTAAACTTGTCAGTGTGAGTCTCCTTGAAATCATTGTAAGCTGCCTTGCACATGCAGGGTGTGTGTTTTAAAAACCAATACAGCATGCTTCACAATAGCATCTCAGTAATCCTCATAACAAGAGCTCTGCAGAGTCAATGAATATTATGTATTATCCCCATATTGCAGAGGGGAGGCGATGGTGCTGAAGCTAAGAGACAGCGGGTAGCCGAAGCTCATTGGGACTGAGGTAAGGCTTACCATACTTCCCTGCTCCCAGTTGCAGCTTCATTCTAACCAACTTTACATACTCAAAAAATATCCAGTTGATTTCAGGGGGACTTACTTTAATTATGCTTAGAATTGCATTCTCAGCTTTTGCAGTGGTGACACCACTTTTATAGTTAAAACTAATTCATTTCATTTAAGTCTTTCCAATATTTTCAGGGCACTGTACATAGTTTTCTTCTCCTCCCATTTTGTTCTCTCAACACCCAGTGAGATAGATTAGGCTGAGAGAGAGTTATCAGTCCAAAGTCATCCAGTGACCTTCACCACTGTCTGTGTAAGGATTTGAATCCAAGCCTCTGTGGTCCTACTCTGACGCATTGACCACTACGCCACACTGGCTCACATTTTCTACCTCAACATCTCATTCCCCAAACCTCATTTATCAAATTCTCTTTAATATCCAGTATCCAAATTCACTTTTTCTCCACCCCCAATGACAGCATACATCAAGGTACTCTTCTATAGATGGCACTTTTATTGAAGCATCTGGTTAAACTGGAGATTTTTGGTTGTCCGTTGCATAATTTAAGAGGAGTTGTGCTGTAGCTTCCATTTTCTAGGAATGGTTGTAGGTAACAAACCAGCTTCATTAACGTGTAACCCTGAATTTTTGGATCCCTTCCAAACTGATGCCAAAGCTTTGTGCTCATTTTGTGCTGTTTACACCATTTCCCCACATCCTTGACTCTTGGGACAGAAATATGCTTAAGGCTTGTGCCTTGCTCACTGGCTGAATGAGTCACTTTAATACGCAAAAATTAGGTTTAGCAAAAGCAAAGCAGCTTGCTGCTCACCAGGTTAGAGACCTGTTTTCTTTTGAATTTACCCTGAAGGCAGAAGAGCCTTCAAGGTCTTGCACTGCCACTGTCAGTGAATTAATTCTGAGCTTGAAACAAAGATGAGCAACAGGGATAGTGTGGAGCCAATTTCCTTGTAGAGACCGGCATGTGCCTTGAGAAGGAGTGCTGCATCTCTTGGGGAGAGATTTGCATAGTTGTTGCTTTTCTGGATTAAGGCAACCATTTATTGTCCTGCTCCACCCGGATAATTATGGTCTGGTAAGGAGAGTAACTGGAAGAGTAGCTTTTTGATTCAGGCTCGAGAATCCAGTGTGCCTCTGTCTTGATGGTTATTAGCGCATCCACTTTACTTAGAATTGTCTTGTGCACTTTCCAAACAGCAGAATCAACCCAAAGTTCTTAGAAAGGTAACTGGATATGGGAAACCCTGTGTTTGCAAGAGGCTTGGGGAGATAAGACCTATCTCTCCTCGACAAACTCAACAGCTAAGGAGCTTCTTGGTACTGAGTGGCTGGAAGCCAGATCCCAGCTAAAGAGGGAAAGCAGAAGACACTTTACTTTGCTACTTGGCACAGTCCTGTGTAGTTCTTCAAGGGCCTGAAGACCACCCTGTGTGCCAGCTCATGCCCTGTTTGGGAATCCGCCAAGATATCCCCAGCGACAGTCACTCTTCCAACTATCCTGCACACTGGCAGGTGAAGCAGAGCTCATATGAGAAGGAGCCTGCCTTTCATGCCCAGGGTATGGAAAGCCCCAGCTTGTCAAAAGGAATATACCCCGTGCCAGAAGAGCTGAAATAATTAATGTTGATATTCTGAGATCAGTAGTAGCTGTCTAGCTGGTCACAGGGACTCTGTACAACATTTAACCCTGTCTGCATTTGGGATGTGCTTGCTGCATGTTCAAATGGATCACAAAAGGTTCTGCCACTGTTAGGGTTCTCCCACTCACAATGCTGCTTATTTAACATTTTTGCAAACTTCTCTCTATCATAAAAAAAACCAATTATCTCTCTCCTGCCACACATATATACAGCTACTGTACCTCACGGAAAAGGCAGCAGCTGAGACCCCGTACTCAGTGATAAAACTATCACTGCTTGGAATATACAACGAACATCACCAGCAGACACTCAAGTTATCTAGAAGAAAAAAATTCCATACTTGGAAGTGAATGGTCTGTTGCTGTTGTTGTTTTTAAAAAAGAAGGGAACTCTGAAGACCAGATCAGGACTGAAACATAAACATTCCAATGCAGAGAATTTCTGAGGCATTCTCGTGTAATTAAAATTAATAAGACCAAGGGTGCTATGGCAGTTTAAGGGCTAATTGGTTTACTGTGACATGAGCGTTAGGTTAACACACACACACATGTATGCAAATGAAGTCAGTATCTCTTGTATGGTGTATGCATACATACAGTGCAATATTTTGTAGCAGCTGACACTTGTTAGGCTTCTTCCAAGAAAATGTGCTTTAGATTGGCAGGTAAGGCCATATTCATGCAGCAGCGCTTGCACTGCCAGTCTGGTGCTGCAGTGCAGAAACAGAGGAGGTAATTAGAATAAGCAGGTACTTTCCCTTGGGCATCCCCATAGTGAAATCAGGGGATATTCTCGTAACTTCCCCCATCAGTCATGTAGGTAGGCAAGAAACCAAGAGAGGATAGGATCCATTCATGAACTACAGAGGCATTCATACAATACTTCAAATTATGAAGTCATGTGTGGGGATGCCCTAACACAGAGAATGGAAATAATATACATAGGGAAGGCATGTGCCCACACTTGTGTAGTAAGCAAATAAAACAATTTACCTTTTCGCATTTCCTCTCTTATTGAATATGGGTGTAGTACATGTTGCTTTTTGCACCTTTTATCACGGAGGGGAGGGGCATATTTGCATTTCCTATTACTAGATATGAGTTTACACATGAACAGAAAGTCAGAGATAATTGATGGGAAGCCCTGTTCTAGTCCTGGAAGCAGCAGCAACCACCTGCCTCCCTATTTCATTTCTTGCTATATTGTCTGAGTTGCTTCAGACATTTAAAACTATTGTTCAGGGGCAAAACATTTGGGTTTTGACACCTAAAACTAAGCCTGTGCATCTCCTCACATAGGGAAATGCACGTGTTGTTTCTACAACTTGATGTGCACGCATCCTCTTGTAGGTGGGCTCAGCTCTGGGCATGCTAAACAAGCAGCAGAAAAGGTAGAATTTATATTACTCTTTTATGTCACTTTCCTCAAGCTTTCTTACATCCAAAGCCTTGATGAATCCAAACTACATTCCTATTGTCTTCTGCTACTTTATTGAAGAGGTAGGAATGGATGGGTTGAGTAACTGGGATAGCTTAGTTACAGATAGGTAGCCGTGTTGGTCTGCCATAGTCAAAACAAAAAGAATTCCTTCCAGTAGCACCTTAAAGACCAACTAAGTTAGTTCTTGGTATGAGCTTTCGTGTGCATGCACACTTCTTCAGATACGTATCTGAAGAAGTGTGCATGCACACGAAAGCTCATACCAAGAACTAACTTAGTTGGTCTTTAAGGTGCTACTGGAAGGAATTTTTTTTGTTTTGGGATAGCTTAGTTAGAGTATGTTGCTTATAATGCCAAAGTTGAAGGTTCAATCCCTAGATGGGACAGCTGCATATCCCTGAATTACGAGGGGTTGGACTAGATGATCCTTGGGGTTCCTTCCAACTCTTCAATACAGTCGTATGTTTGGAATCCAAAGCGTGGCTTCTGATTGGCTGCAGGAAGCTGCGTTTGGCTTCCAAAAATCATTCAAAAACTGGAACACTCACTTCTGGGTTTTGATTGTTCGGGAGCCAATTTGTTTGGGAGCCAAGGCGTTCAGGATCCAAGGTACGACTGTATTGGTAGTTACAAATTGATTAATATGATTCTGAAAATAAACAGCCACTGGCATTTCATAGAAGTACTGCTGGGTCTAGTACATTTAACTTTATAAAATTTGTGGATGATACTACATCTGGAGGAACTGCATGCTAGAGTATTCTGATATGAACCTGGGCTATAGTTATACAGTCATACCTCGGGTTGAAGTTGCTTCAGGTTGAATGCTTTCGGGCTGCGCTCCGCTGTGACCCGGAAATAATGGAACGCATTACGTCCAGGTTCTGCCGCTCGCGCATGTGCAGTCAAAATGACATCATGCGCATGCATGGAAGCGGCGAATTGCAACCCGCGCACACACAGACGTGGGTTGCGTTTACTTCAGGATGCGAACGGGGCTCCGGAATGGATCCCGTTCATATCCAGAGGTACCGCTGTATTATTATTATTATTATTATTATTATTATTATTATATCCCAACTTTCCTCCAAAGGGCTCAAGGATGGTTATCCCTCTCCTCATGTGATCATCACAACAAATCTGTGAACTTTCTCCTTCAACCCGTTTGAGCTAGGTCTTCAAGAAGCTTGACATGCGAGATCTGTAGGCCTAGAATAACCCATTATTTACTCCATAGTTTACCAATCACACCTTTCTACTCCCTACTTCCATTTTGGTTAGCATTGTGGCCTCAGGCAATCTCATGCTGCTAATGGATGTAATTTCAGTATTGGGATGCTAATATTGCTCTAAAACCCTAATCCAATCAATTTGACCCTGCAGTCTGATTCAATCCTAAGGTGTAAGAGAAATGTAAGCCTTATCAATTGCTCAAGCTCAAAATTCAAAACCCAGCTAATAAACTACCAAAATGAGAAGACAGCAACAAACATGAAGGCAGATCTGTTAGATATGGGATATGTGTTAGAAGTGGCAAAGAAGATACAAATGTTTGGGAATAAGATAGGAGAACAACCAGGCAGGCAGCAAGAGTGCTGAAAATGGTATCAGTGTTAGCTCGGATAACAAACCAAGCATGAGTCAGCAATACGATTCTGTGACAAATATGGTGAATGTCTTTTTCTGTTATCAGCAGAAGCATCACTTCTAAGACTAAGAAGAAGTGAAGTGTTCTTTGTCATTAAGACTCACATGGTACTCACCCAGGTCTAGCTGAAGGTTGCAAGTGGAGTATTGCATTCATTTAGGCACTTGCAGTTCAGAAAAATTGCTAACAGGCAACAAAGGGGTTCGCAAGAAAACAACAAAGGTGGCAAAAGGTCTAAAAGTACTCCTAGCTGGAAAGGCTAACGAAACTGGGCAACAGGTCCATCTTAGGGAAATAAAGTTAGGACAGATATGTTGAAGAGTTTGCAAATATTTTTTAAATCTCTTAGAAGATAAATGGACAGCATAAAACAAAAAGCAACTGTTTTCAATAGCAATGATTTAGAAACTTTTAAAAATCTGTAATATCCTGGCTTTTAAAACCCAAGGTTGGCTGCCTAGAACACTCCCCGATGCAACATTTTGTTGAAGATTTATATACATACCAGCGTGTACAAGGCTTTATAGAGTACAAAGGGATAAGTCTCTGGCCATAGGGTTTATAATCTATAATCTATCACAGGGAGACAACAGAGAAAGGAGAGGGGCATGTAGAATCATAGAATCATAGAGCTGGAAGGGACCCCAAAAGTCATCTAGCCGAATCCCCTGCAATGGAGGAATCTCAGCCAAAGCATCCATGACAGATGACTATCCAGCCTCTGCTTAAAAACCTCCAAGGATCCTTCCTTGGAAGTCCACAGGAAGTCCACAGGAGATTATTCCCCTGTCATACAGCTCTTACTATCAAAAAGTTTCTTCTGATGTTTAGTTAGAATCTCCTTTCTTTGTAACTTGAAGCCAGGGTAAGTAAGGGAAGAATATGCATTACTAGTTTACACATATTTAGGCTTAATTGCAACAGGAAATAGAGACTGTGTCAAAGGCTTCACAGAAAAAATAGGTTTGGTATTTAAGACAGAGCATCAGTCAAGTGATATGAGTAGCAGTTTCATACCTAAGAGGAGGCAAGGAAGAAAGGAAGGAGTAATTTGAAGAAACAGCAGATTGTCTATTTTTAAAAATGATTTTAATTGTTTAATTTCAACAGCTTGTTATCTATAGCTCTAGGAGATCATGGAATTGTAGAGTTGGAAGGGACCAGGGGGGTCTTCTAGTCTAACCCCCTGCAATGCAGGAATCATTTGCCCAACGACCCTGAGATCAAGAGTTGCATGCTCTACCAACTGAGCTGTCCGCAGAACACTGTTAATATGTACATAGCATACAAAATCACAACAGACTCAAGTCCATTAATTTAAATGGGTCTACTGTGAGTATGGCCTAGTTGGATACCATCCATCATTTTTGCTCAAAAATGTTCAACCTTTGATTTCTACACACCATCACAAATATAGATTAAAGTCCCAGTTTTACCCAGAACTTTTACCGACTTTGGTTTTGCATATAAAGGATGATTAATGCACATTATGCTTGGAACTCATTGACAGGCTTCAAGGGCTTACTTCTGAGTAATCATGCAGAGGATTGATCTCATTATGATTTTGAGTTTCATTCACTATTGTGACATCTCCCTTCTGCTGTCTTTTGGGAGGTGGGGCTAAGAATTTGCCCCGTTTGGTTTCTAGACTTGGAAGTCAGACCTTTCTCTTAAATTATTTCACTCAATTCTAATCATTCTTTTTGTGGAGATACCCATGAAACACATTGTGTGCCAAACATTATGTCTATCACCCTGTGTGTTTCTCCTCTTACCTTCTTCCGTAGAGGGAAAATCATGTGTCAGAACCAGAACTCATTTGCTATAGATGCTACTTCCACAGCAAATTACTGAAGAGGAATAGCAGAACTGTATTTCTATAGACCCCTAATATCCCTTTACAATGGGCATCTCTGAATTTCTGAACTGAGTCCAAGGGCAGTTATGGAATGCCTTTCTGTGAACTTTTAAGGAGGATTTCAGTCTGCTGTGAAACATTTTGATTGGGTATAGGTGGTTGAGCTCTGCACATGATTTTCAATATTCCTTCTAATTAAGATAAGCATGCCTGTTCAGCCACCTGATCTGCCTTTCTTATTTCATACCCTTTTTAAACTTTATGAACAATACTGATAGGATGTCCACTTTAAAAAGAAAAATCAGGACACCTTATAGAAAGGAAGAAAACAATTTAATTTAGACATACAATGTAACAAAGTATAAAGCAGCATAACTGCATTAGACATAACTGTGGGCTTTAATGGGTGTTGGTGTATGTTCTTTGGAACTATGCCATTTTCAGCTGTGGACATTGGGGTGGGGGCACGTAAGATCTTCTTACAGTCCTTCATTGTAGCTGTTTTCTTCTCTGCTTCATGAGATGTTCAGAGGCAAAACACAACTCCCTGACATTGCTATTACAGTTAACTGGGCAACCACCACCTGCACTTCTGTTATTTGCAATCATGCATGAAGAATAACGTCCAAGCTTCCATGCATAGGATCATGATACAAGTCATGTTCTGATAAGGCTGCAGCTTCCCCTAGAAGCTGGATCCTGACTTTAGTTATAAGCTGTATCTCATATTTATCGACCACACACACACCGCCTCTCCTTCTAGGAAAAGCAGGGTACAGTATTTGATGTGCTCTCTCCCTCTCTCTCATACACACACTGCAATTTTAACCTCGCATAAAACAACCCCTCCTGCGTGGTCTCTTAGCCTTCGCCAGTTGGCCAGAGTGGGGATTTAAACCTGCCTCTCCGCAAACCCAGGCGGACACTAACTAATCACTAGAGCACCGTGGATCTCGAAGAGTAAGCTGCTCTCTCCGAATCGATTTCCTACGAAGTGCCTACCGGAAGCATTCCGTGACAATTGCTCCAGAGTAAAGACCGCTTACTTAGTAGGTCTGCTTCTGGATCTAAAAAAAAGTGGGAAGGTGCCCCTTCCTTTACCAAGAATGGGATTTTCTTGCTCATTTCCATTTGCTTGTCAACGAGCTTCGACTACAGCCGAGACCTTTGTAGTGGGCGTGGCCGTTTCCTTTGTAATAAATTCCAAAGATGAGCCTCCTGAATATGTAGTTCGCCTCGGCCAATCAGAGCGCACGGGAGCTCAGCTGTTTTACTACTGGAACGCAAGGAAACTTTTTTTTTTTTTTTGGCGCTTGCAGAAGTTCAGCGCTCGTTCAGTGCCTGGAGGGGAGCTGCCGGACTCGGGGCAGTTTCCTAGCTCTTTCCCGCTCAAGCCACCGTGCAAGATGAGCGCAGCCGTGGAGGAAGCTGTCTTGCCGTCTATCTCCACCTTTGCCGGATTGGTGCCGCTGGAAGACCGGCAGCCCGACATGGTACAGGTGAGGGCGCACGGAACTGTTTGGGAAAGCGCCGGAGGGGCGAGGCGCAAGGAAGACCCTCTCGCCCTTTAAAACTAATATTAACGGAATGGCGCTCCGAGACTATTTGGAGGGGTTGCGGGGCAAGGGCCCATGGCCCCCGGGGACAGTTTCCCCGTTCTTCATCGCCCCCCGTTGCTTCCCTTGCCGCCGCCAGGATCCAGATGTGTATTTTGAGGTGGGGTGTTAGAAACTGCGCGACGGCGCCTTGAGGCTGCACCCCACTTCTAACCTGCCTGGCTTTGCTGGTGAGGTTCCTGGTCTTTGCACTCGTAGGAGGATAAACTACCTTGGATCATATAAAAATGACACAGGTCAGGATCAGCTGCGAGCAATACGATTTTTCAACGATGTTAATTTAAAACTCTTGCCTGAGCTGTTTGGGGGCACCAACGTTATTGAGGTTTTAGCTTAAAAACAAAAGAAAAAACTTTCGAAATTATCTTAAGAATTCTGGAGTGGCACATGCCTTAAACTCAGCTCACAGCTGTGAAGCTAAAATACCGCACTCAGCCTCTTGGAGGGCGGGCAGGATAATAGAATGTATATAAGCGAGAGTTTTATCCTGGTCCAGGAGTACGTGCAGAGAGTAAGGGTGGAGTTCCTGATCAGGCTGAATTGATGCCCGAATTGTTCGGTAGCAAAGTTAGCCCCTCAGTTACTGGAATTCCTACCTGATTTGCGTCCCGATCCTGCGCTGCGTTAGGCACCCCGAAGGGCAGTGGCGGCGCGTGCAAGCTCTGGGAGAGGGGCATTTTGAAGCCGGGTGTCCCTACGAAAAAGGCTCTTGGGGGAAGCGATTTGGAGCAGAAAAGCGTGGTAGTGGAGGAGGAAGGTGGTTAAGCATTGCTCCCCCCCCCCACTTAAAATCTCCCTTTTCTTCTTAAAGGTCGTCACGGCTCCCTTATACGCATTTGCGTGTAAAATGTATTTTTGTCCCCACGAGAATTTCTGGGCGATCTAACAATTTAAAGGCTAGCTAGAAACAAAAACACATTGAACATATTTTTGTGGGACTTGGAAAGGATGCAGGGATAAAGTTTTTTTGACTGCTGAGAAATTTAAACTTAAGTCTCCGCGGGACGTTTTGGTAAAGACCGCCGTAATCTGCAAAGGACGGAGCGTACCAGTCATATTCCAGCGCGAGGGGCTTCTCGCTGAGCGGAACCAATCAAATATTGGGGCGGGGGCGGAGAGAGGGCGGGGCTAGGGGGGTCAAGTCAATTAACTCCTCCATAATTAACTACATTCCAAGAGGAGATGGGTACATTTTGGAGAGATCAGGAAGCGATCCCGGCTCATTCCTGACTGGCGTACTAGTAGGCTGTGTAGACGCAGGATCCGCTCCTCCGAACCATAGCAAGAGGACCGGGTGGGATCCAGTGGAGCCTAGCAGATTGGTATTAATTCGAAGTGATTTGAGTGCCAGGCGCGCCCTGCCCTTAAACTCATCGGAGAGGGAAGGTGCGCGTAACCCGTTTTTCAGGTTAGGGGGTGCTATAAATAGTGTCTGGATTTGGCTCCCCAGTAGCATGTTTGCGCCTGGCACCTTAACTCTTTCCCCGCCATAACCCCGCTGCTCCTATCCACGCAGCAGCAGCAGCAGAGGATCCCCACCCACGTGGAGGGCGCCGCGACCATCAAGAGGGAAGCGGACGAGCTAGGGAACTTCGTCGACCTGGAGTTCATCCTGGCGCACACCACGAACGGGCAGCCCACGGGGGTGGCGGCGCCCCCGCACCCCAACCCCAACTACCCGTTGCCCGAGACTCCCGAGAGCTGCGGCACCACCTACGACAGCGACAGCTCCAACTACCAGCAGCCCTCCAACAAGTTCGCCGCGTCCTACATGCCCAGCCCGGGCCACAGCTACATGGCCGAGCTCTTCACGCAGGACATGCAACAGCACCCGGCAGCAGGGCCGGGCCCTTGCGAGCTGCAGCGGCGGGAATACACGGAGCTGCGCGCCCCTGGCTTGGCCCACGCTCCCCCAGGCTTAGCTCGGGGCCTCTCCATGGAGCACCTGCGCGTCAAGCAGGAGCCGATGGACGGGCAGCCGTGCATGATGAGCGGCAGCCCCGATTGCCTGGGGCCCGCTCCTCTGGACCACAAGCCCCTCCTGATGCAGGCCATGATGCAGCAGCAGCAGCCGCCCCTCCCGCAGCACGCGCCCTCCGGCTTCCCCAGCGAGCAGATGAGCCCCGCGGCCCAGTGCCAGGTGGCTGGCGACATGCACGCGCAGATGGGAGCCCCCCAGCATTACCCCCGGGGGGCCCACCTCTTCCCGCCCAACTTCGCCGGGCAGATGCAGCCCCAGTTCCGTGGACACTTCAGCGTCTTCCGGGAGTCCTTGAACGCGCACGCCCAGGGCCTGCACGGGCTGCTGGTAACGCCGCCCAACTCGCCCGTCTTGGATTACTACGCCCCGATGGGGCCCCCGGAGGAGTGCAAGCCGAAGAGGGGCCGCAGGTCCTGGGCGCGCAAACGCACGGCCACCCACAACTGCGAGTTCGCTGGCTGCGGCAAGACCTACACGAAGAGCTCACATCTTAAGGCGCACATGCGGACCCACACGGGTAAGGAGGGCGCAGGGCCCGGGCAGGAGGGCGCGGGGCTGGGAGTGGAGTTAAGGGTCGCTGGGGGTGGGAGGGACGCGGATCGCCTCGGGTGGGGAAGCGGGTTCGCGGAGAAGGGCTCCCCAAGAGGAGGAGCTGGGCGGGGGAAGCGCGGAGGTGTTTTGTCCCCCCCTCCCGTGGGCGCACAGGGTGTAGCAATGTGGAGAACTGGACGCAAGCCTGACTCGCCAAGTGTGCGAAAACTGGCAGCAAACTCTGCCAGGCTGATCTTATATGACACTTGGGCGTGCTTTGGCCAATCATGTCTTCCCGGGAATGTGCGGCTTGTGTACAGGGGACGCTGCAGGAGCAGAGCTTGGCAGGACAGCGCCAGTGCGCCTTGTTGCTTTATTCCGCGAATTTAATTGTTTCTGGAAAGGCACATGCAGTACAATCCTGTGCATGTTGTTTGCCCGGAAGTTTGTTTACAGAACTCTCCAGTTAAGACCGCTGACTAGGTTGAACTAATGCTAGTTTGATGTAAAGCGGTTACGTCCAATGTAGGACATCGTTGGGGCCAGTTTTCACCAGGGATGTGAGATCAGTGGAGAGCACATTCCCTGGAATAGATTCACTTGGTCTTTTATTTGGGCGAGTGTTTGTCCCAGGGTGGGTGGAGACAGGGCCATTTTCACTCCTTTTCACCAGACTAGAAAGTTCACCTTTCTCTCCTTTTCTGTTTTTCCAGGTGAGAAGCCTTATCACTGTAACTGGGAAGGCTGCGGCTGGAAATTTGCACGGTCAGATGAACTAACACGCCATTACCGCAAACACACTGGTGTCCGGCCCTTCCAGTGCCACCTCTGTGACCGTGCCTTCTCCCGATCAGATCACCTGGCCCTGCACATGAAGAGGCATGTGTGAAGCATGGCCTGCTCCCTGGGGCACCTGGGTGGGATGTGGTAGGGATGAAGAAGAGGGGGGTGGGACAGGGACGCAAAGAGACTCTGAACTCTATTTATGAAGGGATGGAATATTTTCTTATTGGAAGAGGTAAATTATGTATATATTAGTAAAACATTTTAATATTTAAAGAGGAAACCCAGTTGGTTCTTCCATGGCAATATGGAAAACGTTTGTGTATTTAAGAGTGAATAGTTACACAGATCTAACTGCAGCAGAGTATATGAAAAATTGCACTGGAAATATTTGTGTGTGGGCACTATAATTGTGGCAGCATATCTCTGCTATTCCCATTCCAAATCTTCAGTGTGCACACAGCCATAGTTCAAAGACTATGTCAATTGCCTCAAGCGAGTTTAACTTTTTAATGTTTTGCTCTGTACAATGGTCTTTATTTTTTATCTTGTAATGTAAAATGCTTGCTCTTGTCGAACTACCTTTTTATAGTAAGTATCCTTGAGGAAAAGAGGGACAAATTTAAACTTGCTGGCTCCTTTTGTTCAAAGGGATGGTGCCAAAAGGGACAGATTCAAATAGCTTGGCTTGAGCTAAGTTACCCCAGTGAATTCAAACATCTGCATCTCATACCAAATTTTTTAAATAAAAGATAGATTTTGGGGGGGGGTTACCTCTCCCCCCCCCCTGTATATAATGACCAGGGAAGGGACTAGGGGGAAGTCAGCTTTTTTCTTTTTTCTAAAATGGTCACTTCTGGAACAGGCTGTAAAACCAAAATATAAACCCTGAACAAAAGGTAAAACTTACTCTGGAAGATTGCATGAGCTGAAGGGTTTCAAGGACCAATGTAGTGCAAGACAATCCTGTTGATACTTAACTCAGAAGCAAGTCCCATTTGAGTTTAATGGGACTAACAGCACAATCCATACATTCAAAAAAAGCACCATTGAGTTTAGCAAGTGTTCTAAGGTGGCCAAGCTGAAAATTAGGACAAGACTCCGGCATCTTTAATTAGTTGTATAGTTGTAAGTTGTCACGCAGGCTTACATCTTCTACACAACTTTTATTAAGCGGAGGAATCCTGTCTTTCTTTTCAGCCATTAACCCCAAAGTATACCTAGAGTTGCAATGTTAATTCCCCCTTCCCCTTGTCCTGCTCAGGGATGCTGCTAAAGCATTGCCAAAATTGCCTTAACATTCAAATACACTTTTTTCCTGCAAAATTGAGATATCGCATATTTATAGGCAAAACCTTGAAAAAGTTGCCGTATAAAAGTATAAATGTGTACTACTTTGGTGCTGTCAACCAGCTAAAATTCTTGTGGATGCGATCTTTGCTTTCAAGGGAACAAGTCACACTGAAAGCAGTGGGAGACACTTTTAAATAAGTTTATATAGAATTGTGCTTTGGCTGGCTAACTGTACAATCCTATATGTTTACTGAAAATTAAATCCCACTTTTTTTCAGCAGGGCTTACTCGCAGATAAGTGTGCATAGTACTGCAACCAAACTGTCTTAGCTTTTAACTGACAAGAAGATGTCCATACATCTGCTTAGTTGCAATACCTCTAGGTGCTTTGTGAGAATGTAACATGATTTTCAACCTCTTGTCTTCGTAAATGGGAAAGAAAGCCATCTTTGCTTGCTTCTTAAACAAATGTGTAAGGCAAGGAATGCTCCAAGACTCTTGTAGATTTATGTGCTAGCGACATTTTTGTAAAAGTACAACTGAAAACTATGGTTCTGTTCTTGCAATCATTTGTCCTGAACTGCCCATTTCTTTGCTTAAAGCAAAGATGGTGTTTGGATCATGAAAGCAATCTGTTCTACAAGGCTAATGATTTGGTTGATTAACTGATAACCTTTTAAAATCTGTTTTGGTGTCTCCTTCCAAAGGATGATCATGAAGCCAGGTACTGCTGCAGCTGCAATCCCTCTCCTACAACTGCCATGGCAGCTTTTTTACTTTTCATTTTTTTGTAAAGGGCATTTTTGTCCATTTCTGCTATACTTGAAACTTTCTTTCCGAAGAGAAAAGGACCCTCTCAATATGTAGCTCCTGCAAACAAGTTGTAATTCTTTTTAAAAATGCTGTAAATGTATTGTTGTTGTTTTTTTGTTGTTGTTTTTTATAGGCTGGGTAAATGACCTCAGCCCTGGTATGTGCACTGCACCTGTCTGTATTATATTGTTAATATTGTGTGTGTGTTTGGCTTGGGCCCATCGAGCAATCTACCGTGCAAAATGTTAGTTTTCTCTATATGCATACCTTTTAAAGATTGTTGATCTGATGCAGACAAATAATAAAAAATCTGAACTAAAGTAGTTTATTTCTAATTTAACTGCAAAAAAAAAATGTGGGCAGGAGGACGGCATCTGAAATGGCGAGGTAGACATCTTTTAAAATAGGAAACTGCTCTTTGTTTCACAAGTTAGGTTTAAAAACAAGAGTGGGGGACCTGTGGCCCTCCAGAAGTGGTTGGACTGCAACTCTTGTCATTCCCAATCCCTTGTGGCTGATACGAGTTGGGAGTTCAGTAACACTTGGACTAACGAAACCTGCAGATGTGCCAGTTTCAGTTTTCTCCCCATTTTGCTTGGGTGCCTAACACAGACGGAAATTCAGGTGTGAGGTGGCCAGGTGCAAAGAGGGATAGGGTTCCTATGCCATTAATAGTTGTGTGGAAGTAAGTGGTGTTTATGTACCTGCTAAAATCCCCACTTTTACACACTTGTTAAAGGTGCAGGAGTCCCATCATTGTCTGTAGCTGGCCACCCTACTCAGGAACCAGGATTGTGTTTGCAGCTGTATTAAAAGGAAGCAAGGACTTCTGAGTCTCTGTGATGCCAGGTGGCTAGAGGACAGGTTCCTCCACAAATTGTATCAAGGCTGGGCATGACCCATCCCTCTGGCTCAGCTGAGCTCCCGCACTGGATCTACTGGTAGTTTCACTCCTTGCTAGGCACGAAGGCTTCCTCTTTAAATTAATAAGGGTGACTAAGTTCTGGCAGGTCCCAAGCCCAACAAGCAGGTCTTTCTCCCTCCCTCCCACAGGCACTCATACTCATTTTAAGGGCTGGGCTTGTGCAAACTTGATGCGGAGCTATTAGCACAGGCAAAATGACTGTCCCAAACAAGATGGGTTTCATGAGCTGGGGCTAGAACTGGAGGCCACATCTGAACAGAGGAATCTGTAGGGATGATGGGCTCTGGCCATGCACTCAGTCATGCTGGTGGAGGGAGCTTTTCTGTTGTAGATTACTTAGCTAGGTGCAGAGTGGGAGGGTGTACATAGCGATCTGTCCTGAGAACTTTGCAGACTTGTTAAGGGGTTTAAAATGAAGTAAGGGCAGCTATCCTGCGGGGGATATTCTAGGGTAGCTGGTTGGTAGAGAGAACTGAAGAAAGCATGCAGTTAGTTGTGTGCATCTTACCAGAAAGGATAACTTTTACTCACTTCTTTGCTGTAACAGAGGGAGCTAGATTCTGCTCATGCTGAAGGTGTAAATCTTATTTCGCCCTGCTGGAAGCCTTTGAACTAGTTGTGACTCAGTAAATCTAGTGCTGACATGATTTTAGTTTTGGTTAATCGCTAGCGCATAACCTGATTTCAAACTAGCTAGTTTGGTGTGCAGATGGCTGGTTTTATACTTGTGTGTTGATAAACTAATTTGGTCCCTTGTGTGAAGCTTGGCCGCCTCTGCTTGAATTTTGAAATATGCTTGTCTGGCTGGATAAATGGAAGATGATCTTGGCCTCAAATTAGATTTTCTAATAGATCCAGGTTTGTGTGTGTGATAAGGAGTGTCTTTGTTTACAGACCAGAGAAAGAGGTGTGAGATAAGCTGAATACCTGATTAATCAGGCAAGTGTATGTATGTGTGTGTTTGTGAAAGAAAGAGAGAGCACCACTGCTCTTGATATAGTTAAGCCTCTTAGTTCCTACAAACATCCTGTAACACTGGAAAAGCTGGATTCAGAGTTTACCTCCCCTGCTCTCAGCAAATATCCACAGCCTGCGATTATTGTGGGGGGAAATTATGTGGAATGACAGATAATAGAATAATAAAATCTTAGGGTTGGAAGGGACCCCAAGGGTCATATAGTCTAACCCCCTGCAATGCAGGAATCTCATCTAAAGCATCCATGACAGATGACGATCCAATCTCTGCTTAAAAGCCTCAAATGGAGCGTCTACAACCTCCTAACGGAGACCACTCCAATGTCTAACAGCTCTTACTGTCAGAAAGTTCTTCCTGATGTTTAGTTGAAATACCCTTTTTTGTAACTTGAAGCTATTGGTTCAAGTCCTACCTTCCAGAGCAGGAGAAAACAAGCTTCCTCCATCTTCCATGTGACAGCCCTTCAGATGCTTGAAGATGGCTATCATACTTCCTCTCAGTCTCCTCTTTTCCAGGCTAAACATCCCTAGCTCCTTCAGCCACTACTCACAAGGCTTGGTTTCTAGACCCTTGATCATCTTGGTTGCTCTCCTTCTGAAATTGTGCCCAGAATTGGACCCAGTATTCCAGGTGTGGTCTGACCAAGGCAGAATAGAATGGAACTATTACTTCCCTTGATCTGGACACTATAGTTCTGTTGATGCAGCCTAGAATAACATTAGCTTTGTTTGTTTGTTTGTTTGTTTGTTTGTTTGTTTGTTTGGTTGTTTCTGCATCACATTGTTAAGCTAGTGGTCTACTATGACCCCTAGATCCTTTTCACATCTACTACTGGCTAGCCAAGTGTTCCCCATCTTATAATTTGTGGAGCTTGTTCTTCCTGCCTAAGTGTAGAACCTTACATTTGTCCCTGTTGAAATTCTTTTTCTTAGTTTTGGTTCAGTTCTCCCATCTGTTAAGGTAATCTTGAATCCTGATTCTGTCTTTAGCGGCATTGACTACCCCTCCCAGTTTGGTGTCAACTGCAGGTTTGATAAGCATCCCTTGAATACCTTCATCTAAGTCATTTATAAAGATGTTGAACAACAACAGGCCCAGGACAACCTTGTGGCACCCCACTTGTCACTTTCCCCCCCAGGATGATGAGGAACCATTACTGAGCACTGTTTGGGTTTGGTCAGTCAACCAGCTACAAATCCACCTAACAATTACCTTGTTTAATCCACATTTACCAGCTTCTCCACACAGTGGCGTAGCGTGGGGGGTGCCAGGGGTGCCGGCCGCACCGGGCGCAACATTTTGGGGGGCGCGTTTGGTCGGCCCCCCTCGAGGAAGCGGGAACCTCTCCAAGGCACAGCGTGCCGTCGGTAGAGGAAAAAAGCCGCGCAGCAGCAGCAGCAGCAAAGTCGGGAGGAGGAGGAGGTGGAGCGAGCCTGCTAATTCCTTGCTGGGAATTAAGCGGCTCAAGACTCTCTCCACTGGCCGCCTGGGTAGTGAGCCGAGCCGAGCAGGGAGTCTGGCGAGGGGGCGGGAAGAGACTTTTCCCCCTTTTTTCCACCTCGCCTGGTCAAAAAGGAGAGCGGAGTCTCCTCAGGGCGCCCTCAGGCAGGGCAGGGAAAGGCAAGCAGAGCGAGGAGGAGAGAGAGGGGGAGGGGGGGAAGCAGCCAGGAAACGCCGCGGTGTGGAGGAGGAATCAACTTAGGAGAGAAAGCGAAAAGCCTTGGAGAAAGGGAAAAAAGGAAAGAAAAGAGGCAGCTCCAGGAGAGCGCGGGGGAAAGAGAAGCCTCGCTGCTGCTGCTTGGGAGAGTAAATTACTGTACTTGCCTTGCCCCGGGTTAGGGGGCGCAAATTACTTGCCTTGCCCCGGGTTAGGGGGCGCAAATTACTTGCCTTGCCCCGGGTTAGGGGGCGCAAATTACTTGCCTTGCCCCGGGTGCTGATAACCCACGCTACGCCGCTGTCTCCACAAGACTATCATGGGGGCCCTTGCCAAAAGCCTTACTGAAATCAAGATATACTATGTCTACAGCATTCCCCTGATCTACCAAGCTTGTAACTATAAAAAAAGAAAGAAATGAGATTCATCTGGCACAGGGGCATAGTCAGGATTTTTGTTGGGGGAAGCAAGCCTTTTCGTAGGGGAGCAGGGAAGAACCTTTCCTATGTATTTTTTATTGATTTGGGGGGAGGGCAGCTGCCCCTCCCTGCCCCGGCTTGACTACACCCATGATCTGGCATGAGTTGTTTTTGAGAAACCCACATTGGGTCTTTATAATCACAGCATCCTTTTCTAAGTGTGCACAGACCAACTGTTGAATTAACTGTTCTAGGACCTTTCCTGGTATCGGCGCCAGTTGGTAGTTAAATGAGCTTTAATTTTTCCCCTTTTTGAAGATGAGTACAACACCCTACTTTCCACAGCACTGTTACTTAGAACTTTGGTGGTGTATTGCTCTGTTCATATATTTTGCAAGAGGGAATAAAGCATTTGTTCCCATAGTGTTTATAGCTTACTAGAGAGAAGGTGGTGTACCAAACAAAACCGAAAATGAGTGGGATACAAATATTTACTGTTTTAGGCAAGATGGTCAGGTGAAAACTCCCTAAGCTTCGGCTGCTGGAGCGTCTATTGTTCTGAAACTCCTTATACAGCTTCTAAAACTGAAATAGGCAGAGGTTTACCTAGAGTCCTTTGCACCTTTGGCAAGGAGCTGTATCTGCACTGGTGCCAGAAAAAAAACATTTTACCACAATAGCTACTGTAGAAATTACTACATTTTACGTGATTCAAGTACTCAAAGCATTCAGAGTGAGGGCGAGGGGAGTAGAAAGGGCAAATAAATAAATAAAATGCACACCTTTGTGCCATGGTGCAACAAGGACGGGAAACTTCTCTCGCATTTGATCTTGCACATATACACTATACACTCCATGATCTGATAAGTGATTCTTGTCCCACCCCTGGCTTGAGTCCCTGGTTGGGGCTGGTTTTGCCAACCCCTAGGTATGCCCCTGGTGTTGGCTATTTGCAGTTTAGTTGTGCTGCAGAAAGCTTGCTGGGGCGACCACGCATTACAAGGAACTCAAAAATAACTTTAACAAGGTTTTAATAATAAAAACAAAAACTCCTTTTACACTAAATATATCATGACCCAACCACCAACCCATCCCCCCGGGTACTGGGAGAGCTAGGTGCTGCTCTTTATATACTATAACCAATTGCTGACACAGCTTAATTAACACAACTTAGCAGCACCTGCTATACTGTTTCACAGCTGTAAAACTGGGTCTCGTTATTTGCTCTGGCCCTTAAAGACATACACATCTTGTGGAACAATAATGAACCTTCACATTTAAAGAGACCATTCAACACCTGGAAATAGGATACAAGTCTAATGCTCAGATGGCATCTAAAGAAAAAGCTGTACTAATGGGAATGTTATGTGTTGGGATGGAGGGGGGTGGTGGACTGAGTCCAGCTATGCAAAATGCGAAAGATGGAGGGGAAAGAAGACGGTACCAAGAGGAAGGGCCTACAGGCTCCTCATCTCCACCATCTTTGGTGATAATATAAGCTCCTGTTCTGTGGGGTAAGGGAAAATGAAAATGCAACTAGCACGGCTATGCCCTAAGATGACAGAAAACATGAGTCACCTGGATATTGTGATGAGGCCTTGATCCTATAAACAGGGCAGAAAGAATCACAATACTTGGCCTCTGAGGTGTTGCTCACTGAACTGCTGGGGGTGTGTAATTCGAGTGGAACCAGCTCATCCTGCCTGCTTGCATATGTTACGTGATGGTCCAACCATTGGAAGCGAATGAGGCCCTCAGTGCAAATCATGAAGTGGCTGGTGTTCTCTGTGTTAGCTTTGTTAAAATCACAAACATGAGCTGCTTTGGGTGGAGTTAGTGTAGCAGTTCTGTATGCCTGCATGCCAGGTAGCCTCCAGGGAGCAGCACTTGTAGAACAAAAGCTAGGACTCAGTCCCTGGCAGGTCTTGATGCGAAGAGGCTGTACTGTATCTTGTCCTAACTTCAATTACATTTCCAAAGTAGAATTATGCCCCCTTGTGAAGACTTTGTATAGTGTACTATCAACACAGCTCAATAAGAATCGTATGTATTTCTTCTTTCCAAAAACAAGTTGGCAGTACATTACCCCAGTTGCCTGGGAGCAAGCCCTATTTAATTCTGACAGCCTTAGTTCTTCTGAGTAGTCATGTATAGGATTGCACTGTAAATAACTGTCCTGAGATGGAATAAGAAATTCACATAGGGGAGTTTGTTGGCATCCGCCTGTCTCAAGAGACCTTGGAGTGCACCTCTGGGGTTGAAGTCAAACCACTGCATTAGAAGCACCGGTGACCTCCCTGGGGCACAAGCCTGAGCGGTATAGATGGAGGTCCTCGGCTGCACAGATGACAAGACCCACCCCCCTCAGTCTCGCTGATGTGGTCCAAAAGAAAGCAGAGCAGTATGTTTGGCATCAGCTTGGCTGCAAGAGTTGCTGGAAGGAGGCATACAAGGCACCATCCAACCATATTAGGGACTCCACTTCGGATTTGTGTAGGGTTTACTCCTTAGCCTTTTCTTCTCCCGAAGATATCCCACAAGGCAGAGGAGGTTTAGGATCAGAGTTTTCCTCCTCTTAGATGGGTTATGTTCCGAGGTTGATGAGCCCCCTCTGCCTCCCGCTTCCCTCTACGGCACATGCAGAAACCACCTTCTTGAGTGTTGGGCCCACTGTTGGTCTTGTCCACTCAATCTGCTGGAGCCTGTCTTCACATGCAGGGGCAAGTCCCTTACTCACTGAGGGTTTAAGATCCATTGGCTACCGTTACCTGGTATAGCCGGCCAGTCAAAACTGTTTACCAGGGTGTGGCTGCTGTCACTTGCTGACAGCTTCCAGGACCCACAAGGTGAGAGCTGTGTTGGATGGGAACCAAAAGTGGACAAACTACCCCAAAAGGAACATGACATGTCCCCCACCAGAGGTACTACCCTTCCCCAAACACCCCATACACCCCAGGTAGGGGAGTAAAGAGACATAATCAACAAGGTTGGGCTGGATCAGGCCAAAGGCCCATCTCCATCAGCATTCTGTTCCTCCAAAGGTCAACCAGGTGCCTCTGAGAAGTCCACAAGCAGGACATGAGCACACCACAGCCATCTCCTGCTTGTGTTCCCCAGCAACACTGAGGATTCAGAGGCTTACGGACTCTGGTCCTGGAGGTAATACATAGACATCATGATCGCCCTAGCTTCCAAATTCCATGAGTCATCTGGCCACACAGTTTCATCTGTGGCATCTCAATTTTCACATTATTTGGGATACTGAAAACACAAGCAGGCTACAAAGGATTCAAAAGACCTCTCCGGCTAGCTGAACTGAGCAGCAAGATGGCAAATGAGAGTCAATTTAATAAAGTGATGGGGGGGGGGGAATAGCTTCACACATAGGCCAATGTGATCCAAAAAGGCAGTGGCTCACCATGAAAGGGAACTTGGTGGACAACTCAATGAAATGTTTACCCAGTGTGCTGTGAAGGTGGTGAATTCCATGCTAGGGATTATTAGGATGGGAATAAAAAACAAAACTGCCTGTAGCACAATGCCCTTATACAAGCACACTTGGAATACCGTGTACAGTTCTAGTTGCTGTAGCTCAGAAAGGATATCTTAGAGTTTGGTGCAGGAATGGGCAATCAAAATTATCAGCACCTTGCATGGGAGGAAAGACTATGATGTCTGTAGCTTTCTAATTTTTTTTTGGGGGGGGGAGGTGACAAACGGCACAATCCTGACCATGTCAACTCAGAAGCAAGTCTTATTAACACTATGAAACACCTCACAAGTGGTGAATCACCCAGGGAACATGGGTTCACTAGCAACTTCTATAAAGCCACACCATGGCTCACTAAATTCAACAGCATGCTAGATGGAGGTACCGTAGCTGATTCATGGCAGAAATAAAAAATCGTGGCACTACAGACACCAGGTACATGCTCTCTTCTAGTGGGCTCTTGCTGCCCAATAGAGCGTATCAATCAGGACACTAAATTACTATCCTTAGTAATGGTTAACAGATTGCCCTCTAAAAGGAGTTATGACCTGTTTGACAGTGAAATTAGATCATGTATTTCTGTAAGTTCTGTGGGCTGTTACCTCAGACATTTCTTTATCTTTCCCTGACTCCTGTTAGGCTCTGCATTGTGCAGCTGTTTAGATTGAAGTGTTGGCTCAGACACTGGTGCCTGGTGCCTATTGGAACTGACAGGTCAAAAGGCCAATGGTACATGGAGCTGGAATCAATGAGAGGCGGAACCAACTAATTCTCATTTTGCCTGCATTCCTATATGGACATCTATAATGGCAACACTGAGACTAAGGGCTCCTTTAGATGTCCTTTTTTGTGCATTCATGATTATGTGCACTCATGAAGGTCTTGGGATAGCTATGCACAAACCTGCTTTTAGCACAAGTTTTGTGGTGGACATACTATGTCATTTCCAGTCGGTGCATGTCCTGTCCTTACTGATGGAATCCTATACCTTTATGATGCCAAAGGTTCCAGGAAAAATATTTTTGTCTCACTTTTGTTGCACTATAGTGCAAGGGTGTCCTTCAAGATGTCAATAATGCAATAACATGGGGGAAGCACTGCAGAGCTACTAGTAAAGTGGAATGATATGCAGGTGGTCCAGTATAAATCTACCACTAATATACTATTAATTGTATGTTGTAGAATACAACCCACACAGAGAAAACAGTCTGGAGAGACCCTATGCAGGAGGAAGCTAGCAGCTAGGTCCACCCCCTGGCCTGCTAGTAAGTAAACAGGCAGGTGTGGGCTGGGCAAGGGTAGGCTGAAGTTGTCGGAGAGCCAGTGTGGTGTAGTGGTTAAGAGTGGTGGACTCGTAATCTGGTGAACTGGGTTCGCTTCCCTGCTCCTCCACATGCAGCTGCTGGGTGACCTTGGGCTAGTCACACTTCTCTGAAGTCTCTCAGCTCTACTCACCTCACAGAGTGTTTGTTGTGGGGGAGGAAGGGAAAGGAGAATGTTAGCCACTTTGAGACTCCTTAGTGTAGTGATAAAGCGGGATATCAAATCCAAACTCTTCTTCTTCTTCTTCTTGGGGTGTTGCACTAGCTACCCTCACTGGGCTCAAAGTATCTTCTTTCTCTGCTGGGGTCTTTAACATGCCTCCCCAAGTTGAGACCTCTGCCCTGCTAGCAGAGCAGACTGGGTGCAAATTGTGATGTGATGCTAGCAAGGCAGAGGAAGGCTATGATGTGACCATCCATAAGGCAATCTCTATTTGAGTGCAGCTAAGATCTGATAGCACCAAATGTGAACATCAGGCAGCAAGGGAGAGCTGGGAATTATCACTGCCCTGTGGACTCTGGTGCCCAAAGGCAAATGTTTCCTAAGGGTGAGGCCAGCCTGCTTCTCCATGTGCGTGCGTACGAGTGTGATACCCATGGCTTAATAATCTCAGCCTTCAATTTGTAATCTGATCAGAGCTGTAACACTGGGCAAATAGCAAAGGAAAAACATGGCCACACGCTCAGATTGCGCAACTGGCATGTTTGTCCTACAGAGGTTTGCATTAAGAAATGAATTTCCATATACAGTTGTCTGGGAATTAGGGACCTTGGTATCGTAGGCTACATATGGGGGAATGGGAAGGTCAACATTTTCTGTTCCTTGCAACCTTGAAACAGTTGCTGTGGAAGTATGCAATTGTTTTAGATGTTTATTATTTAATATGTTATTATTTTAAAAAATGTACGGTTTTAACACTGATGTATTGGCTGCCCTGGGCTCCTTTGGGAGGGAAGAAGTTAAATTCAATCAAATCAATCAATCAATCAATCAATCAATCAATCAATCAATATTTGTCTTGATTTTCCAAGAACTGGCAACCAGAAGTGCTTGGCTGAAGGGGCCCTGTTGACACCTCTCCTTGGATTCCCAGGAGCCTGAGGATTCCTGCAACAAGCTCCTTGTCAACATGAGCCTCTGCCTGCATTAAGGCTCCACGGGGTCCTGACACTTACATTACCCCGCCTTGCTCTCACCAGCGTCAGATGGCCCGTTGAGTATCTAGTTCTAGTAATGTACAGAAACGGTCGGGCAGTGAGGAATGTGGAGGAGCACCAAAGGAGTGCAGCCTCTTGCTAAATGCTCAGTTATCCAGAGCAACCACCAGAGGGCACTGTGCTCCTTTTGAGTCGACGCGGCTGGTAAGGCTGCTGGAGCGCGGAGTTACGTAACCCGGGAGCTCGCAGTGCCCTCCGCGTGGCTTTCAGCGCTTGCTAGGGAATGCCAGCTGGCGCAGGCTTCTGGTCAAACCCCCTCCCCTTATGCTTTGCAGCTCCGTCCATTCCAGTTCAGTTTTTTAAAGCATATATTTTTATTGGTTTTCAAACCTGCGACAATGCAAGCGTACAAAATAAAATAAAATCCCACTCTGGCCTCCTGCAAACCTTTGCTCTGTGCTTTGACACAGTGTTACAGTCAAACTGTAGTGGTTATTTTTCACAGGTGCTGGGAGACACAGACATTTAAGTGAAAACGTCCCTTACTCAAAGTTATAAGAAACTGCTCCATGTTTTATTACAAGTGATCTAATTCGACTACAAGTCACATTTCATGAGTTGTTACTTCCACCCTGGATATCATCCACTCTGCCCAGGTTGGACAGGGTGGGTTTAACCAGTGCTGTAGGAGCCAACTCCTTGGGGCGGAGGTCCCTTCGCTCACCCCCGAAAATATTTGAGGGGGCCACTGCCCACAAAGTCAATGAACACTGCCATTCCAATGGTGTGCATGCACCGTGTCATGTGATCACTTGAGTTATACAATCAGAAGCTATTCTCAAATCAGCATCTCACAGGTAAACAAACTAGCAGCTACTATCAAGCTCTGTCCTACTCACTTTGTTTTTGCAAATATAACAGGGGGCAAATAAACACTGACGATAGCAATTAAGAGCATTGCATCAATCCTAACTTAAACATACAGATTAACATAGGCAGTCTATGTGTTCAAAGAGGTGACAGAGTACCATAAATCAGATGCTGAGGCCGACACCCCTCTGCCTCCAGGGACGTAGAGACGCCAGTGATGGCATGAACAAGCTCACAGATCCAACCCACTCAAAGAGTGCCTGTTCCCTTGACCAGTTCTGGGGCTCTGGCTGCTTGCCACCCTAAGAGCTGGGCCTGTCCTGCTCTTCAAGCAGAAGGTGCAGACAGTGTGTTGCTTGTTGGATAAATGTCTTACTTTGCACTTAGCCACCTCTTGTGTACCTGCCACACTTTGTAACCTGTGTCTGGCCTGTGTACCCAATCTGATTTACAAATTAAAACCTGTGGCAAAAAACAACAACACAGAGCTGGGAGTTCGAGTTCTTCATCTTGCAGTGAGCACAAGGACACTTAGTCCTTAATTATTTTAGGCACTTCAAAACTTGCAAGCCTCAAATACTAGCCTTGCAGTGGCAGAAACTTTCTCTGCCCACCCCACCCTGATTCATTCTCTCCCTTGAAATGTTGGCCATAGTCACTTTTTTCCAGTTGGATGTCTTCTGCCCGCCCACCCCGATTTTCCCTGGGAGTTTGGGGTAACCAACTCAACATTTGTTGAAACTCTGCCTTACATTGGCCCAATTTGATAGAAAGGCATGAGGGGAAAGGCTGTGTTTCACCTCATGGCTGGCTCTCGGTACCATCCTGTAGCAGTACCATCTGGGGTGGGTGGGCGGGGGGTATCATCCTGTAGGTGACACCCCTGCCCCCGCCCCAAATTCTTGTGCAACCCACATCACACTCAGCATTCACAATGGCCATGGATGCAAAAGCTGGAAAACAAACATGTTTCGCTAAGAACAAAATGCTGCTGTTCGGATGCTTTGAAAATGTGGTATTTCTCCCACAACAGAAGTATTACCTTGAGGCAAGATGTCTGGACCATGCACAGCAAAGCAGCTAACTACTGTGAATATATTGTGCAGCAGTCCGATCATCTGGAAAAGCCCTGAATAATGCGAGAAGCTTGGGCAATTGTTCCACAAGCCCTGTCCTAAATAGTCCTGCTGAGAGCAGAGAGGGAAAACAGCATTTGAGTGAGGGGCTGATCTGGCTTTAATACTCAGTGGTGTGGATCCTGGATGTGAGGATCACAGAAGATGCTAGAAACAAAGGAAACTGCCTTTTTATGAGTCAGACCACTGGGCCATCTAGCTCAGGGCTGTCTACACGGACTGGCAGCAGCTCTCCAGGATTTCAGGCAGGGGACAGCTCAACTTGGAGATGCTGGGAATTGAACCTGGAACTTCCTGCCTGCCAAACAGATGCTCTACCAATGAGCTATAGTCCTTCCCCAACACTGGAGGACTGCCAGGAGAGAAGATACACATTGCAAGGGTTGCTAGATCAAAAGAGTCAGGAATTAAAGAGCTTAGTGAATGTGCCACAGATATGGACAGTGAGGCCAGGCGTCCTTCACTCTTCCTGCTGCAGGACCCTCCTCTGCTTGGGCCACAGCATGTATGCTCTAAAAGCACAGCTGCAGCATGTGTAGTTCCCCCCTTGGGAACAGAGCCAGGGGGAGGAGACAGATGCCAGCCCAAGAGAAAGCTGAAAACAACATTGTCCTGTGGGTTAATCCCGCCATTGCTAAATCATACCAATCTGCAAAAAGAAAGAAGTTGGAGGATGAGGAAAGTTCTTCAAGCAGAGTAGAAGGTGGAGGCGGCCTTTTTGAACTGCTGATTTCATAGGCAGTCAGAGGAGGAGAAAGTAGTAGTAGTAGTTATTTATTGAATTTATATACCCCCCTATACCTGGAGGTCTCAGGGTGGTTCACAGAAAAGACCACAGCATATATAATCAGAATAAAAACAACAACCCAATAAAAACCCCGCAGAAAACAGCCACATTTTAAAAGGGTGTAGGATGTTAAACAGATCAGCCAAAGGCCTGGTTAAAAAGGAACATTTTTGCCTGGTGCCTATAGGTGTGCAATGAAGGCGCCAGGTGAACTTCCCTGGGGAGAGCATTCCACAGACAGGGAGCCACTGCAGAGAAGGCCCATTCTCGTGTCGCCACCCTCCGGACCTCTCGAGGAGAATGCACACAAAGGAAGGCCTCAAAAGATGATCTCAGGGTCTAGGTAGGTTCATATGGAAAGAGGTGGCCCTTGAGGTATTGCAGTCCTGAGCTGTTTAAGTTAGGAACTAAGATAAGGCAGAGGGACCCTTGTCCAGGGAGGCACTGCTCACGGATCAATAGATACATACAAATACAACAATGTCAATACAAAATGATGCAAATACAAACAATACAATTCATATAAATTCAGAACATTTCAACCATACAAAAAACCAAGCACATGGCTCAGGGGGATTTGAACCCAACTCCCCTTAGTCCTAGTTGGGTGACACTCTAATCCAGGGGTCAGCAAACTTTTTCAGCAGGGGGCCAGTCCACTGTCCCTCAGACCTTGTGGGGGGCTGGACTATATTTTGGGAGGGGGGGGGATGAACGAATTCCTACGCCCCACAAATAACCCAGAGATGCATTTTAAATAAAAGGACACATTCTACTCGTGTAAAAACACGCGGATTCCTGGGCCATCCACTGGCCGGATTTAGAAGGCGATTGGGCTGCACCCGGCCCCCGGGCCTTAGTTTGCCTACCCATGCTCTAATCACTACACCATGCTGGCTGTCCGAGTCTGATTCCTGGCCATCTCCTGTAAAAAGGACAAGGTTGCATGTAGTATGAAGCTTTACTGCCATCGTGACGACAATTCTGAGCTAAATGGACATGTGATCTGACCTGATAATATGACAGCTTCTTACAATTCATGTCCTTTCTGGTTAGTACTGCTGGATCAGGCCCACTTTTGCACAGCCAACTGCACTTGTGCATCTCCTGTTACAGAGACAAGGCATGGGAACGTGGAGACTTCAAAACTCAGAATCCCTCCCATCTCAGGGCCTGTTGTGCCAGATGATTAAAGCAGCCTCCATTTTAAAAGAAACCGGGATATTCCTAAAATTAACCTGTCTGTATTTCACAGACAGTTCTTGTATTTGCTTCTCTGTGCCGAATGAAAGAGTCCTTGAGGCACCCAACTCTTCTGGCTTCCAGCCCAGTTCCTATGAGGTCTTCCTGAGCAGGCAGGTACTATGAGGGTAACCAAATCCCAAGGACAAGGCTCCTGTGCCATTAATAGATGTAACAACAAAGATTCTTATAGCAGCTTAGAGACTAGCAGATTTATCGTGGCAAAGGTCTTGTGTCCTAAACCGACTTCATCAGATGCATGGTTCCTCAGTAATGTACACATGGGGTACATGGGGGGAAATTAACAAACTATGGAACCAAAAGAATGCAAAATGCAAGGAACACTATACAGTGGTACCCCAGGTTAAGAACTTAATTCGTTCTGGAGGTCTGTTCTTAACCTGAAACTCTTCTTAACCTGAGGTACCACTTTAGCTAATGGGGCCTCCCACTGCTGCTGCACCGCCACAACGGGATTTCTGTTCTCATCCTGAAGCAAAGTTCTTAACCCAAGGTACTATTTCTGGGTTAGCAGAGTCTGTAACCTGAAGTGTTTGTAACCTGAAGCATCTGTAACCCGAGGTACCCCTGTAACTGCTGTTGTAAATAATCACACTGCTATTTGTGTTTTGCACAGATAAGTTACACATTATATCTTTTTTATTCCATGGCCTTTTGGCTCCATGGTTTACAAGATTCTCCCCTCACCTCTCTATATATGTTTGAGTGTGCACACGTAGCATCTGGTGAAGTGGGCTCCTGTAGACAAAAGCTTGTGCCACAATAAATGTGTTAGTCTGAGGCACAATATTCCTGTTTTTCTTCTGACTGTAGCAGGCTAACACAGCTGCCCATCTTGGATTCAATACTAATTTAAGAGAGTGCCCTTGGTGTGCATAGTGCTTTACAGAGTGCAAGGGAACAGGTCCCTGCCCCAAAGACCTTACAGTCTAAAATCTGACACAGGTGAAGCCAACAGAGGAAGGAAATGGAGACAGGTGTACTCGGGAAGCAGTGGTTTCAGTTGTCTGTGTACTAGGCTGAGTTTCAGGAGGGCCTGGGAGCCTGTGGGTTATGCAAAAGGCTTCACAGCAAAGGTAGGTTTTGAAGAGGAATTTAATGGAAAGGAAAGGTGGCACCGCACAGATAATCTGGGAGGTTCCAAGCATACCGGGCAGCAAGGGAGAGATGTGTAGACTGATGATGCTTTTCTTATCCCTCCATGACAAGCTGAACATTCCAAGCTTCCCCCTTCAACACAGCTACTAAAATCACAGTCATTTTGTCCTCTTTTGCAATCTGTCAGTCATTTGTTCTGCAGGGAAAGGTTCGTAGCCTGCTATCTCTGTTGTGGTGTGTGGAGATACCTCCCCCTATTGGAGAGCAGTGATACTTCAAAGATCCAGCCTGATCTGGTATACAGGTGTAAGATACCTGTATGTATGTTTGTGTGTATCTCTGTGCGAGAGAAAGAACTTGCAAGGATTTTATAAGTATTAATGATCACAAGTATATTTTGATTGCCTTTCTGTTTGCACAATTAGAATAATAAGACACTGGTTTTGAAGTACTTAAAGGATGGGAGAGTGGTTTCAAACTGTTGCTTTCAGGACCACACTTGTGTCTTCAAGATAGTTCATGAATCCTGAACTACGGTATATAGATTCTTATAGGTTTTGGACAATTATCCCTTAACTGCTCCTTGAAGCAGTGGATTCATCTTTTTCAAAACCATGGGTAGGCAAACTAAGGCCCAGGGGCCGGATCCGGCCCAACTGCCTTCTAAATCCAGCCCTCAGACAGTCCAGGAATCAGCGTGTTGTTGCAAGAGTAGAATGTGTCCTTTTATTTAAAATGCATCTCTGAGTTATTTGTGGGGCATAGGAATTTGTTCATCCCCCCCCCCCCCCAAAAAAAATATAGTCTGGCCCCCCACAAGGTCTGAGGGGCAGTTTGCTGACCCCTGTAATTTAAACCATCCTAACTAGATCATTAAAAACCCTTAAAAACATACAGTGTTTGTTGAATTATCTTGAGAGCAGATCCTTAAATGTGTGGGTGTTATAATAAAAACCCATGTCAGCAAGAAGAGAACCAGAGAGTGGATTTGGGTGGTGGAGACAATCCTGTTTACTCTGCATCTTGTGTGCTCCCCCTGCTGGTTTGGGCAGTGGTGTACACGCATCATATTAACCACAATCTATATCTATCCTGTATCCATCCCGTCATTTCTTATGAAATTCTGCATTTGGGTGCGCTTTTCCGCGAACCACCTTCAATGCAAATTGAGGAAAGGAACAACCTAGCACCATTTGAAACTGGCAGTGTGTACACGGCCTTATTCCGGGTTGTTTATTCTGGTACAAAAGAACCGCCCAAGAGAGACCCAGGATGATCCAGCCGCAGGTGCTACCCACCGGGCCTCCTTGCATGCGTGGAGACCCCCTCCCTATACTTAGCCCCATGGACTCCATAAATCCTTCAAAGTAATTGGTGCCAGCTGCCAGCCCAGCTCAGATGCCTTCACCCCAGCTGCTGAGGCCCCTTTTGAGGCCCAGTCACATGATAGTGCCTCACTGGTTGGAGGTTATTTTGAGCAGCTGCAGACAGCTCAGCTGTTGAGCTTCCCCACTGCAAGCAGGGCAAGGCAATGGATACAGACCTCTTGACTGGAAGCTCTTCATATTGGGCCCATCATAATGGGAAGGGGTTGCAAAGGATGGGCAAAGCCATCCAGGAGCAGAGGGGGTTAGGCTCTGTGCCTTCACCCACGGGCTCCTTGGAATTGCTATAGAAATCACAGCACTTATCCAGTGCTCTAAAGCTAGTATTTTGAAGCTGCAAGAATGACAGTGCCTAGAATAATGAAGGACTGACTATCAAGAAGAAAACAATACAAGGATAAACTGTATGTATCTCTGGGAAAGGAAACTGCCAGCTCAATACAAATATTATGCAATATTTCAGTGAATGCAATTGCTCAGATAACATGGTGGTTTCAGCCTCTCCAGATCTTGTATGACATAATCTCTTACAACCTCCAAGTAGGCCAATGTTATTTTCCTCATAACGCTGGTGGGTGACTGAAAGGAACAAGAATTTGCCTAACAGCAGAATCCTATACATGTTTATTTAGAATCTTAGAACTATAGAGTTGGAAGGGACCCAATGGGTCATCTAGTCCAACCCCCTGCGATGAAAGATCACAACTATAAAAAAAAACCCTGACAGATCCTCCAATGAAGGAGAACCCATCACCTTCCAAAGTAGTCTATTCCACTCTCAAACAGCTCTGTCAGAAAAAAATTCCCAATGTCTAGTCGGAATCTCCTTTCTTGTCATTTGAATCCATTGGTTCTGGTCCTACCCTCTGGAGGAGCAGAAAGCAAGCTTGCTCCATCTTCCATGTGACAGCCCTTTAGATACTTAGAAATAAGCTTCAGTGAGCTCTCATTGAGTTACTCCCGGGTAAGTCAGTACAGTATAGAATTGCTGTGTAAGGCTCCCTGGTGATTTAGTGTCTAAAATGGAACCAAGGACACCCCAGTCATACCATCTCCCCATGTGAACGGTGTGGATGGTGTGCATCATTGCTGTGCTCATGAGTCCCCCATATGAGCAGCAGCACCCCACATATCTCTTTCCAAATGTATGGCACATTCCTGTGTGTGTTTACCTCCTTGCCCAACAAATGGCACCCGGCCTTCCTGCCTCCAGAATAACTCCAGTTCACATCACACTTGAAGCTACTGCAGTTACTGCCCGGGACTCAGTCTACAGAAAGGCAAGAGATGGAATGCATTTCTGCTAACACAACTGCGGAACTGAAGGGGGAGGGATATGTGATCTGGTTGCTTCTGACCTCCGTTAGACCTGTTAGCCATTTTTCTTGCTGGCAAGCTCCTTATGCCTTTAATACAGGGCTACAGAACCTGTGTTGGTCCTCTAGGTATTGTTGGATTTCATCCCCCTGCCAGCATGACTAATGGAGATCTCCAACATCTGATAGGCCACAGATTCCCCAACCCTGTTCTAATAGCTGCAGAACTGCAGGATTCAGCAAGCAAAGCTGCTTTCGATGTGGAAACGCCATAGAGGGGGACAGTTTCACTTGTCCTTACTGGGGCTGGGCACGTTCCTGGTAAGTGCAAGATCTCTCACACTGACTTCTTAGTGCTTGTAGGACGACAGATCTTGTCATTTACTTCAGCACCAGAGCACACAATCATCCTGCACATGGTGTTCAATTTTTCCTCTGTGGTAGCGTAGTTCCCTGCTTTTGCTGAACACCAGTCAGCAGGCTACCTATTCAATCCACATTTAAGAGGTGCTCTACAAACTGGAGAGAATTCTGCTCGTAGTACATGAAAAAAGACAATCCATTTGATGGGAATAGAAAACTGCTACAAGCAAAAGGGGGGAAAGGGGTTCAATTTTAAGTCTTGCTACACAAACACAAGGCTAATATATTTTTAATAGACACAAGGCAAACAGCTTAACAGATAGAGCTTTCCATGAGGTGCTGCTGCGACTGCTGAGGGAGCAGTAGCTAAGCTAGCTACACTTGTTGATTTTGTGCTTGTTGTATACCTATTAGGAGCTGCAGGACCTTGTAGAAATCTAAAAAGACAGTTCTAGACAAGACAAGGCTATCATGTGTGATGCCCCTTCATAACTGTCCATTTGGTGAAAAATGGACTGGCTCTGATTATAGATTCAGGTAGGTAGCTGTGTTGGTCAGTCGTAGTCATAATAAATAACAAGATGAAAGATCTTAAGACTGTCTTAAGACAGTCTTAAGATTATTTTGAAAGATTCTTTTACAGACTGTCTTAAGATAAAAAGACTTGATTCTCTTAAGGGAGTTATTTTTGGATCATCTTTTAATTTTTTTAAATCTTTCATCTTGTTATTTATTATGGCTCTGAATATGACACTTAGCATATGGCTGCCTTGCTTGAAAATGAGGGTATGGTGGATCCTCTTGAATGATGGTTCCCAACTGGAAGCTCCCAATGGTGACCCCCATGCAGAGTGCTTATCTTCCGCTTTCTGAGTCAATAATTCTATTCACTTTGCCAGCAGAGGGCAGCAAAGAACATCAAGCTACAATTGAGTCTCTACCTGAGATCATGGGGTAAATAGGGTAGGCGTTATGGCCATTGGTGCTTGCAAAAAAGCTTGAGCAAGTAATACTGGACGAATTTTGGTTGGGATACAAATTTTGTTCAAACTTCCCATAGCCGTGTGCCTTCACCATGCTGACAAAATACAGTTATGTTTGTCCTGTGACCACATGCATATCTTTACTCCAGCACCAGGATTATAACAATGTGTGCATGTGTATCTCAACAGCTTACAAAACAGAGCCTTGTTCTGTGATGAAATAGTATACCACCAAGACAGGCTCCTGTGCCTTTATCAGCTGCCTGGTAGGAAGAAATACAGCAGGGGGCATCTTCCCTAGGTACAGAGACAGGACAGAGGGGGGAAACTGCACATGTTATATTTCTGCACAACATGCAGCAGTTAAAGGTCCATGAGCCCTATCAGAAAAGAGGTAGCAATCTCACTATTCAACATATGGGGAAATGCTTTGCATTTGCTGGGTTCGGAAGGGCTCCAATAACAATGAAATCAGGGAAGTCTGCTTGCCCCTGGCTAATCTAGCCCTGGGACGGCCAATGTAGTGCCCTCCAACACTCATCAGCCTCAGCCAGCAGGATTAGGGATGATGGGAGTGAATCGCCCGCAATATCTGCAGGGCACCATGTTGGCTCCCTTCCTCTTCTCCAGATGTCTATGCTAGCTGGATAAACAAACTTCTCTGCTCCTTCTCGCAGCTCTTCCTCCAAAGAGTCTCACAGTGCTGCTGCAGTCTCTGTCCCTGTCCCTGATGAAAGGAAAGGGCTGGGGGAGAGAAAGTGTACTGAGCACACAGCATAACAGTGTTACTTCTTTTATTATTGGGAAATATTTGTCTGGCATATTGCAAGAGTAGGAGGAGGAAACAAAGCCAATCTGCTGCTCATAGATCTTATTGAGCCTGAGTTACACTATTCTGGTATCTCCAGTAGGAACAGAGCTTGAATTGCTCAACAACTAGTCTATGTCCACTGGGGCAATGGAGTTTTCTGCTCCTCTCATGAGGCCATGTTAAGTCATGGTGCCCAGATTCCTACTCCTATACACCTTAGTCACCTCACCTAAATGACTGGTTTCATTTTGCTTGAGCCTACTGGCACCTTTGTTAGACCAGGTCTCATGACTCTCTATTTGCACGTAGCCTAAAGAAGTCTACTTGGCTTGCAAGTACTTAGACCTTGCTTGTCTCCACTTTTACCCAGTGCTTCACAGCACAATCCTATGCACATCTACTCCTAAGTAAACGCCAGTGAGATTAATCAGGCTTACTCCCTGTGTAAGTGTGTATAGGATTTTTGCCTCCATCACCCACTCTGGAGTCTGTACCTCCCTTGAACTTCTTATGATACCAAGGCTGCAATCCTAGCATCCTCACTTACCTGGAACAGGAAGTAAGTCCCACTGAACTCAATGGGACTTAGATGTGTATGGGATTGTGCTGTAAGTCTCCTGGCCATGCTCTTGAGCAGGGATGGGAAGCCCTCCAGAAGATGCTGAGCTACAATTCCCATAATTCTTGATCATTGGCTATGCTGGCTGGGGCTGATGGGATTTAGAGTCCAGCAACATATGGAGGGCTGTGTTTTCCCTATCCCCAGTCTTGGGTAACTTCCTGACTGATTTATAGATACTTCTGGGCCCCTGACAGAATTAAGCAATCACTACTGGCATTCCATATTTCTGGCGATGGTTATCAGTCACAGCTGCAAGCAGAGAGAGAAGAGCGCAAAAATCTGTTACAGTAAAAAACACACACACCACAACTTGACATTTCTATTAAAACCAGTAGTTTAACAATCCACAAGGGGGGGCTCCCAACAGAATGAAAGCTGGTAATTCTGTAGGGAAGCCGTAAAGTAGACTGGGGGGGGGGGGGAGCATGACTATGCCCAGTCCAGAAGGGGAAGTTCTGTCCTGTTCTGCATGCCTGTACTCCAATTAAGAAAGCCTCAAGTCTCTACATGAGAGACCATTAAAAGGATTGAGTGGTCTGAGACTTTAAAAAGAACTAAAATTATGTAATTTCATTCAAACTGGCTGTTGCCTCAGCAGGAATTTTGCTTTTTGTAGTAACTGTTTGCTGTGGGCGTGCCTGAGAGCTGCATCTCACAAAGCCTCCATTTAGGAACTACTGTAGTTCCAAAAGTAGAAATCAGCCTATCTGATTTCTGATCAGGTTGGGGTGATGGGCACCAGCCACTATGGTCTCTGCACAAAGCATTTTGATTGGTGGAGCACTAGAATTCCTGGCTCTGTGTTCACAAATATTAAGTGGGAGGCAAACCTAGGATCTCACCTGTACAGAAACATTCCCAAAGAGCTAGGGAGGGTGGGAGAAATATGATCACACAGCTCTAGGGTGGCTAGGTCTAAGAAAGGGGACTAGGGCTCCTTCACTTTTAATTGTGCAGACATTTCAGCGGATGGTAGCCTGTAGGATAAATTTCCTCTGCTACACAACTTTTGAAGGTGCAGGAACCGTGTCTGCCTTCTCACACAGATCCCATTCTGTTGCAATGGAGCATTACCCATTTTCCTGGGTAAGAAAAGCCAGAAGTTTCCTTTCTTTTCTATTTTTGCAGCAGCCACCACAAATCAGAAAGGAGTGTGACTGAGCTAGGCAGATGATGGAAATGAGCTGAGATGGATAAAGCAGGGGTGCAACTTCTGTGAGAGACAAATTTCAGAGGGACCTAAACAAGCTCAGGGAATGAGTTGTATGCTGACAAATGCAAATCAGTGTCAACTAATACAGAGTAAATGCACATTGGAGAGCATAATAAGAATTACTCATGCGCATCACTGGGCCCTAAATTAATCAGAGCCAATCAGGGGGAAAGACCTGAACATCTTTGTTTGCAGTTCAGTAATACGGAGATGCAGATGGAAATGAGTGGAGACAGTGGAAATACTTGCTAAGCCTAGAGCAGGCTTCTTCAACCTCGGCCCTCCAGTTGTTTTGAGACTACAATTCCCATCGCCCCTGACCACTGGTCCTGCTAGCTAGGGATCATGGGAGTTGTAGGCCAAAAACATCTGGAGGGCAGAGTTTGAGGAAGCCTGGCCTAGATGATCAGTGTCAACTGGCCCTGCTTTTCAGAATGGTAAGAGAGGAAATGGTACCCAGAGAGGCACTACCCCAATGGGGTCAGTATAAGAATCATGACTAGATGTTAACATTTCATAACATTTTTGTTTGAACCCAAGTTGGTTTAACAAGGAAGATTGGGCCCCCCTGGCATCAACAACCTGACTGGCAGGAATAGGGTGAGGTAGAATGAGCTTAGGTATTGAAAACATCTTCCCCCAAAATGTCGGCAGCATAAAGGAATGTATTTTCACCTTTGATGGGAATGTGCTATGGTAGCCTCTTTTGAAGAACTGTGTTCATAGTGATTGTCCAAATAACAGCATAGGCTTCGTTGCCAGTGTCCTCATTGGCACTGTTAACCACCAGTAACAACTAGAACAGAGTTGGGAAAGGGAAAAGTTGAGCTGAATTTTTTCTTGATGTCTGCAAGATCTCTAGGCACTGGAAATATTTGGAGGGTCTTTCTGCAAAGGCATGGTATCAAAGGCATGGTTTCTGCCAATTTTGCAGAAACTGACCACTAACTTTAGGGGCCAAATAGCTTGCAAAATGTGTACATTAGTCAAAACTGTATATGAACCATCTTTTTAAAGGAGACATTTGCTCTAACATGCTGTTGATTTTTTGTGAGAATTTTTTTTTTTAATCAGAAATTGCTGCAAGATGGTGGATAACTGAATTTAAGATTGGAAAAATGGGAAACGGGGAGGACAGAAATGGACAGATCCTTCTCTCTCTTGCACCCACCGTGGCAGGAAACAGATACCAAGCAGGGTTACCTTATAACATAAATCAGGTACCATATTAAAATTATTAAAAACAAACCTATTAAAAACAGACATTAGCCCAAAAGCAGCCATGGCAGCTTGCAGAGAAAAGCAACACAATTATGCTTTTGCAGCTCCTTCTTGTAGACAACAACCAGCCTGGCCCCTCTTGGAAATGACGTCTCTGAGCTCCCAGGTCTTCTCATTTTACAGCACGAAAATATCCTGGCAGGCACAAGTATATGTTTTCCAATATCTAACTGAAACACTTTTAATGAGCTCTGAATCATCTGTTATTCTACCCTAAATCTCCAACTGTAACAAACTCCGTGATTTCATGCCAATTAAAAGTGCTTCCATCTCTAGAAGGGCATGCCAATAGGTTACTCTTTGGGTTCCGCTGTGCATGCCTGTTGGATCGCAAGAACCGGATACAGCTGAGAGGTGCTTGTTTTGCTCTTCAGGTTGTGAATAGCTATACATGCCTGGATATGTTTCAGTAATCCTTGGACTGGTAACGTCTCCGTATCTTCCCATGTGATCTTTCTCCTTCAAATGTAAGATAGAACGATATGTTAGGGGGAGATGCATTTTACGTTTCCTTTATTTTCTTATAGATCTTAATTTTATGTTGTCCTCTGTTTTGAACAAACTTTCCCCTTTCAATATTGCCCAATTTTCTCCATTATTTAGAAACCTTTTGTTGTTGTTGTTTAGTCGTTTAGTCGTGTCCGACTCTTCGTGACCCCATGGACCAGAGTACGCCAGGCACTTCTCTCTTCCACTGCCTCCTGCAGTTTGGTCAAACTCATGCTGGTAGCTTCGAGAACACTGTCCAACCATCTCGTCCTCTGTCGTCCCCTTCTCCTTGTGCCCTCAATCTTTCCCAACATTAGGGTCTTTTCCAGGAAGTCTTCTCTTCTCATGAGGTGGCCAAAGTATTGGAGCCTCAGCTTCATGATCTGTCCTTCCAGTGAGGACTCAGGGCTGGTTTCCTTAAGAACGGATAGGTTTGATCTTCTTGCAGTCCATGGGACTCTCAAGAGTCTCCTCCAGCACCATAATTCAAAAGCATCAAGCCTAGGCTAAACCCAAATAAACCTCAATCATCTTTTATTTCTCTGCTATTTAGGACCAACCTAGATGATATATGAGAGGTCTTTAACTGGATGTCAGTGTTATTTTTCAGCCCCCTTGAATCGCCCAATCTACTCTAAGCCCAGAAAGGGTATTAACAGCTTTGTGTGCATGTGTGATTTCGCTCAAGGCAATGGTGTGTGCCACAGTCCTGATCCAATTTTTGGGTAAGGCCAGGCTGTTTTTGAAAAAAGGTGTTGAGAGATCTGACCGTGAATTTAGATTGGTCCCTACAGAACATTACAAAAGTGGAAGTTGGAGACACATGTTAAGCAAAATTAGGTTCAGAGCTAGCTTGATACACTGGCGGAAGAAGAGAAGTGCGGGGTGAGCACACCGCCCCCGGCAGCACGATCCCGGTGGGGTGCCATCACAGCTATCCCCCCACCCGCGCTGGGTGCCACACCCCCAGGACACATGCCATGCCCCTGCAGGTGGCGTGCCACACCCCCAGGACACACACCACGCCCCTGCAGGTGGCGTGCCACGCCCATGGGACGCACTCCAGCCCCGCCCCCGCCTGCTCTCCGCCCCCACCCACCCCCCCGGTGCTGGAGCATGAAGCTCCACCACTGGCCTGATAATGGATAAAGTGAGATATGTGCTTCTGTTGACAGACCACAAGCAACACTCACCATAGACTGAATCCATGGTAGTTGCTTGCCTATCAAAAGAAGAGCGCATTCTTTGATTTAAATACAATACGGTGTATATACTGGTGCAACTTTTGTAGCAACCCTTTTGTACGCTTTCATTGGTGACAGGACTGTCATTGCACCATACCAACTGCTCCCCAGTTTAGATTGTTTGCCATGTAATCTGGGAAGGCTAATGTTGCTAAGGTCTGCTAGAGTGAGTGGATGTAACTGCTCTCCAAATGCCTCTCTAGGAGAAGCAGAGCAGGAAAGGCAGCAGAACATTGAAGCTAGTGTGGCTGGCACTCCAAATGCAATGCACATAAAGCAGGGGAAAGGCCATAGTTTCATGAAATGCATCCAGACCTTGCAGCCAACTTAACCTTGGACCAACCAGCAAACTGGTTCTTCTGCATTCAGACCCTAGCTGCTGGCATGTGCGGATTGGGTTGCACTGAGAAGAGAGAACTGCTCATATGCTCAGCACGTCGGCCACTGAGCTGTGGAGTTGGGTGTGAACCCAAGCTGGTTAGTGAGCTGGCAGTCAACACACAAAATCACAAGAGAAGCTGGCATGATACAGGCCCAATATGACATTCCAGTTAGAAAATTGGCTCCACCCAAAGCCCCCCCGGGGGGGGGAGCAATTCTAGTGAGGGCGGGGCAGCTCAGTGAGCACTCAGCAGCCAGGTGTTCCAGTTTGCAGTGGGCCTTCTGGGCACACATAACTGGGGCCACAGCCAGCCACCTCTTCTGTTTACAGCATGGGAGGGGCAGGGAGGAACCCCTCCATCACTAAAAATCTATAAAAATGCATAGCAAACTGAGATTCTGTCTCCCCCTAACAAAAGGCCTGCCACCCCAACAAAAATCCTGGCCACGCCCATGGTTTACAGTACTCACTTTTCAGACATACCTTCCAACATTCCTCATGAAATTTCATAGGTCCCAAATCATAGGCTGTCTGCTGAAGAACAAGCAAACACAAGACTGAGTAGGAAAATCAAAGTAACCACAAGCACAGTCCAAGGGTGGAGTCCTTTGCTCCCAATATAGTGAAAACCTTAACGCTAACCCTACAATTTCCCATCACAACTTTGCTCTCCTCTTAGGGCTCAGCAACACTTTTGCTTGACCTGTATTTTGATTACAGTGGTACCTTGGGTTAAGAACTTAATTTGTTCTGGAGGTCTGTTCTTAACCTGCAATTGTTCTTAACCTGAAGCACCACTTTAGCTAATGGGGCCTCCCGCTGGTGCTGCACCACCGGAGCACAATTTCTTTTCTCATCCTGAAGCAAAGTTCTTAACCTGAGGTACTATTTCTGGGTTAGCGGAGTCTGTAACCTGAAGCATCTGTAACCTGAAGCATCTGTAGCCCAAGGTACCACTGTATACTGAATACCCATTAATTCCCCTGAGTCTGAGAGCTTTCCTCATTGTTTCATGGCTGGTTCCTTGAGAAAAGCCTATCTTGCCTGCTGAATTGGATCCTATCAGATGCACAGAAAATCAGAAGAGAGATTTGGCTTAACTGAGCAGGCCAGGGTGGTATAGTGGTTAGAATGTCAGACTAGGGGGGAGACCAGGGTTCAAATCCCCACTTGGTCATGAAACTTGGGCCGGTCACTGCCTCTCAGCCTAACCCACCTCACAGTGTTGTTGTGGGGATTAAATGAGGAGGGGGAGAACCATGTACGCCACCTTGAGCTTCTTGGAGGAAAAGGTGGCATATAATGCAATCAATAAATGCAATAAATAAGACTGGGGTTTCTCAAGGCACGGTTGTGGAACAACAAGAAAAGCTTGCAGACATGGGGAAATTAACTGGTACACAATATGATCAAAATATGGGTCAAGCAAAAGTGTGGATGAGCCTTAAATTCACAACCTGAACATATTTCTCCCCCCCCCCAATAATTATGAGCTTTCCTTCCCCCACCCCTGGATAACAGCCCTTCACAGAAGCCAACAACTTATCTGGCCTGAGAGGGTATCTGTCCATCACAGGGCAACTGGAAACTGGTGTTTCTTTATGGCGTATTCTGCAACATGCCATTGATGCAATAATGGGGCATCAGTGGTGGATTTATCTTGGACCATCCATCCATCATTCTGCTTTCTTAGGTGTTTGGCAATGCTTCCCCAATGTTTACATATTATTGTTGTCTGGAGGGGCACTCTTATATCACAGCGCAACAGAAAGCTGGTATACAAATTTAATAAATAAACAGAAGTGGGGTAAAAAATAAACCAGAACATTTATGGTACAAAAATTTACAGAATTTCAGCAGAAAGCTATGGGACATGCACTGATTGGAAATGAAGCAATTTTCTAATTGTGTGACACATATTTCCTCATCACTAAGTTGCTTGCTTTGTTTCTAGGCTGTCCCAAAATAAGCACAGATTTGAATCAGAAAATGGAAGTAGCTACAAGAACAGTCTAAGGGTGGAACCCATATCCAACCCTATTTTGTGACAACTTAAAATGTAATTCTGTATTTTCCTTTTACTATGTGTAGTCTCTGCATCTGTGTTGAAAGGAAGTGCAAGAAGGAACAAGGCAGACCAGCTGTGAGGTTTGGGTGGTTGCAAGTTGTGTGGCCATGTTTGTATTTTCACATATATCAATATGACAACATTGAAGACCTGCAGAATTTGGAAACAAAGTGAAACAGAATGACAGGCAGAGCCCATCGGTAAAGACTTCCCTTTTTAGCAGTGAGCATGTTCATGCTTCTGCTTCTAATGCGGTAAGGAGCCATGTAAATGCCCAGTCATTGTGATTTTTCAAAAAGCCTGATCAATACAAACACGAAACAGAATGTTAGCAGAATGCTTCCAATGTTTAAACTCTGCTTTATAGAGTCAACACACAAGCTGACATTTTTGCTGTGCAGGTTTGTCAGCATTGCAACACGGATCAAAGCGACACATTTCTGGTGTTCTGAAGGGGAAGAGGGGAAGAATCCCTGCCTCTTGCTACATGTATCATTTCAGGCACACAGCACAAAAAGGTTACAAAGACGGGTTTGCGTCCTTATTTTGCATGCCTTATTCTGCTTGCCAGCAGTACTGTCCAAGTCTTCTAGATTGTCAGCTTCACATTGCAGCAATCGTGAAAACATCCTGAGAAGGCAGCAGGTGCTGGCCACAGGTTTCCAGTTCATTCTGGCAAGTAAGCAGTGTGTGAGAGAGCTTAACAGTATCAATACTGGTTACAAATCCGGGGTCACCAACCTTCTAGGTTCAGGGGCAAATTTGGATTTTTGAAAAGGAGTCTTAGGTGACTCGTTGGGTCACTTCTCCATTCAGCACCCTACCCCGGATCAGGACCCCTGCCCAAAATAGAGTAGAATGCATCTGAACCTTGAAAAGCCCATAGAGCTGAAAGCAGAAATGAAAAAGAATGTCCCTATTCCAATTTCTCCCTTTCAAGGGAGAAAAAGGTAACTACTCTTCAGTGGCGTAGCAGTTGCCCTGGGTGCCAAATTCTTAGGGGCGCAAAATTTCAAAAGAAAAAGAGAGAAAGTAGAAATAATAAATTTAAAATAGTGCACCCTCCCCCTCACACAGAACATCTCCCAATGTTTGCTTGGACAGATGGAGGAGCGGATTTGAGCGATGGCCAGTTCCTGAGGTGCCCTCTGCATGGGCTTTAGAAAGATACCCGCTCCTAACCGATCCTCTGTCCCACTCTCTGCCGTGCTCGACGCTCATAGGGCACAGTGGCTGCCACTCGGTTAGGCCGCCAAGGTATTGCACCATTGTTCCATTTTATTGGTGGGCGGCGCTGAGGATACTTACCTTGCCCTGGGTGCTGACAACCCACATGATACCATGGCCACCCTCATGCCTCATGACAAAGTGGGGCAGTGAGTGGGAGAATGTAGAATAGAGATAGCCCTACTGCTGCATTATTGAGTTTAAAAATTGAGTATTATTATCATATCTCATTTGTGAAGAAGGAAGCAGAAAAGAATGCAATGAAACTAACAGTCTGGAAAGGGAGGGAGGGAGGGTGATTAGTTACTGGCATAGATGGTTGCCTGTGCTTGGGCAGAGTCAGGTGCCACTGCCAGCCCTGTGGGGCTAATCCAGCCTTGTACAAAACTTATCAGAACTGCCCTGTGGTCATCAACTGGAAGGTGCACTGAGAGATTTTTGAGCTTACTCATTACAGAAAATGATCTACTGAAGTTCCTTACCTCAGACATTAATCTTTCTGCCCCCTTTGTTCTTTCTGAAACATCTCCTTTCAGGTGGCAACAATTGAGCCATCCTAAGGACCAAATCTTCTACCTCGTTTCCTAGGCAACCATCAAGCGGCTTCTTCTGGTAATATTAGAAGAGACAGCAGTGACACTGCAGTAGTGACTGCTTTTCTGGGAAATGTTGTGGCTGAGTTGCATTCATCATCATCTTAGCCGCATAAAAGAAGACACATCCCCAAACAAAACAGAACAGAAGTGCAGGAACTAATAGACAATGAGGCAAGTAGCATGTGTGAAGGACTATGACTCAGAAGGCATCAATTCTTTCTTTGTTCCATATCCCCACGACATAATGGAGACAGAAGTGGGAGCTGGCAGGGCATGCTAGCCTACCGTGTCCTTTCCTTTCAATATGCTGCCCCTCTTCACAAATGGACACATTAACAGTGGGCTTTTTTGTGCTGAATACAGCAACAAATATGTCCTGGTATATGGCAGCCACTATTTCCACACACTGCATTTACTACGCACAAGCATCTCCTGCCATGAAAGCATTGGCCCTGCAAAATCTCTTAGTTCTGCCAGCCAGCATGGCCTGTATCCTGAACGCTCTACAGGAGGAATTCCATCAAGTGGAGCTGGGAGTAATGAAAGCCTCATCAGCGGGAAGTCTGCACCAGCACAGTCACCCTGCAGGCTCTGTGAAAGACAAGATTACACCTGCACCACTCCTTTAGAAATCTGACATAGCTCTGTGGGGTGTTGATCCCTAGCATCCAAATGTCTCTGGGGAGAAAGAGAGAGAGAGATGGATGCACAAGGAGAGTTTGACCAGGCTAAAACAGACATTTCCCCGTTGCTCGGTCCCAGCGCCTGCCAACCTAGCAGTTCGAAAGCACCCCCGGGTGCAAGTAGATAAATAGGGACCGCTTACTAGCGGGAAGGTAAATGGCGTTTCCGTGTGCGGCTCTGGCTCGCCAGAGCAGCGATGTCATGCTGGCCACGTGACCCGGAAGTGTCTCCGGACAGCGCTGGGCCCCGGCCTCTTGAGTGAGATGGGCGCACAACCCTAGAGTCTGTCAAGACTGGCCCGTACGGGCAGGGGTACCTTTACCTTTACCTTAAAACAGACATTTCCTTGTTAGGCACACATACAGATTTCTGTATATGGTTTTCCACTACAGTCTGGGGCTCTGCTGTCCATGTTCACTGGGAGCATGTGGCAGGCTTCAGTAGTGTTCAGTAGGGTTTTTGTTCTATTCTACAGGATCTGAAGGGGAAATCGTGCCCAGCTTAGTTGCAAACCTTTCCCCTCTCGCAGCACTCATTGTTATGGCAAGCACATGCACACCCAGTGGCAAACGCACAGCACTCAGGCTCTCTCCTGAGATATAGAGGCAATTGTCATCCCAGGGAGGATGGGCTTGCAGTCCTTTTGCTGGGACGGCAGACACATGGCAGTGCTCCTGGGCATTGTGCTTGCAGCAGAGAGTGTGCCATGGCTGTCTCTGCACCGGCTGTCGTTTCCAGAGGGTAGCGCTCAGCTCTGTCTGTGCAGCCTCAGCAGCAGGCAGGGCGAGATTCGGCCTGGAGATCATTGCTGTGACAGGCCTGCCGATGGAAGACGTATGGGCAATTGGTGTGGGAGAAACCTTGAGCTCTCCAGGTTTGGGCTGTTTGTGTAGGAGAGTGCCAGCCAAGGGGAGACCAGAAACGAGGGGCGGGATCCCGAGAATGCTATAATTAGAGGAGGTAAGACAAGTACTTTTATTGGGTTGAATTGCAAGAGTGTAGAAACCTCACGGTGTTCTTCCTCTGGCGGAATGGGAAGACGAAAGGCAAAGTTCAAGCCTTCCATATGATCGTTTAGCAAGCTGAGCCCTTTAATCTTATCAAGTGAATCAGGTCCTCCTTACTGCAAAATTGGAGAGCAACAAAACAAATGAAATACTTTTTATACAGTGACTTCACACTTCCATCTTACATTTTTTAATTCATATTTTATTTAAAGTATTTGATATTATTATTAGTATTTATTTATACTCTGCCCCCACCGGCAGGGAAACTGTTTCAAACTGATTGTCATGACTGCTGCTAGTGGATTTGGAAGTTTTCTTTTTCCTGAAAGGTGAGATAGGAAGGGTTTTTCAAACAAATAAATAAGATACCACCCACTCACAAGGAACACAGTCTAAACCAACAGGCCTGAGATGAAATATGTTCAGAACTACTCAGGGGCAAATGACATTTAGGCTGCAATATTATACACACTTACCTGGGAGTAAATCCCATTGGGGAAAACAGAGAAAACATGTACACAGCTGTGCTGTTTGAGTTCCTTCCTGCTTTATATGGGAATTGTGTTTCTTCGGTGCAAGAGTGGATAGCAGGGTTCATAGAAACTTGAACAATATTGTGATACCAGCTCAGAAAGATAGAGTTATAAATGGTAAGGCACAGGTGAAACATACCTCATTTCCTTTCTCAGGTACAGGACCCAAGTGGTGCGAGTTATTTTTTTGGCCTCTTTTTAAAGTGGATAATTTATAGCATATAAGTGTTTGGCTGTAAACTGGAAACCCCTCAATTAAAATCTTAATTTAGTCATGGTGCTCAGCTGCAGCTGTGAAGCACAGGACCTTCCCATCTTAGTTATAATATAATGTTTAGAATTTACACAATGCTTTCCCTGAATGCTCAGTGTCATATCGGTACAAGAGACAGGGCCTTTTAAGTGGTAGCATCAATCTTTGGACCCACTGGGACCCCTCTCTTTATGCTTTAAAGGGTATGCAGAAAAAACTCTCTTATTACAAGAACCTTTCAATGTCTGATCACCTGCTACATTTTGTGGGCTGCTACTTTTATTTTGTTATGTGATTTTAGCGATGTTATTATTCTACGTATTGTTATTGTAACTTCTTGGTTGCATTATTTTTACAGTTTTAAAGCTGGTTTTTTAAAATAGAAAATTGGAATATGAATGACACTTAAATAACACTTCACTCTCTGGCTGGTGCTTATAACGAGGGGTTGAATGCAAGCAGCTTGCTACATGCAATAAATCCTTGAACCTTTATTTTAATCTACCCATCATCCTGTCTGAGTGCCCCAATACACTTTTCCCACTTCCCCAAAGCACTCTCCCTCTGCCCTCTCCCTGCTGCCTGCCCTCTAGACCTTTCTGCCTTTTGTCCTTCAGTGAGACTTATTCTCCTTTCCTGCTCCAGTCTCTGCTTGTCTTGTTTGGTATGTTTGCTATTTTATCCTCATAGGATAGTCATAGGACTACAGCTAGATTTATTTCCCAGAAATGGCCGTTTACATGGTGGGAGTGGCTTGAAAGAACAATATATGAGAAGGCGCTTCTTAAGTATTTATGGTGGAGGGACACAGAATTACACACCCTGATAATGAGAAGCTGTTGCTGTTGTTGTTGCTTTAAAAAAAAGACACAATTGTTACCGGTAATTCCTAGTGTACACAGGACCATAGTTATGGGAGCAGGGGCAGACACTGGCAATCTTATGTAATTTGCCACCCTGTGTTCCAGGCCCCTTCTTTAATCTGGGGGAAAAGTAAGCTTCTAGTCCTTTTTATTTATAGAGATATGTGGGAACATGTTTCAGAGAGTATTCTACCTAATTGCTCAGTATTATACACTGAGATATTGCAGCTCTCTCCAAGCTTAGAGAATGCCAAGAGAAATATGTAGTTCTTCTTTCATCATCATCATCATCATCAACAACAACAGCTTAACCTTAATTTGGGAGTGTGCTACAAAGAAAATTAAACAAATTTCACCAGGAGCAAAGATGTAAAGGTCAACCTCGTTTGTATAGCAAGACCTGTCAAATAATAAGTAAAGCCATATCAATATGCATCATCTAGTACTTTACGAGTGATCCACGACTGCTGTTCCTTAAACATCACATCTTGTCCCTGTCAATCAGCATTTTGAAAAGTGGGGATAGTGATGACAGTGTCTTAAAAGAACTCTTTCCCCTGCTAGCACTGCTACTGTTCCTTCTATTTGTGTGTGTGTGTTTTAATGGTTGAAACAAAAAACAAATTAGGGATAACATGATGCCCTTTAACAGTACCCTAAACTGTCCTTGACCCTGCTGTCATTCAGGCATTTGTCCAGCTGCCTGTCTGACTAACCATGTACTGCATGTCCAGTGGTGAATACGAAAGCATCTGAAGGAGGGATGTGTGTATACAAATATGTATCCTTTCAAACAGTGCAGCATTCATCACAAGGCATACAATAGATACCCAAGAATCTCGTCTGCAACCATAAGTGAGAAACAGCCCCCAATCTCCCACAGCAGTATTTAACTGATGACAATTAACACTCCTCTGGTCACCCTGCTAAGTCCTATGAAACTCAATGCACCTGCTCTGCTCACCTGGTCTACTTAGGTGATGCTACAAAAATTATTTTTACTGTCTGGCTATATGTATTTTGCTTTATCTTCCTAACACTGTATTAGGGAACAAAAGCAATAGTTCTGTGGCATTGTAAATGCTTAGCAACTTTATTTTGGCATATGCTTTTAGTGTCAAGGTCCTATTTCATGAGATGTGTGGAAGTTTTAGAACTGGAACATAGAATGTCAGGAAAGAATTTACAGGTGAACTTACTGAGAATTATATTTTTGGAGAAATCACAGCAGGACCCTGGAGAATATTCAGTGAAATCCCCTCCTCCAATTCCAGAATCACAAATAAGGTGAAATGTTTTGCATGCAGTTTTAATATAATTTTAATATTGTTGATGGAAGCGACGGGTGTGGACTGTATTCCTTCCAAACCTTCTCTCTTATCCTATTGTTTCTTCCAACCACATGGACTAACAGTAGTTCCATTCAGTATTACCTGAGACAAAAGTTCTTGAAATAGCATTTTCTGCGAAATGTTGTCAATTTTATTTTTTGGGTCCCTCTCCCCCTAAACTGTTAGAGAATTCATCTTCCTCCTGTAGAATATTCAGTGAATCCTCCTTCCATTTTTCCACCTGCAAATATGGTTGATAATTTTGGAATGCATTTTTTGCTCTGTGTTAGAAAGTTTTCCCCTAACAGGTAGGGGTGTGTGTGTGTGTGTGTGTGTGTGTGTGTGTGTGTGTGAGAGAGAGAGAGAGAGAGAGAGAGAGAGAGAGAGAGAGAGAGAGAGACTTCTTGACTTGGAGTCATCTCAAGCATTTCTGACAAGGAAATCACTGGATGCACTATTGCACTAGTCTTGCAAGGAGCAGTGTCATTCAGCTTGAACAAAGTAGTCCAGATGAGGACCATTCTGAACAATTCTGTTCTACTGAGCAGTACAAATGCAGGTTGCGATTGCTGAACTGGATCACAATCTTTCCTCCAGCTTGTGTACTCACTGCAGGGAAATTGGGGGAAACGGAATCTCCCTCCTGAAATGTCATGTCCTTTAAAGGAAAGCACACATTTTAGGCTACAAGCTGCATTTTTTCCTCCATTAGAAAAAATGCTATTTCAGCCTCATCTACTACTAGCACTTTTGCATCTGTTTGGAATGTCGTGGATATGTTACGGTTATGCTACTGACATATACATCTATTAGCTGTCCACAGAGAGCCAGTGTGGTGTAGTGGTTAAGAGCAGTAGTCACGTAATCTGGGGAACCGGGTTCGCGTCTCTGCTCCTCCACATGCAGCTGCTAGGTGACCTTGGGCCAGTCACACTTCTCTGAAGTCTCTCAGCCTCACTCACCTCACAGAGTGTTTGTTGTGGGGGAGGAAGGGAAAGGAGAATGTTAGCCGCTTTGAGACTCCTGAAGGGGAGTGAAAGGCGGGATATAAAATCCAAACTCTTCTTCTTCTTCTTCTAGCTGGCCTTCTGGACATCACTGGTGCCCATTCACGCATGTCTCCTCCCATGCAGGAATGCCCTGCTGCCTTGTGAAAAGTTTTTCTTCTTCTCACTCTTAAATTTTTGTTTTTAGTGTTCCCTCCCCTTCACCAGTGCTGCAGCTATGTATGTTATTTTTTTTAAAAGAAACTAAGAAGGACATTCACAGCAGAATGGTTAATTCCACTCCCCCAGCCCCACCATAAAAAATAACATATGAGGACAGGGTATTTCAAGTTAGCATTGCCTAGAGCAGTGTTTCCCAACCGGTGTTCCGCGGCACACTACTGTGCCGTGAGACATCGGCTGGTGTGCCGTGGGAGGGAGGCGGGCGAGTCGGGCGGCGAGACGCGGGGCGGCGGCGGCGAGCAGCGGCTGCCCAGCGCGGGGCTCTCGCCGTCTGCCTGCCTGGCTGCCTGCCTGACGCGCAAACCCCCGGCGCAGGCGCCCTGCTTGTTGACACGGGAGGGGAGGGGGGAGAGGAAACGCTGCTGGTGTCGCTGCTCCTCGGCGGCGGCTCCTCCTCTCAGCCCGCCCTGCCTATATTTGCACCAATCCCCGCCCACTAAAGCATTCGCGCCTCCCAATGGGAAGCCTTGCCGGGCGGCGGGTGCTGCTGCCTGAGAGTTCTGAAGCCAAGCCCACTTTCCCAGAGACTGGCGGTTCTGAGGGATCCAGGGCAGGGCCGGCGCGCGCGCGCTTCTTGCTGCCCGGGCGCTTGCTCTAATCCCGCCTTCCCTGGGAGGGAGGGATGGCGGTGGCCGCGAGCGTCCGGGGTGGGGCGCGCGCTGGCTCTCCCTGGCGGCCCCCGTGCCTGGCGTTCTATCAGTGCGCCTCCTCTCTCTTTCCCCACCCATCCTCCACGTGCTGCGCTCTAACCCGGAGTTAGAAGCAAATTAGAACACGCCCCCCGTGTGTGGTGTGTTTTTTGTGCTGCTCCTCTTTTTTTAGGGCTTTTTGGCGGCTTTTGGGACGGCGTCGAGGGGTGGCCGCCTCAGCTGCCGCCGTCCCTCAGTCCCTCGCTCTGCTGCCTCCTCCCACCCCGGCAAGGGGGAGGGAAAAAACTTTCACTTTTGTGCGTCCCTCCCGGCGTGACGCTGCGCGCTGACGTCACGGGGCGGGGCTTTAATGGTGGTGTGCCGCGAGATTTTTTTCCGGTAAACAGGTGTGCCGTTGCCCAAAAACGTTTGGGAAACACTGGCCTAGAGTGCATAGGTAAAGGTAAAGCGTAAATAGGTAAAGCAGGGGTAGACAACCTAAGGCCCAGGGGCCAGATGCGGCCCAATCGCCTTCTCAATCCAGCCCACAGACAGTCCAGGAAGTGTTTTTACAGGAGTAGAATGTGTCCTTTTATTTAAAATGCATCTCTGGGTTATTTGTGGGGCATAGGAATTCATTCATTCCCCCCCCCCAAAAAAAATATAGTCTGGCACACCACATGGTCTGAGGGATGGTGGACCAGCCCGTGGCTGAAAAAGGTTGCTGACCCCTGCGGTAAAGGGATATAGGTGACACTATGGTCTAAACCACTGAGCCTCTTGGGCCTGCCAATCAGAAGGTCGGCAGCTCAAATGCGATGGGGTGAGCTCCCATTGCTCTGTCCCAGCTTCTGCCAACTTAGCAATTTGAAAGCACACCAGTGCAAGTAGGTAAATAGGTACTGGTGAAGCAGGAAGGTAAATGTTTCTGTGCGCTCTGGCTTTCATCACAGTGTTCCGTTGTGCCAGAAGTGGTTTAGTCATGCTGGCCACATGACCCGGAAAACTGTCTGCAGACAAAAGGTTGCAGACAAAAGCCTTGGCCTGAAAGCAAGATGAGTGCCACACCCCACAGTCACCTTTGACTGGACTTAACTGTCCAGGGGTCCTTTACCTTTACCTAGTGTGCTTAGTTAAATGATCACACAGATCCCTTGTTGGTCATCATGTGGAGATAGCCTGAGCCTTTAATCTTGCCTTCTAAAGAACTTCAAGTGTATGGCATAACCTGAAGCGCTGCAATGTTTGTTCCTATTTCTTTGCCAAATGCTTCTGATTGCCAATCCTGCTAATATGTACCAAGCACCTGCTTCAACAGTTTCCTGAGATAAAGATCTAATCTTCCGCACTCATACAAACAGTCATTATATATCCTATTAGTTGTTCAGGAGCCACGGGGCTCCATTATTTGTGCTGCAGTGTGAGGTGTGCAAGCTTTAAGCAACTCTCTGGGGATCCTTTGGGAAGAGGTAGAAATCTGCCAACATGTGAAGTAAACAAATTTCTTAAATATGATCTACTGTTATCCCAAAGGAAAGCAGTAGATCATATTCAAGAAGCAGTGGATTGTAACATTCTGTTCTTAGAATGCAGGGAAAGGTATTATGAAATAGGCACTGATGTGGGAGCTGATCAGGAATGTGGGCTTGATGTTGAGCAATGGAAACAGTGGGGGCCACTCATGTGTGAAGGCTCCCTACCATGGGCTCCTCCCTACCAGGATTTGTGTTGGGGGGGGGGGCAGAACCTCAGTTTGCTATGTATTTTGATTGAATTTTATTGATTGTGGGGCAGCTGACCCTCCCTGCCCCCTCCCAGCTATGCTAGTGCTCCCTACCACCATCAGGTCTGGAGGCCAAAGGACCCACACCCCCATACCCACTAAAGCTCTTTCACTTTCTGCAAATACCATCTTCAGGGGGAAAAGTGAGAGATAAAGATCAGTTGTACTGAAAAAAGGTGATTGGGAAAAGTTCATCACCCCAAATACCTGCTTATGAGGGAGGGAGGGATTTCTGGTGGTTTCCATGATAAACTGAAATGTATGCTGCTCCCTCTTCCTTAATTTCCTCTTAGATAACGGGTAAAAAGCCTGCTTGTGTGCAAGCCCTACTCTTTTATTTATCTCAGAGATGGGAGATATGTGAATAAGCAGCCGGTACAAGTTTCTGCATGCAGCGTGTGCATGCTTATCCATTTATTCAGAAACCACAAGCTCAGTCATAACTTTTACTTTCATGCTTCTTGCCCAGAAGGGCAGAGTTAAAGGCCCTTTGCCTGCTCCGCAGTCTCATTACCTGGGTCAACAAACACAGAGAGAGTTTTCAAACCTCAACACGTATGTTCTCACATGCACAAACTGACTGCCAGCAGTGCCAGGGCTCCCTCTACCCCCCTCCCAGCCCGACACTACTCTTTGTTTGCTGCCCGTGGCAGCCTTTTTGTGCTGGCACCCACAGCACTTGTATCCAGGGCTGGCCCAAGACATTTTGCCGCTTGAGGCAGAACAGAAAATGGCACCTCTGCCACAGCAGGCTCCTCTTCCTCCTCCTCCGCCAGCCGTCTGCTGCCATGTCCCACCTCAACCCGAGGCAATTGAAGGAGGCCAGGTAAGCCCCGGAACACCAAAAGTGGAGGAGAGAGAAAAGGAGGCCAAAGAGGAGGAGGTAGCAGCAGCAGCAGCCCTGCGTCTTCCCAGGCTGCGCATGGGAAACAAGCACAGGAGGTGCACTCCTCAGAGGTTTGGATCTGCTGCCCCTCCCAGCTGTCCCCAGCCTGCTGCCTGACCAAGGCTAATGGGCGGGTCAGTCTTGCTTGTCTCAATTTATGAGTGCTGGCACCTCATTTTTTTAATACCAAAAAAAGCACTGCTTGCTGCCATACCTGGCTGTTGGAACATGTCCCTTAGAAAGCATGTTATCTGTCTAAACAGAGATTAGGTATCTTTCAATATTGTGTAATACTTCTGCTGTGCTGACAACTGTGTGATTAAAAAGTGGCAAAAGGGTGGGTTTTCCTACTTCCCCAACACACTTAAACTGGGGTTCTAGCCTGTACTAAGCCTTGTGAGTAGAAATGTAAAGTAGAAGATACTCTGCATAAGGTGCAAGAGGCACACGCAGCAATGAACTCAAAACAGCCAGGAGTTGGCTACTTTGGAGTCTCCCTCTGAAGTCCATCTCTGGTACAATTGTACAGCTGAGCCTTCTAACAGATTCTGCATGATAAAACAGACGGACAGAAAGTAGTCTTCCTCCTCTCCCAATGTGCTCTTGATGTAAGGAAGAGATATGCTGACAGTGGTGGGGGAGGAAAGAGGCAGAGGTCAGTAGCAGGCGCTCTCTTGGTCAACAGGTCCTCCCCCCACCCCCCCGTAACGCGAGGTGGAGCAGCACCAGCGACCTGTCACAGCGAGGATTGCTGGAATCCGTTGCATTATCCACTGGCACTTGTGGCGCCTGTCCTATAAAAGAAATGCCACTTCAGTATAATGATGGCATCTGCATTTGCGGTGAGGGAAGCGGGAGAAGAAGCGTCACGAGACACTTCCTCCTTGTCTTCTGGGGGACACTGTCACAGCCAGTTGCACCTTGCTGCGGCTTAAGGGGGCGATTGTTGCTGGCAGGTGGGCGCTGAGAGTCAGAGGGAAATCGACCCTGGGAACTTTTTTTTGTTTGGTTTGGATCGATTAGCAGACTCTTTGGCTCAAAGCTGCGATCTTCGTCCCGGGATGGAGGCAGCTTTGCTCCCTGCCCCAAGCCCCCACCAGCAGACCCCAGGGTGGGCCGGCAGGGGGCGGCAGCGCGCAAAATCCCTCGCTTCCCTGGCGCAGCAAAGAATCGCTGCCACGTAGCAACACGCAAATCTCGAGCAAAATCTGTGGACCAATTTAACCGGGGGGGGGGGTTCATACTCTAGGGTCTAGGGTAGGGGGGGCTGCTCCATTCCTCCTCAAGTGGGCTCTTAACAGCACCTGGGGCAGTTCGTACGTAGAAGGGAGCCCCGCGTTTGTCTGACCAAGGCTGAGCAATGCGATCCCTTTGCTTGCAAGACGCAACAAGCCGGGCGCCCTCGGTCTTGGGCTGGAGAAGAAGATGGAGCACTCTGGGGAGAGCGGGCCCGAGATGACAGGGCAGGGCGGGGAAGACACGATGCTTCTAAGGCACGGCCCCGCGAGGGATCGCTGGGATCGTCAGGTAAGAAGGGGCCCAAGACAACGAGGCTTTCCTAGAGAGCAACCTGAAGCCTTAACAGGTTTATTGTCGGCTTCGTCCGATGCACGACTGGAATGAGGACCTGAGGCACCTACAGCCGCTGTGCGGGGTCCACCCAAAGCACGTCGGGGGCGCGCGCGCGCGTCTTCTCTGGGACGTGCCTGTCCAAGGTGCTGCTCGGCGCGTGGGGGCTTCTCGGGTCTGCGAGCGGGAGCCCTCAGAGGGAGGGGCAATTGCGCGGATGTCTTCCTGGTTGCGCATCTATGTGCCAAAGACATCGCACATGTTTCCACGAGAAAATGTACGTGCCCCCAGCCGGCTGCGTCGGTGTGGGTCTGTCTGAGAGAGCGAGCGCGCTTTGCGCCTGTGCCCCTTCGGAGTACGCGCGTGGCCACAGCCATCTGTTTTGCTCCGCGCGCTTCTTTTGTGCGTCCGCGCCCCCTGCGGCCCGTGCGCGCGCGCCTCCAAGCCGGAGCATGCCTTCGAGGTATATGTTTTCCTTGTCATGTGGGTGGCGACGATATTTATTGACACTGCGCGCGCGAGGAAGGGGGCCGCCTCTGGGGTCCCGCCGAGCCGCCTCTCTCCGCCGCCACCACCAGGGCTCTGCGCAGCCCCCTCCCCAGAGCCCCACGGCGCGGCAGGGCGGGAGCGGGTCGGGGAAACAAATCGCCCCAATCAGCGAGCGGGGCGGGATCGGGCGGGGCGGAGCCGGCCAGGGAAGGCGGGACGTGCCCGCCGCTGTTGCTGCTGCCGCCGCTGCCGCCCCCTCGGAATCCTCTCCCAGAACTTTCATTAAAGTCGGCGTCCCCCCCGAGCCCGCGGCAGAAGAGGGACTGTCGGCTGCCACGCGCGGACACGCTGCTCCCGGGACGCGCAGCAGGCGAGCTCGCAGGGTGCGCGGCGGCGAGGCGAGGCTGAAGGAGTACGGTTCGGGCTGATGCAATTTTCTCAATAAGAGGATCCTCCACCTTGACAGCGCGCCTGAAAAGCCCGGGCGAGGCACCGGCGGGGAGCGGCAGGAGGAGGCGGGAGCGGCATGGCGAGGGTAAGGCGCGGGCAGAGAGAAAAGGATCCCGGGGTTGGGTTTGGAGACACGCGCGCCGGTGTGCGCGAGAGAAAAAGAGAAACGAAGGGGCGGGGTAAGCGTGGTAGGAAAGCGTGGTGCCGCCGAGGAAGCGCCGGCGAAGGTCCGGAGGCGGCGCGGCTTCCAGTGTGTTCCATCCGCCGCTGTCACTGGAGCTGCCTCGAGGCAAGACCTGTGGCGGGCAGCCCCGGAGGCGGGCTGTCAAAGGGTGTCCCGGACCCCTGAGCTTTACGGAAACCGCCACGCGGGAAGGGAGCGGGTGCGCGCGGCCTGTCTGGACGCCGCGGGTTTCTGGCCTAGGGGAGGTGAAGTTGCCGGGCGCTCCCGGGGGCCGGGGGATCCGCGCGCTGTAATTTTCCACCCCGGCATGTGCGGGGGCGGGGCGCGGAGCAGCTCCCACGTGGCAGCTGATGTAACCCCCCGTTTTCTTGCCCCCTCCGCTGCTTTTAAAGGGATCGCGCGCCCTCTCTGGCCAGGTGTTTCGGACTTCTCTGGATTTGTTTTCACCCACGGGCTGTGTGTGTGTGTGTGGGCGTGTGTGCCAGGGGTGGTGGTGCTTCCTTCAACCGATGCTGTGGTGGGTCCAGTATTGTGACATCATATAGAAAGTGGAGAGTGGTGTGGATTTGGAGTTGAAGGAGTGACTTAATAGCTACATCAGCTTGGGGGTAGTATCAGTGAGAGGTTTTTGCCAGCACTTGTCAATGGTCTGTCAAGGATTTCTCTCTCTCTGTGTGTGTGTGCGCGCGCGCGCGCCACACACGCACATGGACATTATGCCGAAAAAGAACTTACAGTTTTTCACTCAACTTTGGGAGGCTAAACTTGCCTCACAGTATCCTGTGTCCTCTTTCTAGCTTGGCCACATGCCGACTTGTAGAATTACAAATCTGAAAGTTAAAGGTGTTCAGGCAGTAGGAAATCAGTTAATGCAACAGTGTACCAATGGTACGGTGTGTGGGGGGGAATCCACACATAATTTACATATTGTTAATTGCAACAGGTTTGATGGCTGCAGACAACTTTGTTGAAGGTGCTGCTAGCTTTCCACAATAAATGCGCCCAACTAAAACAAAGAGCCTAAATAATAGATTCAATCCTGAGGATGGACTGAAAGGCAAAAAGCTCACTTCGCACTCAGAAATGGAGGCTGTTCAGTTACAAAGAGAGACTGAGAAAACTTACAAAATTACTCCTTCTGAATAATCAAAACAGCAAAGACCCTTGTGGCACCTTAAAGAATTACATGTTTATTGTGGGTCGGAGCTCACTTCGTCAAATGCCTGAAGTGAAATATACGTTGACCCTCCCTGAATACAGATGAAAGAAGAAAGCGGGGAATGAATGTATAATTATTTTTTGCTGTGATATTATTTTTTGTTTATGCTGCCACAAAACTAGCATGGCTACCCCAGGAGTTCTAATTTTTAAAAAAGAATCTGTAACAATGTTTTATTTCCGATTATGAGGAATAATGTTCCGCCAGATCTCCATTTCAGCCCATCAGCAAAACAGTACCAACACTCATGGACTGGGACGTGCAAGAGTCACTAGATTACATCCCAGATCAATGCTTCATTCTGAGACAGTCTCATCCATCCTTGAGGAGATAAAAATGCAGGTTGCCCTGTTCCACATAACCATACTTGTGCTCATGCAGGTCAGCATCAAGCTGTTTGCACCACTGAGATGTGGACGTTGCCAGTGTGGTTTGGGTGGTCCTCAGTTTCCCAGTATCTGGGTTCAGCAGCTTGAATAGCCAGACACGTAACCCTAGGGCTGTCTTCATTATTGTGTCATGCTAGCCTGAGTAGTAAATCAGTGGCAAGAGTGGAGATCTGATTACAGTGGTACCTCAGGTTACATATGCTTCAGGTTACATACGCTTCAGGTTACAGTCTCCGCTAACCCAGAAATAGTGCTTCAGGTTAAGAACTCTGCTTCAGGATGAGAACAGAAATTGTGCTCAGGCAGCATGGCAGCAGCAGGAGGCCCCATTAGCTAAAGTGGTGCTTCCGGTTAAGAACAGTTTCAGGTTAAGTACGGACCTCCAGAATGAATTAAGTACTTAACCTGAGGTACCACTGTACTGTTAAAATAACACTTTGGGCTGAGCTAAGGCCAGGATTTTTTCATAGTATGAAGTGTGATATATTCCCGCCAGGTCTCAGAAGTTCCCTCCCCCCAAAGTCATTGCTGACTCTTCCAAGGCAATTGACTTTCTTGCAGGACTTCTGATCCCCTTATAGTTGTGACGTACAGCTGCTGAAGGCTATTCAGTGAACCAAGACATGGTTGGCAGGAGTGCTCCCTCCCCCAGGCCAAAATGCAGTGAGTGTGGCGGGAGGGGGGAGCTCCTTGTTCGGTCCCGTGGGCAGGGTGGGTCAGTCCACTTGAGAGAGAGAGTGTGTGTGGACAAAGTGGCTCTGAGAGAAAGTGCCATCCCTGGGCACAGCTTCCCTTGTGTCCCCTTTGTGAGATGTCCTGCTATTTTGCAGGGTTTCTTAATTGCACTTCCGTGCTTTTGGCATGGCAGAGCAGAAAAACTTTTCTGCATCCCAATTCAGTAGCCGCTTGTTGGCAGGACAAGGACTGCTCAAGTATGAAAAGGGAGCCATCATTCCGGTGTCTATCTAGAGTGGGGGCAAGTCACTCAAGCTTAGGAACGGGGTAGTTTCCCTATCACATAATGCCTTCTGTGTCGCTTCATTCGTGCACCTCCCCACAGAGCATACTTTCCCCCCCTTGTCTGATCCCTGACAGCTTGAGGGTGTATCATTCACGTACTTCCTTATATTTAGGACACTGGAGCAGAAAGGGCCTCTGTTCCAGCTGCTCCTCAGGGTCCCGTTGGTTGCACAACGTCTCCTCTGGCCTCAAGAGTGTCCTTTGTTATGCTGTATTTTCACCTTGGGTCTTTGGCTAGTTCCTTGCTGCAAGCATAAGAGTGTGATTATTATGGTGTCCTTCCTTGAAGTGAAATGCACATTTATTTGCAAGTGTGCACTGGGCAGGATCCTGAGGGCAATTTGTTTGCTAGGCTGGTGGTTTAAACACCTTTCTGGTTGTGAGAGGCAGGCTGTGAAACAGCAGAGAGGATTATCACTCATGCCTCATATTTTATGCTGGGCCTGTTTCCTGGTTATAATGTTGTGGAAACTTCACCTTTTACCTGAAACAGGGCTGCTGAAAACTCGTGTGTAGCAACCATATATCCAAGACTGTGCATACTCTTGCATTTATTTATTTTTTAAGAGAGAGATCTGCACAGAAGTTTCCACAATTTGTGGTAGCAAGCATGTAAATCAGATTTGCACCTTTTGCATATCTCCATTTCCCTGATTTCCGAGGAGATTTGCAGGGCGCTGTCAGGCTTCCTCCTGAACTCAAAATCGTGTGCTCATTTCCCTTCTGGTTTTTGGCACTTGGATGTTCAAGCTTATATTTGCCTTCAGAACTGCCAGAAATTTGCTTTCCACCCACCTCTTTATCAACAAGAGCTAAAATTCGCAGGATGCTGAATTTTCTGGCTGCTTCTAAACTTATGTCTGTACTTCTTATGTTGTATTTCTTCCTTCCTTCTCAGGAAATAATAATAATATGCCAACAAATTCAAACATCAAACAAGGGCTAGCCCAAGACATTTTGCTGCCTAAGTTGAAGAACATGAGAGCCTCAGTGACACCTCTATCTGAAATTACCGTAACCAGATTGGTGACATGTTAGCATCCTCCACTCTGCCTGGAGGTAGTAGATTAAGAGGTCTGGTGTGAGCTGTGTGGCACACACAGAACTGCTGTCCAACATTGCTTCTCCCCACATCCTAAATCTGCCACCTGAGGTGAACCCCTCTCTCTGCCTAACAGTATAGCTGGCCTTGTGTCCTGCCACTGCTACCTCTCTCTCCTCTTCCTCACTTGGCAGTTGTTCCCTCCCTGTGTTCTTCAGAAGCTCATTACTTGGAGGCCTAGAGATTGTAGTGCACCATTTTTTAATGTTTCCTTTCCCAGTGCACAAGATCACACCCTTATCATTTGCATTCAGCTGGAGTGATGATCACTCCTTCATTTAATGCTGCCAGTCTCTAATACAAAGTGAAATCCCACCTCATTGCAGCCAGCATGTTATAGTTATATGTTTAACGTACACCACATGCTGTGTTTGAATGCACTGTATTTAAAATGCTGTAAAGGGAAGTTTACCTTAGGCAAGAAGTTTCACTCCAGCAAAAGTGTCAGAGAAGGCTGATATTTTTGAATTGGTTCTTGTTAAAGATTGTCTTGTGTTGGAATATAAACAAATGAACAAGGAAAGTCTCTGCTTTGGATTCATAGAGTCTTTTTCACATTTCATTTACATTTGGTATGAGACACTACTGTCATAGACACTGTGTGGTTAGGGGAAAAGAGGGGGAGGGAGAAAGATGGGGGGATAGCGATCTTCCATTCTGTTGCATAGTGTTTGCGCAAGTTTTTGTGTCAGCATCATGTGTGTAGGTCCTTTATTATTATATTTATTTTTTTATTTGGCATTGTGAGAGATTAGAGGCTTCAAAGCTTGCTTGGTTGCAGTGTGGTTTGTTTGTATCTGTGAGCTGTGGGGGGGGGGTGTTGGGTCAGATTAGCCATAGTAGTTTGTATGTTGTTGGGGTGGGATAGATCATTGTCTTGTTGTGATAAAAAGGAGCTACACCAAGGTGAAGGTGTCCTCCTTTGCTTGTCCGCATGCTGCTTTAAGCTTAAGTTACTTACTCGCAGCTAGAAATATTGCAACTAGACACTGGAAGGACCTATAAGAAGTGAACATAGACCACTGGTACAAAAATGTATGGGAAGCCGCCCTATAAGAAGACTGATACTTTTTCATTCAATAAAGTAAACTACCTGGTGATTCATCACAGGAGAGCCGCAGAGCTCTCACAGCAGGAAGTTGGAACTTGAGAAGCCAGCATGTGCTTCTGGGAGATAGCTGGCAGCAGCAGCAGTGGTTGCAAAGAAGCTCTGCAATGATGAACAAGCTTAGCATCTCTCTCTGGGTTCAGAGAGAGAAAAGTTTGCTGAACTGCATAAAGGACCGGACCCCATTTCTTGTTTCCAATGTATTACTTTTGTTATTTTGCAATGTTTATCTCATTTTAACTAGTATTTAAGATGGTTCTGCAGTAAAGATTTGAAATTTATTCTTGTGGTAGAGAGAATTCATTTCTACACAAGTTCTAGGGCAGGGATTTCACTGACCAGCTCCCAACACAGCACAGTGTAGTAACTAAATGACTAAGCTTTGGACCAGGAAGTTCCTTGTTAAATATCCCCTCTGCCTTGGATTTGGTAGAGGATGTTGAACGAGACATATTTTTCTCGAGTCTGCAGTACAGGGCTAATAATACAGACTACCCTAGATGGCTGTTGTAAGGGCAACTGACAGCGTGTATAAAGTGCATGGAAAATTATACAATATTAAGTATGAATATAATCATGTCTCCAAAGAATGGCATATTTTTGAGTGCCAGGCAAAAAACATTCCTCTTCTTTCAGGCCTTTGGTTAATTAAAGCCTTTTAAATGGGGGGTGGGAGGTGTTATTGATTTTGTCTGTCATTATGTTATATATTTTTGTGTTTTTATATTGTAAACCATCCTGTGATCTTTGGATGAAGGGTGGTGTTGAAATTTAATTAATAAAAATAAAATATGAATATATTTTAACTAATCCATGAGGAAATAGTTGATGGAAGAAATGGGATGAGAGGCAAGTCTGTGTACTCATACTCATGACGCATCTGTTCCAGTTCACTGTCTTTAACTTTTCAGGAGCTGCCCTTTCAAGTGTCCAGGAACCAAACGTGCCCTGTGGTATTGAGGTTGCCACCTCTGTCCTGGAGATTTGAAAAAAAATGTGGCAGTGACCACCTCCTGTTTTTCTGTAGTGAATGTGCCAGCTGTTTAGTGGTTGTTTCACAATAAGATATCCAGGGCCCAGTTTTGTGTTCACAGTCCTGTTCACAGGAAGTGAAGCACAATTTGTTCAGCTTTATTGCTTGCTGAATACAATTAGCATCCATAGAATGTCAAGCAAAAGGATCTAGCCTTGTCCTGAAGCTGAAATGAAGCTCTCTCCCCCCACCCAACCCCATGGCTCACTGCATTTCAACCAAACTAGTGAGTCCGCCATGTTATTTATAAACACCTCTCTCTTTTGCCCTGCTCTACGTTTGCAAAAACCCACACAACACACATTTGCTTAATTATATTGGTTTTCATAATTTATATTCGATCACGGATCCTGTGGTCCTGATGTTTTTTATTTAGTCGTTAGTGTTTCCGAATTTGGGTTCTGAATTTTAATTCAATAATTTAGAGAGACTTAATGATTGTGTCTACTTTCTTGTTGCCGAGTTCTGCTTTCAGTGCCAGTTTACCCTGGTACTCAGAGCCAAGTATATTATGGAAGTGAAGAGAAGACCAGGACTCTGGTGATCATGCTTACATGTGCACATTCCCCTAGCTGGAGCCCAGGTGAGGAGAATGAGGTGATGTTTCCTCCCTGGTGACCAGAAATGTCTGATGCAGCTAGGTCAGCCCCCTGGGGGGGAGGGCACCTGGGGCCCACCATCGTAAGGCACAGGAAGAAGCGGATGCTCAGATAGGTCTGCTAGGAGCTGAGAAGACAGAATTACCAGGACCCTTTCCTTACAGTAGCCGCATTCTTGGAGTGACGGCTAAGTGCAGTGATAGTACATGAAAAAGAATTTTTAACACTACCCATTGCTGTGCGCATTTTGGGTGGTTGGTATTCAGTCTCCATGGGGTATTTGACCCCTGGCATTTAACATGAAGCTGGGCCATTTGAGTTGAGGGTCTGAACAAAAGTCAATTCAGGTTTGCTTTCTCCAAGTCACCTTATCTGGAGTTGCATCATCGCAGAAGAAAGAAAAATGAATCGGAATTTGGGTCCCCTTTTTGTAAGACAGTAGAGAAGAGCTTGCACACTTCATTCAGCTCCTTATCTCACTGGCTCAGGCTCAGCCACCCTATCTTCTCCCCATCCACCCTGTTCCCCATGTGCTACAGTTTATAGAGGCATCCTTTCATGCTCTGCCCCCTTCATGACCAACAACCAATTCACTTTTGTTGCCGATGTCTTACAAACTATCTTGGGCGATGCCTTTCCCTACCACAGACAGACAAACAGACACCATGGCTGTCCCTTTTTCGCTGCCTGGCAGTACCACCTGGTCTCTAGCACAATGGCAGAGCTGACCTGGCATGTGACTAGGTGCACCAGGGTGGAAGGCAATTGCCTCCCATCTGTGTCCTCAGTGGCAGCTGTGCCCCTGTGCGTGTTTGGTGCCCTGAAGACTTCCCCTGCCCTGAGCCCTGGCTACGCTCTTTGCAGCCACGTGTGTGGTTCTTGCAGCTTCTTCCCGCTTCAGAGATGGCAATGGGCTGAAGGAACCAGGAATGAGGGGGCAGATATAAGAGCCTGCTAACCCAAACTCTGCATCCCTTCCCAGCCCTGCTCTCATTTTACCATCTTTGGGCATATGCTGAATGTAGACTGGGAAACGGCAATGTAATTTTTGCTGTAAAAAGAGATGGTCCTTGCAAATGCACCAGTCTTGGTCACGTGTGTTTGTGTGTGTGTTCCCCTCATTGAGGATTTAGAGCAGGGGTAACTACCCCTGGCCCAGAGGCCTGATTCAGCCACCTTCCCAAACCACCTTCCCCGCCCCTAATTTTGATAGCAGTGGCAAAAAAGTAGTGCTGGTGTGGATGAAGTAAAGTAGACACAGTACTTGAGTGGTCAGGGAGGGTTCAAGCTCTCTGCTCAGCACCCTGATGGGGATGCACATCTCTCATTCTGTGGCCATCTGATCAATCATTTGATGAGCAGAGATGGGCAATAACCCCCTCTTTCCACATTGATCAGCTGGAGAGGGGAGCTCTGTGTGTGTGTGTGCCAATGTGAGGTGACTGCAGTAACTTTAGGCCACACCCACCATTAGTATGTGGCCCCTGCAGGACTGGCCAGGAATGAATGTGGCCCTTGAACCTCCCCCCCAAAAAGTTTTGTCACCTCTAATTTAGAGGACAGGAGTCTTCTCTTGTTTCATTTTCTCTAACCAAAGCCCGTTTTGTTCTCCACAGCTTCCTGTCTCTTTGGTCTAATTTGCGCTTCTGTCTGAGCTCTCTGTGTAGCCTGGGAAGCCTAGCCATCAAGACGGACAGTGGGCAGCTGGGCGCTCACATCACGGCCCCCAACCATGGCAGAAAAATGCAGTGAGGGGTTGCTGGTGAGTTTGCGGGGAATACGTCAGGTTTGAGTTGGCATATTCTGCCCCCTTGGAATGCAGGGGGGAGGGATCCATGGGTCTCGGTGGTCTGGAGGGGGGTGACGGTGAGGAATTGTTACTTAATTTGTTTGCTGCTTTTCTGCACAAATGTGCCCAAAGCGACGCACTACATGAGTACGCAACAAAGCAGCATTAGCGTAAACAGCTCAGTACCAATTTGTTTCAAATCATAATACAGCAATCTCCACAAAGGAGTCTGTTTCATTAATACTGTACTGTTATAACATAGTGCATTCATTTCAGAATAGGTGGTATAAATCATTAAAGCACAGTATCAATTTATATTATTTATCAGTTGTTAAAGCACATTTAAGCCAGAATTAGATACAATAAAGCTTTCCAGTGCAGCCAGGTTTTCATAAATAATATAGCCAGCAGGCAGTTCCTCAGATGTGTCAAGTGCAGGAAATCGCAGCCCTATATTTTACAGCTATCGGTATAAAAAGGTGTTAGATGCAGATGCATCACAACAATCTTTAGCAGAAGGGCAGTGGATGTAGAGTCCCCAAACTAAGAAAGCACACTTGGCTGCCCTCAGATATCTATGAAAAGTCATATAACTGTTTATCTCTTTGACATCTGATGGGAGGGCATTCCACAGGGCGGGCACAACTACCGAGAAGTCCTCATGCACCTGTCCGTTTCCTCTTCCCCCAAATAGCCTGGGAAGTGGAAGGCAGGATGTGCCCTCCACAGGTGTCTTTTACCAGAGCTAGGCTCTTCGCTTCTCTCATAGGTGGAGTGAAGCTGCTTCCCTTAAAGCCCCCCCACCCCAAGTCATCAAACATTACCAGGGAAACATGTAGAGTTCAGCAGGTGGGAAATGTTAGCCCCCATCCACACCGCTGCGTTGTTTGTGTTTTGGATTTCTACATTTACTGAGAGCGAGGCTCCCAGGAGACGCCTGAAATAGCCTGCACCCCAGCCAGGGGGCACCGTGCCAGTTTCAGGCCTGGAACATGTGGGGGAAGGGGAGTTTGGATAGCTGCAACACACAGACACCAAAGTCCCTTGCATTCCATCCATAGAGATTGCAGGTCTTCTCTACGGCAGCATTTCACAGGCACGTCCATGCATTCCTTTACACATCTCCTCTCATGTGCTGCTTTATATTTTTCCTGCATAAACCATCATTTTGCAAGCACAGAGCACTCAAACCCTGGCATTCGTGCATGCAGCACAGCACTGTATGATCTGTGGCCTGCACACACTATTTTGTCCCGCAACTTTTTCAATCCACACGTCTGCATGTGTATTGGAATTGTTTTTAGATGTTTTAATTGTGCTATTGCTGCTCTGCTTGGTGACCTGTTGGCTCTTTTTGGAGGAATGTCAAGATATACATGTAATAAATAATAATACATCAACGCATGCAAAGACATATATTCATGCACACAGACACACGTGTAAAGGGTTGTGCCCTTTGGGTCACCTCCATTCAACTGAATGTGATTCTGCTGATTAGAAACCAAGTCAGGCCAGCCAGCATTAATCAAAATGAAAGGAGATGATAAACGGGTGAACCACCTGCCCAAGTGCTGTTCAGAGTGGCTGAACCTAGACAGCAAAGGTTATGTGCGAAAACTACTCAGATTCCCATATTTGCCTGGTTGTGGGACATTTTGGACTTTGCACATACCCTTTGCTGTCTAGGTTCAGCACTTGCTGTTAGAAAGCATCCCAGCAGGCCTGCAAATGTGTGCACATGCTTTCACATGCACAGGTACTAAGAGCTCTGCTTCTCTTTTGCTATATTGCAGTGCTCTTTGTGTGAAATGGTATATAATGACTTGCACATCCTTGCTTTCTTCCCTTGACACAACTTTTATACTGTTGCTCAATGCTCTGGCTGCTACTTTTGTTTCTGGAGTCCTTTGTCAATGTTGTTTTGTGCCCTGGGGTGGGGAGAAGAGGGTGTGCGGCGGGGAGAGTCCAGCGTAGCATCGGAATACGACATATATTCCGAGTCAATCTTTAACCAATTCTGGGAGTCAATGTTGTCAAATGGGAAAGAGGATGTTTGCAGAGGCTACTAGGACAAGGGAAGGGGTTGGACTAGTAGGTGATCCTTGGGATCCCTTCCAACTCTATGATGGGAAGGTGAATCAGAAATGCCCCTGCATTTCACCCCACCCAGTCACCTGGCATTGAAGTTTCCTGCTTGCTCTCATGCAGTTTGTGTAGTGTCTCTAGGTCACTGGAGCAGGCACTCGGAGCTTTCTGGCCACAGAGAAGAAGCTAATCCCCTCATTGAGCTGCCTAGACATAATTGAAATAGCAGCATAAACCCATCACCCACTAATCGCCTATCCCAAGACAGTAATAGTATCTCAGAGCCTACAGCTTCTCTTTGAGGTCCAGGGAAAGAATGGGACAGCTCTCTCTGACACTTCTTTTTGATGGGGCTTGATTTGCTAATGTCCACATTCCCCAAAATACCAAATAAACATGACCTTGGCACAGGATGTCCCAGTCTGGGAACCACAAGCATTTCCAAGAAGAGACAAACAAGGGGTGGTGGTGGTGTCAATAGCACATAAAAACCCTGTTGGTCACCTCTCTTACCTCTTTGTGTTCTGTTCTCCATTCCCCAGTTTGTCCTCTTGGGTAGTTCTCTTTCATCTGATGAGCATTGGCGTACTTGTGGTTGCATAGGATTTGCCCTCAGAAGAGAATATTTCCTGGCTTTTTCAAGGATTGTCTGTCACGAAACATAACTTTCATATTGCACAGCATTCAACTATTGTCATAATGCCTATTTCTGATAGGTAGTGCAGAGCAAGACAATTATGTAGTTGTGGGTGGGGGAATAGTTTTGGGCCACTTGCTTCTTTCTGGAGCCACAGTAGCCAAGTCTTGTTCCCCATCTTGTTGCATGTTTACGTGTGTCATGAAATTGGCTCTATCAATAACGGGGGCTCTTTTGGACTGAATCTTTGCAAAATGCCACCTAGGCAGCTGCCCAGTCCCTTTGCTCTATATTGGCTGTGGATTAACATAAAGGCAGTAGAGACTGGGAAGTGTTGTTGACACACAGTGAGATCCAGAAGTGCTAGTGGTAATTAGCCTTGGATGGTCCTTTCCATTCATTTGGCACTCTTTGCCGCCAACATCAGCCAGCAGTGCCTGGGGTTCTGATGTTTGGACGGATCAAATGCCCAGGTATGCCCAGAGGTGCCAACTTTGGTCTATTTACCTCTTACCCAAAGTGACATTGTGTGGCTCAGTCTGACGTTGTGAAAAATTACAGTTTTTCAGCCGGTTGGGGAGATGGAGCAAGCTGGGCACAAAGCCACAAGTGAGATGATTGCATGGGCCAGCGATGTCATTCACCCATAGTGCTAGCATCTATTTTGTGGAATTGATCAGTGTTTCAAGAGCCAGGTTTACAGGTATCTGTGGTGCAATGGGGTTTCTCCATCTGGCCTCTGCCCAGTTCAGTCAGCTACTAGGAAATCTGTGGGTACATAGTATTTCTGTCAATGGGACAGTGTATTTCCTGCTTCTAACGCTCTAGGACTAGGTGAAAGAAGGAACCATTCATTTTAAAACAGGGAGAAGGTGGAAGACAGGCCATTGAGAAGCATCTAGGTCTGTTCAGCCATTGAAGAACTGTGTGTTCATAGTTCTGTATGTGTATATAATGCTCCCCAAAACTGGTGTGGATGTTTCTCCTCAAATTTCCTTGGTATTGGCACTCTGACTCTAGCCCTTCTGAGTATGTGACTCTTAGTCCTAGACTGGCCTTGTTTTTACTTTCCAGGGATGGCAGCAATGCTTGCCTCAAACCCAGAGTTCTATAGAATGTGTAAGAAAAAATGAGGAACAGGATTGTAGCCTCATTCTCTTCTCTTCTCTTCTCTTCTCTTCTCTTCTCTTCTCTTCTCTTCTCTTCTCTTCTCTTTCTTTTCTTTTCTTTTCTTTTCTTCTTTCTTTCTTTCTTTCAAAATTTAAAAAGTACCCATTGCTTTGTGACTTATAGTTTCCACACTCCCCAGAAAGATTGGACTTTTTCTGATAAGGAAATATGAGAAAATGCAAAGAAAATAAATCAGAATGAGCGCTCATTAAATAACCAATGTTGTCTGATCGCCCTACAAGCATCAGGATGAATGTTAAGTGAGCAGGCTGTGTGGAAGCACCCAGCAATTACAGAAAAGAAGCAGAGATGGTAAGACAGGGAACGGTTATGTGTCAGGTGTTAACTCTACCTCTCAGTGCTGTGCTGTGGAGCCAACTTCTGGAGAATTTTGTTTTGGTTCTTTCTGAACAAGGAAGTTTGGGGTGGGAATCCTGATGCTGTATGGCATTCCTACCTCAGAGGGGTTGCTGCAGGCTGGGAAATGCTTTCAAGTGCCTCGGGGAAAGGCAGTATCAACATTTTGGGAGTCCAATGCAGGGGTGAGGGCAAATGTGCCAGCAGGACATTTTTAGATCACTTGGATCCTGCTCCCCCTCCACAAGTTCTGCAAATGGGGCCATCATAGTACAGCTTGCAAACACCAGGATGTGGGCAGGACTTGGACCTGAGAAAAACAGCTCTGTCCTGCTGCTTCCTGAGTCCGGATGGACAAGACCTGGGCTCCAGCCAGCTACAGCATCCCTCCAGGCTGCCTGCAGTGGGATTGGGGCCCAGATAGTAAAGGGGGATGGCTAGTGTGGTAGTAAAGGGGGATCTGCAATAGTGTGTAGTAGACTGCAGTACCTTTAATTCAGCTGGGAACCCTGATTCCCAGGGAGATGTCAGGAGACACAGTGAATCCTGGAGAGGGTACTAAGTAGAGTGAGAGAGAGGATGCTGAGCTCTTGAGGCAGCTTGCCTTTTTCACTGGAATGGGGATCCATTCACAAATCCCATTTGCTGCCCTGACACTGCCTGATGGGGGTGTGTGTGTGTGTGTGTGTGTGTGTGTGTGTGTTTTCTCCCATTGAGGGGGTGGCATTTCCCAACCCCCCAGCAGAAGTCAGTGCCAGACACTCTCTCACTTGCTCGTTTTTAAGGACATTATGTTTTGTCCTTGGATTTGCCATTGCCTTTGTTTGCACAGCAACCCCTGCCAGCGCCTCCTGACTCTTGGGCAGATTCCCTGGCTGCCCGGGGGCTTGCAGCATCTGCTGGGGGATTTTTAGGCAGACTGGGCGGGTAAAGAGGGCAGGGGCGTCCGTGGCATATACTGCAGCGATGACCCGGGCGGTTGTCTTCCACTTAGCTGCGGGGTTCAAGCCTAATGAGGGAATTTTACTTCTGGGTTTCAAGAGATTTAAGCCTGGCTCATGCCTGCCGGCCTCTGGCCAAACCACCCCCGCTGTGGGTGCTGAGCCTTTACTAGGCTGCGGAAGCTCCTCTGGCTGGAATAATAAGGGGGGGAGCAGAAGGAGGGGGGTTGGTGAGGATTTTCTGCCTGAGCAGCCCTGGAGAATTGAGGCCGGGCTGTCAGCGGGGCCTGAGAAAGTCGCCTGAGGATGTATGTGTCTGGCACAGGCCTCTTTCTTTCCCTCCTTACCCACTTCCTTGCCCCATGTTCTCCCCCCAAACCCATGACAGAGACAAGAGCTGCCACCTGTGAATGAGGCAGCTAGATAGGACCCGGTCCCATCCTTTTGAAATGCACCTATCGTATCCTGAGGTGTTATATGTACCTGGCATGGCAGCCCTGTTGCTGATATTCACAGTGTAATCGAGGATAGATAAGGCTCAACTGCATCAAGTTGTCTGTCTGCTCAGGCAAAGGCTTCTGTCACTCCAGCCCCTCAACCCCTCCAGCATGACCTGACACACATATTGAAGCCTTACACCACTCTTTTCAATGGGCTTCTAAGGGGTGCTCTGCTTGATAGAATATTTGTGGGTTTTCTCTCTCTCCCCCCCGCTGATCTGCATCAACTGAGTAGAAATTTAGAGAGAGTTGCTTGAAGCATTATATGTGATGTGCCATAAGATTGCCTAGACTCCAAGTTACCTCTTATCTGTCAGTGTCCCACCAATGTACCTTCATCACACTGGCATTCTAGTCCTTGGGGGTTCTGCAAATATGCTTGGCTGTTGTCAGATGTTTTGGGACTACAACTCCCATCATCCCTAGCTAACAGGACCAGTGGTCAGGGATGATGGGAATTGTAGTCCCAAAACATCTGGAGGGCCAAGTTTGGCCATGCCTGCCATAGAACAAAGAATAACACAGTAGCTAAAATCCCAAGAATCCTAGCTTGCTTAAGAATGTGACCTAAGGACACTTACTGGAAAATAAGCTCCACTGAACATAATTGCATTGACTTTTGTGTAAGCATGCATATGATTGCACTGTATTTTTTTAAAAAATTGTGTTCAGGGAAGATGACCACCATATTTGAATTGCTAATAATAAAGAGTCTATGGTTTGAAATATACAGGGATTTCCATACATCTTGACTTTTAAATATTAGAAACTTTGTTAGAATTTATTTTTTTCCTTTCTCACTGGCAGGTTTTCCTCTGATAGATACCTGCTGCCATGCTGGTGGTGTTACTTTTAAGTAATGGCTTTTCAGCTTGCAAGATTGCAGAGAAAAAAAGTTTTGCAAAAACCTTAAAAAATATTTTCCAGCCAAGTACGGACTCTGTTCACATAGGATTATGCAAACTTTATTTTAATTGAGAAACTGTGGCATGTTGCTTGCAGAATGTGGGAATTTTAGTGCACAATTATTGATTCAAATCATGCTCTCGTCTCAGTTCTTGTTCACCTCTGTTTGATGGTGATGGTAGAGAATGGAGTATTTGCCAGTGCTGAAGAACCAGATGTTCCAGCGCCACTATGCCTGAGTTTTCTTTCTTTCTTTCTTTCTTTCTTTCTTTCTTTCTTTCTTTCTTTCTTTCTTTCTTTAGTTGTGTGTGTGTGTGTGTGTGTGTGTGTGTGTGTGTGTGTGTTACAAAACAAACAGACAAAGAGGGACAGGTACAGCTATTGTCTCCAGTTTCAATTTGTAGTCTTTTTCACAGTTCATTTACATTTAGTGAGAGACACCTTTGTCATAGACATCTTCCTTTTGGGGGAAATGGGAGAGGGGATGCCTGCGTTTTCTGATGTTGCATGCTCAAGGTGTATTTAAGTGCAGAAAGCCAGCATCCTTGGTGCCTCTCCTTCCTTTGACATGCTTTTTATAAGCAAATGCATATCCTCCTATCCCTGCAGTTACATTGATTTGGATAATAAATGGACTGCACTGGAATAGTAGTTTCCATTAATGTTGGTCTCTCCATCCCCCAGGATAGAACACGCATTGAACAGCATTGAACTCACACATTCTTCTTCTTTGAACTTCAAATTTTGAAGTTGTCTGAAAACACTGGTAGCTTGAAGATACTACTTTCACACTTTTCCTCACATGGGAGACCTGGAACAGAAAAAAGGGAAGCTTTCCTTCCTGATTAAAGCAAAATAATTCTTTAGGATTAAGGAGGGAAAGCATCCTGGGCGTATTGAACAACTTCAAGCTGATCACGGTTTCTAATGGTCTGATACATGAGTGGAATATGTTTTAAGATATATAGATCTGTCTTGGCTTATTTTGGTATAAACTTCCACTGCCAGGTTTCTCCCAGAGAAGTTAAAACATGTAAAAATAAATAAGGTAATTAGATCTGTTTCTATTGGTTTAGCAAGCTGCCCTTCAAATCATGCTAAAACCTTCATCTGCCTGAGAAGAGTGTTGTATTATTTCCAGTGGTTGCATGTTTCTTTACCACACAAAAGTTGGTCTAATAAAAGGTTTCACCTTTGGGCTATGCTCACGTCTAACTCACCTTCTAAGAAGCTTGACTGAATATAGTTGCACATATGTGCGTTATCTAATCTCCATATACCGTATACAATTTTGAATCAGCATATTTAATCCTCCTAAGATGCTCCATATATTATCAACAGTGTTGGATTGGATCCAGGCTCAGTTCTGTTTAGAATAGACCCATTTAAATCAATGGGACTAAATCTTCTAATACTAACTGAATATACAAACGTACTGTAGTTCTTTGGATTTTTGCTTTAATAGGGCTATTTCTTAGTGGGAGTTTTCCAATAAAGAACCAGTGGTTAAGTACAGTTTACATAAAACAGCCATAGGCAACTATAGCCACCCCCTGTTCTATGCCCCCAGCACCTGATAATTGGAAGCTTGCTGCCTCTAAACATGGGGGCCTCTATTTTTAGTTATTTTTCTAAAAGGCACTGTATAGCTCCTATTCCCAATGAATTTTTCCAGCTCTTGGATTTTGTTTTTTAAAAAAACATTTACAGTTGTAGCCACAATCATATCTTGTGAAAATGGTTTCTATAAGTTAATTGTACATTAAGGCTGACATCCTATACCTCCCTAGGACTAAGCCCCACTGAACTGAGTAGAACTTACTTCTGAGTAAATATGCATAGGATTGCTCTGTAACTTGTACTTTCTGACGAACACTTCAGGGAGCAAGTCCTTCTAATACACTTTGCCAAAAGTTTTGTATCTTGTAACGGCAATGAAATGTCACTGAACTGAAATTGAACAAAGGTTTCTAATCTTCTAATCCTTTGTCCACAAGAGGTTACACAGACAAAAGGTTCCATAGCAGCCAAACTTGTTGACCGATTTGTATTTGCTGCTTACCATTGAATTCTATGTTGCTGTGTTGGGCGTGGGTTGAATGTTTGAGCATCTTCTGGTCTGACTTTCACAGTGGTTCAGGAAGGCTGCGATTCACAGGTTGGGATATGTTTGGGTTTTAAGTTTTGATCTTGCAGAGCATTGCTGGCTGCTTTACTAAAGCTACATGAGAAATGGGAAACTCTTCTTTTTGTTGAAAGGAAGTGTCCCAAGACCTGTCATCAACTGCAGTTGTGGGAGTTCCCGTACATTCAGAAAAGCTGTTGCATAAGTTTATTCACTTATTTCAGTTGGTTTCACATCCACGAAGTGGTAACACCGACTGGATGTTAGAGAATGAGATATAGAGATATGAGATATAGAGAATTGTTAGAGAATGAGATATATGCATGACGGGTGGTGGGGCTCACCTCACCTCAGTTGCATTGTTGCTGGTTCCTGGGAGGTAGAGGGTGAGGGATGCGGCGGCGAGCTTATTTTATACTAGAAATGGCATGCCCCTCTATTGTCCCTCTCAGTGTTATAGGTGAAATTATGGCCCCACACATACACAGTGAGGAATGTACCCATACCCCATCTGTCTGTAATGGAATATATAGTACTCGTTTGCAGCTATTGACTTGGAAGTTATTACCACCTCTCCCCCATTCACACTGTACAACAGAAATGGTAGGAGCCTTTACTGTCCCTTTTTAAGAGGATGGGTGAAGTTATGGCCAGATTTTCAGTTCACAGCATTCACCTGCATTCTGAGTAATTCATTGGAAGCCTGGCCGTAACAAAATGTCAACTGAAGTTATATGCCCATCTGTTTAGATTCTTTTACTCAGTTGTGTGACCAATTTTTATTTTATTTGTTTTAAGATTCGTACCCATCTTTACCTTTTCATAAAACACGTGATGGCTAATGTATTAAAAATATAAAACATATACGTTTTAAAAACGTGTAAAATTACAGAAACAATTTCTGGGGTGGGGTTGGGGAAGCAAAACAAAATCTCATAATAAGCATGGTGAAGGCTTCCTAGAACAAAAAAAGTATCTAAAAGAGTGGAAAATAAAAAGAGGGTGAATGAAATATCCTAGGGAACAGCAATCCACATTGTGGGTGCCATGGCAGAAAAGGCCCTTTCTTTTGTTTCCACCTGCTGTACTTCTGAAGATGAGAGGCCACGAGGAACAGGATCTCCCACTGAACATAGAAGCTGGGTGGGTTCTTATGGGAGGAGGCAGTCCTTTAGATATCTGTGAGTGCAGCCCAAATCCCCACCCCTCTGGCAGGGCTGTGCAGAGCAGCAGAGCCACAGCAGCATCCACAGCACAGCTGCTCACAGTGGTGGCAGCACACATATGGATGGGGGGGGGGCATGGAGGAGGATTGAGCCTGATACCATCAGGTGGTGGCAGCAAGACCAGCTCAAGATCCAGCAGATTCTGGGCCAGTGCAGCTCCACTACCTCCCTGCTCTTGGAACACCCAGGTTCTGGGGATTTCAACTAGCCACTGCTGGTGCAGACACTGCCAGTGGGCAGTTACTCCAGTGGAAGGCAAGCTCAGGCTCCACTCTATCCAACCACGCCATGGCCAGGCCCAAGAGGGGTTTGGATTGCTGTGTAAGCTCCAAACCATCAATAGCTTTAAAGGCAATAATCAGCCCTTTGGATTGTGCCTGGAAGCAAACTAGCACCCAGTGTACTTTGTACAAAAGAGGAGTTGCATGTCCCGAATAAACCAGCACCTGTTAAGTCTAGCTCCTGCATTTTGAACTTCCACCAGATGTTTCCAGGTAGTTCTGTGCATGCATTCCATTTATCCAGTATAGATGCAACTAAGGCTGTGGCCAGATTTATTCCCTTCCTGTTCTCATCTGGAAATCTCCTTGTCCGTAGGAGTCTTTGGTCAGGACCTGTTGTCATCCTTCATATGCTGAGCCTGAGAATAAATATGTGCCTAGGAATTTAAAACACTTCCAAAACTTGCTCCCACTCTTCCTTGGTTCCTGCAGGTGTATGTATTCTTGTCGTGGACACAACTGAGAAACTGGGAGTAAGAAGGGCATGTCAGTAACTCTGACCTGCTTTAAGGTGATATACCAGTGGGGGTCAGGAGAAGAGATGTGCAAATCCCTTGGTATGAAGTGGGTGGGTGTGTTGTTGTGAATGCATGGAAACCAAAAGGTGCAAGCTGTGTGTGTGTGTGTGTGTGTGTGTGTGTGTGTGTGTGTGTGTACGTGTGTGTGTACACAGGGGAATCGTTCTAAACAATTGAGCTAAGTCTGCAACTGAAAGAATCTTTTGTGGAGAGTTTCAGTGTACATTCGTTTAGTCTTTATACATGTTCATCGGCAGATAATACACCTGAGCACACCCCGTTGAACCTGTAGTAGGCCACTGCAACACCCACCAACACCCCAAAGATGTCCAGAGACAGGTACGTGGCCCTGTAACACAGTTATTGCGATGTAGATTGACACAGTACATGATGTGACTTTAAGGAGATTATTGGACCACAGAGACTAGCAAAGAACACCATTGTCCTAAGCAGTGATAGTAGGTGACATGGACTTGTACCCATTATTCCTGTGCTGGATTTATTTCCAAGGGAAAGACGAGAAGTGACAGCAAAGGGACTCAAAGATGGAACCCCAAACCCAGTGTGAGGCTCTTCTGTGATATGGCACAAATACTTGTGTGGTGGTTTTAAATGGAAAGATGCTCTCTTTCTTGCTTTAGGTTTGTTGTTGTAAATGGTTTAAGGTAGAATAAAGTCTTTGTACATATTTCCAATTTAGAAGAATGACTAAGCTTCCGTTCAGCTCAAGATTTTTTAGCTAGGCTGGGTTTCCTGAGTGAGACTGACCCATCCAGGCTTTATGTAGCCCTTGCAGAACATGGTTGTTCTAGTTTGAGATGTTTGAGCATGTTCCTTCTGTCTGCTGGTCATAAGTATCTCCCATTAAAAATACGGTAAGCCAACCAGAGAGCACAGTTTCACCCTGCAGTTTGGTGTCTGATTTCCTGAAATGTAAGACATTTTAATCTCCACGGAAAGCATTTTCATTCTGCCAACTGTATTTTTCCTTCTTTGCATGAGAATGAATGTAACTAACAAGAATGAATGTGTCTCCTTTGCCTTTTGCTTTTATATCTGACATAGGATTCCTATCCTGCCTATCCTGTCTAGCTCCACCTTCTGGCTGAATTAGACTCTGTTGCTGGCATGACCCTCAATTTGCCTTTTGCAGCTGTGGTGGCAAGTAGGTTTTGCAGAGTGGGACTTACTGGTTCTAAGCTAGTATTGCATGCCGACTGCCCCCACGCGTGGCAGCTTATCACTGGACCATGCCTTGTCCATGTGTAGCAATGGCAGCCCCCCAGACCCCATCTGGTCTCTTCTCCCCCCTTCTCTGCACTTCCCTGCCATGTTCTGCTGTCTCATTCACGCCTCATTGGGCTCCTTGGACAGTTGATGCTCAGGAAACAGCTGGGGTGCTCGAAGCCATAGTAGGGGAGGTGGTGAGGCTTAGCATTCCATCAAAAGCAGTAAAGACAACAAGAGCGTCCCTAAAGAACAAGGCAGGTCAGACTGAGTCCAAAAGGGGAGACTGAGAATCAAGTTCTTGGTGCCCCTATGAGGAGCCCAAGTTGGAGAAAACAGAAGACATTTGTTGTGCCATCTTAACTTCCCCTCTTTTCTGTTGCTCATTGTTGTCACCAGATGGTCAGCTCAGTGCATGGTGACTTCATAAATGGTTACCATGGAGATGGCTTTGATGACATCAAGAGGAAGGGAGAGCAGCAGCAGGATGTGGCATGTGGTTCTTGGAGGAAAGGCAACCTGGGATGGCTCTGAGGGATCACATGTCCCTAAAGCAGCTTCACCAATCTGGTGCCCTCCAGCCGATGGGATTTGTAGTCCAAAACATCTGGAAGGCACCAGGCTGGTGAGGTCTGCACTATTGGATAGGCTTCCCATTCCACTTGGATAAGTTGTTGCTCTTTTCCCTTCACCACTACCTCAATCAATTTTGGGAACCTTTGCATCTCAAGATAGTGGGATAAAGGTTAATCTAAAGGATAAAGAAAGTTAATCTAAGCATATCTGGTTCATCCACCCAAAGAGCTGGAACTGACCTAAGATGAGGCATTGTTAAAACATGGTGGGGATTAGGATATATTTAGCAGCACTGCACATTCGCAGAGTGGATTGCACCCTAATACCACTGTGATACAAAGTCAGAAGGCCTCAGTGAGGAATGGAATGGTTTAAGGCAATGAGTGATAGCTAGTTTTACTCAGTGTCTACTCTGAGCAAAACCCAGACTCACATATAGGAAAGTGTTTTACACCAGGTCAGTCCACCTAGCTCAGTATGGTCAACAAGGATTGGCAGAGGTTCTTTAGGGTTTCAGACAAAGATCTTTCTGTGCCTTGCCTGGAGAGGCCAGGAATTCAACCTGGGTATGTCAGCATGCCACTATGCTATAGCCCCTCTCTGCTGGAAGGAGAACCTACAGGCAGGGGTATTGCTGAACCCCAGGTTTTTTGCAATAGGCTCTGGATCGCCTACTCCTTTGCCTCTTTTTGGGGGGGGGGGGGCTTTTTAAAAACAAGTTTGCATATAGGACAGCTGGGCACACTGCAGAGTTCACTACCGGTGAACCCAATACCTTAGTTTCCCATAAATATCTATACATTTAAGTTAGCATAGGGAGATTGAATGCAAATTTATGTCATGAACCCATGTATCCAGCAATATGCCTGCCTAAAGGTTTCCACTTATTTATTTATTTATTTAAATTTGCATACTGCTCTCTACCTGTAGGTCTCAGGGCAGTTCACAACACAAAGTTACAATATACAAAGCAAAAAATTTGTAAGAAAAATAAAGCACAAAATATATGATAAAAATAATCAAAACAATAAACAATTGTGATGTACAGTATAGACACTAATAAACAATACACTCCCCAACAAAAGCCCCTAAACAATGCTCCAGCCCACCCACAAATACAAATAGAAAATCCAAATTAACATATAACATTTAAAAACAACCCCACCCTCCCAATAAAACAGCACCCATCCAAGTTAAAACCACATCCCCGTGAAAACAATAACTTTAACACAAGGGGGCTGGCTCACACCCTCGTTCCACCCCCACAGTGCTGCCACCAAAGGGATAACTCCCCTTTGCTGTTGCCCCCTTTGGTGTTGTGCCCGTTTCAGGGGCAGCCTTGCCGAGGGTGGCCCCACCCCCAGACAGGCAGGCTTCATAGGGCTGCCCCAGCACTGATCTTCCACCTGCCACCTCAAACCTACCGTCTTGTCATAGTTCTCAGTATTCTCTGAGTGGCAGAGCTACCCCGCCAAGGCATGGCTACAGAACACACACATCCAAGGGTGGCAAGGAGAAAGAGGAACCCTGGCTCTCACAATCAAGCCTACAACACCAGTCCAGGCCCAGTGCTAGATAGCTGTATCCTAAGCAGACTGTGGTGCTATATACAGGCCCCTGCAGAGGGGCAGACGGCTGTGTACAGTTGCCATTGACCTCGGAGGGCTAATCTGGCTGTGGGGCAGGACCTACACTGTCATGCCAAGAACTAGACTCAAGCCTGGCTACACACACACACACACACACACACACACACACACACGTACACGTCTCAGAGCTGTCTCTTTACAGCTCTGGCTTCTTCTCAGCTCTGTGACTGGCTGGGCTTTTTGGGATGCCCTACAACAGGTGGGTGCAGGCAGAAGTCCCTATAAGGCCAGGGGTGTGTGCCAAGCCAAGACTTAAATAGCTCAGCAAGGAATACTGTATGTGAGCACTGTGAATGAGTTGTTATGAAATCTGTTTGGGCCCAGGATGCCTGCCTCTTCAGACTCCAGCAAGACTGTAATCCTGTGCCAGGTATTACTGCCTCCAAGGAGCCAGGCCAGGCTGAAAGCACAGGCGCTGAGCCCGCACTGGGCTTGGGAGGGGCTGCCTGTGGCCGGGGGGGGGGGGCAGAAGCGGGTGGAGTCTCCTTCACCGCAGGAGTAAGAAAAACTTAAGCCCTTCCTGGCTGCCTTTCCCTCTTGGCGCCCGGCTGCTTGCCCAAGCGCTGTGGGGTCTGAGCCCATCTGTGAGGCAGCCCCCTCCTTCTAGTGCTAGCTAATTGAAAGGGAGGGGCAGCCAACAGCTGGATGCTGCTAATGAGGCCTCATTAGGCAAGGTCAGGCTGAGCTGGCTCTTTCACCACACTGAGTGCCTGCTGGGCAAATGGGAAAGGGTTGTGCCACTATTGGATGCAAAGCAGAGCAAGAGGCCCCACATACTCCTTCAGCCCTGCATCCCAGACTTCTCTCCATTTCCAAATGGAATTGGGAAGTCAGGGCGGGGGTGTCAGAGTTGGGGAGGAGCTGTAGCTCAGTGGTAGAACATTTGCTTTGCATGCAGAAGGTCACAGGTTCAATCCCTGGGAAAGGCAGGAGGGGGGATCTAGGTGGGCCAAGGGTCTGACGAGCATAGAATTAGGGCAAAGGACCCTAAGGATCATCGCAAGTAGATAAATAGGTACTGCTGCAGCAGGAAGGTAAATGGTGTTTCCATGCTCTCTGGCTTATGTCACTGTGTTTCATTGCTCCAGAAGCGGTTTCGTCATGCTGGCCACATGACCTGGAAAACCGTCTGTGGACAAACGCTGGCTCCCTCAGCCTGAAAGCAAGATGAGCCATAGTTGCCTTTGACTGGACTTAACTGTCCAGGGGTCCTGTAGTCCAACCTCCTGCAATGGAGGAATAGGCAGCTGTCCCAAACAGGGATCAGCACCATGCTCTAACAACTGAGCTATCCAGATGTTGCTAAATGATATACGGCAGCTTTCCATGTTGCTGTGCATGCAAGTCTCAGCTTCAGGTAAGCCAGATCCCTGCCCTGGAGCTGTTTGCTGCATCTCTACCTGAAGGTGCTTATAGCTGGCTCCACAGGCCAGTGGATATAATGGGAACCATTTGCATAGAAAATGTACCCAGTTCAGTCCCCAGCATCTCCAGGTAGAGACGGAAAAGTGTTCTGGCTGAAACCTTAAAGAATTGTTGCTAGTTGAATGTAGACACTACGCAGCTAGATAGACCAATGGCCTGGCTTTGGTATATGGCAGCTTCCTAGGTCCTGGTTCATAGAATCATAGAATCATAGAGTTGGAAGAGACCACAAGGGCCATCGAGTCCAACCCCCTGCCAAGCAGGAAACACCATCAGAGCACTCCTGACATATGGTTGTCAAGCCTCTGCTTAAAGACCTCCAAAGACGGAGACTCCACCACACTCCTCGGCAGCAAATTCCACTGTCGAACAGCTCTTACTGTCAGGAAGTTCTTCCTAATGTTTAGGCGGAATCTTCTTTCTTGTAGTTTGGATCCATTGCTCCGTGTCCCCTTCTCTGGAGCAGCAGAAAACAACCTTTCTCCCTCCTCTATGTGACATCCTTTTATATATTTGAACATGGCTATCATATCACCCCTTAACCTCCTCTTCTCCAGGCTAAACATGCCCAGCTCCCTTAGCCGTTCCTCATAAGGCATCGTTTCCAGGCCTTTGACCATTTTGGTTGCCCTCCTATGGACACGTTCCAGTTTGTCAGTGTCCTTCTTGAACTGTGGTGCCCAGAACTGGACACAGTACTCCAGGTGAGGTCTGACCAGAGCAGAATACAGTGGCACTATTACTTCCCTTGATCTAGATGCTATACTCCTATTGATGCAGCCCAGATGGTTCAGTGGGATCTGAATACTGAGTGCTGGGAAGGAATGAGCCACACTTGGAAAATGAAGTACATCTGTGCCTCTCAAGAGCAATTCCACATAGGACCCTTGAAAAGCAAATGGAAATGGGCTGTACGACAGGGATGGACCTCCAGGCTCATTTTGCTTGGTTTAGTCATGCTGGCCAAATATATCCTGACACTGCCTTGCACCCTCCAGCTTCATTTGTTTGTAGCCTGAAAGCATGTGGAATTTGCTGGGATTCCACGCTCTCTCTTTGTTCCCTCTGAGTCTTTACCTCATTCACGTTTGTTCATCATTTACCAAGTACACTTTCCTCAGTGGGACAAATAGCCTTAGGGGAAATGCTTTGAGCGAGAAGAGTTGCATGCTGCCTTTCACAGCAGTTCTGCCCTGACCCAATCTTTAATGAAAACCAAAGCACTTGAAGATCCGACCGCAGATCTCCCAAATAACATGATGAGCTTTCCATGTGTACTGTAGGTTATCACTTGTTAGGAGGAGCCACCTTTTGTCCATGAGAGTGGAGACTAGGCTGCATGCACACCATACATTAAAAGTAGCTCATTAAAGGTGCTGGGAATCGCAGCTCTGTGAATGGATAAACTATGGTTCCCAGGATTTGGTGGGGGGGGTGTATACAGCCTTAATAGCAGAGGAAATGGGTGATCGTAGGTCCTTCTGAGAGTGTGGGCTCCTCTGTGTGTGTGAGAGAGGGAGAGATTGCAGCAGTAGAGGGGAGCCATGTGGCTGGGTATAGAATGTTGGCGGGTGCTGGGCAGCGCGGTGCTGGGCACTGGGCAGGCGGGGGCAGCATGGTGCTGGGAGAACTGAGCTGAGAGTAATGCCAAGTTCATGAGGGAGAGGCAAGCACATTATCGCCCCAGTAGCAGCGGGGCTGGATGTGAAGGAGGCAGCAAACAGCCACAGCTCTAGCAACGCCCCAGGATACCGGGAATGAGCAGCCAAGGGGTTCCCTGCCCCCAAGAGCAGGTCAGTGGGGAATCTTCCCTAAAGCCCTAAAGTGAGGGGGAGGGGAGGGAGCCTTTTTCCAATGGGGGAGGAAGGATTTGTGTGAGTGTGTGTGTGAGTGTTCGAGTTCCACAAAGAAGCGAGGGGGTCCTGTTGCTGCGGCTGCCACAGCAAGTTTAAAAAGGGGGTAAAGGGGAGAAGTTAATGCCGGAGACTCAATGAAAGCTGGTAACCACACTCTCTCAAAGCCTCTTTGTGCTGGCTCCCGGGGAGACAGCGCAAAGAGGTGAGGAATTGCCAGGCTCAATGTGGCTCAGGCATCACTGCCAGGCTGTTTCTCATGAGGGTGAAGATGCATAAAACAGTTTGGGGGCTCCAGCCCATAAACATACAGGAGTGCAGGGGGGGAGCTGCTCCTTGGCTGCCGTTCCATCCGCTTTATGAAGCCAGAAAGTCTGCATTTAAGGTTGGTTATGGTTATAGATGTGAGTGAATAAACTTTTGTGGCTGCACATGTTCATTATCCCCCCCCCCACTGTGGACTTCAGTAAGGTGGCCTTTTTCTTCTTGAGGGCTCCAGCCCTTGCTTTCTTGTAGTGCTCCCTTCCGTCCCCTTATGGTGTCTGTTGTCCGGTAGCAGGAAATGCTTTCCAGCACTACTGAGGCCCTACACTTTTGGGGTCACCATTGTACCCTCACAGTTTATATGCATTAAGTTACATTTGCCAGCTGGAGGTGTGGGGAGTTGCTGTGTTTCCCCATGGCCTCTAGAGAGAGCCAGAGAACAGTATTTACTGCATGAGGGGCTGTAAAGGCCATGTAGCTATTGGTAACTCCACTTCCTGCACACTTTAGCACAGGGGTGGGGAACCTCTGGCCTATGGACCAAACTTGGCTCACCAGAGGTTCAAATATGGCCAGCCACCCCAGCTGCCCCACACCTGATGTCATATATGAGGTTAGGTGCGGGGCAGGTAAGATGCAGCTGCCAATGCACAATCAGGAACCTTGAAGTGCACTCTTCGTTGTGAATTAGCAAGGGAAAACAGGCTTGCCCACCACCAATTTGTGGGCCGGAAGCCTGCTGGATTGGCTGCATGTGGTGCTTTGAAGTCATAGCTTTGAGACCTCAAAGCACTGATTCCCTTGTGCAGTCAGGTGATTGACAGGTGGGAAGCCTCACCCACCTGTCAAATTTGGCCTGTGAGGCTAGATCAGATCTTGCTAAGGATCTGGCCTATGGAGCCAAGAAGTTTCTCCTCACTTTTCTTAGTAACACCTGTCCAGAAATTTTGATGCTCTGTGTGGAGTAAAGGGGAAACTTCAAACACTGATGCACTGATTGCTCTGCTGGGACAGTGTCTGTGGTCAGGGGTTTGGACAAGGAATTTATCTGAGCCTTTGAACAGAGGCATTCCTGAAACAGATTGCAGGATCCATGCTCTCAGTAACTTTTTAAAAGTGAAAACAACTAAAAGCAAGAAGAAAAGGCATCAATAAGGCCGGCCCTACCATTAGACAGAGTGAGGTGACTGTCTAATTTACCAGGTGCTGGGGTGCAATGACAGCAGCCCCTTGAGTATTCCTCCTAGTGAGTTCCCGGACCATACCATTTTGTTGACGACAATGCTGCCTTGTGACCTATCCTGCAACCACAGAAGTAGTCTGCTGCCCTCAGGTATGGTGGACACTATACCATTGCTAGTATTGAAATAAGATTTAAATGCTAGTCTAGTTGGCTTCTGTACATGGAATGGTGAGACGCCATTTTGTCTTTTGCCAAAGGCAGCAAAATGTCTTGCATCAGCCACAAGCAAACAATACCTTTATATGCATGGCTTTCAACACAAAGTATAGTATAGGGTGAATAGTCATATTTTTGGTGATTTGTCAGCAGTAAATTTAAAAGAGAGGAAATTGAACCTTTTAAAAAATGTATTAATACTGACTTGGTTATACTATCATTTTCACAAGAGATATCAATACTAGCAAGAAACTTCAAATACTGGAAGCCAGCTGCAATTTGTAAGTTCTGCAGGTTGGTTTGCGGCAAGGGGAACACAGCATTTTTGCACTTCTAGAAGAAGTCCCACAGCCAGCAAGAATGACTTAAAAAATGAAAATCACATTCAGTTCCCTTAGTTTTGGATGTACCAAGAAATATACTATGAAACTTTAAATGAAGTATCAGAATGAACAGAAGTACAAAAGAAAAATCAACTCATTAATTAAGATTATTGGGGGTGGGACCTATTACTGGTTTTTTCTCATAGCACCTTGGAACAGGTTTCACCTTTTTAGGAATGATATCTAGCAACTGTCTCTAAAAAACGGAACACCAGCTTCACCAAATCTCAACACCTGCAAGCAAATGTATTGCTTGCATCACAACCAGAGCCATTGTGATTAGGATACCCCCTCTTCTCCCTTCGGCAAAGACTTTTGAGTTTCCATTGCTACTTTTCTGTGAATCAGTCTTGACTGCACCCTTCCAAAGGCAAGAGCCTAAACCAGGGATGGGGAACCCAGGAGTGGATCTGCTACGAAACTAATGAACTTTAAACTTCAGGGCCCTTAATCCCAGAGGGGCCCCAGAAGCAACTTTCATCCACATTGCTTTAAAAATAAAATGGGTCTAGTAGACTCAATTTGAGTTGCATGGCTCAAATTGATTATTTATTTGTTTTTGTATATATTTCTCAGAGTTTTGAGAGTCAGTAGCACGGATGTTGTAAAGATTGTAAACAAGCCAACTGAAGAAGATAACAGTGGTTATCCAGACCTAATTGCTGGTTGCAAAGGGGCTCCCATAACAATTCAAACTTCAGGGCCCTAAAAATTAAGGTCTGCCACTGGGCCCTCCATATAATTGCTGCACTGCAACTCATCCCTGACCATTGGACATGTTGTCTGGGGTTGATGGGAGTTGTAGTCCAGCATCTGGAGAGCCACAAGTTGCCTGTACGTGGGCTAAACCTTGACTAAGTTAATCCCACATACCCAAAATCCTGGATGGTCACAGTATGTGTTATCTTCCAACCTGACTTGTGGGGCTCCGATACTGCAGTCGATTTCCTTGCTGTCGCACTGAAGGTGATAGCTACCAAAGCTGATCTATCCCATTTAAAGGAAGTCTGAGGCCAGATGGATTGTGGTTGCAGCTTGTGTATGGGTTGGCGTGAGGAGAGTTGAGTCCTGCGTCCCCGGCTCACTCCTTTATGCCTTTTTTAAAACCTCAGTTTGCCTATTTATTTTTATCCTGCATTTGATGGGTTGATGCATAGATTTAATCAGGTCATATGTTTTACCCTCAGTTGCTTTCTGTAGCAATTTAAGGTTCAGCCTGGGTGCCAGATGGAGTCCAAACCGTTGTTATAGTCAGTGAAGCAGACAAATAATTTCCGTGATTAAAAAGAAGTTTGCTCATCAGTACATGAAGGGAGGGAGGGACATCACAATTGGTGACTTCTTTTGCAGTGTGGAGCAACATTTCCTTTCAAAGGTTTACCCAAAGTGAGATTTCTGATTTGATGAACTTGCTACAGATCATACAGGTGGTTCTGTAGCTGCTTTGGGGTCATGGGTTGCATAATGAATTCATCCTGCTCCCAGCTCAAAACTATGTTTGAATTGCGCTGGGCCAAATGCAATTCAATGTCACCTTGTAGAGCTGTGTGTGTATATAGAACTTGTGGTGGCATAACTCTTATTTTTGGATGCACAACCTCAGTTCCTTATTCTTTTCTACCTGTTTTGGCTATTCTTGGCATTCTGGACAGTGCTACTTTTGACACAAGCCTTTGATTTGCTGCCTCTGTCCATTCAACAGGCTCCCTTTAGTTCAACATCCATTAAACCATACAGTATTTTGAATTAAGAGGGTGGTAATATAAGCAAATAATGTATGGAGGAAATATATAGAATAGTGTTGAGGTAAGCTTACAGAGAAGCACCAGAGTGACAAGAATCAATCTTGAGGCAAGCTGAAAGCTCCATCACAGGGAGTGAATTTGAAGAGCAATTTAGGGATGGCAGATTTTCTCCAAAATATGCTGCCCCTGGGCCCTAACTTTAAGAGCTCTAGCCCCTGAACTGGCAGGTGGGAAAGTGCCTCCAAGATGGCACCAAGGATGCACATGGCAAGCAAGTTTTTTTTAGTCATCCATCTAAGACAACCTTCCCCAATCTGTGGCCCTCTGGATGTTAGTACAGTAGACCAGTGTTTCCCAACCTTTTTTGGGCAAAGGCACACTTGTTTCATGAAAAAAATCTCGAGGCACACCACCATGCCAGATGGGGAAAAGTCACTTTTTACTTATGTAAAAAAAAAATAAAAAAATAGTAACAGCATAGAAGGTAATGGTTATCTCTTTGATGTCTGATGGGAGGGCATTCCACAGGGCGGGCGCCACTACCGAGAAGGCCCTCTGCCTGGTTCCCTGTAACCTCACTTTTCACAGTGAGGGAATTGCCAGAAGGCCCTTGGCACTGGATCTCAGTGTCTGGGCTGAACGATGGTGGCGGAGACGCTACTTCAGGTATACTGGACCGAAACCGCTTAGGGCTTTAAAGGTCAGCACCAACACTTTGAATTGTGCTCGGAAAGGTACTGGGAGCCAATGTAGGTCTTTCAAGACTGTCGTTACGTGGTCTCGGCGGCAGGTAGCAGCGCTCACAGCTTACGGACTGCACCGTGTAACAGGTGTCTGGCCCAGCAGCCTAAGGCGGACAAGCCACTGAAACAGGCATTCAGAATCCATTCATTTCATAAAACCTGCAGGGCTCAATCTCTGTGTTTGTGTATGTGTGTGTTTCTGTTTTGCCCAAGGGTCTGGGGGTGGGAGAGAGCTCTTTAGCATGATGCTTTTAAAACAATTAAATTATCAACAAACAAACCTGATGATACGAATAGCAACGTCAGGTGCTACGGGGGGGGGGGAGAAGGGGGCCTACTCAGAAGTAAATACTGCGTCCAGGCGCAATTAGCGCTGATTTAAGGTGCACCAAGACTGCCTAAAAACCTCACCAAAGATATGCAACAAAGTGCTTCGTTGCAGAGGGGAGAGTTTGTGCACCGTGGAGGCTGGAGGGCTTCTATTCTACATGCGGGGGTTGGGGGGGGCGAGGAAAATGTGCTCCGTGGTGGGGCGGGGAAGGCAAAGTTGCAAAAGCGCCCTGCTCCTTCTTCCGCGGAGGGAAACGCTCCTGCGGAGGCGAGAGGCAGCGAGGAGGCGACGAGGTGAGGCTTTTGTGAGGTAGGGAGAGGAAAGACGGGGGAGGGAACCCAAGGAGGATTTGCACGAGAGGGAATGAAGGGGAAACGCGCCTCCCACGTGGAGCACTTTTCCCCGGGAAATGCACGGGGTGGGGTCGTGGCTGATCCGTGCTGCGCGCTCGCGTCGTGCGGCCCAAAGTGCTGCAGGATCGCCAATGCAAGACCCCCTTTTAAAACCTCCCCCTCCCCCAGCTCTGGAAAAAAAGGGGGAAGGGGATGGCGTCGGGGTGCGGAGGCTGCCCGTGCCCGGCCAGGCGTCGGTGGCGGTGTCAGCGCTGCTGCAGCGGCTGCTCCTCCTGCGAGCAGTGAGTGGAGCGCAGCCGCAGCGGCGGCGGGGGGCGCGCGCGCTAGGGCGCAAGGCTGGCGGTGGCGGCGGGGAGCCCGGCGGAGGAAGGAACTTGTCCCTTCCCTCTGGACTCGCGCCCCCCGCAGATGTTGCGCCCGGTGCGACTGGCACCCCTGGCACCCCCCACGCTACGCCACTACTCCCACGGCACACTAGGCAACGTCCGGCGGCACACTAGTGTGCCGCGGAACACCGGTTGGGAAACACTGCAGTAGACAATAATGCCCACTCTCCTGACCATGGCCCATTCTAGCTGAGGCTTATGGGAGTTATAGTCCCACACATCTGGAGGATAGCAGGCTGAGGAAGGCTGTTTGATCTATGTAATCTTTTTTCCAAAGCCACCACCCTATAGCAATTCCAGAGAAGGACGAGGTGGAGAAAACATCCCACCTAGGAAAGCAGCTTGTCTCTTCCATCCCTGCAATTTATTGCCTAGCACCATTTTGGAAGTGCTGCTTCCTATGCCAAAAGGATTCAAGTTTGGGGGCAAATGAAATGAGAAGCCCCCCCCCCCAGTGCTCATACTTGATATGTGTTGGAGAAGGAGAAAATCTGTAGAATGATAGTGAATGCAGTCTAAAGGTTGTAGCAAAAGAAGGCAAAGAAAAGAAAATATCAGCCCTGTCTATCAAACACTGAATAATATTTAATTTGATGCTTGGATTCACTATTCTTAATGTTAACTTCTCACTGGCATAATAATCCACTCTTTCAACATCTCCTGATTCAGGCATCTCCCTCCAATTAAATATACTTTCACATATTGTGTGAATAGCATCTATTATGTTATTTTATTACACTTATATCCCTCCTTTCTTCTATCATGGGATCCAAGGAGGCATGCATGTAGTTCTCAGGCAATCCAGCCACAAACCTGTTTAGCATCAGCCAAGTGGTGACCTCCTGTGCCTTCAGAACACACCTGGGTAGCAGCACCTCTGCTGGGTGTCCCATGTGACTTTTACTAAAATGTTTGGGCTTCGGACTGAAGCATAGAACCCTCAATAAGTTGAGAAATGTCATCTCCCCTCTGGCCCATTGTATATTGAGTACAACACTGATTCAATGCAATAAAGGTGCAGTACATGAAGGTGATCATGGGATCCCTTTGACCAGCAAGGCTGGGGGAACTGGGAAAAGCTTTTCTGGTAATATCTGCTGCTTTCTCTTTTCCTCCTGACTTCCATTAGAATATTTAGAAACACACACGTTGTGCAGCTCCTAGCCTAGGATGAACATTCTGTGCCCAGTCTCTACCCGCTGGCACTCCAAAATGATCTTCCCTGTTCCCTTTGGTACTGAGAGCATCATGTTGTGAACAGTTTGACTCCAGCATGCTCTAGGCTTCTTGTTGTTGATATAAGCTGAGCAGCTAGTTGTCTTCTTGCCTGCACTGCCCCAGAGTTGGAGGCTTTGTGGGGTAATGAGTGGGGGTCAGGTGAGGCTCCAGTTGACTCAAGCAATGAGTGAGCTGGGATCAAAAGAGGGATTTCCCTTGGCTCCTAGCTAAGCCTTCCTTGCCACCTGGCTTCTAGCCCAGACCTGCTTCTCTTCCTTCACCACCGCAAGGGCAGCATGTCCCTTGGGAACCACTTGCCGGAAGGGGCTGTGCAGCTGACAGGAGCTTCTCTAGCATAAATCCTGTTGCCTGATTGAAGCCTCCTTCTGGAAGCAGCCCAGTGGCCTTACAAGCTCAGCCGTGAGGCCCACCAGTTGAGCCAACAGGTGAATTAGCATAAGAAAGGTAGCTCTTGCCAGGGAGTCCTGATGGATGAGCATGAGGTGGTATAAGAACTTCCTTCCCCTTCTCATGCCTATGAAATCCTGCTGTGTCTCTAGGAGAAACCATGGGTGACTCTCTGATCTGTGTCATCACTTGGGTCAAATTCAGTATGCATTTGTACTACATTTGCTATGCAACTGAGGGCTCGTCTACACTTCCGCACTTCCGCTTGTTCCAGGCCTGGAAAACATGGGTCTGAGTGGTTTTGCCTATGCCCCACAACTTCCTGAAAGCCTGCTGTTTAGTGCTAAATCAGAGCAAATGTCAATCTGGACAAAAACCCAACTGACGTTTGCTCCAATTCAGCAGTAAAGATTGGGTTTCCCCGAGGGCAAGCAGCAGGGCATGTGGAAGTGTGAATGAGTCCTGACTTGATGGGTGCAGGCAGGAGGATGCAAAATCATGCATATATGTGAATATAGATGCACACACACTTTTTCTTGAATTCACCAGCATTGTAAGTAAAAAGTGAAGTTTGTGGTACTTTCCCCTTTTGTGCTTTGTTAGAGCAAGGAGAGAGAGAAGCAGGTTAATGTCATCCCTGGGGATTCAGGGTAAATGGCTCCCCTAGTTCTGCCACCTCAAACTATTGCTCAGGATCAGTTCCAACATGGCTCCGGCTGAATATGAAAACATTTGCAGCATTTGCTTTGGTCCATTGAGGCATTGGTATTTCCGCAATAGTCACAAATAGTGAGGAAAGGTATAGTACCACACTCATATGGCAGCACCAGGAAGAATCTATATTCAGGAGCACACCAGGGATAAAGAGCCTTCCTGCGGAGGTGAACATTTAAAAATGCATTTTCCCCCTCAAGTAACCACAACATTTCAGTAATGGGAGAGAGGCAAGCTAAATGTCTGGAGAATGGTGACTGTTTGCACCCACTCCTGGTGCACTGCCTATGTGTGGGGAGGAAATCCAGACTTAACAAACAGCATTTAAGGAGGGCTCACAATTCTGCCAGAGGGAGAATTTGGTAGAAACCTGTGCTTCCACAGCAGACCAAGAACTTGGTAGCTTTCATCATGATTGTCTGGCACGTAAGGTGAACTTTGTGACACATTTATACCTGCACAAAAGCTTCTTGCACCAATATAGTGTGATGAAATAGCTGCACCATGTCAGTACAGGAGGCCCCTGTGCATGCAAATTGGAAATTTGGGACATTGCTTATTTGTTTATCATACTCTGCATGCTACCTAGCTTACAAATGTCAGGGTTTCTGTGTTATCAGCAACAACTGTTTTGTAAATTACCACTGTTAATTACACAATTTATTACTACCTCTGGCATCAGCATTTGCAATTCTTCAAAACCCTCCCCCCCAAATAACCATGTGAAGATATACCTGCAACTTTATGTACTTGATGAAATCAACTGTAGTCCACAAACGTTTATGCCGTAATTCTCTTTATTAATTTGTTGTCCTTTAAGATGCCACAAGACCCTTTTGTTGTTGCTGCAATAGGCTAAGACAGATACCACTCTAGAACTGCCAAGTACAAAGTCAGAACAGAAGCTTGGAATCATAAACTGATAATGAAAGTGTGTGTGTGTCTGCCAACCAGCTTGTTTTAGACTTTTCATTTTTATCCCACTTATGGACTTTAATTCAGTACTACTTAAGTTATTAAACTGGTGGCATCCGAACCATGATGTCCAAACTAAGAAACTGTGGTTTGAATGATCCCTACAAACTAGGATAGCAGTCCATGGTTTGTTATCCTGCTTGACAGGGATCACTCATATGATCATTTCCTAGTTCATATATTGTTGGAAACTCTTTCAGGAAACAAGGAAATGTTGAATTAAGGAAGAGAAAAGGGAAGAGGCAGGAGTCTGTGTTCTCATAGCTTATTCTTTGGTTTGTTGGACCAGGGTTGTTGTTGCTGCTGCTATTTTTTAATTTACGAATCACTTTCTTATGTCTGATCCAAATGGAATCCTCTTCCACAAGTATAGAAAGGTGTGTGGAACTTCCCCCCATTCTTCCCCAGTGTCCCATACATAGTTCTTCTCCTATTCTGCGCCCCCCCCCCTCCAGGAGGTTCTTATGCCCTTGGGTCTGGAGGATGAATGAGCTGCTGGATGCTTCCTGAGGAGGCTTGGCAGGCCTTGGATGGGAATGTGTGAGCAGGCTGCATTGCTGCATGCCCTGGCAATGTGATGAGAGCCTGTTACAGGGGAGTCCTGCTGGCAAAATGGGGAAAAACAAAATAATGTTAAAAAACAAATTAAAATAACCATGGAGAAACAGTGCTCTTCTATACAGTAACTACCAGCCCTTGTTTCTGGAAAGTTCTGTATAAAAGTATTCAAGTAAGTGACTTTACACATATGTATAGAAAGAATGCCAAACAGAATAATTAACTTCACTATTGAAAGCTGCATGACCATATATGCTCCTAGGTAGTAGTATAAAGCTGAGGCAGAATTTAGTATAAAATATATAGAATTTCATTGACTTTCATCTGTTTAGTATATATACTTGCTAAGTAAATACATGAATTGGAAAGCTGGAAACTTTGTTTAAAGCACTGATTTAAATCAGCCCTTGTTCTTGGAGGATATCATTATAAATCTTCCCAAACAGTGAAACATTCTGTCTGTATGCGACAGGTAAAATTGCTGCCACCAATACATGATTTGGCCAGACCCGCCAAATACCTGTTTTCTTGCCAAGACAGTTTTCCTTCATGAAAAGTCAACTGATTTAATTTCTGACCGACTGTGGGAGCTAATTCACATGTCTTCCTCTAATAAGGGAATGTGTGGCCCATTCCTGCCCTGCTATAGCCACTGCTTGTCTTGCCTGCCCCAAAATGGCAGGGTTGGTAGTTTCTTCCAGTAGCTGACAGAAAGGCAATGGTAACGGAGGATTAGCCTTGGTACTCACCTCCCCCTAAGAAGTAGTAACAGAAGCAGTGGAGGACCGATTCCCTGCATTTCCTCCTCAGGGAGGTGAAATGAACTGGTCCAACATTTGCAAAGAGTGGCTTGATCCTAACATGCTAGGAAGCAGCAGTGTATGCTGGGAGTTGCCCAAGTCAACGGGCTACTTCCATGAGTTTCACTCCAGCCTTCTCTTTGAGTTCCTGTTGGGAGTTCTCTGCTCAACAGACCACCACGTGGCCAGAGTGAACTGAGCTCCCATTAATTAAGCAGAACAGAAGCCTCATTAGCGCTCGCTTTGCAATTCAAGTTGGATTAGGCTACTCAGAGTGAGCAGCATGCTTTAAGAAGTCAGCCATGGAGGATCTGACCTGCAGCCAACTGTAGTGCTGCCCTTACTCTTGAGATGCTGCTCCTTTGGCCATGGAAAACTGTGTACCAGCTAGGACAGCTGAACTGGTAGGACGAACTATGACCATTTTTCTTCACAGCCTAATGGTGTAGAGTCATTATTTAATGTCAAGCTGGCACAAGTAGAATATAAAGGATAGAGGCAGTTGTGTTGTGTGATACCCTGGAGCTTCATGTTACAGTACTAGAACATCATAAACTGCCACCCTATTCAGAAACCACTGTTACTGACCTTCTTGAGCAAAGGAACTTCAGAGGGAGAATTCCAGCGTGAAACTGCTGAACTGTAATTTATGAAAAGTTCAGTTCTCTCACCTGTGCCAGAATCGAGCAATAGTAGCTCATCTTACCACATTGTTAATTAGTTTACTAATTATTAGTGAGAGAATTTGTGTGTTGGCCATACACACCGATTTGTGTAGTGATTTGACAAAGTTTTAGTGTAAAAAAAACACGTATTCATGGTATATTTATTTCTGGGTAGTTGTGAACAGTAGTCAACGTTTGTTCTTGGCTTTACATTTTTGGTTTATTTCATGGTAACAAATCAGAACTCCGCTTCCAACAGCATTATTGTGGCATGCAGACACAGCTGATAAACATACATACACTCAGAGAGAGACCCCCACCACCACAGCAAATGCAGGATAACGCTTCATGCATCTGATAAAGTGGACTCTATTCCACAGGTCTTTGAGATGCCGCAATATTCTTGCTGTTTTTGCTGCAACAGCCTGACACAGCTACCGCACCGTTATGACTCCTTATGGGGAAGGCTACCAGGCTGTGTATCCAATTCCTTGCAAAGTGCTGTGTAGCCAGGCTGGCAACCCCATTAACTGCGCCAGCGAACGTGCCACGCGGTTACATGTGGCTGCCGCCTGAACATCTCGTCCCGAGCCCATGCTCAGGGAACATGAATGGCCGCAAGCGCCCGGCAAGGACTCGATCAATGCAGAAGGAATGGGGGGCAGAGCGGGAGGGGAGCTGGGAACGCACTCGTTGCTTGATTTACAGCATCTGGACTCCCTGCTTCCGCGGGTGAGAGAAAGGGAGGGGGTGCTAGCACTTCCTCTCTCTGCCCCAGATTCCCTGCTGTGCCCTGGTGAAAGGCCTATTGGTCTAAGTGGAAAAGCACTGAGGAGCCTCTGCTGTCCATTGTGTCACACATCTTACAAAGCCAAAGAAAGAAGCTTCCTTCAGGTGGGTACAGACCCAGAACCTTAATAGGAAACTTGCCACTAAAGCCAGGAGTGGAATAACCTGTTATTGATCCAAAATCCTCAGATTGTCTTTGTGGGGACTCTTTGAGATAAAATTACGTATACACCATCATCCAAGTGGGCTGGAGCTGCTAGCCCAGGTCTGATATGGTGAGATACCTGCCTTTTTATCAGAATCCACTGAGCGAACATTTAATTCTTCCGACACACTCCACTGCTGACCTGGAAGCTGCTTCTCTTCAACATGGAAATGTTAAAGAGAGATGTCAGCAGCTGAAAGGACTGAATCAGAACTTATTAAGAAGTTTTCTTGCATCCGTTTGGGCATAAACAGACACAGTGGTTCCTGTCCCAGTACAGTTTGCTAATTAACAATGCTAGGGTGGTTGTATTTTTACTAGTTACTGCTGTTGTGAATGCTGCTGCTCTTCCCATCCCCATTTAAGTTCAATTCAGTCTTTGCATGTACTTTTTGCATTTTATTGCCATTCCGCTCTACTGGTTGTCCTTTTTCTTCTTCTTTTTGCTATGCACAGTGTGAGTGTGTGGTGTATTTGCAGTACCAAATGAGGATAATACTTAGTGTTGTAATAAATTGGTTCAGTCTTTAAGATGCCACAAGGCACTTTGTTGGTTTTACTGCAACAGATTAACAGAACTGCCCCTCCAGAAGCTGCATTTATGCAGTAACAGCTTGACTGTATCTGGAGGGAGAAGGCTGTTTGGTTAAGAGTAGCCACCCATATTAAAGACCCCATGTGGCAGGGCTGGTTTAGCCTTCCGCCAAAAGGCACCAAGGGAAAGTTGCTGGCAATGCTCAGGCCATCAACCTTATCCCTCTGTAAGCAAACCCTGCAAGGTTATTTGCACATACCTAGATGCATGTATGTGTGTAGGTATGTAACAGTTACACACATACTTTTCTGTAAACAAGCATGCAGAGAAACCTTGGGACAAATGTGCATAAATACATGTATCTCACTGCTAGTCTTGGAACGCTCTGGGGCTCTGTTCATATTCTGTTTCTCATTTCAGAATTGGTGGAGGAGAGGCAACATCTGTTAAAGGTCATATTGTGCCACAGCTCTTCAAAAGTGCCAGATTCTCTGCCCCTAAAACACAAACATCCCCCATAAGAGCAGCCCTTGGAACTGCTGGGTCAAACGTTGCCATGATGCAGGATTGTCTCTTGGCCTGACTCCCTTGTCTTGCAACTATGGTTGGGGTGCATTCTGTGTGTGCAAAGTGTTTGCTTACTTCCCCTCTTTGCATTTGCCCCTCCAAGACTCCACTTATCATGGGGAAATGACTTCAAGCCTCCCTTGTGTCAAGGGTGGGTGTGAAAAACACAGAGAAAGATTGAGATAAGGATATTAGGATGTGGTCTTCCTCCCTGCTTGCCACTGGCAAGTGTATACCTTTGGCTGTGTACATACCATACTATTAAAACACTCCCCTAAGGATAATGGGAAGTGTAGTTTGCCCCTCATAGAGCTACACTTCTCAGTACCCTTAACCAACTACAGCTCCCAGGATTCTTTTGGGGCGTGTGTGCTATAAATGTATTGTGTGTGCGGTCTTTTCTTTGGAGACAGGTTGTGTGCAGGGTCTCCCTGTCCCTTGCAGAGCATGGAGATCCTTGGAGGTGATCCTTTAGGTTGCCGCCGAGTCCCCATGATGCCACAATCCCCACTCCGGCTTCCATGGCCAGGGCTCACAGCAGAGGTCACTTCTAGCAGGCGTGGCTCCCCCGTACCCTGCCAGTCCCCCCAGTTAGCGCAGCAGATGGCTCCTTGGCAGCTCTGTGCCAGAGCGGCTGCTGGCTCTAATTGAATGACACGGTTAGGTGCACAACTCGCCGGCTGCCAGCCCCCTCCCATCCCAGTGGCAGGAGGCAAAGCTGAAACGACGGCTTCCATTTGCTGAGTGCTCACAGCAATTGTTTGCGATCAGCGGGCAGCCACGTGCGCCTACGTGGAGTGTGCTGCGTGCACCAGGGGGAGAGCAAAGGAGGTGCATCCGCAGGAGAGGCTCCTGCTGGCAGCCTGTTCATCTCAGAGCTCCCGAGAAGTAGTGGGGCTCAGGGAGCAACATCCTCCCCAGCAAAGCATCCTGGAACATGGGGCAGGGGCCAGCCATGAACAGGAGGGCCCACAGAGGCCAAGTGCTCCTTTCCTAGGACACCCACTTTTTCTTTACAATACCCTCCCTTCCTGTAGTAAAGCTGAGCTGTCTCATAAGCACTAAAGTGATATGGAGGGTCACAAGTTTCCCTGCCCCTGATTTAAACAGTCAAGATGCAAACGCTGCTAGCACAGGGCTGATCATCCGTATAACCAAGGGATTCTAGGATGCGCCAGCTGCATCGCCTTGCTCCCAATCTTCGCTTATTGACAGATCACGCCTTCAACTGGAACAGCTCTGTCATGGTTTATTTAATTGTTTATGAATAACAGGTAAAATATATTGACATTTGGAATGAGATTATACAGAATATAGTAGATTATTAATAACCATATATGTATTTGGACAATAATAGTACTGATATATCTATATAATAATGTATGGTAGTGTAGCTGATTATATTTAGTGTATCCTATGTCTTTTCTTATGTTTTAATTTTTTTGCTTTTTTATTTGTGCTTCTCTCTCTCCCTTCTCTTTTATCACTTTATTTTCTCTATAACTGAAATTTTCTTAATAAGATGTTAATAATTTTACAAGTGGCAGTTGACAGAGGAGAGTCTTTGCAAATTGCTGACCCAACTTACTTCAAATTCTGATTTACCCCTCAAGTAGGTAGGCAAGCGAACTAACGATCACTTAAGTCTCATGCAGGAGAACTGAACCCAGAAGCATCTTCAGGTGACGTCCCATCTCTCAGTAGGAGGAGGGGGCAAGGTACAGGCAGTAGCCGCCAGAGAAATATTGCTCCAGAGCATGACCAGATGTGCCCCATCCGCTCTAAGGGAAGAGAAGCCAGGCTTTGTTGTTGACACAGCACATCTCCCATTCCTTTGATCTGAAGGCTGCCATTGTTATCCTTGGGCAGTACAGGGAACTGGTGGTGCCAGGATGGAGCTAGATGCACAAAAGCTCCATTTTTGTCCTGCGGAAAGCGGCTACGCTTGATGACAGCATCCTGTCCTGTGTGGTGCTTGGGCTTCTTCTGTGTGGGGCTGAGTGCTTCCAGCCACATGGAAGTCGTACTGTTCCAAAGGTAGCTCAGACAACTCTGAGGTAGCTCTGTCAACGCTGTGGCAAGTAGCCTCTGTTCCTCCCCCTGCCCCTTAGGGGATAGAGAAATTGGGGGCATGTCTAAGGCTTGGGCTAGCAATGAACGCATTCGGAAGGGGAACTCTAGGGTGATGGGCCAAGATTGTTTAGTACCATTTATTTTCTCTGACAGACCTTAAAGGACTAGGTATGATTAAGGAGGACTGAGGCTCCCTCTCCTGGCGATGTCCTTTTACTACAGCCAATAACAGCCTTCCTGAGCTGTCACAGATAGACACACCGTGGGCACTTCCTTCCAGATGACCTGTTTACTAAGCTTTCGCCCTCATTTGTTTGCAGAGAGATAACATTGGCTATTTAATGACCATTGGTTTGGAATTGTTTTTGGGGAGATTAGATGACATTACAAGTGTTTCTTTACCCGCCCTTCACTCTCTAGTGCATTCTCCCCACCAGTTTCCAGTCTTACAGGGAAGAAGCTGGCTTGTCACGCAAGTTATAACTGTGCAACCCAAATTTGCTGGTGCACATGTTGTTTTTGGCCCCAGATGGGGGCAGGGGTGGAACAGGCCTACGTGTGACTGCTGACATGCACAATGACTCAGAACTCAATCCCCATGCAAAAGGGGAGTTGCCTCCTAGTCCGTGTATGTTCTTAATAGAACAGCTCTCACTTATGTGCTGAAAGGTCAGATATAGTCATTTCCCCACTTTTATTGTGAGTACAGAAGGGAGTTAACATCTATAAAAAGGCAATTTAGTGATGCCATGTAAACATCCATAGACTCTACGCTCAATGGGCATATTCCGAATTTGCTACCAAGAGCCAAAGAGAGGATCCAGTTTTCCTCCTGAGATTGCCAGGAACAAGCACGGGTATACAGTGGTACCTCAGGTTACAGACGCTTCAGGTTACAGAAGCTTCAGGTTACAGAAGCTTCAGGTTACAGAAGCTTCAGGTTACAGACTTTGCTAACCCAGAAATAGTACCTCGGGTTAAGAACTTTGCTTCAGGTTGAGAACAGAAATTGTGCGGCGGCAGTGTGGTTAGCTAAAGTGGTACCTCAGGTTAAGAACAGTTTCAGGTTAAGAACAGACCTCCGGAACGAATTAAGTTCTTAACCAGAGGTACCACTGTATTTCTGTTCCTTCTTCACACAAAACATAGTTAACATTGGGCATTCCCTGTCACAGGATACAGTTATGGTCACTGGCTTATAGGGCTTTGTAAAGGGCGATAAATAATTACAGGATGCAAAGTCTCAACAGCTTAATGGCTTAAATCAGTGGTTTCTTAAATCAGCTCAATGGCTTAAATCAGTGGTTTCTAACCAGTGTGCCGTGGCACCCAGGGGTGCCTTGAATGATGGTCAGGGGTGCTGCGGGCAACACTGGCCTCTGTCCCTCTTTCCTTCCCTCCCTCCTCTGATGCCCTCCCATAGGTAAAGGTAAAGGTACCCCTGCCCGTACGGGCCAGTCTTGACAGACTCTAGGGTTGTGCGCCCATCTCACTCAAAAGGCCGGGGGCCAGCGCTGTTTGGAGACACTTCCGGGTCACGTGGCCAGCGTGACAAGCTGCATCTGGCGAGCCAGCACCAGCGCAGCACACGGAAACGCCATTTACCTTCCCGCTAGTAAGCGGTTCCTATTTATCTACTTGCACCCGGGGGTGCTTTCGAACTGCTAGGTTGGCAGGCGCTGGGACCGAGCAACGGGAGCGCACCTCGCCGCGGGGATTCGAACTGCCGACCTTTCGATCGGCAAGCCCTAGGCGCTGAGGCTTTTACCCACAGCGCCACCCGCGTCCCTTTAGATATGGGCCCTCCCATATCTACCTTGCATAGCTGTTTGTTGAAGCCCTGGCTACAAGCTCCCCAGGCAACTGGTGCCTGTGGGGCTGGCCAGGAGGTGTTGGTTGCCAGGAGCTGAGGCAGCCTCAGAGTAAGCAAGCAAGTGGATGAGGGAGCCCAGCCAGCCAGTCCGCCAGCCCTTGCTGTTGGGAATGGACAGACAATTGGGAGGCCAGGCAGGCAGGCAGGTGCTGCGCTGGGATCTGAGTGCCCTGTGCTGAAGGGAAGCCTTTCTGCCATGCAGGCCCAACGGCTCCTGCTGCTGCCTCCCAATGTAAGGTGCTGCCTGGAGGACTCCCAGGGAGAGGGAAGCGGAGAGGAGGCTGAGGGAACACTCCACAAGGGGGGGTGTTCGAAAAAGGGTGTGAGGCTGCCAGCTCTGCAAGCAAGGTGACATAACTGGGCTCCTGAGCCCCACAGGGGTGCCGCAGAAAGAACATAGTTGGTCAAGGGAGCCATGGCCTCAAGAAGGTTGAAAACCTCTGGCTTAAATGAAACCTCCACATGGAGAGTTCATTCATGAAGTAATGACATAAATCATTCAGATAAGTCTGTAAATATCAGGTGCCAGGGACAAAACAACAGGTATCTTCATGAATCCCCCCTCCCGGCTTGTGGGCTTCCCAAAGCAATTGTGCTAGCCACTGATGGAAGCAGTATACTGGGTTAGGTGGGGCTTGGTGTGGTCCAGCAGGGCTTTTCTGATGCCCTGATGGGCTTAGCTTCCCTGCCAGTGAGTAAAGGGATCTGCTTGCCTTTCCTGTGGCCTCTTGTGCTCCATCAGTAGGCAGGAAGAGGGAACAGGCACAGAGGCTCCTTTGTGCTGACTCCTCTTATGCCTGCTTTGTATGGGCTGCAGCTGCCAGCTTCCCTACAGCCCGACCCAGGACTATTCATCTGGGCAGGCAGGGGGTAGCAGCCCCCTTAGCATAATCAAACTCTCCGCCCCCTGCCTGCTTTGCCTCCAGCTGGGGAAGGGGAGTGACTTTAAACCACCAGCAGCGCAAGCATCCAAAGTTGCAGAAGGGTGTGTGTTTGTGTGTGTGTGTCCATCCATATGACTTGTTTTGTTATCTGCCTGTTGCCCTTTCTAAAGCCCCTCTTTTTGTGGGAAGACCTTACAGGACCGACAGTAGGGGAGACCCAGAAGGAAGGAACAGGATAACTTACCTCCGCCCACCCTCTTGCCATTCCCCTACCTGCAATAACTGACTGTCCTCTTCTGGCAGAATGGTGCTGTGCCTGGCGAGACGGCTAAGCGAGACGAGAACCTCAAGCGTGGCAACTGGGGCAACCAGATCGAGTTTGTTCTGACGAGCGTTGGCTACGCTGTTGGGCTTGGCAATGTATGGCGCTTCCCTTACCTCTGCTATCGCAATGGGGGAGGTGAGTATTGGCCGGGGAAGGGTGCATGCAGCACATGAGAGATAGGACCCACTCTGCATTGCATTGGCTGACAGTCCTGGCCCTGACACTGTCTGGGGCTAGAGCGTGTGCAGTGTTGCAAATAGCAGGGTAGGACTGATTCCCTGCCCCCAGCCAGTACTAAACCCAGTGCTCTGGCATAGCACTGGTGTGTGTGGTGGGAATTGCAGTGCTGTGTCCTGCTAGTTCCTGGATGCAACTTTGTCCCCACAAATGAAGGTGTATCCTAGGAGCTTCATACACAACTATCTGGTGAGTATAGGGCTCCTCCTGCAGGAGAGGACTGGGATTTCGTGCCACACTCTGGGCAGCTTTCTCCCCACCCAGAATATGACATTTGGGGGAAATCTCTGCATTTCTTAAGGGTTTTGAAGCTCCTTTTCCACTGGCTTGAAGCACAGGAAGTTGCCTTGTACTAAGTCAGACTATTTGTCCATCTATCTCAGTGTGCCAGGTAGAAGAGGTCTTTCCTTGGTGTGATGTAGTGGTTCAGAGCCTCAGATTAGGACATGGGGAAACCAGGGCTCAAATCACCACTTGACCATGAAGCTCCCTGAGTGATCTTAGGCCAATCACTGCCTCTGAGCCTGACCTACCTCACTGGGGGGGGGGGAAGGTTAAACGAGGAAAAAGTGGGATGTAAGTACAACAAATTAATATTACATCCCATCTTGAGCTTTTTCATCTTGAGATGCTGGAGATGGACCTTTTTGCCTACAAAGCATGTGCTGAGCTATGTTTCCTCTTCGGTGCTCATTTCCTCTTCTGTCTCCAGGTGCTTTCATGTTCCCCTACTTCATCATGTTGGTGTTCTGCGGGATCCCCCTCTTCTTCATGGAGCTCTCGTTCGGACAGTTTGCTAGCCAGGGCTGCCTTGGTGTCTGGAGGATTAGCCCCATGTTCAAAGGTGAGAGGCAGCACATTCAGTGCTTACATTCTGTCCGGTTATTGTGCTACAAACACATTTGCAGTCTGCATCCTCTGCTCCCCATGTGTGGGTAGAGACTTGTGCGCACATTTCCCCCTGAAATGCAGGCTCCTGCACAACAGCTTTACTTTGTTGGTAAAAGGCCTGATTGAAGGATGACTGGCAACCAAATCTGTACAGTATTTGTATTTCAACTGGAGTTGCTAGGAGCAAAATCAATTTAAAGAGAAACAGATAATCAGTATTTTGGGGCAGTGGACCTTTGGCATCTCTGGGCAGGATTAGTTCAAAAGCAAAATTCAGAACATGTAATACTGCACATGTCATATCACTTCCTTTTCATCATGCTTAGTCTCACCTGTTGTAAGTGCAGGAGACCATGCAGAGCATGGTGCAGCAGCTGTGCAGCCAGTCTGCTCCCTCCACCTGCATCCCACGTGCCTTGTTGCAGTTGTGCCTTTGCTGTTAGTGAACCAGGGAGGGCAGGCAGCATCATAATGTGTGAAAAGGGTGGGCAGGCATGCAGGCCTGAGTGCTGACTAGGTAGAAAGCTGAGGTCTTGGTACATTAAATAATAAATCAACAAATTGCATAACCAGGCCCAAATTGTGCTGCAGTTTGTCTGCCTGTGCCTTATATCCACAGCCTCAGTGTATGTGTGTCCATACTTACACAGGCCATATACTTTATTTGGCTGCAAACTCCCATTCCTAGATGCCTTAGAGCTCCCCCCCTTGCAACTTGTGCTCATGCTTTGCTTTCCCTCCAGGTGTTGGGTATGGTATGATGGTTGTGTCCAGCTACATTGGAATCTACTACAACGTTGTGATCTGCATCGCCTTCTATTATTTCTTCTCATCAATGACACGGGTGCTACCCTGGACGTACTGCGGCAACTACTGGAACACACCTGATTGCGCTGGTGTGTTGGACGTTACCAATGGCTCAGATGGGTCATCGCTCAACTTCACACAACTCTTTAACCAGACGGCCAAGCGCACGAGCCCCAGTGAGGAATACTGGAGGTGATGATGATGGAGGGGGCAAATGGGTGTGGGATGAAGAGGGAACCAGCTTGTCAGTCGGGAACTGAGGGCCTGCCTCACAAGAGGACAAGCTGACCACCATGGACACATCTTGGTTCAAATATGCCAGATGGAGATCATGGCCTTATTTTTACCTTCCCTAAGTTGTTAAGGATGTTACCAAAACCCTCCAGACCTGGGATCACTGGGTGTCTCTAAGGGAGGCTGCATATTGGAGAGATGTTGCCCCAAATAGGCACCAAGCACAGAAGTTTTGAATGCAGCTGTCCTGAAAGTTTCATGGGTCATCAGAATGAATGTGGGGAATGATGGGAGAGTGTCTAAGGATTTGCAGCCAGAGGCAAGCACATCTGGATAATTAGAAGGCAGGCTCTTTATTGCTGAGCCAAGGGATGGAGATAGTACGTGTGAATATGAGCCTGCAGCATTTTCACTTTAAAAGTTCAAAAACATCCTGTGTATTTTGCCTCTTGAATTACAAGATTGGAACAGAATATATGTTGAGGATTATTTTTATATTCATCTTCTGATTGACCTCAGCTCCAGTCGGGCCCTGAAATGTTTCTTATATTGTGAAGAGGGTTATAAATGGACTGTTCCCATAGGAATCTGAGAGATGCTTGTGATATTTTTTTCTTTTTGTAAGTCTCATGATGCAAGTGGTCTAGAAATAACCAAAACCTTGAGGCTAGTGCTAAATTGTGTGCATTCACTCACTTGCTTGCTTACTTATGCACAGGTTCCTATCTCCCATTTTCAACTGTTTGATCAAAGCAGCTAATGTCATAAGGCCATTACGCCAGCATTTAACATAATAGGCTGTCACTCCTGGCAATGTCAGCGGCCCTAATGTCTGGGGTTGGACCTTTGGGTGGGGGCAGGTTGGGCAGGTGTAGATTGGTTGGGGTGTGTTTTCTGGAGCACATATGAACTCTGGTTTGTGCTGCTGTCTTCTACTCCAGGCGGTATGTGCTGAAGCTGTCGGATGACATTGGGAACCTGGGCGAAGTACGGCTCCCTCTTCTGGGTTGTCTGGGCGTCTCTTGGGTCGTCGTCTTCCTCTGCCTCATCAAGGGTGTCAAGTCCTCAGGAAAAGCAAGTAGTGTTCCTTCTCTTCTAACTTCTCCATAGAAACCCAAAGCACAATGACCTCTCTGGGCCTCCAACATGGCCTACCCAATGGCTGCAAACATTCTACCCCTCCTCTCTTATCCAGGCCTAACAAGTTGCTTGTGAGAAATGTTTAGTTCAGAATTGCCCTTCTAGATCCTTAGGAAGAGGCTGAGCTGTGTGCCCAGTGCTTAGACATTGACTAAGCAGGGGACATGGATTCATAATATAGGCAGAAAAATCCTGCTGCCTAAGAGACTGTTGGTACTAAAGCAGTGTTCCTCAGACTTGGGTCTCCAGCTGCTGTTGGCCTACAACTCCCACCATCCCTAGCTAGCATGGCCAGTGGTCTGAGATGATGGGAACTGTAGTCCAACAACAGCTGGAGATGCAAGTTTGAGAAACGTACTAAAGAAACGTTCAACAATAGCAGAAGCAACAGTGGCAAGTTTTCCTTAAGAGCGGGACAGGGAGTAAAAGTTGAGTTGCAAGCCTGTTGCGATTGGCACAGTGATGAAACTAAGTTTTCGGGGGAAGAAGACATCTTTGTCCAGTTGCTGGAAACCATAGGCAGATAGAGTGCTCTTGTGCTCGGGTCCTGCTTGAAGCTTTCCAACAAGCATCTGAGTGGCCGCAGTGACAACAGAACACTGGACAGGAGGCCATTGGCCTGATCCAGCTGACTCTTCTAATGTTCTTACCCAACTTTCCTTTTGACTCCCAGGTTGTGTATTTCACGGCAACCTTCCCGTACGTGGTGCTGACAATCTTATTTGTGCGGGGGATAACCCTTGAAGGAGCCGTTTCCGGGATCATGTACTATCTGACACCGCAGTGGGACAAAATTCTTGATGCAAAGGTACTTGTGTGGAATGCCTGGTAGGCTTGAACTGCTGCCCCCGGGACATGATCTCTGGGATTTCATGATCACATCACCTCTTCCCCTCCCCTCCTTACCATAGGAGTTTGGGGGCTTGTGTAAACTAGGTAAGGAGCTGTGCTGGTAATGCCCTTTCCATGTCTTTGGTAGGTATGGGGAGATGCGGCTTCCCAGATCTTCTATTCATTGGGCTGTGCCTGGGGTGGACTTATCACCATGGCATCGTATAACAAGTTCCACAACAACTGCTACAGGTAAGATTCATTCTATAAGCAATCCAGAAAGGATGTTAAAACTATTTGTTGGCGTGGCATAGTTCTTGTCTCTGGAAGGGGTCCATAGGGAGGTGCACCCCTTCCATTTTGAGGTGCTCAATTTTAGATGCTGCCCATTTTCAAGTTGTTCCATGAAACCATGAAGTATAGGGACTTGATTTTGTCACCAGAGCCTTAACAAAACATATAGGACAAGGTGGCTAACCTGTGGTCCTCCAGACGTTGTTGACCACCAGCTCCCATCAGCCTCAGCCAGCATGGCCAATGGTCAGGGATGATGTACTCCAAGGGCCACAGATTAGCTACCCCTAATATAGAGCATGTGTTCAGAATTAAACATGGTGGACTAGTTACCTCTTCATATGTCAGCCACACTTTGTTAAGGGAAGAGGTGATTTTCCCTACTCCTTTTAAAATTTAAATTTTGTGTCTTACGCTTTTTTGTTCCTCCAAAAATCAGAGCTGCTTATCTGGGGCTCTACAGAGGGTCTCTGGTGATATTGTTGAGAGCTAGAAGCGCTTAGCTTTAGGAAATACAAAGTACATGAGATACCATGAAACCATTCGCTTGACCTTTTCCTCCTTCATTCAGTGATTTTTCATGGCTGAAATAATCTCTCCTTCTCTCCACCTCCAAGGCTCATTCTTTGACCCTTTCCCTGGTGTCTCATAATGTGACATGTCCTCCCACTTCCAACAGAGACAGCATCATCATCAGCATCACCAACTGCGCCACAAGTGTCTATGCAGGTTTCGTCATCTTCTCCATCCTTGGCTTCATGGCCAATCATCTAGGTGTGGATGTTTCCAAGGTGGCTGACCATGGTCCTGGCTTGGCCTTCGTGGCATATCCAGAGGCACTGACACTACTTCCTATCTCGCCCCTTTGGTCTGTTCTCTTCTTCTTCATGCTCATCCTGCTGGGGCTGGGAACACAGGTAATCATGGAAATCGACCCATCAGATATTGTGGGGTGGGAGAGAGGGTATAGGCACCTATGTAGAACAGACACACTTGCAATTGGGGAACTTGAGTGCTTTAGTAATGGAGGGCTGGGTATGTGAGAGTGGGCACTAGTGTCTGAGGAATTGCAGAACTGGGTGATGGAGGGTCTGACAGAAATCACCCAGGGCACTGCATCAGAAATGAATTCTCCTTTTTCCAGACTGGGTAGAGCAAGGACCAGCTGAGTCACATGCTTAGGGACTAGGTATAGGTAGCCAAGCTGGTTGCATCCAGATGTTTTGGACTACAAAATCTGCCCCATGTGACATGGCCAATGGTCAACGATGGTAAGAATTGTAATCTAACAACATCTGAAAGGCATTCTCTTTGGCTATCCCTACTGCAGACAAAAAAAGTTACATTATTTTTTAAAAAAAACTTATTATCATCATCATCATCATCATCATCATCATATATTTATTTATTTATATCACAGCTTTTACCCTGACAGGGACTCAATGTGGCTTACAGATAAAATAAGAACAGATAAGAATGGTGTTATATAAAATGTTATTTGTGCCCATGTTGTCCCAAAGAACAAAGAAAGCATCTTTGATCACATGCTGTGGGCCACATCTCAAACAGTCCTGATCCTCACCCTGAAAGTGTATTAGAACTGGTTCAGGTGGAGGAGGAAGGCAGCAGGCCCTGTTGTTAAAGGGGATGAATGGAGAGGTTTGAGCCATCTCAACATTCCTCACGTCCTGTTTCTCCTTGGTCAATTCTCTCCTTAGTTCTGCCTCCTGGAGACTCTGGTCACAGCCATTGTGGATGAAATAGGAAATGAGTGGATCATCCGTCGGAAAACCTTTGTGACTCTAGGTGTGGCTGTAGTGGGCTTTCTTCTAGGGGTTCCACTCACTACACAGGTATGGGGCACAGGGAGAGGGGGCATTCTTAAGGAAATCAGCCCTTACTGAGCCAAAGGCAATAGATCTTGCCCATACTGACAGCTTTCCTTCCCTCCATTCTCCAGGCTGGCATCTATTGGCTGTTGTTAATGGACAACTATGCAGCAAGCTTTTCACTTGTCGTTATTTCATGCATCATGTGTGTCTCTCTCATGTACATCTATGGTAAGTATCCTGAGAGTTGCCTGGAAGCTTCTTCTGGGGTAGCTAGTCAAGATGTGGGCCGTTTGCACTTCGTCCTTTTTAGAAGCTATGTCATGAATAAGTTGGGCAGCGATTGGCATTCCCAATCAGAATTGGGCAGGGTATTCCACAGTCCAACAAAACCTTTCACTGGTAGCCAAGACTACCAAGACTTCTTCCTTCTGTCTGCAGTGTGACTGACAGATAGGAGCCCTAGGATTGTTAGGGAAATTGAATAAATTATATTCCACAAGAAAAAGGGACTGTGGTACCTCTGGGAGGGAAATCAGCAAACTCTCTGCTCATTCTTGGCTTGTGAAACCTTCACCATAGATTAGTTTCTCCAGACTAATGATGAAGGCAATGTTTTCCCTATTCCCAAATCCATATAGGAGTAACGTCACTCAGGCAGGGCAATATGGATTCTGTTGAAGATAACATGTCCAACAAGGCTTGTACCAATGGTCACTTTGGTGAGGCACTTGCTGTGGTCCAAGATGCTGGGCTGATCTCCCATTCGCCTGTGAGAGAAATGCTTGTTGCTAGGAAAATAAACTCTGCAAGAGCAGGCCTGGTGTCAGCATCTGGAATCTTGGACAACTGCTGAGGCCTCAGTATTATTTCTTGGCCCACCAATGCTGATGGCTGCTCTGGATCCTCTATGCCTTTCAGCTGGGACTGCAGGCAGCAATATATCACCACCACCACCACACCACAATTTATTGATCACCTTCTTAAACCACTGGTCTTAAGGCAATGTACACATAAAATAATTAAAAGCACTTAAAAACACAATAACAATAAATACAATTAAAACCCTAAGGAGTGGACACTCTTGTAAACAGCTATTTATCCAGCTGGGAAAGTCTTTGCATTTCCCACAGTGCCCTAGAGCTACATCAGGCAGCCAAGGGCATTGTGGGAAAGTACAAGGGTGTCACCTGGCTGTCTGTGGAAGTTGGCCCACTAGAGGGCCCAGTTCCCACCCCACCCCACAAAAGAAACACAACCCTGGAACTGGCTGTGTGCAAGGGTTCAGCTCCGTTGTCTCATCCTTTCCCTTGAAGCAGTTGGAACCTCTGGGGCAAACTCTGACTATCTGGTGTTCTGCTTCCTCTGTCAAAGCAGGGAAAATCTGTGGAATCATGATGTGGGGTTGGGAGAGAGACCCATCACGCTGGGAGAGAGTGCACAATCTACTATGTGGAGTCCCACAGACACCCTACTACACATAACAGGGCCCATGGAAACCTGCAACAGGCCCTAGTGCCCAATTACAATGTCCCTGGTTCATGCCACTCCTCTGACCACCCTTTGCCTCTGCTCCACACAGGGCACCGGAACTACTTCAAGGACATTGAGATGATGCTGGGCTTCCCACCACCCATCTTCTTCCAAATCTGCTGGAGATTCATCTCTCCTGTTATCATATTTGTGAGTGTGTGACGAGAACACTCCCAGTGAGAGGGGGCTAGAATGGGAGGGAGAGGACTGTCAACAGCCACTCGCATATGAGTTGGGGGAGGAGGGAGTTGTTAGGTAGCACACCAGTACAGGAGAGAACAGTGCCAAGGAAGAAAACAAGGGAAATACCAACGAGGAAGAACCACACCTGCAAAGGCAAGAGGGGTTCCCAAAGATGCAGTGAGTGTAACACTGGGCATAAGCGTAACCAGTATGAAGGAGGACAGGAGGGTGTGGGATTAGGCAGTTGCATGATGCCAACCCCCCCCCCTTGCTCCCCTTGGGCTTTGTATCACTCAGTCTTCTTTCCCATCTCTCCTCAGTTCATCCTCGTGTTCACAGTGATCCAGTACCGACCGATCTCATACAATACCTATGTGTACCCCACCTGGGCCATCTCCATCGGTTTCCTTATGGCGCTCTCGTCGGTCATCTGCATCCCTATCTATGCTGTGTTCTGCGTGTTGCGCTCAGAAGGGGACACGCTGATGCAGGTGAGGCTGTCCGTGAGCAGGCTAGCCGAGCGCCCCCTGCCTTGGATCCCAGTGGCCAGGGGCTTTGAAACCACTAACCTGCTCCCTTGCCTCCTGTCTCCCTGCAGCGTTTGAAAAACGCTACCCGTCCCAGCCGTGAGTGGGGCCCAGCCCTTATGGAGCACCGGAAAGGCCGCTATGCGCCAGTACTCAGCTCCTCCGCGGAGTCCCAGCTGGAGGTGCAGCTGCTGAACCCCGAGAAGCCCAAGAGCGACGAGGCTGGCGTGGCTGTTGCCATCACCGTGGGAACCAACGGCTCTACCCACAGCCAGGACTCCAAGATCTGAACATGAGCCTGGGAGGCAGGGCAGGGAGCCCTCCTTGCACCTCCCCTCTCCCACCTGCCCTGGTTCTCCAAACCCTACTCTGCTCAGATATATGACAGCGCCCCCCCACTGGGTGGGGGAGCCCTGGCTCCCGGGCTGCGCCGGACTCTGGGGGAGGGGCTGTGAGTTCCAACCCCACCCACCTCATTAGTGCCCCCCCCCCGTGCCATCTTGTAACCCTCATGTTTACAGTCACGTTCGGATGGCCCCAATTCGCAACCAGGACCAGGGTCAGGGGTGGGGAGGGTGTGCTGAACCGTTGGGGGTGCCTTGGGAAAGGGCACCAGGAGGAGGGTCGGTTGGAGCCTCGCTGGCTCAGCAGCCCCTTTGGGGGTGGATTCTGGCAGCTGCACCTGGGCCCAGGGGGTCTGGTATCTATTGGGGGTGGTATGCCCCATACTGCCCTGGATCAGGGCCCTGGGGACTGGCCCCACAGATAAGCAAATGGGGGATTGGGGTGGGGGGAGGGGGAGGGGAGGGCAAGAGGGTTGGTTGTAATTGTAAATGTTAATCCTGACATTCTAGGCATCGCTTGGCCACAGGCTAGGCAGCCTTCAGCTAGGCTGCTGCCCCTGCGAGGGCTTTTCCAGAGATGCACTTAAGACTGCACCTCCCCGCCCCCAACCACTGCACAGACCTTCCCAGCTTCCCCACCTAGGAAAGGAAAGCTAGCTTCCCCAGCACTTAACAATTTGCACTTCTCGCCATGGCCTCCCATGATAAGAAACGTTCCTGCTAGAAACTATGTATTGAATTTGGCAGGTTAATGACTGGGGTGGGTGGGTAGGGGGCAGGAGAGCTCTCCTTAATTGGGTTGCAAGAGCATGGGAGAATCACAACTCCATGAACAAAAATATGCACTTGTCTCCCTTCTGATCTTAATATTGAGCCTTATTTGCACACCATCCAGAATCGCACACCTGCAGAGTGAAACATAAGCAAACAGCATCTCTCACAAATAGAAAAAGCGACAGCTGAGAGGCTGGATGCACCGTATTACCATGATAGACATCTCAGGCAGCGCCACAGACTCTGGGCAGCACATGCAGCCCACTGGACAGATTTTGCCCAGGTGTGCATTCTTGGTCTAGACAGCATCTTCCGGATGCTCCCCCAAGCCTGTTATTCTGAAGCACTTTTCTACACTCTTCCCCTAAGAGGAATAAATTAATTTGAATGGGGTCTCCATAAAGGCAAGAGACCATTGGGACCTAGCTCTGCCCTATCCCACAGGGAAAGGGACAGGGCCAACCATGGTGCTAAGAGCAGATGATGTGCCAAGTCCTGCCCACACCATTGCAGGTGGGAAAGACACACACACACACACAAAGCAAAAGCACAAGCTTCCCTAAAGGCTATCCTGGCCAGGCCTGGGTTCCATGTGGCCCACTTCTCCACTAGTAGTGGGGGCAGAAGCTGCTAGTTTCATGGTGAAGCTTTGGAGAAGTTGGCCATCGGCACCAGCCCCGTCTCCAACTCCAAGGCTTTTCTCCCTAACACAAAGCAGGGCCTGTGCTGCCTCAGATGGGTAGGAGGTACTAATGGTTCCGTCTTTCGGCCTCACCGTCCCGTGTTTCCATGTCAGTGTTGCTGCCTGCACTTTACCCCCTAGAAACGCCTGGGTGGAGGAGACAGGAGACCCCGGCAGCCACAATCCTGTCTTGTACCCTGATGCCAATTCACTTAACCAATGCCAAACAGTGCATGTCGGGGGGGCGCCCCTCAGCTCCCAGCCGTGCACGATTGCTGCGGTGTAGCCATGGTGCCAACAGCAAGGGCACACCTGGCTCCTACCCACGTAGTACCTGTTCCAGCCGGTGGCATGGGCATAGCAGCCAGTGTACAAGTGCCAAACGTCTGCATCGTGAGCAGTTAAGAGGGAGAGGGGGGACAGATGGCTCCATGCCATGATGGTACTTTTGCCCTAAGCCACCAGCCCCCAGACCTTCCCTCCTCTGTGCCGAGGCTGCACTATTTAATGCATGGTTCCGTGTCTGTCCTTTCCTCCTGTGTCCAAGGCGGCAGCTAGCATTGCCGCCTCATTGTTCATAGCAATAATTGTGACGCGTCTCCCATACTGTGACTCTTCCAGTTGTAGATTTTTAAAGTCTGATAGATTTTAATGAAATTTATATTCCTGAACCTTGGGTGGTACAGTTCTTTGGTGTGCATGGAGGAATGGGGAAGGTGTGGGTTGGGTTCACAGCCTCACTGCCACAAGGCCCACTGCCCTGTGTTGTGGAGAAGAAGCATCTCACTGGCATGAGTCCCACTTGCAAGTAGTTTATCTGCATTCATGGGTTGGGGGAGGTTCTGTGTATGCATTTCTTTGCCTTTTCGCTTTCCCTGGAATCCCATTGACCCTGTTCACAAGGATGAGCAAAAGGCAACAGCAGCAACTCTTGAGGCACAGGATGCTGCAGGGCTGGGTCCCTTGGAGACCCTGCAGCAGGGGAGCGGGAAATGAGGTACTTAAGGGAAGGCGGCAGCTCTCCATTCCCTAGCTGGGTCCTTTGCATCGCAGCAGCCGAGTGCGAGGGCAGAAGCGGGGCACTGGGCATGGCTCTGTAGGAGGCGTGGGGTGGAAGACATGGTCCAACCCTGCTACTGCCAGCCCGCAGGCTGAAGCAATCCTGCCCCCTTTCAGAGGCACTGGCAGCACAGGTCTGGGCAACAGAACATCATTGTCCTTCCTGGCTTGGTTGGGTTCCTCACCATCCCGCTGCGACCATCCATAGGACCCTCGTGCTGAGTGGCCCCGCCGGGGTAGTGCCTGATGGCATAAAGGAGAAGTCTGGTCTCTGAGAGTTGGTGAAGAAGCAGGACTGATCTCTCCAAAGCTTGGTCCTTTTGCTGAACCTCTTAAGCCACTGCAAAAGGAAAGGAAGGGGTTACCAAGAAGCAGGAGGTGTTGCCCAAGCATCTTTCCATGTAAAGCATCAAGGACAGAAAAGCCTTAGTCATTACAGCAGAACTAATGGGTCCTGCACAGAACAAACTCCAGAATTTTTACTTAAAATATTGCAGGTATGAGACCATACAGCACAAAGAGCCAGCAAGATGCCCCCTCTAGATGTTAGACTCCCAACAGCCCCACTTGGAGGGCACCGCATTGGTGACCCCTGCCACAGAATAATAAACCAACCCTGAACTATGCTTGCACCTCTCTGCTGCAGGCGCCAGTTTGACAGCTACCCCTCAGTTATAATATTATGCAGTTCCATGGTATCATAGCTTTGGTGCTTGCAGGCTCACCTGAATTGCGGCTGGTAGCTGCTACTCCCAAGATGTTTCGACATCAGGGAAGGGCTGGTGCCTGGCTTAGGCTGGCTTAGCTGCAAATCCCGTTCCATGGCGCGCTTCTCCTCTTGTAATTCTGTGGAGAGAAGACCCTATTTCATGGGGATTGGGGGAAGCAACAATCATGAAGAGCATTGGGGCTGGCACTCACAAAGAGACCATGCCCCACTGCAAATACCACTCCTTGGCAACACCTGCCTAAAGATGATGTCTGTAGGCACCATCATGCTGCATCCCTTCCCCAATTCCCAGCCTGGCCTTATCCGAGACTCGGGTTCTGCATACCAGCCATGGTGGGCTCATGTGTTGCCTCTAGCAGCTCTGTAGCGTGCTGATGCGCCTCCTCCAGTTGGCACTGTGGAACATGAAAAATGCTATAGGAAACACAACACAGAAGAAAGAAGCTGCTCCTTTAACTATACCATTTCTCTTAAAGATGTACATGTCTCTGCTTAAAGGTTTTCCTCGTGTTGGAAAGTCTTCCCGTATTAAATACCTTACTTTTCCTCCCAGCCTTCTAGTTGCCCCAGTCACTGCAGAAAGCTAATGGATAGGCACCAGCGTATCCAGTCCCTTCAGCTGAAGATGCTCATTTCATATTCTTCTGGAAAACAGTCTGTCAGGTTGCTGACTTAGAAACTTAGTGGGCTGACTTAATAGGCTCTCATTTGCTAGAGGTTTTTAAGCAGAGGCTAAATGGCCACTTCTCAGGGATGCTCTAGCAGTGGGTAGCCTACATTGATGGAGGTTGGAGTAGATTATCATTGGGATTAGATGATCATTCCAACTGCAGTTCTACGATTCTTTTGACCCTGATTCTGCAGTCACAAGTCACTGATTTCATAACTTGGCAGCTCTCAGCACTATGGGTGTACTGCTGCAAAGGTGTGTTTTTTAATAAATAATAATAATCAGACACTGGTGACAGGAAGTACTCTTGCTGCAGTCCTGCTGCCCAATGTGATTGTGTTTTCACATCCAAATCATCATAACAGTTTTCCTGCCACTCACATCTTTCCTCAGCCCCTCCCTGTCCCCCAGATTTGGGAAGGAGACAAAAAAGCTAGCTATTTGGGCAATTGTAGAACTGGTATGGAAGCCAAACACCCTTGTCACTTCTCTCAAGAGTTCTGACCGAAGGCCTGTCCACACTCTGTTCTAACCCAGGCTGCCATAGCCATGGGAACAGCTTTGTAGATACAGCTCTGAGACCAAGCTCCTATGTATGTGGGCAGGAGGGAAGACATGAGAGCAGTAATACTAGAACTTCGGTCCATCCAATGAAGAAGATGGTTGCAACATTCAGGACAAACAAAAGTAACTATGGAATTTGCCCCCATGAGATATAGGGGTGGGTGCCAACTTAGATGACGTGCCGTGGGGATATCCTGCATGCAAGTTTTCTATAAGCATCTGTGAGAACAGGGTGCTAGACTAGATGGGGCTTTGGTCAGATCCCACATTGCCTTGCCTCTGTTCTTACACAATAGTCTCGAAGGGCTGAGGAAATGTTGCCGCAGATGCTGCACCCAAGCTGCAACAAAAACCAGTCTCACAGACCTATTGGCCAAAACTTGAAGCAGATCCTTAGAAGTGCATGGGAGAAACACTGCTTATGAGGAACTCTAGAGACCCTCCTTGAGATGAGAAGGGTTTATTCCTTACCTGTAAATAGGGGATGTATCTTTCCAGATCACAGCACTCATCCTCTAGCAAGGTTCTAGGAAAAATAGTACAGCCAGTGAGACCCAAAGGAGGTGACACATTTGGGACAGAAAGCAATTGCCAGCACTGCAGACTTGGTGTCTCCACATCTTCCTCACTTTTTGTTTACGTTCCCAATGTAGGGGCTGGCAATTCAAATGAAAGTTAGATGTGAGGATAGCCACCATCTGCTTGCAGTGGCAGCTCATGTTGCTAGGGATGAGAAGAGAAAACCACGCTACTTTGAAGCAGTTCGTAACTAGGCACAAGTATCTCTAATGCCGACAGTGTTTCTAAACCTTGTTTTGTACTCTGCTGCTCTCCTTGTTCAGAGTTCCCCAAGTTCCTGGCTGGTGAACACTTTCTGGCATTTCTGGGGGTGGTCTTTAGTAAGATCCCTTCAATAACTATACATACTGCCTGGAATATGCAGGATGCCAGTGGCACAAGATGGAAGAATCTTTACAAAGCCCTTTGTGTGTTCCCCACTGGAGACTGCACTGGGAGCCAAGACTATGTATGGCTTAGACACCCCACTCCTGTGTTGCTTCTTGACCTTCTCTTGAGGGTCCCACCTTTTTATGCTATGCCCTTCCCACCAAGTTCTGCCACAACTGTTGTTTGATCTGCTTCACTCCTTGCAATTACACAGAGCAAAATGTGCCATAGAAATTATATCTGTACCCAGAGGAAGTTTGGAAAGAGACTCTTGCCCCTCCTCGTCTTCATGATTGTGGTACAGGCCAGACTGGGAGACAGCTGGTGGGGAGAGTTAGAAGGTAGAATACAAGCTGCTTGGGTCCATCTGCACACATTTTCACACAATGCCATCCCCAGCTTCCCTTCTGTCTCTGCAGTGAGTTTACTGTTCTCAGACACAAGGTCTTCTGTTATATCTGCCTTCCAGACACCTGCAACGGATACCTGTAACCCTCTTGTGCCTTCTTCCCTCTTACAATATTTGTGCAAATAAAAAACCTAATAGAGCAAAAACTTACCGAAGTTGAGAGGCTACCTCACTGATATGGGCAATATTCAGTTTATTACAGAACGATTCCAGATTAGCGGTTCTGGAGAATAATGGCCTAAGGAAACAGAAATTGGGTGAGACTTGCATTTTCCTGTCACCAGATGGGCTTGATGCCTGCAACTGGGCATTCCTGCACTAAACAAAGCTTGAATGGGACACTGGCACAAGGATCAGGTAACAGAAATTGGTTGGGGATGTCAGTCATTTTCTTTCCAGGACCCCTAGTCTCTTTCAATGAGTTGTACTCCCATCCTCTCTGTATGGCTGTCACAGGACAGGGATTCATCAAACTGAACTAGCATGCTTCTTAGGACTCAGACACAGAACATTAAAATCACAGACCATGCCCCAGTAGAAGCAACCCTCATAATAGGAGAGGAAGCATAAACTACCCAATCATGGTCCTTCAGCCCCATCCTAACCACAAACAAACTACCTAGAGTCTCTTGAAAACTCTCCAAAACTACTTTAAGGACAACAATGTGGACGACATTGCAACCCCACTTCTCTAGGACACAATGAAAGTGGTCATCAGAGGAGCGTACATAAAGGAGAGGACATCCCTTAAAAAACAAACTTCCTCAAAAATTGGTAAATTAGAACAAGACATTTCAACCTTGTCATAACACTACAAACAAACAGGAGCCTTAAATTCATAGAACAAAAAAGAAGGGAAACTGACTCTCCAGAAATCAATAAAACAATGATTAACATCCTATACCCTAAACAATGCTTTTACGAATATGGAGGGAAGAACTCCAGACTATTAGCGAACAGATGTGGGGGGGGGGGAATCACTCAAAACAAGTATACACTGTGTCACTATAAAAGACAGTAGTGTTAACATCCTCCACCAAAGAAATAACCTCAGAATTTTATGCCAACTTATACACCTCCCGCAACCCACCTGAACAGGAAATCAGAAGATTCCTAACAGGGCTGACCATGCCAACCATAACTGCAGAGGAACAAAAATTCATGGGGACACCATCGAAAACATCCCCGCAACAGCACACCCATTTCTCCAAAACAAACTATAGTAAATCCCCACAACACTGATGCAATCAAACAACAATGGGAGCATGATATAGGCTATGAAATTAACCCCACCCAATGACTAGAATGTGGTCTATACCTCCCTTTAAGTCCATATCAACCAAAAGAAGGGAACTCACTCTGAAACTCACCTACAGGTGGTACTTAACACCACAGAAACTGGAGCTGATATGCCCAGGAATCTCACCAAGATGTTTGAGAGACTGTACCTCCGCATACCAACCTGCTCTTGGTTTCTTCAACTAGATATAAAAGGAAAGCATACTAGGGGTGGGATTCACCTACATCTCTGTCAGTGGAAGCCCTGCACAAAGATTTCTGCTTGCTCAGTGAGTCTCCCCTCCCCACCCCATTGATATTGCCCCATCTTTGCTGGCTAAGTCTGTAATTTCACAGCTTCTCTGACTTAACATTAAAGGTTCTATCCAAAATGGACACTTATAATTTAAGTGGGCACACCACTGCCAATTCTACATATGAATAATATGCATATCTATATAAATAATACAAGCACATTTCTAGATTAATACCACTATGGGACTGAAACCAGCACGGAGGCCAACTCATTGCAAGTCCCCGCTCCTGGAACTTGTATGAGGATCAAATGAGATAACAGTGATCAGTCCCAAACTGCCCATAGATGCAAAAAGAACCAATCACTGCTAGGTTGCTAAGTCTATGGCATATGGCACTCTGGTGTTAGGCTTCCTACAGACAAAATCAGTCCTGGATTCTGAGACCTCCTGTGGTGATACAGTTCATGGTGTTCCGGGTAAGAACAAGTCACAGCCCAGAAGCTCATTGTGTGGAGGCTGCAGCTTCCTTCAGTCTTACCTGATTAGGGCACTGCTCCCAGATGAAGACTGACTATTGCCAGCATTTGCCTTCAGTGCAAAGGTGACCACATGAGGGCTGTATTTAGCGATGGCACAATCTTGGTTCCTGTGAAGCAGAAAACGTACAGCCATAAGGCAATTGTTCATCCCCAGTCTTTGGGCTGACAAGGACAAGAGAAGACCAGTTGGTGGCAGTGCTGGGTCACAAAACCACCCAGTAGCTGGAATGAATAGAAGCCTAAAAGGAAAAACAAGCTGGACTAAAGAGCCCAGTGAGGTCCAACTGTCCATACAAAGTAGACCACAAAAGTAGTTTGACACAGAACCAATAGAACACATACTGTATTGTGCGGTGGGGAGACTGAGGCAAAAATTTGATGCCACCCCCCCCCCCAGTCCTTGCCCTGCCTTCCCAAAGCCAGCTAAGTGAGACAACAGGCTTTGGGAGGGTCCTAGAGCACTCCAGGGAAGCAGCAATTAGGCTTTGGGCAGGAGACAGGAGGACTCTAGGACCCTGCCAGAGCCTTTACACCTCCTTCCTAAGCCTAGTGCCTTGCTTATCTGGCTTTGGGAAGGCAGCATGAGGGTTGGGGAAGGTGTCAAATGTTGCCCAGGGCCAACAAAACAGGCCTTGAGGGCTACATGCAGCCCTCAGGTCATTCATTGGACCACCCAGTTCTAGGCAGCACACAGGGAGCCATGGCCTGTGCTCATGTCAATGTAGGGAAATTCAACAAGAGGGGAGCTATTTGAAAGTAAGTAAACAAATGCAGAATTTCAGGTTGTGACTGAGAGATAGTAGAAAGGTTTGAAGGGTGTGAAGGGATTCTCCTATATGGCAACATGGTACAAACAACTCCAGCAGGAGGAGTTTAAGAGCTCATCCCTTACTAGCCAGCCTGTTCTAATCCATGCCTTCACTGAGCTATTCATTGGTTACACAGGGCTAAGGCAGGGAGCAAATCCTCAGGCAAGGGTTCCAGCAGGTGCTGATCCCAGTGCTCACTCGGATGAATGCTCACTTTGAACTTGGAGGTGGGACATAATCCCAGCCTCAGGCTATGGACTGAACACACCATAAAAAACAAACGCATTAGCAGGACTGGCATTCTTGATAGAGGCGCTCAGCAATGCGATTCCTGCATGATGTAAGGGAGCTAAGTGGGAATGACAAAGGTTGAGACCCAAAGAATGGGAATGTAAGGCTGGAATTAATTATACATATAAAAAAGACTAGAGAGACACACAAACTGACAAGCTGCACTTGAATGGGAGCGCAAGTTACAGATGGAGGTGTATGGTGCAAACATGTGTTTGGCACAGGTTATTTTTGCTGGACGTTGGCCATCTGAGTGGCAGTCATGTTGAAACTATACTGGAACTGCCAATTAAATTGCATTGGAGCTGATATTTCCTAGTAAGCATTTCTGGAACAGTCACCCTTAAAAGGCAAAGGGAGAAAGAATACTGTGTCAATAGTGTAAATATATAGTTTAGTCGCTAGGTGGCACTGGACTTATTTATATCTGAGTGGAATCAGAGGTTTCCCCCATCCTGTTCTTGTTAAGAGAGACAATCAAGTTATTGTCTAGCCTCCTAACTGATTTGTCCCATGAAACTCTAAGCCTCTCGTAACAAATAGTTATGGCTTCCTCAATCTAGACTGCTTTGGCCAAAAGATGATGTAAAACTCACCCATTCCACACACATAAATACCACCAGCCACATCAGTTGGAAACTAATGGGCTCATTCTTATATCAAATAGGCTTCAGGTCTTAATATAGTCTGCTTGTTTTTCTTCTATCCCTACTACCTGCTCCCCCTCAACTCAGCCCTTAATTCTCTCAAGTCCCTTCTCTTCCAATCTCCAGTACCTGCCCTCCTGCGATGCCTTCTGCTGTAGGCCAATTAGAAGAAGGCGGATCTCCTCCCTCACCAGCTCCTTGAGGTTGGGGGGAGCTGCCAGCAAGGCCCAGCTGTCATCTGCTTGCAGTGGGCTTTGCTCCACTCCAAGGCGGCCTGACTGCAACTCCTGATGTAATTCCAACAGTGTCCGCACCTGTAAATAGGGAAGGGGTTGGACTGCATTAGGGACAGTGCATTGCCACATGCAGAAATTCACACATGTGCACATTGACACAAACTGCAGTAACTTTCTCAAAGTAATCTTTCCCCCACCCTCCACCTCCCCAAATGATGAAGCACTGACACAACCTAAAAATACAAGTTGCACTCCCATTCCCAGTATTGGTATTCTGCACACCTGGAAATCAAGCCAGGTGCCTGCCTGCAAGAAAAGAAAATCAATACCTAGCCATGGGTTAGTTACTCATCTGATGGTAGACAATTACATTTCATAAAGGCCACAGTCAGGGAACTGACAACTTTTCGGAAGTATGTCATCCATCAAGGGAATAAAAGATGCTTCAAATGTGATAAATGTGTGTGAGAGCACACTGAATTCAGTAAAACGTTGCATCTGCCCAAAAACTGGGAACAGTCTATGAGGCTATTAGTTTATGTAAAGAGTATTTTAGGATTAAGAGTGAAGTTTTTAGGTTTTAAAAAAACAACTCTTTTGCAGAAAGTGGGCAAAGTTGTCTGCAGAAGATAAGAACACCAGCCAGGACACTGTCATTCCAATGTAGCTGGCAAGAGGGCACTGCATTGTTGCTGTCTGTACACTCCATAAAAGGTGCAAAGCTGCAGACAGCCCACCCACAATCATTCTCTCCCTCCCCCCATGAGGAAAGTCAAGGTCATGCCGCAAAAATATCTGCAGGATATTTGTAAGGCAAGCGAGCGCCAGAAATCCCTTTCTGGCCCCACACATCCACAAGAGGAACGTTATGCTACAGCTGCTTCCCTGGGCGGCCTCTCAGATATCCAATTGAGGAGGGGAGCAGAGACACATACAAGAACACAGCAGGGAGACAGGCAGTACCTGGGCCACATTTATCAGGCTTGTGATGAAGAGGTAATAGACATCCAGGTGAGAGACCCCATAAAGGCTGGGGAGGGGTCACTGGTCACAATGTTGGGGGGGGTGGATCTCAAGCAAAGCTCTAACATGAAGAAGTGATAGAGAGAAAAAGGTGCCATCTTGTCAGGGTGTGCTGTGCTTGCTCTTCTGGTTTCAGGAGGAGGTAAGGCAATTACCATGTGAAAAGCCTCTGGGATGTTTACTGTTCTTCTCAGCTGCAGTCAGGACCATGCTGAATAAAGAAAGGGCATGAATGGCTGGAGGAGAACAAAGGGCCTGGAATAGCATGGATTAGGGGCTCTGGCCAAGCATTAGGAACCAGCTGAGCTGGGAGCTGGCAAATGGGGGCCTTGTCAAACAGGGAGGGGGTGGTTGCAGTATTTTATCCCCTCCTTGACTTGCCTTCTCAGATATGCTTTCCTTTCACTGAAATCAAACAGCACTCAAAGCAGATGTAAGTGGCAAACCAGAGGTTTTTTCCATACACACATGAACGCTACTCTATATGAAAATGCATGTATGCCAAAACTAGTGGCCAGTGCTCAGTGGAAGGGGGCTTAATACAATTTATAAGCCCTCCCTTAGCGCCGCTCAATTTTAGCACTCAGTCCACTCCACTCAATCTATAGACATGAAAGGCGGGCCCTTTCATCAGTCAAATCCCCTTACAAATTTAGTGCTGCCTCTTTAGCTGATGAGAGCTAGATTTTATGCTTTATTCAGATATCCCTTTGTCACCAGCCACTTCTAAATTGTGTAGTAAGAGGGGTGGTTGGTTGGTTTGTTCTGCTCTTTTGTGAATCATTTTGAATAGGAGATCCAGTATTTCGGTACTTAACCTCAGCATGAAGTTCCAAGCTCCGTTCCACAAGGCCATGACCCAAGATAGCTTTCGCCTCAAGCCTCTCACTGGGTGCTAATTGTTCCTCTACCATTGTCCAGAGTGATGGTACGGACTGCAAGGGTTCCCCAGATGCACCAGGCAAGGGCAACATGGGTGCTGTATCCGATTCCACGATAATGGGCTTTAAAGGAAAAAAAGATTGTGACAATGAGACAGTGAGTAGAAGCTCCACATCACAACTATTCGGTGCCACATGCAATGGTGCACCTAGGTAATTTTAGACACTGAACTTAATGGTTTTACACATGGGCTGCTGCCCTCCCAAGATTCACAAATATTATTGAAAAGCATTGAAAGTATTCAATTATCTGAGGTTCTGCCCCCCCCCAACAGAAACCTGGCCCCCCGCAATGTCCTATTTATGAGGTATTTTTACCCATGATTTCCCAAGAAAAGCTCAATAACTTTGTCCCTCCCCAACTAAAATCCTGGCCACATCCATGGTTTTACACCCCTCTCCCATTAGGGACGTGGGTGGCGCTGTGGGTTAAACCACAGAGCCTAGGACTTGCCGATCACACAGAGCCTAGGACTTGCCGATCAGAAGGTCGGCGGTTTGAATCCCCGCAACAGGGTGAGCTCCCATTGCTCGGTCCCTGCTCCTGCCAACCTAGCAGTTCGAAAGCACATCAAAGTGCAAGTAGATTAATAGGTACCGCTCCGGCGGGAAGATACCATATTTTTCGCTCTATAACACGCACCCGACCATAACACGCACATAGTTTTTAGAGGAGGAAAATCCGTAGGCATGCCACCCGTAGGCATTCCCTCCATAACACGCACAGACATTTCCCCTTACTTTCTAGGAGGAAAAAAGTGAGTGTTATGGTGCAAAAAATACGGTAAATGCCGCTTCTGTGCGCTGCTCTGGTTCGCCAGAAGCGGCTTAGTCATGCTGGCCACATGACCAGCTGTACGTCGGCTCCCTCGGCCAATAAAGCGAGATGAGCGCCGCAACCCCAGAGTCGGTCACGACTGGACCTAATGGTCAGGAGTCCCTTTACCTTTTACCCATTAGACAGCCACACATATTACATTTGTCAGTTGTCAGTTGTAAGGTAAGCCATTCCCATGTTTTATAACTGCTCCTACATTCCTGATACATTAGCACAATAGATAAATGGTTGTGAAATACTCTGAGCATGTACAGTTTCACATTCTAAACTCACTTAAGTCATAGCACTAGCATTACAGGAATACAATGGAATTTGCTTTTGCTGCCCTGATGTTAAACACATTTATGGGGGGGGGGAGCACCAAGGATGAAAGTAAAAGTAAAAAATAGAATCGAGTGCCATGTACATGCCTGGCTAACCACCCTCTGACTAAAACTGTTGTAGAAAATAAGGATGCCGCTGTGACTACCATCAGCGCCAATAGACCACAACATGCCCATGCCAGCCCAGGTGCTGCCACAGGTCGTTTGTTCCTGACTCCATCACCTGACACTCTCTAGATGGCCATTTGAGGCGCCCCATTTTTGTGGTGCTCTGTACTTTCCCCCTGAGTTGCACTACTGTCTACAAATCCTGTTACTTGCACTCACCTTTCTACCACGTGGGTCACCAGACAATAAGAGCATATAATTTTTATTGCTCCCCATATACTGTACCAAACTCATCCCCTCACATTAACCTCGAGAGTCACACTAATTCCCGTTAATCGTAATTATTATTAATCATTATTATTATTTATTTGTACCCCGCCCATCTGGCTGGGTTTCCCCAGCCACTCTGGACGGCTTCCAACAAAGATTAAAAATACATTAAAATGTCACACATTAAAAACTTCTCTGAACAGGGATGCCTTCAGATGTCTTCTGAATGTCAGGTAGTTGTTTATAGCCCCAAATGTAACCTATTGCCCATTATCCCTCCCCATAGTTGCTCCCCAGTGCTTAAGTCACCTACGTCTCGGCCCACCGAGCCCACTTCCGCCCCAGACCTTTTACTCTCCCCACACTTCCTCACTCCCTACGGACTCACGGACACAACTCTGCGGTAGCCCTCACCTGCGACACCGGGCGGAGGGGCGGAGGGCCAGGCGCCTTGCCCTATCCGAGCCCCCTCCACCCTCTAACTCTCTGGAATATAAACTCGCCGTCTCCATGGTAACGCCCCGCCGCGTTCCTCTGAAGCCTCGCCTCTTAAAGGAGCCGTGCCCACGAGGCAGACAGGATGTCGATCGAGCGTGGAGACGGGCGTCCCGGGGGAAGGAAGCGTGCGCGTTGAAGCTCTTGGCGCGCCCGCGCTTGCACCCAAGCAATCGGAGGTAAAGAGAAGCCACACGTCGGCCAGTTTTCATCCAGGAGGGGTCCCACTGGCTTTACGCTTTGGCAACAGTACAGTATTGAGAAACTTCTTTCTTTGCCTATTAATGTTCCTAGGATTAAGATGGGGGAGGGAGACATCCAGAGCCGCGCGTGTTTTGGAGGCCGCGGAGACTGGGAACTGGGGAGACGCAACTTTCGCTGCCCGGATGAGTGTTCGAGGGGTCTGGAGAGGGAGCACAGTGGACTTGTCTTAGCAGGCTTTTCCTGAGGTGCAGATAGGGGGCCAGGTCCCTCCCACCGCCCCGGTCCCGCCCGCTCCGTTGGGGAGGGGGTGCTGTGCCCCTGGGCGGGCTCGGGTTGCAAGAAGGGGCGGGCCGGGCCGGGCGGCGGCTGCACAAAGGCCGAAGCACGCCAGGGCGGTTCTTAGCCGCAGCTTCAGCAGGCAACCTCCCGGCGGGACCCCGCGGGCGGCGTTGGGGCGGACTGGATGCCCACTTTCCCCGCCAGCTCTCCTCCGCTTCGCTTCCCTACCGCTGCTGCTGCTCTGCTCCTCCCTCTCGCCAACTCCCATGCCCGGCATCTGTCCCTCGAGTCCAGCGATGCCCTTTCCGTTGGCACAGCTGAGCTTAGCGTTGCTGCTGCTGACTCTGGTGCCCGTCCCAGGACTGGCAGGGCCAGTGACCACGTGCGATGCCAACGGGAGCCTGTACTACGTTGGGGAGTGGTATTTCCTGGACAGTGACCACTGCACCCAGTGTGAGTGCACAGCGGAGGGGCCGGCCTGCGCCCGCACGGACTGCACCGCTCTGCCACCTGCCTGCATTCACGTCAGCCACTACCCCAGCGACTGCTGCCCACGCTGCGAAAGGGTTGGCTGTGAGCACCGTGGACAAGTGTATGAGCTGGGGCAGCATTTCCAGGTAAGGCATTCACGGGAGAATTAGGCAAAGGGGTGGCATGGGGTGGCATGAGAAGTAATCTAGAGCGAGGTGGGCAGGGATGGATATGTGATGGATGGCAAAGTGAGGATATTCAAAAGCAGGAGAAAAGGCGAATGCTCCTGAAAAAGGCACTGTCTAAGAATCGCAACCCGTCACTTTTGTTTCTTAAATCTTGTTCTGAAAAGGAGGCCTAGGCAGGAGAGTAAGAGACTGGAAGCAGGAATGCTGGCTGTGTCTTTATAGTTTGTTCATTACTGGCTGAAGCAAAAGAAAAGACAAACAAAACTAATAAATTGCATTTTTCCAAAGTGGGCGAGAAGCACCAAATCAAAAGTGCTCTATGAAGCTGGAGGTGCTCTTAAGATGTTCCCATAAAACCTCTTTGATAATTCAGAAGGCAATTTTATTGGCTGTAGTACCTAGCTGAGCATCCTTTGACTAACTGAATTGCATTTTCATCCATTTCTTAGGCCTGACATTGACCAGTTCAGCACCTTGCTTCTGGCTTTTGTCTGTTGCTGCCAAAAATGTGTGTAGTTTATTTTAGGACTTGAGTCAGACCAAACAATCTCTAGCATGGCTGACTTGGACAATTGAGGGTGGGTGGGGAAAGGAGTATTTTTGGCACTAAGCCTGCACTAGCCGAAGGGAGTCAAATTCTGGCCCTGAGGCTGCAGGTGGAAGATCAAAGCCCTCTATTCCTGGGCTCCATGCCTCTTTGGATAGCATGAATTGAGTGTTTGCAAAAAATAAGTGTATTGATGAAGAAAGGACCAGTTACTACATATAGTCAAAGAATGGGCAGTGGGGTTCTTCCTAGGTGAATTGCCCGTTACCTAAACATCAAATTATTGTGTGTCTGTTTGATGACTTATCTCTTGGCCTGTCCCATTTACCCAAACACAAAATTCTATTGAAAGGTACACAGAAAGTAACTGCTTTCTGCAAAGCTATTTGTTGTTGTTTAGTCGTTTAGTCGTGTCCGACTCTTTGTGACCCCATGGACCAGAGCACGCCAGGCACTCCTGACTTTCACTGCCTCCCGCAGCTTGGTCAAACTCATGTTGGTAGCTTCGAGAACACTGCCCAACCATCTCGTCCTCTGTTGTCTCCTTCTCCTTGTGCCCTCCATCTTTCCCAGCATCAGGGTCTTTTCCAGGGAGTCTTCTCTTCTCATGAGGTGGCCAAAGTATTGGAGCCTCAGCTTCACGATCTGTCCTTCCAGTGAGCACTCAGGGCTGATTTCCTTAAGAATGGATACGTTTGATCTTCTTGCAGTCCATGGGACTCTCAAGAGTCTCCTCCAGCACCATAATTCAAAAGCATCAATTCTTCGGCGATCAGCTATATTGAACCATAATTTCCCCCCAAATAATAACTTTATTATGGCCAGCCAAAATATCATAAAATAGCAAGCAACCTTTTGATTATCCAGAACCATTCAGCTGGGGCCTAACTTGCCCTAAAATACTTTGCTCATCCAAACCTTCACAGTTCTTTACTAGGGATGGCCAGATTTTGCTCTAGGTCCAGAGCATCTGGGTTGTGGATACAGTAATATAGGGCTGCTTCCCAGCACCGCCTGGAACTAGGTTATCTTGCATTTGCTTACAAGCAAGACAAGTGCTGTAGATCTAGAGAGAGAAAAGTTCTGTAATTAGGAAGGGTAAACACTTTCCTTTGTACTGTAGGTTTGTACTAAGAACAAGATATCAACTTGCCAGTGAAGTTGTGCAATCTCCTTCCCTGGAGTTATAAAGATGATCATGGATGATTGTATTATTAAGATGTGATTTTTGGTGTTAAATGTTGATGTCATCTTCCAGTTTCGTTATTTTAAAGTATTGTGACGAGTGATCTAGAGCAAGTGACCAATGTTTTCATTTTCAACCACTTGAAGTTCAGTGAAGTCCAGTCTTCATCATCACCCACCCTGAAGGTGTGAAATCAGATAACCAACCTATTAGTTCAGGAGGGAGGGAATTTGACAGAAGGTAGAATCTTGGAACTTTCCCCTTAGGGCAGAGATCAGAGGCATGTGGCTTGGCTAGAATTAGCCTCATGTTTCGCTAGTGAGAAGGCAAATGAGCGGCGAGGTGCTGAAAACGACTTCAGTATCCTTTGCTGGATATTTTAAGGAGGAGCTTGATTGGTTAATGGGTTCCAAAACACATTCATGGGCCTTTTTAGCATATTGGGATCCTTGATGGTTCTGCACTACTGGGGAACAATCTCTCACTCAGTTTTCTCTATTCAACATTTTCTTATGACCAGTCAGTTTCCCCAGTGGCCAGCCGCATGATTATTTGAGAGTAATCTTGAGTTGGCCAGAGCTGACAAGATACACAAAGTCAAGGGAGATTGGGACAGAAGCTTTTTCTCCCTCGTTATCTATCAATTCTTGGTTGATAGTGCCATCTGATGGTATAATCCCAGTACTGCCATGGCTATGCATTCAGTTTGGAATGCTTCTTCACACAAAAAAAGGAAGATGATGGGCCTTATATTTCTTTTGTGATCACCCCTTCCCCTGATACTTAAAGCACAGGTACAGGTAAGCAAAGATGCAGCCAGGAGCCTAATCCAATTAAGTATCTGAGGCATGAGTTTCCCACCTGCTTGCATACGCACATCTCTTTGCAAATTACAGACAGAAGACATGACTAATTCATTCTGGAACCGCAAAATCCAGTCAATTCTGCAACATGGTGGTGTGGGGTGGATGGGTAACCTATTTCTCTCAGCCTAATTTTATTAGGAGGAAAAGGGGGAGGGAAACAGGGTAGCAGAGGAGGTGCCCTACCCACTTTGACTCTGGACCAGCACACCACTGGCATGCAATTCTGAACAGATTCCCAAGGGAATGCAATTCTCAGAAAAGAATAAGCTTCTGCACCACTGATGCAAAATAGTTCTGGAGCTGCATCATCATCATAACCGTGTGCTGTCCACGTAAAGCTGCCTTGCAATATTGACCAATATTTGTCTCTCACAGCCCTCAGAGTGTGAGCAGTGTACCTGTGACCTAGATGGCATCGCTCGTTGCCTAGTGGCAGACTGCGCCCCTCCGCCCTGCGTCAATCCAGTCTACGAGAAGGGCCACTGCTGCCCCACCTGTGAGGATGGTGAGAAAGACACACCTTCACAGCAAGGGACAAATGTTCCACTTCACGCTGTCCAGAAGGGGGAGAGAACTTTGTCTCCCTCACAGTTCAGGGGCCCTGTCCTAATGGAGCTGGGAAGTGAGAGGAATTGGGCCAAGCTGACCAGACACAACCTTGCTTAACTGAACAGGAAGCCTCATACTTAGAAATGATGGTGGGACACCTGGTAGCCCCCACTTCATCTTGAAGGATTTGGCAGGTGTTTAGCCCTAGTGTTAGAAGAGGGGCTCCCCCCCCCCCAAAATGAAAAATGTCTTCCTGGTACAAAAGCAGCCTCTAGCACAGAACCTGTGCATGAGGTGAGCTCCCAGTAGAGGATAGGGGTGCAAGGCTGGAGTAATAATAATAATAATTTTATTATTTATACCCCTCCCATCTGGCTGGGTTGCCCCTACCTACACATGTACTCTTAAAACTGCTTGCTATTTCTGCTTCTAAGATTCATGAAGGGACTTCTGCAAACAATGGCAGACTCTAATACATGGACATGTCTCTCCACAGGGCCCAACTGCTACGTGGATGGGAGCCAGCGACGCGTAATTCCTGCTGGGGAGAGCATATGGGTGGGGCCCTGCACCCGTTGCCGCTGTCATGATGGCCAGGACGCCGGTTACTGGGAAGGAAACAGATTAGCTAAATGCGAGCGGCTACGGGGATGCCGGGCTACAGGTGCACATCACACCTGAGCTGCTCCAAACACCAAAAAATTCCTGGGCCAGTCATTCATCAGCACTTGCAAGGTTTCTGCTTAGCCAGACAAGCCCTAGTGTGCCCTTACACCCAGCCCTGGCCCAACTCCTTCAGCCATACACATAAGCAATTGCCAGTCGCAGAACGCTTTCCAGATCTACCCTCTTTCCCTTGACAATGTCTAGAGTTATTACGCAGGGGAGTAGCTCATATGAGAAAGCCTGTTTTATTTAGCATGGGTGGGCAACCTGTGGCTATTCAGATGTAGTTGGACTCCCAGCTCCCATCAGCTGTAGCCAGCATGGCTAATGGTTAGGAATAATTTAGCCACATCTCGAGAGCCAGAGGTTCCCCATATGATTTAGGGAATCACCCCTCAACCACCACCACATTCCCACTCCAGCTTCAACTAAACATAGCATCTTTTGCTACTATTTAACAGTTTTTCTCTGTGTGTGAACATCAATAAAATAACCTTGTAGAATAGTTCTCTCTTGTCTTCTGGGCTGAGTAACTACGCCCAGAGTTTCCTGGGCCAGAAAACCCAGTCCCTGCTTTAAACAAACTTGTTGGGGAAGCACAATGAAGTGCCATTCATTTGGAAACGAATTTAATTCTTCATTTTGTACCTTGCCGAGATGAGCACAAGGAGGGGAGGCTGCAGATTGCATAAACCTGCAGCGTTGCCCCTATCCACAGACCCCACCTGAATCCCATAGGCAAGGAGTCTCCCAAGTTTTGAAACTTTATTGAATACAAAAGTCTGATCGTAGTGACCAGTGCTGCATTCACCATAGGCTTGAAAAGGGATCAAAACATTCAAATGTACAAAAGTCACCAACACCTGGGCTGTGCAACACGCTGGTGCCTGGCTTCAAGCCTGGCCCAGCTGCCACCCCAAAGTGGACCAGCGCAGGAGATTCTACCTGCCAGGCACCATAACCAGAGATGAGGGATACCAGCAGCTTCCTAGCTCCAGGAATTAGGCACACGGCCACCATGTGTCATGAGCAGACGGTCGGACCCAGGGGCCTGGCCTCAGGTGGTGGCAGATGGCAGCTTGACAAAGAGGGCACGATGAGTGGTCAACGGCAGGTTGCCTGGCAGATGGCGGGAAGGTTGATTGGTGAGTGAGGGTTGGTATGGGGTAAGTGGGTTGGAGGTGAGAGGTAGGGGACAGGCAGCAAGAAGCCAACTTCACCTTCCTCTGTTCAGTAGCTATAGGCCCATCGGTGCCTGTAAAAAAGAGAAGCCAGCCCACACCAGAGAGTAGGCCTAACCATGCCATTTTAATTCCACCCTTGCTGAGAAGTGAAGCACACACTGCCCAACCAATATTCCCCATTCACAGACAGAAGAGCAAACACTGCTAGGAAGAATGACCTGTTGTCCCTTGACAGACAGGCTACCTGTCACACTAACCCAGGAAGCACTCAAGTATTCTAATGAGGGTTTTGTATAAAACGCCCCTGTGTTACTGGAGCCAGAAGTGACACCCAGGGCCCAGCAGGGGGACAGCACCAAGCCATGAATGGAGGTGGGCAATGGCCAGCCCCATGAGAGCTTCTCCTTTGGAAGAGCTTCTCAGCTGGGCACGAGTGAACCACCTGGACACCTTGCGGGCTGGCATTTGTCGTAAGGCCAGGCCACCCCCTGGAAGGAAGGCTCAAACGGCACTCTTGCACACTGAGAGGAAAGGAAAACAACTACCTGTACTGCACTTCCGGGATCCTTAAGGGATGCCGCTCTGTGAAAAGTTCTGGGAGAGGATAGGGAGGTTCAAGAACCTGCACAAGGTTTCTCTGCTCTCAGTGCCTTCCAGCCAGGAGTGGGGCTTGGCTGTGCCCAGGACCCCTAAGCGCTGCGCCAGGCACCATGACACACTCACACTTCCTCCCCAACCTGTGAAGGGCACTGTGGAGAACTGACTAGTGATCAGGAGATGGGCTTCAGCCAAAGGCTGGGGCAAGGCGAAGGTGTAGTCTTGGCCTTTCCCGCATCCCCACAAAGGAGGCAGACAGCTCCTCCAAGCCAGGACACAGTCCTCTGAACCAGTCAGGGCTGGGATCCGCACAGCTCCTCATGCATGGGGCCATGGGCAGAGCCAGGCAGCAAACAGTCAGCCCCGAGGGGGGCGTGGTGGTGGGCGGCCAATCTCCACGGTTACATTGGTGTACATGGGACGACGAACCACCTCCACCAGGCGGTACTGAAGCGAGCCAATGCCATCGCGTTTCATGGTCACCTTGGTATTCTGGATTTTGGTGAACCTGCCAGGAGAACCAGAGAAAAATTCATCTTACACATGAAAGTAGGCAGTTAGATTAATTCAAGTTAAACCTACAAGCCATTCCTCGATGAATGGAATAGAGCAGGCTTCCTCAAACTTGGCCCTCCAGATGTTTCGAGACTACAATTCCCATCATCCCTGACCACTGGTCCTGCTAGCTAGGGATCATGGGAGTTGTAGGCCAAAAACATCTGGAGGGCGGAGTTTGAGGAAGCCTGGAATAGAGAGTTGAATGACAGCTCAGGCCACTTGGAAGGATTTTGGGTAGAGCCTTACGTGACATCCACGCACAATAAAGCAATTTCTTATGTCAGATTTCCAGCATACAAAGCACTGTGGGACTTCCGAAATGAAATTGTGTCTTCTGAACACATGAATGGACAGTCACCAAGCACAGCCCTTCCAGGTTGAAAGTCCCAAGTAACAGAGTGAGCTTCTCTACCCAGAGCTCAGCTTTAAAACAACACTCCCCGTCAAATGATATAGCAAGGTTGCAAAGTGTGATGGCGTCATAGGATCCTGGAGGGCCATGGATGGTGACTGCATTTAGTTCTCATGATAGGTGATTACTACCACCACACAACCTTCTCAAGTGGAATGTCATGAAATAAGGTTTAGTGTATTGCTCTGAAACCATGCCAGCTGTGGCTTTTCTCTGGTTCCAGACAATAAATGTTAGGGCACAGGACAGGAGTCTCTTTCTCTTTCCTTGCCTAGAACTAGCAGAACATAGATTTAACCAAACACACCTGGTGCATGATTGGGACTCTGATTCATGTCTGTGTCTCTTAGAAGTAAGAGGCAGAGAGTGGAATTAAAACTGGGGGTAGGTCAGAAAGAGGGATGCACACACAGTAATAGAAAACACTGTCTGGGGGAAGGCTAAGGACTTGTAGGCTATCTTGGTTTGTCTCATGGACATTCTACAGGGAGGCAAACAAATGTGGCCCCTCTCTCATAAGGTGTAGAGTAGTATGCTATAAAAGGGAAGAGGCGTCTGGAAGATTATTTTCCATTGGAAATCAGGCTTGAAAACCATTATGTGCCCAGGGAAATGGTGCAGAAATTGTGTGGGAGCTTTCTATCTCCTTATGTAGCTTGCAATGGACTAGGTAGGGAGCTAGCAAGCACATTGTCTCTCTCACCGCTGGGGATTGGGCTCGTTGTGTCGGTCACGCTCGTGCTTGATCATGCGGTAGCGCCCAATGCGGGCATCAGGACGTGACACTTTCATGCCATTAAGCGAGATCCTGTGCAAAGAAAAAGTGCAGCTCAAAGACCAGCAGACAGGTCGGGGGCAGACTCTAAATAAAGCAGGAGTTAGTCCTCACCCTCCAGTCCTCAGCACCCCCAACCCCTTCTGGCTTTCAGAGTATTGGCTCCCCAGGCCTTCTATTTGGCCCTGCCTGTTATGTGCTGCGGAATACCTACCTGCCTATGTCCTCCTCTCTCAGATTTGGGAGCATTGTTATAGAAAAGGCAGGTGTTGCATATTGCCACCTGCCATTTGCACAGCTACCCCACCCCAGAAGAGGATGCTGTTCCCTGCCACTCAGCACATTCCCAGGAGACACCACATGGAAAAACAGACTACATGGCTACTACAACCAACTTGCAGAGAACAAGTTCTGGCTAGGCTTGGCCCAGCCTCTCACGCACCGGTTAAAGATGTCGTCATCTTCCCCACCCCAGCCCCAGTACTCGTTAGGGAAGCCATTGATCTTCAGAAACTGTGTCTTGCTCAGGCCAGAGACACCTCCGAAGTAGCCAGAGTATGGCAGCCTGCAGAGGACAAGCAGGAGAGATGGGAATCAGTCAAGCCACGAATGGGTTCAGGAGCACAGAACCTGGGTGGTCCAAGCTACACCTGACACAGTCTAAATCCCAGTTTCCAAATCAGCCATGTGATGTCACCCATTGCTCACACTGCATCAGGTCTCTCCTAAATCCTTCCCATTTCCCTTCTCCTTAGCTGGAATGCAGGATTCCATTTTATACACACTGTACCTCCTCCCTCTCCTTTTGCCATGGTTGGCAGGTAAGAATATAGGCAACACAGAACATTCACGTGGGGATCCTGTCTGTTTACATCACCTTCATATAGGTTTTGCAAGCGCCCATTCCATAATGTAGTATCACAAGGACTTCCCTGGAGCATTTCATCTAGTCATATAAGAGGCAGCAAAGTTTAAATTAGGGGTGTGCACCAAACAGAAGATTCAGTTTGGACCTGGATTCAGTACTTCAGAAAACAACATGCCTCAGTCCCAAGTGCTTCAGAGTCTGAGTTGGGAAAAACAAGATTTCATTTCCCCTCATTCACTATTGGGTTGTTGTTGTTTTTTAAGCTATACCTTTCCCCCTTTTTACAGTGGATAAAATTTGCAGGCACATTAGCTAATCCACAGTGGATTCAGCCAGCCACATAGTTCCAGGGTGGGGCTTTTTTCTGTCAGGTACCTTTGAAATTTGATGGATATTTTTCTAAGGAAACTTTTCCCCCTCCCCCACTATTGGATGAAATTTGCAGGCATCAGAGGCTCCATGAAAGATGAATCCTGTCAAATTTCTGAACGATAGCTTCATTGGTTTTCCCACAAGGACAGCCTTCACAGTTTGGGGATGGGTAAAAAGTGTCCACTTAAACTTCCCATGTCTTTTGAGGGCAATTGTTTGGAAACCAGACATGAAAGAGGTTTCCCTAGGTATGAAACTTGCCAATGGCAGACAAATTGGTCCAATTTTTGTGAACTAGGGACTTTTAATCTTGGGAGTCAGGGGACAGAACTAAAAAGGATTTCCTTTCCTCCTCACAAAGCACTGGGGTTGAAGACTCCAGGTGAAGTCATTCCCTCTGATTACAAGCTTGACCGGTCAGTCACAGCAGAATCCTGCCCCCCCCCTTACCCTGGCATTTGTTCTACTTCAGCCATTCCACACCCCTTGTGTTTTCCTTATACACTAAAGTTAGCTACATTAGTTTTGCTTTCAGCAGACAATTGTCAGAGTTTTCACAGTGCCATGAGGCACTTTGGGAAATCCCCACTTTGTCTCTGGATCCCTGAAGAGGTTCCACTTTGTCTCGGACAATCCCAGAATCCGTGCAAAGCACCCTGCTTTGGCTTGGGATTCATCTAAAGCTGTTGTGTATCCCCACTTTTAAGTAAAAAACCCCCTGAAAATTATGAAGAAATGTGACATGGTAGTCTTAAGAATGGGGGAGGTTCCTGTACTGCAATCTAGATAAGAAACACATTTCACAGCTTGCAGGTCCCCACAAGGTCCAAGCCACACAGAATGAGAGCACACACTGCAAAAGGGATATTTCTCCCCATATGGTCTCCAACAAGGCAGTTTCAATTATGCTACATTGGCAAGGTAAGTTATGTGTGCAATAAAGTCATATATTCCTCCTTCCATTTTGCCTCTGACACTCTGAACAATTTCAAGGGGCCACTGGCATTTCAAAAAAGATCAAAGTGCACAAACTCACCGGAAGCCAAACTTATCCATGGCAACAGCAAAGTGCCGGGGTTGGTCATAACAGCGATAAAGATTCCGGTCATCCATGGGCACCAGGTCAACGTCGCTGAAGATGAAGCAGTCATAGCTCTCATCATCTCGAAGGGCTTCTAGGAAGCCCACATTCAACAGCTTAGCTCGGTTAAAGGTGTCTTCACCAAACTGTATGGAAAGATCATGAAGGACAGGATCACATCAACTGCCACGACCCTCTTACTCTTACCTGATGCAGCTGGCCAAACTCTCTCTTGTTACATTTCATTGTGAATAACATTCTATTTTTTCCTATTTTTTTCTAGAACTGTTTTATCTCCCTTTATAGATCTTGCAAAGTCCCACCAACTGTATTTCAGGTTTATTGTCATGTCAAGAGAGCAGGCCTGATTTTTTAAAATGAGAAGCAAGTGAGAAGCATTTGCATCACATTCCACACTTACCATAGGTGCAAAGTTCATGGTGCATTGTAAGGCCCACACTCTGCTTCCCCCACAAAGCAGGAAGCCTTTGCTTCTAATCAGAACAGAGAGGCATATATTCATGAAAACTAACATACCGCTTTCCCTAATCAGGTTCCTCTCAATTGAACCGGATGGCACTATGTTCTATACCCAACCATCTTGCTCTCTTCCGTATCTGTGGTGCCATTAGGACAGAACTTTGGGTCAGATATCCAGGCCCTACTCCTTCTGCTTTGGAGCACCGCAGGGCTGGAACACCATATTTTGAAGTAATGCAGATTACCATCTGAAGGGGATGCCCATGAGACCATTCAGTCCAGAATGCTCAATGACCCAAGTGCACCACTGCCCCCACATTATCATTCTCTACGCACCTGGTTAATTATATAGATGCCGTAAGACACCTTCTGGCGCCGTAGAATCGGGTGCAGGTAGTGCAGCCAGTACTTGAGGTGGTGCTCCCGGTGCCGGAACGGAATGAGGATGGCCACCTTCTGGCGAGGCACACAGTCTGGGGGAGAATACTTGCCGCCCTCCCGCACATCTGGGTTTTCCCGTTGCACCCGCTCCATGCTCATGGGAGTGCTGAACTCGATAAGGAGCCGGCCCACTGCAGGAGAAAGGACTCCATTATCTATGCATCAGCCACAGCCTCTTGACTTACACAACAGCTCATGTCCCTTTCACTAGCCAAGTTGCCAGGGCACTGCCCAGAAAAAAATCAGCAAAGAAACCTAAAAACCGAAACATGTATCAAGCATAGAGACAGCAAACAGTCAAAGCAGAGTTAACTCGAATACCCAGCTAAGTGATTCAGAGTTAACAGGAAAGGTTGTTGCTCGTTGCAGATCATTGTTTAATAAAAGTTTTAGCCCCAGTTAAATATCAATTCCAAAGCTTGTGCTTCAGCTCTTTATTCACCTGTCAGGAATAAGGGTATTAAGTTCTCTGTGCCTTAAATGTTTTGCTCCCTAGGGTGAGGAGATTGTCTATTCTGGTCTTCACCAACCAGGTGCTCTCCAGATGTTTTTGCGCTACAAGTTTCATCAGCCGCAGCCATGTTGTAGTCCAACACATCTGGAGGGCATCAGGTGAGTGAAAGCTGGTCTACTTCATGCATTCATTAGAAGAGATCAGCATATCAGATGTATCAGATGTAAAAGTGATAAATAACTACCTGACATTCAGAAGACATCTTAAGGCAGCCCTGTTCAGGGAAGTTTTTAATCTGTGATATTTTAGTGTATTTTTGGTTTCTATGGAAGCCGCCCAGAGTGGCTGGGGAAACCCAGCCAGATGGGCGGGGTACAAATAATAAATTAATTATTATTATTATTATTATTATTATTATTATTATTATTATTATTAGGAGCTAACCCTTGTAGCCCCTACTAAGCCATGTCTGTGCAGAACCTGAGCCCTTTCCCCAATTACTTGTAGCCCACTTGCAGAAAGGCACCAGCTAGATACAGTGGGGCTGGGAAAGAGACAAGGAGTTGCCATGGCAAAAAAGGAAATAAAATGTCCACTATCTGATCACTGTAAATATACTAAGAACACTATTCATTTTGCCAGCTTTCAACAAATACTGTCCACATATTCCTAACTGCTTTTCCACTGCAGGATTGCCTCCAATGTTAGAGGCTATTGGAGCCTATGATTTGCAATACCATGCCTGTTCTGCAGATTCCTAGATCTTCTAGTTCCTATTATCAGGAGCCAAAGCCACTTGACATATTTGCATTAACAGGCAGCAGAGACAGGGAAACAGCAGGTGGCAAGCAGGGCACAAATAAACCCAATAAGTGCAATACAGTTTCACCACTAAAGGGCCTTCTGTAGGACACGGCATGAGGCAGACAGAGCTCATCTGTAATCTTACCTAGCCCAGGAGGCATCTCTGGGCAAGGTGGTAAGGGCTTCTCGGTGACAGTGCTGTTGATACTGGCGGACTTCACACTTGGGGCCAGGAGCTCAGGGCCCAGAGGCCCGGCAGTCCCGTTAGGCCGAGAGACGTTGACGTAGGGCAGAGTGCGGGAGGAGTTGCGCATATTGAAGCGGCTGAAAAAGTCCAGGCGCTGGGCGTAGACATCAAAGTAGAGGATCATGATGATGAGGAAGTGCAGTAAACATAAGAGCAGCACAGCTTTGCAGATCCTCTCCAGGGTCACTCCCACCAGCAATCTGCTCATCTTCTGGGCACAGGCCAGCCAGCATCAGGGGGGCACAGTGTAGGGGGCTCCTGCCCAGGCACCAAACCTGTTTGGGGAAGATGGAGGGGTCAGCAAATACACCTTCCCTACCAGCAGCACCCACCAATCACTCTCATAAGAGCAGAGTGTGTTAAAGGCAAGCAAGCCCTTCTGTCTTCCCCACGAATTTTGGGCATGTTTCATGGGGAAAGGGTGGCCATCCTATCACTACCATCACCCACAACCTGCAGAATGACTATGCATGCTTACACTATGGCATTGATTCCAGACTAAGTAGATGAGCTTTTTCAATCTAATAACTCTCCTGACATTCTATCTCCCCCTATAAAGAAATGTTGGCAAATGGGCAAGAAGCAACCCAGCCAAAGAAACAAAAACAAAAGAGATGAAGGGCTGGCACTCAACAAGGGGCTATTAAGAAGGAAGGAGAGGGCTTCCACTTGCCAGCACTGATATCCTCCTACCCTTAACATCAGAAATGAAAGAAGGGCAGGTGTCCCTTGAGCTTTGGGGAGGGCAGACACAGGAATCAAGAGGGGAATGATCCAAGTTAGGCACTGCATCCCTTTCTAGGGATCAGGGCCTGTCTTATCTCTCCAATAGCAACTCAGATACCAGCTCTGGAACTAGACCTTTACCACACCAGACCAGCACCCCACCCATGCCCTCTTTTCTGTATTCAATTATCCTTTGCTTCCTCAAAGATCTACAGCCTGCACACACAGACATGACAGATAACACAGATCAATCACCCATCATCACACCTCTTATCAGAAAAAGGCACCAGTTCCACAGCATTTGGAAGGGAACAATTCTCAACAGGAGCTTTATTTAAGAGGGGCTGTTACATTTTCACTTTGAAATCCTGCTGTCCCATGCTGGAGTCCCTTTTGTGTGTGTGGAGGGGATAAAAAAAGGCAAGCTGGATCTAAGGCACAATTGCACACATGTGGAGAGTATCTGATCTTATCCTTATCAGCAGGATCCCCCCTCATCTATGACAACGAATTTGTAGGATAATAGCAGAAAGCAGGCAGAAAGAACAGAACACAGAGCAGGGATGTACTCCTAGCCCCACTTATTTGGGAGTAAGCCCCACTGTGTTTAATGGGACTTACTTCTGAATAGAGGGATGCGGGTGGCGCTGTGGTCTAAACCACTGAGCCTAGGGCTTGCTGATCGGAAGGTCGGCCGTTCAAATCCCCACAACGGGGTAAGCTCCCGTTGTTCGGTCCCAGCTCCTGCCCACCTAGCAGTTCGAAAGCACATCAAAGTGCAAGCAGATAAATAGGTACTGCTCCGACAGGAAGGTAAATGACTTTCCTTACGCTGCTTTGGTTTTGCCAGAAGTGGCTTAGTCATGCTGGCCACATGACCTGGAAGCTGTCTGCAGACAAACGCCGGCTCCCTCGGCCTATAGAGTGAGATGAGGGCTGCAACCCCAGAGTCGTTCGCAACTGGACCTAGTGTCAGAGGTACCTTTACCTTTACTTCTGAATAGGAATGGTTAGGATGGCACTCTTAGGATTCCCAATGAGACTAAAGTCTAACTAGAGAAGTAACCTTAGGATTCCCAAGGAGTCTGAAGTCTAATTAGAGAAGTAAATTTTCTGGAAATATTGAAGCCATGATTAAAAAACCCAGGGTTTTTTCCACCACTACCTCAAAATAGACATTTCTGGGGACCCTGAAACATTTGCAATACTTTTGAAATGCACTATGCAGATTGAGGGGTGTTAGGGGAGGAGGAGTACCTCTGGCAGCGGACTCGTAATGCTCTTTCTGGGAAAGTTTGTCCATGTTTGGTTCCCACCCTGCACTCAGCTCTCACCTGTGGCTCCTATAGGTTGTCAGAATGTGACAGTGGCACACGCCAGGAAATGGCTTCAACTGGCTGGCTAAACCAGGTAAGGGTGGCCAATGGATCTCAAATCCTCAGTAAGTTAAGGACTTCCCCTGCATGCAAAGACAGGCTCCAACATGTTCAGCAGAAGAGACCAATAGTGGGCCAAATGGTCAAGAAGGCTGTAAGGAACCTAGCATCTCTTTGGTTCTGCCAGTTTATGAGGAGCAGGCAAAACACTATACAGAGAGAATAAATCATCAACATTATAGCAAAACAAAAAAATTTAATTGTCTCCTCCAAACCTCCAAAGTGTCAAGCAGACATAAAGCACTCAATTCCATAAAAAGAACTGAGAGGGGAAAAGAGGGTGACCAAGACTCAATGAATACTACATGGAATTTAATCAGTCTCATTTTCAGAGCTATTGCCATCAGTTTCTGCTTCTTAATATCTGTCATCATATTTATCAGAGACTTCTAAAACCTCTACTTTCTCCACTCACACCCACAGTCCTTTGAGGCCCAGGCAAGAAGACGGAAACAAACCCAACAACTATGCCAACAAGAGGAAGCCCACAAGTAACTGAATCTTTCTCATGTCAATTGCAGTGCCTCACAGAGGTAGCAATGCAACTTGCTTTTGCATTTGAGAATTGTGCTTTCAGTGTGCAGCTCGTGGCCTGCTTATTCTAAGTGTACAGGAATAATGTTGTAAGGATCTTGTAAGGATCTTCCTATTACGTAGTTTTTAGAAATCATTTTGGGGAGTAAAACTCTACCATTCCAAAAGAAAATGTTTCATAAGTCTATTTTTTTCACTTTTGGGGGCAGGGGAAGGCTTTTTGGTGTGGAATTGGGTATCCCCCCAAATATTTTTGTTTCCCCGCCCAGACCTTCATAATCCCTGTCAGGGAAAAGTGCAGGGTATAAATATATAATCATCATCATCTCAAGTTACTGTACGTGAAATATCAGCTTAAAAATAAAAATAAACCTGCTCCTTTTATTCATTCTAACTGTTTAAAATGTTAGGAAGTACTGAACATGGGACTGTGTGTAAGTAGGTTTTGTTAGAACAGGAGTGGAGAACTTTTGGCCCTCCTGCTGTTGCTGAAATACAACACCCATCATCCCTGTCCACTGTCCATTTCTGCGCTGGGGCTGATGGGTAGTTCAGAAACATCTGGAGGGCCAGGGGTTCTGCATCCCTGTGTTAGAAGAAGAATAAAGTCTCTATAACAGTAGATTTATTTATTTGGAGTCTTACCTTATGCCAAAGTCAAACATTTCACTACACTCACTGCAATTGATGGAAGGAAATAGGAGTTTTCAAGTAACTACTTCAGGCACCACGACAAAGCATCTGGCTCTCAGCTTAATACAGAGGAAAGTTATAATAAGCTGTTTCATTCAGGCAAATGCTGGGCTAATCACAAAGCATTTAGCACGTCAGACAGCTGCATATTCAGTACATTCACCCACATACCTTAATCCCATAAAATCTCTTTCATCCTTTGTGACTGAAACAGCAGACTTTCTGCCTTACTACTGCACTATGACCCTCACAAAAAGGGAAGAAGCCAATAGCTCTCTCCTTAGATGGGGAGGCAGAATCATAGAATTGTAGAGTTGGAAGGGACCACGAGGATCATCTATTCTAGTCCAACCACCTGCAATGCAGGAATCTTTCACCCAACATGGGGCTCAAACACCTGACCTGACCCTGAGATTATGAGTCTCATGCTCTTCCAATTGAGCTGTCAGAATAAATTTTGTTGGTGGGTGTGGGAGTAGTCACTCTTTCCAAAATATGTATGCACAAGAAAACACTCCTGTATTCATTTTACAACAATCAGTTGATCATCACTACTTCCCTTCTGCCTCCAAATTCACAACGACTGTGGGCAGTGTCCAACGCTCCTGTTCCACTGGTACAAAAGACCTTGTGCTAATGGAATGGAACTTCCTCTCCCATTCAGCTCCACATGCACTCTCAAAATCAGCTCTGGAGGATTGGGGAACCCTCTGGAGAAGATTTTGGGGGAACATCAAGGGTAGGAGAAGAAACAGAAGTGCCACTGTGCCAGCAGGACTCTGTTGATACTGCTTTTGATGCAACCCTAATGGATAGGAATCTTCACTTCATCCAGGTCACACAACCAACAGAATAAATTGTAACACTCTTCCTAAAGATCTATCATCTGACCTGAAGGTTTGGAGCGAGGTTGAACGCTTTCCCATGGGGGAAAATGCACGCACAAAGTAATGTAAATGTCAGGGAAAGCATGGATTTCTCCCAAACATCCACATTTCTATGTGCAGGGAGTTTTTATATCAGCTGTGAGCTAGGGGTTGAAAAGAGTTGAACTAAAATGACAGCATTCACCCTGGCACACAAACCACAGCTTTTCACAACTTCTGAAATACATGCTGGGACATTATATGGGGATAGAACAGAAGTCTTGAGTCCTGGATCTTTTGCACTAGGTCCTAGATCTCTTGCCCCCTCTTTTTCTTTTTCTTTTTCTTTTCTTTTTTTGCAAAACCATTTTGCTTGCAGGGTGGCTTTCCCTTTGAAAGGGAGCCTAAATTTACACCTACACATGAACGGAAATTAACATATCCAAATATATATCATGGGCATGTGCCCTGAGTATTTTAAGGTCCTAGTAATGCCCCTAGGTATGTTTATTGTGAATGCAGCAGAGTGGGAATAGGATTTATAAGGCACTCTCATTTAATTTTAACCTTACATGTCCCAATCATCCTACTTACTTGCTCCAGAACACAGTGAGGAAAGTTCAATGAGAGGAACAATATAAACATCTGAGCTGAAGCAACAATTCCCATTCCAGAGATTCACACATCTCACCTGCCACTACGGCACACCCAACAAAGCATACACTAAGAAGAGCTCAAGAGCAGAAGACAACATATCCAGGGGCATTCGGATGGTTCAGGGAATGAATGAAGCCCCGTACAAATTTGCAGCTTCCTTGCCAAACCAACTGACACCAGCACCACTGCTGTATATGGGTCATGCTCCAAGCAGAAGCGGGCTGCAGAGCACATCACACTGGTCTCGGGGCGATGTAGCTTCCTAACAGTTCGCAATGGGCTGGGTGCACTTGCTCTACTCAACCACATTGCAGAGCTGGAATCTCAAAAGTAGCCATTTCTCAGAACGTGTGCCAGGACGGCATCCCAGTGCCTTGCTGAGTCTGCTGGAGGATAACCTCAACAGAGTTTGCTCTATTCGTGGTGAAGATAACAAGGCCTTGCTTAAAAGGAAGGGTGTAGGGAACCTCAGAGGCAGTTCTAAGCTAGCGCAACCAGTTTGGCTGCACTAAGCACTGGCACCACAGGGGGTGCCACAACAGTGATGTAGAACGGGGCACGAGAGGTGGGGGGCACCAAAGTTTAGCATCACACAGGGTGTCACTGAAATTTGGGGATCCAAAGTCTGCCACTGGGAACCTGAAGATTAAGAAAACCAGTCCAGACACATCCTTGTTCACAGTACGATGGCTCCTCTCAATGAACAAAATATCTCAAAACAGAATATGTGGATACACATTGGCATCCTAGAACCACCATGTTTTACCTGTCAACCAGACGTCTCTTGTCCTAAAGCAGCCCTTGTCAACATAGCACCCTCCAAAGCTTTGAACTATAACTCCCAAACAGCCCTAGATGGCACATGCTAGCTGGGCCTGGTGGAAGTTGTAGTCCATAAGGTAATTCCTTCAAAATTATTGTTTTGCTGCACTATGGCTAGTGGAGTGGGTGCCAAAGGAATATAATTATCTCCTCCCAGGAGCTTTGCTGGTCCCCAAGTTCATCCTCAGATACTTCCTTTGCCAACCTACACCCACTGCATTCAAAAAAACCCTTGGCCTCCTCTCACACAAGAGGATGAGAAACAGAGGCAGAAGTCAGAAACTGCTTAAGTGGCAACTTGGCCCATGTGTCAGAGACAGCTCATCTCAGGGGCAAGAAAGACTATTTGTGAAGCTAGTACACATTACAGGAGCCCATTAGCCACCATCTTATTCCTAGGATATTATCTACAGCAGCCTCTTAAATGAGATGGCATCCCAGGTCTGCCTGTGTTTTCCCTCACAGGAGTCTCTCCATTCCTTTCCCCTCGATTAAGTATGTAGCTGGATATCCCATTGTACAAACAGAGTGCAGGCAAGCTGTGCAAAATACAAGTTAGCAAAGCTGGAGAGATGGGCTTTTGCAATGTTAACAATCCACTAATGGAGCCAGACTGCAGCTGGGCTGCTCCTTGGCTGTGAATAATTTATCTGGAAATTCAGTCTTGTCTTCTGCCTGATGATCACCAGAGAGCAGACACCAATGTTTATACAATTTGTGGGCATTAAAAAATATCCATGTTTTAACTGGAGTCAGAAAACATAGCCTCGGGTCAATAATGTTCCTTGCTGACCTGACTTGGCATAAGCATCCCTAACAGTTCTCTGTTTTGGAAAGTTACCTATCTACCTATCTGTGAAAACAGGAAAGTGAAACATTTGTAAATGGTGCCTGCAGGAAGGCAGAGGCAGCACAGAGCCCCCTGCTTCCCAGGCACACACATTTCTAGGCTATATATAGTGCTAGCCCCTAGTCCCATATGGGCTCCCAAGGGGCAACAAAACCCGTTGGCTGAAGAGAAGCCCATGGGGAAGCTCTGGGAAAGGTAAGTGGATGCCAGCCAAGGGTTGCTGTTGTGTGTGTGTTTATTCCTCTCTTCTTCTTTTTTTGCAAAACTGATCCAAAAGACAGCAACAAGGCCATTCTGTTCCACACAGAGCACACAGCCTGGTAAACATATACAAGCTCCATTATTTTCCGCCTGGGCTGCCTTGGCTGTGAGGCCCCTCGTTCCTAAAAGCAGCTGCCCCTTCCCTTTTCCTAAGAGAAAGGCTACATTGTTTCTCCACGGATCCCCCTGCCTGGAACAGGAAATCCCCCGTCTTGTCAGGAACCTCAAACGGGTAGAAGAACCTCAAAAGTGATCCGGCCCAGAGGCGGAGGGGCTGAGAACAAGCTTGTGCAGCAGGTGCCAGAGCGCCCCCCTCCCCAATTCCCAGGCGGCCCAGACACAGCCCCAGCCTTTCTCTGCTCGAAGAAGCGCCTTGGGGATTGTGCAGGAGCCATCTTGGGGGAGGGGGAGCGAGGCTGGCTGGGGGAGGGGCTCAAGTGCCAGCATCCTAGAGATACGCGCAGACAGACAGCCAGAGGCACACCTTTACTCTCGCCCACGTACCTGCTTGTAAACAGACATCCGTGCACAACTGGTATCTAGAGACACGCATCTACGCTGCACACCCCCGAGAACTGGCGCACGCGAGAGCATCCATCCGCGCCTCTCGACACACCTATGCCCAAGCCCATCGGTCCACACAATGCCCAGTTTGCCCAGGGGTGGGTGGTCAGACGAAACATGGCTGAGGTGCCGGAGGAAGCGCCCCGCCTGGGGATGCGCCCCTGAACCCCGGAGGTGGGTGCAGGTGATGGAGGCGCCGAGAGGAGCCGGGTGAGGAAGACCTGCTGGGAACACACCCAGCCCCTTCTCCGACAACAAAAGGAGGCTGCCGGCCGTAAAGGCAGGGTCTCTCTCTTCGCCCACCCGCCCCTCTGGGCTCCCGCGCCCAAGCAGCGGACTCCCTTCCCGGCTCGGCCCCGCTCGCTCCAGCTCACCGCCTGCTCGTTCCCGGCCGCGCCGTGCGCTCGTGGTGCCGCTGTCTCTCGGCGCCCGGGCCGGGCGGCTCAGGGGACGGCGCGGCGGCTCCCCCGGCCCCAGCCCGGCCCGGCCTCAGAGCGGGCGGCTGCCCGGCCAGCTGCAACAGCGGCTCCTGCGCCCCATCCCGGGCAGCACAGCGGAGCCCAGGCAGGACGATGAGCGGCGCCCACACCGGGGAGCGGATCAGGCCTGCTTGGGCGCGCCGGCAGCTCCGCCTCCTGCGCGCTCAGCGCCGCCCCTGCCAGCTCCGGCCAGCCATTCCCAGCCAGCCCGCTCCCCGGGCCCCCGCCGTCTCCGCCGCCGCCGCCGCCGCCCTCGTCAGCCCCCTTTAGTGCAACAGGACGGGGGGCTGCTCTCCAAGAAGTCACGTGGGAGATTAGGGAACGCGGAGAGCGCGTCTTCGGGATTGGTGGAGATCACAGGTTCCTCGCCGGCTCTCAGTCCCGATCAGAGGAGAAGATCCTAGGGGGTGGGGTGGGGAGTACCCATTCGTCACACACGCACTCCAGCCAAGGCATGAATCTCATCCCCCAGGGGTAATGATACTCACCTGAGGGGTGAACCAGCGATGTATTGACCTCCTCTGCCGATCTGTGATGTATTTCGTACTTGTTTTGTGAATCTCATGTTATTGTTGCTTTTATGCTGTTCGTCGCCATGATATTTTCCCATAATGTCAACTGTACACACCATATTGCAAATAAAATAAATAGAATCGCATATATTAAACGTCGTGGGCTCAGCTCCATGGGACACACACGTTTTCAGTCGTGGGCTCTGGAGCATGTGAAGATGCAACAAGGGAACGGGTTTGACTGCATACAGAATGCATCTCCCTCCCTTCTAAATCTCCCTCCTTTTTCTCACTTTTGAACTTAGCAGCAGGTACGCAGGGTCCAAGCATGCAGAAATCTAGGTTCCTCACTTACAAAGGTACACCAAACATGAGGAGTTGGGTCGCCACATCTAAAAAAGAAGGGGCATTTAGTTGGTATTCCAAAATTAATGATGTTTTGTGTGGTTGTGAGTTTTTGACATGTGAGATAGGGTGGTGGCCCATCTGTTCCTTCCACAGAGCTCGCCACCCTGACCCATTTTCTGTGGCACTGTGGTTCATCATAGGCCACTTACTAGTCCTGCCCGCCATGTTTTAAGCTAGAATATGATGTTACTTAGGGTAACCAAAACCAGCAGGGAGCCTGAGCCCAACTGGTGAAATGCAACAAACAAGGAAGTTTGGGCCTCCTTCCAATCTGCAGAATTGGAAATCTCTATAATTATTATTATTTTTTAAATCGCTTTTAAGATTCCTTTCAAGTCTAGGGTACTGTAAAAGCAAAGAGGAAGGTCATTCCATTCCCTGTTGCTTCTCCACTCTTCTCTGAATTTGGCATATAAATGGTCAGGTGGCAAGTTGCTAAGCACATCTGCTGAGGCCCCAGGACAGCGCTAACTGAATGTTTCCACTAAATGTGGCTTCACAGGACCAGCCTCTTAGCAGGGTTATATAGCCAGAAATGTAAAATGTGTCTGTCACCATGTTGGTGCTTGGTTAGGCAACTTGGAAACGAAGTGGAGATGCAAGGGAAATTCATGCTGCCAAAGGCATGATAGGGTGGTGCCAATGCTGCCCACAGAAACCACACTTCTCGGCATGCTGGAGGAGAACAAAACCCAGCAAGAGGCAGTTGCCTCTCCCTGAAGCAACCTCTGTATTAATAATAACTTTGGGCTATCACTTGGATAAGGGGGTGCATAATCAGACCCATGGAGTTTGGTAGGGTATAGATGTGTCTAACACCAGGGATTTGGGCTCTTCATTTCCAGCACTACATCAGTAATAAAAATATGCAAAATAAATAAAAATAAAGCATACATAAAATATAACTCATCGGCTGTAGCAAGGTAGTAACTTGCTTAGGGTTTCCCAAAATGTCCGTATGTTTAGGAGACTGTTATCCAACCTGTGTCTGCTAGTGCACTGTCACCTTCCTATCTGGCACAGACCATTCAAATGTTCTCTGTCTTGGTTTGGTCTGTCTGTCTGCCCCCCCCCCCAGTTCAGTTCAATTTGTGACTCCTTCCTCCCAAAGTTTCTCTTTCCAGCTGTGCTATAGAATGCTTTTGGGATACAAGTGGAGATACATTTCCAGGTAACTGTGAAATGAACCAAGCCTTCTTCATAAAGGACATTCTAGGAAAGAAGGAGCTCATTAAATGAGAATATGGTTTGGAAGAGATGCTACATGTTAACAGTGGTGAGAGGCCCAGGTAATCTGAACAATGAACTTGTCATAGTTACATATATTTAATACAAATGCATCTTTCTTTTTATTTCATCTCTGTATCCTTTTCTTTAATAAATAGGATTGAACTTTAACTTGGGCAAACTATAGCAGGGCTGATGGAACATCACCCTCCCTGAACATTTTTGAGCTGAGACAAGCAAATAAATGCCACCTGTTTGTATGTTACACTTCAGAATGGCTGTTCTTGCAACTACACGGGTAGGCCTTGGGAAGAACTCACAATAGACAGCACGGTCTATCTTAGCAGTGGCAGTCCAAGGTTCTTATTTTTCTCCACTTGGTATCTTTTCAGTTGGAAATGTTAATTATTGGACCTGGGGCATTCTGCATGCAAAACATGTTTTCCTCCAGGGAACTATAACCTCTGCCAATAGGACCATGCTGCTGTTGCCAAGACAGTGCCATTAACACTAGCCTACAAAATCTCCACACCCTAATACCCTCAAGAATCATCAGGAAGTATTGTCTGTTCCTCACTAGAATTTGGAGAACCCTGTAAGTTCCAAACAAAGAGCTTCTTTTGTTTTTCTCCCCTCTCAGCCACCCAGCCCCACCCAGCCTTCCCCTCCAACTATCATGTAACGTAACCTAATGAGTTCAGTGCTTCCAGGCACTCTGCAAGCCATGCCAACATTCTTGCCCAAGCACATCTGAGCTCCTTCAGTCCCAGTGCAATATTGCGGGGCTCATGTGTTTATTATTCTCTCTCTGTGTGAGAGCTGTCAAGCTCCCCAGTGCTTCTTTACAGCTTTGCATGCCAGCCTAGTGCCTCGATCTGGTAATCTTTACCTTCCTACCACACCCAGCAACTTGCATGCTCATTAAGTGGGAGGCAGGATACAAATATCCTGGAAGACTCTCCCCACAACACCCACCCACGATGCTACAAGGATCCCTGCCAGCTCATTAGTCTGATGAGCCAGCTTGGCTCCTTATGCCGGGCACTCTACAAACATCCAAAGTGAGTGGATTTTCTGCATCTTACAGCAGATTTGCAGGGATGTGGCAGAATCACCCAGGGAGCCAACACTAAGCCAGCAAAAGCACTGCGATTGTACTTAAGCCTCCTAGAGAGGAAAAATGGAGGACTTCACTTTCACTCCTTGTGTAGGCTCAGGCCCAGTCTGCACCGCCTCAGAGGTCATCCACATGAGACACAGGACCTCATGGCACTAAGGAAAGAAGCGCCCTCAGAAAAGCGGTGTGGCAAGATTCCTGAGGACAACAGCTCCTAACATAGTGCTAGGAGATAACACCATTTCAGTGTAGGAAAAAACACAGCAGGTGGCAGGTGGGGACTACAGAAAGGGCCTTCACCATTTTAGCACATCACTGGAATGCTTTCCCAAGAAAGCACACCTAGTGCCAACTACAATGCCTTTTTGATGTGACGCACATAGCCTTTTAATTCCCTATACTTCCCCCCCCCGCCTTTTAAATATCAGTTGAAGTGTTTTGTAGTTTGCTGCTGTTTTTATTTTCAAGCATTTGATTGTGCTGCCACTTCCATTGTTCACTAATCGGAATCTGTTCTTCTTTTAAGCTGCTTTTATTACCATCAGCCTGGCACATAGCAGACAGGGCAGGACACACATTTGTTAAATAGAGAGAATTATCTGCAGCACCACAGAAACACGCAAGGCCAGTGTAAGGTTCCTAAAAAGCAATGGGCTTGCCAGGGTTATGCCTCTGCAAGATAAGCCACCTCAAGGCAGTAACCGCAACATGTTTTGAGGGGGGAAATGTGGAGCTACAGTGTAGCAGGCCCTACCCATGCCACAGAACAGCAACCTGTCCTGATCTGAAGGAACCCTCACAACTTCTCCAGCATATTTCCAATGAGAACAAAGCCAAACTAACCCATTTCTTTGAACAGTGATAGTTACTATGATTTCACATATGGCAATCAGAATGTAGGAGGAGGAGGAGTTTGGATTTGATATCCCGCCTTTCACTCCCCTTCAGGAGTCTCAAAGCGGCTAACATTCTCCTTTCCCTTCCTCCCCCACAACAAACACTCTGTGAGGTGAGTGGGGCTGAGAGACTTCAAAGAAGTGTGACTGGCCCAAGGTCACCCAGCAGCTGCATGTGGAGGAGCGGAGACGCGAACCTGGTTCCCCAGATTACGAGACTAGGTGTTTTGTTTGGATCAAGATTCATCTTGTGATACTGACTGCTCACCCAATGACTGTATTCAAATACACGGAAGTGGGGTATGCAAAATCTAGGACTTGAGGTTACGTGTACAGGTCAAATTTTGAGTTATTATCTATGTAAAGCAAGGCCCCCCTGAGCTGCAATCACAATGAGAAGAACATTAAGAGTATGAACTGCAGGCAAACGAAGCCATCACAAGTAACTGAGATGCAGACCTTGAAGAGACTTGTTATACATATCTCAGTGCTTAAGAAATGTTGTGCAGGGACCACCGGGCTGCATTCGAAAGCAGGTAAGTCTTGTGGCGCAGCTTAAAGGTTAGGAAAATAAATCCATCACCCCCACCTATTGCAACTTGTGTTAAGGCTATTCTGGACATATTGTTATAGTCCTATATGTTTTAAATTGGAAAGATTTTGTAAATACATCACCAGGAAAGAATGTATGTGGCACTAGACAAAACAATGTTTGTCTTTTGAAATCCGTTTTGCCCCACAGCAAGATGTTAGGCTTGTCAGTTATCAAGCTGAACTGAAATTTGAGGCTCTATGTCCTCTAAATTTACACAAGCCATCACATCTAGCTATCAAAACATGTACAGATCTGAACTGAAGGAAACGTCCTTGACAGAGCCATTTACTGGAGGGCTTCTTCCACCACCTGACCTACATCATTTTTTAAACACTAAATGAATCCATTTCGGTCAGCCTATGAGAGAGCATCGGGGTATCATCAACATAAAGATGATGCTCTCTATCCTTTGATGACTTTTATAACCACATGCTGATAAAGCTACAGTTTGGCAATCAAATTATGGAGAGCAAGGGAACATGCAACCCCATCTGGTAGCCCTGCTCTAGCTTATATGGGTCAGATCTTGCCCCACTAGCAATGTTCTTAAAAGCTTTATTTAGATGAACACCAGTTATGTCATTGAGAAGTGCCGAGAGTGTCCCACAGGAACATCTTTGCCTTCAGAACAAACAGCAGAATGGCTCACACATGTAAATTCAAGTGTTTGTACTCAAGAGTAGTGGAAAACGTGGAAAAGAGGCTAAATATACAGTTGTCAAAAGTGTTTCAGGAAATCTCCCGGGGTGGGGCTCTGTCCCAGCAAGGAACCCAAAAGGTGACACTAAACACCCTGCCACATAATTTTTTAAGTTCCTGTAGAAAAATAAGCATAGCTCTGTTGCTCTCCAAAAGCACTGAGCCAATCAGAACAGTGAAGACTTGCTGTAAATAATGAAATAACAAACGGACAGAATCAGTTTTCTTTTTTTATATATTCCTTAAAATAAGAATATATCACAATACCCACCCCCCCCATTTGACTATCTAAACTTTGCAGGGAAAATAACAAATTTTTCTGCCTGGAATCCAGCTCTTTCCTCCCACCCTTACAGTTACCAGGTAAGGCTGGCATGGGATTGGATTACAGATGGCAAATCCTGCTCAGGACTTAAGCTATAAGATCTTTAGATTCATCCTACCATAAGAAGTGTTTCCCCTTCTGCAATGTGACTCTCTGGCTTCTAATTTTCAGCTAAGTTTTGCTTTAACTGAAAGCTGCCTTTGGCAACTCCCAAGATAGGATACAAATACAGTTTTGTAAATTAATATGCTTCATGGTCCTAGGACTGCAAAACTACCCACCCTTGGGAAGAGGTAGCAGGAATACTCTTTACCCTGGGAGAGGGAACCTCCAATCCATGGGGGTCCAGTGTAGAAACTCAGATACATAAGCTAATCGCTAAATGGTAATTTAAATCTAGGTTGTGGCTGCCACAATGGACTGTCCAGGTCTCATTTTCTTTCTCAGGGATGATGTTGATGATTAATTTCATTTCTATACCACATTATAAAGGAAAAAAACCCTTAAAGTTTACAACACTTTAAAACTTCAGGGTTCAAATCCCCACTCAAGTCATGAAGCTCACTGGGTGACCTTGGGCCAGTTACGGCCTTTGCACCTACCTCACAGGCTCTATCAAACCTCTGAGTGATTTGCAATCAATCAGCAGGGCTTTTCAACTATCAGTTGTCTAAAGGAAATAACAAAATGACCTTTCCTATCTAAATTTGGCCGCTGAAATGATGAAAGTTACGCAGGAGAAGACTTGGGCAAAAGGACTATGAGCTCCGTTCTAGTACTGAAAACCAATTCCTAGGATTCAAAATGGGCTCAGAGGAACCCCTTCTAAAAAATAATAATCTATATTTTGCCCCTGGTTAGTAGATTTTGGATTCCAGTTAAAGAAACAAAGACAATCAGATAAGCCTGAAGTTTGCCCACCCCTGCATTGAGCAGTTTGATGAGCAGCAGGCACACCACAGAGAAACAGCAACTATTAATCACAGTACAAGACATTTCCCATAATTAATTTTAATTAACCAATCATTTGTGAAGTTTCAGGGAACTCAAAAAATCACAACTTTTAGCTCCTATGCACCCCTTCAGCATGGAACAGATGTGCCTAGGAGGGCACCTCCCATAGCCTGCAGAGCCAAATCTTCAGCCAGTACCACTGGCTGTTCCAGAAAATGTGGACTGTGAGAGGCAGCAGGAGCCGGGGTAGCAGGAGGGGCACAGCAGCACGGGGCGCACAAGGAAGGGAAACTACTTGGGACACGGATGAGTTTATTTCACAGAACATGGCATTGCTGTTGGCAGTGGTTGCCACAAAGAGTGCAAGGGCTGGAAGACTCTAGGCTCCTTCTCCTAGGTCCATCCAGCCCCTTCTTTCAGGGGAAGTGGAGCAGGAAAGGATGGAAGGAAAGGAGGACAGATTCTTTCTCACACACACACCAATTGGTCAGGTTCTTCCACGGCCTTGCAGGGAAAGATCACGGGAATAAATTTATACACCAAGCTCCATCCCAAGCCAACAGAAGACATTAAATAAATATGTACAGAGTCTGCAGCTGGCAGACAGGCTGGTGGCAAAGGGCTTAGTCGCCCATTTTCACTTTAGACACCTGCAAAAGACAAAAAGGAGAAGGTAAGAAAACACAGGCGCCATGAATTAAGCTCCCCTACGTACCCCCACTATTGCCAAGAATAATGCCAGAATTTGTTTTTGGCTTAAGAGTGTTTGGAGTGAAACAAACAGCAACCCCCAGGCCAGGAATGGTGATTTGCTGCTCCTGCTGACTAGAAGGGAGGAGCAAATTGGGAGCCTTCTGTGCCTTCACAGTAAACCATTAACTACCGATTACAGACTGTGAAATGCAAACTGGGCATGCTATCATATTTGTCGCATGTAGCAGCTTTTTAACACTGCAAATGCATCCACCTGTACATGATCATGAGGAAATATGGCTGTTCAGGACAGGTGCACAGAGCAGCAGCCAAAAGTGAGGGGCAATAGTTGTGGAGAGGGAGGCTGAAGAGACAGAGCCGTAGTAGATCTTATGGACGGGGAAGCTTCTTGTCATTGAAGAAGGCTGAAGGTTGAGCCACACACACCCATTAAAGGCCTTGCCTCTTCCTTGCCCTGAAGCAGGGATGGCCTGGGGATTCCTTAAAGCAACACCAGCACCGCGAGATAACTACCTAACCTACCGAACCAGTAAATATTGGGCGCAACTTAAGAGTAGATGAGAGCCCCTTTGAAGGAACAAATTAGTTTTTGAAATTCTTTTTTGTTTCGCTAATCTGCAAAGAGCAGTCTAGGCATGACTACTGGCATTTCCAAACCTTCATCCTCTCTAAATTCTTCCTTCTACCTCTGCTTAGGAGGTGGGAATGGGCAAGACTGTCTGGGGATAGCAAGGTCGGAGAGACTCACCTGCAGGATAGCCACGATGACTCCAAAGAGTCCGATGGCACTGCCAAAGATTTCCACGATGAGGATCTTGACAAAGAGGCTGGCATTCTGGGCATCTGCCAATGCTGCACCACTGCCCACAATGCCCACACATATACCACAGAAGAGATTGGACAGGCCCACAGTCAAGCCTGCCCCAAACATGGAGAAACCTATGGGAGGAAAGAGTATTAGGAATGGGCGGCACCCAGTTATATTTTCAGTTGATGATCATTGCAGGCCTGACAAGACTGGCCTCAGAGACCGTTAGGATGAAGGCCCTTATGTTTTCTTCTAAGCCTGTCCTTGTTATGCATTATCTGCAGATGGAAATAAGGTAACAAGAAACTGTAACAATTTCCCTCCCAAACTCACACACAAACCGATTTTTCCTTAGGAAGAAAAGGTGCATGTTATGTATATTAACCCTTGTTTTCTATATGCAAACCTTTTAATCCACAAATAAAATAAACCAGTTCTTAGGAATTTAGTGCAACTGGTGCAAGGGCTCCTTATTTATTGGAGAAAGCTCTCCCTGTCACCCTCCCTGAACCAGACTACTGGGTTCAGATTTACAAAGTTTAAAGGTGTTCCTGACTCACTCAGGGGAAATGCAGCAAAGCAAAGAGTGGTGACAGTAACACTATCTAAGCTGAACAATGGCTATATACTATTTATTTAGTTATTTCTGGAGCACTAGAAAGCCTCCCAGGCCACAGGGTGGTATTAGATGTCACAATTCTAAAGACTTTGGGACAGGATACAGCCAAAGACAGCATCTTGGCCCAGCTCACACCTCGCTCAGGCTTGCATCTGTGGCATGCCACAAGAATAGCATTGCCACTATAGCCATCCAAGAGGACAGCTGCTGCCAGCAAACATGTCAAGATGTGTCGGTCTCTTCTGTGATGACAAAAGATGATATACCGACCACCCCAGGGTGACAGCACAGATATAGTTGGCACATCAGATACTGCAACATGGCGGTAGGGAGCTTTGCAAAGCCAGAAAATCAACTGGAGATAATACATATACCCCCTGCTTGTCAGACAATGTTCGGTGGCCTATTGGAAAAAAGCTGTCCTACTGCAAGTGAACTTGTGCCAAGACACAATTCAACTAGGGAAGGGCTGCAGCTCAGAGGTAGAGCAGGTTCCAGGTTCAATCTTTGGTGCATCTAAGTAGGGCTGACAGCCCCTGAGAAACTGCTGCCAGTCAGTGTCGAGAACACTGGCCTTGATGGACCAATGGGCTAACTTGCTATAAGGCAGCCTCCTAGTTTTCCTACGTAACAAGGGGCGCCTGATGATATTGCAAGGGCAAGAACCATTATGCCTGCCTATCCCCAGTCCCCACAAACCCAGCCTACCTGCATGGTAGTTCTGGGCGCCAATCGCCTTAGGGGTTCTGCCCGTAAATTGCTGTAAGGAAAGGAAGGATTTTAGTAAGCAACTCTCTGACAAAGACATTAGATGTGGCATTAAGGCACATCACTGTAGATAGGAACTATCCAGACTTGAGTTGAAATAAACTCGTACCCTTTTCAGAATTACAGCAGGGGGAAAGGGAGCTGAGAGGACTGCAGCCCACCAAGGTGCCTCATTCCTCATAAGCTCATAACTCTAAACATCTGCCAGAGGCAGGTTAACCTTGCTCCAAGGTCTTGGGCAATCTATGGCTCAGTAGTGGGATTTATCCCAGGTGAAAATAACTCCTCTTTCTCTCTATGTCAATACTATGTCCCTGTGTCGATACCAGCCCCTGCTTCAAGAGCAATTAGTCAGGGCTTGTTCTCCCCTACAAGGATAGAAAACTTTTGCTCAGAGGCATGAGCCAGGATTGCCTCCTGCAACTGGGCTTCTACCCAGCATAGCACTTGGCTCCACAGTTGCCTGGACTCCATCAATACCTCTCTGATTACCTTCTTTGCCCTCCTCCGTTTGGCAACAGCTCAGCTCCCTTCAAATCAGACACCGTGGAGCATGGCCAAGAGCAAGACTTGGCACACAACCGTGTCTTTCCCATACAAGCCAGCCCCTGCCCCCCCCCCATTACCTCAGCCATGTTGGTGATGACGATGGCCATGATGATTCCATAGATGGCCACAGCTTCACAAAAGATGATGCTGCCAGGAGAAAACACAGATTAGCAGCTGCAACATCTCAAGGGTGACAATGTGGGCATGGGACCAGGGAACGAGAGAGGGAGGAATGGGTTGGCCTCCAATGGCACATCTACCACTGGGCACTCTCCTTGGCTTCCCAGCCACCTCCTTCCTTCCCCTGGCTAGCTAGGAATGAGGTGGTAACCTTGCAGATGAGGCAGCAGCCTGAGAAGGACCAGGTAACCAAGGAAGCAGCAAGTTTCAGAGCACACCTTGTTCTCCCAAAAGTAAAGCTGATTCATTTGTTTAAAGTCTTTGCTTGACACTTAAGGCAGAGTGTTTCTGAGCACAGGCAAAGCCTGGCCCAAGGCAGATCCTTCCACAAGGTGTGCACACCCCTATTCTCACACCCCACCCATTAAGCCAGGGGTGAGGAACAGGTAATGTACTGAACTAGAGGGGATTTTATTTATTTGCTTTTTCTTTGTATTTTGCTGTGCCCAGTTCCATCTTTTGCCCTGCAAGCATTGAGGGTCCCCAATTCAGGGATGTACAATTTTTTTTAATCTGTGCAGCAGGAAACAAGGCATATCAAGGATGGGCAAGTGAGCTTTTGGACTTTGCAGTACCTATACCTGTGGAATATATGCTGAACAAGAGGGTCCTCTCACCTGACCAGATTTTTGGTTTTGATCCTAGGTGCTTTGACACCACCGCCAAGGATGCTGGATCCAGTAATGTAAATGCCCCTGAAAAAATAGTTATAGAAGCAGTTAGAGGAGTGGTACTTGATAGGCAGCAAAGGGGAGGGGGGGACGGCTTGCTTAGATTGCACCCTGCCAAAATCATTTTATTATTCATTAATGCCCAGCATTAATTCCCAGGGTTTATTGAATCCCAAAATTCCCAGGGTGATTTACATCCATAGAATACAGTAATGAAAACACATAAGCATATTAAAAATGCAGGCAGAGTAAGGGGAATATCCAATCATTGGTGCTTCCCAAACGCCCAGGGAAACAAAACTGTATCTGTCCGGTACTTGAACTATGACAGAATTGCTGCCACACTGCATAGTTGGGGAGCTGCAGAAAAGGCCTGTTCTCTCATCGCCACTCTCTGAGCCTGCCTTTGATGCATCAGGCAGAAAAGGGTCTCAGATGACAATCCCAGGGTCCAGGCAGAGTTTGGGGATCTCCTTCCAGGCACTGACCAGACACAGACCTTTGGCGAAGTGGCTGCATCATGTGCCCTCAGACTGTGCCTTGGGACTAACCCCCCAAAATGGAAGCCCAAAGTAGGGCTCAGCAGTATTGGTTGAGGAATGATGTCCATTAACAGATCACTAGGGGCTGGGAGAGATGAAGTACTCACCAGGCAGCACCCACCACTGACAATGAGATGGCCAGCCCAATGCCCAGGTTGGACCACAAGTATGGTGAGGTCTCTGTCAGGAACCTGTACATAGGAGGAATTACCTTATGAATACTCTATTCCTTTCTCCATCATAGCATCAAGTCATAGCACCCGCAGGGGAGAAGCAGCCCTAGTCAAACCAATCCATCCCATTTCTGGACAGAACTTGGTCAAGTCAGTCTACCCATCCTGCACAATTGGTAAGTGGTAAAAGAGAACTAACACCTGCTGCCCAGGGTGGCAGCCAGAAGGCCTTGCCTCTTTAGCAGTAACTAGGAGACTTCATAACCCATTAGGAAAGGTGTTATTTGTTATAGCTTGGGCTACAAAACAACACTGTAGAAAAGTTGTGCTGAGCCCAAGCAACCCTAGGCTAGTTTAGCCAACAGGAAAGGAGGTCCATGAAAGTAGGGTGAGCTAGAGACTTGCTTAAGATGCTGTTCAATACAGCACTCTTTGCTTAGCTCTTGAACTAGCAGAAGCAGGACATGGGTCACGGCAAGTCCTCAAGACTACTAATCCTATACCATTAAGACTAGTGGGTTCATGGAGAAGCATCTGTTTTCAGGCTCAAGCAATAGTCCAGAAGCACAGAAAAAGGTGCCCCAAAAATGTTCAAGATGTGTGTGCGGATGTGCCAACAGAATCTGAGCAGCACAGGGCCTGTAACCTAGCTAAGCACAGGGACAAGTGGCTTGCAACAGCAGGGGAAGAGGAGAGGCAGCCAGCTGACCTGCAGGCAAAATGAGGCAATTAGCAGCATCGACTAGTGAAATGGGACACTGCCATCAATACTGTTGTCAACCAATGGGGGAAGGGGGGGGGGAGAGACACGGCCTGCCTGTGGAAGCAACCATGCAAACGTCTGCCTGCCTACCACTCCTCAGAGCAGAGCACTGTTGGGCTTTCAGTAATTCACATGCATGGAAAAGAAAACGCGAAGGCAAATTACTGCTTTTCCTCATGCTCTCTTCCCCGATATATTGCTGAAAACACCAATAAGCCACTGTTCCCCATGCTACTCCAACCCCAGCCTCTAGGAAAAAGTGCCATCTTACCATGCTATATCGAAACGGAAACCAAGGTCAAATATTGTGTAGCAGATTCCTGAAAAACAAGAGAAACACAGAATGATTCCACTTTTTGGCTTGGTCTCCTCAAAGCCCAATCTGTGATGCTCACACCTTGCCACCGGTGCTGAACCCCCCCACAGGGAGAGCAGAAAGGGTTTATATAGTCTTCATACAGCTTACACCACAAATTGCCCCTTTCCAAATCACCTCTTTCATGGGGAAACTATCACTTATTCCTTACTGTTGTGCTCTGTTTAACAAGACCCAAAAGGTCACTACATACTAGAAATAAGAGTCAGAAAAGGAATCCTATCCTACAGGCTTCCTACCAGAACACTTTTTAAAATCCTTTCAGCACTAACAGGAAGTCTTGCCCCTCTCTGTTCCAGGGCAGCCAATGTGAGCATCCTCTAGATGCTGTGCAACTCCAGTTCTCATCATCTCCAGTCAGTAGTGCAAAAATAACATTTGGGGTACCATACTGGCTACCTCACTCTTTATCTTCTGAGTGCTGCAGCACTGACCCACATAGGAATACAACACCTTGGACCTCAAACAATCACTTTCGACTTCTGCCAGGCCCATGCAGAAGCCAGGCTCAGCCAAAGGCAAGATAACAGCCACCAATGTATGGGCAGGATGTTCTGTGTAGCTATGATGGAAGCTTCCTAATGGCACAATTGGCAGTTATAGAAAAACTCAAGAGATGTAACCATTCCACCTATCATTAATATATCTTTGTCTATGTCTATCCTCAAAATCTAAACAACAGCTCCTGATACAACACATTGGCTTGGGTAACAAGTGATTTAGATCTTTATCAATATTTAGAAAGTTTCAGTTTACTGGAAAAATGTAACGAAGATCTCCTATGATCGCCTATAAAGAAGTCACAGGTATCTTGGAGGCAGAGAATATGGCCTTTTATCCCTATATTCATAATTTGACTCTACAAAAAGAAAATGCAATGTTCAGAGAGATAATGGCTATGAACTCCGGTTAAAAAAACACCAACCACCCTTGTTTCATCTTCCATTAGTGCATATGGTCAAATTCTTTTATGACAAACTGAAAAAGAAACTTACAAAAATTCTGTGGAAGTGCAGACATTTTTATTTACGGAAAGGTCAATGTTTTCGTTGTGCTTGAATTTAAGGGGAAACTGCTATAACATGGCAATTCAGTGGCATCTTATGCCACAGAAATGTGTAAACCAGATACTGGGTACCTTTTTAGCATCAGGGGAAAAAACATTTTCTCTGCAGGTAGTGGAATTGTATAAGAACTAGAGAATTTGGGAAATGCTAGTGGGACTGATAAAATGAAATGTAGCTGCCATCTGATCCTCCCTCTTTTGAATTATGTAACAGAAGAATATGCGAAAGATTGCATGAGCTGATTTCAAATTTATTGGTTGCTGCAAAGTTGATTTATGCCAAACAATGGGAAGGACAATCTATATCATCAGGGAAGGATCAGTGACAGTCTGGGAATCATCTTATCTAGCCAAAATGTCGGCTTTCAGGAGAAATGATGTACTGCAATTCCTAAAATAAATATGGAGCAGGGTGATTTAATATAATGCTTAAAGAATCTATGTCTATAGATTTGCTGATTTTACTGTGTGCAGTAATGGAAACGCTTTTCTGCCCCCGCCCCATTTTTTCTGTACGTATAAATGAAAATCTTTCTTAGTTTAATATTCATTGAAATATTATGTTTATGTATAAAAATTAAAATCCCCATGTTCACACAGCTAACTGGAAGGGCACGGCCCCTTTGTGGTAGCCCTAATGGGCATTGCTATGAAAAATGTTATCTAACTGCTGCAGTCTGAAGCACATCCATCTGTGACACTACTCGTGACCAACCCAAATAAGCAAAGTTATTCATGAAGTCTTTTTATAATAAGTCATTCTTTTCTGTGATGTTCCCAACCGCCTCACCTGTGGAATGCTCTTTTTAGGGAGATGCGCCTGTCACCATCTTTGTCAATTTTTAGGTGCAGCAAGCCAAGACCTTTGGTTAATTAATGTTGCCTCCTATGGTGGTGCCCATCTTATAGTGGGGTGGGTAGGACTTGGTCCTTGTTAATTTGTTGATGAATGTGCATTTTATGTACTATATATTCTCGCTGTTTTAAACTTTTCTGGCTTTAAATGGTGTTGTAATTTAATTTGTCAAGTTGCTTTGAGACTTTTTATTGCATAAAGTGACTGATAAATGTTGTTATTATTATTAACAATACCAAAAGGATCCCCAGCAGCTTTCATTCTTAGATAAGCAAGAATGCTGTACCTTCACATCCACAGCAATCTTGGCTCTAGGGGCCTTTTTTCATCCAAAAACCATTTTCTCCTTTTAAAGGGCTGGATGAAGAACATGCATGGGGAAGAAAACCAGCTGTGAAAAAGTTAGCAGTATCACATACTGCAGACAGGAAGGGAAAATTACCCCACAATCTCAGACTGGGAAGCAGAGTGGAAGAAGATGAGTCAATGACATGATGATGGGAACTGTATTTCGGGATATATGAATAGAATATGATGGGACAGTCACAGGATGCAAATGTTCCACTTGCAAGGTCCAGGCAGAACTATCCTCCTGTGAGCCTGACAATGTGAAAAAAGACACAGACAGACACAGAGGTGGGAAGGAGCTGAGAAAGAAAGAGCAAGGCTGCAGAAACAGAGCATCATGGGGCAGGATAGAGAACAAATGAGCCACAGAACTGGGGAAGAAAGGATAGATTGGCTCCCATGGAGAATAACTAAAGAGAGAATGCAAGTAGGGTGACCCTTTCATCTATTTTTAAAAAATAGCGTTGACATTAGGAAGTGTTAGACAACAAGGCAGTTCAACAGAGGGTGTGAAGTCCCTATCAGTAGACATTGTAGATAGAATACACCACACCAAAAACAAGTCTGGTAGAATTAACCATGTATGGGGAAGCAGAAGAAAGTGGGTCAGGAAACTGGAGACTCTATTCAATGGCTCAAAGCTCATCAGGGTCATATTCACATCCCCGTGAGCAGAAGCCTATCTGCTCATAGGTGTGCAGCCTGCTCCAAGCGACAGCTTTAAGCCCTAGGCACTGCCAACTCCAGACCCTTCACTCAGCAGCAGCAGACTCTGATCTCAGAAAAAATTGGCACCAGGGGCCGACAGCCTGCTGCCTTTCCCTGCACACGCAGGCTTTGAAAGCAACACTGGAGAGAGAGAGAGAGAGAGAGAGAGAGAGAGAGAGAGAGAATGGGCATATACACCCAGGGAGAGCTACACTCTTCCTGACATTTAGGTAAGAACTAGGAGCAGAATCTATTCAAATTTGTATGCTGTGCAGGTTAATAGTCTATGCACAAGGGGAGAACGGGGCCCCATGAAGGCAAAGTCTTCTTTTGGAGCAACCCAGGTGAAGGTTGGAGAAGAGGGGAGTGTGGAATAGCATCCTTCCTTGCCAAGCCATGCCACCAACACTGAGAGAGTTAGCATAAGATATAATCTGATGCCATTTTGTATTAACTGCACTTTGCAGTCTTCCTTACAAAAAGTAGTCAAACCCGGCAGTTACAAACCAAGATGTGGAATGGAAAATTTACCAGTGATTTATTTTGCTGTGGAATTCCCCCCCACCCATTTTGTGAGTTGGATGCCAACAGCAAACACAGGCAAACTTGCCAATGCCCAAGTTTTTTTGCTTTGTTTACAAAATATTAGAAAAATGAACATGCTAAATTGGGAGTGTAATAAAAGTTTCCAACACAAACTGAATTATCTACAGTGTAAATTAGCCTAATAGCATAAGAAAGTTTCCCAGAAAGGTATCTAATTCAAAAATTTCTGGAAGATCCATACTACAGTACTGGTTACAAAATATCAAAAAGCATAGCTAGAGCCTTCCTCTCCAGAAAGCTACACAGCTACACAATAGATGTAGTTGATTAAAGGTGCTCCTGGAAACCTCCAAACCTGCCTGTCAAAAAATAAGACAGGGTTTGAGGGTACCGTATTTTTCGCTCTATAACACACACCCGACCATAACACGCACATAGTTTTTAGAGGGGGGAAATCCGTAGGCATGCCACCCGTAGGCATTCCCTCCATAACACGCACAGACATTTCCCCTTACTTTCTAGGAGGAAAAAAGTGAGTGTTATGGTGCAAAAAATATGGTACTTCTAGACACCTAACTAGTTTGATGCAGTGACTGTCACTTCTGTCTAATAGAGGTAGGGCTGCTACCAGTCCAGGACTATCTACCAGAACTATCTTCAACTTGCCTAAATTCAAATCTAGTTTGTTTAACCATCCACTCCACCAAAATGTGTCAATGTTAACTAAAACCAAAATAGTAGTACCCGTTCATTTAGTTAACAACATATACAGCTTGGTGTTATGTCAATAACATCACTGCCCAAAGCTCCAGATTATATTCAATTTAATATTTTTTTTAATAAAATATACCACATCAAATTATATTCAAATATTCACCAAACATGTAACCAAAGACATTAGTGGAATATATTGGAAATGTGGGGAAACAGTTGAGGGTTATATTAATGTCTGATGGACATGAGACAAAATTAGGAATTTGATAGGAAAGACCACTAGATGCATTTATATAATTATAATTGCATATCACATACTTATAAATCTGCTAGTAATTTTTCTGGAATATCCTAATGAAGATGTGAGATCAGAACATGGAAATTTATTTGGGTTTTATTAGCTGCTGCCAAAATATATATTTTGGAAGTGAAATGGTATTTTCCAATCATTTCAACAGAATGAGAATGGTTTGATAGAGTTTGGTATCTTGCTACAGTAACGAAATTAAAGAGAAATAGTACAATTAAGCAAAAGTAGACAAATAAATGGGACAATTTGAGAACTTATGGTCCCCCTTTCTAATGTAGAAAATTAGATCAACTAGCATAAATTAAAGCTTTTTCTCTGGTTATAATAATTTATTGCATAAAATATAGTTATATTTTTATTATATTATACCAAAGCTATATTTTAATGCATAGTGATTTACAAGTAAATTTTAAATCTGGCAAATATTAGCTCAAAATCCTCCTTACCAATGGCTTCATGCTAAGCAGCATTAATTAAAACATCCTAGGGGTGGTGGGCAACCTTGGCATATCCCACTGAATGCAAAAACCCTACTAAAAAAAGAGGGGTTCTTGTAATCCATCCCAAGTCTTTACAACATGGTAGGAAAACATATCAGTAATTCTAGCTACCCTCTCGTACCACAACAGCATCATTCAGAAACAGTAGACAATGTGAACTGTGAAGTCAGCAATCAGGTACTGTATCTGAAGGCATCCCAACAATGGAGGAATACAGGAATGGAAAGGCACAATAAGACAAAGCACAGCTGAATGGTAGTTTACTGACACTGCTTGAAGGATCTTCTTTACATACTGCAGGAGAAGCCAAGGGCCAAAAATGAACCCGAAGGACACCTCTACTTTTCTTCACAAGAAAAGTGTGAAGCAAGCTGGCAAAAGAAGCTTCCTGTCCTTATGTGGATTTGTTCGCTGTTTTCTCAGTGGATACTGGCTAAGACAATCCCTCTCTATATTCCAAATCAATTTGTACTATAAGCAGTAGAGAATACACTCAGTAGACTGGAGGGTCTCTTTCTATACTTTCAGAAGGGGAGAAAATTCCATGGCACCTTGTGAGGCCTAACAGGAAGTGGGCTAAAGATTGCCACCCAGAGGTCTGGTCTCTACTTTTCAGATCCACAATGATGATCTTGATACAGTATGTTACTTCCAATAGGACCAGCTCCAGATTTTTGTCTCTTGCTTGAAGTGTCACAATTAATGTTTTTTACCCTTGCAGTAGTAGTCATTCACTTTTCCCCTCCTTGATTTCTATTACAAGCATATAACACATAGCAAGGATGGAATATGCAATTGCAAAGAAAGGAAGCAAACTACCACTTTCAGGCCCAATCCTATTTTGGAATGCGTTATTTCAGGATACAGGTAGCATTTTTTCAGAGTTCTTTTACCCAATGCAGTGCTGAAGCAATTGATGAAAATACGCTACTTTCTGTAAAACTCCTAGAGGTACAGGAGCCCTCTTAAAATTTGGGCCAGATAGTATAAAAAGCAACACAAACCTATCCTACCTCTAAGTCCAAGACCAAATGGTTCATCATCCTGCCAGAAGACATGAGTGACACCCTTGTATGCAGTGCATTTAAAAAGTTTTAAAGCTACAAGAATTCTTGGGGGAAATTAACTCCCCCACCCAGACAAAGTCCCAAAATTGTTAGTGGACACTATGGAAAACCAAGTTAAGTGTAGTTTATTACACAAAGTAGAGTTGGCACAACAGCAAACTGACCAGTGAAGCCATGATTCTGCTGATGCTTTGAGAATTGGCCTGTACAACTGATCTTATTAATCGTTTAACAATGATGAAAAAATAAAAATGTCACAGTGTTTCGAGCATAAAACCTAGAGAGAATAATTTTTCAGTAAATCCTTCACATTAAAGATTGTGATCCTAAGGGTTAAGATCCAAAACCTTTAAGACTCTTCAAAGTTATTAATCATTCAATCACACCTGAGAAGTTAAGTCACTGTTTTGCAACAACAGTTGCCCAAAGCTACCATAAAAAAGAAGAGACAGCACAGTGAATAAACCTCCATTCATCACACTGCTTCTTCGCTATAGTAGCAAGGTCAAATGACAGGCTACCCCCCCCCCCCCCAGTACGGTTACATACATCATTTATTCACTCAAGTGGTGCTCTACTCTGCTTCCTCTCCAATAAGTTTAGTCATGAGGCAGAACACTGAAGTACTGTTGTAGGAAAGAGATCTTGACTTGGAGCACATTCCTTCCTGCCCACAGTCCCCAGCCACCCGTCTGACAAACCCTAGCTCAGGTGAATGAATGCCCCAAAGTAATAACAGAATCATGCTTGGGCAGGGTCCACAGAAGCCAAGACAGGCCGATACTCAGAGACCCACCATGAGGCATCTATGCTCACATCCTACTGAAAAGAAAGGAAAATGTTAACTTCCTCCCTGGTACAGCTTTAGTAATCATGGCTAGAAAAGGAGAAGTTCTGTTCTTCCCATCCATGCTGATCTGAAAGAGGAACTAAGAGTCACACTTACCACTGGAAAAGTAGCAAAAAGAGGAGGGAGGGGCAGAAGAACCCTAGCTGCAAATAAGATATAAGGAAGGAGAAAAGGAAATGGAGTACTGTTTGAGTAGAGTGGTATACGTGAGCAGACTGCTTAGTCCCAACAGGAACCAGTAAGAAACTCTCTGCTTCTAAGCAAGGTCTGTGTCCAATTGGTAAAATGACCTTAAAGGAACTGGGTTTGAATCAGAAGGTCAGAGCTTAGTTTCCTGTTTGTCATTCCTCAACCCTGACTGGTGAAGTCTTAACCAAATCAGCTGGGCTAATCCAGTTGAAGCCACCAACAGCTCCCAGAGAGCTGGGACAGGACTGTTGTAGGACAACTGCTCCAAAGCTTGTTGACAAAACAAACCCAAGGGGGTGGGGAGAGTCCACTGTGCACCCTTTGCATGGTTCATCACATTTCCCCCAACAGTGTTAACGCTTTTTTGGTTCCCAATAAATTGCAACCACACAACACAAGAACAAATATGTCATTCAACTCATGATGGAGGACTTTCTAAATTGTTCCTTGTTTAGAATAAGGACGCAGCATACCTGCATGGGCTCACCAAGAACAAATTATCACCTGAACAAATGTAGAGACTACCAGAAAATGCAAATATCTCTCCAGCAAGAATGAATCCAGGCTATTGGTGAGCCAAGTCTCCTTCATAGATCTGCACATGCAGAACTTCTTACCAATGCTATGATGATTAACATCGAAACCATGATGAACAATGAAACCAATGTTTGGTGGTGAAGGAAAAGATATATATCAACATTAAGACCCAGTAATCCTGTCAATGTATAAACAGTTACGTAGCTAGTCAGGAGTTCATTAAAGTGCAATTGCTTTGATACCAAAGATAACCAAGGGACAGCAGCTTCAGACTCTGCCACAGGTCCCCTGGTTCCAAGGCTACACACTCTAGCCCTTGCTCAAATTTCACCACACAAGAAAAGGAAACGACACTGCACTTTTAGAAAGTTCCTCCAAATGCACTTCTTTTGATCTACTTTCAGACATCAAAATGCCATTGGTGTGCACAGCATCAAAATTCACAACTAGCATTGAGCAGCTATTAAGAAAGCCTTTCCCCACCCCTCGCCTTTTCGCTGCTTTCACAGATGAGGAATCAAACTGAGCACCACAGAGCCCAATATGGTGGAAATCTGGAGTCCTCTCTTAAACTATTTTTATTTTTGAGACCAAGGCTGTGGAGAACGACAAGAGGTGGGCCTGCCGTGGGAAACCCACATGCGAGGGCCCCTCCGGAAACCTTCCCAATGAGAAGGTCATGGACAAGGAGAACCAAGTACAGTATCTTCCAGACCACCCCCCTGAAGACAAAACGGCTCTCCCCGCGCAAGCAGGAGGATGCGAGTCTCCCCTCTGCAGGGATGTCGCCTCGCCCCCAGCCCCGAGAACAGCCTGACGGGCCAACTAGGGTAGGGCAAGGCAGCACCGCGGATCAAGAAGCACCCAAAAACATTCGCTAAGCCTGGAGGGCGGCATCCCACCCCAGCGCCCCAGGTGGGCTCCCTCGCGCCCTGCGCCCCCCGCCCGCCCACGACAAGCCATTTCCTTTGCGTATAACCGCACACAGCCCCGGCGAAGGGAGGGGAGAGGAGGACTTCGGCAAAGCTGCGTCGGCCCTCGCAGCGGCGCTCCCAGCTCCCCGTTCAAAGCACTAACCGATGCCGGTGATGGTGGCGGCCGCGGTCAGCCCCAGCCCCGAATACAGCAGCGCGAGCCCGGACATGGCGGCGGCGGCGGCGAGTCCTCAGAACGGACTGAACGCGACCGGGAATCACCTGACCCACAGAATGACGGGAACCACGCTCCACGTGACCAGACCAAGTTTATCTGACGCCTCTGGCCGGCTGGGATGATTGGTCGGCTCGGAAGAGAGCGAAACTCCAGCCCCCACAATGCACCGCGCTGATAGGCTTCCCGTTTATTCTACTTTTCCGAGGGCCTTGCTGTGTCGGGATCTTTTATTGGCTGCAAAGCTCCCTGCTAATGACGTAGGAGAGAGAAAGAGAAGCGTAGCGATAGAAAAAAGACGCGTTCCGATAGGGAAAGGAGCGCGGCGTTCTCATTGGGTGCCTTTAATCCCACCCAGGAAGTGTATTGGTGGCCATGTGGTGGATGTTGGGGGTTCCTCTAGGTGAGTAGAGTGACAGTAATGGGGCGCAGTAGTTGATGTTTCTTATGTCGGGCGGGCGCGCGGGCGGGGGGATACATTTGTTTTGTGTGCAAAGGGGTTCCAGATTAAATTCCTGGCATTTCCAGGTAAGGTTGAGAAATGCGTCTGCCCGAAATGCCAGTCAGTCTTCTTGACAACATGGAACTAGAGCAGGCATAAGCAAACTCGGCCCTCCAGATTTTTGGGACTACAACCACCACCATCCCTAGCTAACAGGACCAGTGGTCAGGGATGATGGGAATTGTAGTCTCAAAACTTCTGGAGGACAGAGTTTGCCTATGCCTGAACTAGAGAGACCGGTGTTCTGTCTTTGTGTAGTAAGGAGCCTTCCTGAGTTCTGCTGTTTCCCAGGCCGCTTCAGTGCCATTTTCTTGTCTCTCTCCTATTTCAGTGCATGTTTCTGAACGAAGGAGGCATTCTAATCAGTGTTAGTAATTAGAAGCATGGATACAAAGGGTTTTAGCTATGTCTGTTCCCTACTGATTCATACAGAATCTGATCCTGCAAATGTGACCTTGGAGAACTGAAGCTCAGGACCATTCTCATCCAGCATCTTGCTAGTAGTGGGATATTGCAATGCGGACGGGCATCACTTTGTATTTTTGTAGTTTGGATATAGGCCACCATGGCAACAGCATTCAGCAGTGATGGTGCTGAGGTTATGCAGCGGACCGTGATTCCTGCAGAAGCAAGTGGACGTCCCCCAACCACCAGGCTGGAAGAGTTCTATGAACTGGAGAGAGCAGCTGCATTTGTATCTGATAATGGCTTCACTAAGGTGAGACAGTAGTTTGCCCTTTGCCAGAAAGCTTCCCCTAGAGTTAGTGGACATCCCCGCCCCAAATATTCAAGTATTGGGGCACTAAATATGGGGGACTTTAAAAAGGTTTTGTTTACCAAGTATGTCAAACAAATAAATATGTAGAAACAGCTCACACACTACAGTATTTAAGGCTGAGATGTGGAATCTTCCCCCAAGGGCCACATCTCCCAGGGGGAACATGCCAGCGATGGGAGAGCTGAGGCTGCCCAAGGCACATCTCTTCTCCCCCCACCTTTTCCTTTTCACCAGTGATGTGAGGTACTTTTTGGTGCTTTATTTTTCCACAAGGAAAAAATATGTTTCATAAGGTCATGATCAACAATGAATGGATGCCAGCTGCAAATACAGCATTAGGCAAACTTGGCAGTTTCAAGTTTTTAGCTCTTGTTTGCTAAATACAAGTAAAATAAAAAAAACAAATTAGACCATTCTCTAAGGCAGGTATTCTTCAACCTTTTCAGACCCAGGACCCACTTTTAACCCCAACATACATATGGAAACCCATTTCTTAATCTTTTATCATATATTTGCATGGTGGTAATGCTCCTGTTGTGACCCATCTTGGATCAGGCCGTGACCCAGCAGTGGGTCCAAGTCCATCTGTTGAAGGCCAGTGTTCTAGGGCATCACATATTGCCCTGTTCACACTATCCTAATTTTCAAAGGATTTTTCCCCAGTTCAGAACTGACAAACCCACATCACTGCTTACACATGTATGTCCATCCATTCTATTCTCTCTCCCCACCCATTCTTCCTCCTTTTTTTGCTTTTCTCTTTGCCCTTCCCTGCTGCAATTAAGCTTAGAGGAAATTCATTTCACTCAGTATGCAGGTTTTTGAGGGAGTCACAATGCAGATGGAGGGGTAAATTAACCCTCTCCCCAGTGCTGCCACCCTCACCCTTCAAACCCCTCCCCTCATGGCAATTAGACTTACAAGAAAAAATCCTGTCCATGTGGATGGGACCTTTTTCTTCAAAACCTAATTCCCCAGGAAACCCACAGTACTGCTAGCTGTGTACAGTGGACATGTCCTGAATAATTATCTTGGGTTTGTTTTGTAGGTTGCTCTTCAGTTTCCCGATGAACTCTTGCCAGATTCAGCAAGCATTGCTAGGAAGATGGAAGCAGCAACTGGCGCCAAAATGTACATTCTGGGGGACACATCATACGGCAGGTGAGGTCACAGCAGGAACCTCCTTCCACATAAACACACGATAGAAGCTCAGGCCATAGTCCTATAGACACTTGGGAGTAAGCCTCATTGAAAACATGGAACTTAGTGCTAAGAACATGCATAGGACTATAGTGCAGGCTTGCATTTTCAAGGGGTTCTGTAGTAATATGTCAGCCTCTGGATGTTCAGCAGTCTCTTGACTGCCTCTGCTGGGGTGGGGGGACTATTTATGACAAGAGAGTAGGACTTTGGGATCATTAGTTGCTCCCCAGTTCCTGCATCTTGGGTGTTGGTAACAGAGTATTTTTATCATCTGCTGTCAGGCCTGGGGATCCTTGCATGCTGAGTGAGCTGGTGACAGGGGAAATCCAGTCTCTACAATGGCAACCCATTTACTACATAGGAAGCATTTTTGTGTGTGCTAGAGGTGGTAGGTGTTTTGAGGAAAGCTGCCCTCTATAGCTAATGCTGTTGCTTTTCTTTAGCTGTTGCGTGGATGAAGTGGCAGCAGAGCACGTGGGCGCTGAGGCTGTGGTGCACTATGGCCCTGCCTGCTTGAGTCCCTGCCGCAAGCTGCCCGTGCTCCATGTGTTTGGCCGCAAACAACTAGACGTGGCACACTGCACAGAAGTCTTCCGGGAGTTGTATCCAGACCCCCTAGCTCATGTGGTTGTGCTGAATGAAGTGGCCTATTTTCATTCTCTAGGTGAGACCATGGGGATCACAATGTTGGTGGTGGGTGGTATTCAAAAGATCAGGCCAGGATGGGAAAAAGCTACAGTGGGCATCCTCTAACCGCAAACAGTGCTCTCCTTGCCAGTCCTGCCCTTTATGTCTTATCTGCCTTCCAATGTTACTCAGTCCCAGCTTTTAACCCTCTCTACTACCCTCAGGGCTGGATTAACCAGGAAATGCCTATTTCTCTCTGTGCTCCCCACCTCATTTGCCACTAGGATACTAGTTTGCAGTTTCCTCAACAATAACATTCTTCAGAGCAAAGCTAATAGACCTGCATGTTCAAAGGCAAAACCACATAAATTAATCAGTGAAGTTTACTCCTTTGTAGTTTGAATGAACTAGGAATGTGGTCAGTTAATGCACAGATACCTGCCAAAGAGGCTTTTATAAGTTCTATGATTCTATGAAAATGAGAAAAGTCAAAACAGTACTCCTGTCAATGTTCCAATTTATATTTCTGATTTGGCGGCTGGAGGGGTTGTTCTCTTTTAAAGGACCACAGAAGTAATATTTCCTTGTAATATTAGCTTTCAGTTAACTCCCCTCTGTTTACATCCTTTAAATCAGGGATGGGGAACCTATTGCTCTCCAGATGTTGTTGGACTAGAACTCTCATCATCCCTGACCACTGGCTATGCTGCATAAGGCTGATAGGAGTTCCCCATCACAGCTTTAAACCTAGTGTCTAGCACAAGGGCCCTTCCCTGTCCATGGAAGAGGCCTGCTGAGAATTTGGAACAGTGAGATGTGACAGTTATTGTCTCTAAATTGAATGACTTTTCATTTCTCTTCCCCTCAGATAACCTGGCCTCTCAGCTGCACCCCATTTATCCCAATGTAGTTTTCTCTCAACTGGATAACAAGGAACTTCAGCCAGTTCCCGGGCTGGTGCAGAAATTTGGGCGGTACTTTGTAGTAGACAGTCAGCATGGTCTTGACAACTACGCCATGTTCTACGTGGGTTGTGAAGGCCCAGAACTCACAAACTTCATGCTGAGCTGGAACCGGTGTCCCTTCAGCTCCTTTAATCCTCAGACAGGACAAGGCCGACGGGAAACATTGGATGTGAACCGGGCCCTGAGGCGACGCCTCTATCTAGTGGAGCGGGCACGGGATGCCCAAGTAGTGGGCATTGTGGTGGGCACTCTTGGTGTGGCAGACTACTTGTCTGTTCTGGAGCATCTGCGTGGCATCATTCAGCGGGCAGGCAAACAGGCCTATACCTTGGCTGTGGGTAAACCCAACCCTGCAAAGCTGGCAAACTTTCTAGAGGTGGACATTTTTGTGTTGGTAGCCTGCCCACAGAACTCTTTGCTTGATTCAGCTGACTTCTACCGGCCTGTGGTCACACCCTACGAGCTGGAGATGGCATGCAATCCAGCACGGACCTGGACAGGCAGCTATGTCACAGATTTCCGTCACCTCCTACCAGGTAATACTAGGCTTCGTAACTGGAGAAATGAGTAGAGGCAACAACCAGTGAGCTCCTTTCACACCAGACTCTGGAAATTATGTTTGGTCACACACTTCCAAAATTCTCTCTGCAGGCATAAGGGTTTGAAAGTTGCTTTATTATTATAATAATAACTTGAGTCTCACGATGAATTGCAATTTCAGACTCATAAAAGCTGCACAGCTCTACCAATGCTCTTGGGCCTGCCCTGAAGGCATAGTCTGCTGCAGCAGCAATGACCATAGTTCCCTACACCCACACAAAGACAGACCAGCGGCAGGGAACAATTTCTACATTGGGGAGAATTCAAATACATAGGGTTGTATCCAAAATAGTAACACGCCCTGTCAGTGCAAAGACTTTCACTTGCACAATGAAACTCCCCCCTCCTCTTGCCCTGAATCTATTCTAGGGGTTCCCCTAACCCTTCAGAGCTGATTTGGGAAAGGAGGAAGTGGGGAAGTTCCATTGTGCAAGCAGAGATATAATTGGGCTATGCGTACCTCCCATAGTCCTCTCCACATTTGCCATATGAAATGGTGGTCAATGAAGGGTTGCACCTTGCAGTGGCCAGTGGGGCTGATGTTGCTCACCTGGCTTCCCCATGCCATGCATTGCTGCCAGTGACCAAGAGGGGAAAGGGCAAGCCAGTGGGGAGCTCAGCGTGGTATAGGTGCAGGAAAGGAAGCATCAGAGTAGCTATGCTCTCATCAAGTTCCCCAACTTCTCAGTAACAAGCAGCATGTTGAGAAGCCAGGCGAGCAATGCCAACCCCACCCACTGCTGTTTTTCCATGTGCTAATTCTGCACCTCTTGATCATCCTTAGGTGGGTAAAAGCAGGGCATGATTCTCGATGGGCCAAGCTTAGCTGTTACTCTTTCCCTTGCTGTTGCCTGCAGGAGCATGTGAGCACACCCCTTTCCCAGACAAGGTTTCAGAGGCTGACAGTGAACCCAGCATTTCACTCATCACCGGCGAGCTACGCTCAACTTGTCTTTATACAGCACCGGACCCAGAGCCAAGCTCTGGCACTTCTGTGACCTGCCGCAGCTATATGCATATGGCTGAGAGTAGCCCAGCAGGTATGTGTCCGAGGGGTCAGGAATGGATTATGTTAACGGTCCACACAAATGGTGGCAAATCTCATCTCTTAGGACCTTTCTTGTGAGTAATGGTTGTTCCTGGGAGATGAAAATGGCTGTTTTGAAGTCTGTTATGTGGTGAATGTTTCAAAGGTTTATGCTAGTGTCAGAATAGCAATTAGCAGCCTAGTCGCCTTCCTCCATTTACAGTTGCAGTAATGAGTGGGGCAGTGGGCCCCGTGGGCTCTTTCATCCATAATCTTGAATATACTGTAAGCTCTGTTCTCTTCCAGAGTGGTGTCTGGAATTCAGCTTGGGGAAATCATTTATGCCATGATCATTGTTCTTGTTTGATTGTTGTTGTTGTTTTGGTCTTAGCCTCATTTTTGGAGTCACGAAGCTGGCGGGGGCTGGAGCAGCAGCTGGGGCAGTCAGCAGTCACAAAAGCTGTGGCTGGACGACGGGGGATTGCCATTGCATATGAAGATGAGCCTTCTGGATGACAGTACCAGCCGGGCCATGCTGAGAAAAAGTTGCCTTCCCTTTCTGCATCTAGATAACCAAACATGGTTTTTATCACAACCTTCTTCCTCCTACCCACAACTAGACACATGTATAAGGCAAGGAATATCACTTTCCCTGGCCTGGACATTCCTCTTGGTGGATGGACAGATCAACATTTTAACTGGCTGACATCTACAATACAGTAGTTCTGCCAAATGGTGTTTTTTATGTTAAGAAGCTAAGTAAACCTATTCTTCTCACTGTGCTCTCAATTGTGCTGGTGTTTATCTGTGCACATAAAGCAGCCCTGAGCTAAGAGTGGCAGCACAGTAGACTTGGGGTTCTGTTGGGGTAACAGGGGTGTGTAGCATTGCAGCTTAATTCACATGTGAAATTATACCACAGATTCCCATTTATCCAGCTTCCACTGGCAAGTGGAAGTTATAGTTAGCTATAACTTAGGGCACTCTTGGAAGCCAATCATGCCCCTACATGCCCAGGCTCAACCTCTGCCATAGTCTCATACATGGGAAAAAGCAGGTAAGAGTGTGATTGAGGAGGGAGTACAGGTTTCTATACTCTGGTTGAACCTTGAGCTAATCCACACCACCCAGTGTTAAAGGCGTAACTAGAAGTCATGAAAAGTTTTCCTATTGAGGCTAGGATTTTGTATCCTCGAGGAGTTAGATTTGCTGATAGCATGAGGAATTGAATTTTAGGACTCAGAAGCAAGAACCAGGCTTTGAATAGCTGGGGTATAAGAATCCTATGATAAAGAGCCAGTATAGTGGGTAGAGTGCTGAACAGGACTTTGGAGACCAGGGTTCATATGCCCACTCAGCCATGAAGCTCACTGGGTGATCTTGGGCCACTCAACTCACTACAACCCTGTAAGGTGGGTTGAAGGTAAAATGGGGAGAAGTATATATATCTCCTTGATATCTCTTTGGAGGAAAGGCAGGATACAAATGTAGTAAATAAATAAGAACAGCCTTGCTGCATTAAACCAAAGGCCCATCTTGTCTAGGATCCTGTTTCCCACAGTGGGCAACCACATACCTACACCTATGGGAAGCACACAAGAACATGAGAGGCAATGGCATCCTATAGAAACAAGTAGAAATGGAGTCCTATAGTTCTCCATTCAGTTATGCTCCTACAAAATATGCATTGTCTGCTCAGGTGGAGGTTACATATTTTGCAGCTCTTTGGAGTTTAAAAGCACAGACTGAAGAAAGGGGTGGCTGTTGATCTGTGTTAGAGAAAGAGTTGTGCACTAGCATCTTTCCTCCCAGTAGCAGGATAGGGTATGTTTATCCACTCGTCATTTCCGACCCACAAGCATAAGTCACTGACATCCTTAGAAGTGTACCATCCAATATAATGCTCAAAGTTATTTCTGTTGAACATGCCTATCAAACAGAAAGGAGAAACATCATTCCATATCCTAATAGAGAAGAAAAATATAACACAGCTGGCACTGTGTTGTGTAAACATCTGCCCTCCAATCAGGAATCAAAACAGCATTGAGCACAAGGTACAAGATGTACCAGGTAAGGGATATATACATCCCTTGAGTCAAGAACCTACTTCAGTTAAAGCTAGTAACATTTTTAAGACTTAGAATAATTTGCCAATAAAAAAACCATTTTTAAACACTACTTGTAGACCTTGCTATGCCAAATAAAGTTCTATTTTAAATCCATTGGCATCCTTCCTTTCTCCTTATTTGGGCAACTTTTCTGAAGCATTAATACACCCAAATCAACTTCATAATTGTTTATCAGATAATAGGAGGGCCACTGTATGCTATGCACGTTACAGCCCATCTGGCCAATGCTCTTAGTATCTGGCTGCGTATGTATGATCCCTGGGGTGGGGGCTTGTGATACATACCAGCAAAAAAGAAAAGTCATGGGAGTGGGAGAGATAGTAACTGGTAGAATGGGAACCTCCAGAAATGAGCACAGCATAAAATAGCACAGGGTAGTACAGAGAAGTATATACCCAGTGTTCTAAACTTCCATTGTTCTAGGCACATTTTCGACAGGGAATTCCATTAGCGCAAGTAGCTTCTGAGCTCTGGGTGCAGTACTGCGCCTAAAATTTCAGATTAAAACTGCAGAGTGGAAGGAAAGGACCTTTTTCTGCCTCTTCACTTCCAGATACTCTCTGAAGACTGGAGAAGAGACCCTCAAGAATATTAGTGGGGTGGGCAGTGGAAGGACTAATCCATGTGAAAAAGGAACATAATATTTTAGCTGCAGCTCATTCATTTTCAGCTTTGCATTCTTGTTACAAAAAAGTGTGCCTAGACATTCCAGTGTTGCGCCCATACCCTAAATTTAAGGTGCCATTTAGCTCCTAGCTTTCATATTTCTGTTTATAACACTGCTTACACCATGTCATAGCTGCTTTCCTGGTCTCCTGCTCACCTTCTGCTGCTGTTATAATAGTTTGCTGAAGTGAGAGGGGCATCCTGTAGCAGGCCACGGCCCTAGAAGCGGCCAGGTGAGTTATTTTACACCAGGGTGGCTAACCATTGGCCTTTCAGATGTTGTTGAACTACAATTCCCACAAGCCCCAGCCACCATAGCCATTAGGTGTAATGGTAGCCCATCATAATTAGGAGGACACCACATTGGCTATACCTGTTTTACACAGCCACTCGCTATGTAGAGAAGTCACACACCTCTACCCTTCACACATGGTCCAAAAAGTGAAGAAAGAGACCACCGCATAGCAATAGCTTAAGAGTTATAGACAGAAAGGCTAAGATAGACAAGAGTGGGGCAAACAAGAATACTTAATAACCAAGGAAGTATGCAACTCCATAAGCCATACTACAAAATGCAGCATAACTGTGGAGAAGCCGTGTTTAGACATTAGCACTGCTCCTAATCTCCGTAAGTTTGTTTCCTCTGAACATTATTTTCAGAACATCACCTCCACATTCCATTCTCCAACTGCCATGCCATACCAGACAAAAAAAAAAAAAAAAAGCACGAGAAAGGTATAACAGGCAGTCTTTTGCACAAGCTAGTAATGATTATGTTGCTTTTTGCTCCATGCTGCAAAGTAAGATTCAGTTCCATGGCCTCTTACAGTCTCTTGCTTGTACCTTCTATTCTACTTATACCACCTACGAAGACATGGGTCAAGTGCTGTGTGCAATGCAAGCTCATCAGTCAAGGTCCTGGGCAGCAGTTGCATAGGTATCAGGATCCGGAAAGCAGCAACATCATATGCTAAGCCCTGTAGCAGCCCATGACCACACCAGTGATCAATACCTTTCCTAATAAGGCAAAGTGTGGAGTGCTTAGATAAGCAGCATGGAAGTAAGAGCTTCAAATAAATAACTGAAAGGTATAGCACACAGCCTCAAAATGCTACTTTTTAAAGGAATGTTTCAGTGCAAAGAACACCAAACAGAAACACTGAAATCAGCGGAAAGAGAGAAGGTGCAGCAATGTACCACATGCTCAAACCTAGAAGGCACATTCTCTGCCAAGTACTGCTTGTTTTGTGCATTAATGTAGATACTTCTCTTTACCGGGGTGTAATCATGGCCACTGCTATAGAAATACCAGAGTACTGCTTTTTCCCTAATATAGCCAACTATACTTTGTTCTTTCCATGTGCATTGTGAAGGTTTCATAGCTATTCAAGATAAGCCACCAAGCCACCTTATAGATTACTTAATTACAGATCACTACTCCAATTTCTGATCAAAACACATAAACTACTTGGTTGCACTGATTAGTTAAACATTAAGTCCACATTTGATGTGAAGATTTCTGATGTAATTTGACTTTTTTAACCAGTTACTTAACAAGCCAAGATTACACAAAATGCTTATCTTGTTTCCAGATTCAAAGTACTTCATCTGCCTGAACTGGAACAACCCTTACTTGGAAAAAAATACGGTATACCCTATTCACTTTTCAAGACTTGACCTAGAACCGTGCATTGTCAGTATGCTACTTTTTGCATTTACTTGAGATGCCTGATTTTGTTTCAGCTTCTGTTGTCCCATAAGCATATTCTTCCCCAAGAACATGTTTTGCCTTGGAAATGCAGAAGCTCCAGCTGATGTCTACATAAACCTCTAGTACAGCAGTTCTCAAACCACTTTTTCCATGGACCACTTGGAAAATGCTGTGGATGGTGCAGGGCTCAGCCAGCTACTTTTTTGTTTTATAACTCATACTCTAAATAACTGCAGTCTTTTATTTCTAATGCGATGGATATGCCTGTTTTTTTGTGAGCAACGTTCTGTGAAGTCCGTCTCCATCATCAGAAAATATAAAGTGCAGGGCCAAGTACAGATACTTTTGACCACTCCACAAACCACCTCAATGGAGCCTGCAAATGTGTTTGAGAACTGCTCCAGTACTTACCACACTGGTATCTGCTATTGTTATTTAGATGGTTCAATTGTTACTTTAGTAAGCTCTTGTTAAATAGAAAGGATTGACTAAGGTTCAAGCCATCCCAACCTGCTTTTATGTAAACTGAGCTTCGCTACCGAGGGATAGGAAACATTACAGCAAGTCCTAAGTTAGGAACCTACTCGTGTTGTATGGGGAGACTGAAACTGGCCCTGGAGTCATTCTGAATTGCACATTTGCTCAACCTGGTTAGTCTCCAAACCTGCAATACCAACAGTCCCCCATATGAAAATGATTTGCTCCTCTTCTATCCTTTCACCATAAACAGTAGCACACCCTCAGATCCATTGTCACATCTTGATCTTCAGCTGCAGAAGCAACCAGGGACATTTTTCATCAGAGCGCGTAAAGGTGGCTGCAACCCTTTTAAATGAACCTAGAAACTATCATTCATATTACAGGCTAGTATGATAATATGCCTTCCACGGGATGCTCCTATAGATTGTTGCCTGCAAAAAGAAAATTTGAACTGGTTATGCAACTTTGCCAGCACACCAAGAAATGCAAAGGCTGGCATGTATGCTTCCTTCTGAGAAGCTAACTTTGATTCTTTCCAATACTTTGTTGCAGAATTTGGATTTCTTCTTTGTCCAAAACGACATCATACTCTTCTTTATTACCCGTTAGGCTAGGGCAGCTATAAGTGCAACTGCAGCTGCTACAGCTTTTTACCCTCCCCTGCCCAATATTGTCCAGAAGTTACGTCTCTTCCCCCAATTCACCAAACACCACAGCTTAGAAATAGCCTTAATATAATTCAAGGCTGCAGGGCCTTCCACTTCAGTCAGACACCAGCTGCCTCATGCAGGGCAAAGGCAGACTCTTTAGGAACAGACAATACCACAGATATGTCTACAGGAGTGTGCCGGGAAAACAAGGGGCAATCATTGCACCAGTCTAGCAGGGGGAGGAAATATCCTCAGCTCCAGCCTGTGCTCCAAGTCCTTTTAGCCTGCTGCCTCTGAACATGCAGGAGGGATGGACAAACAGCTCATTCTTGAGAGGAGCAGCCTCAGCAGGTTAGTTGCAGTTATCGTCCTATGAGCTGGTTCAATAGCAGCGTTAGGCAGTGGCAGGTAGCCAGCAGATCTGTTCATGCTCCTGTTTTGCTACATGGCCACTCAGTAGTCTGCTGTGTATTCGGTACCATGCAGTCCTCGGCACAGCAGCGTGAACTCCTTTACCATCTCCTTCACACGCCGTTTGTTCACACGCTCTCTGCTAACACAGAAAAAGAATGATGAAAGGCTGATATATAAGAATGGTGAATAAATCACTTAAAAAACCAGCTAGAGCTGAGTCGGATGTTCCCATACACAAGGGCACCACCCAGTGCCAAACCCATGGAATCCCCAGCACTGAGAGCTGGGCACTGCAGACGTGCTCCACACAGCTACTATAATCATTGCTGCCCTCTATTAAGACATCCTCTTTCAAATAACTCATGTTCCTGTTCTGCAAATTATCGTTCACCAATGCATCTCAGTTCCTCGGTGGCTGGATTAATCTAGTGAATCCTACTCTGCCAGCCATAAGAATACAAAAAGAGCCTACCAGAACAAGCCAATGGCCCGATACAGCAGGCTCTGCTTATGTTCCTGTTATAATTATTAAATGCTGGTGAATTCATGGGTTTTTACATGGAGTAGCAGGGGCTTAAAGGAGAAACCAAAGCAACACCAAGATAGGTAGCATGTCTCTACAAGGATAAAAACTCAAGTTCATGTTTAGTTTCCATGCTACCCTTTTCTATTTACCTCTACTTTATATAAATACCTTGAACCTTTCTGAACATCTTAATTAATTTACTAAAAAAATAAAAAAATAAGCAAGCTCTTTATTGTAGAAGATTCTGGGGAGAACTGTTGAACCTGGGGAAATGCTCAGTATCTATCATGATCACTCATGACAATTTGGGGGCATAGACAGAAAGCTGAAGAGCCAAGAAACCCCTTCACACATATTCCCCAACTCAGTCTTCCAGAAAAGCCTTCAAGAGAAACTTCACCTGAGAATTTGCTGGCTGAAGATTTCCTTTTGTTCAGGGCTGACACGGGCTGATGGAAAACCATCCTGTTGCATCACTTCCTTGATCCAGACACTCAAGTAACTGAAGCAGTGCTTGTTGAGAGCAAAGAGGATCTCAGCAAAGTGATCCATCAAGTTGCGTGCAGCCTGGCCACCTACACCCTGCAGATGGAGCAAATCCAGTTAACACCAGACAATAATCCTCCCAGGAGACTGCACTGCAGGAGGGAGCATTACATTACAAACCTAAGAAGGCTCCAGCAGATTGCATCAAGGAAATGTTTTTAAAAAGGAAGTGGCCAAGGTGGCACACTTGCTTGGGAGTAAGCACCACTGAACTTAGTGGAACACGCTTCCAAGTAAGACATTAAATGCTAGATCAGGCTGCAAATCATTCAGGGATATTCTGGTTAGAAGGGAGCTGAATTAATAAAAGATACTGGAATAAGTGCAGCTTATCTGTGAGCATGGCTCCTTCCAGTTATTCCTTCTAATTGTCCCTGACTTAGCTTGAAAAGCCCCACTCCTTACCTCAAGCACAGCCTGCAGCAGCATTTTGCCATTCTCATGTACCACTTGTCCCACCGGTGGAATCTCCCCACAACGTGGCAATAACTCAGTCTGTAAGAAACAGTGAGAAGGAGTTGATGCAAACTGTATTGCTATAACTCAGATATATAGCCATCTGTCTCCAGTCCCATGTGGGAGATGAGCACATTCCTGTATACATGTCCAAACAGAGTGGAGGCATATACAGTTAGGAGAAAATGCCTCCATACAAAAAATCCCAACTGCAAAAGAAAATAAAAAGGCCCAAATGGCAACTTATGAAAGGAGAAGCTCCCTTCTGGAATTTGGAGGCGGCTCCCTCTCACCAGTTCTGGGTGCTTCTCCATCCTGTCCCAGCACAAGTGCTTCCAAGCCACTTGGCCCAAACGCAACTCTGCCTGTACCATTGGCCAATGGCAGATCTAGCAAAAGCAAAACACTCACAAAAAAGCCACAGGCAGCTTTGACAGTTGGTGCTTCAGGGAACTTCAAGGAGATCACACCTAGAGGGAAAGCAACACTTCAGGACTCAGCTAACACAATTCAAAGCTTTCCACAAGAGTGGGGAAGGAAAGGAGCTTTCCCTTCTCCAAGCATAAGGACATTACATGGAGCTTCAGCTGGTCTGATTTGAGGGGTGTTTCTACATCAAACATGCAGGCTGCTGTCATATATCTGAACCTTTAAGAAACACTGCCTCATTTGGCTATATCAGCTTTCCCAATTGCATCAAGGGAGCTCAATTTTTGGATAGCTTAGTCTTACGGGGCCTGCCTACTCACCACAATGGAATACTGCTTTGACATCCAGGCTGCTACACAGGAACAGGTCAGGTTTCCGTTTGAGTGCCTGCAAGGTACACACACATACACAGACAATAAACACAGCTCTGGCAAGCCAGAGGCAAAAAAGTGCCACAGAATAGCTCCCTGGCCAAGATCCCCATGTGCACTTACCTGGCCATCAGCCATGGTGCACAGTATGTCAGATATGGCAGGAAGGGAAAGAACATAAGTAGGACACTTCTGAAGTCAAGGGCATCAAGGACTCCAGGTAATTAAGAGCCTCTGAAGACACATGTAATTGAAACATTACCTAGAACATTACCTACTAGGATTCCTACTTTGCTACAAATGAAGAAATCTAGAGATGTGGGAACTCTTTTCTACACCGTCAGGAAAGGGGGCTCATCTAGTTTCAGTATTCCTGTTAAACTACAAAACGGCTGATTTTACTTGTGACTTAATATAAATATTGCTGCCTGGCAGCTTATTTCAGCACCATAGACAGCAAGCACAGGCAAGAATTTTGTGAGCCTATCCATTTCAGCACCTTGGACAGCACTCCCCACTGTTACTTCCATTCCTGAAGGACCTAAACATCTGCTCCACCATGGCATTCACAAAACAAGGTGAGACCTATTAACAAACAGGGCCCTAAACAACTTATACTCCTATATAGCTATGTGAAGTATGTGCTTTGTCAATGAAGCACGATCTTCCGGGGCTGCAGAAGTATTGCTTGTTGTACCTGCAACTGGATACCAATCGCTGCAATGACTAGCTTCCAAAGCTTTGTATTCTCAGTTTCCACTCTACATGCCTTGATTGTCCACTTGTTCATCACCCAGGTGGAAGGAACAAAGAGAGTTAAGGGAAGGGCTGTAATTCAGTGGCAGAGCATCTGCCTTGCACACTGAAGCTCTCAGGTACAATTTCTGACATCTGCAGGGACGTCCCCTGCCTGAAACCTGTTAGAGCCACTACCAATCAGTGTAGACAATACTGAGCTAGATGGACCAATGGTTTGACCTGGTGTAAGGCATCTTCCTATGATCCAATGTTATGTCCTTTTCTGTCATGCAATGGTAAATATCTGCTTGGTGCTAATCTGCAGGGTTTTCAATGGTTCTTGTATTGCAAATGCTACTGTTAAAACTGCTACGGAATATTGCTAATACTCTAAAGTTTTAAAAATGATTTTTATTCCATCACCCTAGTAAAGAATGTTTTGTTTGTTTGCATCCCTCCAAGTACTGTTTTACATATTGAGGGCCAGTTTCAACTAATGAGCCCCACTAGCGGAACTAGAGCAATGGGGCTTCCCCTCTTCCCTCTCCCTGCACCCAAATGGGCTGGAGAAGGGCCAGGAGACCCCCCCCCCAAAACAGCCTGCAGGAGGAAGAAAGGGGCATCATTCCATATGGCAAGATGAAGCGCTTGTTTTGACAGAATGATTGCCATAGTGCTATGTTGAATTCCTCCCACAATGTGTTACAGGCAACTAAGGGGAAACAGATTTGCTTAGTACACAGTGCATTGTGAGCCACCAGTATAGAAATAGATAAAAAGGCCAATTAAATCAAATGTCTGAGCCCACACATCTTTGTATTCCATTACTGAAACATTTGCTCATATCCAAAGTGATGCAAATTAAACCATGCAGAATAAATTATATTAATACCTATACAGGTTTCAATAAACAATTTAGCCAATATACCACATGACAGCCAGTTAAAGGAAACTCAGTGCTAGCTCGCAATATGCTCATGACTTGACACTAACCCTTTGTCTCTCTCAACAACTACCTTTGTATCAAAGCAACCTTATGGTGGTGCGCTAAAACTAGGACCTCTAAGAACAAATTTAAAATTTTCATCTAAACACCTATGCTAGAGGAATGACTCTAGTGTTCTGACATTTTAAGCAATTAAAATTGTTCCAACAAAAGATCATTCTTTTGCGTCTCCCTTTCCTCTTCACTTCTTTTTTTCTTCTACATGGCAGTACACACACACAATTTCAGGAAAGTTCAAATGTATATTTAAGCCAAGGCTGCTGGTCTTCTGATTTAGGGATAATATAGGCATTAGTGGGGCAATACTTGCAAATCAAGATTATTTGATTTTTGAACAAAGAAAGGAAAATGGTATATATTATTGCATAATTCTGCCCACAGACACAACATTTATGTTTCACAATGTACCAGTCCACTTGAATGGACAAGCAGTGTTGTTACATACTCAATGGTCTTCTCATTTTAGCAAACTGACCCTTCTGCTAGGCCTGTATTCTAGTCTCACTAGATGGCTTCAAAGGAAGTGCATGCCAGATGCTGATGCTGTGAAGAATTTTCCTACTGATTTGTCTCCACACTAAGCGTGAGGGGAGAACATTCCCCTCGGATTTCAGATTTCTCACATATTCCTATATCCAGTGTCTTTTAACTTGGTTGTTGGGACAGAACAAGCCTGGACATGAGCCACCAGTTGGGCAAGTTAAACAAACAGCAAATGTTAACGTAAGTCTTCTAGGGCATTGCCAATTTAGGCTTACTCCAAGAGAGAAGGGTATAGGTGACATTCTGCCAATGAGACACTGTCAGCAAATTATAGGAAACTGGCAGACTGCAGAAGTTGCACTTTCAAATGCAACCCAGTCCTCCTTGCCTCATACAGAATCCAGAACCATGCGTAGTTTGGAACCATGTTACTTCAAGGGTCTCATTCTCCCATATGAATCCACTCTGCCTCTTTTGTTTTAGTTGAGTTCTTGCTCCAAGTACTACAGGTGTATGTAGGCTGGTAGCCACAAAGAGCATGACTCTTTGGGTGATGGCAGCCTGCCCTTGGAAGTATCTCTCTAGAGAGTCTGCTAAGATGCATTTTGGTGCATGGCCCAAACATCTTTTTAGCAAGGCAGTTGGAAGATGAAGAGTTTCAAATGCTGGACTACTGTAATTAATCTTTTAGTTACAAGTGTTTCAAATATTGCTTCAGAATTTTATTGTATCTTATTGTAAGCTGTTTTGTGGGACTGGCAGACCAGGAGGTAGTATTTAATTTTTTACTCAAAGAAAGAATGAAAGTGCTAATGACAATATGGGGAAGAACCAGTATATCAGCTGCCTCTCTCTCCTCTTTTGGGGTGTGTGTTAAGTTTTAATGTGAATGCTGAGAGTTAGCAAAAGTGTAATGGGACTTAGGCTCACAGATGAAGTAGAATAAGAGACAATGAGAACGCCAGTGACCCCACGATGCAGGGTGCAGTGTCTCCAGACCACCAGCTTTCACATCTCCAAAAGAAGTGGTGAACAAAACATACTGGGCACTAGTAGCTAAATCAGCCCAAACCCAGGCAACTTCTAATTTGAGCTTCTCTCAAAGTATATGGAGGCAAACAAACAATATTTATTCAACCAAGGGAGGAAAGTGTGTGTGTGTGTGTGTGTGTGTGTGTGTGTGTATGCAAGAGAGGAAGACATACAATATAAAAAAGTATTAATAGCATTGTTTTGAGTCCACTGAAACACTACTGCTTTAATTTCCAGCATGGGCCAAACTATGACACCCACTGTCCCAGACACAGTGCTGCATTTTTTAACTCTTCAGGATGAATATTGGCTGGTGATTAGGTCTCATCTGGATGCAGTCAGTCAGAAGATCTGGGGTCCCAAGTTGTTCCATGTCGAACAGCATGAGCTACTGTGGGGCTTTCAACTGTGTCTGGATGCCCCAGGGGCTTCTCCTAGTCCCCTCTCTTCACATCTCCCATTCCAACTCCCTTTTCCTTCATCTGGCTAAAGCTACTCCCTATCCCCCTCCTAGGATGAGATTGTTCCAACCCTTTCCTGAGAACATGGATCCACCATAGGGCTCCACCTATATAATTATAACTGATCTCAGTATTTGATATTTAACTGTACACTGATAGCTGACATCTCCTTAACATGATGACAAAACAAGAATAAGAACTCTAAAGGGTGGCATTTTAATTTTGCGATTTGCTGTTGTCAAATTTCAGAATTTTCTGGAAGTTCGTTACTGTGTTACTGAAGAGAAGTGCGAGATTTACAGTAACGTATTAGCTGATGGTCAGGGGTCCCTTTACCTTTACCTATTAGCAACATTGCCTCCCATATTTGCATCTGTATTAACTGCCACAAGGGGGAGCTAAGCACTCAGACACGTCCCCCATCACAGTATACAGAAACCCCATTAGGCAACAATAAACCAGAGCCAACGAGAGAGCATCTTATTACAGTCAGGAGATCAATATATAAGATCCCACCCCATTCTGCTCCATCAGTTCTTAGTGCTGCAGCTTATTTTCAGTCTAGGGACTGCTCATTCTAATCCACTTGCTGGGGGTGCTTCATCCTTCACTTACTCCAGGGAATGATACCCACCAGCCTCTGCTTGTATTCCACCACCACTGCTTTGCCCTGCCCTGTGCATGATGTCATTACAGCATTAGAGACAGAGCTCTATGGAAGATGCACAATCTGGGGGGGGACGGACAAAACACCAGACACAGAAAGCCTTGGCAGAAATGCTGGAGTGCAGAAGGGTTTTGGGGTCAAACACGGGAGGCAAGGCTCATCTGCTATCCTTACCCATTAGATCAGCTGCCCCTCCCAGATCCACCAAGTTACTGAATACATCACTCCTACCTAATAAACAGAAACTATGGACTTGCCAGCATTTGTAAAGAAGTCAGAGTCACTTCAGAAAAGCACGCAGATCTATACCAGGACTGGAATGCTGCTGCCAGAGCTCTTGAACTACATTAACATTTTTCAGCAGCCCCCTCCTGGGCAAGGCCACACCACATGACCTGGAAACAAACCCAACCTACAAGCCTTGTTGCATCACTAGGTATTGCCCCTTGGGGAATGAAAAGGGCAAACTCACACCTATGAAAAAGGAGAATGTTTTGTTTTCAACTTCCACGGAAACAGATGGAGAAACTCGATATTCAACTAAAAGGAAAAAACGTTGTCAACAGAAAGCTAAAAATAGGTTTAAATTGAATTAAAAAAGAGAAAGAGAGAGAACAGAAAGTGAATGAATAAGAAACTAAAACACACCTGTGCCAGGAGTTGCATAAATGAATCAACAATATCAGGATGATCCCTGGGCCCTAAAAATATAATAAAGATGTAACTGAAGAGAAAAATCATACAAACAGCAACTCAACATCATATAGTTATGTGATACAGAAAGAATTTACAAGTGAAAACAGGAGTAAGGGAAGGAAGGGGAGGGTGCAAGGGGGTGGGTTGAGGAGGGCAGGCACATGAGCAGCTTGAAGCAAGTTAAAGAAACAAAACATACAAAAATCATGGAGCTTGGAAACCCAAGAACAGAAAGAAAGTGCAAAGGAATAGGCCTGTGCCCAGAGTCCCCTGCCAAGCACCAAGGATAGGAAGGGGAGAGCTCATTGCACCCTAGCAGGGGAAGAGAGAAGCAGGAGCTAACTGGACACCAGCTTCATGTGGAGAACGAGCACATTTGAACTGGATACATGTTATCATGATTTACTTGGTCCTGAAAGACAACTCCAGAGTCAAACAACAAATCCAGTATTGACATGGAGTAGGCACAAAGTCTTGGAAATCCACTAGAGTGCTGGATGGACAGTCCCAGCACAGTATTTTCCTAACATCCATGTCCACATGCCTACCTAGTTGGGAAGAACCCAACTTTCTGGCATTTTCTGCAGGGAAAGGCCAGCGTGGTTGCTGGTAAGCATACTTCCATTCCACAAAAGAGAAAGCCTTGTGGCATTATAAATTTAGCAAATTTATTATCACATAAGCTTTCCTGGATCTGAGAATTCTCTTCCTCCATGTTGGCTATGCCTGACCCAGTCAGGCAGTAACAGGGCATCACTCCAAGCACTAGTTGCTCCCCATCAATTCTGAGTTCAAACAAGGACCTGGAGAAGGAAGCAGATACCCCACCAACCATGCTGACTGGATCTGTACATGTATTCCAAGCTTTTCATCTCAGCTGGGGTCAAAATGGAGTCAATATGGCAGTTCCATGCAAAGGCAAGTCCAAACACTTGCTGGGAATTTCACAAAGCTGTAAAAGGAATCCTTTGAGCTGGAGAACCAGGGAGATAGGATACAGAGTCCACATGACAAATGTTTTATTTAGGCCACGGGGGAAAAAACCCCTGATGAATATGGTCGACTCCATAAAGAGCAGTGATGGGGTTAACTGAAAGACATTACAACACACTCCTGAGTGATTCTTGCTTTCTACTCAGAGCCGACTGTTCAATTCATCTTCCTCTTGGGGCTCTAACCCTGGAATCTGACACGGGGAGGGCACATTTCCAGTCATGAAGGACAGGAGAAGAGGGGGAAATGGCAGCACTACTGTCCACTCAGGCACTGATACCTGAGGAGAAGCATGCCAGAGAATCCACCTCAGCAAGAGCTTTTCATCTTCATCTGTACCAGCTAAAAGCTTTTGGAACTGAACGAGCATGGCCATGACCTGAGGAAGGTGTTCCCTCCCCCCACCTGCACACACCTTATAGTCGAGTCTGAACAGCTGAAACCAGGAACAGCAGTTTTCAACGTGGCAGCCTCACAAGACTGAAGGTGCCCAAGCACACGTACCTTGCTGAAACAGTGTTAGCGTAACTGATGTGACGAGCAGAAAGAGCGCCTTGATAGGTGGGAAATGGGCAGGCTCATGGGCAAAGATGTGAACCAGCTGGGGATATAAAATACAAAGGGCATTGAAGCCAGAGCAGTCTGGTATGACCCATTCCATCCCATATTTGTAGCCCCTAGCTATCCCCCGTGTAAGTCTACCTGCCTGTTCTCTGCCTGAAAACATCAACAAGACCCTTGCTGCTAACACAACAAAGGAGACAGAGACCAGATGGCATAGGAACAGTACAGAGGGTAGGAATTACTCAACAGATTATCAGCCTCCATTGTAAACTTAGTAGCTTACAGGAATTCTAGTACTTAGACTTACCTGTCGAGTGAGATCAATTGCAGATGCCTGAGGAATGGTGCTATACATCTGGCCCAGCATCTCACACAGTTGAGGCACCATGGGTGCAAAGTCATCCAGGAGGGTCTTCACAGACTTTTCAAAAATGGAGCACACAGACTGTGGGAAGAGGAAGGGCTGCATCAAGGGAGGACTGGTTAAATAACTTGTTCCTTAGCTAAATATCTACTGATTCTGTACTTCACCTTTCCTCAAAGAAGCCTGAGGTGCCATATATAGTTTCCTCCACCCACCTCCAATTCAGTTCTGTGAGGTAAGTTTGGCGTGGTCGGCCAAACTCCTAAGCCTAAAAGTAGAATACCAAATTGAACAGAATGTGGGAATCAACTGAAAAGAGAGACTTATCCAACATCACAAACATACCTTCTTCAAGTTCTGCCAACAACCACCAGTGCCAACCTGGGAATCTCCTAACTATAGCTATGTGGGCAAAGTGTTGCTTGTTTTTTAACCTAGAAGATGCATTACCTCCACAACCTGGGCATCATTCAGCCACTTGCTGAGCACTTTCTGGATAAGCTGGAAGACTTGCTGCAGCACCATCACCACCTAGAGGAAGAAGATAGAAGAGAATTACGAAACTGGCTTGGTCTACCACAGTTTGAGGAGGAGGAGGAGGAGAGAGCTCAAAGCCATTCAGATCCAGGGATGAAAAGATGGTATTAGAGGCCTCTCTAGAGATTGCTCCACAACTCATATTATGCCAGAGTAGTTTTCAAAAGTCTCACAATACCAGATGTGTAGCTGCCCTCACTTCTTTTTAAAAGTGAACACAAAGAAAATATACACAATTGAAGGGACATTCTGAGCTCTCTTCTGATCACTCAGTAGTCACGTCAAACAGCTCACAATCTGCAGTGATGAAGTGGCTAATCTACGCGGGCTCATTCCAATAGTTAAAGTAACACACACACACACACACACACACAGTGCTATGTTGTACACCATCTATTTTCACAACCCTTCAACCATTCTATGCTACTGCCCATCAAGAGTTAGAAGAAGCTGCCTACAGTTACATGGCAGGGAAGAGGCACAGCCAAATAAACATGGAGTTGTATGCCCTAATGTATAAAAAGAACTACTCAGACACATGTAACACCCACCGGATTGGGGCCCTGAGGCACCGGCAGCTTCTTGACCTCTGAGCTCTCATGATCATCATCATGATGACTGATGTCCAATGTGGTGAAGAGGTTGGAGAGCAAGCCCAGGATGTGGATGATGGCCAACTTGTTGGAGGGGTTTGGCTGCAAGGCAAGGCATCACTATAGCAGTTACAGTAGATTCAGGATATGGGCCACTCACATCAGATGTCCCAGACTGGCAGCAAGAATGGACAGCACAACTGTGAAGCATAGTCTAGTGATTGATTCCCCCCCCCCCCCGCCAATTCTCACCCACTCCGTTCTTGACTTCAGAAGCATAATGGAAAACAGGGCAGGGGGAAGGAATTTAAAAACCAGAGGACAGAGATAAGAAATGAGAGGCTTGCAAGACCAGGGAGGTATGGTTAAAACAAGGCACAACTTGCAACAAGAAGAGTAGAGTTTTACACACAACAGGCTCTATTCTTTCTTAAAAGAAGGTTGGCAAACAGCCACCACCAAGAAAGGGGAGTAGCTCACCGTTTCATCAGCTAGCTTCTCCAGCTGCTGGATGTAAGGAGTAATCAGTGAGTGCAGATTCTTCAAAATCTCCTCCACTTGGAGGGCAGACAGCAAGAAGCCCAGAGCTTGCATCAGCCACATGCACTGACTTGTCTGGGGGCAGAACAAGATGGACAACATTCTTAGTTTCTCCTATTATCCTCAGAAAGTCATGCTACACTACATCTCAGTTGGAGTTTATTCTCCGTATATTTTTCGTCAACTCTAATGCTTAAGTCTTAGCTATGCCTTCTGGAAGTCTCAACACAGAAACCTGTGTTTAGTGCCAGAACTTAGCACCAAAATAGCCATTGTCAGAGCCCTGAGTCACAGATAAACACAAATAAGACTCTTTCATGCAGCTTTGGAATGCCTGGAAACATAACGGATGTCTATCTAAACCAGGAAAGAAAAATGTGTGACTCTACAGATGCTTTTGGATTCCAACTCCCAACAGTTCTTGCCTGCAAAGCCAATGGCCAGCAACTTCTGGAGGGTCACAGATTCCCCACTCCTGATCAAAACTCTGTTTGGGAGACACGCATGCAATTTCACCAATCCCTCTAATCCTCCTCTCATTGACTGGAATGCTCAATACTTCGGAAATGATAACCTGATAGGTAACCATATATTCTGTACATTCTTTGATCCTCTGCACCAGGGAGGAGTATAAGTATCTTACCTTGTGAATCTGCTTCATTAGCACATCCTACAGAAGGAAAGATGTGAGAAAGTGAGTACTCGCCCCACAGCAGAAACGTTTAACAATGCTCCAACCACAATATCAACTGACAACTCTGGGAGACAAACACTGATCTGGAGCATGGGCGCTGTGACATTTCAAGTGGATAAGCAAGAGAAGGCTAACTCCCTTCTGATTAACTTAAGCTTGGCCCCTTCCATACATGCTTTTAAGAGGGCCTTGAAAAGCTCTCTACTGCTTTTCCTGAAGAGTGTTAAAGACTTGTATGATTCAGAGCAGCTTTCTCATAGTAGTTGTACACCTGTCTGATGTACCTATTGTCATCTTGCATCAATCTGTTTACATACCGGTGAGGGCTTGATCTTAAAATGCAGCTTATAAATATATGAATAAATAATCAATAAGCACCCTCTCCCTCCTACAGTGAAAGCCAACCCTTCTCAAGGATGCTTCATAATGGATAAGTAGTCATCAGTGATTCATTATAGGCAGTGGTTTCATACAGCTTGTCTCCCAAGCTCCATAATGTCAGCAGCAAGGGTCAACAGTTCTGCTTCCTCCACACACCCTGCAAGCATAATTTTTCCTCTTCTAGAAGGAAATGTGAAGGGGAAACCAAAGACTGCATTTAGTTTAGCAGAAAGCTGAGCTGAATCTTGACCAAATTTCCACTGCAGAAGTAGCTCAAAGTCAATCCACCTTGCCAGCTGCCAAAACAGATGAACACATATCTTCAAACTGATAAGGTTCAAGTTATTTTAACTGATAGATGCAGTCAGAATTCCCATTCTGACAATGTGCAATAAATATTTACTCCACTAAATCTCACATACACACGTAGATATCCTCCTCAGAATGTTCCTACTGCTCTAAGCCCTGTTGAATAATCTCTGCTCAAAACTAGTCAGTGACTTAAACTTCCATGTTCTCATAGAACCATGTATCTTTAGACCATTATTTCAGTTACCTGAGAGACAGCAACTATGTTGGCAGCATAGGGAGGCAAGTCATACTTGCATTCACGGCAGATTTTCTTAAGGGTTGAGACACTAGAGATGGACAACTCAGGATTGCCCAGAGCCTGTAGCACCAGGGGTAAGACATTGTTGATCATGACAGGGTGGTCAGCCAGCCACTCTGAAAGTGCTCCTAGAAAGATAGAAAATGCAGAGTCATGAGCTGCTCTGTTTAATGTGCCAAATGCTATCAGTACAGCCCACAAAAAGCAAAGAAGCACCCCATCAGTATTTAGTTATTTAAAAGCATTACTAAACCACTTCATTAAAGGTCTAAGCAACGTACAAAAATACAGCCATAAACAGGATCATAAAAACAGCTAGTGCAGTTCCCTCAGCACAGGTGCACTATGTGCATGTCAAGGTGCTCCATTCAAAAAACTGGCTGTAACATTCTCCGCCAGATATAGCTTCCAAACCATCTCAAGAAAGTTCCACATGGACTACTGTAATGCACACCAATTACAGGCATTAGGAATCTTTTCAGTCCAAGGGCCACATTTCCTCACTGCCAACCTTCAGGGAGCTACATGCTGGTGGGGGAGTAAAAAAAATAAATTGCCCCATTCTGTTTTGGCCACACTCAAAGCTGGCACACATATACACATAGCAGAGACAATGCAAGGCTTTTTGCAGCCTAATTGTAGCACAGGCTTGGGCAAGGAGAGGGTACTGTGGACTGGATGAAGAGGCCCCACAGGCCACATCCAGCCTATGGACTGCTGGTTCCATAGTGTTGTAAGACCTCAACAGCCTGAGGTTCTTTGGGTTAACCTTCCCTTTCAGCACCCATTCCCTCCCCATACCCAGTCTTCTTACCAATAGTGAACATAACCGTATCTGCAAGCTGCACATTGCTGATGCTGATGTGAGGAATGAGCCCAATGAGGCCAGGCACTACATCCGAGTAGTTTACATCTATTGTTTCTGCGATGGACTGGAACCCATAAAGCAAAGCTTCTGTGTGCTGCCAGAGAAAAAAGATTTCATTCTTGAGCCCAGGCCGAACTGTAATGCCCCACATAGATATTTGTTATTTATTTATTTATTAAATGCATATACCTCCCTTCATCCGATTTGCAACATGGACTCAGCGTTGGTGCTGAATTTTACAAAGGGTGGTTCAAACACCACTACCCAAATGAACAGTGATATATAAATATTTTAAATTTATTTAATCAAACTTGAAGGCAATGAAGGCAGAGACACAGTATGTTGAAAAAGTCCCCAACCTAGATTTCATTTTTACAAAAAATATGCAGGGCTAACTTCCATAGAAAGTTATGATGAGTTGTTGATCCTTTACACTTAGTAGCACAATAATAATTGTTTCACCAGTAAGCTTTTTGCAGGGGCATCATATCCAGTTAGTCAAATTCTTCAGGTCAAGGAACCCCTTTCCCCAGCAACATAAAGCACCTGCTATCCTTCAGTGCAACCCCAACCAGACATCCTAAAAGCGCTGTGCTATATAACACACAGGGCTCACCCACACTTCCACTTGTCCCATGCCTTGAAAGCATGGATCCAAGAGGTTTTCCACTTGTCCTGTTTGTCTCACCACTTTCCATGGGAACAAACACCAATCTGCAGAAAAATCGATTGGCGTTTGCTCTGATTAAGCAGTAAAAAGTGGGTTTCCTGGGGGGAAAGGGGCGGGGCAAATGTGGATGAGCTCATTGTGTAGTCTCTCCCCTTCCTGCACCTGCAAGAGGAGGCAGGATACACCTGCATCCATGCTCCCTCTCACCACGGGCTATTCTAGCAAGATATGGACTGCTGAGGCTGCATACTTAGTATGCTGGAGTGCTGCTATGTTTGCTACTGTCTTAAGGCTTCCAGGTGCGTGGACTGTAAATCATGGCTAGGCTGGGTTTTTGCTTGGCTGTCACATTGATGAACGAGGAGCCCCTGCGGTCACTGGTCCTTGACGCCCATCACTGTTTGCTGTGCCAGTAACACACTGTCAACATGCCAAGGTGAACAGATACATTCTGATTAGCTGCCACACAGAAACCTCTAGCCTGGCATTACCACCCATCATGGCACAGGAGACATATCTAAGAATCTTTCAGCATCTTTCAGCAAACTGTAAAGGCAGATTTTCTTTGTAACACTGGAGGTAGTAGGACAACTACACTCCTCAATTTTCCCAGTACAGAAACCTAACTTGTAGACTATATAAAAACACGTGGTAACACAAACCCTATGGTAAGGAAAAATAGATATAATTGAGCATGCCTCCTGCTGTCAGATATCTTGCATAATTTGGTGGCTGCCACACAGTGATGGGAGGTGTGCCAGAATGCTTGCAAAAACCACCAGCAGTGTCTAACACTAGGAGACAAATCAGCAAGCTGAAAGTTGGGGCATAAAAGCAATCCTTCAGTCCCAATTTTATAAGTAACCAACTCAGATGTACACTACAAGGAAGAGGTTGACACATTTCAGACCCATTCAACAATTCTAACAACTTTTTGGAGTTTTGTGACTTTGGATTGCCCTTCTACACATACTGCTCTGAGGTTTAACAGATGGCTCTTCTAACCAAGACACTCTGCACCTTCACTTTACCTTAGGCACCTCTCTTCTACAATGCTCTCGCCCCAGGTCTAACAAGGACTAGTACCATCCTTTCTTAAAAATCTGCAGCATCTTCAGCCTCTGTGCTTGCTGCATTCCTCTAGCTTGTGTTCCATTTGAGGGTGGAGCTCTCCACTCACCTGCCATGAGGATGGCTGCTCTGTGTTGGTCAAGAGGCGACCTAGTTTGTCATATAAGCTGCTCAACAGCTCTGCTCCAAGCATTTCATACACATACATCAAGGTGTCAGAGATGTCCACTCTGAGGAAATGAGCAATAGAAAAAAAGAGTTACAAAACACTCCCACATTACTAAATAGCAGCTAAATTGCTGAAACAGTTATAGCCCATAGCCAAATCAGGGCAAGTTCAATGTTTACTCCCATTAATGAAGCATGATCAATTTCCTCTTCTGCAGATTATAAGCACTGCACACCAACTGAATGCTAAGGGATATGATTAGGCAAAAGGTCATACCGGTATATCCGAAATTGCTCCTTTTCATCAGAGGACCAGCAGCTGTACTCTTCATCAGAGGGAAACTGTGCCTTGTGCAGAAGCACATCCACCAGCTGGAAATAGACAGGCCGATATACCTGCTGATACATGGCCTGCTTTTCTGGATCAAAAGAGAGGATGTCATCCTGCAAAGAAAAAGATCATTCAACAAGTGGAGGTTGTAAAAATCAGCCCTGAACTCCAGCAATCATGTTGATGTTAACACAATCAGTCCCCCAAGCATTCTGATGTGATTGGGGGTGGGGGAGAATCACCTCTCATTGCTGTTGAATCTCTATATGGGAAACCCAGAAATGACATTTTAGAGTCAAGTTACTCCACTCAAATATTCTCCTTAATGCATCAAAGATCCTTCCTAGCTTTTAGGAGCAGTTCTACATATTTTGTCAGGTCACTCTCTCTGTAGTATCATTCCTTCTCAATACATTGACACCAACTAGACAAGTACAGAAGCCATCACAGGCTGGTAAAGCAGCTGACCATGTCTGCTTTCTTCTACTTTTAGTGACCAACACCTTGTTCTTTCCTTTAGAGACAGTTTTAGCCAGTTAAGGAATAAATCCGTCCCCTACAGTATAGCAATGTCTGCTCCAAGAAGAAAGCTGGGTATTCCTATGCTGCTCAAGGCTGGCATGGACAAGGTTACCTTATAAACTAGGCTGATGCAAAAACAGATGTATAGAAAAGAAAAGTAAGAAGGGATTCTGGGTCAGTGAATACAATCCTGGAGGCTTCACTAAACCTCTGATTTAAGATTCTTCCACTAGGCAGAGCTTATGAAGGAAATAGAAAAGGCTGATCCTGGGCTGTCTGGCACAAAATTACCAAAGGTTTTGGGAACCCATGGGAAACTGCAAAGGTGTGTACTGGTGTGGGTTAGACCATGCAGAAAAAGTCTTCTGCTGTCTCTCTGCTCTTGAGCAGCCTATAAAAGATGCTGCTTCAGTTTTGTTCCCTTCATTAGGAACGATGTGCCTGTGGACTCAAGTACTGCGCCAGTCACACACTGAGACAATGCATGACCTCATCTCATTTCAAGCTGGCACCCAGAGAAGCAGCAGCTCAACAGCTAGCCTTGCTCTTGGGCAGTGCAGGAGTATGTCAGGCTAATTTGCCATGCTAATGAAGCTTCTGGGCTCCAAGGAAGTGTGGGGATGGGGAGGGCAAGTCAGACCAGGCTGCACTGCTTCGAGGACTGTGTCTCAGCATAGCAGCACGCATACACCACAACAGACAAATCTGCATCTGCATTAATTGTGCTTGGAACTGGGAATAGCAGCACTTTGCCTGTCAAGACAGAGAACAAACTTGGTCTTCTTCCATAGCTGAAAAGAGCTATTATCTGTAAGGCTCTTCCAATAAGGCCACTGATGCACTATGGGTTACTCTAGTAAAGAAACACCTTGCCACCACTAGACAGCAAACTAAATGGAGCTCTCTTCCTGTCAAAACAGGGTACTCACAGTCAAGTTGTTCTCTAGCAGAAAGAGAGGAAGATGATAAATCTACCTCGTAGCGAATAATTTGATTCATGTAATGAAGTGTTTAGTTTACACACTTCTTGAAGAAGGTGGAGTCTGAGCTGCAAATAAATACCTGCAGGACCTAAAAGGAGTTTAAGGCTCACAGGTATATCTGAGCATCTTCTCTGTTGCCACAGAACATATTACTGGAACACAACTATGTTTAAACACCATGTTTATACAGTGAGCAGAATTACTATACATCCTTGTCACTCACTCTGGCCTTCAATATATGCATGCAAGAATGCAAGAATTTCCACTCCATTAAGCACAGAGCATACATCAAGTTTGGCCTCAGAGCTTCTAGTGGACAATTCCAGAACATTCCATTATACTCAATCCAGAGCCAATATCTATACAAGTGCTTGCATATGCAGAACAATTAGTGTAATCGTCATAAACAACTTTAATGTGCTAGCTATTAGCCTTGCCAACTTTTTCATGTAGAGGCATGCAGAACCGCTAGTACAAGCACATGCCTGGCACCAACCAAAGTACAAGCCAGAGAACAAACCTATAAAGATGGCACTGAAGAAGTCCACTTCATGAAGGTGGCTAACACTTACCTGAAGTGTATACCAGAAAGTGAGTGTAAGTGAACTCGTGGTCTCATTGACAGGATAGTGTCCTGGGATCCCAGTGCAGAACATGATCATGTTAACCAGTGCTAGGAAGCTCTGCCAGTGGTCCACTTGGTCCAAGAGAGCTCTGTGGGAGATAGTAGGCACACTGCATCAGGAATTGGCTCTGCCATTGCAGGTGCATAGAAACAGCAGTCACCCCACATTTGGGATAATACAGTACAGTATATCAGTGCACTATACCCTCTACAGCAGGCATCCCCAAACTCAGCCTTCCAGCTGTTTTAAGACTACAACTCCCATTATCCCTAGCTAACAGGACCAGTGGTCAGGGATGATGGGAATTGTAGTCCCAAAGCAGCTGGAGGACCGAGTTTGGGGATGCCTGCTCTACAGGAAAAGGGCTAGAAAGCAAACTGAAAGGGATTCGGCCAACTCAAGCAAGTGGAAAGGGGTTCCGTATAGTCCAGGCATGGCCAAACTTGGCCCTCCAGCTGTTTTGGGACTACAACTCCCATCATCCCTAGCTAACAGGACCAGTGGTCAGGGATGATGGGAACTATAGTCCCAAAACAGCTGGTGGGCCAACTTTGGCCATGCCTGGTATAGTATCTCTACTATCACGCACAGATACATTAGCATCCATATGATCCTTTGGAGCTGCTTTAGAATGAAGTTTGGGAGACTTATGGGCTGCTTAGCTACAAAGAAACCTAGTAGGGCACATAGCTGTCAACTTACAGATTTGAAAATAAGGGACCAGCAGCCTCAAAAATAAGGGATCAGCAGCCAAAATAAGGGATTTTCCCAGCACAGGTATGTTCGACTTCTGAGCCCCTCTGAGCCAAAGGCAGAAAGCCCAGCCAACAGCCAAATGAAGCCTCAAGAGGTGGTTCCCACAGCGCAGCAACCTGGCAAAGGGGATGCAGCCAGGAAAACCACTGTCACCTCTCCGCTGGGAAGCACTGAGCAAAGGCGAGTCCCCAGGCAACACACCACAAGGCATGCAAGCTCCACCCCCCAGTCATTCTTAGACTCCTTATTGGGTGAGCAACGCAGCCAAGCAACACAGTTGGAGCCTCCCTCCTCCTCGGTCAGCAGGGAGAGGAGCTGCTTCCTTTGAAACCCAGGAAATTTAACGGACATCATCAATAACAGACAGCAGTGGGACACCACGCTGGGATAAGGGACTTTCCCGCCAAAAAAGGGACAGTTGACAGCTATGGTAGGGCAGAGGGAACACTCCCCAAAATAGCTCCACTTTCTACTGATCATTGCTATCAGATTCCATCACCATGCTCCTCACCGGGAATGATTCTCCCCCAGGGCAACAGCAATGCGGCAGATCCCATGAGATGTCTCCATATCCCTGCTCTGAACTGCTTGACGTAGTTGTTCCTGGAGTCCCAGAACAGGTGGGATGAGCTTCAGAAGAGTATTCACATACCTGCCAAGGGAGAGAGGAGATGGGAGGCTTTATGCCTATATAGCCTCCTAAAATAATGAACCTTCAATCACAAATGTAAGATGACTCCTGCTGAATCAAGCCAGATAGCAGTTTTGCCCAGCCTTCCATTTCCCATGTTGCCCAACCAGATGCTTCAGGAAGCTCGTAAGCAATGGTTGAAGGTAACAGTCCTGTCCTACAATTTGCTCTGCAGCAACTGTACTCGGAGTTATATAATCTGTGAACCTGGAGTTTCTGTTAAATACTATTGCTACCGACCTTTCATAGACCATTTCCCCCCATGAAGGTGGCTTATCTCTTGCACCAGTGAATTCCACAAGTTAGTTGTGCACTGTGTGAAGAACTATTTTCTTTTTGTCTATCCTCAATTTGCCAATCAATAGTGAGTGACCCTGAGTGCTGGGAGTAAGAAAAAAATTCTCCACCACACAACTCATGATTTTTTTGAAGCTCTATCATCCTCTTCTTGTCTTTTATCTAAATATAAAAGCCCCAAACACCAAGGGCATCTTACACAGACCTCTCCCCCACAACTCTGAAAGTGCCTACATCAGTCAGGAAACCCAAGCCAACTGTAAAGAGTGTATTTTGTTATCTCTAGGCTTGTCGCATGCAAACTACTGTCACATTAACCAACACATCAATACCCATTTTGCCCCTTGGAAGTGAAATTTTTCAGATATGAGATTTTCTATACCTCTTAAATGATTCTTCCTGGCACAGAATATTGATAACTTACATTAAATGGCCTTCTCTTCCACAACAAACCTTTCAAAATTCCTGATCTACAGGTCTTGTAAGCTAACAAACACTGCTGAGAGAACATACCTAGAACTTTCATGATGAAGAGTCCTGTAGCACTTTAAAGACTAATACAGTGGTACCTTAGATTACAGATGCTTCAGGTTACAGACGCTTCAGGTTACAGACTCCGCTAACCCAGAAATAGTACCTCGGGTTAAGAACTTTGCTTCAGGATGAGAACAGAAATCATGTGGTGGCAGCGCAGCGGCAGCAGGAGGCCCCATTAGCTAAAGTGGTACCTCAGGTTAAGAACAGTTTCAAGTTAAGAATAGACCTCCAGAACAAATTAAGTTCTTAACCTGAGGTACCACTGTAACTCATGACATGAGCCTACGTGAAATACCTGAAATAGGAAGAAGGTTTGTATACACCATGGAAGAGAAAGTATTTTACAGTAAGGCCAAGACAACAAAATATAACATATCCTGGTCCCGATAAAGCCTAAGTGCAGTAATATCTGCTGAGCGCAGATGAACACATAACCCAGTTAGATGCATTCTTTTCCCCAGATGAATGCCAAAGGAACCAGCTCACACTAAGTTGTGTCCTGTCTGTGCAAGATGAAACCATGATTGTAACACTTCATGGGATGCAGTGAGGTAGCCATCAACAATCCCTTTTCATACCAAAAGATAATGTAAAGTGTAAAATTCGCTAACAAACATCATGTCCTAGCCATCTTAAGAATCCTTTGTTATTTTCTACATAGGATAACAGATACAGATTTGTAGGCAGATGACAGAACATACCTCATGGCGGTTGAACAAGTGAAAGAGGCCTTGATAACAATGTTGTGAGAGGTAGGCTTTACAACTCAGTCTACTTTGTTACGTTCTAGCATGATTCTGGTGATGATGATGATGATGATGATGATGATGATTATAGTGCATGCTAGAAGAGTAACTGTTTAGGACACATGCTAAAACCTAGAAAATAGGGTGCTGAAAAGGGCTGGAGCTCCCCAGAGCAACATTAATTTTCTGAGGCCATTTCAGATTAGTTTCCAGCTTGGTTTTGGAACTGAAACTGTCTTAGTCTCCCTTATGAGTGATCTATGCCAAGGGAATGAGACCCTGCTAATTCAACTATACACCTCATGACTTTCAATACTATTGACATTGCTATCCTTCTAGATTGGCTGCACTGGGGGAGAACAGGGGAACCACACTTTGGCGATCCCATACCAACATGAATCATCAGTTCTAGAAGGTCACGGTGCTGGACTGTTGCTGTGACCCATGACAGTCATGCCATGTTGTTCCACACAACTCTAGTCTGCCCTTCCTATGTTGTACCAACATCTATTTGGGAATGGGGAACCAGTGGTTCTCCAGATGTTGAAGTACAGCTCCCATCATCCCTGACTATTACACACACTGGCTGGGACTGATGGGAGTTGGGAGTCCACCAATATCAGGAGGGTCATGTGTTCTCTATCCCTGATCTACATGAAACTACTGAGTGAGATTTGAGAATTTAGGGCACACTTGACACTCACCTCTATCATTTTTCCTTCTAATTCAGCTGGTGCTGTGGCCTTTAAAAGTGCTGAATTGGTGCCTGGAACCCGTAATCGGCTGCATGAGGACCAATGTCCTGAAGCTCAGTCATGACAAGTTCTATTGATAGGTGGCTTGCCTGCCTTAGTAGATTGGATACACAGTCTGGAGGTGCTATGAGATCTAGCCTTACTTCTGGATGCCCAAGTAACCTCAGTGGTACAAAATACCTTTTATTACTCTAGGCTGGTACAACCAAGCTAACCACAATTAATCATGCTCCAGGAAAATCCCATTCAGATTGTTGCAATGTATTGTATATAGGGCTGACCTTGAAGAGTTTGGAAGTCAGTTAGTAACCTAGTTGCCATATTTTGCACTACTTGGGATGAGATATATGGAACACATCTTGCCAGTCTTAAAACAACTGCACTGGCTCCTGCATTGATTTCCAGAGCAAATTCACTGTGCTATTTAAAGATCTAAACAGCTTGGGATGAAGATACCTCAGTAACTACTTCCTCCCACATGAACCAGCCAGGGTTTTAAGATCCTCTGAGGCTTTTTGCGCCCTCCCCCATCCGAAGCAAGATGGATGGTGATGCACAATGGGGCTTTTTCTACTGTGATGCCCTGTCTCTGCAATGCTCTCCCCAGGAGCTCCGCCTGGTGCTAATTCTACTTACTTTCCATACCAAATGAGGATCTTTTCATTCAGCCATACACTTTAGTGTCTTTTAGTCTCAAATGATGGTTTTATCTGGCTTTTGTTTTCCCCCTGCTGTTTATGTTCATTGTCACTGTACTTTAATTGAAGCATGTTATTTTAAATGATTTATACAAACTGCTTTGTGAGGGTTATCCAAACACTTAAAATAATGAGCACATACTAGATACCAGGATCAAAAAACTCTGGTGGAGATGCAGCTGTGCATTTCCCTCTCACCACACACACCACTTAATATATGAGGTGGGTGCCCATACATGCACAGGCCCAATTGCACAGGCAGGAACATAGGAAACTGCCTTATACCGAGTCAGACCACTGGCCCATCTAGCTCAGTACTGTCTACACTGACTGGCAGCAGCTCTCGAAGGTTTCAGCAAGGACACAGTTCTGGCTCTAGCTGGAAATGTCAGGGATTGAACCTGGGACCTTCTTGATAACAACAATAATTTCATTATTTATACCCCAGCCACTAAGCGGCTTCCAGCACATATAAAATATTGTAAAACATTAAACATTAAAAACTTCCCAATACAGGGCTGCCTTCAGATGTCTTTTAAAAGTTCTGTAGTTCTCTATCTCCTTCTTATGCAAGGCAGATGCTCTGCCACTGAGATATGGCCCTTAAACCTCAACCAATACATAAATGTAAAAGACTTTTGTTTTTGCTGCAAAAACTCAACATCACTACTCTTCTGGAATTTACCAGCTACAGGTGAATTTAAAATCTGAATTCAGATTTTAAGGATGAGTGTGTTCTGCTCAAACTTCAGGGAAAAATAATCTGGATATGGTTTCCCTGTTCTGGTCTATTCACAATGCTCGGTGCTTGTCCTTCCTTCTGCATAGTTCCATTACCCCACAACATTTCACAAAGTCAACATTTTCATGCATTCAGGATGAAACATATTCTGAAATGGAATACAAATCTAAAGCTGTATGCCATTCACAGAATTTATTCCATCTGAAGAATCTGTTGGTAAAGGGGAGGCGGGAGGCTGAAAGAGTCAAGACCCTTGAATATCCATTTCCTAAAATCAAAAGAACAATGCTCATACAGTGGTCTCCTGGGGGCATCCAGGCAGCTACTGCCTCCCTGTGCACAGCAGCATTCCAGCACCATATAAGCAATTTCATGCCTGTCAATCTCCCTGCTGCTGCCAATAAGTGATTGTAACCATGACAACAAGCACAGAGGAAATGGAGGGGAAGAGCAAAGGATGGCCCCCAGAGAGAGGCTGTGCTGGCGGCTAATCGGCCAGCTGTCAGTTACCTGGCTACTGAGGCATATTATCTGGAGACACAGCTATTCTGCACTCGCATGCCTGCCCCCACCGCACATGCAGCTCATAGATACAGGTGGAAGAACACACCAATGTGCATGCATGCAGCACTAAACAGTTCAAAGGCCATCCATATGCTAACATCACCTTCAAGGCTGAGTTCTGCACTGGAGACCCAATTCCTCTATCATTTTTTTTATGCTCTCAGGACAATTAGGACCACCGTCATATCAATTTACTTGGGACATATCACAGAATGCCAGGTTTTGGTTTGAAAGCAGCCTAAGCGAGTAGACAGATGCCCATCTACCCACAGTCACTAGGCATATAATATCCTGCAAAGGGAAAAGTATGTGGTCATGTCACTGGTGTTTAGAAGCCAGGGGTAGAGAGATCAGGCTGCTCAATAAGCTGCAAACGTAGGAAGGAGGTGAGGAAGAAGGAAGCATTTATGCCCTGAGGGGCAACTCAAATGAATCCAGTTCTGCATTGCTGTGTGCAAAAACTGAAGTGGATGGAGGAGGGGAAGTGCGCCAGCTCCAGTGGTTGCCGACAACAGAAAAGCATGTGCATCAAGGCTGCCAGCAAGCATCCACAGACAATGCATTGGGGGGAGGGGGCAGCAGCACACTCAGAGAGGTCAAGGAAGATTCTTAAGAGCAACAGAGACTGAAAGGAGAAACAGAGCTTAATCCTGTTGATCCAGCCAGAATCATATTGCTATTCAACTTCCTCTCATTCCTCACTGATCTCTAGTGAAAACAATGGCACTGCACGCACACACACACACACCCTCCCTACAAAGCTTATACAACCACTATCTTGCCCTGCTGTCACCCACTCTCAAACTAGTCTTTCATGTCACATTTTTCCTTGTGGCCACCTAATGGCACCCAGTGTTTATCATTTTGGGCTTCTACACACAAGCTTACTTATTCCCTAAGGTAGAGAGTGCTTCTGTTGTAACCTATGGTTAAAACATTAAAGACTGACCGACTGAAAGTGAGTGCCAGTGCTATTCCGTGGCCTGTATTCTGATTCCTGAAATGCATAGTTACGGTATATTTGCTAGTGATGTGTTTTAGGTTTCTTTTGACCTTGCTTAAGCTCTTATTTGGGGGGCGGGTGACAGGGAGAATTATAATATTTTTAGGCCACTTTTAAGGACAAAAACCCTCTCAAGGCACAATGCAACCATGATAAGAATGCTTCAGAAAAGCCAGTCTAGTTAAAAAATAATGAATATTCAGCCAACCCAAAGCTAAACAGACTCCCTTGGAAGGTGGTAGACTTTCCTTCACTGAAGGTTTTTAAGCAGAAGCTGGATGGTCATATGTCATGGATGCTTCAGCTGAGATTCCTGGATTGCAGGGGTTGGACTAGATGATCTTCAGGGTGCCTTCTAACTCTACACTTGTATGATTCTATGAAATCATAAAATACAGTCTAAGATCACCAGCTACAGCATGAAGCAAAACACAGTCTTAAGCAAAGGCCAGAGAGAACAGATTGCCTTTTAGTGCTCTCCTAATTGCTTATAGGGTTGATGATTTATGAACCATGACAAGGAAATATTCCAGAAGTGCAGAGCCACCACAAAAAGATCCTCTCTCATGTAGTGGTTGCTACAGGCAACATGGCACCTATGAAGGCTTCCAGTGGTGCCACTGGGCAGGTGCCCTAGACTATGTGAGCAAAATGTGTAGATACCTCCTAAGTGATTTCAATGAAATGAGAGTGATATGACTACCTTGTAGTCTACTACATCTGTGTATGTGTGATCTCCATAATCAGGACCAGCAAGACATTGCTGGTTCCTCATGGTAAGCATAAGGTTGTTGGGGGTATTTGTCTTTCTGTATGTACCACTTTGGTGAAGCTAGTAGTGGCTGAACCACCTCAAGTCATGTAACTAGGACATAGATTCCTTGCCACATCTAAATTAGTCCTTGCTAGTGGTTTTTGAGTCATTCAGCAGATTGAGTTTAAATAAATGGTGGGTTGTAGCAGTAAGCATAATTCAGAATTTAATATTACTGCTAAAGAGGATTAACAAATTCCCTTTCTGGTCCATTTTGAATAGGTTGCAATCAACTTAGTGCTAAGGGAATTGTTCCATCAGCACAAGCATTTATGCTTGTCTGACAAACCATCTCCCCTCCCCCGCCCCGTTGTGGGGGTTCCTCTAACCCTTTGGAGTAGATCTGGGGATGGCACAGGGGTATATGATTGGGGGGGGGGGAGAAGGGAGAAATCCCATTGTGCTCGTTGCACTAGCTCCTGCTGGAGCAACAGTTTAATTGAATATGGCCCAGTGTCACAACACACTTGAATACAAGTGAAATAATTACTTTACTATACACCTGACCTTATAATTCTAATTTGGCAACCACTAAGAAAATGCAAGAGACTATAAAGGTGATTATCCAATGTTAGCCATACTCATTTGAGTAAACCCACTGATATCAATGGGCTTGTCCACTGATGTCAATGGGTCTATTAAGAGTATGGCTAAATTGGATCACCATTCTAAGATCTAAACTCATGCACACACAGCCAATGCTCATCCAACTCTCTCATAAGAACTGCATAGAATGAGACATTACAGCAGGGATGGGAAAACCTCTTCAGCCCAAAGGCCATATCTCTCATGGGCAACCTTCTAGGGGTTGCATGCCAGTAGTAAATAGGGTCAGAGGCAAAAGAGAACAAAGCAACAGCTGTGACTTGGTATAACAGACCACATTCCAGCTAAGCAAAAGTCAGGTTTTTACACATCCATACCTATTTCTCCATTCCCCATCCAGGTAAGAGACATTATCAATCACAGTTCAAGGACACATTTCAGCCCCAAAAAAGCACTTGAGGAAGGAGTGGCGTACAGCTGATGAGAGGTGTGGCCTGGGGAAGGGGCCTGGCCTGGGCAGCATCTTGAGGGCCAGAAAGAGACCTGGAGGGTCTCATTTGGCCTCCGAGTTTAAGGTCCCGACTCCTGCTCTACTTCAACCCTGAGGAGTTTGTTCTATTGCACCTTTATTCTTATGAAAAATGTATTTTTGAAATCTAACCCAAGTCTATTCTATTACCACTTAAGGCCAATGTTTCTCTTTTTTCCAGCAGCACTGGTAAATAGTGGTTTACTCTGCCATCCTTTTATATATTTGAACACTGGTATCATGTTCCCTATAATTTTCTTTTATCTAAATTGAGCATGTTATACATTTCCAAGCCTATAATATCTGTTGTCATGAATAGTTCTGCCACCTGAAGAACCACAGCACTCATTTCCTTTAAACCCCCCCCCCAAAAAAACCCTAGCTTTATTGATGAGCCTGTGGGCAAGGCCTCTAGCTCCCAGACATCAAGGATGTAATCTGTACTATGAACAAATACAGTCAGGGAAGGAGGGGTGTTGGGAGTAGGGAAGGAAAGAGAGGAGATGAAAGGAGATAGGAAGCAAACTATATTACAGGCCCTGTCTGCTGAGAGAAACTTCCCAATTATGTTTGCACCCAGAACCACACCAATGTAGTCACAACAGATTCTAGCTCTGCTAGTCATTAACAGATTTTGAAACAGACCAATAGTCCTGGACAACTCCCCTACTCGCTTAGATTCCATACTGTGCCCAGAGGGGTTACTGAATTAATGCACACCAGTGAACCTCTACAGAAAAAAGGGGAATTCCTCCATTCATTACTACCTTTCATATCACACAAGACAAAGAACTACAACCAACAGCCACAGCAAATGAATTAACAGAGAGGTGATTTAAGACCTGGATGAAGACACAATGCAAGACTCTAATGGGTAGGGGCCCAAAGCTGAGCTGTCTGGCCACTCCATGAACTCTCTTGAAGCTTACGAGATCCTCCCCTAGTTGAAATTAGAACAGAACCAACAGATGCTCTTGTAGATTGGCTGTGGCTACAGAATGTTTGTTTTGAAGCTTGGTAGAATTCTGTCTCACAAGAATCAACCACGTGATTATTTAAAAGTTAATAATACTAGTTTTAGCTGAATTTCAGTTCTGGTAATTCTGTTCTTATTGGTTGGTTTTAGCTTGATTTCAGCACTAGGTAATTCTGTTTTTATTGGCTGATACGTAGTAACTAAAAAAGTCCACAAAAGGTGGATGCTTGCTTGCCAATGGTTGCGCCAATTCAAGAGTTCCTCAATCTCCTCCCTTGCCCCCCATCTTCAAGAAGACCTGCGGAATTTATGTACTGTCCATGGATATGAAACTCTAAACAAGCGCACTCTATAACCTCTTTGTTGGAATCAGAGTGTGGTTGAGAAAGCTGATTGAACGTTCTGTCAATACAGGTTCTCCCCTTGATTGCTGCATGTGGAAACAGTCAGCTTACAGGGGAGGCTGCACAACTGTAACCACAACTGACCCACAATTTGGAACCAACACTTACCTCTGAGCATCAGGCTGGGAAATGGCATTGACAATGGCCTCCACAGCTGTATCAAAGAGTTCTGGATCGCGCAAAGAGGTGAAGGCTGCCTGGATCAAGTTCTCACACTCCATCAGGGGAATCTCTAACTGCACCCAGCTCGAGAAACACTTCAACACCTTCTGCTTAATGAAGCTGGGAGAGTCTTGTTGCTGTAGTAATTGCTCTAGCAGGGGGAAGACAGAACTGCACTCCTGTGCCAAGACGCTACGCACCTGCCCCTTACGGTACTGAGGCAGGCGGCTGGTTTGGAACTCCTCAGGCAGAACAGTCAGCAGCTCTAAGAGTGCCAGGCAGCGTGCTCGCCCATCAACATTAGAGTCCTCTGCCTGAAACATGCGCACCATGTCAGCAACAGCACATGGCCAGGCCTCTGGCATCATGTTTAGTGCTAACGAAGCCAGTGCCACACAAAGCCGGGTCAGCACAATCTTGGAACCACTAGCAAAACGGGTTATTTGGCTGAAGAGCTGTGACTTGAGGCTTTCATACTGGTCAGCTGGGATGTCATTCCAGTAGCGTGAAATCTTGATGTGGAGGGCGCTGGCCCCAAAGTACTGGATCTCAGGCACCTTGTCCATATCGAGAAGTAGCCAACTGAAGTGCCAGGCTTGTGGTGAGACTTGAGCTTGCATCAACCATTTCTGAGCCAGATTCTTATTTTCAATGTTGGGGTCATAATACAACTGGTGGAGTGCCTAGAAGGTAGAAAATAGAAACTTAGCCACTATTTTATATATGCTTATAAGACAGTAAAAAGCCAAATCCAGATCCCTTACTGTTGGGTACCTGGTTCATGAAATGTTAACTCTCTCCATATTACAAAAAAGAGTAACACCCCTGCTCGCTGGTTCTTTAGATCAGAAGAGAGCAGATATGGTTGAGTGGGGACGATACTACAGATAACCATGCAATCAAGTACAACACAGCAGTTGGGGACTGGTAAAAGTCTCAATTGCCCTCAACAGAAGAAATTCAGGATAAGAGTATTCTAAGTCAGTGAACAGAAAGTGTTAATTACTACAGTGGTACCTCTGGATGTGAACGGGATCCATTCCAGAGCCCTGTTCGCATCCAGAAGCGAATGCAATCCGCATCTGCGCATGTGGCGATTCGTCGCTTCTGTGCATGCACGTGATGTCATTTTGATCGTCTGCGCATGCACAAGCTGTGAAACCCAGAAGGAACGCGCTCCGTTACTTCCGGGTCGTCGCAGCGCGCAACCCGAAAATACTTATCCCGAAGCTACTTCAACCCAAGGTATGACTGTATTTCAAACCTTTAGTGCTGTAATAATATCCTTCCACAATGAAGAGCTAACTAGATGTGAAAGCAGCAGCCTCATGTTTTAGAACTAGGAATGGTAGAGAACAAATATAAGGGAGCAGCAATTTAATGAGGAAAGCAGGGAAATGGAACAAGTTGCTGAACACTTCCTCAGCCCTAGCTGCTTATTTTTAAGTTGGGTTCCAAAACATGACGAGAGAAAAGTATTTGGGTGCAATTCTGAAACAGAAGATTCATAACCCCCTTTCTATTACCTGTTTCTATAATACATTACAATCACCTCCACCCCACCCCATGCTTAATATCTGTTCATCATGGTGCTGTCACATCTATGTGAACCCAGTTTTCAGTGCCACTTTGCTGAACACACAATGCAATATTCCCCACCAAGCAAACCCTTTTATTTCTGTATTTTACATATGGGAATAACAGTCTGGTCCATCTTGGTAGTGGCTGTTTCCTGGATATATTGAGTTATAGCTAAGGGCTACTCCACACTTGTCCAATGCCTAGAAAGCACAGGTCTGAAAGGTTTTCACCTTGTCCCATGCTTTCTAAGCATGTGTCCAGGCGGTTTTGCATTTGCCCTACCACTTTCTCTGGGAAAACCCACTCTTCACTGCTGAGTCGGAGCAAACGTCAATCTGCAGAAAACTCAACTGACATCTGCTCCAATGTAGTGGCAACGAGAGGGTTTCCCCAGAGGAAGCAGAGGGGCAAATGGAAGTGTGAACGAGCCCTGAAGTTCACTTTCTTTACACAGACAGTAAATTCTTCCCTACATAGCTAGTAAATTCTTTTCTGTCTCTCACTCAGAAAAGCTGTGCACCTGCCCATCAGAGCCGAGCTATAGCAGTCACTCAAAACAACTCCCTGTACCTTGTGGCAGACTGCCAGTAAGTTAAAAGTGAAGCCAAGGGTGGTTTGATTTCTCCACTACTTTTCTGCTGAAGAAACAGAAAAGTTTGAATGGGTGCAAAACCTATTTGCAACTCATGTCACAAACCTGTCTTTGTGCAAAAGGAACAACTCATTGGGCCCTCAAAGATACATTTTTGGAAGTGAGGCTATCTGAATTTTGGGTTCAGGTTACCAAAATTACTCAGCTACTATTGAATATCCTGAGTTTGCCAATGAAGCAAAATCTATGCTGCTGCCATTTGATAGTGCATATATTTGCGAGACAGGTTTTTCAGCAATAACTACTATGAAGACAGTATAAATACAGTATAAATACTATAAATACAGTAGCCAGCTATGTATCAATAACGATATGAGACTATGTTTGACAACCATCAATCCCCACATTGATCTACTCATTAGCGAAGTGCAAGCTCAGCCATCCCACTTATACTTGCCAAAATGGACTTTCTTGTGAATAAAATATTTAAAATATTCATAGTTCAAAATATCTAACACTGCTCGTGTAATAGCATGTTTTTAAAATATTTTTAATAGTTCATGAAGCAATATTCTGCTATCAAGTGATTGGTGGTTACATTCCCATAAAAAACTGAGTATCTCTGTAAGTATTACAAATATTTCAACAAGTTCCATATTGATAGGGGCATTAAGTAAATTTTTGCTTGGATGCCTCAAATAATGGTTATAAAATAGGCAAATGTGCAGTTAAAATGCATGAAATCGACAGCTGTTGAAGACCTAAAGTACGAAACTCATGTGACACTAATTCAGTGGATCACCATACCAAATAAATAGTGGATAGTCATACTAAAAAGATTGGGAACCATTTTTTTGAACAAAGCAAAACGTTGAAAAACAGAGACCACAAAACTGATTAGTTTTATCAAATGTAAAAACAAGAAGTCTCTAAACATAAATGCAAATATTTTAATGGGTAGGTGTAGCAAAGAAAAAAATACAATATGAAGTCATATAGCTCCAGATGTTTTAAGCAGTGTCTACAAAGAAAAGCATCAGGCTGCTGATCAACAAGTGCATTGTGCAGCCATGGTCTGACTTTGTGTCAGGTTCTCCACAAATTTTAGAGTAATCAATGATATTTCTCAAGATGTGGCACAGACTGCACTCGGTCCTTGTACAAATCTGTAGCAGACTACACACACACATAAAATTCCTATTAACTACTGAACTTTATAGTAGGTTCCCATGCAGCCAGAATCTATTGAAATATAAGGGTTTAAATTATTTATATTTTTGAGCAACGATTATCATTAGGTAACTGGAAGTTTCTTAGGAGCCTCCAACACCAAAACAGAAAGCAGAGTTTGACAGCTTTCATGAAGAAGAACAGTAAACCATGCCCATTTGTATTTGGATTGGTGCTATATAATTTGTCCTTTGTGGTCTGGAGTAAGATGCAAACTGACAGACAACCAAATTTGCAGATGGTGCCAAATTATTCAGGATGGTGAAATCTCAGCAAGACTGAAGAGCTCCAGGATGCTGTCCCTAGCTGGATGAATTGGCAACAAAATGGCAGCTGAAATCCAACATTAATAAGTACATGAATAAACATTACACCACTCGGGCTTTAAGTTTGCTCACACACTTACTGTATGTAGTCAGCACATAACTAACACAGTCACAGAAACACGCAGGAGCTCAATTGCTGCATAAACTAAACCATATTACAATCTCCCTACGCAAGTGTCTCAAGACTTGACCTGCTGAGACTTCAAAACCTCCAGATCAGGGGTAGGCAAACTAAGGCCCGGGGGCCAGACGCGACCCAATCGCCTTCTCAATCCAGCCCACAGACAGTCCAGGAATCAGCATGTTTTTACATGAGTAGAATGTGTCCTTTTATTTAAAATGCATCTCTGGGTTATTTGTAGGGCATAAGAATTTGTTCATTTCTCCCCCCAAAAATATAGTCCGGCACACCACATGGTCTGAGGGACAGTGGAATGGCCCATGGCTGAAAAAGGTTGCTGACCCCTGCTCCAGATAATGCATCTTAAAGTAACAGCATGCATATGCCCCTTCCTCTAGACAACGGAGGCAAGGGCATTGTAGGGATCTTTCAAACGAGCACTTTAAAAGTGGCAATAACGGTTTCTCAAGCCTCAGACCAGCTTTATGGGTTCAGCACCATAAGGAGTTGGCATACAGCGTCCAATCCAGCGACTAAAGAAATGGATGCAGAATGGAGTGTCGTAAGAAAGCCTGAAATACTGTGCTATTCTTGGGCCAATAGAAATGGCAAGGTTTGTAACATTATATCTTGTAAGCAGCCCAGCATGCACGGCACTTTCAGTGCAACAGAGTGAGGTCTCGCCAGCAAAGGATCACTGCTGGGAAAGAACTCGCCTAATGAACAACACAGCACATGGTATACTAATGTAGTTCAACTGATGAGACAACACTATTGACACCCTAAGCCTTAACCAGAGACCCAAAACAGGATTCACTTCTTTTCTCTGACCTCTCAAGCAGATTGGCACTGGGTTTGCTTTATTAAAGGAGCATGAATGAAAATGTGACATATCAGGTTTTGATGCTTAAGTAGCAGCAGCAGCTGCCACAAGCTCAGAGTCCCTGGTGCAGTGCTTCCTCCTTCCAGGCCTCCTCTGAGCTTTTGAAGAGTAAGAAAATAGCAGTTTGTCTCCTTGACAGCACTATGTAAATAACAGCAAGCTGAATTCTCAAAGTCCCAGAGACTAAGTGAGAAGAGGAGTTCCAGCAGATATCAACAATTAAAGATAGCATGAGTACATGAGGCCACTCCAGGTTAGTGAACACACAAAACCCATCCCGTGTTCCTATACAATCTCTCTCCCTGGAATTGCAGGAGATGCAGTTGTTTGAGACATACAGTACTTCTCAATGTGAATGGAGACCAACATGATGACACTGTGCACACTCAGGATATGGCCTCATAATCCAATGACCTACCCCAATGGGCCAAAGAGGGACTGTATGGCTGCTGACTCTGCAGTGACTACCACTCCTCACCTCCTGGAAGGCATTCTGGGTTGCTTTCCTTTCAGTCCTGTCCAAAGCACCCAATATCTTGATCTCCTGAACAGCACAGCCAATTGCCACCAAGCAACAGGAACCATAGCAACCAGAGCATCATCTGTTCATTCAAGCAAAGACCTAGCCCTCTCCACTATGGCGTAGAGGGCACAGGCAATCTACATAGAAGGCGGAAAGGTTGCTGAGCATTGCCCTGGTTCTGCAGTACTGAGCGCAGTCAGCTGCAACCACAGTCTCAGTTCTGCCACAATACAGGCGTGAACATAACAGGCACTTTCCTCCCACCCACTTGAGCCAAATATTGATGGGCCCATATTATAGAGTTCTGTGCCAACCAAGCCGCCAGACATGTTTGCCAGCAGCCAATGACATCCTTCAACACGTCGAAAACATTGCTGGCATTACCACTGCCTTCAACCTCCACAGTATGCAACATACTGTCACCCCAAAGACAGTAAAGTACATAAGAGAGGAAGATGGGCCAGCCTTCAGCACCAACAGACCAACAGCTTAAGAAGACTAGATGGTAGTGATGGTGTTATTTAGAATGTTTGTACCCAGTCTTCACAGAAAAGGCTTGCAGAACAGCGTACATACAGTACAATCAACTAAAACAAGACAGAAAACAAGTTTATTAAAAAAAAGCTAATTCAGTAACAAAAGAGCAGCTTCTAGCAATAGCTCTTGCTACAGTGAGTATGCCACTACTACTGACTAGAACTAGGGAAGGGGCATGAGTTCTAGGGCTCAGGCTGCAACGTGGTTGAAGCTTGACATTTAGGAGTGACAGAAGAAGAGTGATGACCCAGGGCTGATCTTCAGAACAGAAGAGTGTTCAAAGAATGCAGATTCTGGGAGAAAGAAAGCCTACAGTTAGAGCAGCAGCTGAAATTCCAGACAAAGGAACACATAAGGATTCACATTCTTCACCTCTAGTACATTAGAGTCTGCTTCTTTACAAGAGGAAAGTACTGCAGACACTTGGTGTGGGTGTACACACACACACACAAAATTTACAAGAAGAAGGTGATCATATGCCCAGTTAATGCTAACCCTACAAAAGAATCAAGACTACAAAAGTCACAGAAATATGCAGTCCATGTCAGAGATTGCTTCTTGCTAGCAAATTGCTTTAAAAAATAAACTCTCAAACTGAAACATCACAAACTGCCTCTTTCACTTACTTTCTAAAATGGGCTTTAGACAAGGGCTAGCATGATTGGCCATCTGTCGTCATGAAGGAAACACCTATTACTTGCTGTTAACTAGGAGGTATACAAGAACATCAGAATATATGGTTGACTCTTTGCTTGGCACAAGAGACCAGCATTGATCACAGTTGCAACCATGAAACCAGGCGACACAATACCGCAGGCTACACAATATCCTTTGTAAGCAAATTCAAACATACCCTTAAAAAACAGAAGCCCCATTGTCTATGAGCAATGACATCTTGTACCGCAGGAACAAAAAACTTCTTTCTAACAAGCACAGCACCAATACCTTCTGCAACACAATTCATAATGAACAGTGTAAAGCAAACCTAAGAATCCACAATATGCACAGGTAGTGGTTTGCTCTGTTCCAAATACTCCAGCATCCTATCCCTGGAAATCAAGCAGAGGAATGTCCTTGGGGAAGTCACTTTTAGCTGATGCCAGCACAGGGTTGTGCCAGGCAACCGAAAACTGTTAGAGCTAAAGATGGTGCGTTCTTGGACCTGTTGCTTTGCTGCTCTCAACAGCAGCACTTCTAGCTCTGTGCAAGTGGAGAGGCCATGTGCTGGTACTATGATTCATAAGACCAGGCATAAGACAAAATAACCCAGTTATCAGCAGAAGTATAGTGTCCAGATCAAGGGAAGCAATATTACCACTTTATTCTGCCTTGGTAAGACCACATCTAAAGTATTGTGTCCAGTTCTGGGCACAATTTAAGAAAGATAATGGCAAGCTGGAACACGTGCATAGGAAGGCAACCAAATGATCAAAGGTCTAGAAACCCAGCCTTATGAGGAATGGTTGAAGGAGCTGGGTATGTAAAGATGAGAAAGACAACCATCTTTAAATATCTAAAGGGCTGTCACATGGAAGATGCAGCAAGCTTGTTTTCTCCTGCTTTGGAGGCTAGGACCCAAACCAATGGATTCAAGTCACAAGAAATGAGATTCCAATTAAACATTAGGAAGAACTTTTTGGCAGTAAGAGCTGCTTGACAACTGGAACAGACTCCATCGGAAGGTGGTGGATTCTCCTTCACTGGAAGTTTTCATGCAGAAGTTGTATAGCCATCTGTCATTAATGCTTTAGTTGAGATTTCTGCATTACAGGGTGTTAGACTAGCGATGACCCTAAGGGTCCCATCCAACTCTACAATTCTATGATTCTAACTAGACAAGGCCAGCCAGTGAAACTTGAGCTAAGGCTTGCACTCGCGGCCATTATCATTCTGCAGACTTCCATTTGAAATGAAATGCTACTATACCCTGAAAGTCCAATGAAATCCTCAACAGTACTATGGAAATTTACTGGAAAAGGTCAGGAAAGCTACTCCCAGTTGCATACAAGGAAGGGGATCTTCAGACTACTTTGACAACAGTAAATCAGCAACAGCATTTTTAAAGAGTCAAAGAGACAGATTCACCTGTATTTCTATTCCCCAATATCTTGGTCTGAAGGCAGCTGTCTCAGCTGTCACATCACACAGGCCGGCGGCTTACCACCTCAAATTAGAAGTGATGGAAACCAAAACCTTTTTATCCAGGGAGAGAGCCTAGATGATACAGCCCTCACCTCAAATACACACACATGCCGACAAGAAAAGGGGAATAGCAGGGGACGTGGGAGGATTTGATTTATTAATTTCATTTATATATCACCTTTTCCTTCGAGGAGCTCAGTGTGGTCTACATGGCTCTCCCCTCCCCAGTTTATCCCCACATCAACCCTGTGAGGTACTTTGGCTGAGAAATCCAAGGTCACCCAGTGAGCTTCATGGCTGACTAGAGATTCGAATTCTGGTCTCCCAAGTCATAGCCCAACACTTTAACCATTAAAACACACTGGATTGAGAACAAACACAATCACACAAATGCAGAAAGGTTATGCATTTATGTTGAACCCATAAAGTTAACAGGAACTGCTGCCTAAAGTACCATCAAGATGGCTAAAGGAAGAGTGGAGTGCATTTCATTGGAGTTACTTGCATCCTGTCTGTACTCCTGTGTGAAAAACTAGCTTGTCTAGGCTAAGAAACAGAAAAGCCACCTGGTTTGCTCTCTGGCTAAGAGTAAGAAAGATCTTTCCAAAAAAACCCACACACACAAAAAAACCCCCAATGTTTTGAACACTGTACCATAAATATATAATGCCTTGTTCCTTAAGGTTAAAATCTAAGCTGCACTTTAATTGGTATAACTATTTTAACTTCCTTTTTCTTTGTGTTGCTTTTCCCAAGCTTCCCCTGCTCACTGAAGTTTTGAACTGGATAATTCAAACATTCAGAACCAATTAAGCTTCTTCATTCATAAACTAATGTGTGAGGTTGGGTAGCTCTGCACTGAATATGAAAGAAGTACCTAGTATTAGTTCAACCCCTGCCTGTGACAGCCAGATGTCATTAACTACTTTGGTCTAAATGTCTGCTACAGTGATAACTACAAACCAAATCTATGAGCTCCTGAAAAAGCTGGTTAGCCTACTCAGTCACTTCTGGAACTGGAGCATGAGCATATTGGTTTGGCTAGATGCTGACTCCCTGGATCTGTGGCACCTGCCATGAAGAGGCAGCCTCAAGACCAGAGAGGATTGTTATTACAAAAAAAACCCCACGTGTTTAAGAAAGCAGTCTGAATCTACCCTGGCAAAGTACCACTTTCTGTCACTTGCAGCAAAAAAAAAAAGAGCCTTGGGCTGATGAGGCAAATGCATGGTAGATTTGACCCTACTAAAAAACCTGTATCTTGACCCCAATAGTCAATGCTTCCTGCAGCATAAACTGGCACTAAATACAGACTATTATGGCACAATCGCCTGCTTACACCCTTCCTCCTCTGTCAGCCAACCAATCTCCACTGTTATAGCATAACAGTTGTATCTTACGGGAAAGCTTGATGCAAGCAGTGCTAGGCAGCGAAGCAAAGAAGGTTTGAGACAGACGGGGGGGAGGCGAAGCATCTTTGAGAGCTTGCTACAGCCCTTCCCAGCCAGTGTGGGAGCCATTCTGGCACACCCCTGATGGCTCCAACTTCTACCCCAGCACTTGCTGAGCTAATCACCACCTGGGGTGTACTGACCTTTCTTGATGTCAACATTTGCTCTATTGTCAGCTCGCACAAAGAAGCTGCCTGTGCGTTCCTTCCAGAGGGAATTATAAAGCAGCATTACCCAGTAACAGATTAGGCCACAAAAGCTAGTGCTGCTATATAACTTTGCAGAAAGCACAAACCCTTATTCCATATGCACTGTGAAAGTGGGAGGTTTTTAACATCATGGCCTAAAGCCTTGGACTAGGAGTCTGCCATTCCTGGATATGGATCTAATAAACAAAGAAAGGGAAGCAAGTCAGGTTCCATATCCAGCTAAAGATATACCTTGGTGAGTTGTCACTATCTGGGCTTTGCTAGGAAGAGGGCTAAATGTCATAATCCCTACTAGTGAGCTGCCTGGAACCTGTGTGACAATTTAACACGAGCAGAATGACAGAATTCAGGGTGCAATAGGGAGTGGCTGCTCCAGTGGGCAGCAAAGGCAGGTTAAAGCTGCCTGAATAGTGACAGGTCCACAACAGAGCACTCTACAAAGCCACAATGGAAGATGTGTGTTGTTTAACAGAAATAACAATTTCCATCCTGCAGAACTTTACTCATCAGAAAGGGAGAAAAATAAACTGTTCAGGACTAACCCTAAACTGCCTTTTAATTTCTTTCAGGCCAAAGTATCCCAGTTTCAACCAGGAAAAGAAAATTTCTGCAGTATGTATAACTTATTCAAAGTGAGTGCACTTTTTCTGCTTTTCCTAGACATGGAGCTATGCAGGCCACAGAGCTCCAGTTCCGTGGCCCCTAGGAAACTTACAAGGTATCCTTGGCTTTCAATATTTCATCAGATATTGTTCACACATTTTCAAGCCCACCTTCAAAAACTTGGAGGCTAGAAATGTTCCTTTTCATTTAAAGATAAATTATATTCATCATAATCAATTATAATGAATTATACATATGCCCAATGTGGGAAACGGGAGCAGATTGGAGTTCTACTTACACTTGAGTGAAATCTCCAAAAACACATAGCTATAGATATTTCTAAGTATCATTCCTTAACAACCTCTCAAAAACAGCTCCAAGCTCATGCTTTTCTATCTTGTAAGTGTAGAATTTTATTCTTACAAACAGGCAGCAACAGTTAAGAAACCAATCACTTGGCAAAGTGAAATCTTCACTATTATCATAACACAGACTGCCCCACAACTTAAGATGGAGCCTCAAGAAATATGGTGCCCTTTCAGTAACTAGTACCACAGCATCCATTCTTCTTGCTTCTCCTTGTGCTGTCCATTATACAGCACATCACAGTCTGTGCTGTCCATTATACAGCACATCACAGTCCAGAGATAGGGATAGTTTACCTGGATACAGATAAAGAGCTGTTTTGCTGCAATATACCGTAGTGACTATGAGTGTGAGCTTTGACTGGGAAGTCCCTCTTCAATCCACACATAAACTCACTAGATAGTCTTGAATAAGCTACTATTCATCAGCTTCAACATTCAATCTGCAACATGGGGACAAAAATACTTGTCTACAGTATATGGTTGTTTCTGATCTTTCAAAAATACATTGTATAAATCTGAAGCACAATTGTATTTTAATTAGCAGCCTGCCTTCCACAAGGCCACCACAAAGAATTTTGAGAAATAGTTGCAAAAGCATTACAGTGAAGGAATGTGGAACAATTACATAGGTAAGATCCTCTTTAGCCTTGAACCAAGTGGTGGCACTCACTCTAGTCTAGCATATTTGCCAGTGAAGTTGTGGTATGCCTATAGCAGAGGTGGGCCACCTGCTAACCAATTTTTAAAAACCCTCAGCAAGCCATCTATGGCAAGAGTGATCTCCCCCTGCCCCCAGCCTGCTGGTCAGGGAGGAGGAGGAGAAGGAGGAGAGAGGGAGAGAAAGAGAGAGAGAGAAGTAAGGAGTGGCAGAAAAGAGAAAGGAAAGCTGGTGGCAGCCCCACCCATGATCAGCATGCAGTCCCCGGCAAACGACTGCTAAGGAAATGAGGCCCTCAATATAAAAGGTTACTCTCATTACAAAATTCATGTAAATATAGGAAGCTGCCTTATACTAGGACAGACTATTCTAAGTGGAAGGAGCTCTCCAGGGTCTGAGACAGAGGTCTTTCCCATCACCTGCCATCAGAACCTTTTACATGGAGATGCCAGGAGTCATAGCCAGTATTACAATACCATTTAAATAACTCCTGTGAATTAGGGAACATTTATACCAACATCTAAAAGAGAACAGAGGCAGGTGATTACACAACTGCCAAAAGAATAAAGCAGTCACCAGACAACAGTTCATCTTCCAGGTGTGTTTCTAAAGGCCACTTTGCTTTCTACAACTACAGGGTATCTCCTGAAGAGTGAAGCTAAAGGAGAAAGCCCAAAATGCCATGACTATGACATGCTAAGGATTCAATGAGTAACAGGATGCCCCCTGGGTATGCTGTCAGGGCAGAGCATCACTTCTGCAAATGCCCCCTCAAGCCAGCAGCAGTAGTGTCACCCCCCCTGCCAGGCTCATCATGATACGCTCTCAGAAGGAGGTAAGCAGAGGAAAGGTTCCCAGATCATAACGTAAGGACCAATATTACTGCCACTCCAAAGTGAGTGTGTGTGCGCGACTCAATGGGATTCAGAGGCTACAGTAGTGCAAACTAAACCGTGAAGCCAATGTCAGAGACCAATAACATGCCAAGGGCACTCTCAATCCCCTGAAGAAGATCAAGATGGGAGCAGCTATGCCCACCTAATAGGTGAAGTACAAAACTACTGGAACTCAAGACAGCATTGCCTGAGACAAATGTACACTGAAAGCCTGAGCACATTGAAAGCTCCTAATCCCGTGCACGGAAATTAACCGGGGTGTAGGATAAGGCACTTCCACCCAAGCCACCCCGCAACCACAACACAGGTACCCTAAAGCGGCCCCTCTTGCCCACCTCTCACCTTCTCCACGTTCTCCACGGTGAAGTCCAGGGTCTGCGGGAGGGCAGCGGCGGCAGCCTCCCCTCGGCGCTCCATGGCGCCGGCACGCCGACGGTCTGAGCCTCGCCCTGCACTGGGGCTCAGCTACAGGGGGGTAGGCGGCGGCGGCGACAGCGGCGGCAGCAGCATCTTGGGGTGGAAGGACGGGAGAAAGAAGAGAAGAGCAGCCCCCCAACCGAGAGAGAAAGGGCAATTCTCTCTGCCTGTGTCTCGCCCGAAGGAAAGGGGAGTGCTACGTGTGTTCAGCCTGTCAATGGGAGGGTTTTTTTTAAAAAAAGGGGTGGGGGCTGCCGGATTATTTCCCAATATTCTTCTCTGCAAGAGGGATACATGCCTAGCTGCCCCCCACAGGGCGATGTGGGGGGACGGGACTCTCAGCAGGGAAATAAGGGGAGAATCTCCCGCCTGTTCCCAACAAGATTCAGAGTGAATGGAAGCTACCTGCCTCCGCCCCGGTAAAGCGCACGGACTATCTGCGCCCCGCCTTGAGTGGGATTATTGGGAGGGAGGGAGCACAGAAAAGGCTTGATAAACTGACGCAAATTTCCTGGGGAAGCGGGGAATCTGTCCTTCTGCCCTTAATGGCGGAGGAGGTGCCTGCCTATCACCCGCCACAGACAGACAGACAGACAGACAGACAGAAGGGCGTCTGCCGGTCTCGTACTCGCCCGGCCCCTCCCGCTCAACGCCCCCCGAGGAGGGTCCCTCTATCTGCCTGAAGCGGCAACCGCTGCTGCCGCCACCGCCGCCGAGACGCCTCCCTGGCCACTCAGTCGGACTAATTGACTGGCAGTTGGGCCGGGCACCCAGTGGGGCACCCAGTGAGAGCGGAGGGAGGGAGGGCCTCACGCGCTGCCGGGTTGTCCACGCCAAAAGCCCTCTTGCCAGCTCGCTCGCTCGCTCGCTTCCAGTCAGGCGCCAAGAACAGCCGCTTCCCACTGAGGACCAAGCTTGTGGCGGAAGGATCATGGGAGTTGTAGTTCCCAGCTCCGGAAGCGAGAGATACATTGGCCGAGGGTGCTCATGGGAGTTGTAGTTCTTGCAGTGTGGCGAGTCTCTGCCTACTGCACCCCCTGGTGGCGAAAAAAATTTAGTGAATCTCAGCTAAGCAGTGGGATTCTGCGAGACTGGGGCGGACGAAGTTGGAAGTGGCTGGTCCAGGTACCTCGTAGCAGCAGCAGATTTGCAGCTGGTATAAAATAGAATGTTATGGAAACGCTTAGGTAACCCATAAATCACTCAAAGTAAGTTACACAAACACTCCCAATCCCGGTAGACAACCTTTCAAGTGGCATTGGTGGGTGGGGTCAGGTGTAAAAGAAGGCAGAGCATCGGATGTGACTCACCTCTGCGTAGTGGGCTACTTTTTATAGTTCAATGACATGTTCTGGTCAGATAAAAAAGCTGAAGGGGGCACAGAGCAGGGTCAGTGACAATGCTGGATTAAACCCTGTGGAGGCCCCATGGCAGTTGAAATATTGGGGGGGGGGGGCTCACAAATTATCTCCTAATATATTTTTTGTAATTTTCTTTAAAGACCAAGTCAATATTATTTTGATCCATTGTCGAGGGGCCCCTGAAAGGCCATAGGCCAGTCAGTGAAGGATGCGGCCTAAGAGGTCTCAGGGCCGGAAAGACAATTTGGAGAGCTACAATCAGCCCCCATCCCTGAGGTTCCTCAGCCCTGGTTAAACATTTAAACAACAAACAACCAAGCCCTAAGACCACACCAGTCCCAGCAACATAAAAAACAAAACTAGGTGTCTTTATGAACCTGGGCAGAAAGGGGGGGCAGCTACTTTACAGATGCACTCCTACACTCTTCGACAGAGTAAGTCACCAGGACTAACTTCTAAGTAAACACTGCACAACAGGCGCCAGTATAAACACTGCTTAAGCTACTTGTGTGGTAGGCACTAGTCCAGGATTTAGTAATGTGTGAAACGTGTTTGCATAACTAACTGCTGGAGTACATGCAGTTATGCGTGCCTAATTTGTTATTACCATCACTTGTGTTTAAAGATTCTTTATTATTTGTTTATCCAATCCTGATCGGTAGTTGGATTTGTTATTTTTAATGATTGGTGTAGACGGCAGGTTGTAAATATTTTAATTAATAAATAAAATAGCTTACCACTGATATTTACTACCTGCTAAGTTTGAAAACATCTCAGATTGTTCTGACCAGTGTTGGAGATGTGACTTGTACAATGTTTATCCAACAATAAATATGCATGCATCATGCACTAGGGGTATCATAAAAGACATTGTATTTTCTACCAAATGGAGGAGTAGCCATGTTGTCTCTAGTTTTAATGGGGTCTTACTTTTCAGAATTTTTGTTTTCAGTGTGGAAAAGTCACTCCAACAGAACTCCCTTTTTCCTTTCAGGAATGTGTTGATAGATGCTAGCTTAACCTTGGCTCAAATTGGAGAAGGTCAGCAGCACAATCTATCCTTTACCACCTGTGCTGTTGTTAGAAATGAATAAAATAACATATTCTAAGCATTCCAGAGGTTTCTAGAGCTTATTTTTATACTATCTGGTAACCATTTACCAGCACTGTATGTCAGTGGATCCAGTTTTGAATAAAGGAACGTCAACTGCCATGTTAAGATGGACTAGTCTGTAATACTTTTCACAAAGTTACTTAACATTTGTTGCACAAAACCCTCTTTTTACCCTGAAACTGAGGTGAGAGGACTCCCAGGATTTGCAGGTTTTTACCTAGAAAGGAAGCAGCTCTTAGTAAATTCTCCTAGGCACTGCTGGCCAGAGTTCAATCTGCTGGCCTTTTAACTCACTTTCAACCAAGCACGTATAAATAAACAAGAGGTTTGGCACATGGGTGATAAACTTTGAGATGACAAGGCACATAGTCAAATGCTTGTCTGCGCCCACACTTGCTTCAGAAACTATATTTATGAATTAAGCTGGTTTGCATATTTGTTGTTTCCCCCCCTCCTACACAGATACACACGAAGCCAATTTCTCACTGCCTTAACAGGCTTTATTGCTACAGGAAGTTGCTGCTGTACAAAAATAGAGTTTATTCAAATGCAAATAAAGGGTAGAGAATATAAAAATCAGGAAAGGAAAAAGAGGAAATGCCTTTGATCAGGCCAAGAAGGGAAAAGGGAGTAGGAACCGCTGTTCACAGGCCGGGACATAACATCAGCACCCGTTTTCAATGGTACACCAGGCCCGACTCTCAGCATCATAAATAGGTGCCACTGGGTGGGTAGGGTGGGGTTCAAACAAATAAATAAATAAGTTAGAGAATAAATAACTTTGTTCAGAAAGTGTCACTTCTAGGACAGAGAGTTCCCCACCCTGCTGGCACCAAGTGATGGCTGACTCAGGGATTGGCAGGGGCTATTGCTGCTTCCAGTGTTGGCCTGGCAACTGTAGTGGCCAAACTCCAAGCTGCTGCTGGTGTGTTAGGGAATGTTGCAAACCAGGATGTTAACACCATCATTGGTTTTATAGGATAAGACCATTTTCTATAGCAATAGATGCCTTAATTACGCTGTGGAAACATAAGACTTCCATCAGCTGTGCTTCTCGATCTCCACAAGGTCCAGCCACCAGCCTCCCATCTGCCAAGGGCTTGTTCTCACCAGGAGAAGCTCCCCAAACCAGGTCAAAGACTCTAAGAATTACCACCATCTTAGTACAAAACCAGGAAGGTGCTCCATTCAGTCCTCAACAACTGTGCCGAACATCCCAGCACAAGACTGACAGCAGTAGCAATCGCTGGACCGTCAGAGCACAAGCTCACCAGTTATAGGTTGACCCTGAAGCTGCTGCTAAGCATTGTGACTCTGTCCTTCGTGTTCAACTACATCTGTTCCCTGATGGAGCAAACCAAGTTGCTCAGGGAAAGGTTTGGGGGCTTAAAGTGGGAGAGAACATCAGCCTTGCAATTGACAGGGCCAGGTGACCTGAGCGAGCAGCCAATTCTTTCCACTGCCTGACAAAGTGGTAAGGAGTGATGCTCAAGAACCTACCCATTTGCACCACAGGTCTTTCAGGCTACATCCCTATCCTTCATCCCTTGAGTAAAGGTATGGGAAATCCCAGTGCTGCTTCTCCACTGGAGGGTGCAACTTGATGGGTGAGCAAATGCACGACACAGTTGACGGACCAAACCCTAAAGGGGAGAATTCCTCCCAGTGTGGGTTTGCAGCCCTCAAAGGCTTGGCTGGCCTCCATCTCACCATCTTGCTGCTGTGAGGAAAGTACCCTATGAAAATGTTCCACAGATGTGGAGATGAAGGCCTAGGCACCTTCGAGCCATGGCCATCATGCTCTCCTCCTGCTTATTGTCCATGTGCTGCTTCTGCCTGACCTGGAAAGCCCCACCACAGACCGTGTCTCTCCGCGTCTCATGCCCCACCAATGGAGCAAGGCCCTAGGCACGGCTGCAGACTCAGTGACAAACTGCGAGCTCGGAGTAGGCAGCCCCCTCAGCCCACGCAGCCACACTCTGCTGCTGAGACATGGTCCACAGTCTGCCAGGCATTGCGCACATTCATAAAGGAGAAGTCCTCATACCGGGTGGGGCGGCAGCAGGGGTGGGAGGAAGGGTGGTCATGAGGCCCAGGCACGATGGTGCGTTGCTGTAGCAGGCTACTCAAGGCCAGGTCATAGTTGGTGCGGGCTCGCTGGCATGACCCACTGCAGTACTTGAACCGCACAATCTCCTCCGACTCGAAGCCCAGCCCAAGGTCCCGCACCTTCACCAGCCGGCTGTGCAGGCGGCAGAAGCGGCTGTTTTTGCTGCGACCGGCTTTCTTGGATCCTTTCTTGGCCTTGCTGGAGCTGGCTGGGGAGCGCTCAGCCCTGAGCAGTTCCGAAGAGCTCAGCCTGTCTATGGTCACGTTTCCCCCTGAAGGAAAAAAAGAAGAGGGGTGAGCGGAAAGGAGGACATGGGGAGAATGTTAGGCACCGGGAATCAAGGAAAAGGGCATGGGGCTCAATCTGCCCAAAAGATAACAGGCAGAAATATACCTATTTCCATTTCCTCTGCAAATGGACTGCCTGTTTCAATGGGCATGGGTGGGTGGGTAAATGATTTAAAGAGAGGCAAAGCATCACAGCAGTGCCTGAGACAAAGGAAGCTGGGGACCACTGTGTGGGTGAGGATCCAACTGGGAAAAGTTCAGATCCTCACTACCCCAGACTCTCACCCACTTCCCCATGAGACATGCCAGGTTCCTACCGTGCCAATGGCTCCATGTGCCCAGTGACGATGCTTCCCTGCTATTTTCCTCCAGAGAGGCAGGGCTGGCAGTGCCCATGCTTCCATCAGAGGCAGCTCCCAATGTCTGGTTGTTGTGCCAGGTCTGCGGGGTTGCCATGACTGCACCAGCAAACAATGATAGCAGGGTGATTGCACCCCACAAACCCCGCTCCTACGAAAGAGATAATGGCACACCTCAGTAAGCACACCTCATGGAAACAAGGGCACAGAGAATGCAGCAGGGCTGTCCTACAGAGGAAGGTGCGATGAGGAGGCAATGTGTTGTGCTGGAGTCTCGAGGCTCCTTCACCTTCTAATGTGGGTGTCACTTCTGTGCTGGAAAACACATGCTGGCCACGTATATGTGCCATAATTGCACCATTATGTGAAAAGATAAAGGTGCCCAGGAATCCATTTCATCACATGCATGCCAAGTGAGAAGCTACAGCTATAGATGCATGCAGCAAAGAAGACATATGCAAGTTCACATGAGCAGTGGAGAAGCTTTGGCCTACATAAAAATTAAACCTATGTAAGAAAACTGCTATGTACAATGCGGCCCTCCAAGACTAGGTTCCCACAAGGGGAGAGGCCAGTGTTTCTCAAACTTGGGTCGCTAGCTGTTGTTGGACTACAACTCCCATCATCCCTGACCACTGGTTCTGCTAACTTGGGATGATGGGAGTTGTAGTCCAACCACAGCTAGAGACCCAAGTTTGAGAAACACTGGGCTAGGCTAACAGAGAGCAGCAAAGAACCAGATTCACGCACTGGAAACCCAAGGCAAGTGATGTACCAAGGAGCCATTCCATCTCTCATACATTGGGAGAGCTGGGATCCTCCTGCAGACAAGGGCCTTTCTACCTACCCATTGCTTCTGAGGCTCCTGCTCCTGTGTTGAAAACACCCTCTGGCGAGGCTAACTCACCCTGTATCGCTCTTGTTGGACAGGCAAACTCCTGTAGGCAGAGGGAGATCTGTCCGATCTGTGCCTTGGCCCCTCCACTCTCCACTCCATCCTACCTGCAACACAAAGACACAGTTCAGGAACCGGACCTTTCTTTCCTAATTGGATAGCCTAATTTCTACACCTTCAGCCTTACTGTGGCCCAGACATCACCCTTGTCTAGATCTACACTTCTCCTTCCTGCACTGCAAGCCTCTCTGGATAAGTGAGTCAGTTCAGCTAAATAAAAGCAGTTCAGATGACCCTTGCAAGAGATAGTTGACCCGAAAGTTTGCAGTTTAGGATCTGGTATGAGTCTGTAACAGGAACAGGGTTGGGCTATGAGACATTCCCATGGCTCTGTCCCAATAATGTATCTTGGCCAGTGAAAAATTAAAACAAGCAATTTCCTTAGCATCAGCTAAGACCACGAATATCCACAGCAAGCAACTATCTTGGGATGCTGGTGCTGAAATAAATAAAACAGGCATGAGTGTTGCAGTTCCTTGTGATTTAAAGATCATCATCTCTAGAGGGGTACCGTGGAGAGATCAGGCACCTACCCAGGACTGGGACAAAAGAGGTTCCTGGCCGGTTCCAACTCTGATGAGACCTAGCTTGATAATTTCTGAAGGTTTTGTGCTAGTTCATGTTTACGGTGACATGCACACAAATGGCTTGGGGTTTGTAAGGGCTGCCACCAGGCATGCAACCAGGAAAGGCTCACGTGGAAGAGTAAGTGCTTCCAACATGGGTACTTTATTATGCCACTGCTATGATTTGTGAGATATGAGCACACCTGTCCCACAACTGCAGAAAGTTTCACTCCAGTGTAAAATTTTAGATTGTAAGCTCATTGTTAGAGCTAACGCACTGAGTGAAGCACCAGATATTATCAAAGGGACAGTCTGCCCCTACACTACTTTCTGCCCTGAAACTACAGAGAGCGGTTCCCCAGAAAATAAAACACAGCTGAGCCCTTGTGTAGAGGCTGGATGCAAAGGTAACCCCTTTTGGTTCTTGATTATCCTTCCATCTGAAGTTGCCACCACCTTAAATAGCTAGCTTTGATATTAGACTACCTTCAACTGGCATCAATCTGACCTGACCAGACAGGATTCATCTCCTGCATGAGGGAACATCTGGGAAATCTACTGAAGTTTGCAGAGATGTGCACTTTATTAGATTCCCACAAGGTGGCAACAGAGAACCAGAGTTTTGCTGCGTTTTTTACACTGCCCATACCACACACACAGAGGGGAACCTTTTATCTCATCTCAGTGGCTAAGAGGGAGAACCTAGCCCTGATTCCCCAGACTGGGAAACAGAGAGTTCCAAAATGATTAAAAGACGCAGCAGTACGAGTAGCTGCGAGAAAGACAGGCTTCCTGGGATAGCTCAGCCGGTAGAGCAGGAGACTCTGAATCTCAGGGCCATGGGTTCAAACCTCACATTGGGGAAAGAATTCCTGCATCACGGGGTTGGACTAGAGCAGGGGTTGGCAAGGTTTACCTCGCCTGGGCCGGTTCACTCCAGCGGAGATCCCTCTGCGGGCCGGGTCGCATTTGCGCGGCCGCAATTTCCAGCGTCTGAGCATGCGCAGACGTGATTTCCAGCACCGCGGAAGCGCGCTGGTTTAGTACAGTGCATGGGGACTCGCCTAGCGGGCGGCTCAGTTAGGGCGTGGCTCGTGGGCCGGTTAAACGACCCCCGTGGGCTGCTTGTGGCCGATGGGCCTTAGGTTGCCTACCCCTGGACTAGAGGACCCTTTTGGCCCCTCCCAACACTACAATTCTATAGTCTATGAGCCTTCCACTGAAACAGATACATCTCTATCTTTAAGCCCTGCACAGAATATCCATGTCTGTCCTGGAAGGCGGGGAGGTCCTATTTTTTGTACAGAAAAGAATAACTTCTGAAGATCAACCTGTGAAATGTGGAAATTATATCCTCTGGGTCCAATCTCCAAGCACATCCTAATAGATACTACTGATCTTCAGCATTCAGACTTCTGTTTATTCTCTGCCATCCAGGCAATCATACCTAGTATGCAGAGCCCCCAGCCATGCAGACATTGAGGCCCAGTGGAAATCTGCCTCCATATCTTGCCAGACCCAGCATAGAGTAATAACCACACTGATTGCAGAGCTTCTGGGAGTCATCAGCTTCCAGCAACAACTCTGGAAGCTTCAAAGACATCTTTCCGCTTTCCCAAGACCTTTGGGTGGAAAAGCCATGCCTCCTCTGATGCAGAGGCCTGAATTTGACTCATGTGCATTAATGCAAGTCTTCCACAGACCTGGATCAAAATTATGGGGGTGGGGAACCAACTTCAATTCCCAGGGAAACCCAAGAGGACTGAGAAGAATGGAGGGGAGGGGAGGCTTATCCATTGACTGCTGGCTGCAAAATGAATTCAGAAGCTGCATCAGGAGGATGACACAAATCCTTTGAAATGTATTCCTGAAGACTCCTGCCTGGTATGTGCCACCTAGCAGCACACAGGGGCGAGGGCATTATCAAAACAGCATCTTCCCCTGTCATGCAGCTGTTTCGATTAAGAAATGAAGGGCTGCTTGTGCTGCATTTCGCAAATCAGGGAGGAGTGTTTGGAACAGGTTCTGGGAGAGCCAAATAGGCAGTCAGAGCACATAGGACCACATAGTCTATTTGTGGGTAATTAGGGAAATATACAAAACAATGGCTAGTAAGAAAGGAATGGGTTAGTATGGGCGGGGAGAACAGAATATTATCTTTCTGGTGCCTCGAACTGTCATAACAAGATGAAGTGGTGACTCTAAGGCACTCCGCTGCAGAGCTGCAGGAGTTTTTGAAGGAAGCTGGTTTGAAGATTTATGTTTACTTTCCAAAACAAAGAGATGTTGGCAGCAAAGTCTTCCTTGAAGCTGATGAGCAGCCAATATACACCCCGCTCCTTCTCCTGCTCCTCCACCCCCACAACTCTGAACATCCTGCTCACTTTGTAAAGCATCCATGCATATGCTATCCTGGACCCCTTGTGGCTGGAACAGCATGCCAAAGTATCAGTTCTGGAGCCTCATCTCTGGACACTCAGCCACCGGAGCAGCCCAACATGTCCCTGGTGTCTACAACAAACACAGTCAAAAGACTAAGTGAGCAAGCAAGCTAATGCAGGACTCGCAACCTGACGCCACATTCCACAGTAACCAAAAACAGCAGGAATTATATCTGCGAGGAAGCAACAGAGAAGTCACGCCAGGATCGGAACCACAGCAGAAAAGAAGAGTGGGCCGCCTGACACCGGTGGTGATGGGGAGTGGAAAACAGACCTGCTGTGCAATCCTCGGCAAGTTTACTCAGACGTAAGTCCCACTGCTCTCAGGTAAGTTTGCATAGCATTGTAGGCTCAGTGACTGAGGTGGAAGCGCTGAGTTTCTCAAGTTTTGATGATGTAGAAACTGTGTCAAATTCTTCTCTCTCTCTCTCCTTTGAATGCTGGTGGAAATATCTTCTGGATGTGCCTGAGGAAGCCAGAGAGGTCCTTCCTGATAGGCCTGGTCTAACAGCCCGAGAGAGCTCGCTAGAAGTTGTTAGGCTCTGTAGGGTCAGTGCATCTGGCTGTTTTGATGGGTCAAGTCCACCCAGGTACCATGAGCAGGATTCCTGCATTGCAGGGGGTTGGACTAGATTACCCTGGAGGTCCCTTGCAACCCTACGATTTTGTGATTCTATGACTCCTCAGTCCCATCCAACATTACCAATGGTCAGGAATGATGTTAGTTGTAGTCCAGTAATATTTGGAGGGCCCAAGGTTAGCCACTCTTGGACTGGAGGAAACGCAGAGAAATGCCAGAGAAATTCTAGAAGAGAAGAGGACCGTGGACCGCCTGGGAAAAGGCAAAGAGACACCCTGCATCCGGCTCTCTTGTCTTTCTCTGTCTCTTTCACACACACATACAACACACCCAACCATCGATTCTCTCCAGAGGAGCTGCCTGGAAAACTTAAGACTGGAGCCACGAGGCAGACCTGAGCTGTGGGGTGCGGGGAACCGAGAGAGCGAGCGAGCGAGCGAGCGAGCGGTCCGACTCCGAGCAAGCGGCCCTCTGGAGAACGAAGGCGCTCGAAGTCCGCCAAGAGTTACCCGAGTCGGCGGCGGAGAAGCAGCCCTGCCGCGACAAGCACCCGCTCCCCTTCCGAGCTACTTGCTCCGCTCCAGAGTCTCGCTTCTCCACCCGCCCCCCCCCCCCGCGCCGCGCATTTGCCCCGCTCTCTCCTCCCCGCCCCAGTCTAGGGGGCGCTGCGCTCGCGCTTTCCCGCCCGCCGCACTCACCGCGCGCTCCGTCTCGGCAGATCGGGCGCCTCCTGCTGCGCGCGGCTCTCCGGGGACCATGCTCCGAGGATCCGGGCCGGGAAGCGCCTCCCTCTGCCCTCGGGTACCGGCCCTTCCAGGGCATCGAATCCGCTCCCTGCACGGGAGACACACGGTCACCGGCGGCCTGGTCAGAGCCACGAGGAATACCTACACCGGGGAGGGAGCAAAGAGGAGGGCCCCCGCGCCCCTTCCCTCTTCCCGACGGCCAGAGATTTCGCCTCTCCCCGCTCTGGGACAGAACTGCGCACACCCACAGCCCTTTCCCCGCGAGGACCACGAGCTCGCCAGCCCCCCTCCTTACCTCCCGGCGGCGGCGGCGGCGGCTCCTCGGCGGCTCCTGCGCTCACCCGGCCCCGGGGGCCATAGCCCGGCCCCGCCGGGATCGCTCCCTCGGGCGCCCGACGTTCACGTCGCCTGCATGGCCGGCAGGTGCCCGGTGGGCTCAGCGCCCCCCTGCGGGGAAAGATCGGGTTAGAGCGGCTGGCGTCCGGGCCGGAGTCGACAGGGCAGCCCCGATCCCGGGACCCCCCTCCACGCCGGGCCGGACTCACCGCACACGGCGAGGCAGGGAGCCGGCGGGGCGTTCGGCCCTCGGGAAGCGGACCTACGGCCGGCCGGGCTCCGGGACAGGCGGCCTCTGGCTGGAAGAAAAGCACCGGCTCCATCTCCGCGGCTGGCAGAGTCTGGTGTCAAATTCCAGCCTCCGCTGTCACCTGATCCCCAGGGCGGGGCTCGCCCGAGAGACAAGAGAAAGAGCCACGGGTGGGACCTCGCCGCACCCCACCCCGGCCGCCAAGCCGAGCAGACGGCGCAGGCGCCGCCCCTGGGACCGGCGCGGAGGCCCCTGGGGCCCTCGGGCAGCTGGCGCCCTGGCGACGGTCATGGGGCACTTCTCTGCCTCCTGGTCCTCGCTGCCACCATTCAGTGGGGGGATTTGAGGCTGCGGGCACTTTCGCTCTCTGGACAACATGGTGGAGAGGATTGGGTCCAAGGAGAGCCAGAGTGAGGTGCTGCTTCTGCCGGCTTGCGCTCTCTCTCTCAGGGAAGTGCATCAGGGAGGGTGCAGGTGAGCAGAGGCAGCTGCTCATGCAAAACGTGGGCCACCCACATACTCACTCTCACCTGCATCCTCCCTCGTGGTGGCACAGTATTGGGCATGACGTTTGCTTGCACTCTCAAGCTGGGCAGTCCTTACTGCCGCATCACCCGCAGGCAGAGCTGCCCAGGGCAGGAGAGAGCAGGTGAGTGGCTGGAAGCCGTGGCAGTTGCTCCTTACATCCACTGCTAGGGGAGGTACAGAGCAGTCCTTGCCCACCCAAACTTCTCAAGGATGTTGTGCCACAGTAGGAACTGGTCTGTAGTCCATGCCAGTGCGGTGCTGGTGTCTCAGCAGCGGCTTGGCAGTGCTGATCCCTGACCCCAGTAGCTGAATCGCAGCTGCCTTTCTCTGGACAGAATGGCAGACGCACAGTGCTGTTCTGCCAAGTTCTGCTCTTGTCTCATCAAGCTCCCCGAGTCCCTACTTCCAGGTGCTCAGTAGCAGTCACTCTGGATTTGACTGTCTTCTATCCCCCGCCCCATCATCCTTAGATAGTAATAATTTGTATGACTTTGCTCACTTATAAAGTCATGCATTGGGGGTCCTTCATCATTTTGCTGCATGGGACCCTTGACTTCTGCCCCCAGATCCTGGCCTGAAGGCACTGCTGCCCAGGAGCATGTGCTAGGGGCCTGGGAGATTCTGGGTTATGGGGTACAGTGGTCTTGTTGGAGAGCAACTAAGCCACACTGGAAAGTCTTCCTTTTTCTGATTCCATGGAATAGAGGCAAGGCACCACCTAGTGTAACAAGCACGCCCCCTTTCCCCAGCTATTCAAGTGCACATGCAACTCCCCTCTCTCCTTAAGCTAGACTGGTGCCTGTGGCCACTCTGCTTTTGCTGGGGACCAGGGGCGTCTTACCCATAGAGGCTAGTGGCGTGGGGCACCGGGGCGCCAAGTTCTGGAGGGCGCCAGTGAAGAGGCGGAGGCTGGAAGCGGTACCTCCTGGCATCAGCTTGCCGCCCTCGCCCACCTCCGTCTGCCGTGGCCACTGTGGCATGAAGCAGCCAGCTGAGCCGGGAGGTGCCACGTCCATTCTCCACCTCTTCCCCACCGGAGGAGCCACCCTCCAGTCGCTGCCTGCCTCCTCTAGCCCCGCCAGCAGCTCCATCCTCCCTGAAAAACTCTGGGAAACGGGGGCGGGGGGCACCAGAGGGAGCTTTGCACCACGGCGCCAGATATGCTTAAGACGGCCCTGTTGGGGACTCGACACAAATGTAAGCAGATATGGCACACTGGTTTTCATATGCACCTTTGGAAGACTCAGTTACTCTGATTAACACTTCCTCATTCAAAACATAAAAGGCTGCTTTAGTCCAAGTCAGATCATTGGTCCACCTAGCTTGCTATCATCCACCACCACCCCATGAGTCCTGCCCAGCTTGGCTGCTTCAGCTTGGGCTGATGGTTTGGAAAGGCTGGTCTACGCAGCAGTTCTCCAGTATTGACCTTCCTCAGCAATATCTGGAGATGCTGGGGGCTAGATGAGGGATCTTCGGCTCTGCTGCTGAACCACAGTCCGTCCTTGCCGGCTGCAAGGAGCTGCAAGGAGAAGCCTGGATCTTTTCTGGAAATCACCACTGGCGTTGCTCACATGTCCCACGAACCCCCTCCCCACGCCAAGTGGATCATGGATTAACTCCCACATAGCTGCCGAGGGTATACCTTGCTAATCTGTTTGTGGGCAGACAGCCCAGTTCTTACCTCCAACTCTTATGTTCTTCTCCGGACCTCAGCGGAGGGACTGAGATAGCTCAGCAGAACCACCACCCCAGGTCCCCAAGCACCCTACCCCTTGGAGGCCTGGGAAGGGAATGTGTTCCCTGCGCCTTCCCGGCTCCCCTGGCACCAGGCAGCTCTCAAGGGCACCAGCTTGCATCCAGTTCTCACATCCCGTCCCCTTCCCTGCCTGCTGCCGCTGCTGTACATCGTAAGCCCCTTTGCACCGTTTCTCTGCTGGCTGCACTTGCCCTCAGCTGCTCTCTCTTGCCTCTAATTAGCTATTCCAATGGAGTGAGCCAAATGGGGCGCTTGCTGTTGGCACAGGATCTAAACTGGGATCGCTTGATAAATTGCCAACCCAATCTCTCTGGGCTTATATAATAATTCTTTGCTCCAGAGAGGAACTGCACGCTCATTAGTGGTTTCCACTGCTGGCCAGAGAATGGGCCTGGGGGATGCCTCTGCACCTGGCCCTTCCCCCACCTCCTGCCCTGGGCCAGCTATATATAGGCCAAGCATTATTTACTCTTAGCTACATAGGGTCTTACCCCTGAGCACATTTGCTTAAATCGGTTAGGATTATCCTGTATGACAGCTCCGTTTCGTTAAAGTGTAGCCAGCCACTCCTCCCTTACTTACACTTGCTGTGCAGTGATCTTAATAAGCATTATAGTGTCAAGTAAACCTATTGCTAAAACTGCCCTGCTCAAAGCAGTCTCAGTGGGATAACGCTTTAGAGACAGCACCAGCCTTAGACCCAACCAGGGTGTCGTGCTAAATCTACTAGTGTGGACCCAAGATCCTTGACAAACTGGGTTTTTAGGGAGGAGGAGATTTGAATCCTGGCCCCAGCAAGGAGCAGTGCCAACCCCACCCCCTCACTTGATGTGTTGCAACTGGGAAATATAAGAACAATAACTGGTGCCAGAGATATTTGTTTTGCTCTTTCTACCCCACCCCTTCCCCCCACCCCTTTTTGGGTCCTGCCTTTTAGATTGTAAGCCTGCGAGCAGGGACTGCCATGTTTTTAATCTGTGCAGAGTTTATTAAAAACGTAGGTACTTTGTAAATGAGAAAGCATAACAATTGAAATCAAAAGGGAAGGGGGCATCCAATGAATGTTGGGAAATTCAGAACAGATGAAAGGAAGTACCTCTCCCCACACTGTCTAGTGAAACTATGGCATTTGCTCCCACAAGGTGTTGGGGTGGTCACCAACTTAGATGGCTTTAAAAGAGGATTAGACAAATGCACAGGGGATAAGGCTGTCAATGGATACTAACCATCCTATGTTGTACCTTCACTGTCGGAGGCAGTATGCAACTGAATACCAGTTGTTGGGGAAAATGTGGTTTTGGCACTCAAGTCCTACTTGCAGTCTTTTTATACACATCTGGCTGGCCACTTTGAGAACTCAGTGTTGGACAAAATGGGCCTTTTGTCTGATACCACAGTTCTCTTCATATAAGCTTTCCATGGACATACCTGGGGACCCTCGGTGGCATGAATACTGCCTCACAAGTACTTCTCTGAGAGCAGAGCAGCACTTATACCACACATCAGATGACCTTTGTCTGGATTTAGGAATGTAGCGTAACGGAGTCTTTTATGTTCGCTTTTATCAGCACCGCAATTTTAGGTGTTTTTGAACTATATGCTTTTTGTGGGGCTCTGCTGCCATTTTTGCTCCGTTTTAATATCAGCGTTGGTTTGTTGTTGCTATGTATTTTTAAATCAGTTTGCCATAAGCTGCCTTGTGGGGTCTAGAAATGGAGAGGCTGGGAAGAAACCCTCTTGATAAATAACACATATACAGATGGTAAAGACTGCCTGAGTCTGATTACAGTGAAACCCAAAAGTGGATGCAAGAGCTATTTAAAGAAGAAGGTATATTTCTCACTGTTTTTGGAACAGAAAGCTGGTTGACTGCAGAATTTATGGTCTGTGCTAAATCTTGGATGATCTTCTCTGTTGCAGGCTGTCAGGGACATGTCAGGGACCAAGGTAACAGCAGTGCATGTAGTGTTATATATATATATATATAGATATATAGATATTAGATATGCCTTAAGCCTATATCTCTATCTCTATCTCTATCTCTATCTCTATCTATCTATAAACTGCTGCTGACACCCTGCTATAAGTGGGTGTGAGCAGGTGAGATGGGGTTAGCTTTTATTGACACCTTGAAGCATATTAGTGTTCAAATTATTATTAGTAGTATTATTTTCTGCCAACCCCCCCCCCCCAACAGCCCTAAGCCATTTGTATCAATTTCCTATGCCTTCAAGGATGGGGATATGCCTGTCATTTTTTGATAAAATGATTGTTTCCTGCCCTGACCCCATGAGATAAGATGGACTATAAATAAAATGAAGCAAATTGCTTGCAATCAGCTAGCTTGACCTTCTGAAGAAATAAAAGTCTCATCTCAAAAAAGCCTCAAGTGTAGCGGTGTTAACCATTTAACTCTATTTTCACAGTTGGAGCAGACACATTTAAAATCACCCACTGCCTTCCACTAAGCCAAAACTAAGCAGTACAACCAGTCCACAATGCTGGCGACAAAGGCCCTAATTGGGATAATTTTTCCACATGAGGTGGACCTGTGGAACGGTTAATAGTTTTTGGTTAAAAGTTTTACTATAAAAGGTCAACAGATATATTGTACACTAAAGCTGTACATTATTGGATGGACAAAACAAAAACTTGCTATACAAAGAATTCTGCTATTTGTGATAGTGGCAGCCATGCAAGTATAACCTAAGAATTAACACAGAGAAGTAACATGATTGGACCATGGGTAGAGCAAAGTGTGCAACATTCCCTTGGCCAAAAAACCCCCTAACCAACCAAGTAAAAGCCGCTAAAGGGAAAACACATGGGTCAAATTACGTATTTTATTGTTTTCTTACTTCTGGAAATGAAATAGTTGGACATAGGCTTCAGATACTGGACAGATGTTCTAAGTTAATATAAAGAAAATGTTCTTGCACAATTTTTCATTCTCTGTACTTACATTGTAAGTAAACTGTATAGAATGGGGGGCGGGCGGTCTGGATTATATCCATGGGTCCCTTCCAGGCCCGAGATCTTGTATCTGTGGGGTTAGAACAGGGGTCAGCAACCTTTTTCAGCCATGGGCCAGTCCACCGTCCCTCAGACCATGTGGTGGGCCGGACTATATTGGGGGGGGGGGGAGGAATGAACGAATTCCTATGCCCCACAAATAATCCAGAGATGCATTTTAAATAAAAGGGCACATTCTTCTCATGTAAAAACACTGATTCACGGACTGTCCACGGGCTGGATTGAGAAGGCGATTGGGCCGCATCCGGCCCCCAGGCCTTAGGTTGCCTTCCTCTGGGTTAGAATATGTAAGATGAAATCTGTTGAACCAGTTAAACCAGTTCCTTTGTTAGCTCCACTAAATGTTCATCACCAGCATCTTAAAGAGTGAGTCCTGTTGTCATAGAGACAAATGGGTGGGTCTTTTCCCACCTCACCTGACTGGATGCCGCATCATCCTAGGATTGAAAACAGTAGGCCAAGAGGGGCTGTGAGTGAGATAGTTTTGGCTAACGCTGGAAGCTGGAGACACAGAGGCTTGGTCTGTGCTGGACTCAAAAGCTGTGGCTTTGGGATCCCCCTGGGAACCTAATGAGGAGGCAAGATCAGTTGGTGTGTTTATGCTGCGAGCCCTTCTATGCCCATCCTATGCTCAGGCTGTATATATGTGCAACCTGAGCTTCTTTCCTGAAACTGGAAACCTGGGTAAACATTGGGTAAGTCTCTTGCCGTTTGGAGATTGGGGTGAACAATACCAATTGCAAATGTAACACCTCCTCCTACTTAGTTTTTGAAAACAGTAAACATATTTTATTTTAAAAAGTGGGGTAGGATAATGGAATCTACTTAGGGTACAGGGAAAGAGTAAAGAGTTAAACCATGACAGGTGCCACTTGGCCTATACAGCATCAAAAGCATATTTGTTCCTTAAAATACTGTAGCACAGGAAAAATCTTGTTTGTGGGGATCAGTTGTCCTCCTTGCCAGAATAGAAATTCTAATATTTTTCTAGAATAGTTTTAGAGGAGATTGGTTGAGGTACAACTATAGCAGCCTTTGCCAACTTGGTGGCTTCCAGAGGTGTTAGATGACAACTTCCACCCGATTTGATGGAAGTTTTTATTATTCTTATTATACTTTTTCTTTTGCAGGTAACAATAAAGAGCAACTGACTTCAGGCTGGAAACCTGGAAAGTCACAGGAGAGATGCATACATATGTAAGATGAGTAAGTATAATCCGATACATTCATTTTACAATATATTCTAATCATGAAGTTCCAGATTTCTTTTTATGTGCAGAACGCGGGTGGCGCTGTAGGTTAAACCACAGAGCCTAGGACTTGCCAATCAAAGGTCGGCGGTTCGAATCCCCACAACGGGGTGAGCTCCCGTTGCTTGTTCCATGCTTCTGCCAACCTAGCAGTTCAAAAGCAAGTCAAAGTGCAAGTAGATAAATAGGTACCGCTCCGGCGGGAAGGTAAACGGCGTTTCCGTGTGCTGCTCTGGTTTGCCAGAAGTGGCTTAGTCATGCTGACCACATGACCCGGAAGCTGTACGCCGGCTCCCTCGGCCAATAAAGCGAGATGAGCGCCACAACCCCAGAGTCGGTCACGACTGGACCTAATGGTCAGGGGTCCCTTTACCTTTACCTAAAGAATCTTGTACATTATTGGTAAAGTCCCAGCATATTGCATATAAGTGCTCTGCAGAATCTTTGCCTTTAATTACACAAAGTTTGTGGGTTATTTTTTCAGCGATCACCAGTCTGCAAATCTTTGTACCATAATGCAAGAGCCAACTTTAATGTCTTCCATTTTTGTGTTGCAGAAATTCTGGCAGCTGCCAGCATCCAAGTAATAGCTCTTTTGAAGGAAACAGCTTCATATTATTATCCCACATATTTAATAAATAAATAAATGTGTGAGGTTGCTTGAATCTGAAACTTAAATATGTTTGACATTTCTGCAAATATCTCTTTCATGGACATTCCCACCATAAAGGGGAAAAAGTTCCCTTTTGAACACACTCTCCTCCAACAGAACTGGGAAGGTTGAGAGTTTATGTGTGAGATCTGAACAGGAGTTTGGTGCCATCTATGTAATATTGTACTTTCAAAGAGTATTCTTGGATATAAGCAGATATTGACTTGAAGGGTTTACTTGAGCAAATACCATTCCACATAGTCTTCAGTGCTGAAATTAGGGTCTCTCTCCTATGCAGTTTCCAGGCCAACTAATTGGCCGGTAGTTGTGTAATAATTCATACATGGTAGAGATCAAGACTCTTCCTACATGCCCTTGGTTTAAGAGTATAAATTCAAATTTAGTTAACGGTCTGGTGGCTTGTGCAATTAAAACATTATCTGCTAAATAAGTGGGAGAACTGTATTTATTGTAACCAGTAGAGTCCCAAGTCACCTGTATTTATTGTTAGTTGTTCTTTGGATATTTGTTTATCATTAGCATAAAAACTACAAAGTCTAAATAAATGTTTTTTCTTCCATAATAGGATGAGATTTCATGGAGCTGGATCTTGGACTTGGGTGTGAAAGCCAAGTGATATTAAAGGTGAACACAGAGGAGATAGACATCGCTGCCACCTTTTCCATATTGTGTTCTTTGTATATGGGTTGCTGTATTTTATCTAAAATTGTTTTGGAAATTCAGGAGTACCCATATTTTATTTTATATCATTTAGCCTTTGAGGTCAATCCATTTCTTATTTGTTTTAGTGATGATAAAATTACATTGACATCGTTGGAATGCATCGTGAGATAAGGCTAGGTGTGGTAGCCCTTATCCACTCCCTTGATTTCTTGTAAAAAATAATAATAATAGCCAGCCTGGACCATTTTTTATTTTTTTTACACAAACACAAACTTTTAAAGTATCATTTACCATTTCTTGAGTCAATTGGGTGGAAGTCAAATTGGAAGCAATTGGGAAGGATATAAAATTTTAGGTATTATCATCATTTGAATAAACACAGTTATGAAGTTGAAAGATGTAGTTTATCCCATCAACCCAAGGCTCCTAACTTTTTGTAAGAGTATAATTTAAAATGTATAATTTATTCAATTTATATGGGCTTTTTACCCCTAAAAATTAGTCCTACAATGTGGAATAGGTATTTGCTGAAGCTTAATTTGCTCCATTGGGCCTATATTGTGGTACATGATCTATGATTTATTGAGATTGGTTTTAAGGCCTGCCATTTTTCCAAACTGACCTAATTCTGATTTTAGCATTGGTGAGGTGTCCAGTGGATTAGTTAACATGCAAATCATGTCATCAGCATAAATGCTCTTCATCCTTTCCTCAATCACCGCTAATATGAGGGTTGAGTTGCAGCGAAATTGCTAAAGGTTCTAGAGAAAAGGGAAAGAACAGTGAGGACAGAATATACTGTATCATTTATCTTGCATCTGATGGACAACGTGGTTCAAAGCATCTGGAGGGCACTAGGATGGTAAAGGCTGGGCTATAGTATCAATTTTGAAACCATCTTCTGCCCCTCGCCTGGTCAGAGAACGTTCTAGGGTCTTTTTAACATTCTGGTAGGTTTTATTACATTCTATGCTAGGAATGTGCTGCTCTTTTTCAGTTAGTGTGTCTAGGATTTGGGAATCATTCTGAAATGTCGGCCAAATTATCACTTGTTTTGCGGGGAAATAACATTTTCCCAGCAATAAATAGCTTTTCTTGTTGTTGCTGGTAAAGAAAAAAAGAAAGGAAAGTGTTTCTTCTTCCAGACAGCATGTCAATTGCAGCAGCATGCTTGGTGTGGAATGTGGTTCTGGCATGTCAGAAGCACTTTTTGGTTAATGTCAGTGATGTCACTGGTGACAAGCACCACTCTTCCCCACCCCCTGGTGGTACTTTTAAAGTTGTTGTTGTTTTAAAAAAACATGTTTCTTTTAAAAAAAATCTTTTCAGGAGTTAAAGGTCTTTAATGAGATTTCCTTCTGTAGCATAACAGCAGGAGTGCCAACTGCAGCCTTGTTAAATGTGTAACGAGCTGGGCGAACCCCATCAAGACTATTTCCTCCCCTGCAATATTGTCCTGACATTTCCTAATAAATTATAATCATAATAATATTCCCTCTAGACTGTGTGTTCCTCACCAATGCTGGAGTGCACAAACTTTGTTAAGTAAGTCAAAGAAAAACTCAAAATACAATACTCTAAAGTTGCAATCCAAAACACACTACAGAGTAAACATCATTGAACATATTTATTTAAATTTATATCCCACATTTTCTCCAAGGAGCTCAAGGTGGTACACACACTCCAGTTTATCCTCACAGCAATCCTGTTAAGTAGGTTAGGCTGAAAGACTGTGGCTGGCCCAAGGTCAGCCAGTAAGCTTCATGACTGAATGAGAATTCAAACACTGCTCTCTCATGTCCTACCTAGTCCAACACTTGAGGTGCCACACCACATTATTAGGACATTCTTTTGAGTCAATATATAATATATAGGGTTGTACCTAGGGACCTAGATGAAGAACATCGATTCCTGACAGTACGTGATATGCAATTTGCATTAAAAGGTCCTCTCTGCATTCTTATAAAAAAACAACAACCAACCTCAACAACTTACTTTGGCCCAAAACAATTAACAGATTCTGAAAATGCTTGCAACGTAGTTTATTTCCCCCCACACGTGCTTAGTTTGTTCAAATACTGAGTTCTTCTGTGGCTTATTTTATAGATCTTGTATTAAAGCCTATCTTATAACTCTGTTAATGTCGCTGGAGTGGGTTTGTTTGTTTTGATGAGTCATTCTGACAGGAGCATCAGGAGCCATTCTAGAACTGCTGGAACTGTGATCTTGAAGTAATGGCTTGAATCTAATCTTCCCTCATTAAAGCAGGTCTTTTAATAGACAGTCAGATTTAAAATGTACAGTTATAGGGGAAAACGGGTAATTCAGAAATAACATTCAGGCAGTTCACAATTTCAAATCGTTTAAAAGTTGTATTCTCTTAGGCGATTTGCTGGAGGAAAAGGTGTCTGAACTTCAGCAGAGTTAATTTCTAATAACCAGAACCCATTCCTTGTCCCTTTCAGGGACTTTCTGTGTGATATCAGCAGTAGCTGGCATTTTTCTTGGAAGCAAAAATAGTGGGGGGTTTTCCTTTAAGTTCCCAGGCCCAGCTAAGGAAATATGCTATGTTCCTTTCATTACCATTCACATCACAAAGCAGACCACTCAGGCAACACTGGTAGACAGGTAGCCCTTAACAAAGAAAGATATTCTGTGCCTCTCAAGACTGGAAAAGGACTTTCTCCAAGACTTTAGCTGTCTATTTATTAACAGCATTCATGTCCTGCCTTTCTGCCTCAACAGGAGGGTCTCTAGGTGGTTGTTAGTTCAAAATGCCACAAGGCTCTTTGTTGTTTAGGCCTCAGTATGTTGGTTCCTCCCACAGATATCATTGCTGTTGGCACTGGCTGCAGAAATGTCAAATCACCTATTTTATAATGTCTGTAATGTTAAAAGTGATTTGCCATCAACACTGTGTTTTGTGTTGTTCCTTCTATTCCCCCTCCCCACCGCATCCTTTCTTCAGTTTTTTTTGAATACGTAGACACAGAATTTAACGTACCAGTAAGCTGAAGGGAGGGCAGGGTTGTGAGAGAGGAAGCCACGGGAAATGGAGGCTGATTAACATATGTCACACATCACCAGCTTGTATAATTGGGAAAGGGTGAGGGGAATTCTTTTAAACAAACAGTAAAGGGTGGATACAGGGATGCAGGTGGTGCTGTGGTCTAAACCACAGAGCCTAGCGCTTGCCGATCAGAAGGTTGACAGTTCAAATCCCTGCGACGGGGTGAGCTCCCGTTGCTCAGTCCTAGCTCCTGCCAACCTAGCAGTTCGAAAGCACGTCAAAGTGCAAGTAGATACCTTCCGGTGGGAAGGTAAATGGCGTTTCTGTGTGCTGCTCTTGTTTCGCCAGAAGCGGCTTAGTCATGCTGGCCACATGACCCAGAAAAAATTGTCTGCAGACAAAGGTCAGCTGAGCTCCCTCAGCCAGTAAAGCGAGATGAGCGCCACAACCTCAGAGTCGTTTGTGACTGGATTAACTGCCAGGGGTCCTTTACCTTTACCATTTTAAAGGATGAATGGGACAGAAGTATTTTGTCATTTTCGTTTTTATAAATCTCATCCGTGTCTGAGCTCTGGCGTCTTTCTTGACAGTTCAGTGGTTTCTGTACTTTTCTTCAGTGCTTAAATGCAGAACTCACCCAAGGCAAAACAGAGATGGTGTCCCTCTCTCCCCCAGTACCCAAGGCTGGCCGAGTTATTTTGACACCTGAGGCAAAAAATCTCACAAAACACTTCTCCTCAGGAATAATATAAAATAAGAATAAATTATTTATTGTCCTTTCGTGACTCTCACAATCGGCTGCCTGAGGTGGCTGCCTCGCTCTGGCCGGCTGGAATGCAGAAACACATATTGATGAGCTAGTTTCTCCTTCCCCATAGCAGGTCTACGGCTTTTCCTATAACATGTATATTGCACAAAGGAGGATTTGCATGGGTGACACACAGTTAGAAGCTATAGGATTAATTATAGAAAATGCCTTAAAAGCATTTGAAGACCTTGATGTTCCTGACAACCCCCCTTCCTTCCTTAGGGACAATCAGGTTTGACTTTTATGACCATTGTCTCAGTCCTGTCAACATCCTGATTCGCTTAAGGCCACAGGGCCAATTTCACAGGCAAGTCTCTGTAAATACTTAGCCAAGCCCTGGCAATTCTTTTTAAGTATCATGATGTTTTTATATCACCCCAGTAAATCTCTTAATAAAGTATTGTGTGAATTGGGTCCTGAAGTTCTATTTGGTTCTTGTAACACGGGTGGGGCATGCCTTGCATTGACTGATCAACTGGATAAACTTGTAGTGCTTGATAAGAATCCAAAATTATTATTCAAGACGAACCTTCTTCTTATGCAATATTTATCTCAAGTTTATTCTCTTCTGTTACTTAACTGACACAATGGATGTTTTCCCTAACATTTTAAGCTGTCCTAAAATTTACATTATGTGGCCTATCCCAATGCAAATGGTATGTCAGGAAGCATTCTGCTTAGACAAAGCCTCAGTGTCCCATTTATCTTATGTAAAAACAACAAAAAATGACTAAAAATAAAATAAAATAAATAGTGAACACTCTGTTTGGGCTAATCAAGAACAGCAAGTAGCTTCTTCTTTCTTAGTGTAGCTTCTGATCCAGATCCATGTGCATATAAACCTGGCAGAAAACACCAAATGTTCCACATTTAGGACTGAAAGTTCCACGATGTTTTCCTTTTAAGCATGCTGGGAACATAGGAAGTAGCTTTCTGTCATGTCAGACAATTTGTCCATCTAGCCTAGCATTGCCTACTCTGGCAGTGGCTCTGCAGGGCAGATTCTTCCACATCACTTCCTACCTGACCTTTTCAGTGCAAGACACCAGGAACTGAACCAGGGACTTTCCCCACACAAAACTTGTGTTCTGCCACTGAGCTATGGTCCCTTCTTCTCCCCAGTATGTATGTCAGCTGGAAGTGTGGAAGCTGGCCTCAACAGACATCTCAAAGGTACTTGTTTCCAGTAGGGATTTCTCAGTACTGGAAAGGAGGACTGCTGTGTGTTGCTTCAAGCTAATTTAAATCATTTTTTCTGTTGACGACGGCATGGGCATAGCTTGCTCTGTTCCACCTCCTTCTTGTTTTCTCTGTGCATCTCCTCCTCCATCTCTCAATCCACTTGCAGCTTTCTCCTCTCCTCTCATGATCACTTGCAGGTTTCTCTTTATTTCATATCCGTATCAATTTTTTATCCTCTCTCTGGGCTGCCTCAATCCCAGGCTCAGTGAAATAGCTGTCCACTTTCCATCCAAATACACAGGGAGAACACTATTTTCTTACCTTTATATGTTACTTTTCTTCCATCATGGAATGCATCATGTAATTCCTAGGTGGCTACCGATCCAAGCCCTGACCAGACCCAGACATGCTTAGCTTCAGCAAAGTGGTTGCCCAGTGTGCCTTCAGAACATACCTTGGTTCCATGACCACATTCTCCTCCCCCTCCAGCATAACCCTGTTTGTCCCCAAAATTCATCAACTAGTTGAGTAAATTGGGCATTTGGATGGAGAAAAGGATATAGATAGATGGGAAACATTTAAACTAGTTAATGTCTGCAAGGCAAGCTTCTGTTATAGAGGAGCAGACTGATAGCAAGGTGGCAATCCTATACCAAAACTGTCCTGTGGCTGCACATTGTAAAGGGAGGTTGCAGAAACTTGTCCATCACTATGGATATTTGCATCAAAGCACTGTCAATAAGCTTTCAAGAAACCAGACTTTTCCAGAACACAGTTCTGCTTTTCAAAAATATATTTACATCTCAACTTTTCAGGATGTTCCATGCAGCTAAGCATTATAATAAATAAATATCTCTTCAGTTGAGAGGAACTAAAGTATCATGTCCCTAGCCTTACCCATCCCTGGCTTTCAGGGGAGCCTCCCTGGAGCGGTCTAATTATTAAGAGTCAGTCTCAGAACTGTTGAGGAAATGAGTGTGTGCCTCCATTCTAAACAGCAAAACTTTTCTCTTGACCATTTTACCTGCTTTGTGGCCCAACATGTTCTGCTCCACTTTACCCCGCACCCTTCAAAGATGCAAGAAACAGCTGGATAGCTCTGTTGGCTAGAGTGTGGTGCTGATAACGCCAATGTTGCGGGTTCGATCCCTGTAAGGGACAGCTGCATATTCCTGCATTCCAGGGGGCTGGACTAGATGATCCCCAGGGTCCCTTCTAACTCAATGATTCTAAGAAAGCAGATTTCATGGAAGACTACCAAGTTTCCACTTTGTGGGCACATCATTACAGTACCTGTTCATGTTGCTGGTTCAGTACGACTTTATGCAACTCAAAGTGCTACACTTTGGTGTGACCTCAGCAATGGTAGCAGTCTTTTCTCACATGGCATTCCTACAGCACTAATAGGAACTCTGCTGTGCAAACTGCACAACTCATCCAGGCTCACTCACACCTCTGTCAGTTGCACAGTTAAGTGATGTGTTTGTATCAGATGAAGCCTCATGAGCTTGTGGTTTGCAGGGATTGAGTACACTGCACAATAAAATATGATATTCTCCAAATAATCCCAGGATGGATATTATGTAAGGTATCTGTCTGCACATAGATACCAGATAGTAGCAACAACAAAAACACACCCAGCTGTGGCATGGCACCATTGGGATCTGTATAGATAAGCTGCAACTTCCTCAGATGACAACAGGTGGCCTCTTACGAGTTTTTGTGAAAGAGTGGTACCTAAAGACCAGAATACAGAATGTCTGCACATTAAACTATGAAAGCACACCATGTGCTGAGGTTAGCTCGTCCATAGTTCCCCAATGTGGTTGAAAATAAGGTTATATACACAAGGCCTAGAGTATCTATTTTCACTCATTTGACTTTTTATGTGGAAATACAGTATAAAGGTGCTCCAGTTTCCTTTTCTCACAGGAACAGCTCCTTATAAATATAGGAGCTGATTTTTCTGTGTGATTTCACCAGTAGCTGTTTGCTAACTATGGAAGCGACTCCAGGAACAAGTTGCACTAATCTGTAAGCATCCCTCTGCCTTTTCACTTGAGGGGAGGGCAGGGAGGGAAACACAGACACAGAAATCCAGACAACGTCTTTTATAGTTTTATTGCTTCCATGATATGAATAAGTCACAAGTGACTTGGAGGCTCATACATCACACCACCTCTTTCTTAGCTAAAAAGAAAGTTCAAACAATAGAAACTGCACAATTTAATAAAACTATGCATGTTTCAAGCACATTAACAGGGTGGGCCCCTTCACCATCCACCACAATGTGGTTCAGTCCCTCTGTAGGATGGGCCAGCAGAGCTCACTCTAGTACTTTGTACTCCTTGAATGATATAGAAAGACTGTGTTTCTAAACTGTTGGTGCCAGGGCAGGTGACTGATAGTGAATGGCATGAACAAGGATCTCTCTTGCTGAGGCTCTGTGAGATCTGTAAAGCACGCCCCCAGCCTCTGTCCATAACAGCTGCAGGCTCACTAGGCTAGCAAAAGATTTGCTGTATTCCCACTGAAGCCTACGAAACAACTTGTAAAGTGAAGTTTCTGACATTGAAGAAATAGTCACAAAAATGGAACAGGCATTTAGTCATTGTCACAAACAATTAAGTTTTCGCATAATTTCTGTAGGAAATGCCTGAAGGCAACTGTAAAGCTCCCAGCCATGATGATCAGACAAATGGTATACATCAGTGGGTAATTCCAGTGTAAACCACATTCCTTCAGAGTCCAAGGCTAAGGGAAGTCAGGAAGCAGCAGAAGATCCTGCTATCTATCTCCTGTGCAACATCTTCCCCATCCCAAGGTCTGCTATTGCTGGGTTACCTTGGGTAAATTACTCTCTCCCTGTTTCAGTTCAGCTATCTGCAAATTATAGAACTGCAACATTTAATCTATTAACTGGTTTGATTACTCAGTTAAAACACTGAAGAAGTGTCCAGATTAATTTGGCAGATTTTTTTTTAAAAAAGTATTACGTTTAATACAAATACTTGTAAGAACTAGTGATGCCAAGCATAATCTTAACAGAGGCATCATCCTTTCCCATCAAACAAGAGGGAATGCCTCTTCTAAGATGATTTCAGCAATGACATACATGTGCACTGAGCAACGGAAGCATGATTTTATTTTATTTTTTGCTTCTGAACTATATACAAATCTGATTAATTGACTGAAACTCATATAATAAGCTTTCTTCTTAACTGGTGACAGCCCTACTAAAATTGGAATAATTGCAAATTTTACATGATTATTATGAAGTTGAAAGAAATAAGATTTGTAAAATATTAGGAATACTCAGTTTTACCCTTTTGCACGTACAGTTGAGTTAACATTTGCCAATGAGCAATGTCTGTTTTTCTCCTCTGGGTAGCAACCTTGACTCAGAATGGAGGTGGATTGAGGGCATAGCCTCTGTGTATCAGTGATCCTTTCCTGACAAATGTTCCTCTTTTGCACATGTCGTAGGAACGGTACATGACTAATGGGATAGAAAGTGCATGCACTTAGGGGCAGCAAATGCACTAAAATAGCATAGATTGGCAGGAAAGAGAGTTCAACCCACTTCTTATCTACCATTACATCCAGAAAAGTGGCAGTGGCTCCATTTCCACTCTAAGAATCCACAAGTGTAGCTCTCTGGCCAGGACCCTGAGGTAACTGATCCAGGGCTTGATAATAAAATGGACTCAACACAGAGCACAGGAACTAACAACATTATCATCTTAATACTTTTTCAGCACATCGCTCTTGATGGACTAATGCCATAGCCTTGCTTTCTGTGTGGCTTGATTGCCAATAGGAGACTTAGCACTGGTCAATATGGTGGAGGCCTGCTCCCCAATTCTACAACTCATTCACACTCTTTGGGCCTATCAGAACACACACATACCTCCCATCCAGGCTATGTACAGTGATGAATGAATGACATATTTTTCATAAACTTCTATAATCTTGGAAATTTCTCATTGATTCATGTAGCTGAAATAGCTCTCCCAGAAACGCTGCAAACCCAGCTTTAGAAACTACGGAAGTGGACGTTAACATGATTTGAGTACCAGTTCAAAGTGAACCAGTGTGACTTGGGGAAAACAGAGCATTTGGGGGCAATTATGCTCCACTCTTCCGGCCTGGGCAGCAATTCCAATTCAGTTTTGAATCTCACAAGAAAGCATTCAAGTAGGCAAAATTTGGATGGATATATATTTTTGCCCAGCTGTGTTGCTGGAAGCTTAGCAAACCAGGCCTGACATTTCTGAAAACTATCAGGAGGTTAGTGGAGCAGATAAACAAATAATAGAGATGTATTCAAATGCGCTAATTCCAATACAAGAAGGGCTGGCTACAAATTCAATACTTCACACTCCAGCTCATTACTCTCAGCCAACAAGGGCCATCCTCCCCTTGAGGAGCTGCCATTCAAGCCTGACACACTTTGATGCACATGCAAGGAAAACTGCACACTTGGGAAGCTCTGCCAGGCTCAACTCAACTCCTGCCCAGAGTATGTCAGCTTGTGCGTTTTGGGTCAGTAAAAGTTAAAAATGCCAACATTCAGGAAATGCTTTTACCTTAAGTAGTCCTACAGAGGTACAGGGTCAGTGGAGGCAGAGGTTAACTAGCCTGGGGACTTAAGTTAGCTCTTGTATCATTAACTAATTCCGTAACTATGCTCTTACCTTTCCAAATGACCCTGAAAAACAATTATGGAAATGCACACTCACATTGCAGAATACAGGGTAACACCACTGGCATACACAGAAGAAACATTCTTCATGTCTATCTGCATAACAAGAGTTGTTCAGATTCTCATATCCTCTCTGTGCAAGGAAAGGCAAGCCAATGATGTTAATGCACTGTTGAACCTCACGTCAATGCAAAATATATTCGTATTTTAGAAGAGGAGGGGTAAGAGCCCCTGAGAAAGCTTCTTGGGTGCACAGATCCCCAGACAAATTATGCCATTTGACCCTTCCCACTGTTTGGTCACTTTGCACAATATATTTCTAACCTTTCCAAAACAAATGGAACACACTTGTGCAAATAGTGCATCTGACACTTAGGGCACAGGAATACAAATACACCTCTCTGTCCCCTTTAAAAGGATGCAGAAGGATTTGGTAACAGACTGAGTTAAACACCTGACACATGGAAGCTAAAAATGGGGTAATTGCAGGCCAGGCAATTTCTATCAGTATCTCCAGAGGAGCTTAAACACTATCAAGGTAGTAACCACTTAAAATAGAATACAACCGTATGAGTGTAAAATTTCTGGCACCATTAGTTGCTGAACACTGGTGAAACTTCATATTTTAGGACAATTTCTGACCTGATCCAAAAATAAGTTATTCCCTCCCCAAGCAAAAAAAAAAACAAAAACAAAAAAGTACAGAACACTTCAGAACCATGATGCAGTTGCCACAGAAAACAAATATTTTGGGGTTTCTTCCAGCAGGGCCTGTGGCTAACCTACCAAACAGGTAGAAATCCCCCAGCACATTGAAGTGAGTTCTGTGAACAATAGCTAAAAATGCAGCCTGGTGAATGTTGGCAGCAGTGGCTGCTGCATGAGAAGCAGGGAGTCTGAAGATCCAATAGACCTCTAATTGCTCCATCTAGGGCAAAGTGAGGCCACAATACTTTTAAATTATAGCAGCACCAACAACAGACAATTCTTGGACGGATTCAAGCCCTGCAAAGGGGCTGTGGCTGGCACAGGGGCAGGCTAAGTGCAACACCAGGTCAGGTGTCCCATGGGGCTGGTGCACAGGCCAGGCTCCACTTGATATATTTAGTGTGATTCTCAAGAGTTTCTTTATATATATATATGCATGTATATATATAAAATAATGCATTGGACATTCAAACACTGCTGCCTCCGGCCTGGCTCCTGTTCCCATTTGGCACAATTTTGTTTTGTTTTACCACTCTGTTTGTTCTCTCCAGTGATATTCCATCTCAAGCACAAGATCCTCTTGCAGTTCCGAGTGTGCGACCTGCCCCCTCAGGCCAGTAGCCGCTGCTCCCCTGTGAGCCCTGGTGCAGGCAGGCAGAGCAGGCCAGGGAGACTTTTCAAGGGCACCGTGTGTCTCTAAAAAGCCGGGATTCTTGCCAAGGACCTCTTGCTGCCCTTGTCCTCAGCTGTATGCATGTAGCTGTGCAATTCCGCACACTGGCTGCACCTCCTCATATTCCACTGGTGAGGTCTGTGATTACTCGAGCTTTCACCAGCTTTCGTAGAAACTCCTTCTCCCGCTGTATATTGTGCGTCCAGGACTGCAGGGGGTGGGGAGTGGAAAAGGAAAGACAAAAAGTGAAGAAAAAGTCAATCACTGCCCCGTTTCAGGTTTGTAAAGCTCTATTGTTAGTCTCAAGAGCTCTGATCACAGAGGCCAGATCAAGACTTTGCCCTATACAGGTGCATTTAAAGGCTTTTTGCTCTTGAGGCATCATTGTGACACTTAAAAAAAAAAAAAAAGGAATAGCTGCTCAGCAGCCAGATGTCATGGTGTAGCATGCTTTCTCTTAAATTAATCCAAAATCCTTTGCCATATTATTATTGCTATTATTTATTACCCCTGAAGGACCAGGTGCGCAACCTGGGAGTCATTTTGGACTCGCAGCTGTCCATGGAGGCGCAGGTCAATTCTGTGTCCTGGGCAGCTATTTATCAGCTCCATCTGGTACGCAGGCTGAGACCCTACCTGCCTGCAGACTGTCTCGCCAGAGTGGTGCATGCTCTGGTTATCTCTCGCTTGGACTACTGCAATGCTCTGTTCGTGGGGCTACCTTTGAAGGTGACCTGGAAACTACAACTAACCCAGAATGTGGCAGCTAGACTGATGACTGGGAGCGGCTGCCAAGACCACATAACATCGGTCTTGAAAGACCTACATTGGCTCCCAGTATGTTTCCGATCACAATTCAAAGTGTTGGTGCTGATCTTTAAAGCCCTAAATGGCCTCGGTCAAGTATACCTGAAGGAGCGTCTCCACCCTCACTGCAAGAAGCCAAGTTACAGGGAACCAGGCAGAGGGTCTTCTTGGTAGTGGCACCCGCCCTGTGGAACACCCTCCCACCAGATGTCAAAGAGAACAACAACTACCAGACTTTTAGAAGACATCTGAAGGCAGCCCTGTTTAGGGAAGCTTTTAGTGTTTGATGGATTACTGTATTTTAATATTTTGTTGGAAGCCGCCCAACAAAATATTATTTAATATTATTCCCAAAATATTATTCCCAAAAACATAACATGTTTTGCAATAAATGATCGGAAAATGTGCTGCAAAATGTGCTGGCAAAATGTGGGATAACGCTTGCTTTAATGCAACATCATCTAACCTCCTCACAAACAAACCAGAATGAGTGGTTATTAAGTAGTCAACATTGTCTAATCACCCTGCAAACAAATCAGGATGAATGTTTCATAAACAAGTCATCTGGAAGCACAGGAGGAAACAAATATGACAACAGAGCCCTCTCAATCAAAGCAATGATCTAAAGGCTGGACTATCTATCTATCTATCTATCTATCTATCTATCTATCTATCTATCTATCTCTATCCATTTATATACCACCCTTAAACCTTTGGTTTACTTTTAAACCAATTTATTCTATTTATATTCCGCCTTTAAATCAGATGGTGTACAATGTAATATCTTTAAAAATCCACTAAAATCCACATAGAAATATAAAAATGACATCTATAGTATCTAAGAAGGCCTAGGAAGGCTTGGGTAAACAGATACGTATGAACTAGCTGATGAAAAGGTGGGTTCCAAAGGATGGGTGCTATAACAGAGAAAACTAGCCTCCATGTAGTCACAAGATGAATCCATAGGGCTTCTTCAGATTACCACAGTCTGAGCAAGGTCTTATTGCCAGTCAGTCTGATGTTAATTAACAGCACCACTAGACTGGAGAGTACAGTAGCTAATACCAGGCACCTGGAATATAAATGAAGGACCAGAAGTGGAAATAGTGTGTCTATGTATTCTTCCCCTAATATGGATTATGAATCTTCTGTATAACATGGATAGCCCTCTTAACACCACTTTTTTGTTATTGCTATAAGCTGTAGGTCCCTTCCTTCAATAGGCAATTAGGGATGGAGAGACAATCTTAGCTGCACTTAGAATTGTAGAATTGGAAGGGACCCTGAGGGTTATACAGTCCAAAGCCCTGAAATGCAGGCATGACCAATGGCCATCCAAACTCTGCTTAAAAACCTCAAAGGAAGTCGAGTCCACTAAATCTGATAGGTGAAAGGTCTACTTAGACAAGGTAGGCAGAGGTATTGCCTACTGTATACCTAAAAAGGCATGGCCCTCATGGACAGGCAAGTGAAGAGGGAGGAGTTAGAGTGTGCATGTCTCAGGAATGACTGGAAGGAGGAAGATAACTTATAAGAGAATAAGAAACAGGTGAGAGAGGGAGAAGGACAAGAGCGAGAAAGATTGTGTGCTGGGCACACACAGAAAAGGAAGGGACTAAAGAGGATATATCAGAGAGAAGATGAGAGGAAGATATTCTGATTGGTTAGTGAAGTGTAGGTGTGCTGGATGAGGAAGTGTTGGAATTTACAAGCCTAATTGTTGTCAAAAGGTATCTGGTTTTAAATATACTGTGGTAAAGTTTCTTATAATGTTTGTTAAAACATTTCCTTGGTGTTTCTATTCTTTGAACACCACATCTAAATCTAAAGGTGAAAATATATAAAAGCCAGAATTACAAATTTGGGATTCAATTGCATTGCATTCCAACAGTTTCTGGAGGCACCTGCTGAAAGCACCATAATGTCCCTTTTTATGGAAGTATTGTGATGATACAGAGCAATGCAGTGGTTTGTAGTTCTCCAGGAGCTGCTATTTTCTGGATCAGCCCCTGTGATGAACGCAGCTGAATAAATAAAATAAACAGAGATCTTCATGCAGCGCACAAAACTGCAGCCAGACTATATTCTTACAGCCTCTCACTTCCAGCTCTTCTTGATTATGCCCTAACCAATCATTCAGATGCATCTTCAACTTCACCTGCAGAAACAATTGAAATATATTCTATTAACATAGCCTGAAAACAATGGATGCAAATGCCCTTCCCTCAACCAAGAAAAGACATTCCTATCCTGTTCTAGCACCCCCAAATACTGCATTACCAAGACTTCTTTCCTTTCATCTACTTCTTTATGGATGCTAGAAAGCAAACAGAAGCTGAGCTTGAGAATACTGGGAGCTGTACTGTATCTAATAGGTTAATCATGCAGAACATTTCAGAGATGGTTATTACTGGGCCATGAAGACAGCTAATCACTATCTCGTGCCGTGGCTGGCAGAGAGTGAGCAACAGAGGCAGATCTGAGGTCATTGGTATGTAGACTCTGTTCTCCATAAGGCTAAAGAGAATCTGCCTAAAATCTCAGTCTTCTCTGAATCAGAGTTGCACTTGCCAAGCAGGCATGCACTAACTACAGCTTGTTGCAAAGTGGTAAAGTTTGAGTAACAAATCCCAGAAGCTGCTTGTCTGAGTTAGTCAGTATCTTCATCCAATACCACAGTGACAAATTCTTTGCCTCAGAGAGATACAAGCCTCTCTCTCTCTCTCTCTCTCTCTCTCTGTATATATGTGAAGTGGTATAGTCATGCTGGCCACATGACCCGGAAAGCTGTGTGTGAACAAACACTGGCTCCCTCGACCTGAAATGAGATGAGCACCACACCCCATAGTCAGGTTTGACTGGACTTAACCATCCAGGGGTTCTTTCCTTTACTTATGCTCCCCAGCATAAACTGAGTCATATATACACGAATGCACGGTCACTATTCAAACATTATTAGTCTTCTAACAAATAGGCAAAATAAGCACATCATCAACCAGTATAATTGCAGTAAAACCTCTGGTGTTAATACCCAATGCCCCCTTACAAAGGAAATTAGGATGCACTGTTGGAAGGAGTGCAGAAATTCCCAAAGAGGGATTTGGGTAGATAGGCATCTTGCCCAGCTGACAGAAACAGACAGCTGGAAAGTGAATGTCAAACAGTCTCAAACAGACATAGGGACCAAGTTTAGAAAAGCCGCATATTACAAAAATCTTTATCCATGGGTCTCTGATCCTCCTCATCATATCCACAGCCCCAATGTCATTCATTGACAGCTGCCTCTAATTATGAAACTTGTCTTTATTGTAACGGCAGAACACAAAGTAGCCTCCTCATCTCTGCATCATGTGTCATGGCCTCACACTGCCTGACCCAGCCTTTTGGCACATGATGAAGACTGATAAGTCACACCCAACCTGCCTTAGCGGTAGTGCTGGATATTTGCATTTAACATGTGGGATTCTGGGATATAATATGCAAATAAAATACAAATCCCCAGGATCTATTTTACCCTGGTGAACATTCCACCATGCCAAGAGAGCTATGTACACTGATACCCGGACTGAATATTACTGATACTGCATATCATTGCAACAAGCATCTGTTGTTTTAATATTAAGGCTGGCATGTTGAGCATCTACTTGTGGTACTACTGAAAAGGCTGCATTGGCTATGTCTGTCATTTGCCATAACAGTTGCTTCCCTAGCTAAAAGCTTTTCCAGGGATCTGGGAACCAAGTTGCAGTTGCTGATCTTGGTGAGACTATTTGCCACAAGTGAGCCCCTCACCTGCATCCAGAAACACAGCAAGGGGCCACGGTCCACATAAATAATTTTAGCTAAGTGTTGGGACATACCAATCTGAGGGGAAAAGAAGAGGCTCATCTCCAGCTCCATCTATGGTTACCAATTATAGAAGAAAATCTTCTTACTGCAAATGGCTAATCAGGCAAATAAAACTGCATTCCTGCATTTAGCTAAGATTAGAAGAGTGAGGATAAGGTGGGAGTGATGAACTGAAACCCATGCTGTCCTTTCTGAGAAAGAAAGATGATCAAGTAGGCAGAGGCATTTGAAACACATTGGCTATTGATGTCACTGGTGGAACTGAGCCTCCCATGAGAACATATATACTACAGAGGGAACTCCATCACAGGGATGTCCATTACTTGGACCGTGTAATGAATGGGAAACCATTCCAAAAAAGTAATTAACCCTACTTGGGATGCCTCAGACAACATGGTAGTATGAACCATTTCCCTCTTACTGCTAGTTATGACTTGGGATGAGTTACACTGGTCACAAATTCTGTTCAGGTGGCTTAGAAAGAGTGCATTGTCTACTTCAGCTTTCCCAGCTGTCCTACTACCACAGGTGGGTCATTTCCAGCCTGATTTCCTGCTAGTGGTAGGGTTTCCTGTTACTCTTTGCAGTGAGGCAGAGCTGTCTGCAATCAAATGCATGTGCCAACAACAGCAGGCGTGTCAGGAGAATGTGTGGTTCAGTGGAACACAAAATTGATTTAGCTCCCTGGTTTCATGTTCTGTACCTCATTGGTCCTGTTCGCTAGGCTCTTGCTACAGTGAACTGACTCCAGTTATGGCAGATGACTTAAACTGATTAGAAGGATTTAGCCACGTGATGGTAACATACCCCAAACTCTCTTTTGTCAGTATAAGGAGCATAAACCCAGGGCTTCTACAGAAGAGCCATGCTGTCAGAACAATATTAGCCTCAGGCAACCCATGATTATTATTATTGGAACTGAGCCCTGGAGAAACATGCTTGTAGCCTGCTAGACAAACTTCTCAGCCCACTCCTTTCAGGCTCCCCCTTTCCCAGTCTCCCATTTCCAATGAGGACTCTGAACTGTTCTCAGTTGTGCAAACAAACCTGCTGAAGGTCTGAGGGGATGGCAGAAATTACAGATTTCTGTGTTTTCCAGCCAGAATGCTCCATGTGGTGTAAAAAATCTCTTCCTGCTCTCTGGGGATCAAGATAGGATTTCCTCTGTTTACAGTCTTGATTGGACTGTCTGATATTGTGCTCTGTCAGTGGTAACAGGAGCAATGGGAGATGATAGAAATCTGCTCTGCAAAACAAAAGGTGAAATGCATTCCTTGGAATTCTGGGTGCATTCACTGTAAGCAAGCGTGAAAGAGTGTGGGCTGGGGCAAGGGGAACAATAGGAGGGGCCAACGTAACATGAACTCAGTAACTGTCCCTTCATTTGCATTTTTATTTAATTATCTATGTAGCCTTTAGAATGTCTTAAATACGTGCAAATGAATAATATCCACTTCCTCTTTTATATAAGGTACTGCCTCCATGTACAAATAGCAAATGGAGAACTGTGCCAGGTTTGATCATGATGCGTGATAAACCAACTCAACAGGAGGAAAAGCTGCCCAGCTACAGCCAATTAGCCTCACTGCAGTTGCTAGACCCCTGTTATCAGACATACTTATCTTGATGACCAGCACACCAAAATCCCATAAAGATTAAATCGCAGGAGGAAAACCTATAAGAAGACAGCCCCTGTTGCTTAAGAATGGCAGACTAGGAGGGTCGTTTCCTGAAATACCCTGATACTAATGCATTTGCCACCTGACAGAAAGCCAGCCATATGTCCAGGAAAGTGTGCTGCTGCCTTGCAGCGGTAAAAGCTCCCTATTGACCATCTGTGGACACCCAACTCTACCTTCCCCTCCCCTGAGGTTAAGTAGCTCTTTTCTAGCTAATTAGCCACACGCAGGATCATACCTGCCAAGTTATTTTGTGCTGAACTTAGTATTTAATCTCCACTTTCTTTTCCTGCATGTCTCTTGTATGGAAGTTTCAACCAGGGACATTTTTCAAGTACACATAGGGAAACATAATCTGCAGCTATGGGAGGGAGGGGGGGTGGAGAGTGGCCAGAGGCAAGGGATCTTAGGGTCTCTGGACATCTAATACAGAGGAAAAAGTGAATTTTGGCAGAGGTGTGAAATGCTGAATCTGCTGAAATGCCTTCTTCCACACAAACATTTACAAGTTCTGTATGTGTTTACCGTCAGCTCTACAGCTGAAGAAGGGAAATAGAAATGACATTCTTAATCAAGTCATATTCTTGAATTAAAAACCTGGGGGTTCACCTGGATAATTTATTTGAAGACATTGATGGGCATTACTCAGCATACCTACTCTTTGGTTCTTCTTGTCTTTTATAGCTCAATATTTAGCGCATTTACTAAAAAATAAACCCAAATGAGCAAAATGGGACTTACTTCTTGTCAAAATGGCTGTATGGTTAAACTAGGGCACTCTAGGCCTCTCTATATTGCCCTTGGGCCTCTCCCCATGCCCTGTCCTTCATTGGCCCTGCTCCACCCCTCCTTTTGCCTGGCTGGAATGCGCCCTTGAAGAGTGATAATGCCTCTAACTTGCCTGGATGGAAAAATGCACGTGCAGAAATGCCTAGGGAATGGCCTCAGTCTAGCCCAGAGGTTTTCAACCTTTTTGAGTCCACGGCTCCCTTGACCAGCTACATTCTTTCTGTGGCTCCCCTATGGGGAAACACACTCCAAACCTCAGAAATCCCGTTATTTCAACCCTTGCCTGCAGATCCAGCAGCCCATCACCCCTTTCTGAACAGCCTCTGTTGTGGAGTGTTCCTTCCTCCCCTCTCCCCTTTCCTTGGAAGCCCTGCGGGCAGCCACCATGGTCACTCTGGTCTCTGAGCTACACCACACACACCCAAAGAGAGGTGACTCCTCACATCACCCCACAGGAGCCTGGGAAGAGGATGCCTCCAGCCTTAGCAGCCCGATGGAGACTGGCAGAAGGTGAATGTGAGGCCACCAATTTACTCACCTTGGGAGGTAGCAGTGACAGCATCAGCAGCTGCTGGGCCTGCATGGCGGAAAGGCAGAAAGTGCCCCTTCAGCACCGGGCACTAAGCTCCCAGGCCAGGCACACAGCAAGCACAAGAAAGGCCAACATGGCACCTGCCTGCCTGCCTGCCCACCTGGCCTCCCACTTGTCTGTCCATTTCCAACAGCAAGGGCTGACAGACCGGCTGGCTGGGCTCCCTCATCCACTTGTTTGCTTATTCTGAGGCTGCCTCAGCTTGGAGCCAGGGCTGCTACAACAAACAGCCGCACAAGCCTTTGGGAGGCAGAGACATAAGAGGGCATCAGAGGAGGGAGGGAAGGAAAGAAAGAGAGACAGAGGCCAGTATTGTCTGCGGTACCCCTGACTGTCATTCAAGGCACACTGGTTGAAAACCCCTGGTCTACTGTACAAGGGCAAGAGTCACAACTGCTGCTACACCCATTTTTTGCCTCTAGCAATGCTCACCACTGACATGCACACTCTGGAAGGTTGTCCATGAGGTAATGTGGCCTTTGGGTTGAAAAAACATTTCCCACCCCTTGGACTACAGTTTTAATGCAGTGAGGAGCTGACACTTGACTGCTCAAATGATGTTAGTTAGATGTGAGCAAGTAACTTTACACCAAGATTAAACTAGATCTGGGTAGGAGGAACCAATTTTCCTATTGAGAGCTCTTGAGATTCAGCTTGATTCTGCCCCCATGTGGCTGGCAAAGGATGTGCCTTAGGAACAAGAAATACTACTATTGATTGGGAACCATGGTACTGTACTGCTTTTTAAAAACCGCTTTCTATAGTGGGGAATGCATTCAAAAGAGCACTTTTAGCTATATAAATTACAAGTGCAAGAGTGTTTAAAAATGCAAATTCTACATTCAAGTTATGCCAAAAGTCTCCAATCCCCCAAAATTGCAATTGCATTAGGAAAATGTGGCATATTTCTATATTTTTCTAATTTGACTGCTCTATTATTGTGGTAGAAGTATTTAAAATTCTGAATTATTCATTTCCACCCAGAGAATTCCCCAGGGAATTATCAAAATCAGAGAAGCAACAGACTATGTATGCAGAAGGACAAACTGGGGAGAAGATGAGGGATGATGACACTAGAATCTGTAGGGAAGCTATTGCTTCACCCTGAGTATTAGAAACACTAATAAGAATTAGAAACACTAATTAGAAACACTTTCAAGAATGTTATCAACAAGCATGGTTAATGGCCAGTGATGATGAGAGTTGAAGTTCAGCAACATCTGGAGGGTCAGAGGTTCCCCACACAAATGATCCACAAGGATCATTTATGCTAGTCTAAGGAGCAGAAAAAAGGAGCAGAAAAAAGCCAAAAAGCAGAAAGTATGTGTGTGTGTGTGTGTAGCTGAAGAGACAGACAGATAAAAGGTGTGGTGAGTGGGTGGGGTGGGGGGAAGAGAATGAACCACATCAGTCATCACTGCAGCCACCTAAAAATGTACTATCCTTTTGCAGATCACGATGCCTCAACCCTTTGCCTCTCAAAAGTGACCGTGACCCTTCTTTCAGCCAGTGCTGTTTCTTGCATTCCCAGAGCTATTCACCAGGAAGGCTTGAAGAGCAGCCATGCTGCCAGACCATAAGTCATTAGGCCAGGTTTATATAATGTTTTGAAAGGAGTTTCGCTCTTCATATTTACCAGCAATTACAGGGATTCACTGTGGATAACAATGTGGCACATATTCTCTCATACTTCTTTAACTAATAGTGACACGAGAAAAAAACCCCAACCCCAGTATTGTTGGTCTGTTTCTCATCACATCAACATTTGAACATTATGGCACAGACTCAACACTAGCTCCGTCCCTCCCAGTTCTTCCAGTAAATGTATTTGCATACCTTTGTATGTTTCTTGTGATTTGCCTCCCTTTCAGAAACTAAGAGTTATATGTTTAGTTTTGATGATGTGTAGGCAAACTAAGGCCCGGGGGCCAGATCCAGTCCAATCGCCTTCTAAATCCAGCCCACGGACAGTCCGGGAATCAGAATGTTTTTCCATGAGTAGAATGTGTCCTTTTATTTAAAATGTATCTCTGGGTTATTTGTGGGGCATAGGAATTCATTCATTTCCCCCAAAAAATATAGTTCGGTCCCCCACAAGGGCTGAGGACAGTGGACCGTCCCCCTGCTGAAAAAGTTTGCTGACCACTGATCTAAAGCTAAAATGTAAGGGTCAACCTAAATGTAATGAAAGTAGTTCCCAATGGTTAAGCACAGAACTATCCCAGTAATGAAAAAGAGATCATATTTTTTTAAAAAACACAAAAGAGGCTGACGGATGAGAGAATCTGCTTTTGTTGATAGTTGGATACTAAGTCACAGAGCACACCCACTGAAATCAAGCAACAAATTAGTCAACCCTGTATCTTTTACAGTGGTACCTCAGGTTAAGTACTTAATTCATTCCGGAGGTCCGTACTTAACCTGAAACTGTTCTTAACCTGAAGCACCACTTTAGCTAATGGGGCCTCCTGCTGCTGCTGCGCCGCCGGAGCATGATTTCTGTTCTCATAATGACGCAAAGTTCTTAACCTGAAGCACTATTTCTGGGTTAGCGGAGTCTGTAACCTGAAGCGTATGTAACCTGAAACGCATGTAACCCGAGGTACCACAGTATTACCGATTTGGAAACTATCTTGAGCAATGGAAGAGTTGCATATTCGTTTTTTAAATAAAATTAATATAATACTTTAAAAAAACCTTCCCCCATGGTTTACCTCCTTTCAGCCCCCTTCCCTAGGAACATTTTCTCATATCTACTGTCACATCTGGTGTTAGAGCTCAGGCTGGGAGAAACGTGTTTGCAGAGAGCAGCTGATCAGGAGGCAAGTTCTGTACTCCTGAGCTACACCCTGCCCTTTTCTTTGGAAATCAGATATCACCATCTATCTTTCTACATTACTAGAGTTGGCAAGTAAACACCCCCTGGGATAGGTGGGGTGCATGGGTGTGTGATTAAAGCCCCACTATCGAAATTACAGGTGACAACCTGCAGCATAGAGCCAACCTAATTTTACAAAGCCCCTGACACCTTTCCAAGTTGCCCTGTTTTTCCATCCTATCAGAATTCCTTCCTTCCTGTTCTTTCTCCCTATCTTTTCCTGGGTTCTTAAGAGTGTCTAACACCTTACTTTTAACAAATGGAAGAAGCAGTAATGTATTTTACTTGATAAAAAAACAACAACAGATTTTAAAAGATCCTTTTCCTGTCTGGATAGCTTGGGAAAAAGACTTTCTTTTTCAGCTGTCTCGGAACAAACTGGCAGGTTTCTGCCATATGTATATGTCACAGTCACACTAAAGTCAGAGGGTGGTATTCAACTAGGCTTTATCTGGAGTAGACCCATTGAAATTAATGAATATACCTAAATTAGGTCTATGGATTTCATTATGTCTACTCTGAGTAAAATGGTAGTCGAATGCCATCCAACTAAAACAAATCCTTTGAATATTTATTTGACAATAACCCCGTTATATTATAATTTTATGATGTTTAAATGCGTTTTTCTATACCACCATGGTATTTTTTAAGAGCTGGCAGTTCGGAAATATTCTTATAAATAAAAATCAAGCCTAGTGAGGTTCACTGCATAGGACTGGGAATTCTATGCATGGTAAAAACTGAAGCAAGGTCACCTTTATTTTGGATAAGTTAATCCAGGACACTTTTGTTCCTGGTTCTGCCCATTATAGTTTCTGGATTCACCCACTGCCCAAATGTGACTATAGAAGAAAAAAGGTTGCCCATCCCTGATCTAGACTATAGAAACTGGGGGGGAAATCACTGCAGAGGAGTGTTCTGGGGCAAGGAAAAAATGGCAAGGTTGTTCTTTGTAAATTATGTGGACATTTGTTGTAAAACAGGGCTGAGTAACCTAGCTCATGGGCCTGATCTAGTACCACAAGCAAATTTTCCTGCCACACCTAGTCCCCACTGATCTTGGCAGTGGAATAAAAAATATAAATGTAGACAAAGCGCCGGAGTGGGTGGAGCTTAGCACCCTGATTGAATTGCAAATTGCCTTCTCCCTAGTCATCAGACTGATCATCTGATGAGCAGAAATGGGGAAATAACCCACCTCCTCAGCCAATCAACAGGGTTCAGCAGAAGAACTGCCTCACCTTCATAAAGAGAACAGCTTTACAAGTAAAATAACAAACAATTCTCATAATGAAGTATTTCTCTCTTTTTCAGTTAAATAGATTGTGTATGGAATATGTTTGGGACCAGTGTTGTACATTCAGCCTATACAACTGTGGATCAAACAGACTTCTACAGTATGTTCTATATAGTGGCCATACTGATAAGACAACATACTTCCAGTGTCACTCTGATTTTCTCCTTTTTTTCAGGAAGCAAGATGTTTCTCTATTACCTCCAGCAGCATTGTAAACAATGCCAGCTATGCCACCCTGCAGCAACTGGTATATGCATTCGCATTCACAATGTAATCTTTTAGTGTTATTTTTTTCTACTCAGAAAAAATAACCCTAAAGTCCTGTCTGTGTAGTGTTTGCTTTTGGGTGGAGATGCTGTTGCCTAGTCATAGCTATACTAAAATTATGGATTCCTCAAGTATATTATCTTGACAAATATCATTTCTAGAGGAAGGAGGACTCAAAAGGAACTCAGGAGTGCTTTCCTTCTTGTCTGAATCTAGAGGAAAATTAAGAGTCATACATGGAAGACTCTAAACAGTTTCAAAATGACTAAGGAAGACCCTTCTACTATGTTGGTGAAGGTCATTTTGATTTTGAGCCTTACAAGGTGCTTGTTTAACAAAATTTTGCTATAGCCTTCATCAATCAGTTATGACTTCACTTATTGACTAAAAGCACTGAAAGGCGGGATCAAGCTCATATCTCACAAAACAACTATGTCAAATGGCACCTGAAATTTTGTTTCATAAGATTTGGTATACAAGCGTTAAGGATTGGGCTCCCTGCCCAACAGAGCAGTACCCCCTGTACTCCCTCTCAGTGACCCTGAATATTAGATAAACACCTGTTTAAAAAAAACACCACACACCTCAACCCTTTGGCTAAACAAAGTAGACAGAGTCTTTCACCAACAGCTTTATTTGCATAGGCATTGTGCACATCACCTTCAATGTAAGCACAATCTCTCAGCCAACTTTATGCTCATGAGGACCTAAGATGAAAGCTTGAATGTTCATATTTTTGGACCAAAACCAAGCACTTGCTCACATTTTAGATTTTCCAGTATTAGGAGTTATATATGAATTAGCTGTGGGAAAGGTAAAGACACAGCTGAGCTGATCACTGAGTCTTGGAAAACCCCATGCATAGTGTTCCGCAAGCACCAATCAGCTAATTGTTGTGTTCTGCAAAGCCTTGTACACAGCATTTTGCAAGCGCCAGCAATTACCTTAAAGTCAGGGCATGTGCAGCACTGGGCACCTAGCATCATACCATGGGGGTGTGGTAGATAACGATATGACCTTCTGCAAATGTGGTTCCTGGTGTGAAAGCTCCAACAGGGAGCCACTTGAAAATGCATCTGGAGCAGGATAGGAGAGGCTTCATTGCTCTCAGATATCCTCTGTCCACTGAGATCCACTAGTCTGCCAGGTCCGTATTTAGGGATAAGGTTTTGCAGCTGCCATTCACTCTGCTGGACTCTTTCTCTGAATATACAGAGAAGAGGTGTTCTTATCTTGCATTAACAGTGCTCAGTGTTTACTAGTTTTGCTTCCTGTCTGAACTCCTCCCAACCACCTCCCAGTGTTTCTAATTCTGGCAGTGGGCTGGATGGGCTACCTTTAAAGATCAAGGTCACCCTCATGTTAGGCAGGGGACCAGGACTGTTACATTTGAAGTGGGTGTCCAATAATGCCTGTTGACTATAAGGCTATTGATGAGTGATAGATGTCTAGATTTTTGGGGAAATGTTTGATAACTATTACCATAAGGATGCAACTATACGAATTTACTCATGAGTTGTCCCACTGAGTTCAGTGAGTCCTACCTGCTCCATCTAGGCTGGATGCTTCCTGGATGATTTGCATACCTTCATATGCATATAATTTACACCACAGATATGTAGCTGGTAGCCAGAAATGCATGATTTCACAGTAACATACTGTGGTTTCAGCATTTTTGCCCTTAAAAATCTGACAAAACCTTCAGCCTTACATAGTGCAGCAGGTAATAGAAAAAGGCCATTTGTTTCTATCCTGAGGTTTTATCGCTCATGTCTTTGCACAGGAGGGGCCATCTCCACCCAGCTGCAAACAAATGCAATTCATTGGCTTTGTGTGTATTGAGAAGAAATTCCCTAGAGATGAGTCACTGGGTTTTTAAATGGTGTCCAGGGAGATGTCAAGCAGACATTGCGTGTAAATCAATGACACACCTTGCGTTAGGGAACACACACCGTAGCCTGCAGGTCTGTTCCCTCTAAGACACAGCACAATAGAATTGCCGGTTGATGGACATTCCCAGAGAGGCTCCTATTAATGACTGTGCACATGCGCGTGCACGCAAATATACACTTTTGGGACTAGAATTTTCTATTTATTCCTATTATGTAAAAACAATGGAGATTTGGGCTGGGGTTCTTTTACCTTCCTGAACTGAGTTTAGCAGAGAGGTATATATATTATTTTTAGGGACATGGGTGGCGCTGTGGGTTAAACCACAGAGCATAGGACTTGCCGATCAGAAGGTCAGCGGTTCAAATCCCCGTGACGGCGTGAGCTCCCGTTGCTCTGTCCCTGCTCCTGTCAACCTAGCAGTTCGAAAGCACATCAAAGTGCAAGTAGATAAATAGGTACCGCTCCGGCGGAAGGTAAACGGCGTTTCCGTGTGCTGCTCTGGTTCACCAGAAGTGGCTTAGTCATGCTGGCCACATGACCTGGAAGCTGTACGCCAGCTCCCTCGGCCAATAAAGCAAGATGAGCGCTGCAACCCCAGAGTCGGTCACGACTGGACCCAATGGTCAGGGGTCCCTTTACCTTTACCTATATATATTGTTTAGAGTACACAGACCTCTTTTATCAGACTATTCCATCCTTCTCTTTTGTATTAGAACAGAAGTTCTAACAGGGCAGTACACAGGGCAGTACCAAGTGAAACGCAACAAGCAATTTCTTCTCATTTCCTAAAATATCATGGTGGGGAACCTCTGGTCTGTGGGATGAATTGAGCCACTAGCTCTCCCTGTTTGGCATGCAAGGCAATTTCCCCCAAGCCACACCCAGCTGCCCTGGGGCAGGTGGAGATGCGGCTGCTGATCCATGAAGAAAGCACGACTGAACTCCCTGTGCATAAACAGATGGGGAGTGGAGGCATGCCTTTTTCCAGGAGTGGGAAGTGGTTTCAATGAAACTACTGTCAATGGAAACCCTCCTGGAGCAAGTTGAGCCCTCACCACACCAGAAAGCAGGTTTTGGCTCTTACGTCATTGTGATGTCAAGTGATTGACAGGTGGGCAACCTCACCCACCTGTCAAATTTGGCCTGCAAAGCCAATCCTAAAAAAGGTCTGTATTGCAGAGCCAGAAAGGTTCTCCATTCCTGCTATACATGATGCCACACTGGAAGCAAAACACACTTTGTGCTTAGTCACACAGGCCATCATTTTCAAGGTTCTCTCAGTCTTCTGTAGATTGATTTGTCTGAAAATTTACAGAAAATGCATTTTTGCTTGTTGTACACTGGACTTTACTCCCCTGTCCTATGACAAAACAGTTTAGACTCAGGTCATTCATTCATCCAATAGTTGTTTTAGGCCTCAAAAATGTTACGCCTACCTTCCTGGATGAATCCCAAAGACTCATTTTAAAAGGCACAGGTTTTAAGTTCAAATGAAACTGTTCAAGGCTTTACTGTACATGTAAATATTACTACAGAATAGAAGAAAGAAAATTATATTCAACACACCCTCATTACCCTTCACTCCCATTGTTATGGATAATTGTGTCCCAAGAGCTATGATGATTAATTTCCTCCTCTCTTTCACAACACGTATAAACCTTGTACCTATTTGGCACTAACACTGATGTTCAAAGAGCTTCAAAGTTTCATAGACAGAACTGGCTCTTTATGGCATACGGTGGGATATCCTGCCAACAAGCACCTGTAAAGTAAAAGGAGCATATAGAACCTTGCATAAAGGTAAGTAAGGATATAACCTCAGCTGACCCAGTATCAAAAGGACAAAGCTGCTCTTTCCAGAGCACTGGTTATGAGAGACAATACATGTACTTTTACCATGGATCACTAATAGCACAACATTCTTCTCACCTCTTGGCATTTGCATAGTCTACTGATCATGGAACACCAGTCTTGCAGCACTACAAACTCTCACTTGTTACACTCCTGGGAAAAGCAGAAGATGACAAACCAAGCCACTGCCCCTTTTACCTTTCATCTTAATTTCCAAGTGGCTAACAATTACTAGCTGTCATTAATATTAAAAAGGCGAGGCAGAAATGCAATCCCCTCTCATGTAGTTAGATTCCATAATATTATAAACAATTAGTCCAGAGGGGAGAAGAGAAGGCTAGAGAAGAATTAAATATTGATACTTGGGAGCAGATGGCTCTGCTTGTATTAGGGGAAGTGAAACCTAAGAGAACTTGGGTTTGAGAGGTGAGGATTAGCCTGGTACCCACAGACCAGATAATGAGAAAAGGCAATCTACATGGGAGATGACGTGAAAGCAATTCATTCTTCATACCTCTTTCTAATGGTTCTGCATGTAACCTGGAATCCTTATGGGAAGGCAGAGATACTTTATAAAGGCTGGTCATCCTCCTGCACCTTTGTCTACAGAGCTCCTCATGTATCAGTGAGCAGCTCCTCCATTAGTATGGTTTGCAGGTCGAGGATGCTTTAATGTTGGACTCTATTGAAGACTGGTCTGTCCATAACAGCTGCATTTGACTGTCATTTTTACTGACAATCAGGTGCGTCTCACAGATTACTTTACTCCCATTGCTCGGTCCCAGCTCCTGCCAACATAGCAGTTAGAAAGCACGTCAAAGTGCAAGTAGATAAATAGGTACCACTCCGGCGGGAAGGTAAACAGCGTTTCCGTGCTTTGCTCTGGTTTCGCCAGAAGCGGCTTAGTCATGCTGGCCACATAACCCGGAAAAAACTGTCTGCAGACAAACACCGGCACTCTCGGCCAGTAAAGCTACATGAGTGCCGCAACCCCAGAGTTGTTCGCAACTGGACTTAACTGTCAGGGTTTCTTTTTGTTGTTGTTTAGTCGTTTAGTCGTGTCCGACTCTTCGTGACCCCATGGACCAGAGCACGCCAGGCACCTCTGTCCTCCACTACCTCCCGCGGTTTGGTCAAACACATGCTGGTGACCTCGAAAACACTATCCAACCATCTTGTCCTCTGTCGCCCCCTTCTCCTTGTGCCCTCCATCTTTCCCAGCATCAGTGTCTTCTCCAGGGAGTCTTCTCTTCTCATGAGGTGGCCAAAGTACTGGAGCCTCAGCTTCACGATCTGTCCTTCCAGTGAGCACTCAGGGCTGATTTCCTTAAGAATGGATGCGTTTGATCTTCTTGCAAGTCCATGGGATTCTCAAGAGTCTTCTCCAGCACCATAATTCAAAAGCCCCTTCATGGATCACTGCCTTGCCGTGGCAAAGGGGCTTGAAGAACTCAGAGAAGCTATGAACTACGCCGAGCAGGGCACACAAGATGAACAGGTCATAGTGGAGAGTTTTGACCAAACGTGATCCACCTGGAGGAGGAACCGGCAAGCCACTCCAGTATCCTTGCCAAGAAAACTCCATGGACAAAGACAACAGGGTTTCTTTACCTTTACCTTTATTGAAGACTGGTCTGTCCATAACAGCTGCATTTGCCTGTCATTTTTACTGACAATCAGGTGTGTCTCACAGATTACTTTAGCCTGTAGCAGCCATAAGGCAAATATTCATCTCCATAAAACTTTTTTGCAGCAAAAATAGTTCAGATATGGGACAAATTGTTTCACTGCTGAATGGGAGTAAGGAAGGGTAAGTTAATCTGTCCTGTCTTCTACACCAGAGGTGGGGAACCTTTTTCAACCTGAGGGACACATACCCTCATGGACAACCTTCCACGGGCTCTATGCCACTGGTGAGCAGGGTCAGAGAGCAACTGAGACAGTGCAGAGTGGGGCCATTGAAGGGTACAGTCTGGGAAGAGTCCTGAGAGCCAGACAGAATGGCTTGAATGGCTGCATCTGGCCCCTGGTCCTGTGGTTCCCCACCCCTGGTCTACATACCGTATTTTTCGCCCTATAGGACGCACTTTCCCCCCTCCAATATAGTTCCATTTAGGGATCTCCAATTAAAAAAACTTATCCATAGCCTCACAAAACTATATGGTTTTTCAGCATTGTTCTGGGAAAACCATGATGGTTACAAACTATTTAAAACCAGTTTGGGTCTGTAGCTTGGATGTCGCTTAAGTAGCAATTGTAAGTTACATAAATGGAAAATGGCCAACAATGCCTTGCGAAGGCCCTCATTGTTCTTCTAAATTATCTGTTCTCTATCACACTTTCCTGTACCTTTTCCTTTATAATGGCTGGTCGGGAAGTGAAAAAAACACAGGATTCTGCTGTAAAGGAATCCTTTGAGCGGTACCATGAAATATGAGCTTCCACTATTTATATGAGTTCCTAGCAGCACAATATCCAGGTGATATTGGATTTGCTTTGCTGTCTTTCCTAGCTTCCTCCATGGAGGGAAAACCACTAGTTAACTATTTTGCTTTATAAATAGCTGGCTCAGTTCAAGGGTCCACAAAGTCTACCATCTTGTTTCTAAAAGTGGCCAATGCATGCCTTCAGGAAACGAATGAGAAGTGTAGAAGAGAGCAGCCCTCCCCCATTGTTTGTTTCCTGCACCTGGTATTCAGAGATATTCTGCTTCTGAACATGGATTTAGCTATCAAGGCTACTGCCTACTGAACATAGAATACCTTACCTCTTTGATGGCAGACATCTTGATGTTTTCATAGTAATGTAGTGGTGCATTTGGAGAGCTCATGTCATAACCAAATCCAGCCACTGCTACCTCATCACAATTGTGGAGCACCATGGTTATTGCTACACTTCCCAGAGTAGGGATGTTCTGTGGAGGAAAGGGGAAGGAAGCACAATGCAAGCTATTAAGTTAAGTTTTCATTTTCTTAAGCAATAGCATTTTAATGGCACCCAATGTGTGTGTGTGTGTGTGTGTGTGTGTGGAACTAGTGCAAATCCCTATTGGAGCAGAATGTGGGAGCAAGTTGCACATGGGAAATGGGAAGGAAGGATCCATGGCAATTGACAAGAAGAGGAAGGGAGTTAATTGAGAAGAGAAAAATAGCTTTGCAGAACACAGACGGCGAGGAGGGAAGGAGAGAAGAAAGGATTTCAACTGGAACGGCTATGGAAAAACAAAGAGGCATCAAATACTTTCACAATAATCCCCAAGAGAAGAGCCACAGATCATAACTCTGGCATTGAGTGTTGATGGCACACAGCAGCTTCAAAGCAACTGCAGGGAGTCTGACAGAAGAGCAGTGGGCTGGATTCAACTATGTAGGTGTGCTAGCAGGAGTCAGTGCAATGAGTTCTGCTAGTGCAAGGGACTTTCCTCCCTCTCCTCCTCTCCCCGCCCCCTGCACTGGCTCAGAGGTGGGTGGGATGGGGTCTGAAGAACCCCCAGAACAGCATGCAGGAGGAGGAGACATTAGATTATTCCACTGGGAAAGCTGAAATGCTTGTACTGACGGAGAAATTGTAAGAGCACAATGTTGAATCCTTCCCAGGATCTTTAAACGAGGCCATTCAGTATTAACGGATCATTTTATTTGTTGTTGGTTCACTTCCTGCTGTTAACAATATGTGGTGGGAGCTGTTTAATAAGTTGGGTTCTGTTGTTAATTAATTATTTAATAAGTAAATGTGTATACATTCAAGAGCTAGAATAATAAGCCATTCGAACTAATATAATAGCAATGTGCGTGTCTTCCCTCTGTAGAAAGTTTCCAGTTACTCAGACTTCTTTCAGACGTTGGCACTAGCAAAAATCAGGAGTACCTTAATCTTTAGACTACAATACAAACTTCCACCTTACTATAGTTCTGCCACTTGTCTCATTCCTCTCTCTCTGCCTAGCTGCTCAAGAAAGAATCTGTACCAAGGTGATCCTTAATGCAGAATATCTTGCTCCAGATTATGTCTGCCTTAGAGCAGGGGCATATAATTCAAAGCATTTTGAGGGTGACTTTTACACTTTTATTAATATAAGACGGTGACATCAGTAGTTTGGCTAGCATTTTGTAACACAGTTTTGTCTGTATACATTAACTTTAAATGATTCATTATATACAGTCCTAAACATTCCTTTGCCATCTTAAAAGTTTTGATTTGCCCCGTAAGGATAAATAAGCAGGCCACTGACCCTTATAAATCCAAACATCTGAATTTCTACAGACAAAATCCAACACCTACTCTTATTTTTGTTTCCCATCTCACAAGTCTTTTTGTATCCTCACCTCCCTGCTGCCTCTCTTCTTCTCTTTATCTCACAGATCTATGTGCACCACCATTTTTCCTCCACTCTTCCTTTTTACCATGTTTTCTTCTCTATCATTTGGTTCCTTATGTTTGTTCTTTCATGCTCACCTCAGTGACAACAACAGAACAGAACATTTTCACTCTCCCAACAATTCATATGCAGAGGGAATACAAACATACACACATCATTTGATCTGTAGGCTGCCTTTCTATAGTTAAAACCATGCTCAAGGTGGCTTACAACATGGAATATTTTTCATAATTACAAATATAACCCAAGTAGGCATAAACAATAAGGGACGCAGGTGGCGCTGTGGGTTAAACCACAGAGCCTAGGACTTGCCGATCAGAAGGTCGGCAGTTCGAATCCCTGCGACGGGGTGAGCTCCCGTTGCTCGGTCCCAGCTCCTGCCAACCTAGCAGTTCAAAAGCACAAGTAGATAAATAGGTACCGCTCCGGCGGGAAGGTAAACGGTGTTTCCGTGTGCTGCTCTGGTTCACCAGAAGCGGCTTAGTCATGCTGGCCACATGACCCGGAAGCTGTCTGCGGACAAACGCCGGCTCCCTTGGCCAATAAAGTGAGATGAGCGCCGCAACCCCAGAGTCGGTCACGACTGGACCTAATGGTCAGGGGTCCCTTTACCTTTTTAGGCATAAACAATAAAAAGCACAACCAAAAGCATGCAACTAAATTGAACCATTTCCATATAAATCATGGTAAGATCTAAAAATAAAGATACAAAAACTAATATCAATAACAGTAACAACCCCGCCAACAACCCTCATCCCCGCCCCACAAACAGTACTCCAACCTAGTAATCTGTTCAGCAACCTCAGCTTTTGTAGCTGGGTCCCGTCCTCCCAGGCCAGGTGCAAGGCAGGAGCAGGTCTTCTAGAACTCACAGCCAAGATCTCAGACACAAAAGAAGCCATGCAGTGGGGGTGACTTGTGGTTGAATCAGGCATGCAGATTCTGGCAGCAGCACCTCACACCTCTAGATCCAAGAAGGAGCAATGCAGATTATACAATTCTTCTATCCCGACTATAACTGCTTGACTTGATTAGGTTGAGAAAGACCCACAAGGAATGGGTATTCAAATTATTCAAGGGAGCTACAAATAATCGGGGGCGGAGGGGTGGTGGAATTGGCCTGTGAGGTTTTTGTTATGTCAGCCTGTGCTAGTGAAAGCTTTATCACAGAGTTTATACACAGCCCTGATTTTAAATCTTGGACCTCATGCTAGCAACCAAGTGTTCTGAGCAACATGACTGCATGTCTTACACACCAGGGTGTCCCAAACTGTGATCCACGGACCGCCAGTGTTGCAAGCTTCATTCAAATGGTCCACGGTGTGTCTTTGGATTTGTGCTTGAAGGTGGGAGATGGGACATCCATTGCATGAAATATTCACATTTATTTTTATTGCTCCTTTTATTTCTCATATTGTACTTTAATGTATTACAAATTTCTATGGAATTAAAATTGCAAGAACAGGCAAAAAAATCATTAAGTGGTCCACCAATACCTTCAGCAACTTTCAAATGATTCATGGGATGTGGGGGGAGTTTGAAAAATGCTGACATACCCGTATACCAGTCGCAATGGAGAGAAGCAGAAGCAGTTTGAAGCAGGGCATAGCAGTTACAGGATCAGTAGCTTCAGAACAGTGTACAGTGGTACCTCCGGTTAAGAACGTAATTCATTCTGGAGGTCCGTTCTTAACCTGAAACCGTTCTTAACCTGAGGTACCACTTTAGCTAATGGGGCCTCCCGCTGCCGCCACACCGCCAGAGCATGATTTCTGTTCTCATCCTGAAGCAAAGTTCTTAACCCGAGGTACTATTTCTGGGTTAGCAGAGCCTGTAACCTGAAGTGTCTGTAACCTGAAGCGTCTGTAACCCAAGGTACCACTGTAAATCCTATGCATGGTGACACTATGATACCCGCTAACTCACACTGTATTTCTGTAAAGCAAGGAGAGCAACATTTTCTGCAGCAGTGGGCTTGATGTATGAGAAAATTCCTGTTGCTTCAATGCCTTGCCAGCTTTATGGGGTGTGGGGGTCATTTCTATGTCACTGCTTTTTGGATTGGGAGGAAATGGTTGCAGTAAATCTCTTTGGAGAAATACCTGACACCTACATTGTGTATAGAAATTTTAGTTGTTATTTGATCCAATGGTGGGGGACAGGCCACCTATAATGCTGATTCCTCAAAAGAATAATGAGCAAAATGTGATTCTTTTGGTCTAACAGTTGTCACAAGTCTTCAAGACAGCTCTCTGCAATTTGTCTTGTTAAAACCAGCCAACTTTACATGGTTAACAACAGAGGGTTATAATCAACATCCTTGCCAGAAAACCAGTTCCAGCCCCTAAAACACAGCATCTAACACCCTTGCAGTCACTATAAACACAATCAATGAGACCGACTATAAATCCAAGTAAACATACATACAAACATACTAAACAACAAGACACAATTCTAGCCAAACTTCTGAGGCTGGATGAAAAATGAACCCTAATGGGCTTTGACATCCCTAAGGAATGGCTGTTGGAGTTTCAAACCACAGTCCATTCTTGTCCCTGAAGCCCAGACTCTCAGCCCCCTTTGTGGTTCACATTTGCATCTGTCTGAGATCACTTGCAAGAATTAGTATTTTAAACTCTTTTGTTACTTCCAGAAGCCCTGTATATTGAGCATCTATCCAGATTTGTTTGCATAAAGTTTGTGGGGAGGTTGTATTACATCAGTTATTTATTGAGCATGCATTCTGATTTGTTTGTGGCAATGTTATAAGATAGTGTGGCAAGCGTTATCCCACATTTTCCAGTGCATGTACCTGCTACTTTATCATTAAAAATCTGATTCTTCAGGGAAGTGAGTTTGTTGTGAAAGAGTACCAAATCAAACCTGAATTTGCTGGTATGTGATTGAATCCTACCCAAAAACAGCAAGGCTCTGGAAGGTCCCTTTGTTCAAAGAACATGCCTTGGCTGTGATCCACTTAAAAATAAGTATAATGTTATACTTATAAATTTATAAGTATACATTCTGTATAACATCATGGATAACAATTAGCTTTACAATATTTTTATTCGAATTGTCTTGCAGGTATTAACTTAGGTTTTCCAGCTTGCAAATAGTCATTAAAATATTTATTGACAATACAGCAATTATTCACAAATGTTTTTAAAGAGCAGCTTTCAATTGGTGAAATTTGAAACCAACACTAAGTTAATATGCCTGTAAAGTCAGCCAAGATATCATAATACATCTATATTGTTTTTTTGAGAACATTTGGATTTTCACAACATTTATTCTTCCGCAAGTAATACCAACACGCAGTCTCACAAATGGAGCGGCAATCCCTTGCCAAGTGCTTGTTGGGTAGATCTTTTTAGCAAAAGCAATTGTATTAAAGCCTGTCTCAGACCACAAGCATGCCTATAGGACCATACATGCCAAGGCCATGATGAAAGGCACCACAGGTATACCTACCTCTTCTTTAGATATATCCAACATCCTGTAATTCTAGCCAGGTGGTTGAGCTTTCCTTCTATCACTTTTGGGTGGAGAAAACGTTACTTAAGTTTTGTGTATGAAAGCATTTTCACTATTAAATAGAAATGGTAAGTGTGTGAAACTCCGTATGACATCAGAGAAAGAAAAATGAGAATCCATAAAATAAAAATGGCTTATTTATGATTTTTAAAAAGCACAGAAAACCTCTGATAATGTTTCAGAAGCTTCCACCATGCTGTGCAAGACTATGCATTTGTTCAAGACATAAGGGATGAAGACATGGACACTACCTTGCATATGTGAAGTAAAGGATCTAACAAAAACAAGGAATAAGAGGGCTAATTGATGGAAAACTTAGCGTGTATGATGAGCAGTCTGAAGGTGACCCAGAAGGACTACTTCTCATGAGGTGGAAGGCCATCAGACCAGAGCTGCTCTCAGCACAGCTGAATGATAGGTAAATAAGCTATGCTGATAACAGAACGGAGTGTTCCTCATTATACAGACACTATTTTAATTGAGAACATGAGTGACTGCAGTGCCTGTGGGGGAAATCCTCCTGTTCAACAAAGCATCACAAAGGCTGACCAATTGGCATATGAAGTATAATGCAGAAAAGGCAAAAATCAGTGCTGGTTTGGAGAACCAGAGAACTAAACAGCACATTTGTGACTAGTGTAAAAATATCTGCAATTTTGATATCTTAACCCCTAATCATGTTTGGGTTGTACCCCACAGATGAAACTGGAGTAGAAATAATATTAAATTTATTGGCATGGGTATCAAGCAACATTTTTTAAATTCTCTGGCAAGTAGAGAACTGCTCATATGCTGTAACCATACTTCTGGATTTTTACCAGTCATTCTGAAGCTACTAAATATAATTAAAATAACTTTGTAAGAGATGCACCTTTATTTGAAAAAGTACATCCTTTAATGCAGGAGTGCGGAACCTCTGACCACCAGGCTTAATTAGGCCCACCAGGCCTTCCCCTATTTCACCTGCTTGGACATTTTGGTCAAGTCACACTCATCTGTCCCACACCTGACATCATATATCACATAAAGTGCCAATCAGCTGCTTGGTGGCACATGCAAAGCCCTTTGGCAAAGGGCTTCAAAAAACCTGACTATCAGCAAGGCCCCTTGTAAAGTGTTCCACAAGATCGGACTGGTGGAGACTTTGCCATAGGTTTCACAAGACAACAGCTGGTTGTCAGGTCTTCCAGAGTCCTTTGAAAGGTGTTTTGTGGGCTGTGCATTTCAAACTGCCTCTAAATGTTTCATTTGACATCCTCCTTCATATATTTTAAATTATTGTATATTTTATTTTAGAAAATTTATGCCCTGACTTTCAGCCCCCGAATGGACCTCAAGGTGGTTTTCTTATTAAAATAATAAATTACATTAAAATAATATAGATGTGTGAGGATATTAGGCAGAGTGTGACATGATGATGCCTCAAATTTCACTAGCAGAATATTAACTTAAAAACTGTTTGTGCAGCCTGGATAGTTGTTTAATTGTCAATAACAATTTAATGACTAGCCACAATTCATTAATCTAGCATCCATGAGGAACTGTTCTGTTCATAAATAGTACATACTGTGTTGTCCAAAATTCACAAAGCTGGAATTATTTGTAAACAAAGCAAGTGCAAGTGTGTTTGCTTGACTGCCTTGCTTCCTAACTGAAGCAGAGTGGAATTGTATAAACTCAACAGTTTATTACTACAAATGTGCTCTACCATGTTCAGTAGATCACAGTTAAAACATAGGCATGTAAAAGTTGTTTAAAATAATATGGATCCCTTTTTAAAATAATATGCTTGAAGTGACCTCACACAAATATTAGTCCAGGACATCTGTTCTCTTTCTGCATATGAGTTTCTACTAAATATGTTTGTAATGAGAGACAACCCTTTTCCTAAGAACGGAAAGATCCCACAAAGTTAATTTGTGATCCAAGCTCAATACGTCCGCCAAATTTTCACTTACATGTGAAGTGATGCTAGACCGTGGAGTGTCACTAGGGGAATATGTGGGGTGGAGTTGGGGTTCAGCCTGAGTTGATAACTATATATAGTTGACAGATTTAATGGCTCAGTACAAGTTAAAACAAGACTTTCAAGAAGAACTGTTGAAATCCACCCCTACTCCATAAATGTATGGAGCCATATAGAGAAGATCTGAAGAAGACAGGATTTCCATACATTGGAGCATACGCAAAATATCTATACAAACACTTTGGCAGAATACTACAATCCTCACCCCCATGCTGCTGCAGTCTTTCAATCATGCCTCCTCTCTGTTAAGTGCAGCAGAATTGAAACCCTAGAGGAGGGAACTGGAAGGTGAATGGAAGAGAATAGTACAGTTCTGTTCTGGGAAAGAGTCTGGTAACCACATGAACAAAGTAGACTGCATGGGATAGCAGTTCTACCAATTTAAAGCAGAAGCACTTCTTTACTCAAAGCCTGTTGGCTTATACTGGCAGCAGCAGGCCTAAAACCAGCAGGAATTACTGGTGCAACTTCCACCACTGCTGGCCAATATGGATCCTGCTAGACTGCCTCCCAACACCAAAGGGCCCATCATGAGCTATATACCATTATGCCTAAACTACAAAACAGCTGAGAAGTGATGATTCTGTGAATCTCACAGTCTCCCTGACCTCAGAGGTTAATCCCCAAGGGTGTGAGGGATGTCAGAACGTGACAGAGATATAAATCCATGACTTGAAACATAACACTAAATCTGTAGTATGCAGTTTCTCTAGGCAAGGTTGAGGTGCCTTGAGGGAGAAAAATTCAGTCTTATTCACAAGAGGCCCAAAATACAACTCCCAGCCATTGCCATGACAATAGAATGAAACAAACAATCACAGAATATGTTTCCAAAGAGGGTGGATATCAATCATGTATTATCTTCAGGTCTTAATGAAATGGTGAATAGTATCAATTTTTATTTTAAGATTTGTCAAACAAAAATGAAAAGTCAGGAAACTGTGAATGCACTATACACAAATTATTTAAAAATGATAATGCAAATGAAGAACTTGATGCAATTAGACTTCATGATTTCTAAATAGTCTGATGATTTTGATGTTCACCTTACAAGGAGCTTCCTCCTATAACTCATAAAGTCTACTGGCATCCAAGTGAGAATAAAGTTTTATTGGCTTCTGTGCATGGTGGGGGAGTCACCAATGCTGCCCTGCACATTCAAAACAAGAGGAAGAGGCCAGGCAAAAATAACTGATAATCATCAGACAGTACGAAAAACTTTAGACAATGGGGTAAATCTATCCCAGGTCATATGATGACTCTATGAAGCTCCTGTAACTCACATTAATTGGTTTTGGCCAAATAGAAAAATTGTTGTTAGCACTTGAATTCTGATAAGCTCCTCGGTGAAGATATTGACAACTGTGAGTGTTGCACTGCTAATGGGGAGGAAAATTGTGCCTTCTTGGCTGTAATGACAGACCATTAGAGCAGGCAGGTTTCTCTGACCCACTCTTCAGCAATGTGGGAAAATTACATCCTTCCACCAGAATGAAGAAAGTGTGATTTTCCTCCCAATCAATGGTGGTAAAAAACATTAAGAAACACACACACTGATAGTCATGGGAAGTTAAAGGGCTCTGAATGATGCCCCCTATCACCCCGCTATCATTCCCCATTGCAATCTGGATGGCTGGTGGGTGAAGGAAAACAAGGAACAGAGAGAAGAGGGAAAGAAGGAACAAGAATGGGGTGTGGTGACCTGCTTGACTCCCTGTGAAAGGATGGTAAAGAATGGTACATTGACATCAATGGGCCATGCAGAGCAGAGAGCAAGCTGAGCCCTTGTGGCTTGAGTGAAGGGGTAGTGGCAACCAGCCATATCATTTCCAGAGTAGCAAGGAGCTTGGAGACAGCTACTGTCGCCCTCAGGCTGTGTATCAAGATCCCCTCTTTCTGTCTCCCACCTGTAAATAAATTTTACCAATTCCAAATGAATTTTCCAATTTATTGTCACCAATTAATTCATTTCACTTTCGAAAATCAGTCAAGTACTTCATTTTTATTACTGCTGACACTACTATTATCTTAACCCTGGGCTTTTGACACCTGAGGTTTGTATTTTTAGGACCCACCTTATTTTTGTATCTAAGTTATTCTGTACTGTTTTAAATATTGTGTAATATTATGTTTTAATAAATGTAACTCACTCTGGGGCCTTAGGGTGAAGGGCGAGTACTAAAATGTGACAATTGTAATAATAGTAAGTAACCAAGAAATACATTAACAGATAAATGTGCATGGTGGGAGTTGTAAGTCAGCAGCATCCAGAGGGCACCATGTTTGCTACCCGTTTTAATGGTTAAGAGCATTAGAAGAGCCCTACCGGATCAGATCAAAGGAATCTGCCTATGGGAAGCCTGAAAGCAGGATCTGAGTACAACAGAACTCTTTCTATTGATGATTCCCAGAAACTGGCATTCAGAGGCATACTGCCTCAGGTGCTAGATGCAAAACCATGATGGTTGTAGTCTTTGATAGCCCTGTTCTCCAATAATTTGCCTAATTCCCTTTTAAAGCCATCCAAATTGGTGGCCATCACTAAATCCAGTGGAAATATATTTAATAGATTATGTGCTGTGTGAAGAAGCACTTCCGTTTGTCTGCCCTGGAGTCAGCTCCACTGGACATTAGACAGGTGGGAAAAGCCTCTCTATCCACTTGCTTCTCACAATGGATACTTGCAATGGATACCTTTTTTCATGTTTCCACTTACTTGCTCCCCCCCCAAACTAAAAACCACCAAATGTTGTAACCTTTCTTCATAGGGGAGTTGCTGCAACCAGAAGTACACATAGTATTCCAAGTACAGTGGTACCTCGCAAGACGAATGCCTCGCAAGACAAAAAACTCGCTAGACGAAAGGTTTTTTTGTTTTTTGAGCTGCTTCGCAAGACGATTTTCCCTATGGGCTTGCTTCGCAAGACGGAAACGTCTTGCAAGTTTGTTTCCTTTTTCTTAACACCGTTAATACAGTTGTGACTTGACTTCGAGGAGCAACTCATAGAACGCGGTGTGGTAGCCTTTTTTGAGGTTTTTAAAGACTTTGGTAATTTTTGAAACTTTTCCAAAACTTTCCCGACACCGTGCTTCGCAAGACGAAAAAAATCGCAAGACGAGAAAACTCGTGGAACGAATTAATTTCGTCTTGCGAGGCACCACTGTACAGTCACACTGTATAACTGAAAAACAGCACTATCCTATTGGCAGTTTTATTTTCAATCCTTTTCCTAATGACCCTCAAGATGGAATTTGCCTTTTACACAGCTGCTGCACACTGGGTCAACACTGTAATCAATATCCATCATAACCCTGAAGTCTCATTCCTTGTCACTCACCACCAGTTCACAGCCCATTGGCATGTACATGAAATTAGGATTTCTTGCCCCAATATGCATCACTTCACATTTGCTTAAACTGAATCACATATCACTTATTCACTCAATTTGGAAAGATCCTTTTGGAGTTCCTTGCAATTACTTTTTGTTTTTATCAACCTGAACAATTTGGTGTCATCATCAAACTTGACCGTATCCGTTCTCACCTTGACTACAAGTAATTTATAGTCAAGTTAGAAAGCAGTAGAATGTTATGTGGCCCAAAAGCCTATTCTGCAGTTTATATTTATATTATAATAGAATGTCTTTAAGCTACACACATCTTTTCAAAATGAAAGGTAGGATTCTAGAGATTTTAAATTACATGCTTTGAGTTTAAAATGTAAACTATTTTAAGCTCCATGGCAAACTGGCACCACTGCAAGAAGTGGAGATACCAACCCTTCCCACAGGCCTGTTACTCACTGGCATGAAGGCACAACTGTACCTATTCACTGGTTGAGGGACTGCAGGATTTGAAAGATGCTCCACTATACCAGAAGAACAACAAATATGCCACTGCCATAATTTATATTATTTATTTATGTGTGTATAAAGCACTTTAATTTTTAAAAACCTCTAAGTGGAGTACAGCCTAAAAACAACAGTGTAATTAAAACAAAAGTACATCAGAAAACCAGTAAAACAGCAATACAAGCATATGAACACAAGAATTCAGGAGAGTCAGGCATATGAAGACAGGGTCTGATCTTATAGGTCAGGGAAAGACTGGACAAGAAGTCAGGAGCAATTGATGGTTGCTGCTTCACATAAAACTGAGCCAATAGTGGATAATCTGGTGAAAGTCATCTGATATATCAGTGGTACATACTTCTAGCAGTGCTATTATGGCAGTGAAGACACCCCAGTTGAAACTGGATGGACTCATGGGTGGGTTATGGGCAGTACATGGGACGAGAATGCTATACCTTTTTAATCCACAGCAACACACCTCACTAATGGCACACCTTTGCACCAGCCCCAGACTTGGAGCAAATTTGCCTTCTATTGACTTCAACGGGAGGGAGGAAAATAAAAGAAGCAGCCCTGCATTGACAGCTGCCTAGCCACAACAAGGAACAGGACATGGTGTAACTTAGAACCGAATCACAGCACACTGAAACAGTATATAAACCCCACAGTGAAAGATCACAACTCCAAGCGTATGTGCTATGGGACTACAACTCACAGGGGAACTTTGGTGATGGGAAACAGAGAGAAACAGGAATTTGCACAAAATAGCCTGACCTCACAACATACATTACTAATATTTCCCTGATACTACACTTTGAGACTCCAGACACAAATGTTCAACAGCAATTCCCATTCCACTCCAATGAGGGGGGTGGGCAGGACAGAGCACCCTGTAACAAGAAGGATCACATATTATAATAATGTATAACTGCTGCAGCAATTTTATATGTCTCGCACCCCTTTACTGCATTTTTCCTCAACTGTATTGCACTAGCACTGTTCCATCCCAACAGCAGAGAGCAGTGCCTCCCATATCAACTAAACTCTCTGTTGGCAAGGGCGAGGTACTCTGATCTAACCATTGCTGCTACTGGCCAAACACTTGTGAGAACTTATAACTTGCAGTATCACAGCCTGTATGCAAGCTGTGCCTGCAAATGTCAGAGTTCCCCTGCAAACTCCATGGGGAATGTGGAAGTATACTCAGGGGGTGAAGGGGAGGCTGATGCATGAGTACTAACTAAGCACCCATGTGACACCTCCATCTCCTCTCTAACCTTAAAAAATCTTACTTGCATCTAGGTCCAGGGACTATGTGCGCCTGCTCCTAATTATTGCTTTTTATTTCCGTTCTGTTACTTCCTTTGCTCTCTGCAGGCTGCTCTCTCCCAGATTTAGAATATATCCCACACTCCATTCCATGCTGATCGTGAGAGAGGCCCGCTCCATGATCAGCAGCAATGACCAGGATGTTCCCCGCTGTTCCTCTGTGGGGTTGTTGAACTAACCATTCCAGGCACGCTTCTGTATCCTTTCAAGTTCCATGACAAACAGTAAGTCTTCCAAACTTGGTTTTGTGCCATAAGAGACATTGCACATGCTACCCTGCTGTCTATTCAACCAGTGTCCAAGGTACAAGATAGTTTCAGACTGCCCCACACATTTGCCTTCCCCTTTTCAGGATCTCCTTCATCCAGATACTGTTCAGAAAGGGCTTTGGCACTGCTTCATGCACTGTTGCTAGAGTGATTGGTAAGGAATCCTTTCCCCCACCCTAGTATAGTAGGATCTGGCTTCAGATCCTACTAGTGCAGTGGTTTTCAACCAGTGTGCTGTGGCACCCTGGGGTGCCACAGACAACACTGGCCTCTGTCCTTCCTTCCTTCCTTCCTTCCTTCCTTCCTTCCTTCCTTCCTTCCTTCCTCTGATGCCCTCTCATTTCTCTGCCTCCCAAAGGCTTGCACAGCTGTTTGTTGCAGCAGCCTTGGCTACAAGCTCCACAGGCAAATGGTGCCTCTAGGGCTGGTCAGGAGGTGTTGGCTGCCAGGAGCTGAAGTGGCCTGTTGGCAAGCAAGCAAGTGGGCAAGGTACCCCAGCCAACCAGTCTGCCAGCCCTTGCTGTTGAGAATGGACAGACAAGTCCCAGGCCCCTTTGGGGCAGAGTGAGGAGGCTTCTCTCTTTGGGGGCAGCTCAGAGACCGGGGGGGGGGGGGGAGCAGCAGTTGCCTGGAGGACTCCCAAGGAGGGGAGAGAAGAAGCTGAGGGAACACTCCACAGGGGAGGTTGTTCAAGAAAGGGGGACAGAAGGCAAGAGGTGACATAACAGGGCTCCTAAGCCGCACAGGGGTGCCCCAGAAAGAATGTAGTTGGTTAAGGGAGCTGTGGACTCAAAAAGGTTTAAAACCTCTGTACTAGTGGAATGGTGGAATGGCAGTAAGTTTGATGGCCTCGGGTGCAGTGCTCCTCCACCCACTGCTCATTTAGTAAAGTGTTCCTTGGACTTTAAGGGGACAGGCATTTCAAAGGTGCACAAGAGAAATGAATGCTGCTGCATGGGTGCATCATTATTGAGAAATTCCATTTATCTGGAACACTACATATGACCAGAACTGTGTGCCTAGTTTGGTTTTGCTCTGAGCAACGTGTGTGGTGCTACTACAAACATACCAGAGGAAAACAATCTTACTCCCACAGCAGTAGCCAAGTATGTGAGTGGGTATTTGCATAATCTGCAACAGAAGCGCAAGTCTAATTAATTCCCAGAACCTTTTCCATATCTGACACAAGCATATAGTCCAATACCTATATTCAACTATTAATTAATGAATTAATTTCAACAAAGGGGTAAAAAGGCTTCCTACAGCAAACATCTTCCACCAGTAATTGGATTAAGTCTAAAAATGCATTCTTCTTTTCCTTATGAGGGACACCTCAGTCATCCGCTTGTGAGTTCTGATTAGTCACAGATCCCTTGTGGCCTCTTAACTGTGGTGGACAAACTGTCTTGTGATGCTTACCAACAATCACTGCCTGTGCCCTTTGCCATTCAAAGCTGGCTTGCCTTTGGCCACCCCATCATCACAGGAAACTAAACCTGCTTTGTGGATGTTTGTAGATAAGAGGCAAGTTATCTGACATCCAGCCAGTTTGGCCACCAAAATACTTAGTACTTAGTACTTAGCTTCTGCCAAAAACCCTGGATTCATCTGCAAACATGCCCCTGGTCAAAGTCAGGAAGCCACTTCTTACAGACTGCTTCTTTGGGACAGGTAGCTATTAGAATCTCACTGCTGCTTTGGCCCTTGTCCAAAGATGGCTGTGTGTGCTCTGTACGGGTGTCCTACACAGGAAACTGTTGAAGCTGTAATTTGAGGGCTCCTCGTCTTCCCCTTTTGTGCATTGTGCTACAAATGCTGGGTGTGAGTAGCAGAAGTAGATTAAAACTTCTGCATGTAGGACTGGAAAAAGTGGGATCATTGCAGGCTATGTGATTGAGGCTGATGGAGGGGAGGTGCTATGGAGCTGTGGGGTGTGTGTCCCCATCATCATAAATTAATTGGCTCTCTCCATGTGCGGGTAGCATGTGGGTGGCAGCACCACAGATCCTGATTGATGGTGCACTTGCAGAGTCTACTGAGACTCTATGGTCATGTCTTCTATTTTTATGAGGTTTTTTATATTTTCTAGTTGTTTATTCCCCCCCCCCCGCCCCTTTTCAGGGCCGAGAATATATTGGATATGGTGGCTGTTGCACTGGTATAGTGCCAGAGTAACTCCCACTACAATCCCAATAGTGTGTGAGTATAGATTTCATTTCCCGATTAGATGAAGATAATGTAGCCTGCGTGTGGAGAAGAAAAAGAAGATGGGAGCATATATCAGAAATCTGCGTCTCCTTTGCTGCTGCTATCATCATCATCATCATCATCATTTCCCACCCATCTGATTGGGTTGCCTCAGCCACTCTGGGCAGCTTCCAACAATGTCTTCAGGCATTGTCTCCATTGGGAGGGTATCTTACAACAAATTCGATAAATTAACAGTGAAGAGAATGGAGAAAGTCAAAGATCTAGTATTTCTTCCAGCTTTTGAGGCTCAAATCAATGTCCTTTGAAAAGGAAATAATTGTAGAAATATTTTGTTCAACATATACTTGAGGTATCATGCAGAATAAGGGGCATATGACACATTACATAAAAATACATTTTTATAACGGCAAATATAATCCAAATCACAGAAAAAGGCAGCTTAGGAAGGGTGATTTTGAGCAGGAATATGGCCAGCAAGGAAAGAGTTAAAGTGTGCATTCACACAGTCTCAGCTATTTCATGGAAAAGTACAGCCCCTCAAGATTGCTTTTTATTAAACAGACAGACTAACATACACCCCTGGCTGGGTCCTGTATACAGTGGTACCTCAGGTTAAGAACTTAATTCATTCTGGAGGTCCATTCTTAACCTGAAACTGTTCTTAACCCGAGGTACCACTTTAGCTAATGGGGCCTCCTGCTGCTGCTGTTCCGCCGGAGCACAATTTCTGTTCTCATCCTGAAGCAAAGTTCTTAACCTGAGGTACTATTTCTGGGTTAGCGGAGTCTGTAACCTGAAGCGTCTGTAACCCGAGGTACCGCTGTACATGCTCTTGTATGCAACGTCCAGTTAACCAAATAACTGCAGAAAAGTGCATTCTATGGCTTAAGATCATGCTGAACAGATACAAATGCAACACACATTTACAGCAGGTAAACAAGCCAGGTCATGAGCACAGCATCAATATGTATCAGCTGAATTCAGTCACTCCTATGGATGTCATTTCTCACTAGAGCAACAAACTGGCTGAAAGGACAACTAAAGCCTAGCTCATGAATTACCCAAGACCACACAGAGAGCTAGATACTATCTCTACTAACATTAGTTTCCATTCTGTATAATTGGAATGATAGTGGCAAGGACAGAAAAGATAAGAGTGTGAATTACTCTGCGTAATCAATCTGCTACAAAAAATGATTTATAAGGATGCACCCTGAATGCTAATTAGAAGTAGTGGTCTTTAGTTATTTACCTGAAAGAATTATAAGCTGGAAGATACCTGTCCTGGTTTTGTGCTGGGACATGTTGGAGGGTTATGCTGGCACTATGCACATAATAAAAACTACCACATAGATAACATTTTCAAAAGTAGGGGGTTCATGGCTTGGCTTTTGAAAAGCAGGGGGTATGCAGTACTTAGCTAACTGGAAACCACTGCTCTAGTGGAAGGCATACAAACAGGGGGCAAAACAAACCTCCCCAGGGCAGGGTGTTCCAGAGTATGGGAGTGGTAGCAGATAAAGTCTCTTCCTTGTTTCAAAACATGTATTTGAACCGACAAGTGGATCTCTGTGGATGACCTTAATGAGCAGGATGATTTAGACAGTTATCCCTCAGATATACTGGTCCTAACTGGTATGGGGCTTTAAAGGTCCAAACCAGCACGCTGAACTGGGCCCAAAAGACAATATGGAAGCCAGTGCAGTTTGAGCTGTGGGATGACATGCTGACAATACCCTACCTTAAAGTCCTGCACCAAAAGTTTCTTTTATGCCCTCAAATAATGCTGACAGTGTTAAGGGAAGGAGAAAGATTTGATGGTCTTTCCCTGAAAGCTTGGCTTACCCACTTCTCAATACAGAGGCAGATATCACTAAAAAGCCTACAACACACTGAGGCTTCCCCACTTTCCACACACCCTATCCAATTCTGCCTAGAAAGCAAGTCTCACACAACTGAATGAATCTTTCAGCCATCTTTGCTGTCTATGCACTATTGTACCTCACAGTTTTCTCCAGATTCATCTGGCACAAATTATAGTCTCAAAGTGGAGAATGTTCCTGCATTTAACCATTTATTAAATCCTGGAAGAAACACTTTGAGATCAGCCTTGAACCATTTCACTCAGCCTTCTCAACCCTGCTGAAAACCCCCCTAAAATTACGAAGTTAATTGGCAGCACATTGTTACCATATGTGGTGTGCTAGCAGCGCCCTGAAGTTTATTTAAGCTTGGAAAGAGGTATGGAATATTACGGTCCTTTATAAGGATTTCAGATTGGCCCTAGTTATTAAGGAGATGATCTACCTCAAGCCTCTGCCTGACCTTATGCTTTGCTGGTGCCTTTTTGTACAATTCTGGACATGCTCAAGATAGGCACTTTGTGAGAGGACTTTCATTACATATTATCTTTCATTAATTCCCCAGTACCTTTTTCAATTAAGTTCTTGACAAAAAGAGGAGGTTTGGTTAACTGACTCTTAAGATACCACAAAGATTAAAGAGCAAGCTGCACATTACATGAAGAGGACTCTGCAGTGTCTTTATGGCAAAGATTTACCCTTGGATCCATTTGGTAGGATGGTGCTGCAAATCACTCCTATTCCCACTGCATCTGCTCTAAAGTAATACAGTAACAAGCAGCTCATAGGTGTCACAGTCTATACAAAGAAAGGTACAATGCTTTTGTGAGAAACCCTGTTTCACAGCCAACCTCCTTTTCCCTGGGGTTGCTTCATACATTCCAGTTGTGCACTAAAGTATAACTCATGAGTACATGGAGGTCCCAAGTGGATGCAAACAAGTTCTCAGATGAGATTGTAATTGTCCCTATGTGTAGAAAAAGATCCTAACTTTCTAAGGTCCTACACCTGCATAGCTAATTCTGTTTTTGTTCAAAGCATCTGACCAAATAGTTTACCGTTTACTTCATCTGATAGAGGCCATTGGCAAAAATCTGTTTTCCTTAAAGTCTCATAAACTAGATTTTTTTAAAAAATGCCTAAGCATACTTTCATAAAGTTAAACATCAGGTTCTAATTAAAGCCCTCCTTGGCTGATTTTACCAATTTGATATTGTAACACAACCTATCAAAACCTCAGAAAGCTCAATTCAGAGCATGTTCATTTCTGCAGTCTCTTTTCTACATTCCAAATAAATTTAATTGTATGTGTATTTAAGATAATGTTTTTCAAAATAAAAATAAACTGAGCAAAAAGAGGCTAGCAAAAAATTGTTTTGTCACCCACCATACATATCAAAACCCCTCATCAGAACCTGTTTTGTTGATAATAATGAAAGTGGGGGGAAATGGATTCTCAGAATGTATACATGCGTAATTTGGATAAGGGAAATCCTTGCTAAAATAGAAAATCTTCTCACAGCAGTGCCTCTGTCTCAAGAGACAATGGAATTTGCCTCACGGGATGAAGTCAAACTGCATAGTGACTTCCTAGGAGTGCAAGCCTGGGCAATGTATATTGAGATCCTAGGCTGCCCAGATGACAAGACCCCAATCTTGGCCTTGCTGATGTGGTCTAAAGGAAATCAGAGCAATACATTTGGCACCAGCTTGGCTGCAAGAGTTGCCGGAAGGAGGCATACAAGACACCATCCAACCGTCTTAGGGACTCCACTCAAGATTTGTGTCAGCTTTATTCCTTAGCCTTTTCTTCTCCTGAAGATTTTTCCAGAGGGATTACTCCCAAAGCCTTTCTGTCATGAATAAAATCACCCCTCTTGACCATTGGACCCACTCAATCTGCCAGAGCCTGTCTTCACATGTAGGGAAAGTCCCTAACTCACTGAGAGTTTGAGACCTATCAGCTACCTTCACCTGGTTTAGCCGGCCAGCCAAAGCTGTTTCCAGAGGTGTGACTGCTGTCGCATGCTGACAGCATCTAGGAGCCACAGGTGAAAGCTGAGTGCAGGCGAGGACCAAAGGTGGACAAACTACCCCAGAAGAAGCAGGACATCTCCCCCACCAGAAGATCAACTGTTAATCAACTGATGTCACTAATACATCAGGAGACCCATTTTCAACCTGTGCAATGCTTTGAAGCCCCACTTCGCCTGACAATCAGCCGGTTGTTCTGGTACAAGAATATACATGCTACTAGGGGCAGAGCATATTTGAGAAGTTAAATTGCAATCACTCCTTCCCTAGAGAAGCTAGATTGGCTCCTTCTTTGTTGTCCTTGTGCTGGCTGGTGAAGACTTTCTTGTTCCAACAGGCTTTGGGGCTTTTAATGAAAGGGCTGGTTTTAATAGATTTCATATATGTTTATAGTCAGTACGCAGAACACAAATATAAAAATGACCATCAGAAAATACACAATTAAAGTATTCTACTATGCATTCTGCAATCATGTTTTCAGCATATCTGTAAATAATGAGTTGCTTTGCTGTGTGTTAAAATCCAGCCTAATTGAAAATGAAAATGAAATAATGCAAAAAGTCTTCCTGATGTTCAGTTCTGACTAATTTCCCACTTCTGAAGGTTAATTTTTAGGGGGAAAGAGCTTTGAATGTCTCATTTTATCTCTTATGTATGTAGAAACTAAACACCTGGATTACTTACATTTGTTTAAGAAAATAGTCGATCTCAGTAGTATCCCTGGCTTTCTCATCATTCTCTTTGAGTCGTTTTGGGTGCAATTATTCTTAATGACTGGAAGTGCATCTTACACCAAATTTGCATGTTCTTGATTTCAGAGTCTAATCACTAGATATTTTTTCTCCATGTCTGTCTGAATAAATAAACTGATTGAATTTCATCACATGACTCTTTGCCATCTAGGTGGTCTGACTCACTCAGTCTCTAAGAAGCTTACTGCCTAGTGCTCTCTCATAGCAGGCCATGGCACACCTTTAGAAATCCCACCTAGCAATGTGTATTCATTCCAAGTCTCCCATTTCATGAAAAAAACCAAAACCTTCAAAATGTATTGTGGGGGTGGAGTATGCCAGAAAAGGAAGGGGAATGAACTCTCACGGGTCTGGGCTGATTCTTCTGTACAGGAAAATTGCAAAGGCTGGGATTGTTTACCTTAGAGAGGAGATGACAAACATCTCTATAATTACAAAGTCCAACAGGAATGCAGAGGGGCAATATCTAGCCTGCCTGCCTCATAGGATAAAAGAATAAGGGCCATTCTGTGAAGCAAAGAGTGAAAACTGAGATGAGGAAATATTTTTCTGCACAATGTCACCTTTAGATTGGTTGTCACTAGTACAAAAAAGTAGGATAACAAATTTATGAGGATTAAAAAAAACACCACACAACTATGAGAATATACTTGGGTATATACTCAATAAAAAAACAGTTTAACTGAAAATGATTCCAATATTAATCAAGAAGCTTTTCAAAAGACATTATCTACCTTGCTGGGGGAACAAGAAAAAACATACTGTGGGGAAGGTGTTAAAATCTTCTTAACAGGCAACTTGTCCTGGCTCTATGCAACAATTGTTTATCTTTTACCCATTCCTTTGAATCAGATAATGCAGCCTAATGATGAAGACAGAATGCTGAAGCACAGAGCTGACCTAGCTGGGCAATTTGTCCTCTTCCAGCAAAAGAAACCCAGATATTTAAAAGGCATATGAGGAAGGGTCTTGGGAGGATCATTTACTTTTTCTATATATAATGATAGGAATATATTGTAACAGAAATAAATAGGAGCTGAAGAGGCTTAAGGAATGTCTGCATGGTTTCCCATTCTATCAATTCTAGTACAGTGGTACCTCGGGTTAAGTACTTAATTCGTTCCGGAGGACTGTTCTTAACCTGAAACTGTTCTTAACCTGAAGCACCACTTTAGCTAATGGGGCCTCCTCCTGCTGCTGCGCTGCTGGAGCACGATTTCTGTTCTCATCCTGAAGCAAAGTTCTTAACCTGAAGTACTATTTCTGGGTTAGCGAAGTCTGTAACCTGAAGCGTCTGTAACCTGAAGCGCATGTAACCCGAGGTACCACTGTATAGTGATGGAGCGTATCTCAGACATAGATGAAATTTTTTTCTGTGTCCTCTAATCAGCAACTCTGTTCCATCTACAAATTACCTTATACTCTATGCTTACTCACACTGCTAACATACTGGAGAAATTAAGGGAACATTTTTGCTGTAATCCCTCAAAGTGAAAGGGAGTCCATTCCTGAGTGAAGGACGTAAGAATGATGAAAATGGAATTGACTTGTTTTTAATATTTATTTACTATTGAAATTTGTATACTGCCTTTCATCTGAAGATCACAGGGCCATTCACAATATTAAAATGAAAATGAGAACATAAAATACATAATAAAATGAAAATATCACCATCCCCTCTAATACAAAACTTAGGTGATTCCATGCCCATCAGTATGGAAGCAAAACAAGTCCATCATCCAAACAAAGGTGGTAATTCTGCATATTGAGGAGATTCCCCAAATATTCAGAAATATATTATTTCATTATTTAAAATAATAATATTAATAATGTGAAAATGCCCTAGCAAGGACCTATAAACTTCCAGTACCTACAGAATCTTGAGGGAAGTTCAGCCATGGTTTGCCAAAGGTGTTGGCTGAAGAAATAAAAAAGAAAACTGAAGGAAGAAATAGGCCTGCTTAAGCCTAACAGCTTACTTGTAGCATCCAAGCAAGAAGAGTAGCATTACGTGCAGATGTGTGCCATCAGGTAAAAAAATGATCACTCCAGCATTGTATGAGCCCACAAGCAGTGCTGTAAGATTCCTGTTAATTAGCTGGAATCTTGAAACCTGCTTTATATATCTTGAAGGAGGGAAAACATGTACCATATGTGTATTGATGCAATTTAAAACATATAACACATATGACCACATCTGACCCAGTCATACCTGTTTTCTGTGAAATGCTGCAATTTGCATTCCTCATTTGTGAAATCTATTTTTATCATTTTTTAATCACCTTTCTGATAATTACTATTACAGCTTCTATCTAACATTTAGCACCAGTATGCTAGACACTGCACAAACACAGAAGTTACAGAGTCTCTGACCAGAGGAATTACCTCTATTAGATGAGTGTGGCTTTGGGAAAGGACTACGGATCATGGATTAAATTCACATTTTGCTTTCTATCAGCAGCACAAAATAAAGTGTCATTTTGGGGGTAAGCTTCCTGCACACTTACCCCTCTGCCCATCAGACCATTGTTGAAAGGAAGGCCAATAAAGCTGAAAGCTGCCTCTTGGATGAAATATGGATTCAGGATACGGATTTCATGTGGCTCTCTTGGAACATGGGTTGCCACAGACTTCCAGAAGCCATCAGAGGCACTCTGTAGAAAAGCAAAGGCCCATCGCAAATGGTTAGATAACTGACATGCTGTAATCTCACAAACCTGTTTTTCATTTGAACCTGCCAGCTCTGTAGAAATAAATTATATCCTAGGAACATATTCTAGGATCTACCAAGGAATGATGCCAAGGTATGGGCAGGTTACACAAAAAAGCCCTGAATGATGGGTCCATTCCAGCTATTCTTGTCTGGGCTTTTAAGATACATTCCACCCATACTCCAACTTCAGCCATCCTTGTTAGGTCACATCTGATTTACAATCCAAGACAAATAAGTCTTGTCACATACACATACAGGGAAGGGGAAGTAACAACAACAACAAATTGTGAGCATAATAGAAGGGGTTTGGTGTTGGTTGTGGTTTAGTACTATTACAAAGTCTTGGGGGGAACTTACTAAATTGGCCCACACATAGGCCTAAAGGTAAAGGTAAAGGACCCCAGACAGTTAAGTCCAGTTGCAGACGACTCTGTGGTTATGGCACTCATCTCGCTTTACAGGCCGAGGGAGCCGGCGTTTGTCCACAGACAGTTTTTCCAGGTCATGTGGCCAGCATGACTAAGCTGCTTCTGGCGCAACAGAACACTGAAACCAGAGCAGCGCACGGAAACGCCGTTTATCTTCCCTATTTATCTACTTGCCTATTTATCTACTTGCACTTTTTTTGGTGTGCTTTCAAACGGCTAGGTTGGCAAGAGCTGGGACCGAGCAATGGGAGCTCACCCCGCCGTGAGGATTCGAACCGCCGACCTTCTGATCGGCAAGCCCAAGAGGTTCAGTGCTTTAGACTACAGCGCCATCAGCGTCCCTTACACATAGGCCTAGCTCCTGCTTTTTGCATTCCTAACACCCACTCTCCATTGTGTACCTTCTAGGGGATTTCTTTGGAAATACTTCATAATTGGAAAGCTGTGGACATGGCAGGAAAAGAGAAAGAAAACACCTATCAACGTAAAGTGGGAGAACCACCAGTAGCAGTTACATCCACAGCACAGGAGCAGGAGCAGTGTGTCCCATTTCTCCACTTGGGATGAAATGGGAAGTGCCACACTGCCCACCCCGCCAACTCTGTTGCCGAAGTAGAGCTGGTATAGGGAAGATAAGATGTGTGGGGTATAAATAGTAAAATTATCTTTATGGAATGGGACGTCCCTATTTTCACTGCAGAAACATTGGAGGGTATGTGCATCCAAGACCAGAGGTTTGCTGCATTCTTCCTACAAATTACAACCGTACTTCAAATATTTTCTGGACAGCAATAATAGGTCATGGCCTACTTATATCAAGCAGAAACACAATTGTTTAAGTAGATGGGCTGTATAAGTGAGAAGTGCATTTGGGAACTCATAAAAATATGCCCAGAATCACTTAAAATTCCACCACCAGACTTTTGCTTTCTCAAAACTGTGAGTAGGTTCAATCTCAACTCAATTTACAAAATGAAAGTAGCTTCAGTCTGGCTGTTCCCTAGACTGACCATCAACACTGGTAATATATTTCTCTTGTTCTCCCAGCGAACCATATATACTCCCTGCCCTTTGCACCCATGGGCTAAAGGAAAAGCTGAATGTCTGCAGAATGAAACACCTCATAAATCGAAGGAAGGGAGAACTCTGACAGATGAGGAAACTAGGCTCTCGGCTCATGTCTAGAATGGATTAGGTATCTTTATTTACTGTAGTTTGGTCTGTACTTCTTATTGTGCCCCTGAGAAAACCAGCTATTTGATGTAAAATCCACAGCCGAGGAAAGATTAGTGGAGACAAATCAAGCAGCTCCAATTACAGAGCGCCTGCAACGGCACTGATTCCCTGCAGTACCTAATCCAATGCTTTGGGTATTGTTTTCACAAGTGCTCACTTTCTATTATGAACTGCAGAAAATCATTAGGATATGCAACACAATATTTTTGAAGAAGACTACCTTCTGAAGATTACTGTGCAGTATGGAGCATGACAGCACCACTTAGATGGCACTATTGCTCCTTACTCCATAACCACAATCTTCAGTGGAACTAGAAACATGTGTTAAATTTTCAACATGATACAGAGATCACACCTTGCTCTTGAGAGTTCCCAGAAGCTCCTGATGTGCCGATATCTAGTCAGCAGTCCGACACACAAAACTATGTTTTTTAATGAATTCCCACAATCCACTCATTGTGAATTATCTGCTTTTAAAATACTGGCAGCTAACCTGTGCTCCTCCAGATGTTATTCGACTCTTAACACTCATCAGCACCAGTAAGCATGCCCAATGGCCAGGGATTAGAGCAGTGTTTCCCAAACGTTTTTGGGCAACGGCACACCTGTTTACCGGAAAAAAATCTCGCGGCACACCACCATTAAAGCCCCGCCCCCGTGACGTCATTCGGGGAGCCGGCGGCCCGGGCCTGAGCTGGAAGGAGAGGCGGTGCTTTTCGGCACAAGGCAATCGGCCTGGAATTGTTTCCCGCGCGCTGCGAAAGGGAACAGCTGCGGTCGCGCGAACCCTCCGGCGCTGGGAGGGGAAAGGGCGGAGTCGCAGAGCACCAGCTGGCCGAGCGGTTGCGCGCAGCGTTGCGCTTTTGGAGAGCGTGCGGCTGCTGCTAGGGGATCCGGGGACGTGAGCAGGCCTGGCCCGACCCGGGTTGAAGGAGGACAAGCCGGCAGCGCGCCAAGTGAGTTCGGTTGCGCACGACGGCCCCCGCTCCCCCCACCCCCGCCGGATCCTCGCCGCCGCCGCCTCTCGCCCGCCTCCCTCCCACGGCACACCACCCGATGTCTCACGGCACAGTAGTGTGCCGCGGAACACCGGTTGGGAAACACTGGATTAGAGCAACTGTACTCCAATAAATTAAGGAGGGTCACATGTTAGTCACCAGTTGTTTTTTAAAGCAATTATAAAATCTATTGGTCTTTAATAATTAACTAACAAAATGCCCAAACAGATGAGATGTATATGGAAATGTGGGCATAAAAATGGTCTGCAGCTTAGTGGATGGGCACATTTCAGCCCCAGCTCCAACAGTCCTTCCCTTCTGGTTTTCCCATGGCCTTTGCTTCTTCTCTCTCCCTTGAGATTCCCACCTGCTGCCACAATTCTCAACCCTTAAGAACAGAGAGTTCCCCACCAAAATACCATTATTATTTTTTGCTTGCTCCCAGCCTTGTAGATAGAACAGCCTTCCGAATCTGGCGCCCTCCATATGTTTTTCACTGCAACTTCCATCACCCCCAGTCAGTGAAGCTATGTTGGCTGCAGCTGAAGAGAGCTGTAGTCCAAAACCTCTGGAGGACACCAGCTTCAAGGCAGAACACAGCCTTTCCCACACATTGCCAGTTTCCACTTTAAACGGTTTGTGCTTTCTCCTATACTAACTAACTAAGCAATTTTCATATAATTTTAAATAGCAGCAATTTCTGCTCCCCAGGATAAAAAAGTCTATACAAAGACAAAAGCTGACAAAACAGTCATCATCAAAATAAGGACTAGCAGAAGTATCACTTCTTCCTTACCAAGTGGGATGCAGATAAGTACAGGAAGTTGCCTAATTCTGAACCAGAGCACTGGTCAATCTAGCTTGTGTGGCTCTTGGGGGTTTCAGACTAGAGTTCTTCCTACCCAGGGATACCAAGAATTGGACCCGGAACCTTCTGCATGCAATGCACAGTCTCTGCCAATGAGCTATAGCCTCTGCCCTGAGTCATGGAAATATGTGAAATAAAAAGACTTGCCATGAGTTACTACTGATATTACAGCATCAGTTGATAGTCAGTGTTTATAGTGAAAGAAAAAGTGCTAACAGTTTCGGGGAAGTAGTTATGATAGACACAGAGGTGTCAATTAAAGGAATGTTGAAAGAGAAACAATTAAAAGTTTTAGTATCAAGAAACAGTGCTGTAATTCACATGATGGATTTCAACATCACATCCTGTAGAGCTATTTGGAGTTACCTGGAAGTGGTGATGAGGTAACAAAACATTCAAACCAGTTTTCCTATAATAAAATCACTACTGTGGCACACCACATATAGGCGTGGAGAACAGAAATGTGTGTCCACTATAGGGGACGCATACAATTTACTGCATGTTAAGACATCTATGCAGAAAATGCTTCATACGTGTGAAACCCTCTGAAGTGGCAGTTTAGAGAAAGAAAGGTGGGAAATGCAGAGGTGTATAGGATTTCCAATAAAACCCCTCTAGGCCTTGTCTCAGTAATGGACTGAATAAGAGCCAATAAACTGATGCTCAATCCAGGTAAAACTGAGGCACTTTTAGTGGGTGGTTCCATAGAACGGATGGTTGGGAAATTACCTGCTCTTGATGGGATTAGACTCCCTTTGAAGGAGCAGATACGTAGCTTGAGGGTACTCCTGGATCTTTTGCTATCGCTGGAGGCTCAACTGGCCTTGGGTGTGTGGAGTGCATTCCATCAGCTTTGGCTGATGGCCCAGCTGTGCCCCCATCTGGACAGGGATAGCCCGCCTAACTTCTGTTGTCTATGTTCTGGTAACCTCTAGATTATATTACTGCAACATGTTACACATGGAGCTGCTTCTGAAGATGGTTCAGAAACTTTAACTGGTGCAGAATCCAATGAGAAAGGGTAAGAGGGAAAGTGGGGTATATAAAGACCACTCCTCTTTTCTTATATCCTTCTTTTCCTCTTACCCTTTGGGTCACCTCACTTTCTGACCAGCTGTTTGGCTGCCAATCTGAGCCTTGAAAAACTCATACAACTGAAAGAGGAAGCTGAAAGGAGCAACACTCTTCCCACTTCCTCTTCCAACATTATGTGCTTTGCAAAACTCAGATTGACAGCTTGGATGCTGCTCTGAGATTTGAAGAGTAAATACAGATGAAAGAGGCAGTGCGATAGAATGTAACTCTAAGTTCTTCTTCAGCTCTATATACTTGATACCTCTAGTATATACCTCAAGGAGGGGAGTAAAGGGGGGAACACAGAGGTTTCAAAGGTACCAGTGGAAGTAATCAGTCATGAGCACCATGTTTGCTACTCCAGGATAATAGAAGGATCTTGGCTAATTTCACAATGCAATAAGAAGGGGGGTGGCCCATGACTCAGAAACATGTGGGGCAGTGCTTTGAATGCAACTGCGAACTGAAGCAGATGGACTGCTTGTTTAAATAAAGTATTTACAAATTGGATTAAATATATTTCTGTGTTTTATGCAAGCTCTGGAGTTTAAACAATCGTCAACAAAACATTATCAACTAGGAAAGCTTCCTATAGTTTGTCTTTATGCCCAGAAGCCAATGCTGTGATCCTGAAACATCTACAAATGAAAACAAAACCCCAAAGTCAGCAATATTTTCATTTTGCAGACGGCAGCAAAGAAAATGTTACAAGGAGTTTTCTAAACATGAAATTTTCTAGGTTTATTTCAACTACCTTGTCTTGTTGCCAACAACATCTGTGTGTAAACTCCAGGAGCTAGTGATGGGCAGGCAAACTTAATGCATCAAAAATGTGTGTATGTATTTCAATTTTTTTCTTAATGCTATAATTAATATGACCTATTGCTTCTAGACCATCAAGGACTTGACTTCTGGGGGAGGGGGAACCAGATTGTTGGATTGGACTGCTTTCCCTTTAAGGGTGGCAGGGCTCACTTGCAGAGGTATTAGCTGTGCAGTCTTTTTACCGTGGTAAAGGTAAAGGTAAAGGTACCCCTGCCCATACGGGCCAGTCTTGACAGACTCTGGGGTTGTGCGCTCATCTCACTCAAGAGGCCGGGGGCCAGCGCTGTCTGCAGACACTTCCGGGTCACGTGGCCAGCGTGACAAGCTGCATCTGGCGAGCCAGCGCAGCACACGGAACGCCGTTTACCTTCCCGCTATTAAGCGGTCCCTATTTATCTACTTGCACCCGGGGGTGCTTTCGAACTGCTAGGTTGGCAGGCGCTGGGACCGAGCGACGGGAGCGCACCCCGCCGTGGGGATTCGAACCGCCGACCTTTCGATTGGCAAGTCCTAGGCGCTGAGGCTTTTACCCACAGCGCCACCTGCATCCCTTTTACCATGGTACACTTTGCTTAAACCTATTTTGGGCACACTGGAGTTTGGAAATATATTCTACTTTGGGTAATAGGATATGGGTAATATTCTGGTCTATTTCATTTGTATTATTCTAGGATTATCAACACTACTGAAATGTGCTACCACGCTGAATGCATTCAAAATAAAAGCATCCTGTTCCTTGTGTTTGGGTTCCAAAACAGAGGCTTTGTGGTTTTGTTCTACAGCTCCTTGTTTCTCAGCTATAAAGCTCATATCCACCACTATACAAACCACAGGCAGCTGGCTCCACAGCCACTAACCCCTGTAGGCTTTAGCAGCTGGTATTAAGGTATCCTCTCAGCTGCTGTGTTCTACTGGGGCAGCCACTATTATGTCTAATAGTCTGATTAGAGACAGATGCTTGGGGAAATGTCTAAAGCTGTTAATTCCTATTGGGGATACCTGCCCTTCTTTAGACTCAGAGGAGCAGACAGACAGGGCAGTTAACAAATGCCAGGCACTACTAAAAACACACATTTCTTAGAGCTCATTCAGCTCAGTCATGGGAAGAGAGCTAAGGGATATATTCTGAATGTTTGTATAGACCTTATCAAAAAGTATATTCCTCAGATCTGGGATAAGAGCAATCTTTTTAGGATAGGGGCTAGAGATGAGTTGATGGGAGGTGATTCAATACAGTGAGTACCCTGTATCAAAAGAGGCAGAAATTCAATCAGACAAGCAGCAGATTTTACAGTATCTTAGCAGTAGTAACATAGGAATAGCCCTGCTGGATCAGGACAGTGGTCCAACTAGCTTCCTGCTTTTACAATGGCCAGCCACATGCCCATGGGAAGCCCACACGTGAGATCTGAATGCAACAGCACTCTCCCTTCCTATGGTTGCCAGAAACTGGTATTGAGAAGCATGACACTGCTTCGGGACCATCAAGGGCTTCACTTCTAGAAGCATCTGGAATAAACTTCTGCCAGTTATTGTAGCTAGTAGCTACAGATAACCTTATCTTCCTTGAAGCTGTCTAATCCTCTGTTCAAGCCACCCAAGTTAGTGGCCATCACTGTCTCTTGTGGAACAAATTCCATAGTTTAACGATGCACTGTGTGAAGAAGTATTTCCTTTCGTCTGTCCGGAATCTTCCAACATTCAGCTTCACTGGAGTCCATGAGCTTTATTGTTATGAGAAATGAATAAAAACTCTTTTTATCTCCACTTTCTCCATGCCATGCATAATTTTATACACATATATCATATCACTTCTTACTTGCCTTTACTCTGATGATCAGTAATTAGGGAGGGCTCATATTTTGTTCTACTTGAGTGTTGGAGGGCTAAATTACACCCTCCTTCCAATTTCTTTAACTTTACACTTGAATCAATTGAATCCACATCATGTGGGATGTCACATGAAATGCTCAGCGAACAGGAAGAGCACAGCTAAGGACATTCTATATATGGAATGTGGTTTGTAAGGTAGATTTCGGAGGATATAATTGTTTCATCTATGAGAGCACAGATGAAAGCAGGGCACATATGAGCTGAATTTGCCTTTACCTCTTCCAGAATCTATTATTGCCTCCACCTGAATAACAGGGGGAGTGGCAGATTTTCAACTGCATAAGTGAACGCATTGAACTCAATGGGGCTTACTTCTGAGAAGGCATGTAGAGGATTGTGCTGTTACATTACATTCCTTCTTGAGATTGTGACTAAATTCATTCTTCTTTCTCAGTCAAACAATATCCATCCCCCCTCTTTGCAAGGCACTGAGGTTGTTTCCACCATCAAAGTGGGAGTTTGCATCCTGAAGAGCTGCGAGTTTTCCGGTGCCTGTCATTACTTACATTTGCCAATACTGGTTGAACCGAGGAGAGCAACTTGGGGGATGTCAGGGTATCCTTGGCCTTCTGTTATCTGAATGCTTGAACCGAGTAATGACACCAGAGAGGGTGTTAAAAACACCAAGCTATCTCAAGAATGTGTGGAGGATGGTATCAACACTGCCAATTTCTCCACTCCTTTGCAGTCATGTGTTGGGTAGGCTCAGAAAAAAAGATGCTTATCTATTCTTCATTATGGAACACCAAAGTGGAGGTCTAGTGAAGTACTGCTACTGAGATCTTTTCCAGCGCTTTTCTTACAATCATTGCACTGAGTCACTTCCCAGGCAATTGGCCTGTTCTTGTGACTTCATTTTTATATAATTAGTTGCAGGAAGTAATTATTTCCTTCAGCGAGCAATAAAGTCTCACAATGAAGTGCATTTGTCATCAAATAAGGAGTGTTGTATTATGAAAGCAGAAACTGGGCAAAGCAAACCCAATGGAAATTCCCTGGACACCCCTGCTCTCATTGAAGCAACAGCCCTTAAAATACAGAGTTTGCTCTATAGCTTGGTCACGGCCACCAGGAATCTCTGATTTGTGGGCAGTTGGTGAAGTCTAGTTTGGTTTGCGCCTGCTCTCCCCTGCAGATTTAGCAGAGTGGACTTCACACATCTCCACTGGACATATAGTACCTGCCTTTTCCTAGGGTTGCCATATTCTAAAAAGTGAAAACCCAGGCACAAAGGTTGTTGAGTTTTTTTGGCCAAAGTTGTTGAGATTTTTATTTTATTTTTTGCAAATTACAAAAAAACAAAAAATGGTTCTGAGCTATTTTTAAAGGAAAATCGGCAAAAACTACACTGCCAACATGGGTTGCCATACATCCAAATTTTCCTGGATTTTGCCGATTTCCGCCCAGACACTGATTACAACTGAAGTAATTCTGTTTATGTCTGGGAAATTCTGGACATATGGCAACCCTACTTTTTCCAGTTTCTCACACAAAGGGGCAAAGAAAAAGGTCCAAAGAGAGCTAACATAAAGGTGTGCTCATGGGGTAGGGGTGGTGGTAAATCTCCTGGATATATTTTGTGATCATGTTGCTCACAGTGCAACAGTCTGGTGTCATACATTGCTTCTCACACTTTTTATTTGAATTGCATTTCTTTTTCCTTGCATCTGCCCAAGGGATAAATGAGCTATCATTTAAGTTGCATGGATACGATTGGGTTATTAGCTACCTTCCTAGTAAAGGTTCCCCGCGCCCTGGTTGAACTCTCAGTTGTACTACTGAAAAATGTGCAAAAATATAATGTAACTGACCAATTAACCAGAAAATGGGTGGCGTGAGAGATCATAGACAGGCAGAAAATAGAAGAAAAAGTGCAAAGATGAGTTCTTTGTGCACATTTTGTTCCTCTGTAGTTGAGTCTTTAGTCACTATGCTGCCTCAGTCTCATATAAAGAACTGAAAGGTGGGATGCATTACCCTTCCCCAGGTAATTATTTCTGTGGTCAAAATTACTTCCCATGCATCTCCTAGTCATTGCAAGGACAAACATGAATTTGGAACCCTGCGGGTGGGGGTGATATGCAGCAGAGAAGTGGTAGGTGGGGAAAGTGTTAAGCACTCTTGCTACTTCTCCACTCCAAATTTGTCCCTCCTGAAATGAATGATACCAGGACTCTGTTCGCCTGTTGATGCATGATGCCCCCAGGGCAGCAAAGAAATGAAGTTTCTTCAACCCAGTTTCGTTTAAAGAGCCGTAACTCAGGAGGTGTGTTGATTCATAGCTGTGCATCTCACAGATTCTGCAGGTTACATCACAATATAGTACTCCACGTCCTGCAAACAAAACTTTAGTCCTGTAAAACTGCTCATTGATCCCTGATTAGTTGCACATCAGTTGTATGAGAATGGTTGGTAGATCAGCAGGAAAGACAAATCATTTGGAAATAAGGGCTTCTGTAAGGGGATATTTTTGTGCTTTATACTTCAGGAACAAGTTTATGAAAATTACACAGAACAATGAATGAGAATGGAGGCTTGCCTAAAAGTATCTAGGTGAATGCAGTTGGCCTTTGGTACAATTGGCAACAATTGAGAGAGGAAACGGAAAAGGGCAGATGTAGACCAAACAATGCTCCAATTCACCATGTCCCTCTTTGTGTGCCCCACCCAACCAGGAATGTAGTTATACAATCCCTGACTCCATTGCACAAGTGATAGGTAGGTTTACTAGACTGACAAATGGGAAGTGTTTCTGCCCACATATAACTTTGGTTAGGCCCCAAAGTAGGCACTCTCAATTAGCAACTCAAGACTCATCTGCTTACATTTGCTTACATTGTTCATGAGAAGCACAAACAGAAGAAAAGGAAGAAGAATTCTGATGTGATAAATAATAAAGACATGTAACTAAACAGGGAGTTTTAGTCAGTAGCTGGTAAGCTTGCATGGTACTTGCAGATGGTTTTGAATATAGTGCTCTAAACAGTTTCTTGTTCCAGGCTGCAAGTCAGATGCTAAATGTTTGCCTTCACCTAAGCAGAAGCCCTCCAAACAAATCAAAAGACTGGAGTAAGGTCTGAAGACTGTACTGCAGAATGTAGTTCTGAGCACTCAAAAACATACATTTTTAAAGAAACTGGATCACAAATACTCAGATCACCATGCTCATGATACACAAATATTCTCTTTGAAACCTTCAGTGCATAGATGCTTTTCTCCACAGAGTTTACAAGTGGATAACTGGAGTAAGTAAATACTTAGATATTTGGCTATCAGAGGAAACTCAAACGTTAAGAAGAAAGAGGAAGAAATGTCAAATACCTTTGTGCATAGCACATACTTCAAGTACATGATTTTCATAACCATCCACAATGCCTTCTAACTTCAAGAGCTCTCAATGGGTTTTGTATTTGTAGACTGCAGAAATGAACTCATGCATATTCTCAGTTGTAATACGCCATTCAACACTTTCTAAGGATTTGATGGGTCACCTGTTCTCAAAAAGGCACTCATTTTATGTCATTTCTGTGATGCTGACCTTAATATTAAGCACTTTTCCCTTTCACTTATAGCCATCCACCTGATGGAGAGCACCACAGTGAAAAGAACAGTTTCAGCACTGCCAAAGATATCCTGTGCAAACCTGTATAGTCTTGTAGACTTATGCTTGTCTACTGTTGTGTGGGCAGGCCAACGCTGCCAGATTTTCTGCTTCTCCCACATATAAACTAAATTATGATTTATATATGGCAAACACTAAGACAAACTGGGAGTTCAGCAGGGAAATGTCTGCCTTATGCTTACATAAATACACTTTGTGAGTGTGTGTGTGTGTGTGTGTGTGTGTGTGTGTGTGTATACACAAGCTCCTACTTTTCAAAATGTGTTTAACCTGCATGGATTTGTATGATCTTTTGTTGTGCTAAACTGAAGAATTTACAGCAACTACCATTCTGCATGAAGCTGTTGGGACAACTTGTGTGTCTCCTTATTACACAGCCATGCACAGACAAGCCAAAAAGGCCATAAACCTAACTGCTAATCTTAGTTGGTGTAACAAAACTAAAGCTGACTCCAGCAGCTTTAGCACAGTCTTCTCTATAGGACAGGAAGGGGTATTTTCTTATTTCTCCCCTTTTTACTTCTTATTTTCCTCCCATTGACTACAATTTTGGTGTCATTGCAATAACACAGCCAGCAGGACATGCACATCTCTGAACTCTTTCTATGGAGCTACTGAGAGGCCTCTGGCAGTGCTGTGTCATCCCACTGGGAGACTTCCCCCTCCAACTGTAAATTGGTACTTAAGCGTGCCATCCTACAGGAAGTGCTGTTAAGTGTCAACTATTTCCCCATTAGCTCTAATAAAGTCTTCACATGCCTATAAGTCGGGGCACTGTTATGGCTTTCCCCAAAGAATCCTGTGAACTGTAGTTTGTTAAGAGTGCTGAGAGTAGTGCAGAAGCCCCTATCTCCCCCCCCCCCCCCGAACTACAACATAAATAAATTCAAAAACAAACAAAACACTGAACTGAAATGACAGTAAAGCTGGAGAGGCAAAGAAACACAGCATGTTTAGTGACTGAGAACTCTGAAAATAGGCAACAGCATGAGATAAACTCCTTCCTTGGTAATGAATAAATGCATGGGGAACTAGACACCCTGTGCAAGCTACTGAGCACACTACCTCACCTCCAGAGAGCACTAAAAAAATGAATAGAACATTAAAAAATGAGCATATCAATGGAAAGTCATGCTAATAGTATTTGCAAATACCAGCAGATTACAAGTGTGGGAAACAATGCCTAAACAACAACAAGAAGACGTACATCTCCCTGAAGCTTGTGGGGAGAGAGGCAAGGTTTCAGATGCAGCATTGTCAAGTGGTCTAAAGCTAAAACTTCAAAGCAGAAAGTACTTTCCCAATTCCTTTCATATTTATAATGTGAGAGCTTTTATTTGGGCAGGATGAAAGAGGTTCAGAAATACTACAGTTCTGTACGTTGTCCCCCAGGAATGCTAACTCCTGTCCCAGCAGCAGTTTGGCAATTGCTTTATAAAAGGATTAAAGGACCTTCCCAAACTCCTATGACACATATTTTAACTCCTCCCTGAACGTGCCTCTCAGTTTGTCCTGGAAAACTGCCTTGCAAGAACAAGGTCAAAGAAGGGGAGTGAAAGAGAATTTCTGCTCCACTCCCTGTGTGTACAACACCTTCTAGAGAGAATCAGTTTAATAGCATTGCCCCTCCCTTTGCTCCCCTTTTGCTTACCTTGTGACTGTGATTCATTTTAAATGTTTAAAGCACCCATTTCCTCTTTGATGCAAGGCAAAGAGGATTAATTTTAACCTATTTGGATCATTCATTGGTTTGGGGGGGGGGGAGACTGTATTGTTGTGCTGGCTCTTCCTGGATGGTGGCAGAGAGTTCATGTGTGACTAAATAAATCTGCTAATAAGGTAATACCCACAGTGGTAATGTGTTGCACAAGAAGAATTAGTTGCCACTTGAGCTATCCACTGTTCTCTGCATGCTTACACAATATTCAAAACCAGTAAAAAAAAAAGGGAAAGGAGAAAAAAGAGTTGCTGCCATCAATATATAGTGGTTTCTATGGTCTTAAAGAGACCGTAATGATTCCACAGGCAGGTATAAGCATATGGAGAAAAAAATCCAGATGAACTGTAGTAAGACATTTCCCCATTATTTCTAATGAAATAATCACTGAAGTAGGTACTGTACAGGAGATGGTCAGTTTCTTTTGTTCCTTCCTCCACTGGTGCCTCTGGAGCCCATATACAGTACTAAGATTTGCTAGGAGAGAACATTTCACTCCATAGTAAATTTTGTCTTTCTTTCCTAAAGATTGAAGATTGTTCAGATCTTATAGAAGACAACTGATGTGCATATGGAATAAAAACAGAAGCATTTCCCCTTGCCCAGATTCAGCTGCACCCTATTCGACCTCCAACGTCATCCCTGCACACTGTGCATCAGACACACCTCTGCAATGAGCAGGCTGTTGAGCGTGGCTGCACTTGCAGGCAGGTGCTCACTCAACACCAGACTTACACTACTAAAGACATCTTCCTGATGCCGCAGGCACTTGCTCCATAAGCTGTTCATTTTGGCAGCCTACTGGTGAAAGTAGGTATAGGGTTATTTTTTTAGAGCGGGGAAAACCTAGAGGCTACTTATTTCCAAGGAAACCTTTGCCCTCATTTGGCTCCTTTACCAACATGAACCAGATGTTCAAGGAGAGTTTCCTACAGATGAAATCATTTTATTGAGGTAAGGAAGTATATTTGAATCCAACCCACTAAATAGCATTGCATGTATGAATCAGGGCTGCCCAGTTATTTAAAAAGTGTCTGAGCTAAGTTTGGCAATCTGCATTTTTAAGTATCTTTCTGCTGCCGCCTTTTCCAATAGAAAAGATGAGACAATGCTGACACTTCCAAACTAGAAACATGGTTATCCCTAATGTTTGTTAACTTATTGCATTTATATTCATTTTTTTCTCTAAGTAGCTGTGGATGGTGGACATGGTTCTCCCTCTCAACATTTAAGCCCCACAGCAACTCTAAGAGGTAGGTTAGGCTGAGAGGCAGTAACTGTTTCATGATCACTCAGTGAGCATGGCTGAGTGGGGATTTGAACCCTAGACTCCCAGGGTTCCACTACCCCACACTGGATTCTCAACCTATGAAAAAATGTGTTCCATGCTTACAGTACAGCTTATGTCTCAAGCTGCTAAAAAAGGCCAGAATGAAACAGGTATGTGAGACCAAAAATAACCTGAAAAGGAATAGCAGCCTGACTGGAGTGTTCTTACCTCAAACACTCGTTAAAGTCCTCCATTGAATCTGTTTATCGATGGGCTGAGCAGACTGTATTCTGCTGGGATATGAGGTGCTTCTAGATAGCCTAGTTTATCCCCCAAATCATTTTTCTATTTTGTTTGAATTTATTTGCCTTGAATATTGGATTAATTTATCAGCCTTGTTTTTATCAATAACAAGCAGCCTACAAAGATATGTTGTTCTTACGCTGCCATTTTAAATTATTTATTTATTACATGCCTCAAACCCCACATTTCTGCTTCATTTTGTCAGTGTTCAAACTCAGGGTCATTTGAGATTAGAAAGGCATTCTGAAGCCCATTTTATTACTTCGAAAGGCAAATGGAAAGGATGCATTCCACAGAAACAGAGCTGTGCAAGAAATGTAAGCACAGCACTGAGAGCTACAAGCAAAAAGTCAGGAAATACCAGGAGTTCTTCTCCAGAGTAACTCTTACCACTTTTTCCTTGTAAACAATGTACTTCAGCCACTTGAAATCCTGCCACTTGAACCCTGCCAGCACAAAGAGGGAATCCTTTTCATATTGCTCTGGTTTCTGGATGGCCCCTTCTGGGTATGTTATTCGCATTGTTGTCTTGCCACCAACATCCTTTTCAAAGCCTTTCACTGGAGCAGAGTTCAGCCTACAGAGAGTTCAGAGAAGAGCGGGCAGTTGCATTTACACCAGAGTTCAGTTTGAAATGGTAGCAAAAACACAGGATAGAAACTATAAAATTAAACAAAAGTCAGACATGAGCAAATATGCTGAGAGCTCGTAACTGCCAGTGAAACAGTTAAAACTGCTTGCATCCAACTTCTGGAGTTAATGTGTATAAAGAGATGATCAATTAGGCCTGACTGAGCAACCAAGAATTTCAGAATTTAGTGTTTCCTGATTCTTCCACAGGCCAAAGTGAGAAGCTAAGCACTCAAATAAAGAGCCAGCCACTATTCTCAATACAAATATAAAGGAAGTTATTAGTGCCCATTCTCATCCATCTACACTATCTTGATCTTTCCTAGAACATATTGAACTGCTGGTAAGTAGTTATTCTCTACTAGGACTATGGCATGGGCCGATATTTATCATCAAAGCTTATCACAAAGCATGAGTGCATAGAACTTTTCACCTACAATTTAGTTTGTGGTATAATCGTGCTCATGAGGTAGTGCTAGCAAGACTGCCTTATAAACTGAAACTAGTTGTCCACAAACCAGAGCATCCCTAAGCACTGGAAGATGAAATTTTTAGGTATCCAACTCTGGAAAAGGAGCTCCTTGAATGCCCTTGGGTACTCGGCATATGAAGAGATGTCACCGTTGCGCCACAATTTCCATCCGACAGGAAACCAAGAAACTGGCAACTGGGTCTCTATCTCTTTATAGTTCAGGACTAGACAATATCAGAATGGCTGTTCTGAAAAGCAGTAGTCCCACATCCTCCTATGCCTCCCCGATAATGAAAAACATTTAACATCTTGCCAGTGTGCCCCAGGTTTCCCCACTACATTTCATTAGCTGTTTGCAACACAGAATGAGATGATTTTATGTCACACATTGTATTATTAGTTGCTAGTGCGGAAGCGGAAGAGAATGAAACAAGAAGGTGCTGTTTTTAGCAGCAGCCCCACATCTGCCATACCTTCTAATTCCAGCCTTAGTCTTTTATGTGAGGCATATTGTGCCAAGGACACTGGAATCTGACAGGGCCAGAGGTGCTGCAAACCTCTACTGCATATAGTAGGAAAATAATTATAGAACACCTCTTCCTCTCCCCTGTGCGGACAACTCACCTGATAACAATGTCGTAGTCATCGATTTTCAAACCCAGTGACTTGTTTGCTAGAATGCCACCATTTCCCACAATAACACATCTCCGGCAACTGAGACTGGGAAGGAAGCAGAGATAAGGGCAGTTGGGTAAACAGTGAAATCCACAAGCACAGAGCTCCTCCTGGTCAAGATCCAATTCAGGCACTGTAAGTATAATCAGGAGGCTGTACTCTATTAATTTGCAGTAACAAACTCTGACAATTTATAATACAGGGAGCATAGCAACACAGGTAGCAAAAGGAGGAAATGTTCTCACCATATCTACTTAGGCTTATTGGCTCAAGATGAAATCACTGCATTTAAATAGCTAACAAAATGTTTCTTTTCATAATGAAACAACTGCAAGGGAAGAGTTAAACAGTGAAACTAAGTGCAGATTTTGTTTGCACAGAAGAATAGTAACTGCTTAATTAAATACCATTTATCTATGCACAGGAAAATATGCAGAGAAAGGTCCCAAATAAACAATCCTTAAGAGGAAAATGACAGTTGTAGATTGTTGGTTAAAATCATGTTAGAATTCCTAGTGCGATTCTCTTCCCTTTATTTTACTATTCACTTTGACATTAGACCTGGATCTGTGTTTAATCCAAATTCCTCTTGTCCTCTGCTCAATGGACTGGATGGTACACTTTGCTTCACTCCCTGTTACATACAATGGGCCAGTCACTTTCCCTTCACCTAGCCTACCTCACTAGGATGTTGTGAGGATATAGTGGAAGGGGGGTTGTATGCCACTTTGAGATCACTGGAGGAAAAGTGGGACATAAATGAAATAAATAATATAAAAGCATTATTGTCCCATGCTGTCCTCCTTTTATACAAGATAAAATTCCCAATCCAGATCCTTCAACATTTCCTCATCAGTGCTTCCTGTAGTTCAGGAGAAGTCAAAGAGACTACATTCAAAGGCTCCTTTTTACATCCTCTTTCAAGGACATAATAAGAGCATTGTAATTTTAAGAATTGCCTTATTTTTCCGTGTTTAACACGCCCCCATGTATGACTGGGGGGGGGGGAGAAAATGGGGGGAGATGGCCCAGAGGTGTTGAGCTTTTTTTGGGGGTGGGAGGAATGCCAAGAATAAATCAAACGACTGAAAAATGCTGACAATCACAGTTGCAGCCAATCCATGGCAGCCCCTGCCGCAGCCACAACTCACCCACCCAATCGCCGCACACAAGCTCCTGCTTGTGGCTGCGCACATCCCTCCTCTGCACTACTCATGTTTAAGACGACCCCTGATTTATTTACATTGCTTTCAAGTAAAAAACCCTCGTCTTGTACACAGAAAAGTACAGTAATTGCCAACAGGAATTGGAGGCTGAAGGATGAGTAAAAACTGTCTATGTACTACACAAGCCACTTCCTTAATTTCACTCCTTCTCCTTCTTCCTCCCACTTATTGCTCTGTAAAGTCCTATATACATTAAAAATATTGTGTATTGTTGAGTACAACTTTGGAAACTAGGTCCCAAATACCATATGATTTGTGGTTACATTTAGTGGCTCCAACAATGTGAAACAGAAGAGTAGGAATGCTCTGGGATACCATAGAAAAACACTGAAAACTGCCTCAAAGGAGTACCACACCTGAAGCAGAAAGTACAGCACAATAGTAGGCTGTCTGTAAACCAGACCACATTTCCATAAAGTTGTCACATCAGAAGTAAGACAGACACTTGGAAATGCTCCTAGACAAGATGAGATACTGATTGAATTTTTTGTTCAAGAACAAGGGTAACACTTCTTGCTTCAACTGAAAACTGCAATACTATCACCTCACTTCAGTAATATTTCAAGTATATACAGTGATCTGCAATCTTGATTTAACTCATTCTCATATCCAGTCTGTATAAAAATGGACTATTATTCTTCTATTTTACTATTTTAAGGTAACTCAATGGAAAGGAGAATGAAAATGACTTGTCTAAAAGCTTGGAAAAGTATTTATTTAAAATTGTCTGATTTTAGGATGGGTTAACTCTACTCTGCTCTGTAGAACTCCATATTTAACCTTTAATCTCTGTGTAGCCTTAATTCCTTGCATACTTCCTCAAGTCTCTCTTATCTTTCCCTTCCATCAGTTTAATCTCTACCAAGGATTGTGGCTTCTTTCTTCCAAACAAATCACAAGCGGTAAGCCAAGAACAAACCTTGGTTACCACTTGTGGTTTTCCTGGGTGTGAGCAACACAACATGCCAGATTCTGGTTTGGTTCATCCATGGAACTGCAGCAGTAGAAATGGGACATGCGGCCTGTTCACACTAAACCACTGTTTGTTTTAAACTATGGGTTATGACAGGTGACCCAGAACAGAGTTATCTCAATTTTTTCTTGCCAATTCAGAATGTAAAATATGTTTAGTGAGGTACAAAGCTCAGTAGAAGAAATTGAGGCAAAGGAAAACAGCAAGAATTTTGCGCTAAGCTAGTATTAGACAACAACAATAGGTGTGAGGTTCTACCATGTGCCAATAGATTAGTGAAGACTGTTCTATATTAAAAGCAAAACATTGGGGGAGGGGGAACAAATGAACATGTCCGCCACTACATCCAAGTTTGCTGCTCCCATGAATATGTGCATTAACAGCTCATGCCTCCAAAAGCCAGGTAAAAATTTCCATAATCAGTCTTGCTATCAGCTCCACTGCCCCACAGCTATAAACATAGGGTTTAGAAGAGGAGCTGTTAGTGAGAACAAGCTGAACCTTATAGTTGTCTGAATAAACACTGTGCAATTCTGCTGCCTTACAATGATACCTTGGGGGAGGTTGTGACAAGTTAATGCATTTGTTGAAAGATTGTCAGTTATTTATTTTGAAATGTAGGGAATCAAGCAGATTGCGGTAACACTAGAGAATAAAATTTCTGAAGCTGTCAAAAACACTATTTTATAGACCCCATGGATTGGAACAGGAGCATCACTCCCAGCTCCTCATTTTATTCCAAAACCAAGAGCCCATAGGGAGGCTGTTTATTAATGGCCAGCAACTCCCAGGGGCTCCTTCAGTCTCCCAAAAGAATCTACTCACCTATCAAGGGCTGGAGTAAGACGATAATCTTTGGTTGCTGACAAGATGGCTTTGATCAGATTATCTGTTAAGAAAAAAATACATTAGAAGGGTTAGCTTGCTTCATTCCCCCCCCCCCCAATAGTATTGATGTACAAAGACTTCAGGGACCAAGATGATTAATGAATGAATTTGCACTGGTATATTTAAGTTACAGCATAACAATTAGAAATTAGACAAAGGGCAACAAACATTACATAAATACATTCTTTAGGTTATATGTTATAGCACATTATTTTGATTCAGGAATGTCCTAGAGCTAAAAATTCAGATTGACTCTGAAAAATAAAATTATATTTCCAAAATGACTGAGCTTCAATAAACATAGGCACCTTTGAGAATCTATTTCTCCATTGTTTCTTTGTTACATACAGTGTCTTCCCTCTTTGCTTCTCTTTCTGATGTGTACCAAGTGGATATCCTGAACAATAAACCACATTGCTTTCACTAAAGACCTGCAGAACTTTCTACATGTAAGGAGGGAGCTACGTGCATTACTCATATGTGCAACAGGTCTATTCAGTGCAATCAAGGGTGGCAAACAATTTTGGCAAGTATGCCATAAGTCAACTCCACAACATTAGATGCCACCCTATGTAGTGCAGTTACAGGCAGCCCCTGGTAGATTAATGTGGTTTCTATCTAATGAGCCAGGGAGCAAGCAGCAATGTGGCAATCTAGAGACAGGCAGATTTGTAGACACCCACCTCTATGTCATAACCAGATCATTGGGCTCCAACTCTTGTACAGATGTACTACAAACTCAAGTTTAGATTGGCTATTCAAGATGTACAGATGTACACATGACTTTTCAGCACTGAATCTGTTTGCATGTCAAGACCCTGATGTCACCCCCCCCCCCATGATGAATAAGACACAAGGACACAGATATTAGGTTAATGGTTATTGGGCAAATTTTGGCCACAACTTTATTGGTTACAGAATGTGACTGGTATTGGCTTAGGCACTGGAATTGACCTGACTATATCTGACTCCTGCCCACCACGCAGGGAGTCTTGTAAGGGTCAACCACCAATAGGGGGAGCCCCATCGATGAAAATCAATTCGAGCTCCCCCCAGGTTCCCGATGGGGTCATGGCATGGCCCTAGCCCCTCCCTGGGCTTCGGACAAGATCCACAACCCCAGATTCCTTTAATGGAATACCCTTAAAATTGGAGGGACAGGGGATGGCCACACCTCCCCTCCCCCACACAAGTTCAACCAAACCTTACAAAGTTGTGACGATTGCTACGAGGTTTAGTTTAGATTGGCTATTAAAGATGTACACATGACTTTTCAGCACTGAACCTGCTTTTGGAACATGATACTATAGTAAACAATAAAGAACTCATTTTAACCAAGAACCAAAAGTGATGAATGACATAGTACTAAATCAGGAGTATCGTGTACTGGATCCTGCTCTCACTGGAGGTATTTTTCTTTTCTTTTGTGCATTCTCAAAATAATGCTACCTCCTTAATTTTAAAATTAAACATTTAAACAAGGGAAAGACTTACACTATGAAAACAGAATTCTGCAAGTTAATGGAAAAGGCAGATAATATATAATATGCAAAGATTACAAGATCTATCTATCATTAGACAGTAAAGTAAAGAATTGTGGCTGCTTGAAGGGCTGTGAAGAGTGTATATCCTGAGTGGAGGCAGCTTTTATCAAGCAGCATGGTAAATGGGAGAGGGGAGGAAGAAGAGAAAAAGTCTGACTTGGCATAAGGCTATTTCCTCCTAATGTTGCAAACCTTTTACAACTCCCCGCCTTAGCTGGAGCTCCCAACTAAAATGGTAGAGGCCAGACCTTTCATTTAAAGATGAATAATGGATGGGAAAGAAGACAATGAGAGTATAATCCTATGCATTTCACTCAGAATAAAGTTCCATTGAGGCGTGCTCTTCCTTAAGTAGGTTTTTTTCTTTCTTTTGAAAATGGAGGGGGAGAAGGGAAAGTGTTCTGAGCACTATTTTCAGTTGAACATCCTGTGAAGCAGTAACTTATGTAAACTGTGTATCCCAATGTATGACTCATTGTAGGAGACAGCAGATAATTTCAACTAGCCCTGCTCCACTTTTTATGACTGGTTCAGGCTAGTAAATCTCAAGGCTCTAGCGCAGAAGAAGCCGCCAAAAATTGGTGTACCTCTTGTATTAGTGGAATAAAATTCAGGGGTGGGGGGGGACTCTCCTAAGGAAATTATAGTGGCTTTCAATAGCTATCTAATGGATTTGTACATTTTTGTTTTATGTTTTCATATATGCCAACTTCTATAAGTTAATGTATTGCAATGGAGGATAGCACCATAGCAAAATAAATTGTTATGAAATGCTGACATGCACATAAGAATACTGATTCCTTAGTGCTCAGGGAGCTGACTGAACAGATAATAACACAGTTAATATTTTTTTACAACCCAGGTTGGCCCCAGCTTATTTAGTATGAGTTATTCCCAAGTAACAAGGTCTTTTTCCAGCTTTCTAACTATGCAGGTTTGTAATAGATCTAGATCTCAAAATGATCCTAGTAAAATTCTTGGTGCATCCTGTTGCACTCATCTAAAGCCAACCTACCCTGAACAAAGCAGAGATTCTGCCAGAGGTCCAAACCATACAAATTCCCCTCCAAAGAATACTCAGCTTCCTGTCTACAACGTGCTGTTCTCACTCCTCTTCTACATTAAGGCTAAATAAACAGCCACTGGGCTTAATGACTCAGCATCCACTTCAGGGATCAACAAGCACTGATGGGATGCAGTGTTCCAAGCAAGTTTGGTCAGTTTGCCACATGAGTCAGCTCCATCTAAGTTTATATAGTGTCTTTCATTTTAAAAAATGTTCCAAAACAGTAAGCAATGAGAAAAAGTGAGTTTTAGTATTTTATCTCCCATTGGTCTCTATTTGAAAAATTCACCTGAGCAGAACTTCTCTGGCAATGAGCATCTGACACCTGCACACATGCCATTAATTTGACTTTACATGGGAGGCTCCTAGAACAGGTTTGTGAGACACAAGTCAAGGTGTAACAATGTTGTCAGGTGCTAGGAAAGCTGGTAATATTTGTGCTAGAAAAATCTAGACCACAAGGTTAGCACTGCTGCTTTTATATGCTACAAATTTAGCCAAGAGACATTTTGTTGGAATGCTGGAGATGTAAGAAAGCAGCAAGAAACTATGGGATTCTTACAGCCTAAGAAATGCAAGAGTATGTTGCAGCAAGTAAAGAGAGGATGGGTGAAGATATGGAATGCAGACACAGGTCTCTCAACCCTGTAACAATTCTCTTTCTGATATATAACTAAGGCTGCATAACCACCATACATTTCAAGTGCATTTAAAACACACATACCCTTCAAGAATCCTGGGAACTATAGCTTGCTAAGGGTGCTGGGAATTGTAGCTCTGTAAGGGAGAAACTACAGTTCCCAGGATTCTTAGGGGCGGGAGAAATGCATGGTGTGTATGATATCTAAATCTGCACTACAAATACCAGATCTTTTGGCAGAACAATCTCAACTGTTCCTGGGAATTTGCACTGTGAGCTGTCCCAGGTCCTGACCTACCTGACCTTGCTTGACCCTGCCTTAGCAACTTAAAACCAAGGTACCTGCTGCAGGATTCTGGTATAGATCAGCCTTCTCTAGGTCATGTTCAGCACTTTGTGACTCACAACTCTGCAAAAGGAGCACACAGCTGATGAGTACAACTGAAGTCAGAGTTCATACTGTGAGAAAACAAAGCAGCCATGGCACAAAGATATCCAGTGCCACATAGCTGCTCTTCAAATGAATGCAATCAGATGTAGGATGCTTTGCTCTGGAGTGATATATGCAGTTTTCATAACCAGATACATGATACCAATGCAGGGCACACCCAGTTTATGATGTACCTGCTCTGAGGGTTTTAACTTCTTAAATTCCTAGATTAGCATAATAGCAATAAATCAGGACCACAGAAAACTATGTAGATGAGCTGTAACACATGTGGAAAGACATCAAAATTGGATGTTGAGCAACATCCAGCTGTACATGGAACATACTTTTGCTTTTCTGATTCCTTAGGGGGTATTATTCTTGATCCTCAAGCTTCTAGGATTTTTGCCAGGGGCATGCAAGCTATTTCCAGAGTCTTGGGTATTAGGAAAAACTTCAAAGGGGTTTCAATGGAAGCTTTGGTGGAAAAAAAGGCCAATGAAGATATGCGGGTTCCAGCTAAGGCCTCATCTCATCCGAAATGCATACTTTTAGGTTCATCATAACTAAGAAAAGGGTAACTCTCAGATAAGGGCGCTGCATCTATTTTTCCTCCTCTCTTTGAGTAATTTTAGAATGCTCTCTGTTCTCTTGGGAAGTGCCAATCAATATTCATGGGATTCCTATCCCACAGAGTAAAAGGCCAACCAAAGTGGAACAAAACACTTTGGCTACATCATACTATGACATAAAAAACCAGGATCAAATCTTCACTTGGCCATGAAGCTCATTGGGTGACTACATGCAAGGCAAGCCTTCCTAATCAAATCTACTTCACAGGGTTCTTGTGAGGATAAAGTGGGGGGGGGGGCATGAACCACCAGCTTCTTGGAGGAAAGGTGTAATATATTATTACTATTATTATTATTTAAACTTATTAGTCACTTGTTACTCAAGAGCTTCCTAGTGACTTATGTCACAGAAAAATATATGCAAGTACATTATACCTAGAAAAAAGGAGGGGGGAATCATAGAATATGTTAGTATTCCATAAAACATATTAGGAAAACAAAATCAACGCACCTTAGCAGTAATAAACAACATTAGCAATAAGCAAACAATAAACAAAGCAACACTCACAAGCACTAATTAGCAGATAAACAAAAAAGAATCTCACCCCTTCCTTAGCCCCCAACCATTCAATATGGTTAAACTGTTTGTTTGTTTGCCCCCGCCTACCCACCACAGAGATTTAGGCAAGTGGGAAACAAGTGAAGGGGATTTTCGGTGTTGGTGCTCCAATTGTTATTCTTTACCTAATTGCCACTTGCCTAAATTTCTGAAGGTGGAAGGCACCTATAGAAGGGTCTCTCATGTAAATCTTATGCATGGGCAGGTTAACTGGAAAGGATGTAGTGTTTTATTTATGCTCTTTGACAATTGTTTTCATTAGAAGATGGAGGAAGTTGCACCCTAAAACCTCTGTAGATAGCAAGAGATCCATTCATGAAAGAAACAGACTGCTGAACCTCATCGTGTTAATGTAGAATAGTTACCATAACACAGCAGACTGAAAAAAGGTTCTCAATGAACACAGGAGGTTGATGAGGGAGTGAAAATGGGAAAGAACTCCTGCTCTCTGAACTTCAGCTCCTCCAGACACAGATCTGGGCAAGAAGCCAAGAAGGAGGTGTAAAGACAGATAGTTTGGTTCAGTGCAAATTTGAATTTTGATGTCAGCATGCATCTGTATTTTATCAACAGAGATAAAGTATTATTTATATCAGCATGCCAGATGTGAAAAGAGACTGCTATGCAGCTAAAAGAATGTTTAGGGAAGGGAATGGCATAGATTGTGTTTGGTAGTGCTCAGATGTGCTTGTTCCAGTATGCCCTGGAGGTCAATACTTCCAACTGTGCATGCATAGCTTTCTACCCTGCAGAGCTCATAAAAGCAAACACTTTGACGTAACACTTGCCTCCACAGGAATGTAGGCATATATGTGAAAAATGTGAAGTTAAAATTGGTCATCCACACAGATTTTTCTAGGACAATCCCATGATCAGGAGCCAGCAAGAGCTGTTCCAGAAAATTCACATAGGTGAAGAATTCTGACATGACATTTTCATAATGTGTGCCTTCTCAGACATTATTTTACATAGTTTTATGGCAAATAAGTTTTTGTTGATTAAGCAGCATATCGGCTTTGTTATATAAATAAATGAATAAGTTTTTTTCTATTGCTTGTTTTTGCATTTGAGTAAATAACTTAAGAAGTTATGGCAGGTGTGACATTTGTAACAAATTGCTATGTTGAAACCAACCATGCTTATTAATAATTATAAAATATCCTGTAGTCTACTGATATGAAACCTGGTCCAATCTCAACACTAAAGTTTTGGTTAGCTTGCTTCTTGGTGAAGCCAACCCAGAAAAGGCATAGAAGAAGAACTCTAGGAATCAGTTTGACAAACAACTCACTGACTAAAACAGTCTGGTACAACAGCTTGAAACTTTAAAATGTTACTGTGCAGACTATGTACATCACAGCCAGGGTGATCCCAAGTTCACAGAACAAAGCAAGTTAATCCCCCTTGCCATTTCAAATCAAACAGCTGACAAGCAGACTGAAGCTCCTGAACATTTGCACCAAGCACTTCTCATGGTATGCTATACACTTCCTTGACAAAGGTAGAGTCTTTATGAAGGATTAGCTGCCCTCTGATGCTAAACTGGCACATCCTCTTCTCAAGCATCGCTCAATTTCTCCAGTTGCTGTAGTTCTGGCAAGCACCAGCAACTTCTTCTTGCAGTCTCCTTTCAACTGGCACCAGACTAGCCCTGACTGAAGACCTTAATGAGGTGCTGATCCCATCATCAGGTCACTATTATTCATCCCCAATGCATCCCCTGGGATAAGCAGAAAAAGCTGATGTAAGAATCCCAGTGACGTGTGATGCGAGAAGGTTGCCATTTGCCTCTCTCACGCTCCTAGCCTGTCAGCACAGCCATTAGGCTCACCAGTTTACAGAGAGTAATAATTCTTCCCTCCCACATATACAAACTGCCTTGGACTGAATCCTGGCACAAAGTTCTGTCCCATGAGGGCATTAAACAATCCATTCAGTTGTTTTGCTCCCATTGCTTCAGCTCCCAGCCATTTAAGTAATGGCAGTTTCTGTTTTTAACTGAAGAAAATCCAATATAAAACCCTGGATTTACATAACACTGTAGTGGTGACACAAGCTGGCAGCAACCTGGAAATGCAAAGCAAAGACTGCCAAATATATTCAGTCATCCTGTGCTGAGGTTCTCCATTTTGATTCTACTTGGCAAAAGACTTGATCAGCTGCTTCCGAGACCTAAAACAACCTAGTACAAAGACCTGTATTCCTCTCTGTATCTGCACACCTTGAAAGCCAGCAGATAAAGAATGGTGCAAATCTCTTGCAGTGAATGAAGAGTTTCTATTTCTGGACAATTTGCACAGCTGTATTTAATCATCCGCTTTGCTAAGAGGGAAGCATAAGAGAAGAACAATGTATACAGCTTATTACATCTACACTGACTGGGTCTGGTACAATGAAAGGGAAAGGGTGAACAAATTCCTCCTTATACTAGGTACAAGGACTATAAGAATGGCAAGCTCATGCTTCCAAGACCCTCCCCTTATTAGGGAAACTAATGTCATTATATGAATAATAATATATATTGCCTCATATAGAGCAGATTTATTTACACTCAGTCCCGCTCCTACTGCAGTGTGAAGACAGATGCTACAGTGAGACTGTTACCAGTTCCCCATGCACAGTGTTAATTAAATCATATCTAACAATACACAAGACCTCATGAAGCGCAATTCTAGGATCACTTTATGGTATACCCAGTATCATGAACTGAAGTCTTACAATATGGGCCAAATAATCCCAATATTTACAAATAATGCAGGCAAGTAATGTAATTTCTGAGATGCCGAATTAATTTCAAGTTTGCCATGGTCTGCATCCTACTCATTGATCTTTCCAAAGTGGCTACAAAAGGATCAAAGTACAAAGCTATGCCACTTTAGGTAATTAATTCACACGGTCAGAGTCAATAGGTGTGGGTAATCACAGAGTCATGATCAACTTCCTTTAACTGGTAATCAGTTCTATTTTTAAAAGGATAATTAATTTTCCAATTAATTCTTAGGGTAATCAGCTGTACAATTAATTCTTAAAGTATAGCAGCAGAGCTTGTGGAGGGCTGTTAAATGTCTTGATATGCTTGAAGGAGGAAGTAGGAAGGAATTTTTGAGGTGGGAAAGCTCATTTTGCAAAGAAGCAAGCCAACCGGTAATCAGGCAGAACTAAAAATAGTGTTGATAGGAACTCAGAATAACAGTACAACATCCACACGTTCTTCTAACCAGACAGTGAATTTCAAATGAGGCCAGAAATGCACAGTGAAAATAGGTGAACTCTCAAGTGAGGCAGAAAAACGAACTGCTCCTCAAGGAAGGGGAAGGGCTGGCATCTAGTCAAAGCTCTGCCTCTCAGTCGAGTAGAGGGTAACAATATCCACCTGGTGGTGTCCTAGTCCCCACTCAAGAATGTAGAATTCAACATCACACAGTTACAAACGTTCTGTCTGCACAAGCATTTCAACTTGCCACGTGATATTTCAGAGCCAATTTCAGGGGCCACAGGGTCATGTGGAGGGAAATAGGGGGAGCCCTGTTGCTCAAGTGGAAGTCCTTCCATAGGGTTACTGCTGATGGGGCTCGTTAGCAGTTGAAGTCCACAAGCGGCAGATACCATAGACACACAGAGTATGTTTAACTATAGGCACCTTCTATTTTTGTACTTCAGCAGGGCATTTGAGCTATGGTAAATGAACTCCTATCCTACCTTGTCCTTTAATTCCAAAAGGAGGTACAAAGTCCCGGATTCGTGCCCACTTTCTGAAGGAATCATCCAAAAACATTGGTGCTGGCTTTGAGAACCTGAAAAATATAATGAAGCAGAATCTTTTTTAAAAAGTGGGGAGGAACTCAATGAAGAGAAAAGGTTTTATTACCTAAGTGCAAATTGTAAAACTATGTGACTCAGCAGCCAGCAATGATAGGGGGCAAATCAAACAGAGAAAAAGGAGTCAGGGAACCTGTGGCTCTTTTAATCTTAGGAATGCCCCTGAAAAGGATGCAAAAAGCTTTCCAGCATAAGCTATTCCAAATATGCAATTCAGAGTTCATGATGATAGCATCCACATACCCAACCAGAAGCTACACAAAGAAAACCAATACAGTCGTACCTTGGAAGTCGAAAGGAATCCATTCCAGAAGTCCGTTCGACTTCCAAAACGTTTGGAAACCAAGGTGCAGCTTCCAATTGGCTGCAGGAAGCCACGTTGGACATTCAGGTTCCAAAAAAAGTTTGCAAACCAGAACACTCACTTCTGGGTTTGTGGCATTCGGGAGCCAAAACATTTGACTCGCAAGGCGTTCGGGATCCAAGATACGACTGTAATCATACAGTTCAGAACATACAGTATTCCTATACACTATACCACCAGTTCTAGCAAAGCACTGCATAACAATGTTTCAAGCCTAATTTGGATACAAAAACTGAATATACAACATGCCATTCAGTTGACTTGAAAACTAGATCAAAAGAAAATTACTGCTTCTAAATCTAATACTCAGAACTGGTGTGGCACAGAGGCTAAAACAGTTGAGCCACAAATCCTCCATTCAAATGTCACTTCTGTCATGAACTCACTACATAGTCTTCAGCAAGTCACCCTTCTCAGCCTCCTAAGTGCATCATGTGGATAATATTAAACTTTACAGAGTTGTTGTAAGGATTACAACAAGATAATGCATGAGTAGTAGTATACTAATCTCATTCAAAACAGAAGAGGCTGGTAGGAGACATCACACAGTGTGGCTGGAAAATAAAAGGACTGGGGGAATTACCAAGTCCTGAAAACCATTAACAGTAGGCACTTGCCTTATCTCAGTGGAAGGGTTGTTCTATAGACTGGGCACCACAACACCATTTCTTAGGAGATGGACCTCTGCAGGCTGAGGAACAACCAGGAGGGCATTGTTGGAATATTTTAGTGATCAGGCAGGATTATATGAGAGAAGGCATTCCCTCAGATAACCCTGCCCCATGCTGTTTAGGGCTTTATAGCTAAAACCTTAAAACTGGCCCAGGTGCATACTTTTATAAGTAGTGTTACATGCTCATAGTAAACTGTCTCAATTAACAATTAGCCACACTGCCAGCCATAAAGGCAACCCCAAACAGAGCACATTAAAGTAGTCCAAGCTTGTGGTTACCAACGCATGGTCACTGGGGCTAACTTATTTTGCCCCAGAAGTGGCAGCTGCGCTCTCTCTCTCTCTCTCTCTCTCTCTCTGTGTGTGTGTATCTGTATGTGTGTGTCTGTTTCAGAGGGAGGAGAATGATAATGGGCTATGCTGCAGCAGTGAATTTTTGCAAAGAAAAAGAAACAGTGAACTCAATCCTGACCTTTCCATTCCTCCTGCCATTTTCTCTTTCTTCTCTATGCTCACATTTGCTCTCATTTTCACCAAGCAGAAATACCATATAAGTGTTTAATCTCCCCTCCCCTCAATCTCATAAACATGTCAATTCACAGGATTTAAAATTTCTGTCTCAAAGTGACACTTACTTACATACACAATGTATTTTGGTCTCTCTCTCAATTCTCCTCCCTCTCATGGAGGAGAAAGGCATGGAGAGAACAATTAGACACATAATCTGTCCCCCACCCCCACCCCTAAATGGCTTGGCTTGAGTAATGTATGTGTATAGCAAACAGGAGATAGAAAATATTCAGAGGGACTTTTGGGTGGGTGTGAAATCTATTTACTCTAATTTAGATGGAATAAATACTTGCTTCCTTTCATATTTTGGGGTTCTTTTTATTCTTTTTATACTGTGTTTCCTTCAGGAATCAGTCATCTGTGCACAATTAAACTTCTCCTTACACAGTCTCCAATTGTCTCAGGCCAATGCTACACTACACATTTAATGGACATTTAATACACATGGCTTCCCTAGCAAAGCAATGGCAAGAACATGGTAGAGGAAGAGCCCGGAAACACCAGCTTTTTAAATCTTTTTCATCTTTTGTCCTTTTCCAATTTTTCCTTATGAACAGTTGTGTTAATACAAGAAGAGCCCTGATGAATCAGATCAAATCTCTATCTCATCTAAGGTTACTGAGTTCATAGTAGTTTGCTGTCATTATTTATTTTCCTAATTTATGGAGCCTAAAATTGCAACAATTAGTATGTGCAAATCTGCAACATCTTCATGGTTAAAAGGGGGTCCATTTACTTGTAAAGATTGGGAACCACTGGTCTAGAAGGTCATGGAAAAACTGCAGGGGAGGGAAATTGCTTCTTGTGCTCTTTCGAAAGTAAACAACAGCAGGAAATTCAATATCTGTGTACAAGCTAATAAACTATTAGACTCTGGAAAAACCTCCAGAGATGCCACTGACGAGATTTATTTTTCTTCTGAAAATTAATTAGTATATTTAATATAAGTTTTCAAAATCAATATATTGTTTCAGATACACAGTTTAATTCAAATAAAGCAGACACAAAATTCATAATACTGTATAAAAATGTAGCATACCAGACTAATAGAAGCAAAATATGTGCAGACAGGCCTATAAAGCTTACAAACAATGTGTATAATCTCCAAAATCAGTTTTCTAAAACACACAGAGAGACAACTTATTTTCTTTGGCAACACAATGAGCTCCACCTAGTTCAGGCTCAACCACATCTACTAAATCCGGCACAAGAGGACAAGACTTAGAAATAAAATGGGCAGTAAGAATTTGACAAAACATAACAAGAATAATCAAGAGCACACTCACTTTCTCTTAAACAGATGTTACTTATATGAAGTGCTAATTTTAAGAAGAGCTGGTATACGGTATAAAAGAGTACTTAAATTTTTGTGAAATTTATTTGTTTAATTAATAATTTATATCCCCCATCATAAAAAATCCTTTCAGATACATTCTCGTGGTTGTTAGTAATGATTTTTTGTTTGTTTGAGAGCCAGATAGTCACTTTAGTCATCCTTTTCTAGGTTTCATTTGTCTTCTTACACTGCCTGTTTCTCCAAGTATATTTTGGTAGCTTGCCCTAATCCTGGAGGGTGCCACATCAGACCTTCACCATTATCACAACTGTAGTCATACCATCAACTGGCTGTTCACACCACCGTAAGAACTAGATCTTGTTATCTGCTCACCCTTCATCCTTTTTAGTCTTCTGAATATTAAAGGGAAGAAGACGCCCATCAAAGCCAGCTGTCACACAGATGCCTGGATTCAAGGGCCAAAGAAACACACTGAAGTTTTAAACTGAAAACAAAACCAGAGCAGCACTTGGGGTTTTTGCTATGGAAACATGTCTCTATTTACAGAGGTCTTCCTTTATGGATGCTCTAGAAAGCTGTTGGAAGTGACAATTTTAGGATATTTATAAAGAGAAACAACAACTCTGACTGAATTTAAATTTATATTGCTCACATATTTTTAAACCAGTAGTGGAGAAAAATGGGGAACAGGGAATTGGTCTGATCAAGTCCAAGTAATGTATTATGTATTTTGCCATATGAGGGATAATATGAGCTTTGGATAATATGAGCTGGCTTAGTTCCAAAGCTTGTTTTTTTGGAGATTAATGACTACAAGAGAGAAATGTCTTTCAGAGCCCAGTTTGACCCAAAATATATTTCTATTTTGACTTTCATGTGAGAGTCACTTCTCTCTGCCAAGTACAGCACCCAGGACCAGGGACAAGAACAGCTCTTGACCATTCAGAGTATTGGACACAGACACACATTAGCTTGCCGTTACAGCCTGGCTAAGTATTGTGAATGTCTTGGTAACAAACAAGAGAGCATGACAAGTTGCTGCCGTGCAATACAAGTATAATATAATGAAATCTTTCTAGGACACAGCTGGCTGCAAAATTAAGTCCTTTTGCCATTTTTCACAATGAATACAGACAAGTCGTCACATTTTAAGACACTTTTTATTATGTATTTTGGAACTTAATTTAGACAGAAACCGCCTTTCACGTGACATTTTCAATGCAATCACATTATTGTGGTCTGCCTACGAATGAGAAGCAGAATATTAGGAACAGTTTGAAAAAAATTGGTATAAAGTCTAATCATTACCACTATGTTAGTGTCATTTTTTGTATTTAACATATTACTCTGAAAGCAGCTGGGCTGAATTACTATTTTTGGAGTGCGGTAGAGCTGATCCATAAACCTACTGGAGCACTCAAGGCTTCTAGTATGAGTGAGCCAAGGGGATGCAGTTTCGGGGTATTCTGAAACACAAAGAAGGTAAGCAAAATCTATGGGAATTTACTGCTTACAATTTGCAAAAAGGAAGCATAAAGTAGTGAGTGAATTCTCAGTCTGCATATCTATGCACATGCTCTTTTGTCACAGGTATGCTGGTATGTCTCCCTTTCTCTCCCACCCCTGTCTCACACATAGTAACAGCAGCCAGACAGCCAAAGCTTCATGTTGATCAAATTTCCTTAGTACAAGCAAGCATGAAAGGAAGAGGAGGGAGGAAAGTCCATTGCTGGACACTGTTTACAACATTAGCTGGCATCAAACAGGTTCCGCAGGTAGCAGTCTTAACTGCAGTGATTATACTAAGAAAGCAGAATGCTGATGGTTGTATATTGGATGGGGGATTATGTCCGGCAGAAAGAAGAATGCAGTTTTCAGCATCACTATCCACAGATACAAGAAATAAACAACAATCTAATAAGTAAGTGCCAGCGATATAATTCTTAGCAACTTAAATGCTGACAGAGCCTGAATCAGAGCCAATATATTACTAGCTTTATTCAGGGCCAGAGGTAGACATTATCTGAAACACATGGCCATGCTAATCCATGATTCTTTGTCTCTTGTTAACCTCTAGCTGAAGGAGATGCTTGAAGAGGCATCACATTTAGTATTTCACTCACCACTTACATTTAGCAGTCAATGAAGTGGTAAATGAAATGGAACAGGGACTGAGAAATGCTGGTCACGATGGCATTACATCACACATCTGCTTCAGCTAGATGTCACCACGAGACAAGGGAAAGAGACATGGATCGGTGATGGCCATCAAATTTAAATAATTTCCTAGTTTAGCTCTTACTGTGAAAATAAAAATAAAAATAAACCACTGCTTCATGTGGCTGTATCCTTCACTATGCAAACCTTTTCCTGTTCTCTCCCTGCTGCAGTAATCATGCGCTGTTTTTCAAAACTGCTCTAAAAATAAGTTATAATCATTGCCACTAAGGCTAAAATAAATTCTGATTTTTGTAGAAAAGTATTAACAGGTCCACAAAACTTTTAAAATTGCTTAAGGATCTAATAAGGTTGATATCAGGTCTACTTTGCATATGGTAGTTACATCAAAGTGCTATGTGAATAGAAGCAAACCTAGGTTTACATGCTCCCACATCTTTCAATGGAACAGCTGCAAGGAGGAGATCAGAAGCATCTGCTTGTTCACAAAAAAGAAGAAGCATCTGCTTGTTAATAAAGTACCATATTTTTCGCTCTATAAGATGCACCAGACTGTAAGACGCACCTAGTTTTTGGAGGAGGAAAACAAGAAAAAAAATATTCTGAATCTCAGATGCCAGAACAAGAGGGATCGCTGCACAGCGATCCCACTTGCTGTTCTGGCTTCTAGGATAGCTGTGCGGCCTGCATTCACTCCATAAGATGCACATACATTTCCCCTTACTTTTTAGGAGGGAAAAAGTGAGTCTTATAGAGCAAAAAATACGGTAATCAGATTTCACCATTACATCCAAACTGGGTAAGGTACTTTACAGTTTGTAGATTACAATTTATTGTTACAAGCCAATCTTATGTCTCACTAGCAGAGAACTTGAAAGCAGTCAAAGGCCTGGTTTGGATATAATACTAGACTTGCATAGAATGACATATGCAAGTTGAGGGGTCTTGTGTTCCCTCCTACTCTGGTGTTAATAATTAAGCCCAAACACAAAGTTGAAGTTAACCTATGCTCTGGGAGAAGAAATATCATGGTGTTTTATGTAGGCTTACACAAAATGTAAATGCTAGTCTTCATACAATATATGCAAATGTTTTCTGAGGTCCCAGGCCCTGTTTTGACCACAGGCAGGGGTACAATATACTTGCTGCACCCCCATATCTTGAGCCATTCATTGTACCACTCCAAGACATAGGCACTATTAATCTAACCTTTTAAGTGACAAGCACTTGAAAAACTAGCCCTGCCTCTGTTCAGATGGTACTGTCATCTTATCACCACCAAGTCCTGTCACAAACCATACACATCTAAACTGTTTTGGGAATCAAAGCAGAATAATTCATTTGGTTCAAGAGATACAGTTTGTTTCTGTGTAAACTCAATTTCATGTCGCTGGGGAAGGGGAGCATGTGTCTCAGTTCAAGTACTTCAAAGGCAGTCCTGTCACCCGTTTTAAGTGCATTTTGTACACTATGTACTAGAGCTCCTCCCCAAAAAGCCATTACTTGGGAACTGCAAAGCCTATATTAATTACTTCTATGGCAATCTAGGCAGGAAACTATTCCAGATAGCACTCTTCTATTACACTTAACAGGAATTCCACTTGTAATGCATTAAACAAAGTCCAATGTTGTTTCACAACAGGCCTTTCCATCTTTAAACCTAATGTCAGAATTTCCTAGAAACAACAGTTCCCGACTCTGTCCACAACACGAAGAAAATGCCAAAAATAACTACTCTTTTCTAAACAGTCTTCTCAACCTACGCCACGCACAGGACTTGTCAGACACAGGGCTGTCCATGTATTTTTCTGTCTGTTCCACTGCTTTCTGACTCTGAAATTATCAGCAAACCAACATGTTCTATAATCATACTGATTTACATAAATGCTGTTTAATATAAACACCCCTCCTGAGATCCTGAGGGGACAAATTTTTAAAAGAAAACTTATATAAACAGATATTTTACCAAATCAAGAGTAAGCTTGTAAAACCTCTTTATAAGAACAGCTTTTAGAAATAATACATGTGAGATGGATACACGAGAAACTGCCATGTTGGAAGAGAGGCAAAAGGCTCTGAAACAAACCCTTAAGCACAGTTTCGGTTTCCCCTAAATGGATCAGAGATAGGCTGGGGATTTAGAAAGCTAGCTGTGAGGAGTATGCCAAATGCTTTTGCAAATATGCAAAATTAAAAAGAAATAACAGCTTTAAAAAAGTGTAGCTGCACTCTCTGAGCATTAAATACAGGGAAGCATAAATGTAGCCGTCTGCATAGACATTGGTAGGAGAAAGGAGGCTTTCTGAATAATGGAGAATCTAGTGCAGGCTTTCACCATGTATTGGTTGTAAACAAAATACAGTGGTACCTCTGGTTACATACTTAATTCGTTCCAGAGGTCTGTTCTTAACCTGAAACTGTTCTTAACCTGAAGCACCACTTTAGCTAATGGGGCCTCCTGCTGCTGCTGTGCCGCCGGAGCACAATTTCTGTTCTCATCCTGAAGCAAAGTTCTTAAGCCGAGGTACTACTTCTGGGTTAGCGGAGTCTGTAATCTGAAGCGTATGTAACCTGAAGCGTCTGTAACCCGAGGTACCACTGTATGGGCACATCCACAGCCTCCTGCAGGATACCTTCTCCTTCATTAAGCACAGCCTGTGAAAGACAAGGTGGCTAAGGGAAATGGGCTGTCATACAATGTGGCTGCATTTGCAATGTGCATACTAAAGCTGCAGTTCAACAACTTTCGCAATGCTGCAGGCAATTCCCAGGATATACCTCTTGGCTTCCTGCACTGTCTCCAATTCAAGCCAGCCAAAAGAAGTAGCTGCAGCATGCATCTTGAGAAGAGTGTTCCAGGATTCCATTCAATGTTGCAAAGGCTGATCAAGGGCAAGTCTTGGCTCATGTAATTCAACCATTTCTCACTGCCACCCTAGTGATTTTCTATTGGTTATCTCATCCAGAGCTTGTGGAAAGGGGATTAAGATCAACCCATTCAGTACATTGCTTTCTCAGCAGATGGTGGAGAAAAGAATCTCAATAGCATGTTGCAGGAAGAAGAAAAGCCCTGTTCTCTTGGCAAGTTTTCCCCAGTATTTGTTCTCAAAAAAGCAAATGTATTGATTCAACATTTTGCAAATGAAACTCTAACTTCTCAGAATGGCTGGAACGCAGCTTAATCCTAATCATTCTTATTTGTATAAAGCTCAGCTCTTCTCCTTGAACCTGAACAACTACTTTATAAAGCTTAAGTCTAGCACACAATTAACAGTCAGAAAGAACTGGTCCAATAAAAAATTACAGCTCACTCCATTATTTTGTGCTTCAGAAGCAAGAGCCAAAAATCTTATGCCCATATTTATTTTGGGGGTGCTCACTTGATTAGGTACTAACGTATATTGGTTGAGGGAGAAGGGGAAATGGATTCAATTAGAAGTGCATACAGATATACATATTTGTCTATTACCCTTGCTGGTACCTTTCCCGGGAAAATCAGAGGCTCACTATGTCAGGTTCCTATTGGAAGACAGGACAAACGCTAGAATATGAGCAGTGGCAAAGTTTTTATCGGTGGTTGCCAAAACCAGTGACCCCTATCTTTTGAACAAAATGCTTGTTTAACCTGGAGGTAGGCTGTATGAATTGTGCATTGCTTTGTAACGATTTGTGGGGTCTCTGGACCATAATAAAGATTGATTTGATATTTTTTCTATGAGGCTCTTGCAGAAGTGCACTTACTATATCTGTGGCATATATGTACAATCCTCTCTCCCAGAATGAGGTAAGTGAAACTGTTCCCTCCTACCACACTGTAAGGAGCAGAAGCTAGATTTGATTGGTTGGCCCTTGAGTCAATCATGAAACTACCACCCCTCTTTTCAGAATTGCTTTCCAAGAGTTTAAAAATGTTAAGACTTCTTCTTTAAAGAGTGCCATGTACTTGTTCACATGAAGATGCAAAAGTACTTGAGAGTAAGAGAAAAAACAAGCAAGCATCCCACCTGACCTGAAGCATGGGGGAAAGAGGTAAAAAGAGACAATCTGCATTCAGTCTGGAGGCTGTACATGTATTGCTTCAGGACCGAAGGCAGGGAATTGTGGTAGGCACAGACTGTAGGAAAACCCTCATCACAGCAGGAAGGCTCTCTGCTTGCAGGTAAATCTGTATGACGTCTACCGGTAAATGAAATGATTGAAATACATTGCTTAGAAGAATTGATGAAACCAATCTTCCACAACACTAGCATGACTCAAATATGCAGCAGGCACCATCTGATTCTAAGCAACCTAAAGCATTGTAGCCAACAAATACCAAATATTCCACATCAGTTTTGTGTCTCAGTTGCTGTTTGCAGTAAAACACATGGCCCTCACTTTGTAAGAAAGCATCATAGTTTTCACTTGTGCTCACCAAGCCAAAAACCTCCACTCTGCTTTGCTGGGTCAGTAATTACTCTCAAGAATCCATCACTTTGTGGTATTTTTACATAGAAATACATGATTTTGCCACCTCTTTGGCTTGTATGGAAAAGCAGGAGGAAAGAGAATGAAAAGCCATGTATGGAATCTGTTATCTGTATGAGACCTACAAAGAACTCCTCTCTCTCAGGATTTTCTTGCTTTCTTGGACTTTATTTCTTACTCCCTGAACTGTACTACATCCCATTTCCTACAGAAAGCTACCACTAGGGCTGTAGTAAAAATTCAGTTGGGCTTGACTTTTAAATTGAATTAAATTAAAATTTCAATTCTTAACTGAGATTTGACAGAAAATATATCAAAATGCTTAGTCAACTTACTAAAAGCCTGAAAGCCACAAAGAAGGCAGAATGGAAATAATACCTTTTGCCAGATTTAAAATGTGGTCCTTGCAAAATTAAAGGCTTTTGCCTCCAGTCAGCTGTAAAGCAGTGAGATTATAATACCTTCTGGCAACTTAGAAAGTTGTACACATGCAAGCCTCTTATACAGAAGGTATGGTTTTTAGAAATGAATTATAGCCACTTGGCAGCTGGAGCAAAATAATACAGTAATGCTTTTAGTTTCAGATCCACCCCCCAAAATTTCCCATAAAAGGTAAAGGTACCCCTGCCCGTACGGGCCAGTCTTGACAGACTCTAGGGTTGTGCGCCCATCTCACTCAAGAGGCCGGGGGCCAGCGCTGTCCGGAGACACTTCCGGGTCACGTGGCCAGCGTGACAAGCTGCATCTGGCGAGCCAGCGCAGCACACGGAAACACCGTTTACCTTCCCGCTAGTAAGCGGTCCCTATTTATCTACTTGCACCCGGAGGTGCTTTCGAACTGCTAGGTTGGCAGGCGCTGGGACTGAGCAACGGGAGCGCACCCCGCCACGGGGATTTGAACCGCCGACCTTTTGATTGGCAAGCCCTAGGCGCTGAGGCTTTTACCCACAGCACCACCCGCGTCCCATCCAAATTTCCCGTAGCTCACTATAAAGCACCCCTTTTTAAATCATCATCATCATCATCTTGCTATATGCAAGCAGCTAGTTTGAAAACTAAATTTGACAATAAACAGATCCTCAGTGAATAGTGACAGTATTTCTGACACATGTTTTTAGGTACAGTATCACACTTACATTTCAATATGAGTGTCCCTTATTAACGGTGCTGCAAGCTGCTTATAAAGCACTCAGACTCTAAATGGGTCATTAACAATCCCAGGACCAAATCCATCCATGCATCTGTGTCTGTATGCATGTGCAGGAAGGTACTGACAGTTGTAACAATGGTACTTGCAGGCAGACCACTGCTTATTTAATAAGTCCAGCGCCAAGGGACTTCTGACCGTTCCCTCACTGCGAGAAGCAAAGTTACAGGGAACCAGGCAGAGGGCCTTCTTTGGAGTGGCACCCGCCCTGTGGAATGCCCTCCCATCAGATGTCAAAGAAATAAACAACTACAGTATCAGACTTTTAGAAGACATCTAAAGGCAGCCCTGTTTAGGGAAGCTTTTAATGAATCGTTGTATTTTAATATTCTGCTGTAAGCCACTCAGATGGCTTATACCTCAGCCAGATGGGCAGGAATAAATAATAAAATTATTGTTATCATCACCATCATCATTATTATATCCCACTTTTTGCCATCAGTTTTTTGCATTGCCCTCTTCATCTTATGTTTCTACTATAGCTCATCCCTCCACAACATATTATCACTATCCCTGCCCCGCCATTTCCTAACCAGTTAAAGAAAACCTACATCATCATTTTCTCAGTTCTGTTTTTTAGGACCGGAAGTGGTGGGATTGGTTCACCTCCCATCCCATACCTTAAAGTGGTCAACCTATAAACCTAGTTGCTTTAACCAGTCAGCTATCAGCAACCCAAGCTGATTCTCTCTCTCTCACGCTTTGTATGGATGTGGAAAGTGCATTGATATTACTTTTCTTTGCTAAAAATGTTTCAACTGGCCTCTTCATAATTTAAATCACTCTTCAAGCAAAAACCAGTCCTACAACATTGCAGGCCAAAAGTTGACACTTCCAGAAGCTTTGCAGCAAAAATAAGGAGAGTACAATGGAAATACTTAGGCAACATTGAGCTACTGCTAGCCCCTCACGGGAAGCTTTAAAAGATTCTTTATTGTGCAGCTGAAATATCCAAAAAGATGTCAGCTGATCTGAACGTAAAGCTCATATTAAAAAGAGATGTATCAGAAGTTGTAATGATTCAATTGCAATTGATAGCTTTAAAAGATTCCAAATGCCTTATATAATTAATCCCATGGAACATTTTAAGGGAGTCATTGGAAATCTTTTCCAAAAATGCCTGTCCAGCAGACATTTTCCATAGTATCAAAGCAAAAGGGGGGGGGGGGATTAAAAAAGGAGAAGAGAGAGAGAGAGAGTAATAAAACATCTGATAACACTGGCCATCTTTCTTATTGGAACTGAAATACATTGTTCCCATGAGGCTTTGAAAGAGAGATTGGTCACTAGCAATGCAAAGTACTTCCAGCAGGTTTTCTTAGCGCTTGTTGGCTAAAAACAAGCATTCACCTAGCACACTAGGAAGCATCTGGGTTTGTTTATGGATCTTTATAACGCCCCACTTCAGCTTAAATTTTGTCTTAAACCATTTTTAACAAATCCAAGTGGTATTTAGCATCAGCTCACATTAATGATCTAGAACTTCTCAGTAATTTCCAGTGAATATTTAAATTTAAGCAACAATTAATATGAAATTATTCAGTAGCAAGCATCCAGAAAGGTGACATTAACAGTCTTGTAGAAAACTGAGGCAGCATAAGTGTATTTCATATTTCTGGTAATAAATGTCAAAATTACAATAAAAAAGCAGAAAACCTCAAATATTTTAGATTCTTAATATGCACACAAGATCACAAATGAGCTTAAAAATTCAATTAAACGCCATATCTTTATTTATCATCACCACCACCACCACCACCACCACCATTATTATTTTTTAAATTGATACACTGTTCCTCATCAAGAGACCAAAGGGTGGTTTATAACATCAACACAAAATTCATTTGCAACAAATAAAAAAATGCTTCCAAGATGTCAAGTGCACCTCTCCACTAAAGCATGAGAGCTCATGTTGTAGTTGCAGCCGTCAGAGCACGCCAGACAGACAGTGATGCACTATGGTTGCTGCTACTGCTTTGTTTGTTGTTCCATTTATCTCATGAGAAAGAAACAGAGTGAAAGAACAATAAGGATGTAGGGAAACCATAATAATTGTTCTGGTTTCAGTAGAATTCAGTGGTTGCTACTGAGTATTCCTCTTTGGGGGTGGGGGGAACCACATAAGGTAGAAGCTAGCAAAAGGAGAAGGCTAGGTAACCACTGCCATAGTATTGCTCTGATGCAGCAGGAAGAGAAGCTGAAAGATGTTTTGAACCTAAAGTCCAAACGGCATGGAACAGTAGTAGAAACAGCTCTAAACCCCATATAATTGCTGTCACAGGAACTGCATCATTGATGACATTTGCCTCTATATATTAAGGTTTAGACTTGATAACAAATGACATAAAGATTCACACTCATGTGATTTTATCCTGAGAGAGAAGTAACAACAACAACAACAACAACAACAACAACAACAACAACAATAATAATAATAATAATTTATTATTTGTACCCCGCCCATCTGGCTGGGTTTCCCCAGCCACTCTGGGCGGCTTCCATAGAAACCAAAAACCCCACTAAAATATCATACATTAAAAACTTCCCTGAACAGGGCTGCCTTAAGATGTCTTCTGAATGTCAGGTAGTTGTTTATCGTTTTGACATCTGATGGGAGGGCATTCCACAGGGCAGGCGCCACTACCGAAAAGGCCCTCTGCCTGGTTCCCTGTAGCTTTGCTTCTCGCAATGAGGGAACCGCCAGAAGGCCCTCGGCGCTGGACCTCAGCGTCCGGGCAGAACGATGGGGGTGGAGACGCTCCTTCAGGTATACTGGGCCGAGGCCATTTAGGGCTTTAAAGGTCAACACCAACACTTTGAATTGTGCTCGGAAACGTACTGGGAGCCAATGTAGGTCTTTCAAGACCGGTGTTATGTGGTCTCGGCGGCCGCCCCCAGTCACCAGTCTAGCTGCCGCATTCTGGATTAACAAAAACCTCTCTGGCCAAATCTGTTATTAGTACTGGGAAGTTTCATCTGCTATGGTTCACTTCACATTACTTCTCAGCAACTGAAAAACTTGTGATCATGTGCATAAAAGATTACCTAACCCACAAAGACTTTCTCTAAATTCATGCACAGATACCAGAAAACACAGAAGTGGGAGCGGAAATGCAACAATAAAGACCTGGAACCATTCAGGTTTTGTTTGTTAATTTGGAGAATCTATTTCACATTTCTTCTGGGATCCAAGGCAGTTTCAATACAAGGTTTTTAAGGGTATTATCATGCTTGAGGACACAGCTAAGTTTCATCTTAAAGGCTAGTTACATTTTCCTTCACACTGCAGAAAGCCTTCAGCTTTTAGATCTAGTCATGAAACACCTAACCAAAACAGTCTTGGACAAATGTCCCCTGTAGATCTAAGTTCTCTTTCCCAACTACTATTAAATCAATTAAGTTGTGGTTATTCAGAAGTATGATGCAGTGTGTGTAACTCCCACCTCTGGGCTTCATTCTCATCCCTGAAGTTTCAGAAGTCTGCCCAGCAACTTCATCCCATTTCACAGGGATAGCCAATGTGCTGTCCTCCAGATGCTGTTGGACTACAACTCCCATCATTCCTGATCATCAGGCATGCTTGAAGTGTAGTCTAACATCTGGAGGGTGCCACATGGGCTATCCCTGCTTTAGATATTTCCAAGTGACTTTAAGAACACAACAGAGTTTGCTTCTTATGCTCATTGTGTGTATGTTTGTGTGTGTCATACATATCTGCTCCCCCGAGCAATTCTCCTAGAGTTTCTACTGGAAACACACTTCCCTATTCCAGGACAATTTATTTTAAACTCTTCAGCTTCTAGTCATGTTCCAGACTCCCCTCTCTCTCAATTCTTCAGTGCCATGAATGCTTTCAGCACCATCATTAACACCAACATTCCAAATAAATGTAACAGACAGGAGTGGTGTGCCAGCAGTTCCATCTCCTGACCTTGTTGCATTCCAGCAGTTTAAAGTAAGCTAAATAGTGGGAATTGCTTAAATCATATTTCCCACTGTGACAGCTTTAAAATTCTATTTCAAGCACCCAGAGTCAGCCTTAGGCAGTTTTGTCACCTAGGAGGAATATTAAAATGCTGGTGCCACCCTTATGGGGTCTTGCCACTCTTCTACAGACCTTCTGCTACCCATTGCCTGGCCCCACAGCTTAATGACAGACCCTTAAAGGGCCTCTTAAATCTCTTCTAGAACTAAGACAGCCCTCTCTGTGCTATGGTCCTCTGTTCCACTCAGTGATTCTAGGATGATTCCCCTTCAGAACTAACTTTCCCCAGAAAAGAACATATTCCAGAACTACAAATGAAAGAGACAGCTCTCCATGAACTAATAATGTTTGACCTTACCACCAGGTTCATTGTGAGAAAGGGGAAAGCACATTATCAAGGACACAGCTGAAGGCATGCAACTCCTCTTCCCACTACCCTCCTCTCTTGAGTCTGGATGTTCAGGTCTAACACAGGGACCTCAGTGCTGGATTTACGTATAAGCTAAACCATCTATAGCTTAGGGTCCCACTCTCTTGGGCCCCCCAAAAAAATTAAAGAAAAAAACTGGATGTAAATTTCCAAAATATAAGATAAAAAAACAAATAAAATAAAACCTACATACAGCAATAGTGTTTTGTGTTGTGTAGGCTCCTATGATGTAAGTAATGGGTCCCACCTGCTAGCCTGCTCCCTAAAATATCACTGGTTTGCTCATTTCTATATAGGGTGCCTACATTCTGCATGGACTCGTTGCATGGCAACATGTAGCAAAGGACAGCTGGACATATAAAGGGCCCCATTACCTTCAGTAGCTTAGGGCCTCATCAAACCTGAATCCGGCCCTGAACAGGGTAGAGCCCCAATGTAATGCTGTTCAACAGAAGCATGAGTAGGAGAGAAGCAAAGCACCCGTGATTTCAGTAGTGTGCACCAGCATGCTGTATGGTCACCTTTAAACTATGTTTGATCATTTAACTGGTTAAAGTAATGTGGACCATAATGAAGAAGCTCAAAGATCTTTCCAAAATGGATGAATGGAAAACACAGTTCAATGTATGTGTAAAGTGATGCAAATTGGGGCAAAAAATCCTAACCACATATAAACTGATGGGGGTCTGAGGTGGTGGTGATTGACTAGGAAAGGATTCCTGGGGTCTTGGTAGATTGCTCAATGAAACACAGACCCCGTGTGCAGCAGCTGCTGAGGACGGGGGGCGGGAGGAATTGCCAAAACTGTAATGCTTTTCTAGATATCTATGGTGGGACACCACTTGTAATACTGTATGCAGTTCCGGTCAGAAGGAAAGGCAACCTAAATGATCAGGGGACTAAGCAACTCCTCTATGAGGAAAGATGAGTGTGGGAGATACAACATAGGTTTATAATGATGCATGGTGTTTTCTACTTCTGTTGTAGTTACTGGAACCTGGGATCATCTTTTGAATCTGAATGGTGGGAGATTCAGGGCAGTCAAAAAGAAGTATTTCTTCTTACAGCACATAGTTAAACTATGGAATTCACCACAAAATGTGATCCTAGCTATGTTTATTCAAAAGCAAGTTCCACTGAATTTAATTTAGATTACAATTGTAGCCTTAAGTGTCTTTAAAGAAGACTCAATAAATTTACAGAAGATGAAGCTACTTATCAGTGGCTATTAATCATGATGGCTATATGCTACCTACAGAGTCAGAATGCCTCTAAATACAAACCACCGTCTTCAAAGACAGCCTCACATATAACACATTGCAGAAGAATATTGTAACCTATGGTGCAGAAAGCAGCTGACGGACCACAGAGAATTAAAAAGAACACACTTCCCTTGTCTCTTTGCTGACAGGCGTCATCATACAGGGTGACAAAGTTACTAATATTTACTCAGCTTTACTAGGACTAGACTATTTAAAAATAAAGCTAGAGTAATTCAGAACACCACCAACAATAATAAAAACTGGCCAATAAACTTCTTCTAGTTCAACCCAAGTATTAGTAATACAACCCAAGTATTAGTAATTTTATCTTTCTTAAAGGAGCTGGGAAACGACAAACTGTGTGTTTTGTGTCATCCTAAAGAAGAATTCTACCAAAGTACCCTGGGATGGAAATTCAAGGAAGTGCTAGTTTTCCACAACAGAACTGTCAGTATCCACAATGTTGTACTTGACAAATAGTAGTATCTTCTCTCTCAGTCACTCTGTAAAGACATCTCCCACCACTCTAAACCTGTAAGAACAGGCCAAGGTTTTCCAAGTGTAAAATAGATGTACTCTTAAACTGCAGCTTTTAAAAGAGCATACGTTTTACAGAGAAATAAGGAATTCAGGCAATTACAAATGACAGTTGATCACATGGCTGAATCCTCTCCATCTGCAGTCAGCGTGGGAACCAGTGTTGGTAAGGAAACTGCAGCAGATAATGTCCAGCAGCTGTCAACAGGCTGGCACGCAAGCAAGTCCTGAACATAGAAGGGGAGGGGGTTGGCAGCTGTGGAGCCAGTCTAAGGCTCCAGGGTGCCAAAGCAGCATCTGTTAACTGAGGAGTGACTTAGTTCAATGGAGTATGCTGAAGGGCCTTGTTCAGGCACTTCATTTATCCATCTCCTGCTTGTATTTTCTAGTACAAAAATATGATACATAGAAAGTTTGGGAAGTAAGAGAGGCTTAACCTTCATTTCCTAGTAAAACCTGTTATTAATATTTTTATTATGTGCCCAAATTCTCCCTGATTAATTCCAAGTGATAAATTGATACTAGGTGAAAGAGCTTGTGAATGAATGCACTACAGCTGCAGTGGACGATAAACAATATCTGGTCCACTGAGGCTTTTCTTATAGAAAAGCTTCCCCCACCTCCTTCTCCCTGAAATGACCTACTCATGGGTGAGTCACGACGCAGCAATGCAGGTCTACACAGGATGGTAGAGAAGCCTTAGCAGAACAGATGTGGCCTCCAGCCCTGAGATTGTTTATCCTTGCACAAGAGATATGTGCATCTGCACACACCTCCATCTAGTATCCACATAACAGAAACAATATTGGTTTCTTTAATCTGTCCACAAAAGACTTTATTCTGTACAAGAAGTTCTGAACAATTTGGCACAGTTGCTTCACTGACCTCTAATATTGTAGAAAGCTATTGCTGTTTACGTTGAGCCCTTCAGTTCTACTAGAGTTGAGGTGGGAAAAAGAACTAACAGTTTTTTAATCTATTTACTTTATGAGTCACTTTTCTGCTTCACAACAGCTGCAAAGCACCCGGGATCTACCTTTATATAGCTCAGCATCTTCCAATTCTAACAGAAGCAACTTCTGAGACACATAAACAAGCTTACACCAGAATTCCATCTCATAAGGAGGAACTGTTTCTTCTAAAGAGGACATCAGTTTAAAATAGCCCAGGGTGCTGCACGCCAAGGCTGAGGTATGTAGCAGAACAGCACAGGGGTGGCAGAAGGAATAGAAGACCTTGGGAGTTGGAAGAAGGAGCACTAGAATAGCAAAGGTGGGCATTTGTGATTCAGATGCACTGGCAAACTTATAAGAATGGAGTACAAAGCTAACACATTTGACAGGCAGTAAAGTGCATATTAAAATATTGCCTGAGAACAGAACCCGAGTTTTGATGAGGAACAGGTGAACAATAAAAGCAGCAGTGATGAACCTTTACTGTTACTGCCAGTACTATATCTGGGTATCAGGCTTAGCTCAAGATGCTCTGTAAAGATCCTACTAGGTTTCATTCCAACTCGCCTGAGAATCTTCAGCAGTTCCAAAATCCTCTCTTTGGCCCAGTTCAGACATCAGACTACAATTCAACAAGCAAGTTGCTGGTACACAGGTCCTGCAGGTTTATCTCTCCTGAGCCTGATGCCATATGACATCACGTGATGGTTAGGTGTGGGTGGTTTAAGCCTAGATGCGGCAAGCTTAATTAGGCCCTACAGCTGAAGTAAAGCTAAGATGCCTAGGGATGCAACAAATGAAGAAGCTCTTTCAAAGAGGAAATTATCCTCCACAGAAATGACAAGACACATGCAGTAAGCAATTTTCAAGGATATTAAAGAGATGGTGTTTGCTGAAACATAACCAGGTGAGACCCCCCAAACATTCTTCCTACCCCACCAGCCACCAGCACCTTCTAATAGAAAACATATATGGGGATTTTATTCTACTGGACATCTGACAGGATACTCATGTAGCCATGTTATTATATTATATGCTCCTGACCAGATTATTATTGTGAATTACTTCAAAATGGAAGTTTCTGCGTTACAATCATAAAACATTTATCTCAACATGGAGGTTTTCTGTGCAGTATTCATTTTTCATCTTGAGAGAAACATGAAAAGGATGTCCTTTCTTTTGATGTGGAACCCAGGAATACTCAGAAGACACAGCTCTGACCTTTACAAAAACAATTATTATTCTCTCTCATTCTTTTTCAGCACACACAAAGATACATACTGTGTTTCTTCAGGAAGAGATAATCTTCTCACTTGACACATTGAGATGGCAACCAAGATAGGACACTATAACCTTAGAATAACAACAGTTTTAATGTTCCACAAATATTTTTAGTTCCTGCAAATACCCATTAAAATCCTAGCTTAATGGAGTTTCACTTGTAGTTCTGTGCACAAGGCAAATATAAAGAATTAAAATGAGTGATTATGGGGTAAAAGCTCTTTCTCTTCCCCATGACAATATTCCCATTGCTGAATAAAGTGAGTCATGGCAGACTGCTTATGTTCTTATAAAGAAACAAATACAAGAAAAGTGACATCACAGCATTCCATAATTAATATTGAAAAGAAATTTCTCTTTCAAAAGTTTATCATCATAGGAATATAAAAACAGCCTGCTGGATCAGGCCAATGGCCCATCTAGCCCAAATGCAGTCACATCACTGAGCTGCATAACAGCTTAATGTTTTTGGCTAATTGTGTATGATGGTGTCCTGCAACATCTACCTGGATAGGGGTGGAAGGTAGGGTTGAGTTTGAGGTGAAATGGGACACGCTGCCCCTGTGAAAACATCACTTACCTAGGCTGTGTGGTGGCAGCGCAGACTTCTGGCAAGATTGTGTGAGATCTTGTTGGAAGCTGGCGCCAATGCCAGTGCCCTTTATCCACCAGTGGTGGAGATGGCAAGATGGTTGGGGTGCCCACAGGGATGCTGCCTCAGGGGCATCTGCTGAGTGCCAGCCCTTCAGGGGCGTCTGCTAAGTGCCAGCCCTAAGTGAGTCTAAGGCTAAGCAGAAGATCTGAAATCCAGGTGTATATGAATCAGGCAAGTCATCTTCACTGGACCAAAACAGCCAACAGGAATAAGTCTCTTACCAGTGTTCTACGTTTTTTGCTACTACCCCTTCTGGTCAATGTTTCCTCAAGGATCTCTGAGAGCCCAGTGTAAGACTAGGGATAGTTCTTACTCCATATTACTCTATGTGAGAGGATTTTACCTTTAGCTTTTCTTCAAGAATGGAGTCAAATCCTGCAGGTGCCATCGCACATTACTGGGTCTGGAAGCCTTCCTCTATGCTCAGCATGCCAACTGCCACTTCCCTTGCTGCCTGCCTTCTCATGCTCTCTCTCTCTGCCTTCTCATGCGCTCTCTCTCTCTCTCGCTCGCTCGCTCTCTCTCTCTCTCTTTAAAAAAAACGACACTTTGCATCTATATGAAAAAGTAACCGCCAAGCTAAATAGAATCTTTGCAGTATACATAGGTTTACAGAATATTTATATAAACATGTACACAAGCCTCAATTGTGTATATGGAAAAGTCCTCATCAATAAACAATATTGTGAATTAACACAGGTATAGACGGTTTCAGTTTACTCAGTCCTGTTGCATAATTTACTTTTAATATTTTATTGCATCAGTTACTTCTGGTTTCCAACATTCAGATTTCCTATGATTGTTCATTTTTCTATGGTTATATCTTTTATTTTAAAACATCAGTTTATTTCCCTCTTGAGGCTCCTCTTAGGTACATAAGGTGAAATACACAGAGGAACACATGTGGAAATACACAGAGGAACACATGTGAAAAATGTTAAATCCGAATGCAAGAAGTATGAGTATTTTGCATTCCAGCATAATACTCTTCACATGTATTTCTCCATGAATGAAAAAAGTTACACAGAATCAGTCCTAAAATACCTGTCCCAAATGAAGACTGTTCCAAAATATCCCCTGCAAAGCAAATCTGACCAATCAGATTTTTTCCTTACTGAATTCTTTTGAAAACTGTACAAGACAGTGCAGAATGCATAAGGGTTAGATTTCCTTGCCAAGTACTTGCTATTTATTGCCTGTTTGATTGCATTATGGAGACTTAGTGAAGCCAAAGCCTATTTCTGGCATTTCCAAGGTACATTCCAGAATTGTTTAAGATGGAAGGACATCAAACTATAGTTCTGAGATAATTATCAAGCTCATTGCTGTATAATGTTTACACATCCAGAGTAAACAATGCAACATAGCAAAGTTGTAGACACAGCTACATGCTCAAGCCACAGAAACATAGGAAGGGTGAAGGAATCCATACTGTACATCTAACAAACAAGAATAAAAAAGAGGGTGTGTACGTACCATACATCTAAAGCACATGGCTTCCCCCAAAGAATTCTGGGAACTGTAGTGCAATTCCCAGCATTCTTAGCACTGTGATTGTTTGGGGGAAATAATATGCTTTAAATATATAGTGTACACACAATAAGAAAGATTACAAAATAAAAGTTTATCTTATATTGTGGCAAATATGCTATGTCCTTCATTTTTGAGATACAGATTTGTATCCATCTAAGTTCTACTCAACACAGACCCACTAGAATTAATGGGCCTAAGTTAGTCATGTCCATTCATTTTAACAGATCTACATAGAGTACAACTAATAATAATATTGGCTACAGCCCATACCACTTTGATGTGACTATCCAGTAGAACATACAGGAACACAGAAGTTCAAGTTAGCTATCATTACAAATAGCTGTTGATAACGAGTTGACAGCCATTCATTATTCTAAGTTTTTTTGTTTTTTCATTTGATTCTACAAAGAAAGTTGAGGATGGGGTGGTGCACTTCAGATCATGGCACTGCAGCAAATGTTGAGTTAGGAGTGGTAATTTTTAGAAAAGGACATTATTTTTGGAGTTCTGTCATTTGTCACAGAGACTCTACCTATGCCTTATGCTCAATCTGTGGTATTATGCAATTTATTTGCTTCTGAGCCTCACTGTTTTGCCTTCTATAAAATGGATGCTGTGTTGTAGCTGCAAAGGAATGTCAAAGGCGTGGCTTGGTGTTGGTCAAGTCACTGTCCCCATTCAGTCCACTACTGTTTCCAAAAGCTGCCAGCCAAATACTTCTGAAAGCTTAAAAGAAGGAAATGTGAGTAACAGAACCCCTCAGCTTGCCCATCCTCAGAATTTGGCATTCAGATATGAAGTTGTAAGAAGTTTACTTTTGGGAGGCACCAACTGGCTCTTGTTTATATGTCTGATCGAGTCCTGTGACTGTCTATGTAATTTGACTTCATTTGCAGTGCTGCATTTATTATCTGGTCCTGGTGTAACTTGGAAGACTAGTATGTCAAATTGATCAGCATCCCATTAACCCAAGCTGAGCACTCTCAAGGACTGGGAATTACCCCAAGCATCAAAACAGACCTGTCCCTGAAAGATCTGAGTCATCATGGAATGAAACATACAGTACTTACGTAGATTCATGGGAATCTGGACAGTTTGCACTACACCATTTGTAAATACACTAGATTAACTCCACCAACATGTTTTTACTTTGCTTTCCTCCTCCATCTACACTCAGCTGTTATCCTGCCTATGCTCTGAAGCAAGTACCTCGAGGTAGGGGAAGAAAACCAGGGGCTCAGAGTTCATGAGCCTTCCTAATGTGTGCCACATTGTGGTGAGAGAAACGGTGTAGCAGCATGGTGAGATAAGGTCAAGAAATGCAGGAAATGAACTATTATTTTTTAATAAAAATCAAGCACTGGATTCAACTAAACGGTTGTGTTAGAGGGAGCCAGCACAATGAGTCCCACTAGCACAATGGGGCTTTCCCTCCCCCAAATTGGCTCTGGGGAGTCAGGAGAACTCCCTGAACAGTGTGTGGGAAAAGGAAAGAGGAGATCGTTCCATCTGTCAAGCAGAAATTCTTGAGCTAATGATCATGATAGCACAACACTAAATTCCTCCCCACGAGTCCTCTGCTTATGCTTTTACTCCACAAACTTCTTCCAATTGTTAAAGTGATTATCTAGACACTACATCAGAACTAATTGCCTCAAATTATCTATACTTATGAACCAACTACAGTGGTACCTCAGGTTACAGACGCTTCAGGTTACAGACTACGATAACCCAGAAATAGCACCTCGGGTTAAGAACTTTGCTTCAGGATGAGAACAGAAATCGTGTGACAGTGGCGCGTTGGCAGTGGGAGGCCCCATTAGCTAAAGTGGTACCTCAGGTTACGAACAGTTTCAGGTTAAGAACGGACTTCCAGAACGAATTAAGTTCTTAACCCGAGGTACCACTGTATTTATTTTAGTCAGCAGAGAATACAGATTTGGGCAGTGAGCAAAATTATTATTATTATTTTCATTTCTATACTTCTTTCTAATTTTAAGGAAAAAATATCAAAGTGGTTTACAACCTACATTAAAACATAAAATAAAACAATCTGGAATAAAACTTTACTAAAGAAAGTCAAATATAAAGTATACATTCAAAGGAACATTATGAATAGGAAATTAAATATTATCTTAAAGATTTCAAAACAAAACACTACGAAGGATGTCACCTCTTTCAAATGACCAACTCTATAAAATATGCTACATTTTTTTTTTTTTTACAGGGGTGCTGGAAAGCTAACAGCACCGCTCATATCGCTCATTAAGCTCTGTAAAACCATTGACATGGCAGCATGCATCAGGAAAGCAACAGAACGAGGGGGGATTGAAAATGCATCTCCTAAGAGATTGGCTGCATCATTTGTCAATTTAAACATATTTTGGCATTGAAATCTGAAGAGAGAGAGAGGAAAGAATTCTACAGATCAACCACTTTCTGTATCTTATTGAATTTACTTGAGTCTATTTTAGCTGCTACCACTCTAAACTTTTCTGAACCCAAGGTGACCTTCAAAAAAATAAGCTGAAAAAGCTTCCAGCATATACAAACAGATCCTAAAACACACTGTTGGGAACAAACAGTCCTTGGAAGAGGGCAAACAATCTCTATAATAAACCGAGAGCAATTAATTTTGATGGGAAAAACTGGCTAATTCAATTCAGTGGGGCAAGCAGGTTACCAAGACAAGGAATAACTTTGCTTCATGAAGGCAATAGCTTAACAGAAGTTAATGACTTATTTGGAAAGGAACCATACAGCTGAATTAAGAATACAGCATTGATAGCATTTTACTGGTCTTTTCCATACACCTATGAATACACACACAACACACACCAGGGTACATTACAATTACACACACATTACAATTACAGACTGATCTGGACATAAGTAGTCCATACCTTGCGTATTCACTAATAAGTCCCGAATCTATCTCATCAAACCAATGTTTTACCAAGGAGGTTATGAAGGATTTCATAGCTGCAAACACATAGATCCATGAGAACAATCAAGAGCAGATCATTGGAAGTGAGCTACAGATTTATTCCAGTGCATACTGAATCCTGTGCTTAAACCTTGTGCTCACATAAAAAAGCTTTTCTTTCCTGGAAATGTGTGGAAATCAGACTATTTGATCTGGTATGTGGTAATGTGTAGTTCCAATCACAGTCCAAGCTTTCCTGGGGAGCAAAAATAGCCCAGAGGGAGCAAGAGCCCAATTTTACAAACAGTATTTCATCTCTTGTGAAGATGTAGATTCTTTCTAAACAAAAGTTGGCTGAAAAGTTCTACCACTCTTCTCCAGGACCTGTAGGTTTCCTAGAAGTTAGACACCTTTTCTGTCAACTAGAACATATTCAGTCCTTGACTGCTTCAGACAATTATAATAAAATAAAATAAAATAAAAACAAAAATAGTCTAGCACTTCACTATAGTAGCCTAATCCACACATAGTCTGTTGAACATAAATCAAGAGCAAATAATCTGCCAGCACCTGTTCTGATGTGCCAGATTGCTAGGTCACTTTAAGGATGTAGAAAAGAATCTATCTACCCTCTGTCCAAGAAACAGAAAAAAAATTCTTCATAACATTTGAACAGAAGCTGAATGGGCGGCCAGGGAGACTAAACTACACTACGTTGCAAGAGAAAACAGCTGCACCAGCTTTCAGTACTCTTCTCAGGGTATTTGTCAGCACTAAACCTAAACCTAAACCCACCTGAAATCTAAAGGACAAATTTCACACACACACACACACACACACACACACACACACACACCCTTCAAACAAAGGTTAAGAGAAACATAAAGGTCGCTGTCCAAAGTACTTGGGCTGCAATGTAAGAACAGAAAAGAATAGGTTGCTTTTGTGCAGCAAGCAGTGGGACAAAGCTCAGAGCACACATGCGCAGAAGGCAGCTCTGAAGTCTCTCATGGCCTTGCATACATATCAGCTCTCTACCACTTCTGGGAAGAGTTTGCAATGTGTTTATAGGATGTGAAACACTCTCTCCCAAACACAAGGCCTCTTTCATGATTTTAATAGTCATTTAATTAAAACAAATAAATTCAACACTATTAACGGACTACATTTCTGTTGACAGGCAAGGCATCCAATTTCAACTGCATCAAGTAGAGGTTTAGAGGAGCGATGTCCCTAATGATTTAGAAGGAAATCAAAATTAGACACATGTAGTCATTTAAGCTGGAATGCAACAGCAGTCGGACCAGTCAGAACTTTTCCCAATTCTCCTAGATTAAAAATCTTCACAGGCAGGGATTTTGGAACAATAAAACTCAATGAATAAAACTCAAGCCAGCTTCTCTAACCAGGGATGTATCCTGCTTCTGCTATTCTTTACTTATAAGCTTTTCCCAAACTTTTAATACTGTTGCTGAACCTAGACTAGAAGGAGAAAGCAAATATCAAAGGAAAAAATGTGTTACTTTAAAGCTTAAGCCCATCCTGCAAATACAATTATTTTGAAATGTATATCAGCCTTACATCATATGAAATTACAGGATCAGTGAGCACAATGAAATAAAAGTCTTTGGGTGGAGATTAATGGGTAAACACAAGTCTGCTAGGAGAGCTGAATGCAAGAAAGGAAAAAGAGTGAAATTATGTTTTCCCTCTGCTCAAATCTGCAGTGGTCAGCTCTGCTTTATGGAGTACACATTGAGTATTCACTAACCATAAGAATGCAATAATATAATGAACAGTCTTAATTTTAAAAAATTACATGAACTGCTACCAGGTCACTGAGGTGTTGCTGGGATGATCACCACATGTTTCCTTCATATCTTCTGAAGAAGTTTGGGATCAGAGGCATTAGTGAGATAATGAAGAGCTCCTTTGGTCAGGGAGCTATAAACACATCTGAGGGCTCATCCACACTTCCATTTGCCCTACCACCTTCCCCTAGGAAAACCCAGTTTAGCGCTGTATCAGAACAAATTGGTTTTTCCACGGACTGCTTTCTGTTGGCCAATGGCCAGCAGGTAATGGCTTTTTCCACCTGCCTTGCCCCACCCTACAGCCCTAGGAGCTCTCATAAGGGAGCTGCTTCCAGAGTAAGAACTGTGAGGGAAGAGAGACTGTTTGTCATTAGGGGGTGGCTAGTTTCACCTGTGCTGCCCCACCTCCAGCCTGAAAAACCTTCAGAAGGGAGTTGCTGCCACGGGCATTATGTGGATGTGTATTTTAATGAGCTGAACAGTGAACAATTATGAGTCATGGGGGTGTGGGGAGTGTGCATATGAATTTAACAGTGCTTAGTTTATTTTTTGGCTATTTTGTTAATGTTGTTAATAACACTGTATTGATTTCACAGATGATTTGTTAATTATTCTATATGATTTATGCTGTATTTGTGATATTCTATTATGTTCTATCAGGCTATTCTTATTTATTGTTTATAAGCTGCTTTAGGAGTCATTTGAATGAAAAGCAGCACAGAAGTTTAATAAATCAATTCAATCAAATCAATTGTTCTGAAAATATAACATTCAACCAGCTGCTATTCTCCTTAGAATGTCTCTCTTCATCAGAGCATATTAATCTATGTGGCCTTTCCCCAGATAAATTCAAAAAAGTTCTTGGGGACAGCAGGGTACAGAGCCAACAAAACAAACCATGACTCAAGCCAACTCTTGCCTTACACTAGGTTCTAAGGCATTATCTTACACTTCAGCCTAAGGGACAAAACAACGCTGTCGGCACTTTATACTGCATGCTCTCCAAAGGCATGTACACCACATTGTGAAAACAATATCCCAACATCATTCACTGTTATTCATTTGTACACTGTAAGTAGATAATTCACCTGGTACTATTTATTTTTTTCATTATCACAAACCCAAATACGACCCAAACCTCTAGACTTTTGTCTTTGCTATCACCAGCAATTTGTATGATCTGTTTGTGTTACCTGGGATTTCTCCTCTTGTAGTTTTACAACTCATAAAAAACAGAAACTCTTATATTTCATTTCCCCTCTGGAGATCTCTAGAAGCATTTCTTCTCATTTACCTGATATTCTTCATCCTAGAAAGCTTTCATTACTTAATATTCCATCACTGTGAAATATTCCATCACCTGTGTTACAGGAAAAACCATTATATACAACAAGAAACTGGATTTCAAAATCAAGTCATAATTACTGAAGTAGATATGAGATTGTTAGAATCACAACGTTTTGGATAGTTACAGTAGGAAATGAATTCATATTCACTGCAAAAAGGACTAGGTGGAATTCAACATTATGCTCTACTAATGCTTCCATCTATGCAAGCATTGCCAGATGCAACAATTCCCCCTTGCCTCCCCCAAAACACTCTGTTATGGAGGTTTTCCAGAACCCTCCCAAGTCAATTCTGGAGGCATGGAGTTCAGAGATGGAGGAAACTCCTTAGTGCAAGCAGAAGTCATTGCAAAGGCTTCCACTGACAGGGCTGGTTAGGTGAATACCACCCTTTGTTCCCATATGAACCTGCCCACTTTTCCAGATGATATTCAGAGGTCCTGAGGATGTGGCTTAAGGCACCAGGTCAATTGGCAGACCAACCTTGCATTACAAAGATGCATGCAAATGTGACATGAAGGCTGACAAACAACCGCAGTGCCTAGAGACAGTCAGGTTGTACATCCATAGCATAGAGGAGGAATGACGCCATGGTGCATCTGCAGCAGCACCAGTACCAGCACCAGACACCTTCATCTGCCCCAGCTGCAACAAAACATGCCCGTCCGGTATCAGTCTCTACAGCCACAGCAGGTGCTGTAACCTTCCAACAGTTAGACTTAACCTCCAAAGGCACACTCTCCCACTGTCTCCCAAGACAAAGAACACCAACTAGGTATTTCAGGTACCTTTGCATTCAGAGGTTAAAGGGGGAGCGACCAAATAATGGGCCTTTTGTAGTGGTGTAAGGTAAAGGAAAAAGTAAAGGACCCCTGGACGGTTAAGTACAGTCAAAGGTGACTTTGGGGTGCGGTGCTCATCTCATTTCAGGCTGAGGGAGCCAGCGTTTGTTCAGAGACAGCTTTCCGGGTCATGTGGCCAGCATAACTAAATCACTTCTGGCACAACAGAATACTGTGATGGAAACCAGAGCGCATGGAAATGCCATTTACCTTCCCGTCGCAGCGGTACCTATTTATCTACTTGCACTGGTGTGCTTTCAAACTGCTAGATTGGCCGAAATGTAGTGGTGTACTACTTGTTGGAATGCTCCCCCCACAGATACATGCTTGGTGCTTGCTTTGTTGATCTTGAGGTGCCATGCTAAGAGAATTTCTCCTAAGATTTGAGTGTCTATTGTGCTGTTTTTACTGGCACTACTATTTTACGGATAGGTATCTCCTTTTATAATTTAGAATTGTTTATTTGAATTTAGAATTTTAGGTTGTTATTTTAATTTATTTCTATTAACTGATACTTATGTAAAAGTAAAAAGAAATAAGCAAACCTGTTAGCCACAAAAGGCAGGATATAAATATTTTAAATAACTAAATGCAACATTTCAAGTCTCTGCAATGGAAAGTCAAATTACAGGTACAGACTTCCAAGTCTGGGATTCTAAGAACATCTCTTTCTTAGAAGAGCAGCTAAACATTTCAGCTATATGCAAAGCAACATTTTCTGATATGTGTGTAGATTTTTATAGTCTTTTCTTACAGGCAATAGCTATCTTTCCCCTCCATTCTAATTAAAATTGATCAGTGTCAAAATAAGCCACGAATCCAAGACCCCTCTGTATTCCACAAAAAGAGTTGAACACTTTGCCTAATTTTCTCTCTCTTTCTCTGGAACTAATATGGAAATATGCTGAACAAACCTAGCAGTTTTATTGTCTAGATACTCTCACCACTAGGCAAAAGTCCAAGCTCTAGAAATAAACAGGCAGATTCCCCTCTGAGTATATTTTGTGCTATTTTTATCAGTCCTGCTGATCCTGGCCTTGTCTCCAGTTATGTTCATCACTCTCACAAACAAAGCGTGGTATACCACAAGTGATGTAAACTACAGGGCATGATCACTCTTCAAGTGAGTATAACCATGTCTTTAGATGTTGAGTAGAAGTTGCTGTTCAAAATAATGGCTTAATACCCAGGAAATTTAAATCTCACCTGAGTCTTGAATTCACTGAGCCCTTAAGCAAGCCATTACCCTCAGGCTCAGCCCTCTTTCTGTAATATGGGCATGAACACTATTACTGAGATTATGTGTATGAATCTTACTCCTAACACAAGATTGACAAAACAGATTGTAAAAAAAAATGACCTGGTTTGTGTAACGCAGTGCTATCTGTTCTATTAATCAGTCAATACCTGCTTGCACCATGTGAATATTTACTCGGAAGGAAGTCCCACTGTATTCAATGGGACTAGCTCTCAGGTAAATATTCATAGAATTGCTGTCTTTTCCTTGTCAAGTTTCCTAGTCTTTTCAGGAACAGTTTGACACAGGCCCAAGCGGGGGGGGGGGGGGTAGCCCCAGGCCTTAGAAGGCTAAGCTGGCCAGGGTGGGGTGGGGGTACTGCTAGGGGCTTGCTAGTCTTACGCTGTCATACACAAGACTCCCGACTCAAGCCTCGGGCAAACTCTTTGCAGGCCTGGTTTGAAATCACAAAATAATTATGGAAAAGCTAGGAACAAGGAATAAACTGGGTGTGATGAAATGTTGGTAAGCAGTTCACAACACTTTAGAACAGCAGCATGGAATTTTGTGGTGCACTGAATTTCCATTTACCATAACACAACATATTTTGAACATGTCCAGCTATAATTGCATCTTTCATCTGGGGATTTAATGTGATTAGTTTGACTGAACACAGAGATTAAGTAGCATTAAGCACAGAAAAGGGAGGAAATGTGCCTGTATTAAACTTCAGTACAAGGAGACAATGGCTCAGGAGCCGAGAAAATTCCATTCCAAGTTATGACTTCAGTCTAAGGTAGCCATCAGCCTTCTGTCACTGTTATTTGCAAATTTCTCAGTTATGACCAGAAGTGTCAGTGGAAAGCCCAATAAAACTGGAGACTCCCTTAATGGTTTCTGCTGTGGTATATGCTCTCCAGACTAAACAAAGCCCATAGTAGGCACTTCTGAGAACATCCATATCCAAACGCTGTAACATTTTCAGAGAAAAAGCATCGTTCAATCTCCAGAGAGCTTAGCATAAGAAGCCTCCCAACTGCAACCTGTAAACAACTTTCTCCAGATATTAGATGTCCTGCACCTATTCATAGAGTTTGTAATATTTATACTAAAAAAACCTTCATTTGCACCCCAATACTGAACAAAATAATAGATAATAGATTCCATTATAATAATAGATTCCATTAATTTGCGTTATAAGCATTTTCCAGTGTGTATGGCTAGAATCATAGCTTTCCAACTGCTTAATAGGTTCTGAGTGCTGTGTAAAAAGGCAAGTCAAAATGGAGGGTAAGATGCTTGGGAGGAGGTCTAATTGGCTGGAGAGGGAGTGCCATTGTGGCAACCACAGGCACAAGTGTGTCCATAGACTCCCCTCTGGCACCCATGGAAAGTCCCTTAATTTCAAACAAGAGAGAAGGGACTTCTTTTCTCCCTTCCACTGCAAGCAGTCCCTCATTACTTTGTTTGGACTTGCTCACCTCTTTTAATGCAAGCACGCTTGCTTCTGCCATTGACTTCTGACTGGATGTCCTACCTTCTATTTTGGATCTTAATCAGATAAGGGGGGGGAGGGTATTCTGTGAGGAAGTGGCAGTGGATGGAAAATGGAAGACATTCTCCATTTGTCTGGGCTTCCTCTTCCTAGCCTGTCCACCCACTTACTTTTGCTTGTAGGCAGCAGCAGAACTGGGCTCACCAGGCCTCTTCGGCACAGAGTGGGGAGGATGGAGCAGGGAGGATGAGTCTTCGTTTGCCCACCCACATTGTTTTGTGGCAACAGCAGCCTCAACACTTCAGCATGATAAAAAGTTATGAGGAGTAAAACAATCTGCCACTCATTAATCTAGGCTGGGCTAATCAACTTGAAAGATGGTTTGTTTTATTTAGGGCCAGGTTCGATTCCATTCAATAGTTGCACCAGTAGGAGTTAGAGCAATAGAGGTTCCCTCCTCCACACCGGCTCTGGGGGTCAAGAGAACCTCCAGAAGGAAGCACAGGGGGAAGAGAGGGGAGATCATTCCACCAGGCAAGCAGAAATGCATGTACTGATGGAAAAATCATATTAGAGCAATGATTAATTCCAGCCCAACTAATTAACTTATTATTTGGAGAGGGGGAGAGAAAATGATTGAGGAACTATTGCAAGTGTGCAGCAGATAACAACACAAAGCTGCAGGGTGTCTCTCTCAATAGCAAAAGCGATTCATGTCTTTTCAACTGCATCAATATTTAGGACTCATGGTGGTGATGTTCAATAAACCAGAAGCTGAAGACGTGATGATGGTTGCTGATGATTACATGGCTATTAAATTGTATTAGACAAATTCATGGCTATTAATATGTTAGAGAAAGTGTACCTCTGAATAACAATTGCTGGAAATCATAAGTGAGGAGATCACTATTGTACTCAAATCTTGTTTTCAGTCTTCCCATAAGCATCTGGTTGGCCATTGTGAGAACAGGACTAGATAGGCCTTTGGCCAGACCCAATATCATTTTTCTTATGCTCTTATTACAGAAGGAAAAAATAATGAATCCATGATCCACTCGGTACCTGCAATAGCTGCTATTGTTTTTACCCCACCCCCGAATTTCCTTTATCCTCTTCCTGGCTATATTTAAGTCATTCTTCAGCAGTGGTCTGTGCTACTCTGATTGACTAGATTGAATGTGCATAACTTTCTTTTTTTAAACACAGGATCAGCCCCTAACTGCCATCAAATCACAGAACACATCTGTCTCTATGGTCTGAATAATAAAAGTCTCAGATTTTTGCTTCCCATGATTTTTATGTTTCAGTCTAGGGAGATAGATAAGATCTAGATGGTAGTTTTTTGGGTGCGTTCTCATGTAATAGTCATGCAAATGCAGGAATATGTCATTTGTGTGCTGTGAGTGTGTCAATGTGACTGGGTCATACTTCCCAGTAAACTTCATGGCTAAGTCAGGGTTTGACTTCTGCAAACGTGAACCCTTAACAACATGGACTATTTGTCTTCTAGTTAAATGTATGCTTCCATTATTTTCTCTAGCTTGGTATTAAATAGTCTGCCAGCACCGCTGAGTAAAAACTAGATAAAACAACAACACCATGATCATTAATATCAGTGGTTGTTTATCATCCTAATGAAGAGTACTCAAAAGTATTTTTTCTAGCATTTTAAGCATTAGTTGGCTGATATAAACAGGTACTGTGTCTGTTTTCCCTTTTTTGAGAACCAGAAATTCTCAGCCAGTAAAACTGTAAATCTCCACTAATTCATCAACCTGGAAAAGAGAGTATTTCATATTCCTTGGCTCTCTCACTAGTATAGTCATCAAATAAGGATACCGTGCACTAATTACTAGAGGGGGCATCACTGTTAATTAAATCCTTCTATACTGCAGAAGGTAGAAAAGCAGGAAAAGCAGAAAACGAGTCCTAGAATCACAAGGGGGGGGGAGGGAGCAAGGGTCATGCAAGGAAGATTACTATGCAACATAATCAGTATAAAACTGTCAAAACAGACTAATTCATGAATGGACACACCCTCCCTCCCTTTTAAAATTACTAAGGCTTTGGTAAAATAGGCGATAGTATTAAGCTGAACATTTTATATTAACTGAAAGAATTAATATCTACAGCAGATACTGCTATCTCAGTGGAGAGGAGTTGAGTTAATTTGCAAGGACAACTGGAGCCTTTGAACTTAACTGGGGCTTTAAAGCAACAAGCCTGTCACCTCACGCTTTAAAAAAAAAAGATACTTGCTGAAACTGAACTGAAGGAAAAGAGATCACATTTTGTGAAGCTGCCACGGGCACATAATGAAAACCAAAGTGTGAAGAAACACAGAAACATTTCATATATATCATTTTGAAATGTTCCAGGTTTTAATTTAAATGTGATACCTAATACATATGGAAGTTTCCAAAATGCAATAATTAAAATAATTGCTCACCATAAATTAGCTCCCCCAGAACTAAGGCCCCACCATGACAAATTTCAGCATCATTTGTCTTTTCCAACACATACTGAACTATCATCAAGAACAAACGTCACAGCCAGATTGCAGCAGGCTTACAGCATCTATAGTTGAGAAACAGGAACTTTGCCATATATGGATGTGAGGCAATGTGCAGACAGAAAGGGCCTTTCTCCATTTTGGTCTTCTTCTGGAAAGATGGGCTCCCTGCAAAGTATGCCTGAACATAGGTACCAACTCCCTGGGGCCCTGGGTATCTGAGCACCCACAAAATTCCCCATGCACGCTGCATGGCATCCACAACCCTTGGTACCCACAGTCACGGGGCCAAACTGGCACATCTGTGCCTGAGCAATGTCATTCTCCAAGCATCTGCCAACCTAACAGTACCTTAGCAAACCTGAAAACTGAACAGGTAACTAAGAACAGAGGGAGAATAATGAGGGGACATGACAGGGGGCGACTCCTGGTGTCCCTGCCTATTCTCACTCCTAAGTAAGACAACAGAGAGGCTCCAATGACCATTGTGCCAGACTGTCCCATATCCATCAAGAGGAATAAGCAATATACGGATAAGGCAAAACTACGTCTCTCCTTAGTGTCCATGGAATGTACAAGGCAAGTTTCATCTTGTGTAAAACATGCCCTCAAAAATTCAGTCTCCTAGAATATTCTGCAACATCCACCTCTCAGAAGTGGCACCTGCAATCAAGCAAGTATCTTACAATGCCTCATGAAAATATGAACTGACCCCTAAGTGGCTACTCTATTGATTTCCTTTCTGAAAGCTCAAACCCAAATGCTAGTAGACGCTGCTCATCCTTTAAGGGAATATATCATAATACCCTGCAGGGACTAGACCATGTGAAAAACAAACAAAATATTTTAGCTGCAGTTCATTCATTTTCACCTTTGTATTCTTGTTATAAAAGAAGTGTCTAGACATTCCATTGTTGCGCCCATAACCTAGGTTTAGCTCCTAGCTTTCATATCTCAGTTTCTAACACTGCAGCAAAGCAGACACATACTGCCAGCAGGATTTCACTCTGCAATCTCCCTTGCACATCAGGCAACTGGACACACATTTTCAAAGTCTGTCTAGTGTACCCTAACAGCAGAATAAATTTTTTTAGCACAGAACTCCGGAGCCCCTTTTCATAGCAACCAGATTACATTTTACTGAATTATACTCAAAACTGGATATAAAAGTGACCACCATCTTTTGACCCTACACATCTGTTCATTATTCACTGCTGATACACAGTGAATATAGTCATGAAGTCACATTATAAAACCCAACATTACCCATACTTTGTTGAATTCATCTCTCAATTAATCCACATGTACACTGAGAAATGCTACTGGAACAACTTCATAATGAGTTATACATGTTTTGTCTCCTTTTAAAACAGGAGACCAGAAGCTCTTGACTTATGATGCGAATGCTCTTTGTTCTTTCCACACAACTGTGAACTACAAAATGGCAGGCAGGCAGGCAAGCAGGGCTTGTACACTGGTACATAACTGCAGCTTGTTTGTGAGCAGAAAATCCTCAGGGTTAGGAAGGGCTTTGTTGCATTGTGTACTGTATACCACAGGCATATTCCATAGGACTGGAGGCCCTTGTATTAAATGTGGAAAGCCAGACCCCTCTTCCCGAAGAAAGGTCAAAAGCTATTCAGCAATCCAACTCTCAGATGAGCAAAGGCCTCCAATTTAGAATGATCTTTTCAATGAACAAGGACACAGCAACAAGCCATTTAAAGCCAAATAGTGAGTACTGGTTTCTGCCTTTCAGCTCCTGAAATCTCTTGCAAGCTGTCAGATATACACATATATTTGAGAATCACCAGCGTCATCATACTATAACATGGTTCTATTTTTATCCAAGAAACAACTTTCTTTATAAGCAAGGCAGACACACACACACACATATACAAACTACTTGATGACTGCAAAATCAAGTGAAGAATCATATATGCTTCTAAGAACCTAAAATGGACTGGATGGTGGACAAGGCAGCTCCTCTTCAATTCAAAGTCATTTGGCACCCACAAGCACATCTCCCCTTCACTAGCAGTTAGCATACAAAAAAGATTACGGTAAGTAACTAGCCTTTCATAACACCTACAAATTAGGTACTTGGGGCAGTTCCCTCACTCTGCCTGCTGGGAGGGTCAGTCTTGTGGGCACAAATCAACCTATCTTTATCAGTGCAATTCTAGGCAATCTAAAAAGATGGAATGCATAAAAAAGGGAAATGGGAAAGGAAGAGAAACAATACATGAATATTCAGACACAGTTGCATATTATTAAATGCTGTAAAGGATGGCAAATATGATAAGAAATTATGAATGTATGACCAGTGAAATTTATATTTTGGAATTAATCAGTACTGTTTGTCCTCCTGTTTCAAGGTACAGTTTTAGATTATGAAATATCTTGATTTTGCCCATAAATTAGGTAGTAACTTTTAATGACATGAGGAGATGATGTTTTAAATCTTTCAAAATGTGTTAAGTGGCTTTGATTATGGCTTCACAAAACTAGCTTATTTTATGTTACTGTAACATACGTCCCTGATAATTTATAAATCACTAAGAATATAGTCCCCCAAACCTCTAAATTACGATATTACCTTAATAATCGTCATCATCATCATACCACAAACAGGGGAAAATATTATGGTAGGAGTAAAGGTCTGTAATGCACAAACCTGAAGGCACAGGTAACTTACTTTGGGAAGATGGCAGTCATGAGTGCAGATGCATATCCAGGCTTGCAAACCCCCTCTGAGATGTTAGCATACTTTGATGCTAGTTCTGGAGGCCTGTGAAGAAAGAAAAAGAATCAAGCTAATCCTGTATAAGAAATGTCAGCTGTGTCACCTTTTATCAATTGTTTTTCCTCAAATAGTTAAGAGCAGCAACAGGGGGGAAGCAATATTAAACAAATAAGAATGTGATAGCATTGAGCACCTAATATGTTCCCAGCCATTATAGGACTTTAGACACCAAGAAAGGTAAAGAAAGGGATCTCATATGCTATTTTAAACTTGAACTTTCCCAAAAAGATGGAGGTAAGTAGCAACAAAGAATCTCTTGTCAGACTATTTTTCTGTTGCATGACAGATCTACATGCCTTGTGAAGTTACTATTTGCAGAGCAAGTCTAACCAAATTACCACAAATTTCTACCAGGCAGTGTGGGAATGGAGGCAGTTGACATTTCTCTATCACAGGCGCAACATTGTTTCCCAAGTTCATTTTCTAATTGCTCGTCCTCTCTCACAATCAATGGATATGTCTTTACATTCTAAGAAAAAGCATTGTGGTTGAGCAGCTAATGTTTCTGCTAGGCCTGAGGAGAATGAAGTACTTTTAAACAGCCACTTGCTATGTGAGTCAAACAAACTGGATTTTGTGTCTGCCATTTTATCACCAAAAACTCCCAAGTTACCATACTTAACTCTTAGGGGCTACATATCACAACCTTTATAATTGTAGCTATTGGGGGCATTAATTTCTGCCTTAATTCCTCTCCTTTCAATGTTTTATTGACAAATACAAAAAGAATATTGGTCACATAATAATTGTAACATGTTACTTATATACCTTTTGTAAAATGGTTGCTCTTTCAGCAAAGCAGTTGGAGCCACTCTATACCTTTAAAGGTTTGGATTTAAATCTGATCCTGAGTTATCAACACCAACACAAATTAACAAATCATAGGTTTCTTTCTTTCTTAAGATTTAAAGTAGTAAGAAAGCAAAGCAATCTCTCAGGATCACAGTTACCACAGCAACTGCACTTCTGATTATATGGGCTCCATCTCAACCTGTATAAATATTTAAACCACCATCTTTAATAAAGCTGAAGGCCAGCTAAGGCATCACAGCATAACTTTTCCCCAAATGCAGTGCAAAGCCTGACTGCATGTGCAGGAAGCAGCACTATTCAAGAGAGAGGTCATTCTTTGAGGAAGTCTTAGCAGAATCTATACATGACAGACATTTTCATTGTTTGAGACAATACTGAACAGCATATATAGGTAGTGAATAGAACTGAAGTTAAATTTTCATTTTATATTTTGCCCTGGATAGTGTCCCAGCTATAATACAAATATTCCAGAAATAACAGAGAGGGGAGCATCACTGTACAACAGTAATTCAGATTTTGGGAGGAAATCGGGTTCTCTGCCTTGTGTGAGTGGGGTACTAGTGAAAAGTCACCACTGGATACAACCATTATGTTATGTGCTTTCATTATTTAAAGCCCATACAACTGGGAATATCCTTCTATTTGAGGAGCTAAAACCAACAAAGAAAAAAAGCCATTAACACCACGTCCTATTATCCATTCAAAATGTCTACACTGACACAAAATATCTAGCACAATGCATAAAGATGTATTCCCCTAGCCTGTCCGTAAAGTTTTCTTAAAAATTAAATTCAAAATGCCAAAGTATATTCTGTACGGATCCTAAAAAGGATTAATATCCTTGAGTAAATCCTTTCTTGACTAGTGATGACTTGCTGGTGCCATACTAGGAACATATGTGCTCATGTACCATAAAACCCACAATTACTCCCAAAGTCATTGAAGTCAGAGACAAACTTATTAAACTTTTTCAAATGTAGTAAAAGTTTGTGTTCCAAAGTGCCACAAGCAAGGCTAGGCTTGCAACCCAACCACAGCTGCCAGCTCCATTTGCTTAGCACTACTCATACCCCATTCTGTAGATATACTTGGGTCAGTCTTTCATAGTTTTTCAAGCACTGTTCTCTTTATCTGGGAGTATTTATTTGTCTAGCCCTATTAACCACTACAGATCTCAATCTTTATTAAACTATCACAAAGACATTCACAGCCAGCTTTGAAAACTTACGTAATACATATAGCTAATAACCTGAACCACATCAGAGAAAACACCGCAGAGGAAGGAAAAGACTGCTTCCCCACAGCACCTTGAAGGCATTATGCAACCGGGACGGTCATATATCAAGGTGCCAAAGGAAGGATATTTCAGATAGATCCTCACAAAGAGCCAAAACCCAGCCATGGATTCCAAATCATGTACACTAATATTTTACATTAATGTAAAAAAATGAAATAAAAACAAGGTACACTAGCATCTTATGACATTAATTAAAACATTTACAGTGCAGTATTACCACTGTCAATTGTAAATGGCACCACAACAGTACAATGCAGATTACAATAACTAAAGATAAGAACAACCTAGTGATTCCTAACACTTTGATTCTTTGCTATACTTACACCCTGATTCTATTTGCCTTGTCAACAGATAAACTTCTCTAAGTGTTCTTCCTTTTTGAATAGAACCTTTGATACCTTCTAGCTCCCTAAAGCAGAAGAAACGCTAAATACAATACTGAATAGTTTTGAAATCTTATCAGCTATGCAGTCCCATGTGCTAGGACTGGAGACTTTTTCAGCTATCCTCATAGCTGTCAACTTACAGATTTGAAAATAAGGGACCAGCAGCCTTGAAAATAAGGGACCTGCAGCCTCACCTGTTCCAGGCACTCCAGTCTTCCTGTCCTCCTGCAGTCTGGTCAAACTCATGCTGGACAACACTGTCCAACCAACTTTATAACTAGAGGTTCAACTGAATAGAATCTGAATCACATGCACCACAAGGCCTATGCAGCCTCAACTTAAGATGGCTCCCCGGCCTGGCTTTGCACTGCAAAGTTTGCAGCAGCACGTGCAACAAAATGGCGTCCAGCATTCAAAACCCCCCTCAGCTTGCATTAACTAGCCACACACAAGGCATGCAAGCTCCACCCCCCCGTCGTTCTTAGACTTCTTATTGGGTGAGCAACACAGCCAAGCAACACAGTTGGAGCCTCCCTCCTCCCTGGCCAGCAGGGAGGGAGGGAGAGGAGCTGCTTCCTTTGAAATTTAAGGGACATCATTTATAGGACATCCATCAATAAGGGACAGCAGCGGGACATGGCGCTGGAATAAGGGACTGTCCATTCAAATGAGGGACACTTGACAGCTATGGCTATCCTGTTTAAGTGGGACAGTGTTGACAGCCAGGTTGCTCACCGGGGCAAGATGGTTTGTGCACATAATACCAATCCAGGTCGGACTGCAGCCGGACTGTTTCTGGGCCCAATTCAAAGTGCTGGCTTTGATCTATAAAGCTTTAATGGCTCAAGACTGCCTCACCCCATATGAACTGACCCAAACACTGCAATCATCACCTGAGGCCCTTCTTCGTGTTCCGCCTAAATGAGAGGTCCAAAGGGTGGCAACATGAGAATGGGCCTTTTTTTGTGGTGGCTCCTCATTTGTATAATGCTCTCCCCAGGGAGACTCACATATGTTTAGGCATCTGACGAAATTGTTTCTCTACAACCAGATCTTTGGCTATTTAAACAATCTATGGCTTCTCTCTCTCTCTCTCTCTTTATGTGTGTGTGTGTGTGTGTTATTGGTTTTCTTTGTTACTATATTACATATTTTTGTATTTTTATATTGCAAATCATGCTGTGATCCTCAGATGAAGGGTGGTATCCATACTATAGATAGATAGTATGGATTATACATGTAAATATTTAAATATAAGTAAGTAAATATTTACTGTCACAAGAGAACCCTGTTCTGGGCCTGGGTGGTCATAGTTACTTCCAGCCAAGTTGGGGAATAGCATCTTGGACAGCAACTGAAAAGCAGGGGTTATATTTCAAGCTAGGCCCAGCCTATTGATCACTATTCTGGGGCAGGCTGAGGCCTACTGTGATCTAGTTGAGATTCCTGCATTGCAGGGTTGGACTAGATGAACCTCGGGATCCCTTCCAACTTAGCAATTCTATGGTTCTATTTTATTGTTAGCAGTATTCCTTCCCACTGGGAAATAACATATATAACTAGTATCAGTATAGGAAACCAACATTTATCTCCCTTTCCTCTCACTGTGCTTTTCATTTTTTCATGTGCTCTTTTCCCAACAGCTTCAGGCAGCTTCATCTTCCTCCACCCCATCATCAGAGGTTAAAGCCTTCTGGAGCCTGCTCTGCAAGAAACAGACTTTGGGCCTCAGGACTGGAGATTTGACACCCACTGTGTTAAACTATTTGTTTGGTTTTTGCAATATTTATTACAGACGGTTTCAGAATTCAAAGACACTTCTTTAAATATATACTTCCTTGGAACCTGTTTACAGTTTTCACCAAACAAAGCTTTTATGTCTATTCAAACTGTTTTATTATATTGCAATTATCACTTTTTATTTTATAGAAAAGCCCTCAAGTGGTGGATGATAGGCTGGTTATTTGTTAAAGTAAGCATCTGGCAGGTACATCCCTGCCAATACACATTTTTAATCAGATTTTTTTAAAAAAACAACAACACTTTTTTGTTTCCATTTCCATTTGCAAGCCTGTCACCATTCCTGTGTTGGGAGCTTCAAAATCAGCTCCAGCTACGCCATGTTTCCAAAGCACAAAGAATAGCAGTCCTCCCCCCTCATCCCAACAAACCTACCACTATCATATACTACACATGGGTCAAGGGCCTAACTAAGAAATCAAAGCAAATTTAATCCCCACTGCAATGTCATTTCATAATTCTAGATCTGCCTCTGACTTGCAAGATCCCATACTGGAAAATAGCTGGGATCTTCAAAGCAATAGTGAGTTACGGGGGAACCTACAAATTGCATAGTAATATAATCAGACTTCATGCAAGAGGCAAGACTCAAAAAGACACAGACAGGATGGAGATTAATGTGAATTCTATTATCTTTGAAGAGGGTTGAGAGCTAATCTGCCCCAACAGCAATAGTCATGTTATCATGTTAAAACAGAAGCTACTGCCCTGCCAACACCAAACATTCTGGAGCTTTCCCTCTGGCAAATAAGATGCCTATCATCCACAAACTTCATATGTGGACCAAGATGGTCTTGGTCCAGCCAGTTTTAATTGAGCTTAGAGTTATATTTCATTATTATCACAGAGTACAATTCTGTTTCACTTTTGTTCATATTTCTTTCATGCCAGGACTCCAATTTACGATACTGTGCAAAATAATACAGCTGCATTTATATACGCACCAGTAAGCTAGAAAGAAGGCAGACATTATTGATTTAAATTCCTTGCACAATGAGTAAGGAAAGGATGAAAACAATTTATTTTAGTTATTTGTGCATGTGGTGAGCTTACACAAAGCCCAGCTCCACGAGACACAGAGGGAAGTGGGGGCCAAAACTGATATTAAAACTTTCTGCATTGATTTTTAAATAAAACATGTTTTAACAGCTTAATAACAAAATATTTTTATTAGTAGAATGAGCTCTAAATTTCATAAGATAATACTGAGAACAAATTAAAATGACTTATGAAGAAAACCATGGAGAAAAAATAACATAAAACCAAAACAAAGCCATGGAGTATGGCAAAATCGCTCACCAGAGCATGGGTGAACAGTTAAAGCAATTGCTTATTTGCCTGTGGGCGAGAAGAATCCTAGCCATTAAAGAATGAAAAGACATTAGTTCTTCCAGTGCATCTCCATATCAATTTGGGACCGCCCCATAATGTACATTCACTGGGGATTTGTCAGATCTGATTTAAAATACTCTTAGTGATGAGTATCTACAACCTTAACAACAGTGAAATCCAATGCATGACTACCCATGATTTAAATGAGACTTACTCTCAGGTAACTGTGTGCAGGACTGGAAATTTGTTTCACACAGAGATGCCTCTAATATGTTAACCTAATATTAGTTCTGTTTTATTATATTGCAATTATCCCCTCAATTTTATTCTTATGAAATTTCTCATTCTTATTGAGGTTATGTTTCACCTCAATTTCATTCTTTTATTACTGGATTTCTCCTTGTAAAAGCTTAAGCACTGCATATTCTATATATAATTCTGCCATTCAAAAGGTTGAACAAACTTCTAATCAGGCCTTACCCTAGTAGGATCTGTTTCCAGTCAGTTCAATTTTGCAAATACACATCTATATATTCCATCTAGTTTATCTACATATTCTAGTAGGGAAAAACCCGCACAACTCCAAAATTAACCAAAATAATAATGGGCCTTTTGGTGGATGAGTTTACGTAATTCCTTTTGCTAAAGATAAACTGTTATCAGCAAGACAAACTTGGAACCATATAGCTCAAAGCCATTTCAAATGAAACATCTCTTGATGCACACAGTAGTGAAGAGAATAGTGTACTGGGTATAGACCGAAGAGCCTTTGGTTTGAATCGCTGCTCAACCATAGAATCAGAACTACAGTTGAAAGGGACTCAGAGTCATCTAGACCAACCACCTGCAATACAGGAATCTCAAAAGCATCCATGGCAAACCTCTGTTTAAAGAGATAATATGCTCTAAGATCACTGCAATAAGTGATACCTCGGGTTAATTTGTTCTGGAGGTCTGTTCTTAACCTGAAGCACCACTTTAGCTAATGGGGCCTCCTGCTGCTGCACTGCCAAAGCACAATTTTTGTTCTCATCCTGAAGCAAAGTTCTTAACCCGAGGTACTATTTCTGGGTTAGCGGGGTCTGTAACCTGAAACGTATGTAACCTGAAGCATATGTAACCCGAGGTACCACTGTACAGTTAATAACAGAGAGATAAAGAAACAGAAGCAACACCACAAACCACATTGGTAGTGGAATTAAAAAAACAAAATGTCTGGTGAAGAGGAATGTCTTCATTCACTGCTTTCCTGAAGGCTAAAAGAGTGAGCTAACCTGGCTTCTCAATGGAGGGAGTTCCCTCTACTAACAATAAGTTCCAACCAACCTTCAAAGGGACATGGAACAAGGCCTCTTTATGTTGAACTTAGTTGGGAGAAGAGGTCCTTCAAATATCTTGGTCCCAAACCATTTTGGGCTTTCTAGGTTATAACCAGAACTTTGAATTGTGCCTGGATACAAACAGGAAGCCATTGCAATTCACATAATACGGAAGTAATATATTCCACAAAGCTGAACCCAGCACTCGGCACCAGCTGTAGTTTCTGAACTTCTTTATGGGCAGCCTCACATCGAGTACACTGCAGTAATCTAATCTGAATGCAATCACGGTATGTGTAAAAGTAGTCAGATCTGCCAAAGTATTTATTTATGCCCTCCTAAAACTTAAATACTTGTGTCTTCAGCTTCAAGTGGAAAAACACTGTTCGCAAGACCATCCCAGAAATAAGAGGCAAAGGAATCTGCTTAAGCTTTTGTTAATGCTGTGTAGGGAAGACATTTAAATAAACACTAGTAACTCAAGTTCCATGGGTTCCTAAGCTTAGGCTGCCTCCATTTTTATGGTTTTCTCGCAGTCTGGGTTGAGTTTCATTTGGGTTTGAGAGGTTGAAGGTTGTTATTTTTGGCTCTCCTCTTATTTTGGACAAAGACCTCAATTTCTACACATTTTATTTCTTACAAAGAAGTTTGCAATTACAGTGTAATATGTCCTTTCTAGTATAGATATGGGAGATATAACACAAGTATGTAATAAAACAAAGACAAATCCTCAGAGCTTGCAGAATGTCTGGAAAATGGCTGGTGGGGAAGCCCTCCCATGAGTCCTTAGTTTCAATTATGTGATCTCCCTGGAGCCAGCACTACTAAAAGTTTGTGAATGTATGTGCACACAGCACCTGACACTAACATTGCAAGTAACTAATGCAGCCACCAAATAAATACATGTACTATAGTTTATTTACTACCATACACACTATTTTAGTTAATCTGTGCAGTTTATAGCAAATCCATGTTTCTGGGCTTCAGAATACATGCTGTACTAACGCTGCCATCTGCAATTATTTATGGAGTTGATTAAGCACAGACTGTTCATGCAAGGTTACTCTTCTAGCGACAGGCTAGAGTAGACAATGGAATGACTGCCAAGTACGTTTATATGGGTCAAGAAACAGTCCTACAATCTATAGCTTCGCATAATTTACATATAGTGCCTAAAATGTCTGCCAGAGCCATTCAGCTTACAGTGTGCCTGTCAGTAAGTGTAGCAGCTGCCGATTTGATTAAAGCTTTATGTGCAAGTTACCACCCAATTTAAAAAAACCTATGAGGCTGCCCTCTTTTCTGCACCCCAACTTTTCATTTTCAGTGTGAACACAGCTTATTTGGCAGAACTTCAGCCTGACAATATTAGCCCGCATGCAGTTTCACACAGTGCTCACTCTTAATATTCCCCCCTTGATATACTGAAAGCCTCCTTTTCTCATTTCCTTTCAATTCCCATGAATTCTAGAAAATAATACCAAGCAATCATTACCTAGCTGCGAACATAACAAGTGTGACTTACGTCACATTGAACAGTACAGGCTGAACGTCAACAATGTAAAAAAAGAGGCAGAGATCACAAGAAAGAGAAAGTCATAAGCAGCCCAATGTAAAATACCACATTATATTTACACCTGTGGAATAACATCCCAAATATAGATGCATCATGGCTATGAGCCAAGGAATATGCATTATTCAAAAGCTAGTTTAACAAAAAACAGTTTCTTCATTTGTTTTATCTTTGTTGGTGAAATGATAAAGAATTCCCTGTCAGAGCTCAGTAAGCTCTCTTTCACAAAGTCATACAGGCATGGAGACACCATCACCAATTAAGGCACTGTTACAGAGTTACATATCAGCAATAGAATTCCACAGGGGCAATCACATCTACAAAACAGCCATATAATGAAACCATTTCTGTCAACAGGGTCATCAACCAGAACATAATATCCATGCAGCACCATGCCCAGATGTCTTCCACTCTGAACTTCTCCCTGCCCCAGGATTATCTTCTGCATTGAGCTCTGGAGAGAGAGAGATTAGTTTTTAACCCTTTCCTTTGACTTTCTTGCCAATATGCGAAAATATTGTTTTCCACATTTGGAATCTTCAATTTTTGCAACAAGACACTGCTTTTGCACTGGAAACATCCAGTGATTGCTAATGGATCAAAGGAAAGCATGCTATATACAGTTCCGCCGGAAAACTGTGGGCTTCAATGAAAAAATGTAATATCATATCATTTTTAAATCATACACACACACACACACACACACACACACACACACACACACACCCCTCTGTTAGTAAAATCAACAATATTTGAATAATACTGCATTTCCCAACCCATTACAACAATATTTAGTTCATTTATGCTTTCTAAATGCCCAGGTAATCTATCCAAATATTTATTTTTGGTACAACTACCCAATCAGCTATACCTGACCTGTGCAGGTAGTCACCAAATTCAGATTTCTTGCTAGATACTCAAGAATTTGAATGAATTGGAACTCTGTGTAATGCTCACTTATATCAACCATTGCCTTTTGATGGGCTGGAGTATTTAGGAATTTGGATCTAAAAACAAATTAACAAAATAAGATGGACAGACTGTTGCCCCAAATTAACCTTAAATCTTATTCGTTAGCAGACATTAGATTTCTCTCGCTAGCACATCTAACATAAATGGTTGACCTCAGTTAGTGATTTGCATGAAATTGCCCAAATTATCTATTTTTGTAAATAATGTGGGGTTTTTTTTGTTAAAATTGTTGACAACCCCCTTCAAAATAGGTAGGGCAGATTAAAAAAATAAAATCAAATGACTATACCTTTAATTATTGACAGGAATTTGTGGTCTACAATCAGAACTTATTAGTTCCTGAAGTTTGAAATGAAGCCCAAACTGGCCTCCACAAGAGGCACTAACAAATCCTTGGCATTTCCAGTTAAAAGGAGACTTTTAACAGGTGCAGAAAAACCTCTGCATATGCTCCATAGAGCCACTGCCAGTCAGAGCAAACAACACTGGGCTAGACTGGATACTACCTTCTACTTGGTCAATATTCATAATTCATACAGGCCATGATCCAGTCCCTCTGCTTAAGAAGGGCAGAGCGCTGGAAGTTAGTGAGTGAGAGGTGTCTCCAAAATAGAAGAACAGGGAGGAATGGCCTGGCTCATTCCTACTTCAAACTAGAACACTTAAAACATGAATCACTTTTTTTGTGTCCGCTAATGAAGTCTTCCTCATGGAATCTTGAAGTAGAAGCAAAAAGTTGCTCCATCTGATCTGAGTCAGTGGATGCACTCAAAGAAGAGAGGAATAATGATAGTGGGCTAGCCAATTCTATTCTACAAACTCTCTTCTGATGAGACTTGTTTGCTTCCAGTCTTCCACATATAGAAAGGCTGAGTCCTGGCTACAATATTTTAATAATATGTGATGAGTTAGAAGAGGAATAAGTGCATACAGAAAAATGCATACACTGAAAACTAATAGGGGTATATTAAAGAGCATGGCATAAGGAAGAACATGAACACATGAAAAACTGAAATAAAAGGGTGCTGGTGTTGTCATATTCTTACATACCTTAACTCATATATGCGTGTGTGTGCACGTATATGCATGTGTGTATACACATCTTATCAGAAGGTGGAAAGTGGCATATATGTGAATGAATCTTACAAAACCTTCCCCTGCTTGAGGAAAATTATGTGTGCCACAAACTAGTCAGCATGCCTTATAGCAGTGATGGGGAACTTCTGACCTGTGGGCCTAAATAGGGGTCATTTTAGCCAGAAGGCCATTTTCCTGCCTACCTGCCACCTGATCAGCAGCACTTGTTAAGTTCTTTGCCTTTAGCCGTATGTTTTGATTTCAAACTGCAAGGGCAAAGGAAAATGTGCCACCTGACAGAATGGCCCACAGGGGTTAGACAACCTTAGCAGCCATTCTGCCTGCTGGAAACAGTTCCCCACCCATGCCTCATAGTGTCACACTTTGTTATTATATCTTCTTACTGCTACAGACTAACATAGTTCTCTGCACCTTATCACTGGTTATGGCTTACTTCAATCTAGTCTTCATTTCACACCTGTTTTATACTTCTGCACTGGCTATTAAATAGTAACCTGAAATGAAGCAACAGAAAAAGCACAATATTAAACACAATTGCTGACAATTGTTCAAATTTAAATTTTTTTCCAAGTTTACTCTATGTGTAGGACAAGCACTTACAATTAGTTTGAATGAAGTTGCTTGAGAAAATTTAATTCTACCATTTCCTCTGTAATTTGTCACTGCATTATTCAGATAACTGTGTATGCCCTTACTACAGCAATTCCCACCCTGGTGCCCTTCAGATGTTTTGAATGACAGCTCCGTCTACTGTCACTTGGCAGCAGCCATTAATATCAGGCTACAACAGGGGAAGGAAAAGAAAGGATGCTGGGCCACAACCAATTCTGCTGAGAAGCCAGGCTCTGTCCTCCATTGACAGTCATTACATTACAGCCATTACATCAGGCTGCAGCAAAAGCAAGAGAAGGAATGCAGATCCATTCCTTTGTTATACCTGAGAGCAGCAATTTCTTAACACATTCGCTCGCCATCTAGTTATTAGAACAACTTGTAACTAAAAACTTGTAATTTGCTTATTTTCTCCCCACTTCCATTCCATTTTCATTTTGTGTCATGTATTTCTAGACTGTAAGCCTGACAGCACAGGTTGACTTTTTCAGTCAACTATGGAGTACCCACATCTAAAACAATGTTAAGCTTCTGCCCTTTGAAACCTGTTCAGGGAATGTGATCTGTCATTTTACAAATTTAGTTGTAATTTTAAAGTTTATGACATACACAAGGCAAGGTGATATACCTTACTGAAGAACAGATAGGAATATTCATCAGGTCAGATCGATCCAATGAGAAGATAGAGAGGGAGATCACATCCCTATGGTCACACTAGTCTTGGTGAAGAGGTTGAAATACCAGAGCTATGACAGGGCTCAACAGCACCAGTTGCTTCTCAGTACTAATAAAAACAACATTAAAAAAAATACAGTGGCCAAATTGGGGAGGGGGAGTACAGGTTACCACCATTGGTCTTATTCCTGAGAAGAGACTGTGCAGTGCAATCAGCTATCAACAACAAAAAGTGCAATTGTGAATCTTATTGACCAAGAGAACAGTTGTGAGCAAAATAGGAAGAAGCTACCAACCAGCTCTGTTAACTTTGTGCCATACTACTGAGCACTACTGTACAGAGCTAGGGATCAGAATCTATTTTGTCTCCAGAGGAAACTGATAATGCTAGATCAATAAAAAGCCTTTCCATAGTTCTACTCACAGTCTGGAATCCAGCTGCAGGAGAAATCCCAGTTTGTCATATTCTGAAAGACAAAAGCAGGAGAGTTCAGGTAATTAAGGCAATACAACTTTTCATCATCAGGTGTCCTACAAGAGAGCAGAAACTTTTTAAAAAGATAATTTTTTGTGAAGGGCACAAAAGTTTAGAAACTGGATATGACAGCATGGTTAATAAATCAAGAAGTTCTTGTTAAATGTACCATCAGATGAATAATTTCTGGTTTCTTAATTTCTAAAGTCAGAACTAAATAGACTATTTTACATAAAGAACCTAGAAAAAAGAAAAAAGATGCACTTGCATTTTCTATATACACACATACTTCTTTCAACTTGATCCTGAACGCGAGTTGTCATGCAAATTTTCTGAAGCATGATCATTCATCTTCTAACTGATTATTTTGTAACTCCTGCCACAATTAAATACAGAGCCTGCATTTACTTGGGGAGGACCTTCAAAATAGGTTTCCCTATAGAAACAGCGCAAGACACCCCAGAATAATTGTTTTTTGATTGGGTATTGATATATTTCCACATGCTGTAGTCTGTATAAAGCATAGCCAAGAACTACATTTAACCCTTGCATTTTTACTCAAAAGGGTATAGCAGAAGGGAGTATCAACAACCTCCCATCCTGTTCCATTTGGCAGTCTCAAGTCTTACAGAGGTTTCAATCCAAATTGCATTCCTGCCTAGCAAAGGAGGAACAGTAGCAGCCCTGCTTCCAGCTGCTTCAAGTGCTGATGTGCAAAATTTACAGGCTGCATTTACACCTTCTCATCAAGTCAAATAAACTTTCAAATGAATTCCGTCACCTCACCATACCCCAGCAAAAACACAACATTCTTTTAAAAAGACAAGATAATAATGTCACATTTTCAAGCCAACAATACTGCATTTTGAGAAACAGCATTTTAATTACAAGACATACTATATAATTAAACTTTCCTTTAGGAAGGTTACTGAGAAGACAAATCATTAACACTGAGTGAGTGCAAATCTGAAAGCAAGTGTTATATACTTTCCCTGATCCATATTATCTACACATTTGGGCTGCAAGAGGTAAAATCATGCAGGAAACAATTGAATAAATCCCATGATGCCTAATCGGTTGCCAACAATTTGATTTTAATTAATTTTATAATGAAATGTTTTTAGAATGTTTTTAGAATTTGACTGTTTGACTATTTGACTGTTGTTAGCCGCCCTGAGCCCGGCTTCGGCTGGGGAGGGCGGGATATAAATAAAATTTATTATTATTATTATTATTATTATTATTATTATTATTATTATTATGATCAACACAAAGTCTGCAACAGGCAAAAAGTTCCAAGGAATATAAATGAAATACGGCTTAAGACTGGAAGCTCTGAACACTCTAAAATTCCAGTGCCTTCAACTAAAGATTAAGCATTGTGGATTTGCTAGGTATCTCCTGAGCAATGATACTCATAACAGGCACCAGTCACTTTGGGTGGGGATCTACACGGGTGGATATCTCAGTCATTTGTTGCAATAGCATACAAAATCTTGTGGGCATCAATATAAATTTGATGCAAACAACCAATTGTCATACATTATGCAAATTGAATTTTAAGCTTCCTTCAGACCTATTAAACCCAACAGACCCCTAGTGACCCTTTACTGTGGCAATACAATCTACCCTTGTTACTTATTGAAGAGCCATACTCTGATTCTCTGAACTGCAGAAAAGGCATGTTCTTGTGTTGCCACCCTCTGGACTTCGCATGGAGGAAGCACATGAAGAAGGGTCTCAGATGATGATTGAACAGTCCAGGTCAGTTTATACGGGGAGAGGTGGTGCTTGAGGTATTGAAGTGCTGGGCTGTTTAAGGCTTTATAGGTCAAAAGCAGCACTTTGAATTGGACCTGGAAACTAGCTTACAAGCAACAGTCAGGCCAGGATCAGTCTAATATGCTCAAACATATTATTGCCCCAGTGAGCAACCTGGCTGCCGAATTCTGCACCAGCTGAAGTTTCCAAACCATCTTCAGAGGCAGCACCACATATAATGTGTTGCAGTAATCTAACTTAGAGGTTACCAGAGTAATTAACAACAGAAGTTAGGCTCTCACTGTGCAGATAGGGGCACAGCTGGGCCATGCCACCAAAGCCAATTTAGCATCAAGCAACAGCAAAGGTTCCAAGAGTATCTCCAAGCTACATACCCACTCTTTCAAAGGGAGAGCAACCCCATCAGGAGCAGGCAACCTCCCACTAACAGTGGTTCAGTCTTATCTGCATTGAGCTTCAATTTGTTGGCTGTCATCCAGTCCATTACCAAGGAAAGACAATGGTAAAGGAGAAGTAGAGCTGTGTGTCATCAGTGTATTATTGACAACAGACTCCAAAGCTCCAGATGAACCCACTCAAAAGTTTCATGTAAATGTTAAACAGCATGGGATATAAAATGAACCCTGAGGAACCCCACAATGAAGCCTCCATGGGGTCAAAGAGCACTCCTCAAGCATCACCTTCTGGAAAAGACTGTCCAAGTAGGACTGGAACCAATGAAAAGGAATGCCACCCACCGCCTACTCTGATAGCTGCTCCAGAAGAAATCAAGAAGAATGACCAAGGACATATTTTTCCTGTCTCTCTCCCAACAAAGGTCTTTATAAAGGGTGACCAAAGCAAGTTTCTGTGCCAAAACCGGGCCAAAACCCCAACTGAAATTGATCTAGAAAATCAGTTTCCTCCAAGAGCACTTGGATCTGGTCCATGACCACCTACTCAAGAACCTTGCCCAAGATGGGGAGATAGGCAACTGGCCAATAATTGCTTAGATTTTTCTAATCCAATGAGGGCTTCTTAAGGAGTAGTCTTACCACTTCTATCTTTAAAAAAGTATCTCAAAATGTCTATTACTGATACACATATGTGTGGTGCAATTCTCATAAGAGCGTACAGAGGAAGGTGGGAGATCCACATTCACAAGCTGAAGATTCTTCAGACTCATAACTGAAAAAGAAACTCATATATATAGAAAATTTGAATAATCAGTTCTCAGATTGATTTATAAGAAAGTAAATTATATCATACATATTCAACAATAATTAATGTTGTGCTTGCATGATAATATATACTTTGTAGCCTAAAAGGCCATCCAAATTTGCCATTGATAGTCAAGTACAGGCATAGGCAAACTCAGCCCTCCAGATGTTTTGGGACTACAACTCTCATCACCCCTCGCTAACAAGACCAGTGGTCAGGGATGATGGGAGTTGTAGTTCCAAAACATCTGGAGAGCCGAGTTTGCCTATGCCTGGAAAAGTAGATACTGCAAATATTTCGAATTTCAAGTATAGGGGTAATAAAAAAGAGGTAAAAATGTTTTATTCCATGCATCAAAAACTGAGAAATTTCACACTTTTTAAAAAAAATTATAGGTAAGTATTAAGAAAGAACAATTCAAACAAATATGCTAATGAGTGCATCAATCTTAACAAAGGTTTGGGACCTGTTGCTATTCTGGATATCATAGAGAAAGCTACACCTGAAATAAAGGGCAACAAAAGCATTCACTGCATGAGAACACTGACCAATGAATGATTAGGGACACTTGACCTTGCTATACTAAGAGATGTGAAGAGGAACTGCTGCCCATCTGAAACGATTCAAGCAGAGCTATCTTACTCAATTAAGAAAAGTAGAAACATTAAGAACATAGGGAACAAAAATATGAAAACATGTGACTAACTTTCTTTGTACCGCATAGTGCAATGTGTCACAGATAACCCTAGCATATCACAAGTACAAGAAAACAATTTCCCCTCATACCACAAAGCACACTAGGCCTTGGGTCAAGAGAGATAAAAACATATTCTTCTAAGCTATAGGGCACCCTAGTTTCAAATGAGAACCTACCACTGCCAACGATTTAATAATAAAAGTGTAGCAGAAATAACACAAACAGACTTACAGCCAAGCACAGCAAGCTCAATAAACTACACACTTTTCATGCCAAGCTAAACACTGGCACAAATATGGAACTTTCCTCTGAACATCTAGGATCAGTTTAACTGCTGGACAGTTAAGTGAGAAATGCTTAGTCTAATTGCCCAGCTCCCAACAGACCACCCAAACAGACAACACAGCAGAAAGAGCAAATGCATGTACAATCCATCCACCTTCACATTTTCCAGCTGCATCCACATGTTTACACAGAGAGAAGGAAACTAATTTGTCTCTAGTGTGTATTCCTCAGGGGCCAAACCACAAAACGGACTAAATACTCCACAAGCATAATTATGAAAAATTGTATACACAAGTCAAACCAAAGAACACAGATACTACAACTTCAGCTGCTACCTGACAACATTCCTTCTTGTGGAATCTATAATGTCTGCTCTCATTAAAAGAATAAGAGGTACAGCCCACTTTTATGCTAAGGGGCTACATGCACATTTGTGGTACAGTTCTAGAAATATGCCTATACACTGCTGGTTATGGGAACTGACCCATGCTCTATGCATAAATTCCATCCATTTGCTCTCTCTGTATGTACCACCTTACTTGTCATAGCCTCAGTTTGCAATGGGAATTTTGGTGGCCAATCAGCCTAACCTAACTGATTAGGTTAACTGATTTCAAGTTTCCTAATAAGACAACACAGAAAGAACATGAATGAATCTAGATTCTTTGCACTTTTGGATAATAGTAATACATGGTTAACTCTGGCTCCAAGACAACCTTCCATTGAGGTTCACTGGTATTAGCTTTTAGCCTCCTGTTTCTGAATCTTGCCTTCTAATGTCTGAGACAAGCAGTTCTACAAAATGTGGTGTGCCCATGCCGATGTTCATTAAAAGTTTCTAGTTTGAGAAACCTGTTTCACAGTTTCAATATATTCGGAGAGTTAGGGAATTCATTATATTGGTGAGAGTTCAGACTAATCTTTCTGATCATTCTCTTACTGAACGGACCTGAACCAATGGATTCAAGTTACAAGAAAGGAGATTTTGACTAAACATCAGGAATAATTTCTGACGGTAAGAGTTGCTCCACAGTGGAACAGACTCCCACAAGAGGTGGTGGCCTCTCCTTCTTTGGAGTTTCTTTAAGCAGAGGTTAAGCATCTGTCATGTATAATTTAGTTGAGATTCCTGCATCGCAGAAGGTTGGACTAGATGACCCTCTGGGTCCCTTCCAACTCTACAATTCTATGATTCTAGGACTGTTACGTTTCCTTGGGACATACGCGTATACATGTCTGCAGATTACAGATTACCGTATTTTTTCGTGTATAACACGACCCCATGTATAAGACGACCCCTATTTTTGGGAGCCCTCAACAGTTGTGGAGTTTCTTTTGTAAGTGCGCTGAGCTGTTGAGCAGCTTTTTGATGATCCCCCGCTCTGGCTGACGGAAATGGTGCCATAATACACCACATACTGGCACTCACCAAATACTCTTCCTAAGCCAGGAAGAGGGGATAAGATGCCTCCTCTTGGACATTTCATTGCTACCGCCGTAGCACCAGCCCTCACTTACTTAGCATATTAACCCGTGTATAAGACGACCCTCAATTTATCATAAAAAAATCAGAAAAAATGTCATCTTATACATGGAAAAATACAGTAATGTTTAAGGAATAAACCCTTATGGAATTAAAATGACTGTCTGGGCAGGATGTAGCTGAAATATGCTAGGGGAACTATTTCCATTGCAACCCTAGTTCTATTCTGCTAGAAGACCGCTCTCTTGCCTAGTAGAGTTGGCCCAGAAACTAACATGTTTTCTGAAATACACAAGACCACAGTGTGAGTTTCTTTGGGTCACAATCTGAATACTGGAGTGCTCTTGTAAGGCCCTTGGGATATGCGTGTGTGTATATATATACAATAGACAATAGATAATAACTTTCCCAGAAAAATATCACAGAGGAACAGGTAGGTGTAGATGAGAAGTGATGCCACAGTTCACCTGTGCAGTGATTATTTTGGTTTCTGGGGAGAAAGGAACCTCCCATCCCAAACTGAGTCTTGATGACAGTTTACCCAGTGGCCTTACCATGGTTTGCACACAACTACTTAATGGGCTGGCTGTTTGTAACAGCCAACCAACATTATTTATTTCTCCTTGCTATTTCTTACAGATAATATCCAACATGAAAGCCTTAACTAGAATAACTTCCATGCACCTATTATATCAATAAAGATACTTTATAGCCAATTGCTTTATATTTTTCTCACGGAGCAAACATTCATATAAACAGTCTTCAATCATGAATGCCATCCTTTGATTTAGTGTTTAGCAAGTTATGTAATTCAGGTACTGCATTTTCAGTAAAATTTCCTTTCCCATGAAAATGCCTGACTAGACCCCTCAGAAACTTCTTTTCTGGGCTCACATCCAGAACATTTCTCAGTGGCACTCTGCCAGCTCCATATCACCTTAGCAATGAAAGAGTTAGTAATCCACTGTTTTGCCTGTATGTATCTTCTGAATAAACAAGGACTGAGACAAAAAAAGAGAAAAGAAAATGGGGACCGGTAGTCTCAGAGCTTATTCGCAGACTTATGTCAGAGATAGCAAATTCTAAGCATGTGAATATTTTTCTTCTCCACAGTAAATTCAGGGCAGCCTTCAAAACTACGGAAATCTTCCAGATAGGAGTATAAAGAACTCATAGAAAACTCAAAAAGAAAGGGAATATGCATCATCTTTGTCTTTTCTTCTCTAAAAAGTTATGTACTTGGACACATGCAGGTCTTTGTTACATAAACTGTGATTTCATTCAGTGCCATGAATCCTTGTGTAAATGTAGTTAAACATTCCTAAGTGACTGTTTCACAAAAGAGGTTTTGCTCCACTTCAGAAGCCGTATCATATTTCCTAGTAAAAGTCAAAGATAATATTAACAAAAAAGTAATGTGCAAAAGTTCTTGGTGACCTCTGGGGCGAGTCAACTTGATCTGCAAAAGATAACAAATAATAAATAAGAGGACATAGGAATATTTTATTACAAGACTAGATTAAAGGTTATTTCTATGGAGATTCCCACCCACAGACATTCATATCCCATAGCCAATAGAGATGAGAGGTGGAAAGGAGACTAATAGTAGAAAAGAACTGCTGCACTTGACAAACAAGGTACAACAGGAATTGGCAAACCATCAGCCAACTCCCAATTAAACTGTCATGGGGATATAAAACATGGAGGAAGCACTGTTACCCAAAGATGAACTGGAGGAAACCAAGGAAATGTTCTGCAGAACAAATGAGCTTCTACAATTCATTGAAACTGATGAAACTTTATGGGCAATCATGGCAATTATTTATCAAGTAGAAAAAGCTCTACTGTCCCAGGCAGAGATGTCCTCAAAGTAGCATTGAAGTAGAGCATTCTGGATCACAAAAGACAAACTCAGACTTCACCATCGAACTTAAAATAAAATGCTTTTCTAATTCATCAGCAGTTTTCTCTAAAAAAATAAATAATACAGCATTGTTTAAAACTACCATCAGGACATACTGGCTGGGAACCCAAGTTTCCTCCCACTGGTGGGAGCATCCCTTGAGCAGACTTCTGCTAAAAACACTCCTGGTAGTGTGTGGAGGACAGGGGAATCTCTTGCCAATTCACCTTGGTGTTCCTCCAAATGTATTTGGGAGGGCTGGGGGACTCTTGAAAGCAGCACAAAAAGCAGCATAGCAAACTTATGGGGAAATAGGGAAATGGGTGAAAAATGCTCCCCTCCTCCTATTTTTTAGCTGTTACTGTATATTAGCAGCAGTTATAAAGCTAAACAGTCTTTCTTCATCATTTTCTGGAATGACATATTTTAGTTAACTAAGCAGAAATATTTTATTTTCCAGGGGCATATGATATCCTAACGTATCAGAGATATGCTCCTTCTGTTCATAGACAGGATGCAAAGGAGAATCCTGCAGGTAGAAGGGGGAGAAGCCAATTTCCTACTATATCTGAATAGATTGATAAAATTTGGTCCATAGTAACTATGATTAAGTAACTTAGTACAAAAAAATACATATAAACCAGCATAACAGGTTTTGGGGGGTGTTTTTTGTAATGTTTTAGAACAAGATCAATTATAATGTCCAACCTTGTGCTGCTTTCAACCTGCTGAAACTGTATTGCTTTTTGCTCTTTATATTTGCTTTATTTTATTAAACAAAATTAAAATGATAAAAAACACTTTTCTCTTTCTCTAAGCCTTGGGGTCTTGGGGTTCGTGGATGAGATATGGAGCCCCCTGGTTTATTTTTTAAAAAGGAGCAGATGTAGTGAACTATATAATTTATATTGTTTATTTGGTATGAACGTTGTATTTTATTTATGTACTTTTACCATGTGACTCACCCCGGGATCACCTGGCGGTGAAGAAAAGGATAGAAAAAATTGAAGGAAGGAAGGAAGGAAGGAAGGAAGGAAGGAAGGAAGGAAGGAAGGAAGTGGCTGGAAGCAAAGGTTCTGGACTGCCTTCTTTATAGGGAAGCTGAAGTCTCCTTCATTTCCTTGGACCTAGTAAAAAAATTAATCTTCCAAGCATGAAAGCAATGTCCTTCTGAGCATGCAGTTGTACCCTTTCTAGGGTTGCCATGTGTCCTCTTTTTCCAGGACATGTCCTCTTTTTCATGTGTATGTAAAATGAAAGTCATCATAGTGAGCCATAGTTAAAAGTAAAAGGTAAAGGTAAAGGTACCCCTGCCCGAACGGGCCAGTCGTGACCGACTCTGGGGTTGCGTGCTCATCTCGCTTAAGAGGCCGGTAGCCAGCGCTGTCCGAGGACACTTCCGGGTCACGTGGCCAGCGTGACGAAGCTGCTCTGGCGAGCCAGCACCAGCGCAGCGCACAGAAACACCATTTACCTTCCCGCTATAAAGCGGTACCTATTTATCTACTTGCACTTAGGGGTGCTTTCGAACTGCTAGGTGGGCAGGAGCTGGGACCGAACGATGGGAGCTCACCCCGCTGCGGGGATTCGAACCGCTGACCATACAATCGGCAGGTCCTAGGCACTGAGGTTTTACCCACAGCGCCACCCGCGTCCCATAGTTAAAAGTAGAAGTTGGCAAATGTGTCCTCTTTTTTGCTCTTCAAATTATGGCAACCCTACAGGCTTAACCCCAGAGCAAAAAGCTCCAAATGTCACTCTCAGAAACCTTTCACCCAAGTCAAAGAAATATTAGATGAGACTGAGAAATGCCCTCAGGAAAGACATGATGTGGAAGCTAAGCTCTCATGGAGGTTTCCCCCTAGGAAATATTAGATGCTGCTGCCTAGTATCAGCCCTACCCAAGAGCAGGTCCTCCTCCAGAAGTAATACATAAGCAAGACAGAAAGATGTCAGAACAGGTTTGAGAAATAGAACTATCTCAAGAATTGTAAGAGTCCTCTAATTGTAGCAATCCATTTCCCTAACCCTACAGGGAGAGATGAGGGCAGATGAAAACATTAGTTCATTTGCTTCATTAACACAAGCTTGTTTCTTGCATCTGGTAACAAAAAATAGACAGATCATTCATGGTCCTATAATAGTATCCCTCCGGGGCACTGATAGTGGTAAAGACAGTTTTCTGATTCAGGAGTCCAGACCCTGAAATCCAGAATTATTTATTTTGGTGGCCTTTGCATTATGCAATTCAAGTTTCTAACCGCATAAGACCAAGGGTAGTAAACAGCAGATTAGCCATGACACACTCTGTTTCATTGAATCATGGAATCTTTTACATTGTGGGCAAAGAACACTAAACCAGTCAATTGTCAAATTCTAAATACTGTGGTTGAAAGTATGTAGTATGTCAGCATGTAGATGACAAATGCAATTATACAGCCACACACAATGAAGAGGCATAGCAGAGTGGGACATGATTCTCATTTTAAATAGACACTAAGTGCTCTTTGGTAGTTTTATTTTACTATCAATTGTTGATAAAAACCAGTTTAGATGCTTAGATCAAATCTACATCCCTAATATTTTTTTTAATAATTATAATTATATAAGATAATGCTCCTTCAAAATTGATTTGCTCTTTGCTGAAGTTTATTCTTTTGTGAAGATTAATCAATTCTTGGAAATCATAACTGGCCTTTCAAAGTTATCCATTTATCAAAACTGAATATAACTCTTCAACTCTTGTTCTTTCGTTGTATGTGATCCAGACATCGTCCATCAACAAAGTGTGTCTGTTTCAGGGACACTGAATTTTCTAGAACACAATATAATGTCACATGGAAAAGTTATTGGGTTTAATGCAATTAAGAACAGTACTTCAAACATTCACAAGGGCACATAATGCATAGCAAGTTTGATGTCAACAATGCCAAGACACAAACACACACCCTCAAGTATTTGCTCCATTATGTGGCCTTTTAAAAAGGTTAGCATTATAATAACTCCCCTCCCGCAAAACTTCTGAGGCTGCGTCCCCTCGCTGTATAGCTAAGTGGTGCTAAAAAAAAAGTAAGACAACATCAAAATTCTAGTCACTTCTGTGGACAGTGTCACAGTATAGTTAAATCACCAGGTGGCACTAGTAGCAGGAACCGTCTGTGCCTGTTCTGTTATTTTGAGAGAGTTAATAAAGTTATTGACTAGTTTCTTGACTGGTGTGTCCTGTGAGTCAGAGATAGGCAGAAGGCAGATCAGGATCCACAGACAAATCTTGAGGTGATTTATCAGGGGTGGAATTAACTGCTAGATATTGAACAACAGAAGCCATTAAAAGTCCACACACACACCCTTTAGAAATTCAAGTTACTGAGAGAATGACAACTTGAGGGGTATCCAGGACTAGATTTGCATGTGAAATGACCAAGAGATCAGTTCTAGGCCTGAAACCAAATTGCTCTGCTCAGAGGCCTTAAATGAGAAGTGTGCAGATTGCAGAAGCCTGCTTGTGCCCCCATTTTGCACCTGCATGTGGCTGGTGGTTCTCATGGTTCTACTAAAAAACAAAGATCTATCAAGCCTGTGGTCTGCCAACCCCTGCTTGAAGCTATCCATAAAAACAGCCTCCAACATCAATGTCTGCCATTTTTTAGATTGTTCTAAAAATATACGCCCTTCTCCGTGGCTGAAATGCACATCTCCAGTGCTCCATTAATTTTTGTCAGGGGAAAAAAAAGACAGCAAACAGGCTATCCCTCTGCAACTAAGCTACCTTACACACTCATCCATTATATTTGGACAGATTACAGCGCTCACTGCACTGGGACTAGGGAAAAGGAAAACACCCAGGACTTCAAATATCTGGATAAGCTCTAAATCTAACTGTCTCCTACACAGCAGAAATAATCCCACAAGAAAATGGTTCAACACATACAGATGACCATTTAGGGTTTGAAGGTAGGCTGGTGCTTTTTCGGAGCAAAAGGCATCCCTCCCTATCCCCAGAGGTTCTAGTCTACAGAGACTCCTGTGAAAAGGGGCCAGATGTATATTGGAGTAGAAAGGCAGAAGTCAACAGAAGATAAGAAAAGGTAGAGCCGTTGGTCATAAAAACTGGTATGGAAAAGGAAGGAACATGTGTAATGCACAAGTTATGCCATCAAACAACTTCACATCTTCAGGGACATATGGCACTAGGAAGAAGATTGGAAAAATTAATAGGGGCATAAAATCAGAACAATGACTAGAGGTCCGACCCAAAACTTCAAAGTGAGAAGCCATGTGACTGGAAGGACAAACATGTTGCAACTTCCTCACCACCTCAATTGATGCACCAGGGTGAAAGAAGGCTGACAGATATGGCACCTTGTCAAGGCCCTAGTGCATCACATTTCTTTTTTCAGATTGGGGCAAGAGATTCCAGAACCAGGACAGCACCACTGAAAATAACAGTTCTGTGGTTGCTACCTGCCTAATCTCTGATTCTACGGCCTGCTAGTAAAGAGCCTCCGATGCATATCATATCACATGGATTGGTTCATGTGGAAACAGGTGTTTTTTCAGATAGCAAGGTCTTTTTCAAAGATGAATATGCACCTTCAGATCCGCTATTTTAAGTTTACTTTTAAGAACACAGAAGACATTATAAGTTGTTTAATGCAATTTTCCATTTAAAACATCTGGTGTCATGAATGTAGAAGGGATTTCATACAGTCACAGAAACTTTTGGTTTCAGTTGTTTAGAATCTAGGAATCAATCAGAAGGTAAAAACAGAAAATGAGGGTAGGAAAAAATAGATGTAAACATGAAATATGAGCAAATTCAGAGTTACTATGTATTCATATAATTGGAAAACTACACAGCTGGAATTTAACTTTAAAATCATCCAAACCGAGCCCCAATGAGCAGAGGAAGCACCTACCCACTCCCAAGTCACCTATTGCAAGTTTCCAACCCTTGAAGAATATTTTTTCTTTAGTGTGTGTATCATTTGATTTCCCCCCTTTCTCTCCCCAACCTGAAGCAGTACCTACTAGGAATGGTTGGGCGTGGAATAGCGACAGGTTCTCTCTTAGCTTTGCCTGTTCCCAGGTTTGCAGCAAGATGTGATGGGAGAGATGACAGAGGCACAAGAGATGTGGATTTTCTCTCTCTCCTTCCTGTTTTAACAAGGAAAGCTATCCCTCAGTCCAGCAACAGACCACACAACTCAAACTTATTACATAGCTTCTTTTTCTCTAGTAGGCAGAGCTCGAAGCACAAAAAAGCCAAAGCTCTTAATATTAAATAACTTTAACATGCAGCTGTTTAACAAACTGTAACCGGTTCCAAGCTTTCTCTCCATGGCTGGCTACTTTAGTATAAAGACTGAATAATCAAATTTTGTTGAGGCAGACAGAGGAACTGATTCTCCCCCCCCCCCTTTTTTTTATTGTCTTCTTACACCTCATGATGTTTGCCCCACACAGAGATACTAGCGCAACAGTATCTGCAAGTACTAAATTGGATCTCTTTAAAACTTAATGATATTTCCCTTCTTCAAGCAAAGCTGGGCAATCTGTGAGCAAGATCATGCACCCTTGCCCAACCAGCCTTTAGGATCACATTCTCAAGAATGAAGCAAGAAGAGCAGGAAGCAGCCTCTGCTTTTTAAAAGACCCCCATCTGAGGTTAGTAACTCAGCACCCTTTCGACAAGGCTTTGCTATTAGTGTTAGGCAGCAAGCTGTGCTTGATTATTGTGCAGGCAGGAGCCTGGGACCATGTTGGAAGGCAGCAAACATTCTTCCCAGAGTACAATTAGAAATCCTGAAAGCAGCTTTTAATGGGAGAGGGTGGGACGAGGCTAGTTTTTAAAGGGGAGGGGAACAAAGCTTCTTTTATTGGGGGCATCACACCTCTTTAAGACTGCAACAAAATCTGGACAATGAGAAATTTCCTACCCTTCCTCTTCCAGAAACGCACATTGCAGAGTACGTGCCCTTAACAGAATATCAGAACTTGTGTTGTGGTAGAAAGCTATGAGCCAGAACACTGATCCATCCTAGTAAAAGAACAGTCCGAAGGTACAATCTATGCAGTGCTGGTTCATAGGTGACCTGAAGTGGCCCAAGGGACAGAATTTGTTTTTAGGCTCCAATTTGTAAGATTATAAAGTTCAGTCACAATCGAGAAGCAAAATGAAGTTTCTCCCTGGCTCATAAACTCCGTATGTCTCAACAAACATTGCTAAAACTCCACATTTAAAACTTTGCATACCTTCATCTTCCCTCCTGAACAGATTCCTCAACAGGATTTCTTCCCAAAAATGGAGAAGTGATCTATTTAACTGAACTCTCTTTTGGAAGAGTATTTTTCTCCAATTAGTGTACAATGCACTGTATGGTTGGGGTGGTGGTAAGGTGTGCATGTGTATTTATACATTAGGTGCAACTAAACCCTCTGCCTAGAAAAAAATACTATCATTATCATTAGTTAAATTTACATCCAGCCTTTCCACCAAATGGCATGATAAGGCAGGATATCGTCTGGGAATGGAGAAATACCATTTGTGCAATGTGGATCCGTTGTGCAATCAACAGGTCAGCTGATTTGAGGAATGTGGAGAGGTGGCAAGGAACACAACAAAGCAGGAATGGGGAATCTGTGGCACTCGAGATTTTGTTGAACTAAACTTCCATCATCTCTGACCATTGATCAGATAGGGCTAGATAGGGCTAATGGAAGCTGAAGTCCAGTAATATCCAGAGGCAGCAGGCTCCCTAGCGCTGCAATAAAGTCCTATATCACCCTGCATCTAATGTGTCCGCCACTTAGAACAAATGCTTAGTCAAATTCACAACTGAAGCACTAAAAATGCAACACAAGGAAACAAGCAGTTCCACTCTAAGTGGCTTTGAGTTGCCATGGCACACAAAGTAATTTTAAGTAATTCCCTTTTGAAGACAGAGAGTTCATCTGCTAGATTTCTTTCAAGGGCTACTTTGAAGGGTAATCCTGAACTAGGCTTGACAGCCTCTTCTCTGCCTCCCAACATGGCTGTCACATATAAATTAAATGGCAGTCTTTTTATGAGAGGGGGAAGGGAGGGGGGAGGGATTGTTGTACCTGAGCCTATTGAACGTCCAACGGAGTCAGAGGAAAGAACCACTGAATCTGTAACACAAGAGTACAAGTTCATTTTTCCCTTGTCATATAAATCCATTACCTGTTTACAAGAGGCTCCTATTTCCTCTTCCTCAATAAAATCAGTGTACTGGCTACACATTCAGCAAAGAAACTCTAACCACGGCATTTTTTGTGCTACATGTGCAGCTGATCAATCACACTGGAGTGAAACATTAAAAATACTTCTGGCCCAGAGTTATATTTCTTCCAGGAAGGGGGTAAGCAGTCCTAAAAGAACCTAATTTTTGTCCCACAGCAGAAATTCAGTAGGGAGCAAGCTCCATGCTGCCTTTGAGGAGCTACTAATGCCTCATAATTATTATTCAAATGTCTTGCAGTTTCTTTTCTGAGTTATTCCTATGCTGTGACAGAGAGAATGAAGTGCACTAGTCAAACAGGTTAGCAAATTACTATGTCATAGAATACCCAAGTGCTACATTCCATTATGTGAGTAGAAGAAGGTATCTAATACATATGAAAGAGAAGCAAGGACTATGTTAGAGATAACATGTGCATTAAGAGCAAATGCCACCACAAGCATAGCTGTTTAAAATCACTACTGGAATTATATGGCCTCTTGAGTCTAAGGACGTTTTGTTTCAACACTACCCATGGTTTAACTTCACAATGTAATAGAGAGATCATGGAGAGAAAGATTGCGGAAGCCAGTTGACAGATGCAGAATTCAACTGATAAATTTCAAGATCATTCATAATTCCCTATTTCCAAAAAAGGGCAAGCAACATGGTGAAACCTGAAACCAGAAGGAACCCACAACAACAGTGGATGGAAGCCGGGAGGGAAGGGATCGACACTTTTATTATGTGAATTTTCCCAAGTTTGACTTAGATCCCAATATATTGTATGTTTTATAAGACTCATTTCCCACTTTCTTTTTCCTTGCAATATCCCTCAAGCCATTTGGACATATTCTGTGTCCAAAAGAATAATGATTTCAGCAGAATCATGTTTAGCAATAAACCATTTTTATTCCGAAGGTTTAGACTTGTATGTACAGATTGTATGCTGTATTGGAAAGAGTTCTGAGAATCACAAAATAAACCACAGGCCCCGCAGAGATACTTGAAGTTTAATAAAAGATTGATGCAGTTTTTGTATTACATACCGCAGGTAATCCCAAGCCAAATATAGTGATGGACCAACACTAATCTGGTGGCTCCTTTAAAGAAGTGTACACACTGGACAACTATGAAGAAATATATTATCAAAACTGGTACATTCACCTAATGCAGAGCCAAACCATGGCTTAGCCCCAGATAGTGCAGCAGCAGGAGGACCAAAGGAGGAGCACAGTCGTAGATCTGGGAGTCCACACATTTGCTCATTTACACTAAACCAAAGTTTATTCAGTGTTGCATGCAAATCGGGTCAGTGTTATGTAAGGTGTTCAATATTTTGATTCCATCTCAAAAATAAGATCACAAGATCAAAGAACAAAATTCCAGCTAGTAGCTCCTACTGATAAAGGTAGTTTCTCCAACCTCACATTTTAATTCACAAACTCAATGAAGTAATACTTTTTGTAGTGTCAACATCTATCATGCATATCTGCTCTAGACGTAAAGCCCACTTGACACAACAACATTAACTAGATTGTGGCTATTCCTAGAACTCCTATACACACACCATTATCTGTGAATAAATTCTTTAAAAAGCATGATTAACACATGATGTGTTGCTTCCTGGAACAGTGCCCTGCTATTTCACGCAGTCAATGCTAAGTCTACTGCCAGATTCCCTTCTCCATTCCAAATTGGATTTAGTTCACAGAAATACTAAGATTGAAGCATATACAGGAAACGCATATGCATACCCACAGCTTTTTAACTGTGTTACACCAAACAAGGCATTATTAGAAGCACAAAATAAAGCTTTAATTCGCAAGTGAGAACATTAGAAAGAATTCTAGCTGTTAACTTCTAGAAGTTACTTATGTATTATTGTGCAAATGTGTTGATCAGAGAAACTCCTCCTTCACACAGAACCGATTCTGCATACATCATTGATTCAGTAACAACCTGAAATAAAGGTCTACTCAAACCTGCTAGCAGTTGATATGGAAAATAATGAAAAGCAAACATCCAACTAGCAACAGTTAATTCCTGAACACACCGAGAAAATTGAATATTGAGATTGCTGTTAAAAGTCTTTATTAAGTCTGCTTTTCCAATCTGAAATTTGAGTCCCTCAGAATACATTTGTCAAAATCACATGTAACAATGCTCCATGTATGTTTTGTTTCTTTTGCAGCGATAGGACCACAATATTTTATCCATTCACTGACACCCAACTATTAAAAGGATAAACACACACACACACACACACACACACGTACGTAGTAAGCTAGCTGGTAGCAAATATGGTTATTAGAGCACAGTCAAGAAAATGTGTGCAGTAATCTGTCAAGAGGTAGCTTTGTCCACTTCACTGGTCCCTGCAGCCTAATATAACCACTTCCTATTAAAATTGCATGGGGACACCACACCATATATGCATTACCCCTTTTCTTCCCCCACTCCAATACCCAATAGTAGGAGCTATGAGGAACTGCTCTAGCTACTAACAGTTCACAAGGAAGGCTTATTCTTCTTGTTCCCAGGCTTAGAGCCAGTTTGGGGTTGCTCAATACACACCCACACAAAAGCACCCAGCCAGTCAGTGGACTGCACCCATCAGTTTCAGGACCCTTGTTCAGATTTGTATCTGAAAATAATAATAATGTTGAATTCCATCAACTACTGAGCATCCTGTCTTGCTTTGGTGCTTCTTATTTGTCTGGACTATGAATGCCCTGCATCAGCCTCTCAGGGCTTTTTGGCAGTCACCCACACCTCCTCCAGAGTTATTACCACATTTATGGACCTTTGTTCAAAATGAACTGAACGCTGCCAACTGCACTGAAACACATGCTACAAAATTATTTATTCACATTGTCATCAGGTGGAACTGTTCCTTTATTTATTCTACTCTTCATAGTACTCTGCTTTCAAGAGAAATAAAAAGGCAACCTGTTAAGAGAGTCTTAACATCTAACAGGGATGTAGATACTTTAATCATTTGCTTAGGTATGGTCCAAAGTTCATTCAATTCCAATTGCTCTATTCCACGTTACATAAAACTTACAAAAGCACAAGCAGCCACACGATGTGCAGATACAAATAAAACCTTTCCAAGTATTCCATCAGCCATACTTTTGCAGCGCTCAGGAATGTGAGATGACTTACAAACTGCAGTGACAACTCTGCAAAGGTGCAGAAACAACAGCCCTTTTGAGGCAACATAATCAGGGAGCAAACCATGCTAGTACAGATATTGGAGAGCAATCCCTGCCAGATTCTACATACATACAAACTGTACACACACAGGATCTGTTCTGTTTATGAGGATAGGGCCTGCTGACACAATCCAGTGCTCTGTGTTCTCTCTCTCTCTCTCTCTCTCTCTCTCTCTCTCTCTCTCTCTCACACACACACACACACACACTCTCACAAACCCACTGAAGTATACCATGTATTATGTTTTTGAAAAGAGGGACATGGCAGAATTGAAACAGGGGGACTGGAAGCTACTAGCAAGTTAACATATGGATTGAGCCTCAGTCAGGTTGCCTGTCCAAACTGACAGGAGAAAGGGGCCCATGGTGCATTTTTATTCCCTTTACTGAAGGAAAGCAGCAACAGGATCCAGCAGCCAGAAACATCTGATTGTAAAAAGCATTTCCAATAAATTCTGGATTTTCTACTTTAATAAACTACCTCCTTAAAATGAGATTGCTTTACAAAGTCTTACGCTGTGTGTGTTTCACTAAATTACCCCCATGGACCACAAAAGTTGGAGGTGCGCCTGTGAGGCCCAACTGAGAAGCATATGGACCTAAAGCAATTCTTTTATGTTAAAAATGCATTGAAAGATGGGAGTCATTAAGTTTATAAAGATGCAGAGTTGCTTCAACCTAAATTTACTGTGTACACTCACACGCACATAGACACTGTGAGATTGGTGAAAGCTTTTCTAGCATGTTCCTTACTTGGAAACAGAAAGCCTCCTTTGAAGGGTAACCCCTGCACAAAAAAACACAACACCAGGTTTTTGCAAGCTCACAAAACTGCTTCGCCAACAAAAGATGGCAGCCATCCAAGGCGACCCTGAAGGCTCTAAAGCAGGGGTCAGCAAACCTTTTCAGCAGGGAGCCGGTCCACTGTCCCTCGGACCTTGTGGGGGGCCGGACTATATGGGGGGGGGGAATGAATGAATTCCTATGCCTCACAAATAACCTAGAGATGCATTTTAAATAAAAGGACACATTCTACTCATGTAAAAATATGCTGATTCCTGGACCTTCCGCGGGCCAGATTTAGAAGACGATTGGGCCGGATCCGGCCCCTGGGCCTTAGTTTGCCTACCCATGCTCTAAAGAAAGCATGAAAACTCATATTGTCCCATTTTTTAAAAAAAGGTTTTTGAATTCACAAAGAGTTTTAAAATTCAGAGTTTAAAAACTCATTTCTAAAAATCCAAGAGCTGTCATCTAGCAAAATACATCTCTTATAGTTACCACATGATGCTCTTCCCACATAGTGAGATACACGGGTCATGCCTACATCTGCACACACAAACATACATATGTGAGAACTCATTCTTTTTTTTTAAAGTTCCCTGTACAGCCTGGTTCATTCATTCCATCTTTGCCTGAAATAATATACAGGTAAACAGAGAAGATTCACTGAGGTATTGCATCTCAAACTGGCTGATAAAGAACAATAATTTTAACTGTTTATTGGTATGTGTTCCAGAACCCAAAAGATGCTCAGCCAATTCAGTTGGTAAGGCCTGGGCTTCCTAGGACCCTTGTGAATGAAGTAAAGAACCATCTTGCAACTGTTTGTTCAATGTAATATTTTTTTAATTCTTTGGATACCCATGGCAATTATTCCAAATCAGGTTTATGCAGAATCACAAATGGTTTATAACTAGTTTTTGAAATGTAAGCAGTAGTTGCAAGTTATATAGAAATAAAATATGTGATTCTGTGAACTGTAAAAGGTGAGGAAAGAAAGCACAAGGAGTGAAAGCAAATTAAATAAACATGCAAATGTGCATGTTGCATATGTGTACTACAGATTTCCTATAGATATGCCCAAAGAGGAGATATGAAATCATTAGATCCCTTTGTCAAGTACAAAAGCAGATCAAACATCAACCTCTTAAAATAGTAAAGTTTATCCCAAATTTAATAGTCCCCTATGAATCAAGGAAGATTTTCCTTAAACTTTGACAATGCCAGGCATCTCTCAAATGAACGTTCTTCCCATAAAGGCAACAATGCTTCTCAGTTTCTCAGAAAGGATTTTTGCAGCCAAAATCTCCCAAAACTTAAAATCTTCTGGCTCAGCTGCCTAGAAAATTGTCAGCGATTTCATTCTTGACAACTTTACACAGATAAAGCTTGCCTGTCTCAATTCCGCTGACAATATGAACAAGCAGCAGCCAAGACTGAAGCACAAGAAAGAAGAGCGAAACACGGGAGATAAACTAAACTATCTGGTGACTAAGAGCTCTCCCAGACACCCTTTCTGTATGAAGTGGCAGTGCCCCACTTCTCTCTTCATTACAAGGGCTTCAACAAGACATTTATTCAATGAAAGCTGACACTGAACAGATCCAGTCAATGCCTCTGGTTTTCTACTATTGCCCTCATGGATGCAGGCCTTGGCTGGCTGACTCACAACAGCTGTAACTTTGAACTGCAAGTTGTAAGATGTTCCTGGCCCTCCGCTGCCTTACATGATCATTGCCCCAAGCTGGGAGTGAACATACTTTGCAGAGGGGAAAAAAGGCATGACATACAGAGACCAAAAGCAGCATGCAATATTTCTAAACTAAAAATTACAAACAGATTAGACTTGTGCTTCCATAAACCCTGTGACCTATAGTGTAATAAATAATAAAGTAAAAACAGATCCACAAATCAAGACACTTGCATTTTAGGAATAAAAAAGCCACAGTTCAGGGCTCAAGTTCAGGGTCAGAGCTGCCCTCCTTGGCTTAAAGGTCGTTTGACAGAGATACTTGGTTTGAAAGCTTCCAAGCTGAAAAACTAAGCAAGCCCACTGCAGCTCTGACAAGAGGCCAAGAAACTCAAATGAAAGAAAATTCCCACAAATGGGAGCATGATCTCAGAGCAGAAAAGGATCTGCTTCATGGGAAAAGTTTGGACATTTTAAAAAAGCCAGAGACCAGGCTCTGCGAGTTACCAGTCAGCTCTGTAAGCAGCACGGCTGTGAGACTATTAAACAAGAGCAGATGACAAGGAAGCAAACTACTCCAGCCCTAGACAAATAGAGCTGGAACATTTTCAAAAAGAACCACATTCCTTGCACCATACTGAGTATGAAAACCAAACCACAATGTGGCCTTTCAAATTAGCACTTGGGAAAGACATGATCTAATGAGAAGAATAACATCCTATGTCATCCAGAAGTGTAAATGCAGAGAAATTTTTTATCTGATCAGAGTACCATGAGGATTAGCAACAAATATCTGGAAGCCCTGCGGTAAGTCACCAAGTCTCTTCTACATCAGCTGTTCATGTTGCAGAGTTCCTGTATAAGCCCCAATAAGCAGGGGGAAGTGTCAGCTTCACTTGGTAGCAACCACCATCTATCCAATCAACAGTATATTAATAGGGTGTTCTGTTCCAGCAGAGATTTGCAATAGCATGAGGCTTATAGGCAAACTGAGCATGAGATCTTCACAGGAAAGACATTTGACAGGTTTGTTGGTCCCACCCACTTACTGAAAGGTCACACATGTATGTGCATCTAGCGTCTTCAATGCACAGAATGTTGAAAGCTGAAGCTGCAGATCATTACTCTTGCATTTGACAGTTAAGTTATTTTGTTTTGTGGTGCCTACCTCTTTTGCATAATTTATACTCTTCCATTCCATATTTGAATGGTTTTATGTATTTTATCATTGTGATGGTTTTTCTTTGGTTCTATAATTGTATATTTCAGTGCTGTCACCCACCTTAGGACTTTATGGTGAAGGGTAGGTAAGAAATCTTATAAATGAATAAGTGTGCATACAAACACACACACATATTCATCACAAATGAACTAAGAGATGTTTGAGTTTACAGAAGAAGCTCAATAAAACCATGAAAGCCCTGCAAGAATTGAGAGTTCTGTATTGTTTATTTGACCATACACCTTCACAGAGCATCTCTTGTGATTCTGTATAAATAACACTTCCATTTCTCTAGTCAAACCTGTCACTAAACCTCTCATGAATAACCCTTCAGAAATAGGAGCTGCCCACACAGTTTAGCCATGAATTCTTGCTCAAAACCCTGGAAAAAGGCAGACCTGGGAAGGTATCTGTCATTTCCTCCCAACCACTTCTTGGAATATTTCCACCCACCTGTTAATGTCAGGCACAGAGGCAAGGTATCATGCTCTCATGGGATTGGCAAGCTTACAGTTATGTCGGTTTACTGGGCTATTTCCAGTACCAGAGCACCTCATAAATGGCAGCAGTTATTTTATTAATCTTGGTATTATGAGGCAGCTGCCTTCCCTCTTCAATTCAATTTTCATTGAAAAGTTTCTGTAGTTAAAAGATTTCCAAGTCAGCTCAGGGCTGAAAGGGAATCTCTTATGGAAAGCATCCCTTTGGGGGCATGTGTGGCAAAGATATACTGCTCTTCACTGACAGTAATGTTGGGAAGAATGTAGTTCTAAATGTATATTTTTATTCTTTAAAAAAGTAGAGAAAGAAGGAGAGAAACAACAGATAATTCTACTAGGTGTGGGAATATAAAAACTGAGCATTAAGATCAAATGGAATACTGAATTAATATTTCCAAACGATTCTTTTGAATATGTTGACAGTTTGCGGGAATCTAAATCTATAAGCATATTCATTATCCCTTACACTATTTTCAAATTGTGAAACAAACATTATTGACTAATGCTGCAATCCTGTACCTGTTTACCTAGAAGTAAGCCCCTTTAAAACCTATGATATTTATTCTGAATAAACATGTAGAGGATTGTTCATTTCTCAAAACAAAAAGATGCCTGACAGTACATGTTAGAGCATCTGGTGATTCAGCCCCGAACAACCGGGGGTTTCACTCTTAATTTGAGCATTATTTGAAATTGCACTAATGCATTGGGGTGGGAGCTGCACGATTCCACTTGCTTACTATGCCTCCACTGGTGTGCACAGGAGGCATATTAGTGGCACATAAAGAGGCAAGCAGAAAGAGAAGTGGGCACAAGCAAGATACAATTCTAACGAGCAAATGTAGCAAGTACAGAGGCTTGAGGGTTTGGCTTACTCTAGCACATCAAACCCTTACAGCTACCAGAAGTCTACCCATCCTCACAAAAGCTATTTATGTCCCTTCAAAGGGGAGCCTCCCTTAGAAGACTAGAAAGCTCAGTCACACAATGTCCAAGACAGCTTTCTAGATCCATATGGGAATCCACTTTCAAGCTAACAGAAGGGAATAGGAAGGCTCCAACAACTTTATAGCAAGGGCTGCAAGCCCACTCCCCAACTGCTCTATGCAATTTTTCACAGGTTTCAACTTCTCATCACGGATTCCAAATGCAATAATATATAGCAGCAGTGCCCTCTACTGGCATAAGGAACAAATAGCTACGCACTTGCTCTCTTTTTGCCTTCAAAAGCTATAAAACATCAATTTCTCATAGGGCACATTCTCCAACATAAATATTCAGAGGGTAACATTAGTGGGCTTTAATCTCTTGGAATGAAGTGACACCATCACAATGAATTTAGACTATAAGATGTCTATGTAGAGGCAAACCTAATCTGGAACACATTTATGCAACTGGTACACACAAAGCCAACTAACATCGGACTGGATCCTGAGTTGCCTTTCTATGAACAGAAGGGCTCCTTCTGTTCATGGATGGGACTGCAATCCAGCAAAGACTCCCACTGGGAGGAATGGGGGCAGGTGATTTTCATAGACAACTTTTCTTTTGCAGCCTCCTCACCATCTCCCATACTGTTCCAGAGTGTCCCCACAACTATACGGGGAAACCATGAAAATTATTTGCCAGCAGAAGCATCCCAGGAGCAGAATTTTGCTTGTGGAAATGCTGGATTTAACCCTTATGTGAAATGTTAGTTCTTGGGTGAGCAAATAATTAACTTCAGAAGCAGGTCTTTTATGTTCAATATTCAGTTCTGAATATTGTCCTTTCCTCTCAATTTTCACTTAAGTATCTAACCCTGAATATTAGTGTTAAGCAGGCAGAAGTCCTCTTTGACAATAAGCAAAATATATTGCTGGGAGGAGCATAAAAGTAAATATGAAACTTTAAAGCATGCAACAGCTTCTAACAGGCACACTGCAGCATATCAAGTTGGTTTCTCATTTCATTTAGTCCTGCAACTGGGCTATGAAGTCATTTGCCTTTGCCAGACCTAACCTATGTAAACTTTATGAACAATTATATTTCCCCCCGTTAACTATAGAGAAGAAAGAGAAAAACTAATTGCATGAAGAACTGCTTTTAAAAGTTCACTGAATATCCAACATTTGCTAATGTCCTTCATTTTTTAAATGTCGCTACTTAGGGTTGTGCCCGACTAAATCACTGAGCGCAAGTGGAAGGACTTCCACATATAAAATGGAACTTCTTCTACCTCTCCCCTCCCCAGGCACCCCCAGATCAGGTCTGGGAGTTCCCCAACTCTTGGGAATATATGGGGGGAAAGCAGGAAAGTTCCATTGTGCGAGAAGTCATTCCACATGTGTAATTATTTACACTTAGTTTTAGGGCCACATCATGCATTCTTTGCTGTCATGAGCCCTGCAGCACTGTCCGGATCAGGCTTGAGTTGGTAGATTCCAAGAAATAAGGAAGAAATGGGAAGCAGGGGCTGAATTGTAGGAACGTAGGTTGGAGAAGATGGGGAGCTCATCTTTCTACCCCAACCTTTGGAAAGGGGAGCAGAGATGATGGCTCTCCCCTCTGACATTCCTGTGGAATGCTGAGCCTCAGTGGAGGCTAGAGAGGATTTTGATCAGCTGAGGAGGGAGGCTGAACCGGAGACAGCAACAACTAAAGCAGAACCAGAATAGGAAGGTGCAATCTTGTTGCCTAGAACCAAGCACCCCCTTTGGTGAGATCAGACCCTCTTGTCCTGAGAGAGCACGAGTTTGCAATTTTGGCATTCCCACAAGTGAGAGAATCTCACAAGGGAACATGTCATGCCTTGTCTTTAAAAGCTTGACAGGAGGAAAGCGGAACCTTGATGGGACATCTTCATCACCTTCGACCTAGTTCTGAACTTCTTGCCCTGCTCCTGAACTCCTGAATCATGACTACCAAGTCAGTAACATTACTTTGCTAGAATAAACATCTATTTCTTACCTGCAAGTAATAACTTCTGCCTGTATGTGTTGGGTGGGAGCCAGGACATTTGCTATCAAATATACATGTGGCAAGGAACAGTGGCTAAATCTCCAACTCCCTGGCACATAATACATGCTATGGTAAACACATATGTGTTCCACCAATGTTACATGTATGTAAATAATTTTCAGTGCACATCTGTGCAAAGTGGCTTTGAGGTCATGGAGCAAGAGTCCAGTAACACTGCTTAAGATTAACAGTTTGGAATTTCATGAACTTTCAAGAGCAGATTTGCTGAAAATCACTATGTGTTTTCATTAAGCAGAGTATCTTTATTCAGAGCTGAGTGTTCACCTTACTCAGAAATGGGTAATTCCAAAGAAATCTGGATTTTACATCCATAATCAGTTTTTGAAAACAAACTCCTGTACTATTCACACAAAAAGATGAGTGAAAGGGAAGGAACATGGAGTACATATTTCTATTTAAAGGATCCCTATTTCTGAAATGCTTGTTTCTGCCAAGTGTCAATATAAAATATATTCTTTCCCAGTATACATTCATCCATGACAAAAGGTCACGATAACTCTGGGATAGTCCCATGACTTCTCTAAAAATGACCCCATCAAATATGTAAACAATACAGAAGGCGACACGTCATCCTGAATATCCCCAATAAAAATATATAATACATTTACACCACAAAGAGCAAAACACAGGCTACATATAGTTGTCCCCCTGCCCCATGTGGCCAGCTGGGTGCTTCTCAGTTTTCTACCGCTGTCAAGTTTACCTCCGCCTCTGCCACTAAATTTGCCATGGCCACAGCTGCATTTGGTACCGTCCCTGCCACCAAAGCAACTTCACTTTTGCTAATCACCCATTACTTAAAAAAAAACAACCAAAGAAAACACCCCTCCCTTACAGAACTGAGCCAACGTTGCCACCTCTGTCTACCCTACTCTTTGCTTCCTCCAACCATAGATGTGCCAGGTAGAGCATCTATACAACGCTTTACCTTGCACACTTGATGATCAAAAGAGAAGAAAGACAACAGCAAGATGTAGCAAGAGTCAGCAAGATCAGAATGGAACTCAGCACTGCAGTGGAGAAAGACAATCCAAACGAGGGAAAGCAGAAGGAAGCACTTGCCAGAGATAGGGAGTGGAGTGGGGAGATAAAGGGATACAGTCATACCTTGGATCCCAAACGCCTTGGGAGTCAAACGTTCCAGCTCCCAAACAATCGAAACCCAGAAGTGAGTGTTCCAGTTTTCAAACATTCTTTTGGAAGCCAAAAGACCGATGGGGCTTCTGCGGTTTCCGATTAGCTGAAGGAGCCAATGTTTCCAAATGTTTTGGAGGTTGAATGGACTTCCGGAATGGATTCCGTTCGACTTCCAAGGTACAACTGTATATGGATTTTTTTAAAAAAAATACCCTTGCATGTCTCCTCTCATGCTGAGATAAAAGTGTGTTTGTGTTTGTGGGGTGTGTGTGTGTGTGTGAGAGAGGGAGAGAGAGAGAGAGAGAGAGAGAGAGAGAGAGACATTGGTGGGGAGGGGGAAGGTTATGGGGAATGAGTGTGTCTGTGTGTACGTGTGCAAATGAGTGTGTGGTCCCTGATCTACCACCACTATCTCTGGCCCTCAGGGCCAAAAAAGTTGCCCATCCAACTTTATGTGCATGTGAATTTAAAGTAAAGGTAAAGGTACCCCATACAGGCCAGTTGTGACCGACTCTGGGGTTGCACGCCCATCTCGCTTAAGAGCCCGGGAGCCAGCGCTGTCCGAAGACACTTCCAGGCCACGTGGCCAGTGTGACGAAGCTGCTCTGGCGAGCCTGCACCAGCGCAACACACGGAAACGTCCCTTGTGCTTTGAATTTAGCCTTCAATAAATGTATTTAATAAGCATAATTGATTCTGGCAGAAATACTTTAAGAATAATTCAGAAAAAGAACTCCTAAATGGCAGGGGCCACATTTTGATACAGTGCTAAGGCACAAGCTATGGCTTGTTTAACCATGCTGTCCATAAGCTGTGTACTGGCACATGCAGCTCAAGCTCTCCCTCTTGACTCCGATCTTAGTCAAATAGGGAAACAAACCCTGGAGCAGATGGATTAGCTATACATGCAACCCAGCACTTGTGCTTTGTTTCCCTCCAAACAAGACACAATCTGTGCATCCTCCTAAGTATGCACAGAATCACAGGCTATGGGCACTTGAAATCTGTGTTTAGGCTCAAAGAAAAGTTTCCAAGCTTTTGTTGCCAAGGCTTCTCCTCTTACCTTTCATTACCAATCAGGCATTTATGCCTAATGTATAGTAAATAAACTCTCTAAAGGAACTGAAGGTATGCACTTGGGACAGCAGTTGAAAATCATGCCAATAACTGTTTAATACTGAATAAGTCCATATGACAAATATTTATTTGTTTGGTTAAGCCAGTATGAGGCAAAAACCTTAAGTGCATTTGAGGGTGACTCAGGAGGGGAAAACTGGAAACAAATGCTGAATTTGTAAAGTACTTACAACACTGATTGCAAAAAAGAGAACAGAGTAAAACAACCCAGATTTCTGTGGGCAGTCAGGGTGGAAAATAAGTGGACATCTTTCCTTTTTATTTAAATCTATTTGCTTCTTGGATAAAAGCTCCCAAGATATATGACTCCAGAATGCAGAGGTTAGAGTCCCAGCATGCACAGTCCAGTATGCATGGATATAAATAAATTAAACAGAGAGCTCATTTGCCCTTTTTCAGGCTCCAATTCCTTGTATATTTCAGGAAACATTGTAAGTAACCACTATATGCACTGAACTCAGAAGAGACTTTCTTCCATGTGGACAGTGTAATATGGGAACTGGGTATCACACTATCAATGACAGTGACAAATGGGTTGATTATCCCCCAAAATATGCAAAGTGTCTAACCAAAAAAGCTTTATACCAAGTGCATCAATTTATCATCAATAAACAAATTAGAACCATATTAAATTTAAAAAGTCATTTATAGTTAAGAGACTTTTGCTTACAGCAATTGCAGAACAAACAGAAAATATGTAACAGAGTCCTTTCTCATGGTATTCCTGTTCATACCATCAATGAATTGCATAACTGTTTAATTCTCAAGACTGAATTGAACATATCCTAAAGTTTCTCCATTCATTCCTTGAAATATATTTCTGAAATTGCCAGGCTGCCCTGTCCCCTTTTCTGCTAATTTTTCAGAAATTATTTAGGACTGCTATTTGCACAATCTTGACTCCCAGTGTTACTGAATACTGTACAGATTCAAGATCACTGTACCCAGCGTTACTCACTGTACCCAACGTTACTCACTGTACCCAACGTTACTCACTGAGCTTCTGAAGTGCCAATTAAAGACTGATGATCTTGTGGTTATTCAGTATTTTGAAAAATGAAATGGCAATTTTTATTTGTTACTTTATAAAAAAAATGTATCAAAGCAAATGAAGCACACAATTTCTGAATTTGCAAAACAGATCTCAACTACCAAAGCTAAAGAATCATTGCCTTTAATTTACCAGTTACTAATAATGAAAGTTTTACAAAAACAGAAATCATTTTAATTCCAATTGCAAGAACAGTCAGCATAAGATGTTTATTTATATTCTAGAACCAACAAAACCTATTTGCACAAATTTGAAAGGGGGGTATTATTTAATGCCACATAATTTGAATAAGATCTACAAAACCAACACACATACTTTATAATATGGAATTTGTATACCGCTTAATCATAAAAACTTCTAAATGGCTTACTAGGGAGAGAGAGATAAAAACAAGTTAACCTAAAAAAATTATGAAACTTAGATCAAATCAGCAGTTTGAAATATACATTATAAAATAAAATTACACATGAAAATGCATGACAGCTTTACTTTTCTGAGTAGGCTTGACCAAACAAAAAGGTTTTTAGCTGAAAATAACATAGTAAAGGTGCCTGCCTAATGTCAGTAAGCAAGGGATTCCAGAGTGTTGGTGCTGCCAAGCAAAAATAGTAAATGTGTATCTATGTTTTTCAGTACTGAGAATCTTCATATATATTCCATTCATTTATTACATAGTCTATCACCTCTTCCTTTTATTTGGGGGTTCATGTATTGATAATAATGTATACAAATTTTAAAGAAACATTAGATATTTCCAACATTCCCCAATAAGGAAAGTATAGAAAGTGTAGATTAAGAGCAACAATAAAACCAGATTAAGCAGAAGCACAGCAATTCTCTAATAGGATTGTGGACATAGCACAATCTTCAAGAAATAGCAAGCAGATCCAGCTGTTGAACTGTCCTGGTTACATACTGGTCTCTGTCCAGCCCTCCCACAGCCACCACACAAGTAAATCAAAACACATCTGTGATCAACACCAACAGCCCAGGGCTGTAGTGGAACATTTTCAAATGCAGTAAAAGGTTTCCATGCAAAAATTCCTAATAAGGAACATAGCTAGGTTGTCAAATGGAACTAATTACTATTTGCATCTTGCACCTCCTGAGATGGCTCTGGCCTCAGGAAGGCATCAAAATAGAGAGCCAGTGGACTTTAAACATATCATCCAGTATTCAAAACAGCATTTCAGTGGAAAGATTGGGGGACGTACACCACACACATTCCCTGGTGATGGCAAAAGCTTAGTTTGTAAGTACTTTGATTATTAAGTGTTTAGGTTGATTCAGGAACCTACTGTAATTCAGGAAACTGAAGTTTACCACAAGCAAGGAGTAGCAAAGTAAAGAAAACTATACTATTTGGGGGAGAAGGGGCACATTTTTTTAATGTGCAGGAGGTGGTCAGGGTTGAAACAAGAGAATATGTTTCTGTTCCATTAAAGGAAAGCAGATTACTTTAAAAAGCAAAGTGCAATGTGTACTATAATAATGTGGAGTCATTCCAACTACTCTGCCTCCAATTTATCTTTTCAGTTTGGAATACTGAAAAAAATCTTGAAAAGCCCCTGAGAGACAGGTAGATAGAAGAATAGTGTCAGGATGTTTTATTCCAAAGGTAGGAAAGCAAGAATGTTACATTAATAATCAAAGCTGCAGCGCAGAAAAGTAAGCAGAAAGAACATCATTTCATACTGTTTCACACATATTTACAGGTGAAACTCGAAAAATCAGAATATCGTGGAAAACTTCATTTATTTCAGTAATTCAACTTAAAAGGTGAAACTAATATATGAGATAGACTCATGACATGCAAAGCGAGATATGTCAAGCCTTTATTTGTTATTGTGATGATTATGGGGTACAGCTGATGAAAACCCCAAATTAAAAATCTCAGAAAATTAGAATATTGTGAAAAGGTGCAGTAGCTATTCAATCCATAACACCTGCAATGGGTTCCTGAGCCTTTAAATGGTCTCTCAGTCTGGTTCAGTAGGAAGCACAATCATGGGGAAAGCTGCTGACCTGACAGTTGTGCAGAAAGTCATCACTGAGATGACTTTGAGGAAAGCCTCAAAAGGTAATTGCAGAAGAAGTTGGATGTTCCCAAAGTGCTGTATCGAAGCACATTAATGGAAAGTTATGCAGAAGGGAAAAGTGTGGAAGAAAAAGGTGCACAAGCAGCAGGGATGACCGCAGCCTGGAGAGGATTGTCAGGAAAAGACCGTTCAAAAGTGTTGGGGACTTTCACAAGGAGTGGACTAAGGCTGGAGTTAGTGCATCAAGAGCCACCACACACAGACGGATCCTGGAGATGGGCTTCAAATGTCGTATTCCTCTTGTCAAGAAACAACGTCAGAAGTGTCTTCCCTGGGCTGAAGAAAAAAAGAACTGGTCTGTTGCTCAGTGGTCCCAAGTCCTCTTTTCTGATGAGAGCAACTTTTGCATCTCATTCGGAAACCAAGGACCCAGCGTCTGGAGGAAGAATGGGGGGGGGGGCACACAATGCCAGATGCTTGAAGTCCAGTGTGAAGTTTCCACAGTCTGTGTTGATTTGGGGAACCATGTCATCAGCTGGTGTTGTTCCACTGTGCTTCATTAAGTCCAGGATCAATGCAGCCGTCTATCAGGAGATTTTGGAGCACTTCATGCTTCCTTCCACAGACAAGCTTTATGGGGATGCTGACTTAATTTTCCAGCAGGACTTGGCACCTGCCCACACTGCCAAAAGTACCAAAACCTGGTTCAATGCCCATGGGATTACTGTGCTTGATTGGCCAGCAAACTCGCCTGACCTGAATCCCATAGAGAATCTATGGGACATTGCCAAGAGAAAGATGAGACATGAGACCGAGCAATGCAGAAGAGCTGAAGGCTGCTATTGAAGCATCCTGGTTTTCCATAACACCGCAGCAGTGCCACAGGCTGATAGCATCCATGCCACGCCACATTGAGGCAGTAATTGATGCAAAAGTACTGAGTACTTCTTCTACTTCTCAGAGGTCCAATATTGCTCTATTTGCAATCCTTGTTTTGCTGATTTCATTTAATATTCTAATTTTCTGAGATTGTTAATTTGGGGTTTTCATCAGCTGTATGCCATAATATCACAATTATAACAAACAAAAGGCTTGACATATATTGCTTTGCATGTCATGAGTCTATCTCATATATTAGTTTCACCTTTTAAGTTGAATTACTGAAATAAATGAACTTTTCCACGATATTCTAATTTTCCGAGTTTCATCTGTATGTTCCATCCATAGAGGAGGAATCAGGGTTAAACAGAATTTCTAGAGAATGACAAAAAAGGAAATCTACTGCCCTCAAGTGGTAACAAATAGCTACTTTGAGACACTGAACGTTGAGCTTTTTCCACTATACAGTACAAAGGGCTTTAAAAGATTGCTTAATGAGACTGATACTGTGTGTGCCATGATTCTGCAACACAGCACAGAAAAAGCAAATGGCAGGCTTTCATATCCAACATGAGACATACTCAAAGTAGACCCACTGAAATCAATGGTCTAAAGTAACTGAAATCTACTGATTTCAAAAAAACTACTCCAACTATGGCTTACTTGGGTATTAGCCACAGAGATCAGCTTTGTAATATATATATATATATATATATATATATATATATATATATATCAGTTTTCATTTAAGGTCTTGAAGATAGACCAATTGCTTGTTCTGGACAGGTTGTGTTCCCTCTGAAGGAGCAGGTATGTAGCTTGGGGGCATTCCTCAATACATCTTTCTCATTAGATACCCAAGTGACCTCTGTGGCTAGGAATGCCTTTTACCAGCTTTGTCTTGTACTCCAGGAACAGCTGCGTGTGCATCATCAGGATAGTCCGGCCACTGCAGTCCATGTATTAGCAACCTTGAGACTGCCTTACTGCAATATGCTCTATTAGGAAACTTTTACAGTCCACTGTCCCTCAGACCTTGTTGGGGGGCCAGACTATATTTTGAAGGGGGGACAAAAGGAACAAATTCCTATGCCCCACAAATAACCCAGAGATGCATTTTAAATAAAAGCACACATTCTACTCATGTAAAAACACCAGGCAGGCCCACAAATAACCCAGAGATGCATTTTAAATAAAAGGTCACATTCTACTTATGTAAAAACATGCTGATTCCTGAACTGTCCGCAGGCCGGATTTAGAAGGCAATTGGGCCATATCCGGCCCCGGGGTCTTAGTTTGCCTACCCATGCTCTATGTGGACCTGCCCTTTGGCTTGGTCCAAAAGCTTCAGCTAGTGCAGCATGCTAACAGAGGAAGACAGCAGAGGTGTCACATGCTGTTGGCTAAAACATCTGCACTGGATGCCCATAGGCTACCAGTCCAAGCTCAGTATTTTTGTATTAATATACAAAGACCTGAACAATCTGGGTCTAGGATATCTCATGGGCAGCATGAGCCCTATATTCCATGCTCCTTCACCAAGATAATATGGAGGAGTGCTGTTAGTTGTCCCTAGTTTCAGAAATCTGACTAGCTGCAGCTAGAAGTCAGGGATTTAGGGTTGTTGGTACACAAGTACCACAAGTACTCTTTCAGCCAAGATTTGGCAGGCATCCTTGCTGCTAATGTTCAGGCATCTTCTGAAGACCTTTTTATGCCAATAGGACTTTATGGTTGTTTAATTTTTTCTTAAGAAGAGACAGTCATTTTTATGATCATTCTGTATTGCTTTTCTGGCATCTTATGGCTTATTATATTTTATATGATTAGGTAGTGTACCGCAAAACTAGTGAATGACTAAACTTCTGCGTAATTCAATAATGAAATGTAAGCAAATGTTCAAAAAGAAAGAGAGACTAGCTGCCAAAAACTTTCAAAAGTGTAAAGTGGGAGCAATGTAGCTTACAGCAAGGCAGTTCTTTCTTAAAAAATAAGAGAGCTGCAAATTATTTGAAATAATTAATTGGCTAGTGACAAGAACACTACAATAATTAGTCCAACACCGCTATTTTAGACTTCTTAACCTCCAAGTTATTTAGCAAATAAAGCCTGTTATTAAAGTAATTCAGTTTTGTTATTTGCAGAACAATGTAGTTCCCCTGCCAACAAGGCTGTGTGTAAGTCATGATGCTTCAGCCTGCAAGAGCTGAAATACAATTAGAAGAAAACTAGCACAAGCAAAGCTTAGTCAGCCATGTGGGAATACAGTCACTTCTGATAAATAGCACCCTAACAAACCAAGGCTGCCTTTCAAGAAATGAACCACACATCCAAGATAATGGCTATGATCCAAATGATTTCTTTCACAAGCAAAATGCAGTTCTGCAGCTGAGGGCGGTGGGGTGGCGTCCTCAATCTCTATCCTCCAGGATCAGTCCCCGTGTCACATCCCCCCACCATCCTAGAGGGTCCCTTACATGTAGGGGAGTGGAATTGACTACAGTGGAACAGATGCAAAGGAAAGCCTTGTTGCATGAAAGAAACTTCACTCATGCTCTCCTTGATCCCATGTGGTTTGGTTAGAAGAAGAGGAGGAGGAGGAGCTTGGATTTGATATCCCGCCTTTCACTCCCTTTAAGGAGTCTCAAAGTGGCTAACATTCTCCTTTCCCTTCCTCCCCCACAACAAACACTCGGTGAGGTGAGAGGTGAGTGGGGCTGAAAGACTTCAAAGAAGTGTGACTGGCCCAAGGTCACCCAGCAGCTGCATGTGGAGGAGCGGAGACGCGAACCCGGTTCCCCAGATTACAAAACTACCGCTCTTAACCACTACACCACACTGGTGTAGGAATTACTAGCTGCTCTTGAGCTGTTATCACTCTCCTGATTTTATCAAGGTAATTTGTACAGTACTTGATCACATACATGTTGCAAGTGTTGCACATACAGTTCTAGATACAACTTTTTGCTGCAGTGAGGTTGCATGGAAGAGTGAGTCCCGGGCCAGTGAGGACTCCTGACAGAGATGATGCATTTGTATTTTCTTCAGTTAGAAATTCTGGCAGCATCTTGATCAGCCTCACATTACTGAGTATCTTCCATGAGCATGGGGTGGGGCCAGCAAGCTCAGCCCTGCTCTAGCCTCATGCACCAGCACTCATGCAAGGAGAGAATAATTCAACAACCTAATTCGGCTTTCAAATCAGAGCACCTTTCAAATCAGAGCACCAAAATTATCCACATGCTGCGGAGCAAAGACAGAAGACAACCAACAGCTTGCAATCAGACTACATTTTAATGCAGGCCTTTCCAATTTATAAGCCACCAGTCCAAACCTAAGACTATCTTGTAGTCGCAAGAAAACCTTGTCATTGCTTTTTGTCTGGACTGCAAAAGCAGGAGGATGAAGGTATCAAATAAATAATACACGGCTAATGCCCTACATTCAACTTTGTAGTTGTGCAGATTTGTGGCAATGGTTACAGCTCACTATTCCAACACTTATGCCAACAATTCCATGCAGCAAAATGGTGTATACTTAAAAGAAATTTATACTACGTTTACTAAGTTGCACACTTTTGATAGTTTCAGAGTTATAAATGCATAATGTAAGCTTATGCAATGTGTATTTGAGAAACACTTTCTAACTATTTATATAACAAAGATTGTGAATATGGTGTCTCAGAATCCCCTTTCAGGTCCTAGAGAAAGAAAATCAAGGCTCACAAATAACTCAATGTTAAGAAAGTGTCAAACATATGACCGGCCCAAACATTACTTCAAACCTCCTGCATTATCAACAGGAACCCTGGAAACTTAAATGAGTCTTAAAACTCATTTTCCTGGAACTCAAGTTTAAATTATCTTCAACAGAGCTTGCAACCATAAAAATGGAAGCAAACCACAACCTACCAGGAGCAGCTGAGTGAGTCTATTTGCTCATGCACCTAATTTCTGTTCCCATAGAAACAGACAGACGGGAAACAGATAAGAATTGCATCTAGTGCTTTCCTGCTACCAACTATTTTTGCAGTACAACCATTGGAGAAAAGCCAGTGACAACAGCAGCAGGAAGAAACGAGTAAGAACGTGATTTTATGCTTCAGCAGGAAGCAGGCATGGACTAAAATCTGTCTACTGAATGGCTTCAACAGTCACTTACAGGTTTCTTTGGGTTCAGGGTTGCAGCATTTGTCAGGAAATTTGAGCTAAATCAGTAAGGATATTCCAAGGCTGAGAGAGAGCAGATGTCATGATTTGATACATACTGGTAGGTGTCCAGCCAAAGCAGAATCAGCCAAGGTACAGTGTTGCATATGTCTGCCCACCCATGCTATTCAACTTCTCTCTTGAAAAACAAACATCACACAACTTGCTTAATGCTAAGTACTCAGCTACCAAGTACTAAGGGACCAAAGCTCATTGGTAGCCGACGTGTCTTGCATGTAAGTAGAACCCAAACCCAGTCCTTGGCATTTTGACTTACAAGAATTTCGGATGGCAGGGTTGGGAAGTACCTCTGCCTCAAGTCATGGATAGCTGCTACCAGATGGGATAGAGGGCTAGATGAATCAATACTGTGGCATCATATAAGGCAACTTCACAGGTTCAGTGCAATTATTTAAAAATAAGACCTTACCCGGTTCTTCGGGGAATATATATATTTTGTTAAGGTTTATTTCCTTTATTATACCTGTTATAATATTCAAATACAATAATTCTTAGGAAACATACTGGAGTTCCAGACACATTATTTAACAGATGCATTTAAGACACCAATTAAATTCCTTCCACTTAAACATTTGGGCTTCTGCTACTATTGCTGTCGCTACTACTATTTATATCGCCTTCCGTTTACAAAGTGCTTCACAATCTTTACCCTTCCTGTGTTTGATAAAACTATGAACTCAGTGTGTCTTCAACAGGTGGGCAATACCTTTTCTTGGGACCAACCAAAATGTCACAAAAGTGTGGCAAGCTTTAGAGTTCTCCAGAACTCTTCATAAAGCACGATGATACACAAAGAAGAGTGGGGGTGGGGAAAGATAAAAGGGGACAGAAATTAGGCTAATGTGGCAGCTATGAGGTCAACTTGTAGGCTCAGTTTCAAGGTACAGATGATAATTTTTGTGACATTTTGGTTGGTCCAAATAAAAACTATTGCCCAACTATGGTTATTTGGGGGGGGAGTGTGTCTTGTTTTATAATAGTTCTTTGTGCTCACGTTTTCTAATTCAAGCCTTTGCAATGGGCAGCTTTTCAAATGTTAAATGTTTGCCTGTTTGACTAAAGAATTTATTTGCATGAGCTTGTTGGCTAAAGATCTGCTGAAAAGTCCTATCTAGAAACTGTGAAGTTCTAGTCACTAACTTATCTCATTAATTTGCTTGTTTGTTTATGAGATTTCGATACTGCCTTCATCAAAAATGGTAATAGCAATATTGATCAGGCAGCCCAGGAACATGTCATACTGTGTAAGATCAGCCCAGATATTCCACTTGTCTGAAATAAAGGATAGGAGACAGAAAAAGCAGGAAAGAGTTTAACAACTACCATTGAACATCAGAAAATGCAAATACAGGAAGAAGGGTTGAGAGGGAGTCTAGGTAAAACAGGTGATATTGGGGGGGGGGGAGAGCTTGAATTGACTACCTGTTTCCCCTGATCAGACACAGAAGTTTCCATCTGCAAGCAAACACTTCATAATTTTGTGTGTGAAGGGTAAACATGCCAAGATCATGTATTCCAAGTCCATGACAACAGAATACAGCACATAGAATATCTGCTTTTACTCTGTTTATTTTCTGTGCTGGAAAAAAAGCGAAAGCCAAGATCTTCCTCACTCTGTATCATCATCTACAGTTACTAGGCAACTGTGCAACTGCAAAAAAGTGCAGTTCAAATGAAAGAGAGTTGGTCAATGGTATCATGCCCTCCAAAAATGACAGCAAAAAACAGATAGCAGAAATGGAGTGGATTTATGCTTCTGACATAACAAGACACTAAGTGCAAGTTGTAGGCAATATATATACATACAGAAGTAACAAGGAGTCTTTTGGCATTTTAAAGATTAACAAGCTTGTGGTATAAGATTTCATAGACTAGAGGAATTAGAAATATGCCTGAAATGTTAACTTAGGTTAGCAGGTACACACACACACACACACACACACACACACACACACACACATATACAAATTTGTGGTTACATGCAAAGGAGAAAAACATTAGAAACGATCCAGGAAAAGTTAAGCATTGAGGTCCAATTTATTTCAGAAGCATGTGCTTTATCATCTCCCACTGAATGAACTAAAATGCTATGAACTGCCCTGAGATCTATGGATGAAGGGCGGTATACACATTTATTAAATAAGTAAATAAAAGTAAAATTTCAATATACTTAAGTTTGGCTAGGTTGTGCTGATTTATGAAATATATGGGAACCCTATATGACCTAGAAGTAGGCTATTTCATTTACAAACAAAGTTATCCCTTCAAAGTTTGAACTACAAGCTGAGCACTACTGGAGCCAAAAGGTCCAACTTTAATTGCACATCCTCTGCTTAAAGAGCATTATTAGAGACACTATTTTTTTTTTTTTTATAATAATTTTTATTGATTTTACAACATTAACATAAACATAAACATAAACAAAATACAAACAAACAAAACACGACTTCCCCATACCTCTCCTTCACTGCATTCTTATTTTAAGATCCTTCTTTTCTAGCAATCCATCATTCAATTTTGTATTTAATTCCCTTTAAGAATTTTCTTAATTTCAATTTTAACAGCTGTAATTCTCTAGATTATATCCCTCGACATCTCAACATTCCACAATTTTACAACAATTTTTAAGATAAACTTTAAATTTTTTCCAGTCCTCCTCCACTGTCTCTCTCCTCTGGTCACGAATTCTGCCGGTCATCTCTGCCATAGAGACACTATTTTTAACACTGATCAGGCATCACACCAACTGCACTACTACATTTTACTTCCCAGCTGACCTCATTGTAGTTATGACATTTGTCAGGATACTTTGGCTGCAATCCAAAGCCTTACATGCCTAGAATTAAGTTCTATTGAACTAAGAGGGACTATTTCCAAGTAAGCATGCATCAGATGTGGGATGTTACTCCACTGTACTTCAAATGCATTTGTTCTCCAGTGTACTTCAACTCCTATTTTTCTATATATGTACTTACCATTTTTTAACTTCCATAAAGCAAATAAGCAGACTGCTGTCTCAAAGACTCATCTCACAATAACCATGGTGGTTTCCAAGAGTCAAAGAGGTGTAGTAGATGGTTATATACAGGAAGTTAAATATTTGCAACCATTACAACAATATACTTTACTGTTATCTTAACAACGAAATAAGTATGCCACAATAATAAAGCCAAGTGACAGACAAATATCAAGACACTACCACAACCCTTTCCTAAACACACAACACATTTTATTGCAAATATAATAAAAGCTCCTGAACTACATCAGATACAAAGGTCAATTTAGGAGGGTTTGGGAGTGAATAATATATTCACTTTAGGTACTCTGAAACACCCCAGTAACTGTTTTGGTGTTGCCAGGAAACATGGTAATAGAAAACGACAAAGCAGGCCACAATTAGGTAACTGCCAGGCTATGGGTCAAATACAGCCCATGCTGCCTCCCCATCAGGCCTGCAGCCTCCCCTCAATTCCCACCACCACAAACCTCCCTTTGAAACCAGCAAATATTTTTCCAAGCCTAAATGTGGTACACAGGGCCATATGGGGGAATCATAAGTGGGAAGTGAAGGGTTAATATTTATAGCTGAAAAAGCCCCCCATGCCACCTTCAGGCTTGGATAAAAATCCCTCCCTTTGACTCCAAGCCTGATTCTAGCAAGTAGGTTTGGATGTGTATGTGTCCATGTGTGCATCAGTTTACCAGCATCACCAGAATATGTGGTTGTGTCTAACCACCACCACTGTTTGCATGCAGCAGCTGACAGCATTCCACCACAGCCAAAAAAGTTTCTCCACCCCTGCAGCAGGATGTGCAAAGCCCATCACCCCAGATTTATCTTAAGTTGCCTTGCTCTTTCCTGTCACACTGAACACTGCCTTTCACACTGAACACACCATGGTAGCTTGCTCATATAGTAACCAAGTTGCAAAAAACTAAAATGAATATCCAATAACATGCATATAGCAGGAAGACTTATGTGGAAGAGAAGCAGGGAACTTGTAGTTTCACCCTGTCAAAACAAGATGTTTAAAATGTCAGGAAGAAGCCAATAAGAGATAGAAAGGAGAAGTGTGCTCAAACTAAGGAGAACCCCAGATTATCCTTCATAATTTGCACACCATCAATTACATCATGGATTGAACCAAATAATAATGAAAGCAACAACATTTGGATTGCTTTTTTGTTTAATAAAGCACTGGAGAAACAAATCATCTTCAGCTATTTAAATAAGGACTAAACTAGAATTGGTTCCACCTGAGTAACCAAAGCCCAAATACACCAGTAATCAAGGCATTGAAGTTGCATCTCACTCTGTGCAAATACCAGCACAATGACTGCATTTTGTATGTGTGTTGGATTCTTCATTCAGTTGTGTCCTGGTATGTACTGGACACAATGAAAACATACAGATCCATTGCAGAACCAGAACAAAACCATCCCCCAAAATGAATGCCTTTACCAGTAAGTCATATCTAATGGAGGATAAAGAAAATAAATGGAAACAACATGCTTCTGCTTGTATAAAAGATAAAGAAATAAAGAGCCATCACCACCACCGTAATAACAATAGTAATAAATCTTCACACAAGTCTCAGTGGCTCTCCCAACACTAGTAACATAAATAACTATCACATCTATAGACAAAATACCTATGTAAATGCAACAGGAATCTACAGTTCATTTTATAATTTTCTAATTAATTGATCTAGGGAATAACAACATTAAGAGGAAGATACATTTGATCTCTACAGCACAGGAAAGGATCAAACAATTGTTTGGACATGTTCTAGGCTGTTCCACAGCAGGCAGACCTGAAATCTATGAAAGATTACTTAGCCATACATCTATGGAGGCTCTTAAATGGCCTGAGCAACATACTTACTTGAATCCTCCCATTGGAGAAGATGCAGTTTCCAAGCTGAATAATACAGAAAGCCCAGCACCAGAAAGAGACAGAGGGCTAGTAGCAGGTTACGCATGTACACCAGCAGTCCCATCTTCATATAGGGTTGTCTCTTTTATAATACCTGGGGGAAAGAAACCAGTTTGAGCCTTGCATTTTCTAGTTTGTTTACTGAACCCTCTGCAACCTAATACACACAGACATAAAATATCAAGCAGCACATCTGTTCCCTTCCTAACATGTATATTATGTAGACACTCTTATCAGCAATAGCAACATCACAATTTTATGTCTCTTGCATGGAATTAAGTTCTATTTAAATGATCATGATACATTTCTGAGTAACAGTCTGTGAAAAAACAAGTAACAACAGGAAAAAATTCTGAGTAACTGTCTGTATGCGAGAAATAAATAAATAAATAAATAAATCAGGGGTTGCTCCTCCAAACATTGGTCTATAAATGCTATTCTTAGATGCTATCAGAGTCCATAGGAAGCCAACTCATTCCTAGATCACTATGTTTAGAAAATCCACTGCTCTATAACACATGACCTCAATTATAAAAACTCAGAACAAGCTATACTAAAAGTCAAAAAATATTCCACAACACGAGATAATTGGCATAAGATAATTAATTTAAATAGAATACAATAAAAAATATTGAGTATATGAAATTATTTTCCCAAGAACTTGCTGGCTTTAATTCGCACAAATCTTAAAAGTACCATTCACATTCATTTAAACTTTCTAATAGCCATTTACCCTCAGTAATATAACCCATGACTCTTTCAACACCATAATGCAATGCAATACAGGGTTATAGCAACATTTCCCCCAAAATTAAGAATATTTAATTCTGAGACAAAGCTTCTACACAGCCGAGCACCACTGGTATTTTAAGATTAAATGAGATGTATGTCCTTGGCTACAGCAGTCAATGAAGATGTGGTAGAGCAGGTGCTAACAAGAGCTGCATTTTCTACAACTGTCTAAAAAACTATGGGCATAATAGCAACTTGGCATATGCCTTAATTAGAATCTATCCCATGTTGGAGCCAAAAATTCTGGAAATAATTGCTCATCTCTCAATAGCAATAAGAATGGTGATAATTCTAAATGGAAAAATACTAATCCGCTGTCCTTAATCTGTACACATGAATGAGGAAAGCAAGGAATGAGAAGAGAGGCCCGTGGCTTGTTCCCAGTCTTCCAAACCATGGTTTTGACTAACATTTTAATTCAACCAATGTAGCACCATATATTTCTTAAAGCCACTAGGTACTTGGTATCGTCATCATGTCAGATTTAGTTTCCATGTGGAAAAGAGATAAAATTAACCATCTCTCATAGAAGGTTTATTAACTTTGCATGTGCAAAGATTTTCTCAACAAGTGATGGACTCACGTTTAGTATATATTTATCACATCACTTACAAAGCAAGCATGAGCAAACGATTAGGAAATTAAATGACAGAGCTCCTCTTGACTTTCAGCAACTAAAGAAAATAAGTATTAGCATACCAAGAACTGGCCATATACAGAAACTCTGAAAAAAAGAAACGCAAGCTGGCTTGAAGGCTCGTACAAACTTCAGTATTCTGCCAGCATTTGAAGTCTGGCCACTATTTCCAATTATCTGATACCCTGTACATTTTCCAAATCCCATTTCAGGACACCTGCTTCAAACAGACTGCAAGAGACAAACACAAAGAACTTCCACCCACATTCCTCACATATAACATTACAAGACATGACTGATGAATGCTGAAGGCCCCCTCGAGTAGTCCAGAGACCCCTGCCTATTTCAAAGCAGACCCCCTATGCTTCAGTATCCTATATGAATAATTGACCAGGAAAGCTCATGCCTTGAACACCTCTATGTACTGTATGCATCCCGCTGTTGCACTGCTTGTTCACTTCCTTCCCACTAGTTTGTTGTGAAGAGAAAGATATTTCAGAAATCCCATCTGACAGCCAGCTGGAGCTCCAGAATCACATTTAGAAAAGTCAGGAAGAAATCTAACAGCCTCCTCTGTAACTGTAGCATTCAGGAGGAAGGGTGGAGCTTAAACTTCAACCGTGGCATTGCTCAAAGAGAGTCCTGCATCTTCTAATTATAAGGCAAATTCAGCATTTAATAACAAAGGGCAGAGTTGCTTAAGGCAAGAACATTCAATTCTGATCGCTAGAGCTCTTCCAATAAAAATCTCCCCGGAGCAGTAACCAAAGTATTGTATGCTACCAAAATTGGCACAAATACATGTATTATTCTTCACATTATTACACCACAAAATTTACTAGTGGGTTTAAACAAAAATTAGATATATGATTCAAAAATTATTCTCTTTGTTTCCTTGACCATTCAGCTGAAAAAGAAAACGCCACTACATAAAATAAAACACAAAACAGACCCTTCTGATACGGAGTGAAATCCTATACTCAGAACTAACCCTCAGTGAGTTCAATGAGACTGATTCCAAGATAAATGTGTATAGGACTTCAGCCTAAAGCTGATTGAAACATTACACCAAACCATGGTTTGGCATTGCATCCAGACCTGGGCTTTCCATAGGCATCTGGCTGGTCATTATGCAAACAGAATGCAGTAGTGGCCTGTGCAACAGAATAGGTGGGGATCTGCTACTCTTCTAGCTTCTGAACAGAGCACATCACCTGCACTTAATGAAGGGAGGAGGGGCAAAGTGCAGGAAGCTTGGCACTGTGCTATGCAGGAAAGTCAAAGTCTCGGCCTCTTCCAAGATACAGCAGAAAAAGGCCTGCTTCCAGCTGACTATAGCACATTTCTTGCATAACTATTTCGTCTGGATTAGGAAAAGTTACTCACATGAAGAAGAAGAAGAAGAAGAAGAAGAAGAAGAAGAAGAAGAAGAAGAAGAAGAAGGGGAGGAGTTTGGATTTGGTATCCCACTTTTATCACTACCTGAAGGAGTCTCAAAGCGGCTAACATTCTCCTTTCCCTTACCCCCCCACAACAAACACTCTGTGAGGTGAGTGGGGCTGAGAGACTTCAAAGAAGTGTGACTGGCCCAAGGTCACCCAGCAGCTGCATGTGGAGGAGCGGAGACACGAACCTGGTTCCCCAGATTACGAGTCTACCGCTCTCAACCACTACACCACACTAGCTCTCCATTAATACACCACACTTTGCTCCATTAATACTAAATTTCTAGGCACACTTAGGGAATAATCCACATTATAGGACTTACTTCCAAGTAAAGATACATATGAGTGAGTTGTAAGAGGGACTCATGTTCTCACCATCCTTGTTTTGATATTACTAACAAAATTGTGTCAGGCTGAAGAACTCACACACTTGAGCTTTAGTAGCCCATAATAAATGCTCTACCCCTTGAGAGTAGAAAAGCTAATACATGATTAAAACAAATTCCTTAATTTAAAGAAATGATGAAAGTATCTTGAGATTTAGACTTACCCTCATCACACAAAAGCACCAAGGAGAACAATAATAAAGTTGGAAGAAATTTATTCAAAACTTTTTTTTAAATATAGCTGTAAGTCCAGCCCTCTTAAGTTCAACTCAAGGCCATGTCTTTTGTCTGTTCTGACTGGTTTGGGCACCGCTCTTAGCATTAAAGCACAAATGTCAATATTGGGACTAGTCCAATGTAACTTTTTTTTAAATGGCCTGAAATCACAACAGTAAAATAGTCAAATATACAACTGTCACCAAATCTTTAACAAAATCCCACACAAATTGTGAAGAGCTCCATGAAGATCTCTACTAGACTAGATAAAATAATTGTTGAAGAGATTCAACTAAAGATCAATGTGATGTACAGTGGGACAAACGACAACCCAGCAAATGCACACGGATGGAATCACACTTCTGACCTCTTGATTACCTCATCTCATTGCCTGGTAAGTTCCCATACTAAATAAATGTATGCATAAGTCAAGCTGCAATCCTACACATACTTTCCTGAGAGAAATTCCAATTGAACTCAATAGCATATGCTTCCGAGTACACATGCATAGACTTGCCTTTTTCACACTCAGAGAAAGTGCACTAGATTTGCACTGGTACAGAGATGTAAACTTTAACTGTTTTGCACACCCTAAGAACTATTTTCTGTACCATATCTCAACAAGCAAGCTATAATTACATGGAGTACAGGTGTGACCATTGTTTGAATAATAACCATAGAATGCATTTCATAAATCTAACAAGTATATACATGTGAACATGTAGATAGACAGATTCTTTCCCCCGCCACACACACACATACATATACATTTTTCTGGGTCTTCAGACCTTTACTCTAACAGCATTGCAAAACAGGGAACGCATGGGTTTATTTATAAAATTAAAATATTTATATGTCAAATTTCCATTTGACAACTCCCAAGAAACCTTCTAACAATAATAAAACTATAATAATTTAGATGGTGGCAGAAGAGGGACTCTGTAACTGGACAGTCTCAAATACCAAGAAAGAATTCCTTCTGGTGCTCAGGTCTCAAGCCTCCAGGACAGGAAGGATGTAAATAAGAAAAGGTAACCACCAGCACTTTAGTTTCAAGTTATAGAAGGTTGGCTGACCATAGGTTTTTAGATCAAATTCCTTCCTGAAAGGAAAGTTTTTCATTCATCTCCTTCTGTTCTCAGGAATTATTCTTTAGGATAAGTGTTCACATTAAATGTGTCTCCATTTTTAAAAAAAAATCCCAAAACCTCCCTGCACATTTAAACTAGTACATTAAGTAAAAAGTTCAAGTACTTCAGAGAACACTAGGCTCCTAATCAGGCATGGAACAGATTTCCTAAATACCTTTGGTCAGTCAGTACTCTGGTCAGGTGTTATTGATTTCTCTTATCAGCAAATTCTCCAGCTACTTTCTACATAAATGTTGTCAATGCTTCTGCAACATATGGCAAGATCCAAAGGGTTCATTTTTTAAAGGAGCTCTGTCGTTAGCCTACAAAGGTTATAAAGGTAATTTTGGCAAATGGAGATGCATTTCTGAATAGAGCCCTTCAAGGTTTCCTCTGCATTCTAACTAAGAAAGGCTTGTGTTACAGTTACAGTCAGCGTTTTGTTGACCTTTCCCTTTGGGTCACTGAATGAATAATAATGCAGTTGGAGAATTTATCTGGAAATGAACTAGCATGTGAACAGTCACACGGGTGAACAGTTAACCCATAAAGTGCAATCACGTATGAAATAACCATAAGGCAAAAAAAGAGGCACCCCCCCAGATTTAATCATCATTCTTGCTTATTTCTTCCTCCCTCATGACCTCTCATCTTCCATTCACTGCTACACAGAAAATGTTGGCACAGAGGAACACATATTAGCTGGCGAGATACAACCGCCTTTCTGGGTAGAGTCCTGAGGTAACACTCAAAGACCGATTGTCTCCCTACCGGCCCAGTCGTGTAATCATCCACCCATACAAGTACTAGATCCCATTCAGGAGCTAAAACCAAGACAGGAAGATTCTGAAATCGCAGTACAGTGCTCGGTGGGTGACCCAAAGGGAGTTGTTTAGATGGCGAGCCTGAGGCTATATGTTTGATGGGAAGGGGAAAGGTGGGAGGCGAGGCGCTCCTGTGGTGAAAAGGAGGTTCTGGCCACACATGGGGTGTACTTTAATGGGTCTTCTCTTGAGAGTGAGAAAGGAAGCAAGAGAGGAAATCCCTGGAGTCTCATGGGATCCCTCATTTCCTCACTCTCAAGAGAAGATTCCTGGCAAGGCAGGGTCCACGTGAGGTGGTGGAGGAGGAGGAAGAAAAAGAAGAGCAGGACGGGAGGGACGTAAATAAGAAAAAATCACTGCGGGGCGAGAGGTTGACCTGGGCAAAAAAAAGATATTGGATGCAGAACTGAAGCGCTCGCTCGCTCGCTTCCTCCTCCTCCTCCTGCACCACCACCACTACCCCGGAACGGATACCGCCTCCCTCCGCCTCCCATCTCCTCACCAGAGCATCAGGGGGATCCCGGCCGCCCTTCCTCCGGGTTCGGGTTCTGGCTGCCCCGCCGCCCGCCATGCCGGGCCGGGCAGCGGCGGCAGTACTAGCCGGCCTCAGGGGCAGGGGGGGGGGGCGTCGGTCACCAATCGCACAACAAGGCGGGACTTCCGATGGCCAATGGAGAAAGGCGAGGGGCATTCTCCACAAAGCGCTCAGCGACTGCGGGAGCGCGGGGGGCTTCCTGCCGCCCAATCAGAGGCAAGGAGGGTCCTCCACTCAAGCGTACCAAAGACGGAGGCCCTCAGCTGTCCAATCATGTGACGCGAGGAGCGGAGGGGGGCGAGGGCCGTCCAATCAGTGAGGCCGCATCCTTTTATTTTCCCTCTCCGGTTCTCCCCGTTTCCCCCTTTAACTCTAGGCGGGGCGTTACATATCCTCTGTAGCCAATTGAGGAATAGCGTGGGAGGACCAGCGTCCTCTGCAGAGATTAGGAAGGGTCGGGGGGCAGAATAATAAAGGTATGGACTGGAATCCCAGACACTGGGAAAGAGGGAAGGGAAGGAAGTCAGGAAGGGAGGAGAAGGGACCAGTCGTAGCACATCCGACCTATTGTAGGCTGATTGAGACGCTAGCCGCTAGGAGGAAAAATTCTCATCCGAATGCGGCAATGCGTGTAGGTTTGTGCAAATCGCAAAGTGCCAATGGCATCCGTGGGTGACCGGGGCCAGATGAAGCTTTTGCGAAGAGCACATTGCTGCTTGCAGGTAGCCTCGCTTCCCCACCCAACCCAAAGGTGGGTACCGTGGAAAACTTAACTCGCCTTTGACCGGGGGGGGGGGGGCGGGCAAAGGGTTGACAATCCCACAGTCACCGAGAGGCTGTCCTGGGAAGCTGAAGCGTAGCATGTTGGGGTCAGGGCACGCTTCCCTTCCCCACCGCTCAATGGAAACTTCCCTTGGGATTCTCCGTAATCCCCACATGACATGCTAAAGAGAGCGGGTGGTTAGTCTTGTTTGTACCTGATCCTGTGCGGAAAAGCAACAGCGGCGGCTCCCCCAGCTAAAGCAAGAGTAGGAGAGGGTTAAAGGAGGCGGCAAGGCATGCCAGCGGAACTTCCGTCCTGCAAAATGCTAGTTTGGGTCCTCTCCAGGGGTGGGGTGGGGAGGCTGTAGGGCAGAGCCTAAATATACAAAATGGAGCTGTAGAAGGGTAGGGGGAGATGTCTTTCAAGACATCTTCTGGGGCTTGGGTGTATTCTCTTCCTAAAACGATAAATAACATTATGCTCTGCTGCCAACTGCAGGTACTGTATCAGAAATATCCTGCAAAATAAGGGCTGTTTTGGACGTGGCCTGTAAGTCCCTTAATAAACACACAGAAACAGCAGCAGCAGCCTGATTGAGAAGTGGAATTGCGGTGCAATGAGGAGAACAAAGGTGCCCCCAAATATAGATAATAAAAGTAAGATTCTCCATAGGGAGGGAGACAAACTACTTACCTGCATCTCAGCAAAATGAGATCCCCAAAAAGCTGAGACAAATAAAAATAACAGCTAGAAAGCAAATGCGGGAATTTCCAAATAGATTAGGGTTTGAGGAGAAATGTAGGCTATCAGGTGTAAATGTGGGGCAGCAGATTGGAGCCAATGGCTTCCTAAAGGATTCAAACATCCTGTTGAATGAGTAGGGCAAAATAACACAGAAGTTAGCAATCCATTAATGGGGCATAGTTTAGTGTAGATCTTATGCTTTGAATGCTGAAGGTTCAATCACTGGTGTCTATTTAAAAACTCAGGTAACAGGACTGAGAAAGGATTCTACTTGAAATCCTGCAAGAGCTCCTGCCTGTCAGATAGACCATATTCTATCTACTCGATGAACTGCCATGGTTACTTGATCTCTCAGTTTGAAAAGTTTTCCTCTAGTTAGGGATTTCCCAGCACTTCATATTTAGCTAGATTCATGCTACCTTTATAAGACTTTGTTAAGCCAAATAATCTCACACTTAATGCTTCTTTCTGCAGCAGTGCTTGCTTTCTACCAGTTTACTCCTGATGTCAATAAAAAAGCAACTATAACAAACCAACACCACTCGGTTTTGCATCATGTTCATCACCTGCTGTGAACTGCCAAGCAGCATTATCCTATTATTTCTAAAGCACCTATATAAACTAGTTGTATATAAAACAAAATGAAAAGATGCAGGCTTACAATTCTAAGACAAGACATATTAAGGAAAAGGATGCGTGAAGGGAAATGGTAAAGGTGTGAGATCAATTAAAGAAAATTTATGAAGTTTTTAATTGGACATCTAAATGCACCAACAGTTGAGTGGAATAGGTAAAGGGGTAAAGCACAACAAAAAGAAGAGAACCACCAAGAAAAAATGGTACAGTTGGGAAATGGAGAAACCAAAAAAACAAGAAAGGGAAGAGAAGGGGATGAACAGCTAAATGAGTAGGACAGAGATAATTAAACTTTTGAAATTCAATAGACATTTAAATAGAAAGCAATAAGAAGTCAAGTTTAAATCAAGAATTAAATTATAGCAACAAGTGGAATAGATTAAATGAGCTGAATAATTTGAGACCTAAGAAAGGGGTGAGTGAACAGATAGGACTGAGCAACAGAGCATTGCATTAATCAGTTTTTGAAATTTATAAGAGTGAACATGCACTCTATCCTTCTCTGATAAACAACTGGTTTCCAGCATAGGTTAGCTTGTACATCAGTTTACATGCTTTGTGGAATCCTGTGGAATCTTTGCGCAGCCTGGCAAGGAATGCATATTTGTATAACTACTATTGCAACTCAAAAAAGTTGCATATGTTACGCAGTATACAAATTCTGTTTGTTAAATAAATAGATATTATGCTGTCAGGAATTACCCCTTGCTTCCAATTGGAATGAATAGTTTCCTTGCAGTGAAAACATGTTCCCTGGAAATTTTCTAGGACTGAATCACCTAGATATGTTTATTTGCTGAAGTATATAACGTTTAAAAAGAATTTACCCAGCTTTTCAGTAAAACAACCAAATGGCTTATAAAAAACACACACACATACAATTTGATATAGAAGTCATACAAAAAACAAAACAATAAAATGGAAGTACTTATACGTCAATTATAGTAACAATCTAAAAGCAGCAGACCATAGCAATTTATTAAAATAGCAGACCATGTGCTGAAAGCCAGCTGATTTTTGAAAAAGGCTTTAGTTGGTGTCTAAAAATAGAAAAAGGGAGCATAGCAGATCCCATCTCCCCCCCCCCCCGGGAGTTTATTTCACAAATATGGTGCCTTCGCTACAAAGGCCCAGCCCATAAAAATTCATGTGAGAGTAGCCACTTTCTATGATATTCTCATCCTATATCTTTCAGAGCATTAAAGTTTAATGTTGTCACTTTAAATTTCTTAGCTTTCTTCCTTACACTCTTCCTTCGCTTTTCTTACATATTTGTTGGTGTTACTTAGCATTCACAGAGTTTCCTTCAAAATATTTCTATTACTTAAGCACCACCTCTTTTTTCAGCGTAGTTATTAAAGATTGACAGCATTGAGTTGAGTCCAACAATTGTTCCTTCACTGTTAAGAGTCTGCTGTGTGTGTTTTTCTGAGCTAGTGCCTTGCATTTGTTTTGGTTTAAATTAGAATTGTTCCAAGTGCTCTTTTTTAGTTTTATACTGTACGGTTGTACTTTGGACATAATGCAAGACGCAAACATCTCAGATTTAGATTAAGTGTGACACTGAAACTGTGGAGACTGCCATCTACTCATTAAACATTGACATGCAAGCAGCTGACCTGAATTTTTTGATGATCTTTATGTAGTCAGTCTGCGCTCTTTGTGTCAGTTGTTGAGTTAACCATGCTTTTGTGATTAAGTAGATTATCCATTACAAGTAGGTCTTTCACAATTTCATTTTAGATCCACAACTCCCTTGAGAGATAAGAGTGTCCCCTTCATTAAATAGTTCCCACCAGCAACTAAAAGCATTTTCATTGGCTAATATTTCTGCTGGGCTCTTTTGAATACGCTCGTATATTTATTATATTTCAACTTTGCTTCTATACTGGTTTTTAAAAGATTGTCACTGTTAGCAGCATTCACCACATGTTATTTTCCAAATAAACGAAAGGCCATTCAACATATTAAATAATAATACAAGAACACTCTGAACTAAATCCAATACAGCAAACCACAAATCAACAAATCCCAACAGTCAATAAATAGATATAACCTAAGCCGTTACAAAAGCTTTTTAATAAGCCAAAATCCCTATAACAAAATCATGACTTCACCAGACACCTGAAATAATACAGTGAAGGAGCTTAACATTTCTCTCTTGGCAGGACATTCCATAGGGTTGGTGCTACATGGGGGAAAGCCCTAAGCCTAGCTGACACTACCTTCACCTCATTAGGCTGTAGGACCTGCAGCAGAGTCTCAGATGATGATTGCATCTTGTGGAGCAGAGAAGCCTGCTGAAAAAGCTAGTCCATGAGATACCTACGTCCCAATCCATTGAAAGCTTTGTGGCTAATACCAATATCCTGAATTGAACCTGGAAACTAATCAGCAGTCAGTGCAAATCACACATTCTTGACATGATAAAATCAAATTGCTGGGCACCATCAGCATGTGTCTGGAGAAGTGTCTAAGAAATTTAATACATAAATGGAACACGATCCAGCCTAAAAGAAGCATATACAAAGTTTACTTGATATTAGAATGAGAGAAATCTGCTGTTTAAATCAGGCTGGAAAGTGCCCATAGAAATCATGCTTCCCGGTTGCTTCCCAAAGGAAGGGGGTCCAGTGAATCATCTGGTCCAACTTTTGCCCTAGACCAGGATATTCTATACCTAATGCATTACCATTAAAGCATTAACTGAAGATTACTTAGCCAATACCTCCAATGTTCCCTCATCAAGTTTCGTACAGTTAGAAAGTTGATCCTAATGCTTCACATAAATTAACCCTTACATATTGCCCTTTTCTCGGAGTGAACAACTCTGCCTGAAAACTCATACTGTTTCCCTCAGTTTTCTTTTCTGGACTAAAAAAATGCATAATTTCTCCCACATTTCCTCGGATAATTTGCCTTCTGGATTCTTTGTCTCTCTTGTATATCACTTCTAAATCCTTTCTAATGTCAGTTCAACGACTTTTGCAGTTGAATCTCCCATAAATGCTATGTGTCATTATTGCTTCTTGAGTCTTGGAAACAGGTGCTCTTTTAATACATATGAATATAACATCAGCTTTTTATGACGCAACGTTAGGAATAAGGAAAGCTGCCTTATACAGATTCAGATCATTTGTTATCCAGCTCAGTGTTGTCCAACATGGCTCTTCAAGGTTTCAGGTAAGAGTCTTTTCCAACCCTAACTGGAGATGCCAGGGATTGAACCTGGAACTTTCCACATTATTATTGTGTAGCAACGTTGATCCACAAAATTACAGGTCATATTTTTACTACAGCTCAGTCATTATTTTGCACATGACACAAGAAGACCAAGTGGACTTTTCTTATGTTCAGCTTGGACTGATTGCCACCATTTAAAAAACCAATTGTATTTGGTATTTGCATATTTCTCATAAATACTTCAACATGCCCTCCTATTCCTGGCATATGAAGACTACTTCACTAGATGATAAAATGTCAGGTGTTGTGTTTCCCTATCAGAATTTTAAAAATAAGGACACAACAGAGGTGCCATCCCCTTCCCCCAATCATAATCATAAGCAATATGAAGAACTGGTGAAAATGAAGGGATTTGGATTTTCCTCTCAACTGTGTTAGCTCTGCTACCCTGCACTCAAGGAAATAATTCAATCCTCCAAGGATAATATGAACAGCATATAAGGCAGTCCTCAAAGCCGACCAAGAAATTGGCTCTAGAAATTGCATTAGTTTCTAAAGCTGCCTGAGATAACATATGGAAAGAGACTTAATCCACTAAATTCTGTTAGGATTAAGGGAAACATTTCCTACTACAACAAATGGAAGAGGACTTTTGCTGCCAGCTTCCCATAGTCATCTGGTTGGCCACTGTGGGAGCAGAATTCTTGACAGTGGTCATCTGACTGAACCATCAGGGCTCTTCTCATGCTTTTCACTTTTTTTTTCCTTTTCAGGACATACCCAAGAGAGAAAGCAACATAACACCATTTCTTTTCACTCACAGCTCCACCTAAAGCATTCCAATGTATCATCAGTGCTCTATAACCCATCCTAGACAATGAGACACCCTTCTCATAGTGCTTGAGTAGGAGGTCTGTCCTTGCTTACAAATGGCTCCCTAATTTAAAACAGCTACTCTCACGAGCAACAATAGTCAATCAGACCCTGCAACAATACTATCCCAGGACCATGATAATATCCCTTACAACATCAAGGTGTCATTTGTTCACTCCTTGTCTGATTTGTTATAGGCTGTCACCTACTGGAAATGCCCTGTGGGGGGTGGGGTGGGGGTTAGACCCATTTCATGCTACCAAGTCTAACTAGGCCCAAATCTGTGAGAGGATAGGTGTACTGTCCAACAGAACTAAGTGCAGGACATTGAAATTAATAAAAGTAAACAAGATTTAGTGACAAAAGGTATTGTTGAACCTAATTACTAATGAAATAAGATACTGGCAGCTGCTGGGTTGGCTTAACAGAGCTTAAACGCCTTAACAAAGATACAAACTTTCCTTGTTAGGCAGAATTGCTGTTATCAAAATGAATGTATTGCCTAGAATGTTATTTCTGTTTCAGACATTACAAATAATAGACAAGATGGACTGTTTCAAGAGGTGGCAGAAAGACATATCGAAATTTGTTTGGCAGGGCAAAAAGCCAAGAATAAAATTTAAGACATTAACAGACGTAAAAGATAGAGGGGGTTTTGCCCTGCCGGACTTAAGACTTTACTATGAATCAGCAGCGTTTTGCTGGTTGAAAGACTGGCTGCTCCTCGAGAATACAGACATTTTGGATCTTGAAGGATTTGATAACAGATTTGGTTGGCATGCATATATATGGTATGACAAGGTAAAAGTGCATAAAGGTTTTAAGAACCATATGGTGAGGAAAGCTTTGTATAATGTTTGGATAAGGTATAAAGATTTGTTTGAAAGTAGAACCCCTAGGTGGCTGTCACCAATGGAGGCAAAAGAGGTGAAAAAATTGAATATGGGTTCTAATTGGCCTAAATATTTTGAAATTATAGAACAAGATGGTGAAAAAGTAAAATTGCAGAGTTTCGAGAAACTGAAGTTTAAGGTGAGAGATTGGCTACATTATCGACAGATAAATGAAGTATTCAAACAGGACAGAAAGAAAGGCTTCCAAGTGGAGAAGTCAAAACTAGAAACAGAACTGTTAGAACCCAATACTAAAAACTTGTCAAGAATGTACAACTTGCTGTTGAAATGGAATACTCAAGATGAAATGGTGAAATCCAGTATGATTAAATGGGCACAGGATATGGGGCATGACATTGAGCTTGCTGACTGGGAGCAGTTATGGACCACTGGTGTTAAATTCACGGCATGTAATGCCTTAAGAGAAAACATTATGAAAATGATCTACAGGTGGTACATGACTCCGGCTAAGTTAGCAAAGATCTATCATCTGCCCAACAACAAGTGCTGGAAGTGTAATGAAACGGAGGGAACCTTCTATCACCTTTGGTGGACCTGCCCGAAGATTAAGGCTTTCTGGGAAATGATCTATAATGAAATTTAAAAAGTTCTGAAGAGAACCTTTATTAAAAAACCAGAAGCCTTTCTCTTGGGTATGGTGGGCCAAATGGTGCCAAAGAAGGATAGGACATTTTTTATGTATGCCACAACAGCAGCAAGAATCCTTCTAGCAAAGTATTGGAAGACTCAAGATTTACCCACGTTGGAAGAATGGCAGACGAAGGTGATCGATTATATGGGACTGGCAGAGATGACTGGCAGAATTCGAGACCGGGGGAAAGAGGCGGTGGATGAAGATTGGAACAAATTTAAAGTTTATCTTAAAAACTGTTGTAATTTGGAAAATTAGGGGATCAGGGTAAGAAGAGATAAAGAACTACAGTTGTTTTAATAACTTATGGAAGTTAAATTTATGAAATATAAATAAGTTTATTACGAAAGGGTTGCTGAAAAATCTTGAAACAAGAATGCAGAAAAGGGGTGGTACGGGGAAGTCGATTTTGTGTTTGTTTATGTTTTTGCTTTGTTTCTTTTTTACTTATGAAAAATTAATAAAAATTTATTTTAAAAAAAACAAACAAAGATACATGGTTCGTAAAGCAATTCTTGAGGAGAGACCTGGTCCCTGTGAAATAATGTGATAAAGTAGCCGTGTTGGTCTGACGCAGTCGAAATAAATTTAAAAATTGTCCAGTAGTCCCGATCTGAAAAAGTGTGCATGCACACGAAAGCTTATACCTAGAACAAACTTAGTTGGTCTCTAAGGTGCTACTGGACAATTTTTAAAGTTTTTTATTTATTTCAGACCAACACGGCTACCTACCTGAATGTGATAAGGATTAGTATTATTCAGCACCTTCAACTGAAGTCCACTTTAAGCAGTTGGGGCAAGCTATTACTATGTACTGTACAAGGTACAGAAACAACAAGAATCCAGTCGTGGCTCATCACAACAATCCCTCATCACACCCCACGCTGAGCACAAAAAACTAAAAGGCCTCATCATGGCTGGATGCTGGAGGGTTCGACCACTCGCCTCTTCTCCAGCCAACTGTGTTCACTCACAAACCACATGACCTCTGATATAGGCAATGACCTGCTTCTGACAAAAGGTGAGATTAGCAATTATCTAGGTAGTTAAGACAGACAGCGACATGATTCTCATTTGTTATTCAGCCTGTGTTTTGTCTCTCTGGAAACACAACTCCATGCTCTCAGGTGTCTTACCTGCTGGAAAGCCTCCACAACAAAATCAGATTTCCTGCCACAATGAATCTTGAGACAACTGAATCTTGAAACTGTGCACTCAGGATCAGTCTATGCAGGCAACCATCTAACTGCCACCTAGAAGATTAGGGCCATGATTACTGGGTGGTGTTTAGGGCTTTAATGTGTTGTTTCACATTAAATGGTATTTTCAAACAGATGTCAAGCTGGATGTCGCTAAGAGGACATAAAAACTAGGAAGTAATTAAGTTTGATTAAACAACATTATAATGTCGTACAGCTTCTCTGGGATTTACTGATGCTTTCAAGAAGCATCATTTGTGGGTTGCCTTGCCAATAGTCAGACAATAGCTTTGCACATTCAAAGGTTCATGCGCTGCTCACAGAACCAACCCAGAGAGTGAAGTGATTGTGTTAGGTGGCAGAGATGTGTGTTTGTGTGGCTGCCACTCAGCTGCTGCTGCTGCTGCTGCTGCTTCTTCTTCTTCTTCTTCTTCTTCTTCTTCTTCTTCTTCTTCTTCTTCTTCTTCTTCTTCTTCTTCTTCTTATCATTATCATTATTTATTTCTACCCTGCCCATTTGGCTGGGTCTCCCCAGCCACTCTGGGTGGCTTCCAACAAAAGATTAAAATAAAATACTATTATCTCTGTTGGAAGCAGAGTGCACCATGCATCCTGTCCTGTATCCCCTAACTAGCCTACCGCCCTCAAGCACAGTGGAGGACAATGTCCTGTTACCTGCACTGAAATAAGAGGGTGGGGAAGGTGCAGACGTGTCCTTTGGGCAGCCAGTTGTCTTAGGTGTGCTGCGTTTGTTATCCTTAGTACTTCACAGCACATACAGTGGTGAAAAGGGCACACACTTTCCTGCTATCAGAGAACTTTGCTTCCCTAAGCAGCTCTCTTCTTCTTCCCTCTCCTCTAAATCCATGTCTTATATATATTCTACTAAGCAAATAATTATTTTAAATGAGACAAAATTCCTGTGTTTCTTAAAGCCAGGAAGTTATGATCAACAGAATAGATAAAGGCACAGTGATGAATCAATCAATGTGCAAATAGGTTCCATTAATTTTCTCATCATATCTTGTTGCTAACTTAGTCTATTCCAGGTGTCTCTCAGAAAAGCATCCCAGCAGGAGCCTTTTAACTTAATGGAAGTAAGCAGAGGCTGCTCTGTGGGTGATAAGCCGAGTCCCATAGTTGTAATTGTTAACAAAATGTTAGAGAGCTCAGGTGCAGCCCTAGGGAGTAGCTATCCTTCTTTCTAACTAAGCTCGGCGAACTAAGTGGAAGTTCTGCTGATACTCAACTCTCTGACTCAGACTATGGCCAGATTTACAAAAAGGCCAATAAATGAACAATGCAGGCAGGACTCGCACCTCTTTGGCACGCTGATCTAGCTCTTGGATTTCAGCAGCGATAATTCATCATCCTCCGGAATCTATTGTGCTAAATGAGTGGCTGTAGCCTACCTCTAGTCAGCCTCTCACTAACTCCAGCTTTCATCTGTCTAATTTTTTACTAGTTGATTTTTCCTTGCCCCATCAAGCTTTGTGTGCTTGATTAAGACTTATAGAAGTTTGCCACACTTCAGTGACATTTGGATGGGTTCCAAGAAAGGTATCGCTCAGCTTTGGAGGTTTTTTCTTTTCGATCAACACAGCTACCTTTGCTTTTTAGCACCCACTGTGACCCTGCAGGGGACCCTGGGACATGCCTCTCAGTTAATATGCAGCCTTAGTAGCAATAAAAATATCGGTATCTTAAATAATTGTCTGGGTTGTTTATGCAGTTGAGCCAGCCATGTATAATGATTCCGTGAGAGAGGTGCCTTCCCTGAGTGATTCTGAGGTGAGTCAGTTCTTACGTCACATGGCCAACACTTTGTTGTGTATACACCAGTCTTTGTGGCAATGAGCACTGGAAAGTGTGAAGCAAAAAGCCTGTAGATAATGCATACAGTGCATGGCAGCTGTGGCTGGATTAGGGTTCCCTGGCAGAAGTCCACTACTCACCTCTTCCTTCACGTTTCTCCTTCACACTTTGTGGTGTTTACAATGCAAACATTTGTACACATATAACAAATGCAATTGCCATGCATCATGCATTTACTGTAGGTGAAAGCTAGATTAGAAACATGGAGTTGTTGTTCAAACCAGATTTTTTTGGGTGTCGGTGTGTGCAAATTGAATCAGTGAGGAAGTGCTGAGAAAAGGAGCATTTACATCTTCCCCATGTGTGTCCCCCCCATTCCCAGTCTAAATCTATATACCCTTCCTCCCCCATTTGCCTCATGAGGGAAAGCATTCAGGTATGTTGCCTGTATTCTCCCCTCTCCCAGAACAAATAACAGCATTTCTGGAAATGCATTTTGGAAATGCATGTGTTTTTATATTGTAAACCGCCCTGTGATCTTCAGATGAAGGGCAATATGGAAATTTAAAGAATGTAATAATAGGCCCTCAGGCAGAAGATATAGAAGCATGATTAGTTGCACCAACAGGGTAAAGAACAGCTTCTATCCATGGGCTGTTAGGCTGCTGAATGATTTCTTTCGGGTTTGGTGGGTGTGCATCAGTAAACGACGAGAATTAAGACTAAGAGAGCTGAGTGGGGGGGGGTGTGCTCATGTAATCTCACTGTATACAAGTTGTGCAAGTGACAATAAAGTATTTCAATTTCAATTTGCCAGTGCCAAATCTCTGATCTGACCCAAACCCCCACAGCTCTTTTGAAGTTAAAATATATTTATACCCCCACACATCTTACTGGGTTGCCCCAGCCACTCTGGGCAGCTTCTAACATACAGTATATATAAACATAAAAAAAACCTTCCCTATAGAGTATTGCCTTCAGACAGCTTGGGGGATCAGATAATGTCATACCCTCCAATGAAAATAGCGACATCTTAAGAAAAGTGGGACATTCCGGGATCAAATCAGAAACCAGGATGGCTTCTATAAATCAGGGACGTCCCTGGGAAATAGGGACACTTGGAGGGTTTGAAATTATCTAACTTAAAACAGCTGATTAGAGAATAACTGTTAGAACCTGTTGGAGATCAGAGAGATACCTGAAAAGAATGTATTAGAACACTCTTGCTTCTATGATTGGCTGTTTGCTTGGAAACTTTCAGGATGCAATTGGCCAGATTTAGCCATGATATTGTTTCTGCTCTGTATGATTGCAAGAGTTCTTCCCACCCCATCCCCAGCTTCTTCCAAAAGCATTCATGCATTTTAAGAGTGCCAGCGCTTTCTAGGGTGGACTATTTCACACAGTGCTCTTTGTGATAGAACCTGTGACATTTTTAGGAATTTGAAACATGTTCACAGATAAGCCATCGGAATAGTATATCATGTGCTGATCTCTCACAAGCAGCAGCCCTGGCATATTTTCTGCATTCATTCAGATTCAAATCTGCAAATCTATTTCTATACACATCTAATCAGTTTGTTTTGCATTTGCTACCAGCTGTACAATACACCCATACCACAGTGCACCATATCCAGCTCTGAATATTATAAAAACACAACCAGATCTTGAACAGTGGCTTTTTGACACTCCCCAAATCCCCTACAGTCAAGAGATATATTAATGGCAATGCTGTTCCTGCAGTGGAATCTCTCTTTTGCGGTCAGAGTTGCTTTTCAAATGAGAGTGCTCCCCCATCCCCAAATCCTACCTTGAATTGCTGAGCCCTGGCCTCACCTGGACTCCGAAGCATCTTCCTTAGCGACAGACTGCCAAAACTGCTTTGCCATTCTGAACTGCTGACTCTGAAAGGAGCTGATGGCTCAGGTTCCAAATTCTATGCTTGTTCACTAGCGGACCTAAAAATATCCCCGGGAGCAGGATGACTGAATTCATGCAACAGCATCTGTTATCCTGGCACCTCTTCAGAGAGTAAAAGCTGAACTGTCAATCTGCAACAGAGTAATCAGCCCCCAAAAGAACCTCCTTTCTCTCCCACCCCTAGGGCAGGCGAATACTCCAGCATAGGCTGCATACACCTGCTACAGGAGGGAAGAATCTATGGAGAGATTTGTCCTTCAGTATTGTTTTATTGTTTTTAATATTCAGTTGGAAGCCGCCCAGAGTGGCTGGGGAAACCCAGCCAGATGGGCGGGGTATAAATAATAAATTATTATTATTATTATTATCAGTGGAGCAAGTCACTCAGACATGTTACAAAAGGCAGGTTTTTGCCTAGAGTACACATGTACAAAGGTATAATGCATGTATAAATGTGTGGAGGTCAGCAACAGCAAAACATGTACAAGGCATATGAATTGTTTACATTGCTATCTGCAGAACGCCTGGTGGTGTTGTGTTATTGCCCCTTGGCAGGAAAGAGTATCTTTCAGGTGGAGGTGTTTGCCTATAGTACTGGATAGACTGTTGGTAGATAGCTGGTGACTCATGCAAAAGAAAGCCTTTGTCTTCACATCCCTTCACTTAGCACCGTGTCTCCTGGGCACATGCTTCATGTTCCATAATGTTAAAGCACAGGGGCCAAGCATTACGTCCATGTCTAATTAGCTGGTCCACCACTGCTATTACATTTTAGTCCTGGCTGCATGGATATTTGGGGAGGGAAACAGAGTGAGGAGGGGACAACACTGGGCAGTTGCCTAGCAACAGGAACATCTCATTTTGGGCAGTGCACCTGCTTGGTCAGAAATGGCATGTGATGAAGTGCTTAGCAGCACACAAGACTTCTGACATCTCACACAAAAGACACAGGATGCTGCAGGGATGTCTAATGCAAAGGATTCTGTGACATCCTGCTATTTAGCAGTAGAATAATAATACAATAATAATAATAATAATAATAATAATAATAATAATAATAATAATAATAATTTATTTATACCCCGCCCATCTGGCTGGGCTTCCGCAGCCACTCTGGGCGGCTTCCAAAAGAATATTAAAATACTGTGATACATCAAACATTAAAAGCTTCCCTAAACAGGGCTGCCTTCAGTTGTCTTCTAAAAGTCTGGTAGTTGTTGTTCTGGTAGAAGGTGTGCTAGTCAACTAGGAATAACACCAGGACAACTTTTGGCCTGGCCAGTACTGTGCCTGTAAGCTCAGACATTCTGCTTTCATCTGGCCACCACCTCTCCCCCGTGTTACATGGACAGGGGTTCAAGGGGCCTCTGGAGCAGTGTTTCCCAACCTTTTTTGGGCAAAGGCACACTTGTTTCATGAAAAAAATCTCGAGGCACACCACCATTAGAAAATGTTTAAAAAATTAACTCTGTGCCTATATTGACTATATATAAAGTAACTCTCTTTAATAGGAATCAAATAAACACAAAGAAAGTATTTTATAATTACTTTATTATGAAACAGTAAGTAAACAGAAATATGAAAAATTATAAAATACTTTATTCAGTGCGCAACCTGGGCCTGTTTGGCTGAACACAAAGCTGATATTCTGGCTGGAATCAAAGGAAGACACACACATAGCTCTTCGTCAACAGCTCTCAGTCTCTCTCTGTATTTAGTTTTTATAGCAAATGAAGGAAGAGTAAGCAGGCTGGGGTGGGTTAAGTAAGGGCTGAAAGTGCCTAGATGAAGTGGGGAAAGCTAGAGAGGAGGTACATTCTGACGTTTGAGGATAGACTAGGTTCTTTATGTGAATGATAGGTGAGTTATTTGACAGATCGAACTGAGAGCAAGGTGTGGCTTGTGTAGCTGGGGTGGACATGAATGTTTGGGGTGCAAACCCCAGGCCGGCCAGGTCCGAGGGGGGGCAGGGAGAGACGGGCCTGCCTGCCTCTGCCTGCGCTGTGGTGTGTTTTGCCCCGACTGACGGACGGACCAACCTGCCAGCTGTCTCCGCAGTAGCAGCGCGGACTGGAGCTCCGTCATTCTCCCCGCCGGTGCCCGGGGAGGGGAGTGTGGGGCGGCCGCTGTGGAAGTGACGGCGTGCTCCTCCTCCTCCTCCTCCTCTTGCCGGGCTAGAGCCAGCCGGCTAGCGCTCGCCCCTCCTTGCTCGAGCCGACCCCGCCGCCGGGGGCCTTCCCGTCCTCTCAGCGGCGCCGCCTCGCGTCCCACGTCCGGGGGTTGGGAGGGGGCTGGGGGGGAGGAAGGGGGCGAGGGGGAGCAGCCGCCGCCGCTCCTGAGGAGATTCTGAGGCGGTGGCGGGCGACGCGTGGCGGAAGAGGAGGGGTCCCGTCAGCCCCGCGTTTCTCTCTCTCTCTCCCTCACGGAAACCTTCCCCTCAGCTTCTGCCGCTTTTTCTCTTCTTTCCCTCTTCCTTTTTTTTTTTTTAAAAAAATGAAAAATCTTTCCTTTCTCTCTTTTCCAGCCCCCCCTCCCCTCTTCACGGAATTTCACTGCACTCGGGCGCCGCGGCGCGCAGGCGCACTGCTCGTTCCTCTTTCCGCGCAGGCGCCTTCTCTCGCTCTTTCGCCTCCTTTTCTTTCTCTCTCGATGGTCCGCCTACAAAGGAGCGAGGGAGGTGCCCGCCATGTTTGGATTTGCATCCAGCAGGAGATGCCGCCGCCGCCCCGCCTCTCGCCGCCCGACTCGCCCGCCTCCCTCCCACGGCACACCAGGCAACGTCTCGCGGCACACTAGTGTGCCGCGGAACACCGGTTGGGAAACACTGCTCTGGAGTGCTATGGTCAGTTCATGCTGAGTACCTGCTAGATTAAAAGTGGCACTATATGGTACCACATCAGACCTACCAAGCACCCTGCAGTGTGACATGATGCCCCACTGATGCAGGCAGCAAATCATGAACATTCCTACCTTGATTTATAAATCCACCCAGCCCATAATTTATCCAGCGTTTTAGTTCTTATGGTGCAGAATTTAATGGTATGGAATATTTGCAGCCTACACAATCAAAGTCATCCTTTAAGGATATTGGAGTTGATACAAATTCTGTCACAGCACAGGAAGGCAAGGTCTGCAAGGTTTCTTCTTCTTCAGCAGTTTCACTATTCCATCCACCACGATCTTGAGAAGTAGTCCTGGCAAAAGGCCTCACAAAAGGGTAGTGGGAGTGAGCATTCAATCTGCCAAGTACTCCTTCCCTAAGAGACATACAAGAAGGCTCACAGCTAATTAAATTGCTTTTTACTCCAATCTGCCTGCCTACGCTCCACCACTCCCCCCTCCCATACAGGCACAGAGCTCTGGCAGAGCAATGTTGCTATGGGACAATGCCCTCTGAGTCTTCAGGGCATTAATTGCTGGCAAGCAGCCTTCCCTGAGGTCTCCTGTGAATCACCACAATTCACAAGGAACAGCTTGCAAGTAAGCCCACTTCTTATTACGTCCCTGAGCTGAGGCCAGACAGGTAACCCAAGAGTGTCTGCAAGCAGCAGAGCATTCATGGCATAGATTAGAAAGCAAATGAATGCTAACAGTTCCCCATAAACAGTGTTTGCTGCTAAGGGACTCACTGGGCTCTGGGACTCTTTCATCAGCACACAACATATGAAGATACCCAGGGTGACTTCCTTTATTTATATACCACTTGCATGCCAAAATAGCTCCTGAATCCATTACTATCCACACTTTAGGGAAATGCAGTTTCATAAGTCTGCTTAACCCAAGGTAGCTGCCACACCAGCCAGTATTGTGTTGTAGTTAAAGAGTTGGACTAGGAACTGGGTTCAAATCCCCACTCAACCATGAAACTCACTGTGTGACCTTGGGCCAGTCGCTGCCTTCAGCTTATCCTACCTCACAGAACTGTTGTGAGGATTAAGTGAGGAGAGAGAGAACCATGTGCGTCATCTTGAGATCTTTAGAGAAAAAGGTGGGCTACAAATGCAATGACTAATAAATATTGTAAAGAATATATTCAAATAGCATAGCACAAGCTGTACTGAATCTTAGTGGGAGGCCAGAGTTACTAGGGTAGAAGAGAAATCTTAAAATGAAGACATTCAGAGAAGTAAAAAACAAAACAAAAAACCAGGCATAGTATACAGAGAAAAATTCCCTTCTTCCATGATGGAAATGGTTGTGGGGAGAAGGAAAAATGCTGCTGTGAGCATGGTTTCCATAGAGCTGCATTTCCCATTCCCCAGAACTCCTGTTATGCTCCGCTAAGCCAAAGCAAGAGACAACACAGGGAGACACTGAAGCTCTTTACAAGTCCACAGAGCTAGAGCATCTTCCCTGACTCTCTTCTGGGAGATATGAGCACTGCAGAAACTTGCTCAGGCTTGCTTCCCTTATGTGTTGCCATTCCTTATCATTCGGTAACTATTCATGCTACACAACACCCAACTGGTTTTATCACATCGGCATTTTGGTAAACAGTGGTTACCCTTTCTTCAACCTTGTTCAATGAAATCTTCATGCTTCCCCATCCATATATTATTTTCATTAGAGAGGAGGGGTAGTACCTGTGGTGAAAGTCACACTGTGCTCCTTCTGGGGCAGTGTGTCTGCCTCTGGTCCTCATCCTGCTCTCAGCCCTCACCTGTGCCTCCTAGAAGCTGTCAGCATGCGACAGCGGCCACACACACCAGGAACAGCTTCAACTGGCTGGCTGAACCAGGCGCGGGTAGCCAATGGGTCTCAAACCCAGTGTTGAACTTCCCCTGCATGTGTAGACAGGCTGCAACAGATTGAGTGGATGAGACCAATAGTAGGTCCAGCGGTCAAAAATGTGGTTTCTGCACATGCTGTAGATGGAAATGAAAGGCAGGTGGGGCTTGTCAACCTGGGAAAGTAACCCATCCAGGAGAAGCAAAACTCTGATCCTATTCAGGACTACTTCACACACACACACACACACACACACACACACACACACACACAGAGAGAGAGAGAGAGAGAGAGAGAGAGAGAGAGAGAGAGAGAAATTGCATCCCCCACCTCAGCCCCAAGACCCACATGAAACCACAGGGCAGTTGTGTCTAGCTATGCTAGAAGCTATTAACAAATCCTGAGTACAGACTCTTGCTTTTTTTAAAAATTAAACCATTATTGGCTTTTTTAAAATGTTGATTTTTATTACATTGTGTGTTTCAGTTTGAACTCAAAAGGTAGGCTAATAAATTTATTAAAGCACCACAGAGCAGTTGACAAAAAAAATATATAGAGCATGCATGACAGGGAGGATTGGGAAAGCAGAATCTGTCTTTGATATTTGTATCTGGCCCCCAAATATTTGCACTTCAGCTCCTCATGCTGCATTGCCTCCAGTTAATTGCTAGCAGCCCAGTGACCCATTTCCCAAACTGTCCACAATCACCAGTTTGAGGAATTTACTATTTATTTGCTTTTATTGCAAACTGGAGGGTTAATTTATTTCTATCCCGGCCTGCTCTGAGAGTATAGAGGACATTTAAAGGAGAGATTTGAAAACAATGGAAGTGAAAGAACTGGGGCTTCTCCAGACCACTCCCCATGTCCTGCTCTATGTCTGAGTGTCTACTAAGAAGAAACAACAAAGATGAGTGCAGTTTTAAAAGATCTCACCTCAGCTGTAGTGAGCAGAGTTCTCTCCTTCCCAGCCCTGAGCTCCCCTTGCACCTCCTGTTGGCTTTTCCTCATACTTCCATAGTACAAGCACAGAGAGCTACTGTGCTTGCCTCAATCCAGCCCTGTCTGGGCCTCACACACAAGCTGAGAGGACAAGCCTGACCTTATGTTCATACCCTGGGCAAGTGGCAGGCAGATGCTGTCTTTATGTAGTGACAGCTCCTAGGCCTCCTGCCAGTTCTCGCTGTGTTCTACAAGGAGCAGAAAAGGCAGCCCCAGAGCAGGAATATACCCTGGGCAAGATGATAAAACCTTCCATCCTTGCAGCCCTCCTGTTTCTTTAATAATGTCTAGTAATGTCTAGTCATTGGCCCAGCCCCTGTGGAGATTTGGCATGAATGAGGCCAGAGAGGATAAAAACAAAGTGTAGGAAAGATTTATACATAGAAAGATTTAACACACCATACACCAGTTCTTAATTAGAAGAGGGAAGTCACTGACAGACATCTTCCACATAAGTCATGTGCCAGAAATGAGTTCTCTAGGACAGACAGAAGATCTAGACTGCATTAGCAGCAGGTACTGCAACAGGTAAGCTTCGCCCCTAAACCTTTCTGAAAAATGGGTTGAATTTAATGTAGCTAGATACATGGTATTTCAGCCAAGTGCTTCTGTGACAAACTCATCCCGAAGAGTAGAAGTCACTGGGAGCAGGCTTCAGGTGTAAACAACCCTTGCTCACACCTAAATCATTTTCTCCCTGTGCTAGTTTTTAGAGGATTTTGGTTTTCTGCAATGACCTTCAATATGTGAAGAGCATTTGTGCGTCTTCCTCAAAATATGAGCTGGAGTGTTGCAAAACTAGCCAGACAAAGAAAAATTTTGGCTGTTCAACTCTCTCACATATTTCCATAGGAATCTTTTTTCAGAAGATTAGCAAATGGAACAGTGAGACAACTAGTGATGCAACAGCCGCTAAAAATAAGTGAGAGTTCCTTAAGTTCTATCTCCACATGTATAATTGAAGCAAAAAAGCCACAACCAGCCCTACAACTAGTGCACAATCCTCCACAACTCAATGAACCTTCCAGCACGTACTTTTCCTTCCCCTTTCACTTACCTTTCTAGGATCCCATTCAAACCATGGTTATAGGCAGAGATGCAAAAGTTAGAAAGGTCTGCTGGCTTGTGTTTCACTAATAAAATCAGCCAGCAGCCAGAAAAGTTACCCAGAATCATTTCAAAGGAGAATCATGTGGGTAAACCCTAGAGAACAGCATTGTTAGCAGCTACATCTCCCACACCTTTGAGACATTTCAATTACTGGTACTTGCAGCGAAGGGAGTGAATATGAATTTGGTAGATTTTGAAACAGCTCATCTCACATCTCAGTACATGCCAGCAGGACTGTGCAGAGTGGGGGGTGGGCAGCTCAGTACACTTGCCCTGGGCTTCAGAGGGGTAAGCTGAGTGGCTCTGCCATCTTATGTAACTGGACCGGCTGCTTTTTTTTTTGACTTTGTAACTTTTATTATATAACAAGTCTTCTGCCCTGGGCCTCAAGACAAGCTCTGCACGGGCCTGGAAGCCAAGGACCAGATTTGCCAAATTCAGGTCTGGCTTGAAACTGAATTTGCCTGCCAATTCTCTCCCAAAGAAGCCACAAAAGCACAACCAAACCATCTTACCTTTGAGAAAGTTAAAGTTGTAACTAGTGGCAGAAAGGGCCAACTGTTTCTGCACTGGAAATGATGCACCAAAGTATGCTCACAAACATAATTTCCTGCTGGGCAAAATGTATTCATAGTTTCCTCTGCTTTTCAAGGCAAATGCTCAATATTGTAATTTCCTGTTAAGGAAACCAACAGGGCCTCTTACATCTTTATCAAGGCCTCCCCACGGCTTGCTGTCCTTTCCCCTTTTCAGAAAGTATTGTTGCTTTTCTTGGGAAGGGGGTAGTAAAGTTCCTTCCCCTTCCCAATGTGTGTGTATGATTGAAAGCATTCTGTAGGGCAGAATTCTCCAGAGATTGTTGGACTACAAGTTAGTCACTTCTGCTGCTCTATGGAGAAAATTTTTTTCAGGAGAGTTCATCTATCACTTTACAGTTGGAAATATTACCATTGTGCAAATCACGTTTATCCCATCCCATCCCGCAAGAAAAGGAGGAGGATAGAGAGGAAGAAAGTGTTCCATCCTTTTACCTATATTTTTCATTCTCACTCTTACTGTTCACATTTCATCTGCCTATCATTTTCTGAATTAGGAGCTGTGGGCTTAAAACCAGATGAACTTCCAAATGTATATTCAAGTGTGCACAAGGCATACCCCTACTGCAGTACATTTATTTTCAGAATATCTGGAATGACCCTTGAAGGTTGGGGGGGGGGGGGGAGAGGAGAAAAATCAGATGATCCAGGGTTATTAAGAGTAAACAGTGACCAAACTACCATGTAACTAGGAAAGATACAAAAGGAAGAACTTGGGATAAGCAATAGAGGTTCCATGATGTAATTAAATACATGAGGCTTACAATGTTAAAGTGTTTCAGATTTAATCAGTTGAGTCTAGTCCAAAATTATATTACTAGATCAGGTTGAAAACAATACATAAAGCTGCCTATCTTGTCTCCATCTCACATTGTCATTCCAAAGCCAGTAAAACTTCAAACAGGTCAGAAATTATTGGAGTCCAATTTAGAGAAGGGTAATAATGACATAATGTCTGTAACACTCTGTTCAGCCTGCTCCTTGCTGTTCATGCATCTTAATCAGTTAATTCGTATTTAAAGTAGGGGAGAAGCAAATAACAAGGAGTTTAACTCCTCAAAAGCCTATTAAAATATCAGTACAAATGAGTTCCCACAGTCATTAAATAAAATTAATCAATAATTGGCATTTTGGGGGACAGACACCTGCTTTGCTATTTCACTGATCTCCTATGCTGACTAAGATTAAATGCATTTAATTGATCTAAATGAAGCAAGACACACACCCATAATAGTAGTAGAGCAGAATACTTATAGTAAGTTCTGGATAGAATCCTTAGAATTCTCACAAAGTGTGCTGGTTCAGCCACAACGTACTTTACATATTGTCTCCACACAATATAAATTTGTTTTACTTTAACCTGTTGCAATCTATCTTCAGGTTCACCCACAGTCTAGAATAGGAACAGCCATTTCCAGAGACACACATATTCAACCCAGATATCATTTTAAAAAATGTTTAGAAAAGGCCCTGAGCCACAGTATAGCTACAGTTCAAGACTATTTTTATCGGGTGAATTTAAATGCCTTCTAGACTAGTTTTTCCCATAGACAATTTGAAACAAAAGCATAAGGAAAAATCCCCCTTGTATGTTGATAATATTTAAGGTAATGATTCAGTTTCAAAGCTGATACAGAAAAGCCCATTATTTCAGTTGAAGCATAACAGTAAATAAGCCATATTTTAAAAAATATGCCAACATAAGGATTTCTGTATATAAACACAATCCTTCCTGAATCAAGATGCAGAAAATGCCAGCTGGGACAGGAAGAGGCTCCTGGGAAAAAGAAAAATAGAAGACTCTGCTTTTCAATATCATACCTGGGGAACCAGAAGAATACTGACCAGAGGGAATCTGTTACCCAAAGCACCAAAAAGTATGCCCACCCACCCACCCACCCAGATAGCTGAGGGAGTGAAAAGCATTCAAGAATATTTGAAGTGTTTCTCCAAAGGCAGATTTATACATTTGGGGAGCTGCCACTCTTCAAAGGACAGTCACAGAAATCAATGAGATGCAATGACTTTTCTAATCTTCCAGTCTGCTGTGTGTATGTACATGTGTGTGCGTTCAGGGATCCCACATACACTGCTTCTGAAGTCACTCCACTCCTGGACTCTCTCAAATAACACACAGAGCAAGTTAATACTGGCTATCAAGATTTATATTACCCCCCCCCCCCCGTTATGGGCTGCCTCAGGCCACACCAAAATTACAATTAATAAAGGGAGAGAAGAGTCAGAAAAATGCCTGAAGATTGTGTTTGCAAGCTGAAGGAGATTTTGGTCAAATTACATTATAAGAATTTGCAATATATGATGCAAGGCTGATACAGAAGCAGTGGCCTACCCCACAACATAGTCTGTTGTGTAAGAAGGCACTCCATCCCTAAAATTTCCGATACAGCACATCTTTATACAGCAAGAGAAATAGCTGAACAGAGGGTTGTGGCACCACATCCTTTGCCAGAGCAGCCAAATGAACAAGAGGGTACTTTTATCTTCCAAGGTCAGATAAGGGCATGTTCATGATGATATGGCCCTACAGTCACTACAATAACATATTTATAAAAGTAGCTTGCACTCTTCTCTGGAACGTACGTAAAGTTGTCCCCATTGTTGTAAAGCACAAAAGCAGCCCTTTCTCTCTCCCAAAATCATACCCCTTGAACTTCCACACCTTGGATAGGACCAAATACACATGAGTTCTGTTGCTACTTTTACCATCTTAGTTTAGGGCAAAACCAGCATCAAGTTCCTAAACAGAAATACCAATAATGCTGACCTTTGCACTTATTTTATAAATACTCAACTTATACTCAAGACACCCCACAAGCTGAAGCCAATGCCAGTGAGATACGCTTACAATTATTTTCCAAGGCATCCTTGCTACATGCCTGCGCCTGACTCCTCGTCTTCCCAGGAGAACCAGGGCCCTGGAATGCCTGCGGTCCTTATTGCCTTAATGAGGGGTACTTCCTAGGATTCTCTTGCCCAAGGAATGCACGTGCTAAATGGCTCCAAACAGTTTCCTATTACATAGGCACATACTATTACAATTAAACGCATGAGTAAATAAGTCTCTGAATATAAAATAGGACAAAAACTTAAATCAAAGGTTCAAGAAGTAGGGACTAAAAGGAGCTAATCAGTTTCACTCTCCCTTCTTCATCCCACTTGGCTCCGTCTGAGAGAGGTGATGCTGAAAAAACACGTGCTCATGACAAAAACAGGGTTATAAATATAAAAAGGAATTAATTGTCAAGCACCAGTGACATCGCCAGCTTTGTGCAGGCATGGTGAGCCGGGAAACACACCCTGAACCAGACAGTTAATCCAGGAAAAAGCAGGGGGTTCATCCGTAGCACTGCAGCTGTCTGTTGCTCCCTGGGGTTGTATTAAGAAGATTTTCCTCTGGTAGAGAAGAGTTTGTACTTCAAAAAGAAACTCACTGCCAAAAGTGAAGCCATCAAGCTGGTGTGAGCCAAATGGTTCAGGAAGTCAGAGAATTTAGTGCTCCCAAATTCTAGACTTACAGTCTGCCAGTAAAGTTGAATCCATCCTATTACTTGACAACCACCTTCAAGGTGCTGCAGAATCAGGTAAGTTTGTTTCATTATTATTTTTTAAAAAAACCTGGATGTAAAGACAGTCTGTTTGGCCTCTGCTGTGCTGTAGTGCTAGGATCCACCTGGAGGTGGTCACCGCAATTCTGTTGCCAGCTACTACTCCACTACTACTCCATAATGGCCCGGTACAGTGCAGGCTCAATGTAATCTTCACGGTAGCGTGAATTGATGACCCTCTGTCTTTTTCTTTCTTGTTTGACCTCCTTCTCTGTGAAGATCTCTGTGAAGCGCATGTCAGATGCAACAGACTGTGGGAGAGAAATCAACCAAAATAGTTACTATGAGAATGGCATTCTCGTTCTGCATTAGAGGTGGCCCAGCTGATCCCCACAAACAGGTGATCAATTGGGCTTTCAATTTCAGGACTTTTAAATGGCAGCTTCTGAAGCATCAGTTCAGTTTGCCAGTCATTAAAATAAAATTAGGGCTAGTTACAAGGGATTTTACAATGTTTCGAGAGGATCCACGATCGCTGTTTAAAATCAAGGATTGCGCCTTGCAGGGATAAAGTGCCCCCCTCATCGTAAATTAATAATTAAAATTCACCTATGCCCATAGCTACATGAAATGAACTATCTCAGGCACAGAAAGGTCTGAGTTATAACTTTACTTCTCTGTGAAAAGAACTATATGGATCAGCCTCCCCTGCTCCTTGACTCACCAGCCTTGACTTGACCCTCTTAGGAAGTTCTTCATTAAGAGTGTACACATCATCCCTCTTTGCCATCAGCTGGGAGCCATCCTCAAATTCCACCTACATCCAGAAAAATCAGGCAACTGTCAAGTGAGCACAGTAACTCATGCCTTCCTGAGTTCAGGATAATGTCCATCTTACCATCTGTCCCCTCACGGCTTCTGCATTTGTTGAACTGATGCTGAGAAACAAACACTGAATCTGCATATATGCCCTCAAGAGACATCAGGATGGGAATGGTGAAAGACAAGCTAACAAGCAAGAGAGGGGACTGTGGACTTGGACAGATATTTAGAACCATAGCACACAACCACAATTAAAGCAAGTCAAATTTCAAATGCTCAGCACAACCAATGTTCCTTAACTATGGCCAAGCTACAGCCTAGATGCCATCTGCCACTTGTACAACTGATAAATAAATTTATGAATTGAGCAGAAGTAGTAGACCTCCAAGTTAGTAAGCCATCAGGGGGGGAAAAACTCATACAAAAAGACAGGGGAGACAGAAGATAGAAGTATAATCCCTTCTCACTCAGTCCTTACCTGGTACATCTGAATAACATGCGAAGCCACGAATGTAGCTCCATAAACTTGGCCGTCTGTCCATCTCACTTGAACAACTTCACCTCCAGCGGGAGGACCCATTTGGAGACAATCTTGACTCTATCATGTGGGATAATTTTTTGAAAAAGATAAACATAATCTATTTACAAATGGGAAGCATAAATATTGCCGACTATCCAACCCACTCTGGAGAGAGTTACCAGTTGAGTGGATGAATGGGGGTTGAGGAGGCATCAGACCTTTCATTAAGTGGAATTACTGCTCTCTCTTAGTTGCTGTTAGGAATGAAACTTGTGTTACACATAGAGCATTGCTCCCTTAAATAGGCAGTTGTTTACACTTCAAATCTGGTGCTACAACTACACAGCTGTTCTACAGCATGGAACCAGTTGTGGCTAATTCATCTCCGTAGATACCTGTCTATGACCCTATTTTTTCTCAATAATACATGTAAAGGTTTAACAATAAAAAACAAAGAACACTTTATCCTTGGTGTTTCAGATATGTGCTCCTACCACAGCTGGTGTTATCTGGCATCCTTTTAAAAAAATGATGCTAAAGGTACAAAAATGCCAAGGAGGAGGAAATGGAAAATATTTGTAATAAAGCAGTCAGGCATTTTAAGTGCTCCATTCAGAGTCTACATCCTACAGCCCAAAGTGATACGCTGAGCCCTGTTCAGGTGCTTTAGAGATTTGTCCCACTTCAATGAACACTAATACTTCAGCAATGTGAACTGAGATGCAACATGAGCATACAGGAAGGTATTTCCTTAAACTATACACCCTCTAGTGGAATAGATCTTTCATTACATAGCATACCACAATGTCTTCTGGGTATAAGTTGTCACTGAAGGAGCCATCGTCAAAGTTGACCTCATAAAAGGTTTCCTTAGTCAGATTGACCACTTCACATTGGTAGAAACGCCCGTTCTTGTGCTTGCTGATCACTGCTTGCCCCACGGTAAGATCCTGAAGAGCAGCCTTGGCTCGCTGAAGAAAAAAGAAGAGCCATAGTCAAGATAAATAAAACTTCCAAGCTTATGGACCACTGATCAGGGAGCGAAGCACTTCCAATGCATTTTATGTCCAGGAAGGGTAAGATAACTTGTCCAAAGCTGTCAATTAACACAGAGCCCTAAAATGATATGCTCCTCCATTGAACAAAGGAGATCACTGTTTCCCCTCCCAAGCGCTATGTGTTTTGCTGGTGCTGCATGTCTTTGGATTCCTAACTATTTTCATCCCTGTATGGATATGCAAATGATTTTAACAGTTAAACTAAATCTAACAGCCTCCATGACCTTACCTCTGCCTGGGATGGAATCTTGTGCCTGAAACAAGTAATGAAGACCACAAAAGGCCAATCATCCGGTTGCATCATGACTCCAGCTGCCTGAGCACAGCTGACATGGAAGGATGTAGGACAGCGGCCATGAGAGCACTGCACGCAACAGCCAGCAGTTCTCTTCCGTCTCTTCTTGCAAAAAACACATTTCTGTGAACAAACCAGTTTAGGGTCAACAGATTCAAGGAACATGACAACCAGAAAAGACAGTGAGTCATATCAGCTTCAAATCTGGCTTGGATGCTACATTTTTAAAGTTTAGGTACTGAAATAAGCACACTTTATATAGGACTGATTTAGAAATATTGAGATAATTTTTCAAATGTTGTGGATATCTCCAAATTCCATATAAATGTTAACCATTTGCATCTTATGCTTACCTATGTATGTGAGCTTTGTAGTACATCAACTTTTGTTCAAGGGTTTGTCACAAAAATGGATGGACCATTAAACTCCTCATGAATCATTTTTATTGGCTTATCAATTAGCTGTCCCTCCCTGGCAGTCTCCTCACAATTCTTACAGGGCTTTCCCTTCCTCAAATAATTGCTGAGAAATTATCAAGAATGGTGCCTCCAATATCCCTGCTCTCATGTCATATCTGATATGCCCAAAAGTCTAATACCCAAATGACAAAGAACAAGCATCTCATTTAGAGCACAGGGCTTTGAACTAGTGCATAAACAAGAGTGCCAACCTAGCTGTACAACATCAGCTGAAAAACATGAAATACCTGACAACAGAAGCAGGTTATTCACAATATAAGATAAATGGGCAACAGTTAATGGACTATGATACCCATTCTAACTGTACAGTAATATGAAAGACTGAGATGAAGGCATGGTGGGAACAAAACACAAAGGCTTTTCCAAAGCATAAATAAAAACAAGTCATGAATTATGTTCATATCACCACACTACCCTGAAAACAGCAGACTAAATTTGAGACATACTTTGAGTGAGAGGGAGCTACTGTAATATCAAGAGGGTAGCAGGAAAATCTCTTAAGGAGAAGTGTGACTAAATTATCAATGCTGTCCCCACCTTTGCCTCTGCTTACCCAGTCTCAAAAGTTGTGGAAGTGTAGAAGACCTGCAGCCCTAACCTGACAGTATGTCATTTATCTGGCTCAAGTTTCCATGGGTTCTTATCTTGTATTTTTATCTTGTGAACTGCCCGGAGATCGTTTGATGAATAGCAATATATATATTGCTATTATATAAAAATATTATATAAATTATAATATAAAATTATATTTATATTATATAAATATATAAAAATAATGATATTGATGATGACAGACTCTTGAGCTAGGCAGGGACACTTGTATTCCATAAAAAACTACAGCTGGGTTTTACTTGCTGTGTCCTTAGCCAACTGCCAGTGAATAGCTTATTCATTCATCTTTACTATAAAAATGAGCAATGAATGCTTATCCCTTGTCCTCTCCCTAATTAATTACTGGTCTCCTTTCACAGAAAGGAGGTATAACAATTACTATCTCAGTGGAAAAGAACATCTTTTCCCTTCAGAATTTGTTCTCTAAATTTTCCTATGCTCTTGAAAAAAGAAGTCATCTGCATTCTTTCAAGTGAGAAGTAGATGAGAGGGTTTGGGTTCAGATGTGATAAATTCCTATTTTCAATAGGTCTGTCAGTTCTGATTTGTGTTTTATTATAGGCTTTATGTTTCATTTTTAAAATGTCAATGCACTTACTGATCTCCATCAAGTAAATACAGTACTGCACTTTCCACAAATGAACACTGCTACTCTAGAACCCTGTGAAGAATAATAGAGAACTCATGCTGTTTACTTAGCTGCAGGTAGTCTATGCCATATTGCTTTGTAAATTTCCCCTGCTATGCTCAAGGTAATTTAGAACAAAATGTAATGCAACACTGCTTGCTGATGAAAAGGGCTGTTAACCGCACACCATACATAGGATGCAGGAGAATAATGGCCCATTTCCTTGGGATAGTTTACTTTCTCCATCTTTCTCTGCAGCATAAGCAGTCTGCTCTCTCATTATAATGCAACTGGTGTGTTCAACCTGACACTGGTATGACCAGTGCTGTTGGCATTTCAGTGCCCTCTAATCTCTTGTATCTAGTAGGCTTTTGGGTCTCTCAACCCCTCATAATTACACATCTAGGAAAGATGTGTCCATCTTGCAGGCAGGAGCAAGGTGAATACTATTGACTAAAAGTTGGTGGGAAGGGCTTTGGAATGAGTAGTTTCATGGGAAAAGAGCAGGATGTAAATGCAGAAAACAAATATAATTCCAGCTTTAAGTTGCTATCTGCAACATAATACAACATAATTAACTTATAGGGTTGCTGTACAGATCACTGGAACAACGTATATGAAGTGCTTAGAAGTTACAGTATACAGGTTATGTGTTCTACTTTACATCTGTACAATTGCTTCTGCTTCTAATCGCACTCCAGCTTCATTTATCTTATTGATTTGAACAACCTTATTTTACATCCTTTATCAGAATGTTGATGGAAGAATAATCAAAAAGCATATGCTGGGATTATTGATCACTTCAAAGGGACAAAACAATCTGCCTTCTTACCAGCCGGAAGCGCTGCAGTGGTATTTTACTGACATCCACTGGACTGCGTTCTGCGATGTTCACAAACTTAGCCTCCAGAACTGCCACAGCACACATAACATGAACCCACCTGAACAACATCAGAAGATGGAGTGTTAGCACATGCTTATAAAAGATGGGCTGCAGGCGATGATGCATCTGAAACCAACAAACCTACACCCACCCCTGCCTTGTACAAAGGTTAGGTAAGCAAATGTGCTTCCTCTCAACCCACTTTGCACCAAACAGGAACTCGTAATTCCCAGATCTGTTGCTTCAAGTTAAGTGAATTATTGACACATTTTAGGAAAAAAGACCTTCCATATTCGGTTACCCAAGTAAAAAGGTAAAGGTAAAGGAATCCCTGACAGTTAGGTCCAGTTGCGAACGACTCTGGGGTTGCGGTGCTCATCTCGCTTTACTGGCCGAGGGAGCCGGCATTGGTCCACAGACAGTTTTTCTGGGTCATGTGGCCAGCATGACTAAGCCGCTTCTGGCGAAACCAGAGCAGTGCATGGAAATGCCGTTTACCTTCCCGCCACAGCGGTACCTATTTATCTACTTGCACTGGTGTGCTTTCGAACTGCTAGGTTGGCAGGAGCTGAGACCGAGCAACGGGAGCTCATCCTGTCGCGGGGATTCGAACCGCCGACCTTCCGATCGGCGAGCCCTAGGCTCAGTGGTTTAGACCACAGCGCCACCTGCATCCCTTCCATATTCAGTTACCCAAGTACTCACTTGTTATCATTGGCTTTTTGAAGTGCACCTCCCCGAAGTGAGCACAAACAGCAATCCTGACAGATAAGGAAAAAAGCCACGTGACCAAAACAGAAGAAATGAAGAAATTCTCACTTTCATCCTTGTGACAGAACCTTCCTATCTCTCTCAAACACACAAAATGCTCAGTCCTGCAGACTGTACAAGCTTATCTCTCTTTTTATTGCATTAACCACTTTTGTCAAGCTAGCATACTAAAGCGGAAGAGAAGTCAAACCAATTCTACTAGAAACCTGCGGAAATGAAGGGCTTAACATATGCCTCATGCTGGGCAGAATGCACTCAATGGGGTTGAGTTCTAGAACAAATGAAGAGGAAGTCCTCCTACACCAATGAAAATTGAAGGTGGAGGTGAAGCAGGAACTCTGCATTATTCAGCTGGATGCTAAGCCTAATACAGCATCCTAACCAAATTGTTAGGTAGCGGCTGTTACAGACCAGTTCCATTATCAGCTCAAGTACCTATAAGCCACATACTAAACAGGACCCAATTCTCTAAACCAGCAGACCAGATAATGGTTCTCAATGAGCACCATAAATATTAATTTTAACATGGAATCTCAATGTGCAACCTGACATACTGCTTTAGGGAAATTTCAAAAGAGCTACCTCAAAGAATCTTGCACTTTGTATCAGTTCCAGTATGAGGCATTCAATGGACGGGCTACCATTAAACACAGACACAAATACAGGGACTGACTGCTTTGTGTGGGGGTTGCGTTCTTGACCCCCCGTGGGCAGCAGCGGAGTGCATGTAAGCACTCCCTTTTCCAGCCACTTTTGGGGACAGCATGATACGTGCATGCACGGTCATGCATCAATTGCACGCGCCTAAAACAGGCATTGCCTATATATTTCAATAAGTAAACCTTCCAATTTCCTTTGAGACTATTCCATGAAGCATTTTCATAACAAAAACTAGCTCACAATATTATTTACATTTCAATAGAACATTTTCATGTATAGCATTCCAAAAGCTATTGAGTCAAGGCCCACACGTGTACACAATAGTTTTTTAGCAAAAGGTATGACATTCAAGATTTTCTTACCTCTTCTAAGGCATTAGCTTTGCATCTAGAGCACTTCCAGTCCTCAGTTGCTTTCGCAGGGGCTACTCCATAACAACCTAACACAAATGAACATACAAGTTCAACAGGAGAAGTATTTTTTCTCTAATAAGTGTGTGTGTGTGTGTGTGTGTGTGTGTGTGTGTGTGGTGTCCATTAATACATAAATATGGAGCAAAATGTAAGTTAAATCTAGATTATTTATTTCTTCAATGTTTTTTGAATTATTGATTTTATCCTATTTGGATTTGTTGGTAGGTTTGTAAACTGATTTCTCCCCCTTCCTTTTTTGTATTTTGATAAATTGATTTATGTTGTAAATTGCTCTGGGCACAGCTCACTGTGAAGAAGCAGCATATAACTAAACTGGCAAGCTTTTTCAGACTCTACTCTTCCTGCTTCAGTAACTTTATTTACTGATAGAATTAATCACTGCATAGCTGAATATAGCAGTTGCGTCCCCGAACACAACAGTATGGCATTCACACCAGAGGGAGAAGAAACAGACAACTCCAGAACATAAGCAGACTTTAGACTAACCATTCCATCACCCATTCAAATCATAGTAATACATATCTAACAATAGCACTAAGCCTCTTACACGCTTTTCATATTTTATTTCAAAATGGGAATACCCACATTTCTTCATGATTTACTCAACACCTAAGAACAGTCATGGGAGTAGGGGTAGGTGGGTTTTCAGATCCTGACTCTGGTCACTGTTAGGAATGAGGGGCTAAATTATTAAAACTGGGTAACCAACCAGATTTAGTTTTCTCACTATAAATCGCTAGAGACCGGAAGTGATAAGAATACCCAAAACATTATGTAGACAATTTATTGTGGCAATCCTAATAGCAGCTGATATTCCTACTGATCATTTGCTGTCTTTTTTCATGAACTCTTATACAAACTTTCAAGTGGAAGAATTTCAGAGTTCCACTACGTGTGGTGTGCAAATGCTTTCTGAATGCTTTTTTTAATCTGCTGCATAATTTCTTTGGCATGCTCTAGTTCTACTATGTGCACAGATTAGATTTCCTGTTCATTTCTTAGCTAATTCACACTAATGCAAGGTCTTCCATGCACTTGTTCATTTTATTCTCTGTAGAAATCAAGGTAGTTCCCAGAAGGCAGCTCAATAATATTTTTCAGCATCCTTCCCTGCTTTTTTTTTTTAAAAAAAGTAGCAGTGAGTTACCACAGGTCCATCTTTCCCTTTTTAAAACAGAGTAAAATGGAGGGACAGCATTTAATATCATAGCACAGGATCACACCCAGGATATTTAGTACTCACTGGCATGTACTCGAACTTGACACTGTTTGCAAGTGACCAGAAGACTGGTGCCATCTTCCTCCAAGTAAGGAGTGGAAAGGCTGACATCTGTGCTGCAGCCAGTGGTAGTAAAGCACATCTCAGGAATCAGGGGCTTAGTTCTCATCTTTCCATCAGCATCTGGAGCTGCCTGCGAGCTCTGGCCTCCACAATCTGCCTGTAAGAGGAGGAAAAAGAGTCATTTAATAGGACACCAGTTTGGAAAGGCAGTTAAGAGTGTAGGTAATAACAAAGGCCACCTACTCATTCAGTACGCTACCTATCAGGTACAGTCCTGTCCGAACACAAGAACTACAATACTCTAGTCTTAAACAGACAAGTAACACAGCCAATGACAAGGTTAGTGACAAATCAGATGTAGATTTAGTAGAATTCCCTAGTGAGAAAGAAACACAAAATATTACTGACAAAACCCCCACACACAACCCAGTAAGCCAACTTGCTGTCAGACCAAGGTACAAATGTGAGGGCATAATTTTAAACAATTTAAACAAGTAATTTAAATTTAAACAAGTAATCATGTGCCAAGATCAAGGACAGGCTAAATTAGACCTCAGTTATCTTGTACTGTAATCCCATTATAGTACCCATTCTGTTTTATTATCTTGCTCCATATTCAATGCTTCCTGGGTCACATCAAACTGCTACAGAGGTTTCTAATAGATTTGGCTCAGAGAAGCTAAACGGAAGGTGTTGATAAGGGTAGGCTCTAGCAGCTGTTGGAAACAATCCAACACGATTTAAAGAGACCCATACCCCGCAGTATTTTCACAAGTAACTCTCTATGGAAGCAAACTCTGCAAGGTAATATTGAAGGGAAGGCTTAGTGAACTCTTCCTTGTTTAAGAAAAAAGACCGCCAAACAAACTGCACAACCAATAAAATGTTACTGTACAACAGAATTAAGATCAAACAACAGATACAAAATGGTACATGCCTTTTAAGATGCATGCAAATTATTCAGACACATTTCAAGCACTTTTAAAAGGGCATTCTTGAAAACTGTATCCATTAAAACTGTGCTTTATATATATTTCACTAATCATCATCAAACCTCTTAATGGCATCACATACAAACATCCATAGCAAATCAATACAGAATTCCCGCCTTTCCAGTGACACAAAACATTTGTCAAATGAAAGCGGCAAAGCAGTCTAACATTAGATCTCTAGGTCTCCAGAGAGATCAGATGTCTGCAATGTGTTTCGACGACAAAAAACTAGATAAAGGTATTTAGCCACTAACTTGGTAAGCTCCTGATTATTCCCCAATAATAGAAAATGTATGAAACTCTGGTTTCCATTTGGGGATGCAGAGTTGATCTAGGAACTGCTGGCGGAGATCAATATATAGTTTACATTTAAGAACCATATGTGTAAGAGTTTCCACCTGATGGTCTTCACATGGGCAAATTCTTTCTCCTTCCACCATTTCCGAGAACCTTCCCCATAGGAGGTTTGAAGGATTTGAATTAAACCTGGCCAGCGAAAATGCCCTTCTTTCTTGAGGATTAAGCAAAAATTCAATATAATTGTGGTTAATTTCGTATCCCAAGAAAGTTGAAAGTTAAGAGGGGAACATGTTTTCTCTGCTGTTGCTGTTAGTTCCTGGTGTTCAATGCCCACAACCTAGTTTTTATTATATCCTTGGCTATTTTCTCTCAGCACTGGTGCACTACAAAGACCTCTAAAAGATTTGGTCTGCTTACCTGGTATGTTTGGAACAGCATGCAGACTGCACAATAGGGGGCTTGCTGAGCCATGGCTGAGTTGTACTCCTTTTCTGCCTCAAAGTTTGGAGGGCGATTCTGCCATAGTTGGCTGAGTGGCTTTGCCCATGTTTCTATCTCCTCAGTTTCTTCATCTGGTGCCAGCTGCTCTGACATCTCTGCAATAAGATACACAGGGGTCTTTCAAAGCTTACAAACCTGAGCTGCAAAATAGCCAAGTCAAGGGACTTATAGATTGTTGGAAAATTCCTTAACGATTTGACCCACTTCACAAGTACTACCAAACGACACTGGTCTCACTGTCCCCAAAAGTGTACAACTGCCCAGTCCTGCTGAAAGTTTGCTTCACCAGCAGCAATTACAAGCATGGTTCTCACACATGTGGTGCAATAGTGGAAGCTCTAGCATGATGATCCTCAAGCCTATTTAATTTATGGGATCAATAACTTGGAAGTAACACAGTACGCACTAAATGTAAATAGATACAAAAAGTGTGTTGAATTTTAGCAACCAAAACAGATCAAAGCCCTGTACCTGCCCCTAACCTGCTGGCTGAAAATTCAATGCCAGAGTAATTCTAGTTCAGTTAGCCACGCATTGCATCTTCTCAGGAATTATTAATCAAAATATTCCAGAAATGAGTAAGAGGGCATATTTCAAGGAATAACATGGGGGCAGGGATTTCGTTTGGAATCCACATTTTCTCTGTTCAAATTTTACTTCATTAGTCCACATATACACACATTGCAGTTGAAGACAAAATCTGCTTGCTTGCTTCCATCCATGCCAGTACGCATTCCCCTTTGTCTTTGTCCCTGCCTTCCAATTCATTCATTCAAATGTGTTCATTTTGCACAAATGTGGCATGCATGTAGGAAACAAGTGAGCAATACGCACACCTTTAAAAAATCAAAAAAATTGTGTCTGCCCAGCAATTTCACAAGGGCACACATCTGGGAATCCCCAATCCTCACTAGCATCCACAACAGACCTCTATTGCGGTAAGGAAACAACACTGAACTTACCATCATCACTGAGGCCATCTTTAACCAGAAGTGGGTGATGACGTGGTAGTTTGCTCAGGGGCTGGCGACGCCCTTTTGATTTTTTACGGTCTTTTACTGATCTGATGTACTCCTTTGCCATCTGGAAAAGACAGAGGTAGGTCAGTGGACATCTCTTCACAGACAACAGATGCAGCACAACATAAACAGATTGCGGGGGGCGGGGAAAGAGAATTTTCAGAACTGAAGTCAGGATGAACAGAGAGAAAAGTCGAAATCTGCAAAATGCTTTTGCTGTACCAAGCTACAGGACAGAATCTGAAAGTGAAAACAGCTTGTTTGTTTTGTGGCTTACATTCCATTACATACAAGACTTTCACTCGGAGAAAGTACTCATGTCTTAAAAACCAGAGGTGCAAATATATAGCTTTTGGACATCTAGAGTTACTTGGTGCCCAAAGCAGAAAACACAGTCCTAGCACAAATGCACACCTATTTAATATCTAGCTTATGCTTGTATTGGAAAACACTACAAGGATCAAGCTGACAGCACATTACATAAAAGACCAGTCTTAAGGTCAAGCCTGATCTGTTACACAATTCATACAATTTAGGTATCACTGATCATTAGTCTGCTTGCAGCATATGCAAGACAGCTCTTGTAATGCAATCCCAATACTAATCTTCCAATTACTTTTGCAAGTTCCTGTTCATTCACATGGGTAGTAGCACTGGCTTTTTTTCCAGAGGGCTGCTCACTGTCCATGCCACCGACTTCTTCTTTAGCATAACTGTGCACTGTGAGAACTTCAGCTTGCTCAAGAGCCTGCCTGGGGAAGTCAGGAGATTCAGAATCTGAAGAACTTGAACACATTGAAGAGCCAGACTGAGAGCTGGAGGCTGAACTCTGCTTCATGGCTGACTGGGTCAAGGCTGAAGTCACAGAATGAGAGATGGAAAGATCCAAAACAGCTGCATCTGGCTCGTCCTCTTCTAGTTTGACATTTTTCAGTTCTTCAAATTTTACTTCCGAGGAATCTGCATATTCTGGATCAAAACAATGTTTAAAGCACTCATTAGTAACTGCCAAATGAGACAAATTCCAAGTGAGGCTTCCAGAGGTGATCCATCAGGTAGCTAAGTCTGGCTATGTCAGCGGTGCCCCAGCAACCTTTTTATTCCATGACTTCAAACACCAAGAAAACATTCTAGCTCAGTGTCATCACCACCCCACCATTTCTCAGCATGCATGCTTGCACATTTCATAAGCATTTTTTCAAAAAAAATAAAATATTGCCCATTTTGAATTCTCCACCTGCATAATGTTAAAACTTGACATTAAGGGAAGAGGGAGGGGACACATATTATCCCTACTTGCATGTCCCAGCGCACATTCCCAATCTATTTCAAATCTTTTAAAACACTACATATTAGCTACCTTCTAAGGATTTTAACGATAGGCAATTTATTGTTACCACAATGAACCCTTAGGCAATTCTGTATCAGTTCCTTTACAACTTTCAGATGAACACCTCTTGATATGGGGGCTAACCACTATTCACTTTATTAATTTGTTCTAAAAGCTTTTAATGACATGGTAGTATTGGACTTCTTTTGTCAAATGACTCTGAATAACTTAAGGTGAACATTACTACAAAGAACCCATCTACTTTCTCTGTGATTGCCCCAGCTTCTTTGAGCATGTATTTTGTAGTTAGATTTAAAGGTCATGCTAATTTACTGCCTAGATTTCTGCATGTAATGCAGAAACAGTAGCCCTTTTCAATCTAATGTGTGTTGCACCTGGTACATGACACCTGAGTGATAGTGAATAAAACTGCAGCAACATGGTACACACTGATGGAGCAGTGCAATGGAGCAAGACCTTGAAGCAGTTACCTGGGGGTGCAAGCCCTTGGTCCCCTTGTTGCACAGGCTCTCTAGCAGGTCCAACAGGCGGTTCTGCCACTTCCATGTCAAACTGCACTGAACCCAGCTCTTCTTTGGGAAAGGCCTCACTTTGGCTCACCTCATGAGGAACCTCTAAGCAGACGCGGTGCCGTTTGGTTCCAATGCGATGCTTGGGCATGCTGCAAAAACAAGTCTTACAAGTTAAGCACAACTGAACCCAGCACAGCAAGTTGCTATCTCTCAGGACTAGTTGATTAATGGACTTCCTGCAAAAATAAAGAAATGCATGTATCACGATGGAGACAACAACCAAGAAGGGTGATAGAAACCATACCACACTCTGCCACAGAGTAAATGGACATTCATTGACATCAATGCTTGGAATAAATTTTACAGCATTTCCTCCTCAGCTTTAAAAAGATCCCTGTTTTACATAAAGGTCCTGAGAGACTTAACTATTATGTAGCCATGGAGTAGCCATATTCAATGTAGTGTATCCATCACAGATACAGACTTAAGGTGAAAAGGCTGTGAAAAGGCAGGGTAATCTAGTCAGATGTTTGCAATATATTAAATCAACTCAGCTTTTTCTGTAAACTGCTCCCTCACAAGCCTACAGTGAAAATATATTTAAAGAAAATGCTGATCAAATAGCACTAAGTAGCCTTCTCAGCTATATGCTTTTTATTTCCTGCACTCATCTAAATATTCATCACCCCTCTGTGAGCCAGAAAAACATCAAAACAAGAATTTGCTGATGGCCATGTCTTTAAGTAGGTCGATCATCACTTTTGATCAAATTTGTTCATAGGAAAGGAAGGTAATATCCAGCTCCTGAATTGGCCACTTCACAATTTCTGTGTACGGTATAAAAAAACAAACATACCTCTTCTTCTCTGTATCTTCCTCTGCTTTGCATCCTTCTTCAGGTTCACTTTCCTCAGGACATTGCTTCTCCTTCTTAACTTTCTGGAGGAGCTCTCCTTTAAGGAACTCAGCTGCCTCTGGAGTTGGTAGTGTGTGGTCAATGACAGTTGCATCTTTCCCTGCTTTCCAAAGCTTGTAGCGTTCTGGCTGGTATTTTCTCACAAAGACATCCATGGAGATTTTGACCATGTCCTTTCGGCATGAACACTGCATGGAATAACAAACCAAGTGAGGCCACTTCTATTTCTATTTCCGTCCAATGTTACTTTACTCTGCTACCATGTTTTCCCTCCAATGATTTCACATACCATTCCCAGTCAGAACTAATAAGCAGGTACTAGACTTGAGATTGAAAATAATCATGTGCAAAAAGGGAGTGGATGTATTTGAGGAGTGCTGGGTAATAAGTGTGTACATCCAATTCATGTCTAATATTCTTAATATCAAAAGTTCAACACCAGTTGTGAGCTGTATTCTGACATCAACACATTCGTTAGTTGGTGTAACAAATGATTAATGATGAAATAAAAAAGGACCCAGTGAATGGCCTAGAACCATTTGTAGCTGCCCCACTGCTCTGATCAGTGTGCAGCTCTGATCAGACCCTTGGATGGGAGAGCACTGGGAGGTTCAATAAAATCTCTCTCTCTCTCTCTCTCAAAACATATATAAAGTGTACTGGGAAACTCAACAAGTCTCATTACCACATTGTTATTTCACAAGCCTTGTGCTTTACACAGTAGATGAAGCAAGATTTGCCTCTATTTGGGGGACTATGCAGGAGCAGCCAGAGCAGTGGTGCCATACAGCTGCCCTGACGCTACTTGTGGCTACTTACTTGGCTATTGTGGGGAAAGATGGAAGCAAGATCAGAGCCCTCACTATACCAACAATCACTGCTGCTTACTAGAATGGGGTAGAGGTGTAAAGGACTCCAAAGTTCTCTAACCAAGTCCTCCCACTGCACATTTTTAAGCATAATCAATCTTAGAAAGACTAAACTGGCTGATTCGACTTTGCAGCCCAGAATCATCAACAAAAACCTTTGTTATAAAAATACAGTAGTTCCAAGATCCCTATTCGAAAAATCAAGCTGTTAAGTAGGGATTTTTTTTTCAAGCAGCAAGCAAATTGACACCTACTAGTACAGACTGCTTTCCATACTCAATCCACCGAAGTGTAGCAAAATTAGTAGATTCAGCACAGTTGAAGCCATGATTAAAACCAGCATGGTATCCATAAGGAAAGGTTATCATGAATTCACCTGCTTCTTGGGTCACCTATAAGACAGGAAGGCCATTTAAGATTATCTGCATTTTGCATTATCTCTTACTTGTAAGTTCCAATACTATGAATCCAAAATCATAGGGCTCAATTACCCATTTGCTCAAATAATTAAATTGTCAAAGGCTGATTTACTTGCACTATTCACAGATTTCTAGGAGACTGAGAACTTCTGCAAATTGAACTATATATGGCATGTTTCAATCTGGACAGAAGAAGAAATGAAGTGCAATGTACATTTTAGTTAAAATTTTATTTGGCCACATGTACATTTGTAAACAAATATTTAGACAAATTATGTATCAGCTGAGACTGAGTGACTAAAATTATCTTTCAATGCTATAGTAGTGCCTTTTCCATTTCAATTAGAACTGTGAAACTGGCATTAGAAAAGAGACATGTGGCTAACCCCTATGTTAAGGGATGTTATGCTAAGTAGGCACAAACCAAGCAAATAATTTGCTACATCCCTCTGCACAGCATCAAACCCTGCACCTTATAATTCACTTGCAGAAGAAAGCTATCTTGTCCAGTAAGTTTAAGACCAGACCTTTCTAGAAATAGGAAGGCCAAAGTTTAAGGGATCTCATAAGAGATTTTGTATTTTCTGGTGTTTTCATCAACTTCTCAGAAATCCAATTCCTGTCATCTTACAAGGATCCCTGATGCTTCCTTAGATGTACTCTAAAACTGCAGTAATGCCAATGCTCCTTTCTCACCTTGTCAAATGGAATGCCGTATTTCTTCAATATTGATGGAGATATTAGGGTCATCTTGTGACGAAGGAAAGCTTCACAGCTCTGGGCACTTCCAGGAAAGAACCCTGTTTAAGTAAAGATGTTATATGTGTTCCTGGATGAAAAGGGCTGCTCACATAAATACCCTTTGGCTACATTATTTAATACTTTATTCTCGACTCTTGCTACTCAAGCAGGATAGAGACAAGACTGCAAAAAAATCAGACCATTATCATGCTCTCTCAAAGGTGACTGTACCCACTTGTTTCTAATGGAAAGGTGGACAGTCTTTCCTTATCTCATCTCATAGCACAATACGAATTATGTCACAGACTCAGAATAAGGACCAAAATAATGAAAATGGGGGAGGGGGACACCTCACAATAAAAACCCCAAGAACTAAGGTGGAGATTAATATCCATTTTTTAGACTCTTAATAGAAGCTGCATCTTGTTTGTGGGTTCCAAAGAAAGTGAAGCTAACTAGTGGATTTCCTTTAATCAAGCTGAGTAAAAAACATTTTGAAAGCCTAAACAGATTACAATTAAGACAATCAGCCTAACTTCAACGCCCCCCCTCCAAGTAGGAGTGCAGGAATAAAAGCAAACACTTCATTCCCAGATTCTAAGAATGGTTACCACCACAAAGAAATTTCCCTTCCCACACACTCATTCAGAGACCAAGTGTCTCAGCAGAGATATTTCCCAGCCCTGCTCGGTCTTTAACCGGAGATGCCGAGTACTGAACCTGGAGCTCCATTATGAAGGATATGTGCACTACACACTGGGGTACAGTCCTTCCCCACACCCAAGGTCTCTTCTCGAAATGGTTTTCCAATTTCTCCAATGTCAGGCATTGCCCAAGGAAGCCAAAACTAGCTCCTAGCAGTACAACCATCACTGTTGTATTATATACTGTATATTTATACATTTTGGCACGATTATTACAGTGATCTACTGGATTGTGCTGATGAGTAATGCTTCCTCTTTCAGCTGCAAGGACATAGCAATTGAGGAACTAACTTTTCTTTGAAGATACATGAAAAGATGAATGTTTGTCCATATCTTCACCTATGTAGTCCTTAAAAAAGAAAAGGGAGCTATGCAAGGGTAATAGTCTTCCAACATTGCTCATTTCAACATTCAGAAACTGACTGTGATTTAATAAATTTCATCACTCCACTAACCTGTCAGTTGAACTGTATGGGAACTAGGGTAAGTTGCTGCACTAGAAAAGGTTTTTCCCTCACGTGCAACAAGTTCTTCCTCCCTGCTGTTAGGTTTATAATGCTGGATTAGGGTTATTGCCATGGTAGCGTTAAAGTGAAAGTAGATCCTATGGCTCTTCAGAAACAATCAACTGCATACATCCACTGAGACAGAAAGAGATGGTTACCTTTAGCAAGGCGTTCCAGCCGCTTCCCATGCTCTGGAGGAATGGAGTACCTGTAGTCACAAACACGTTAAGTAAACAAAAAGCATAGCGGAGCTTGGGGTTGAAGAGCTTTAGATATCATAATAATAGTAGTAGTAGTAGTAATAATAGGAAATAATGGAGAAAGAATTCCAATTGCTAAGCTACCAACATTTATAGGCCAATTTTGTTCTTTTCCAAACTAAGGAAGTCAGAAAGTTTGCTTGCCCATGAGACTCTTACTAGAAATACAGAATGGTAAATATAAGTAAAGTTTATATACAAAATGCTTTTCCATAACAGGTTCTCTCACCATGACTTGGGCTCCCCAAAATGCAAGTAGTTGATGCTGTAGAGATCCATGTCCTCTGTGTGCCAGGCAAATGATGTTTTCCACATTCCAAAGTAGAGATATGGTGTATTCACCCCCTCAATAGTAATGCCACTTTCATTCTCTACTACATCAAGAATTGTATTCAGATGGCCAATATTCCAGTCATCTACATGCTGAAGAAATTAAATGAAGCCAAACAGAAACAAGCAATTAACATCTTATCAGCTGTAATAACTAATATTATTTGTCCTATATTACTGCTAACCTCTGCTCCTTGCCCTATTGGTAATTTCAGCAACAGGGACAGGTAAGTCTGCACTTGCTTCAGTGACACCCTACAATGGTTAGAGCTCAGCATCAAGGTTAAGAGTTTGTAATCACTACTGAAAACAAGGTAAACCATACACAAGTTAGAGACACCTATTCATAAGTTTGCTTCTTACCTTGTCATAGAGTGTGCCATTAACATCTGCACCATATATTGGAGCATTGAATGTGAGGTTCTTCCAGTATTTGCGTTCAAGGTCTTCAAAATCAGTATATCGAGGGGTGCAGTATCTAAAATAGAAGGCAGTTGCTTTTCACTTTCTTTTTCATAGGCATATCTCATAGAAATGTCAGAAAAAGTAGCAGTCATTTTTTTTAAAAAAAGATTAGTCTTAATAAAAATGTATTATAGAAAACAGATTAGATAAGCACTATGGATAGAGGGAATATGTATAAGTATAAACATGCAGAACTAAGAAGCCAAATGTTCCATTCTTCTTCTTTTCTACTTTTAGTAATAATGTTTATACGCTATGCAGTCAGGCTCAAGTTCTTTGCCAAAAAACTGATTTGCATAATTTGAGAAGGAAAAGACCATTAAGAAATACAGTACATGACTGGATAATTTTATCTCAATTATTCTGGTGATAATCTTTGACAAAGAACACCAGTGTTCCTGGGTGGTCAGCAGGGATAAACACAATTCCTATGAGCCACAGAACAGGACGAAACATCAGTTTCTTATGGGTGCAAGAATTGCAATGCGCAGCAGGGGATCCTTGGGGCTGACTCATGCCTTTGTGTATGAAGATCTGTTCTTTTTGTTAAAACTAAAGGACAGGTCATACATGGGCATTGCTTGGCAGTCATTTAAAAAAAGAAACTAGAGCAGGTAGTTGATGTAGTGCTCTCCATGTGTTTTGGACTACAACTCCCATTAGCCCCACCCAGCATAATTAATGGCCAGGAATTGAAGGTGTAATCCAACATCATCTGGAAGGTGCCATGTTGGCTATCACTGTGATAGACAAAATTACAGAATAGAAATGTATTTAAACTTTCATACTTATCACTATTTGCTATCCTCCTGAACTCCCGAACTGTCATAGCTTTCTTCTGGATGTTATATTGTGTGAAGAGGCCTGACTGGCCTGTGACCACTTGCTGAATAGGAGCTGGGATGTTCACATCATCAATATCATCATACCATTTGCGTGGTTTCCATTCCTTTGGAGGAACAACCTAGAAAGTTCAAAAGACAAATGATACAATGGTTCAAAATAACAAGTAAATAAAACCTGTAGAAGTAACCCAGTAAGGCATATGATTTCATAAGATATTATTCCAAGGGTACGGCTGCATATTCCTGCATTGCAGTGGGTTGGAGTAGATAATCCTCAGGATCCCTTCCAACTCTACAATTCTATGGTTCTATAATATAGTTTTCATTGGCATAATGCTTTGATATAATTAGTTGGGACTAAGCCTCATTGAATTAAATAGCTCATACTTCTGAGTAGACATGGTTAGAATTATACACTCATTAAAACGTCTCAACTTTTAATATGGGGGGGGGGAATCACCCTTCATCTCAAATATTGTTAAGCAAATAGTATTAGATAACGTGCAAAATTTCCATGTCTGACTATGAAAATCTAAACAACTCAATTTTTATCAGTGAGGAATATTAAGACCTATTTGTACTGAAAATAAGAACTATTTCCTTAGCATCAACGGCATGCAGCTGTGTATCAAAACTTTCCAAAGACACGTCTTCACTGCAAAATACATTTCTCATTAGCACTATGCTGTGGTTCTCAACAAATTACAGTAAGGCAACTTAGGCACATTTGCTCATTCAGCTTTATGTAAAAAAAATAAAACAGGCAGAAAGGGAGTGGCATTCAGGGAAAATTTGGCAATCCTACCCGTCACTAAACATAATGGGTTTGGACTAAACATGATTTTGGCTTTAGGTGTGATCTCTGGAATGTAACCCCCATGTAAGTAAGTTAACTATACACTATATTTTTCTGAATCATACTAGAGAACATTTTGAACACTTTTGTGGTCTGTTTTACCTTTGCCAGTCCAGCTCTATGAGCTCCTTGCGACTCTATATACGCAATGTAACGGCTGAAGTTTTTGAACTCTTCCATAGTTGGGTGGAATGTCATTATTCTCGCACTTGGATTCGGGTTCTCAAATTCAGATGCCATGGTTCTTGTTCACAATTGTCCTTGTCACATGTGAACCAGGAAAAAAGTGCACTAATACAAACAACCATTCAAATAACACAAATAAATAATCAAATCAGGCCTATCCAGGATAGTTTAAGCATAATATATAAAGAATGCTAAACATAAATGAAGGCATTTCCCCTCCCATTTCCCAAAGATCAATAACCCAACTATCTTGGGAGTGGAATGACAATTTTAAAAAAAAAATCCTCCTAACTTTCACCGTGTTTTACTCAACAGCTTGTGCCTCCTAAACATCCGTCACACTGTAAAAATCCCGTCAGAGAACAAGTACCAGGGTGTACTGCCAACACTACTGTTTGCGAAAGACCCCACCATTCTCACTCTTGGGATACTGGAAGGTGCTCTGATGGTTGGCTACAGAGGATACGGTATGACGATGCTTTTGCTTTTGTTTTATTGAGGGCATTTCCTGACACGGAAGCTTGAGTTACATTTCTCACCAAAGAGTTACTTTCTCCTCCAACAAAGACATTTATCAATCCTGAAAGGCCATGAAGCCTAGGGGAAAGAGGCAGCAGTATGGCTATGAATCTCATCGTTGATGGGGCCCACAAGCAGGAAAGGGTTACTACGCTCGTGTTCTTCTTCTTCTCGGGGGTACCTGGCTCTTCTCGGTGGGAAATAAGATGCTGGACTAGACAGGCCTTTGATATGACCCGGTGTTACGGCCAGCAAGGCTCTTCTTAGGAGAAGGATGTCTCCTTGACAGGGGCACGTGCGGCACTGTTTGATGGGCCGGCCCTGTTTGGTTTTGTACACACGGGAGAGAGGCCTGCCTCTCCAGGAGAAGAAAGGAAGCTGCGCCCGTCGCTGCGAGACGTGAGGGGCTTAACAGCACTCATCTTTGTAGGGGCGCCCAGGGCTGCCTCGGGCTGCGCCTGCGGTTACAAAACCCGGCCTAGGGGAGGCGAGGAAAATCGGGTCGCTCGCTTGTGCGCGGAGGCGGCGAGACCGGCCGTCCCTCACCCCTTCCACTCATGAAGCCAGGGCCTGGCACCGCACGGCGCGGCTCTGAGCCCCGAGAGAGATCAATCCAGCGGAGAGGGGAGCCCACCCTCCATCCACTCCCACCCGAAAGGACGGTCTTCCGCTGCTCTCGACGGTTCCCGTTCCTCAAACGCGACTTCAAGCCAACCGAGAGGGGCCCCACCCGGACCCGTCTCGCTCCCCACTCCCCCGTTCTCGCTACCCTCACGACTCAGTCAGTCAGTCCGCCGCCCGCCCCCGGCACTGCCACGGCTCCCCCAAGAAAGCCCCCTTAATTCGTACTCACCTACGTGCATACAAGCACCACCTCCGTCTTTGCCAAGGCCCAAGGCTCGAGTATTACCTGGGGCCGAAACCGTCCTATGCTCCGCCCCCTCCTGGTTGCGTCGGGGGCGTTTCCCAGTCACAGTCCAATCCCCGCGACCGCCTGGATCGGCGTTACCGTCTCATAGGCTATCTGCAATGCCAATCACAAAAGTCTCGTCCGCCGTCGGGCCCCCCCTTCGCCGCCGCGACGACTGGTCGGATTAGTGCCCCCTGCCGTGAAAGTAGTTCCGACGCTATTTTACGGCTGCGCGAGGCGATATTGCGACTTTGTTTGTTCGAACGACCATAGGCCGCCCCCTCCGCTCGAGTTAGTAAAGAAATCACTCCGTCTTTCTCTCGCTCCCTTTTTTTCCGCCCCTTACTCCATATTCCCAAGCGGTCTCCGCCCACAACGAGATTCACGTACTGTAATTATAATTCCGATCCAGTCAGCAAGGAGAAGTGTGTGAATCGGCTCGACCATAGAATAGCCAATCAGTGAGGAAGAGAGTCTTGTCGTTAAGCAGACTTTGTGTTTGTGGGGAGACACTGAGGGAGGGAGGGAGTCTCCACCGTTGGTGAGGGGGTTATCTAATAACCGTTTTCATATTGAAAGGAGAAGCGGCATAAGGGTTTGTTGATATAGGGGACAGCAGCGTGCGCGATACCCTGTTATTATTTTGTATTATTTTGCTTTTCATTTTACTTAAGCACCGAAAGCGAAAACATGTTGGTTGAATTTCCTCGACGCAAGGAGAAATTACTGCCGTTCCTTTATTTACTTCTCAGCGCTGACGCTGGAGCCCAATTCCAACATGGCTCGGTTTTAAACTGGCGAGGTGGCAAATCTGTATTGTTTATTGTTTTACCAAAGAGATTGTAGAATCGTAAAGCTGGAAGGGACTTCCAAGGGTCATCTAGTCCAACAGCCTGCGACTCAGGAGTCACAACTAAGGAATCCCAGAGAGATGGCCACCTCTGTTTAAAAACATCCAATGAAGAAGAGAGAGGCATGTTGTACATACCGGTAATAATTTAGTAACAATTCGGAAGTTAGCCAGGGGTTACTGGAGGGAGAAGGCTTTTTTCTGCACAGGTGTCCAGACTAAATAAGAGATAGGGAACCTACAGCCCTCCAGATATTGTGGGATTACCGATCCCATCATCCCCAGCCAGAGTGGCCAATGGTTAGGGGTGATGCCAGTTGTGCTCCACCAGCATCAGGAGGACCCTACTTTGGCCGCCTCTAAGAAATGCATGACAGACAGAATCACACCAGGGGCAATAGAGTTGCAGAAACCGACAATTGCCCAAATGTTTCTTTCTATGTTACTCTTAAAAGTGAACCTAGCAGAGGCTGGGACTGTTAATCTTTAATCATATCATATCTAATCTTTGAATGGTTTCCAGAGAGAGACTAATATCCGTAGACTGGCCTTGCAGACATAAGAAGAGCCTGCTGGATCAGGCCAATGGTCCATCTAGTCTAGCATCCTGTTCTCACAGTGGCCATCCAGATGGCTGTAGGAAGCCAGCAAGCAGGATTTAAGCACAAGAGCACTGTCCTTTCACTGTGTTATCTACCAGGCAGTCTCATCTGTTGACTATGAGGAACATGAATTTAAGGCATAATGCATTCCAGAATAAATTCTGGTTTGCCAGTAACAAGATATCATTCATTTGGCATAGGGTAAGGCAGCACCAGACCCATGGCGAGAAAGGGGTACTACTAACAGGCAGGGAAATGTGGAGCCCAGTTCTAGCCATGTTTAGTTATCTCACTGGTTTCATTTGAATTTGCTCCAATGTAAGCATGGACAGTATTGCAGCCATTCATCTTCATGTTTATTATTGGGTTCAATTGTTCTTCAGTTTTCTGCCGCAAACAGCCTAACCCTATTTATCTGGTAATAAGCCCTACGTAATTTAATAGGACTCACTTCTGAGTGGACAGCTCATAAAATTAATGCAGCATACAATTTTCATATGTTTACTACCTTTAAATCTACATGCAAAATCAAATACCAGCTGATTTAGGGTTGTGGAAAACTTTCCAGAAATGTTTATGGAAATTTTCACAATTTATTCCCCCCCGCCCCCGCCAGTAAGCCAACGTCACTAACTGAACTGATGCCTTTCTTACTGGGCTTATTTTAATATTAATACAGGGCATACATGTTGAAAATGACCCCTTTGTTTGAAACAGTACAGTTGTCTTTTAAAATCTTGCCTAGAACTGAAGATTTATGTTGGGCAGAGATCTGATTCTAGGGTGATACCAAATCACCTTCTGAGGGAAGACCAATACACCCCTCCGGCTACGTTGGGTATCTCTAATCCTGAGGAAAAACCAAGCATGCTTGTCATATTTATAGAGACTCTTTACTCACATTAGCATGCCATGGCTGAAAAAAGCATTAACCACCAGAAACAGCGCTGTCACCAGCAATAGACACTGATGCAAGTCCTAGAAGGACAGGGATTAATGTACTTACTTAAAATTATAATCTATCCTGAGTCACATGGATGGTTTGGGCTATAAAACAAAAATAACTGCATGTCCTAGTGAGCCACTTGTTTGGCAAGGTTGCCCAGGTCAGACCCCAATGACCATGTGAGTCAAATTCTCCTTTCCCAGCATTTAATTAGGATGGTCCTATTGAACCAGTAGAATTGCTGGGAAATTTTCCGGAAAACCTCTCAGCCACTGATGAGAAATGTCAGTTATTCTTGGGAACTCCTAAGGTTTGAGACAGTAGCACCCGCAAATTTTGGATCAGAAGAAATAAAGACAAGTTAATAAAATGTTGCTGGCTGGTCTCCAAAGACTTCCATAGACACGGTCTAAAAAACTTTGGTTATCCTGAGAGAGCAAGCAGATGACTGACGACTAGCTGTGAGGGAAACGCTGTGTGTTCTCAGCTTCTCCATAGGTCTGGCAGGCACGTTGTTTCATTACTAAAGTCCTGGAGCAACTTTTAATATCATTCAGGATGACACAAGCCATTTTTTATGATGATAAATGGTCTAGAATCACCACCAAAGGAAACATGTAAGGCTGGTGACACATTTATTGTTACCATGGCTGCTCCTGGCTGGAGATTACTTATTAAAAACCAGCAAGAGGGCAGCAGTAGACAGCTGTTTGAAGGGACCAGAATTATTCCTGCTCTCAGACACAATCATAGCCAGAATGAGTGAGAGGAACTTTCTGCCTTCGGCGAAACTAATAAATGAAAATATTACTTTAAGTGGCAAGGGGTAGGAGAGTTTCCCCCCACCCCCTAGATTTGGATCATATCTGAACCTTCTATGTGGAACAAATTGAATCGATTGCAATCTGATTTTACAATAATGTTTTCTTGTTTGAAATAATACCTTTATTTGAGCAAATGCATATTTTAAACCAATTAATTCAAAGTGTTCTTTCTTTGGCTATGTTTGTACTTCAGGGCTGAACTACATGAGCCATATCTCTTTTTTATTCTGTGGATTTATGCATTTTTATTTTTGGCTAAGCTACATTAGTTTATCAGCCTTCTCTAATCCCAGTTTTAAATGTGGACAATCAATTCTGTGGTGCATTTCTAAGAGGTTTTGTGTCAATTTTGAAAGCAGTGGCAATGAAGCCTCTGGTTCCTGAGTTGGCTGAGCTACTGTGAGGTTTAACAGTTTCTGTGAACATTCCATCTGCTGAGGGAGATTATTAGGCTGTGGCTTCATATTGCTCCAACTTTGCCAGATGAAGTAAACAAAACAAAACAAAATCTCTCACATGGAGAATGTGGACTGGAAAGCTCAGCAAGAAGAGGTCCCAGGAGGAAGCAGCACTCACAGGTAAGCAGCCTGAACACATGGAGGCTAAAGGAAGGTATTCCAGAAATTGAAAGCTGAGGGAAGGTTGGATAAGGCAGAGAGGGGTCTGAGGAAAACAAGAACAGAAAAAGATGGTTTAGAAGAGAGCCAGTGTGGTGTACTGGTTAAGAGCAATAGACTTGTAATCTGGGGAACCGGGTTCGCGTCTCCGCTCCTCCACATGCAGCTGCTGGGTGACCTTGGGCTAGTCACACTTCTCTGAAGTCTCTCAGCCCCACTCACCTCACAGAGTGTTTGTTGTGGGGGAGGAAGGGAAAGGAGAATGTTAGCCGCTTTGAGACTCCTTAAAGGGAGTGAAAGGCGGGATATCAAATCCAAACTCTTCTTCTTCTTAGAAGAGTGAGATAAAAAATGGACTAATGAAAGGGGAAAGAGTTTGTGTGTTCTTGGTAGTAGTGCAAAACTGGTCAAGTTGTCTAAAGAAAGTGAGTACACACTTGAGTACACGCAGAAAGAGTGTACACATTCAAAGGAGCTGAGGAAATAGCAGGTGGCAGAAAGTTGAAGAGACTAAGGGCCTAACCAAATGCACACATGTGTATTAAATGCTCAGTGAAAGTTTGAATATAAAGTAGGATAGTGGTGGTGAGAAGATTAACCTTTTACTCTAAAAGAAGTTTGGGGAGCAAAATCTACTCCCTCCCCTGCCTTAGCTATGTACTTCACTGTTTTATGATGCCCTTCCCCTTCAGCTCAGCTCTGATACCAAAAGTGAGGGGGGGGCATCTTAAAACATCAGAAAGTAAGGTGAAAACACTAAAAGCATGGACTAAAGAGTGAAGACCTTCTCCCTCCCACCACAAAAGAGGAAGAATAAATTTTGAAGCTTCAAACTAATCTTCAAATTCAAACCAGCAGTCAGGCAGGAGGAAGGGAAGCGTGTACTGGAGGAAGACACTTGATGGCTCCAATTTTCTTTCCCAGCCAGATATCTTCCTGGCACTAGCTGTTTTTTTTACCCTAAGCCTTCTACTTAGAATCTACTTAGAATGGTTGGACAGTGTTCTCGAAGCTACCAACTTGAGTTTGACCAAACTGCAGGAGGCAGTGGAAGACAGGAGTGCCTGGCGTGCTCTGGTCCATGCAGTCACGAAGAGTGAGACACGACTAAACAACAACAACAAGCCACTTTTTGTTTCTGTCAACCCAAAGGAAAGGATGCAGACTGTCCTTTATGTGTATCTTAATTTTGTTAAGCAGCTCCTTTTCACAGAATTCCTCTTGCACAAAAACATTTAAAAAGAAAAATTAGCCTTGCAGTACAAGAGATATGGAGTTGCGGGTGGCGCTGTAGGTTAAACCTAGGACTTGCCGATCAGAAGGTCGGCGGTTCAAATCCCCGCAATGGGGTGAGCTCCCATTGCTCGGACCCTGCTCCTGCCAACCTAGCAGTTCGAAAGCACGTCAAAGTGCAAGTAGATAAATAGGTACTGCTCCGGTGGGAAGGTAAACGGTGTTTCCGTGTGCTGCTCTGGTTTGCTAGAAGCAGCTTAGTCATGCTGGCCACATGATCCGGAAGCTGTACGCCGGCTCCCTCAGCCAATAAAGCGAGATGAGCGCTGCAACCCTAGAGTAGGTCATGACTGGACCTAATGGTCAGGGGTCCCTTTACCTTTACCTTACAAGAGGTGTGAAAGGTAATGGGGAATAAACAAATTGGCATGGGAACAACTCCAAATCCTTTCCTGGCTTGAACTGCTCTTGTGCAAACCCAAATTTCTATTTCTATTTTTTTTTTTAGCTTTACGAGCACAGATAAGCAAATGGACCTCTGGCTTCAAATCACAAATCACATTTGCCTTAATTTACTTAATTGTAAAAAATTATATATTCAGTGCTTTTCAGCACTGCCATGGTGCAACAATCTGGATTAAGGGGGGTGTGTGTGTGTGTGTGTGTGTGTGCGCACACGTGCGCATAGACACACATTTCGTCTTTCGGGGTGGGGGGAGTTGCGGGAGGGGGAAGAGCTATCAGAATGGGTGGTGCCCAGGTCACTCTTGCCAAAATCTCCAATTGTGCTGACAGGTTCTAAAAGGTTGTCAATCCTAAATGATTGACATTGGAGTGGCTTTAGCTGGAAGCTGTAGGCTATAAGTGGTGTTCTTTCACTTTCATGAACATCCCCACGCCCCCACAAAAATGGCCTACAATATACCAAGAATATTTTCTCCCGATGATGCCTAAAGGACATCTAACTAACAGACTTTGCCATTTTGTACCTTTGCACATTTACTTCTGATTTGGGAAGAACAGATCAGTTGTGGATTTGCCTTGGGAAAACACAACTACTCCCACAGCAAAGGAGAGTGAGAGAGGCAAATGACAAACCAGACCTCACTTTCAGAGAAATAGCTCACAGGTGAACTGCAATTGTAGCTTCAGGTCACTAACATTTGCAGAATGCAAGAGCCACTATTATACCAGACTACAGTGCTGGAACAGTGGCTTATGTGACAGCTTCAGTGAGGAAATGCTGCAGGATGCCTTCTTTATGTGAATGAGCCTGGTTGTAAAGAATGGCTGTGGTGGTGGTGGTGAAATCCTCTGATCTTAAAAATGTAGGAATTTAAAAATCACTAGAGCATAAGTACAAATGACTTGTAGCCTTTTTGTTTAATGTTTCAGATTCTTTACTTTTTATTAACATCACATGTTCCATCTTTTCTCTTTAACCATGAGGACTAGAATGTGCCTTTTAGAAAAATGGAAGTTTGGCATTCTTGGGATAACAACAGGAGCTCTGGCTATACATAAATGTCACTTGTGTTGTATGTAAGCCATGGGATATTTGTTGCCCAGCCTGCCAGACATATAAGCAAGTACAGTGGCGTAGGAAGGGGTGTGTGATGGGTGTGGGCCGCTCCAGGTGTCATCACTGAGGAGGGTGACAAAATGACAAAAATGTGAGGGTTTTTTTTTTTAAATGGGCTCACTAAACTTTTTAGTTCAGTCAACAAACGCAAAAAAACGCGGCTGGCACTGGGTGCCACACTGCGGGGGCCGGCACTTACCGCGGGGCCTGCAGCATGCCCAAGCTGTGCGTCTCTCCTAGGAGTGATGTGGTGGCTTGGGTGCCTGCAGGCTCCAGGCGATGCCTGAAACAGCAGCATGGGGCTTGCATCTGCCCACCTCCTCAGCCACCCTACAGTTGAGGGGGAAGTTGTGGAGAGGCTCCATGCAGTGCGCCCTGCCTTGGCTTGCCCCCCCCCCCCCGGGCACCCAAGCAGCTAGCTATGCCACTGAGCAGGTACAAAGTACTTTCATAAACAGCCATTGTTGGGGATTTGTGTTATCAGTCTTGTGAGATGATTAAATCAATGTAAATTTGTGGGTACATCCATTTCTGGTTCCCTGTTTGCCCCACAGCCCCTGAGGTAGAATGCTGAATTATTTGTGAAAGGATGTGGCTGCTTTTACTTGCTCATGAGTATTTCTATTCAGTCTAATAGAAGAGAAATGGGCTTTTAAAATCTCCTGGGACCTTGCTTTATAGATGTAATTTACCTTCAAAGTGTCTCAGATATGCCGCTAGAGAGAATTTCTAAGAGTGCAATTGCATTAGGTATGAATGCAGAAGGCAAACTACAGATAAAATGCAGAAGACATTAAGAGAATCAAGAGGGAGTGAGAAAAAGCTAAAAAATATGAAAGGAATGAAACATTATAGAAGTGAGGAAAACAAAGACTGAAAGATTGAAAAGAGACTGCACAGATTCAGCTAAAGCATGCTAAAAAGGGTGATCTGGAAGGGAGAGAAGAGGATGTTTCAGTGGTATGTGAATATTGGGAAACATGCAACTAAACTGGGCCTTTTATTCAAGAACATGTTAAAGTAGTGGACTGAATTATTTGATGGCATTTTTCCTTGTACATTAAGTGCAAAATTGTTAAAATGCTTGAATAAGAAGGAGTGTATATGTGACTCAGGCATTTACAGATTTAAAGTTAGAATGAGCTGGATTGTGCCATTATTCTTGGTCTCATGTATCTTTATTGTGTGGTATGTCATAACAAAAGAAACCTGTGATATTGTAGCACTCTTTGCTCCTTCTCAGTACAGTGGTACAGTACCTTGATTTACAAACTTAATCCGTTCCAGAAGTCTGTTCTTAAACCAAAACCGTTCTTATACCGAAGTGCGCTTTCCCTAATGAGGCCTCCCGCCACCGGTGCCCTTCCACCCTTCGGCTTCCATTCTTAGACCGAGGTAAAGTTTGCAATCCGGGACACTATTTCCGGTTTTGTGGAGTTCGTAAACCGAATAGTTTGTAAACAGGGCTGTTCTTAAACCGAGGTCTTGGGTTACAGACGCTTCAGGTTACAGACTCTGCTAACCCAGAAATAATACCTTGGGTTAAGAACTTTGCTTCAGGATAAGAACAGAAATCGCGTGGCGGCAGCAGGAGGCCCCATTAGCTAAAGTGGTACCTCAGGGTAAGAACAGTTTCAGGTTAAGAATGGACCTCCAGAACGAATTAAGTTCTTAACCCGAGGTACCACTGTATAGTTGTTGAAAGTTAATTGTTCTGCTTTAAGCATGCTTGAAAAGTTTGCACACTGGTTGCATTGCAATTCTGCATTGGGGCTGCATGTGCTACACAGTGGTGATGGGGAAAATTACATATGCTCAAAGGCGGTGTCCTGTCTTGTGCATGTGCAGTATGAAACAGCTGAAATGTTTGTGATAAATAGGAAGTTCAGGTTTTCAGTCTTGACATTCCCTTCTGAAGAAGCTTCTGGGATCAGGATTGCCAGGACACAACTAGAATACCATACCCCCCAACATTTCTCTGATGAAAATAGGGACGTCCTATTTAATAATAATAATAACCCCACCCATCTGACTGGGTTGCACCTGTCATGCTGGGTGGCTTCCAACAGATATAAAAACATAATAAAACATTAAACATTAAAAAAAGCCTTCCCTATACATGGCTGCCTTCCAATGTCTTCTAAAAGCTGTATAGTTACTTATCTTCTTGGCTTGTGGGGTTGCATAACTCCATAGATGCCAACATTTATCCGATTAAAATAGGGACGTCCTAAGGAAAAGTGGGACATTCTGGGATAAAATCAGAAACCAGGATGACTTCTGTAAATGCGGGACTGTCCCTGAAAAATTGGGACACTTGGAGGGTCTAGAATACTCTTCTTTCTCCTTCAACCAGAAGGGGAATGCAGATTCACCATCCCATTCTTCCCCTGGCTCTTGCACCCATTCTCCTCTCCTGCCTACTTAAACAAGCAGGATGTTTGTGCTGTTCCATAGGAGAGGGAAAGTGTGAGGAAGATAATATTTTGCGAAGAGCAGGGAAGTAGAAGCTACATCTGAAAAATTCCTAAGCAGATAGAGAGCTTCTGTGAGTTATTACCTGGTAACACTCTGGGGCAGAACACCAAAAAGCCAATTTTATGGTATTTGTCACGGTCCGGTTCACGGGCGATCAAAGTCCCAGCTGGGGATGTTGGGACCAAGGGCAAGATGGCGGGATGGGAGCAGGAACGGGAGTCCAGAAGACAGGAGTCAGAGAGCCGGGAGTCAAGAAGTCAAGGGTCCGATGGTCAGGAAGCAAGGAGTCACGAAGTCAAGGGTCCGAGGATCAAGGAGCCAAGGAGTCAAACGCAGAAAGGCAGGGAACGTGTTGCTGTGGCAAAGAGCTGAAGGGAAAATGCTGACCTTATATCCCTTCCCTGCTCTTGCCACCAGGTGCTGTGAGTTACCAATCGGCCTCACCTGTGTGGCCACGACTTGCCTTTTCAGAACAAACTTAGGAGGGCCCAGTCCTGCAGAGTCCTATTGGTCACAGGGCCTGGCTCCTGCATGTACACCTGACAGTACTCCCCCCCCCCATAGGAAAATGGGGTTCCACCCCCGGTCATGGCCCAGGCTTGTCTGGGAACCTCCGATGGAAGGCCCGTACTTTGGTGGGTGCGTGCACGAAGTCGGCCGGCTCCCATGATCATTCCTCTGGCCCGTAACCCACCCAGTCAATTAGATAGTGGAGCTTGCCACGGAGCCATTTCGAGTCCAGAACCTGGCCGTCAACCTGGACTGGTGGTGGGGCGATGCTTCAGCTGGGATACGTGAAACACTGGGTGGATCTTCAGGGAGGGGGAAGCTCCAACTTGTAGGCGACCGGATTGATCTGTTGCAGGGTGATGAATGGTCCCTGGTCCACCTTAGCCAAGGGACGTCCAGTGCGGTGGTGCTCCAAGGACAGCCAGACCTTATCCTCAACCTGGAATGCGGGCCCCTGGTGGTGCTGTTGATCCGCTTGCACCTTATAATTTGCCTTGGCTCTCTCTAGGTGCCGTATCAGGTCAGCTTGTGTTTCCTGGATGTGGGAGACCCGATCATTGGTGGAAGGCACGAGAGATGCCGCCGGTGTGCAGGGATGGTGGTACCTGAAGTTAGCGTAGAAAGGGCTCTGCCCCGTGGAGGCATGGCAGGTGTTGTTACAGGCAAACTCAGCCAGTGGCAGAAGGTCCACCCAATCTTCCTGATGGTGGCTCAGGAAGCACTGGAGATATTGCTCCAGGACTTGATTAACCCTCTCCGTCTGGCAATTTGTTTGAGGGTGGTATACGGAAGAGAGGCGCCTCTCAATACCCAGTCGTTTGAGGAAGGCCGCCCAGAACCAGGACGTGAACTGGGGACCCCTATCGGAGATCACCGCATCCAGGAGCCCATGTAGCCGGAAGACGGGTTCAAGAAACAAGTGGGCTGTCTGTTGCGCTGTGGGGAGGCTCGAGCTGGGATGAAGTGTGCCATCTTGGTGAGTGAATCCACCACCACCAGAATGACCGACTGTCATTTGGACACAGGGAGGTCCACGATGAAGTCCATAGAAAGCATTGACCATGTCCTGTGGGGGGTGGGTAATGGCTGGAGGAGCCCCAAGGGTCTCTGCCGTGGCACCTTGGTCTGATCACAATTCTCACAGGACCGCACGTACTTATTAATGTCCGCCCGAACCCCTGGCTACCAGAAAGCTCAGGCCAGTAACTGCGTCTTCGCGTATTCCCCATGTCTGGCAGTTCATGCATCATGGCACTGCTTAAGGACCTGGGTCTGGAGCGGCCCCTCTGGAATTTAGAGCTGGCTGCGATGATACACGCACCCATCCCGGACATCAAGTGGCGCACCCCCCAGTCCCGAAGGGACCGGGCTAGTATCCAACCAGGCTTGGTTGTAGTATCCATTCAACTTGGTGAACAGATCCTGTCGCCGTGCCTTGCCTCTTCAGAACAAACTTAGGAAGGCTCCAGTCCTGCAGAGTACTATTGGTCACAGGGCCTGGCTCCTGCACGCACACCTGACAGTATTAGCCTGTTTTAGCATGTCCTGCCTGTGTTAAAGTGGTATGGGAAGCAGCAATGGTGCCACTCTCATTATATGAGAATTGACCCTTGGTCAGGTCTCAATTCAGCATGAGAATAATAGAGCATTTGGAAGGGCTGGGAATATATTTTTAGATTGTTACCAAGCCTGCACATGTTGATGTGTCCTAGTGCACATGTCTCCATTCACATGTTTCACAAACACATGCTCCCTATGGCAACCAATGCCTGAGGCCTGGGTCAGTCGCTTACACTTCATTATAGTGGCAGGGCTAGATGGAGGAGGGGAGAACTACTATTGCTGTATAAGAGTGTTTTTAGGGATATGGGAGGGTGAAATGGAGGCCCAGATGCATCAGGGAAATGTTTGAATACAAAAGGCTTGGGCAGAGTGATAGCTAGGAGATGGAGAGAAAAGGAAGTACCGGTAATAAAACACTAATTCATACCTTCCAACACTACTCAGATGAAAATCAGGACATTTTCATCTGAGGAATGCAAGGTGTTTCTGACTGGAGGGAAAGGGTGGTGGAGGAAATAGGTGCACGCTTACTCAGTACATGCTCAGAGGCACTACTGCCATCTCTTCATTACCTCACACATAACCGGATGAGACCCTAGCACTGGGCATCAGCCCTCGTTCCCTTTCCTCCTGCCCTCTCATCCATCTTGCTAGTTGCTCAGGACTCAACCATTGCCGTTGCCAGCTCCAATCTGCACTGAAGCCCTTTTAATCCCTGCCCCCTCCCTGTCTCTCTGAAAGGTGCCCTGGTGAATGACATAATCACGCCGGACCATCAAGCTTGCAGATCACCAAATTGCGAGGGGAAGAGAGGCAAGATCCATGCAGATCTGATCCAAAGAACCAACCTTGGAGAGTCCAATCCACTGCGTGGATGGCAGGTGAGTCTCAGGCCCTGCGTGGCCTCTGCGATCTGCTGTTGCCACTCTCTCACTCACTGTGAGAGGGGAACAAAGCCTTGAAATTGGGACACCCCAATTTCAAATCAGAAGCTTGACCTCATGTGCGTAACTAGGATTTTTGTTAGGGGGGACATGCCTTTTGTTGGGGGGGGGGCAGAACCTCAGTTTTTATTGGATTTTATTGATTTAAGGGGGGCAGCTGCCCCTCCCTGCCCTCCCACCCCCTTGGCTATGCCCATGCTTCATCCATCAAAACTTAGGAAATATTTCCTGAGAAAATTACACATTATTTTAACACAGAGAACAATCACAAAAAGCCATCTCTGGCTCTCCTCATTACTCCAAATATTTCCTCTACAAAAGGAGATATCTTGGAGAACACTTCCCCAATAGTTCTTTCACTTTCAAATCTTGCCTTAAGGGCATATTTATGTATAAATAGGGTGGGTCAGTGACCTAGATGCAAGAACTAAAGTATTTACCATCTCAAAAGAATGGTCAGACTGCCCAGGTAATGCAATCAGTAAAACATCAGGTATTCTGGCAGACAGAAGAGAAGCCTCATACTCCTATTTCTGTTGGAGACCACTTTACAGATGCAGAATGGTGGACTTCGGTTCCCAACGCAGTAGAAGATTCAGATGTTTTAAGGACCTCAGGGCCAAATACAAAAATCAGGAGGTTGTGCAATTGAATGCTTTGCCAATTTGTGGTTATCAGTAAGCTACAGTTTTTTCCTCAGATCTGAAAAGAGGACAAAATCTAAATTAACTGGTTTAACTTGACCAGCGCTCTACCCCTGCCCAGATAAATGTACAACTTCCAAGTTTTAAACAAGGGTTGCCCCAGGGGGTGCATAAAATGTCATTGTTAATCTGTCCCAAGACTTTTCATGCAGCTAAGATGAACAGTAGGGTACCAGCCCTCCCTGGCTGTGCTTAGATCTGAGGACACCTCAGTAAGAGAGCACATAAAAAGATTAAAAATGGCAAATCCCTGTAGCAATTGAGTGCCCACCAACAGTATGGTGCAGTTCCAGATAAGGAAATACAACACCAATACCCCCGCTTCATCTGTTGGTAACTGCATTATTTGGAGGGATAGCTGAGGGGAGGAAGCCATTGAGAACCTTACAAAATATTGATTCATTTAGAATATTGTTGTGAAAAGTACTGAGAAATTCCTCTCAAGACATACATAAAAGGGGAAGCACTTTCATTCTGAGCACTTTAATCTTGCCCACTTAAGTGATCCATTACACATACTGATTATTGTGGTATTATTCCCATATACTGCAGTAACTCTGGATACTGGGTGGGAGTACCATAACTTCCCCTGATGGGAGTATATTTAGCTTGATTTGTTTCTGATTACCTGCACTAGTGCTGTGCGCTCAGAGTGAAGTTGATATAAGCACATATTTGTGGGGCATGAGCAAAACTCCAGTTGAACTGAATTTCTGATAACATCTTTGAACTTGCTTCAATTTGCTGACTTGCTTTTTAGAGACATGAGCCTCCCCTGGCTTGGTAATCCAAGGAGTACTTTACCCTCCCATCTTTCTCTTGAAATTCCACACATTTGTCCTCACTTTTTATATATATATATATATATATATGAGGGACGCGGGTGGCGCTGTGGGTAAAAGCCTCAGCGCCTAGGGCTTGCCGATCGAAAGGTCGGCGGTTCGAATCCCCGCGGCGGGGTGCGCTCCCGTTGCTCGGTCCCAGCGCCTGCCAACCTAGCAGTTCGAAAGCACCCCCGGGTGCAAGTAGATAAATAGGGACCGCTCACTAGCGGGAAGGTAAACGGCGTTTCCGTGTGCGGCTCTGGCTCGCCAGAGCAGCGATGTCACGCTGGCCACGTGACCCAGAAGTGTCTCCGGACAGCGCTGGCCCCCGGCCTCTTGAGTGAGATGGGCGCACAACCCTAGAGTCTGTCAAGACTGGCCCGTACGGGCAGGGGTACCTTTACCTTAAAAGCCTTAGCTCATGGAGCCTTTGCTCTAGCCATGACCCCAGTGAATAAAGTGAAGGCAGTCTTTGAAGAAAGGATGGGATAGGATAGTGCTTTATTATTTAGTGTTGTGAGTTTCATTTATTGCTGCTGTCAGAGCAGTACTGCAGACCGGTGGCAAGTGAATTCATCACAGAAATGGTATTCAGGGGTGGTAGCTGCTAAATACTTCAGATCAAGTAGAACATCTGTGTTGAATTCAGAAAATGTATTCCTAACACTTTTAGGTCACTGCATCCAAAATGGTGGTAGTGAGCTTGAAATCTGGCATGTTCATTAGACTTTATTGTGGTTCACACCATTTATTGTTCATTACATTAATGTATGCCCCACTCTTCCTCTCATCAATAGTTTTTTTAGACAGGCTGTCACTGTGCACTGAGTAAATAGAGGAGAAAGGCTTGAAATGGATTCAGCTAACCAGCAGTGGATCTTTTCATTCTGACCTGATCTCTCCAGGATGGGCTATTCTCTTACCATTTTGCTATCTCGTTTGGAATTGCTATCTGATTGAAGAACAGTCATTTATAGATAAGACTAGTGGTAGATAGAAGAGTTTCAGTTTCATGGCTGGATAGTGGATTTTCACCACCCCCAAGCAATTTTCTACTTGCCAAAAATAATTAGCATGTTAGTACTCTGCTGCTGTACTAAGCCAGTCATTAAAGCAACAGAAGAAGGATGTATGTACAGCTTTTCTGGAAGCATTGATGGCTTGCCCTGCATAAAGAATCCAGAGAACCATAGTACACTTCAGGACTAAAAACAAGCATTTTGAAAATAGGCCCCAAGACTGTGGGTCCATTATTTCCTCTACACATTTCAATTTATTTACTTACTTATTTATCTATATTCCTTTCAGGTGTGTGCAAAATATGAAAATGAAAGGAAATTGTTCAGACCTGGGGAGTAATAAGCTTATTCTAATTATTCTCCCTGCATCTGGGCAGAACAAAATCTTGCATCCACTGAGCCCCACTGGGACCAATTTGCAGGTGAGGTAAAATGCCTCCTCTCACAGCTGCTTGCCTTACCTGAGCAGACATAAAGTGGGAATTAGCCAAAAATGGAGAACATCTAAACTCCTGAGAAATAAGAAGTGGACATATGGAATATGGAAGCTAAACTTGGTTATCAAGAGCTCAGAGTTACTTATTTTGTCACCAAATCTCATCTTCCTCAGTTTAATTCTACCAGACAGGCAGTCTGGTATCCTAGTATATTCTAATGTCAAACTCAGTGTAGACTCTTATGTAGCCAGAACAGCGCCATCCACACACAGGAGGGAAGTATCAGCAGGCTCAGAGAAACCACAAGGTTTTCAGATTTATTTTTTTTAAATGAGTAAATCCCCCTGTAAGAAGGGGGGAGAGCTCAGGGGCCACAGAAGGATAATTTCCTGAGATTTTTAATAAATGGAAAACTGGAGAGGGGCTGACTAGAATCCAGACAGATGCACTCCACACTCCAGTTTTGTTGCAGCTCCCAACTGTAGATAAACATTATCACATGTCTAATGTGGCAAATAATTTATAATAGTTATCCCATATATCTTCACAGCAGTTCTTTGAAGTAAGTCATGGTTAACTTAGCTTTACAGATGGGTAGAAATGTAGTGTTGGAGGATACCTAGTGTGCATAGTTGATAGGAAAACCTTGTCTGTCCATGCACATTGGACAGCCTGCAGCTAATAAATGGCCAACTCTGTTCAATAGGGTTGCCTGATCTCAATCTGCAGAATACAATAAAATTGCATCTTAGGCACATTTACTTTGTGCGATTTCAACTATATGCAGTTGAAGGCTGGCTGGTTGAAATTGCACAAGTTAAATTAAAGCAAGCTAGAGACCTTAAAAGCTCTCTTTGCACCAGATCCACTTAAGGTTACTTGGTGGATAAAGAGTTTTTAAACTCTCTGCCTTGCTTGGGTGGCAAGGCCTTTTCAGTGTGCCTGCTTTGGGATGTGCTTACAAGAGCTCATAGGAATTCAGATGGGCCTGTGAGATCTTGCATGAGTATCCTAGAGACATCTGAGTTCACGTGCGAACTCACACAAGCATTGCACAGCTGGCCTTTCCTCACAAGCAAGGCAGAGAGCTCAAAAGCTCTTTATGCGCCAGGTAACCCAAGTGGAACCTGTGTATAACGAGCTCTTAAGCTCTCTGAATTGCTTGGGGGGCAAGGCCTGCTCAGTGCACCAGCTCTGGGATGCTTGTATGAGCTCAGAACAAGCTAATGGACAGGCTTGCTCTTAAGATTCTATAAATATTAAAGATACAGTAACAGACATCATCACTGGGTGGGTGTGCAAGGGGAGCTGTGGAATAGGAGAGAGGAGGATGTGGCGTGGGGTGGTCTGTGTGCAAGGGAGAGTTTGAAAAGGACAGTTAGGTGAAATGGGTGATTAATTAAACAGAATTAAATTAATACACAAACACACATACGTGTAGTTATTGAAAACAGTAGATGGCAAGCATAACCTTAGGGCACATTTTCTGCTTTCAGTCTGACAGGAGAGAATGTCTCTTCTAAAATGATGTCATACATCTAAAAAAGTAGGTGGGTTTGCTTCAGAACTATTGTTTTTACTCATATACAAATATAATAGATGAGCTGACAAAACATATGATTAATTATTTAACTGAGTGAGCTGTACCAATAAACTCACAATTTTCAGATGCTTGCTCTCTTAACAAAATCATCCAAGCTGCAGTCTTCTGCACATTTACCAAGGAATCAGCTCTATTGAATAAACATATGATTGCACTGTCAGTTATTAGGTTTTGCTTTTGGAACTAATAGTACATCTATGTGTAAATGTAACAGTAGAACAGCTAAACAGAAAGGCACCACATCCAATTTTCCATACCAGGAGGTGGCTTTTCAGTGAGGTGGTTTGGAATAGTTTCAGAACAGTGCCACTTTGCATATACAAATCATGCTCACTAATAGCTAATCTTTCAGTGCATGAGCTAAACTGGAAGAGAGAACTGATAATGCTTAGCTAGGGGTTTGAACCTGCTCACACTTCCACTTGCTGGCTTTGCTGCTGCAGCTGCAAACGATAGGTTTTTTTTTAAGGCTGCTAATAGGTTTTTCAAAGGCTGCATTTAACTGTTTTAATTGTTTCACTTTAATCACATTACATATTAATATTGTATTCTTCATTCTGTAAGCTGTACAGAGAATGTATGTTGATGGGTGGTCATAAACATAAGGTTGCTAAATAGAAAGAAACCTATTGAATATTGGGTGGTGACTTTTGATAACACGAGCAATAGCTAAAGCACTGTCTTCTAGAATCCTGCTGAGACTAAGGCAGCTGCTTTTCCACCTGCAATAACATTGCTTCTTGTTTCACTGCAGCCCCAGCAGGTGTATCCAATTGGTATAAATTAGCTAAGGCACAACAGTAGACCTTTGCTTGATACAGCAGGAGTTCTGAAGCTGAGGTTTGCAAGGTAAGTGCTGCTTTTTCCTTGTTCTGCTCCCTGTGGCTTTTGAATTTAGTCACCTATAGGAAACCATCTGAAGCAATGCATACCATGTGGGTTCTCATAATAGTCAGTAGTGAGCAGGCTGCAGAGAGGGATGAGCTAGGGCATACAGCTCAAGTTATGCAAGACTCTTTGTATTTCATGGGCAAATATAATGGGTCAGGCTGTGCAGTCTTAATAGTCTACTTGACTGCAACATATCTACACCTGAAGGACAATTGACAATGGTCCCCCATCCTGGTCCTGGGTTAGAGAAAGCATAAAAAACCCTCATACTTAATGAGATGGAGAGTGGGTGGATGCAGACTCTCAGCTTCTGAATTGCCACACAATTATTACTATAACAGATGTACAGCACAAGAGGCATGTTTTTTTAATGCTATACTGAACATTTAAGTTGCACAGAGGGAAGGAAAAAGGTCAGAGGTTAGTGATGGCAGTGGAGGAGGAGATAGCATGAGGCTGTACTGATTCTAATTTAAGAGACTGGTGCTGAAGAGGGAGAAGGAATTGTACTATTGTCACCCATGATTTATTGAGCCAGGTTTCTGAAATGATAAGTGTGAATGGGGGCTTTATTCCAATACAAACAGCAGATCAAGACCATGATCTGGATTGAAACAGTCCTGGCAGGCGGCCTGTTATTTATTCTTTAAAAATATAAACACATCTGCTAATATTGTAAATGGTACTGCATTTGGTCTGGCCCTTAAGATGATTTTGGATGGATATTAGATAGTCCTAGTTTAATAGCTCTATGAATAGTTAGGACAACAAAATGTTAATCCATGTTTGGAAGCGTGCCAGCTCTTTGTATAAGTTGCTGGAAGCATACAGCAGGTTAAATCTTTGTGCTTTGCTTGTGGGCTTTCTGGAGACTGTTGGCTGGCATCTGTTGGAAGAAACTGGGTGCTGGACTGGATAGACTTTTGGTCTAATCTTGCAGAGATCTTAGGTTCTTATGAAACAGTGAGCAGTGTTCCTCACTACTGTCTCTTTTCCTTCCTACTCTTTCTGCAATGCAAACTAAGGTGACATAAATAACAGCTAAAATGCACAAAATGCAGCTCATTCTGCATTTTTTGCTGGAAATTGGATCCTGACAACCTGAGCCAGATGCTGTTTCTTTCCAGTCTTAGTGGAGCTTTGTCCCTGGCTTGAGTGGATGATGTTGCCCTAAGCAGCTATTTGCTAAGTTTTGTTGATGAGATGCCTTGACTGCACATATTATTACACAATGAGTGTACTGAGTAGGGACATTAAATTGCCTTTAATTGGAGCAGCTTGACTTCTTCTGTTCCTTTTGGTTGCTCTGACAACTAAAGGCAATTGAGTCCATGCCTGATAGTTAATGAGGGGACACTGCTATTCTCAATTCCTGATGAATCATAGCACTTCCCCATGTGCCACAAACTTTGGCGTGTATCATCTAAAAGCCATTCTTGATTATGACCTACAGTATCAGAATGTTCCCACCCTTTCTTCCATATTTTCTTGGGGTTATGGATCTGAATTTCACATAAAGGCCACCTGAGCTTTTATTTAAAACTATCCCCTTATTCTGCAGCCTTCTCACTGATCTTCACTTGCTGGCTCTGTCAAGCCTTTTTAAATTTTGATTTCCTCAAAATGTCCTCCAACATCACTGGTGCATAGGGTGCATAGGTAGAGGTGGGTGAATAGTCCTACACAGGAAAGGTTGTGTGTTTTCAGTTTGCAAACTGAAAAGCTAACACATGCAGAACTCAAATCCATCCAGCAAATCAGTTTACATGTGGGCTAAACTGAGTTTGAATGCCAGAAAAGATTATAGTGGAAGGAAAGACCTGCCTTTCTTGAGCAGGTTAAAGACTGGTTAATTACCCAAAGCCACTAGAAGATACTGCTCCTGCTGGCTGATGTCTTCATGTATTTCTCCCTTCAAGTAACATTGTTGTTTCCCCTTTACTTTTTAGTTTTAATACAGGGATGGGGGACTTGTCATCCTCCAGGTGTTTTTGGACAGAGGCAGATTTAGAGGAGTGCAACTGGTTTGGCTGCATTGGGCGTCAACCAAGAAGGCACCTCAACACTGACAAATAACAGAAGCCGAGAGGTGGGAGGGGACACCAAATTTTGATGTCACAGTTTTAAAGCTCAAAGTCCTCCACTGTTCTGGACTACTGTTCCCATCATCCCTGGTCTTGCTTTTTGGGCTCATGGGTGTTGGATATTTGAAGGGCTACAGGTCCCCCATGCCTGTTTTAAAATAATATGTATAAGCTCCCATCAGGTACAGGCCTATGAATAGCCGACGGCCAAGGCAACACAGCACTGCTGGTCTAAAGACAACTCCTCCCTCTTGCATTGTTTAGAACTAGTAAGTTAAGAGACACTCCCAAAAAGGAAAGCTGAATATGTCTTTGTTCTGTGGCCACTAAGTGATCTTGAACTAAAGCCTGGTAGAGGTGTTGGCAGCAGGCTGCTGAGACTTCATTTTTGTGTCTACCTGTTCAAATAGCAGTGATGGCAGGTAAAATTTTGACTTGGTAGAGCTGCAATTTCTAACCCTGCTGTTTTCATCACAATAGGTCTTGTACAGCACTTATTTCATACCCTCCAACATGCCCCAGAGGAAAACTGGAACACACATATTTCAGGGCCGCGATCTTGTGAGAGCCAGGTGACTTGAGTAAAAGCACCCCACCCCCAAAATGTGTTTTTTAAGGGCCATGTGACTCTCATGAGAGCACGGCCCCCCAAAATGGGATGTCTCACTTAAATCGGGACAGTTGAAGGGTGTTATTTAGGAACATGTGCCATTACACATGTGCAGAATGTCACGGTCTCATAATCTCTAGCCCCATCCCCCTGTCGAGTATTCTTTGCACATCTATGGACAAGGAAAGAGCTTTCATGTAAGAAGGCCTAAATATGATTTTCAGAAGATTGACTCCATACCTTTTATTTAGAAATTAAGCATTAATTAAGATATTCCTTCTTCCTCACCCAGTTATATAAGAAACAATATGCACCATAAAATAGCTCTTGCTAGTTCACATTGCTTGTATCATGGCTATGGGACTTATGCTACATTTTACTGAAAATGAAGCCGTGTGTAGGAAGGCTAGAGAATTTTGTTTTTCAAACATCGGAGCAAAAATCCAGTATTACGTATAAAGCATGTTCATGAGTTTACTTGGTTAGAAGATTCTGATTGGTCAGTACATATCATCTGATAAAACCAGGCAAGAGAATTTCCAGCTTTACTTGATAATCACTTTTGGGTAGGTTTTGCCCCTATATTGTGGCAAATTGGGCACAACTTCTACCAAGTCCTTTTTTGAATCTGCATCACCATAAAAAAAAATCACCTGCTGCTTTTTAATTCTCTTCCTCTTGTGCACTATCCATAGGCATCTCTGCAACTACCTTAGTGCTCATGTCAAAAACAATAGTAGTTGCAGGTCTTGTACTTTTACCTTCTGAAGTCAGGAACATTAGGTTTTCCCATTTCAAATTATGATCTGTATGGGCAACTGGGTGGAACAAGAGCTTGAAACTGACCTTCCATTCCCATTCCTCCACCCCTTTTAGTTTCAGAAGAGGAAGTAGATTTACTTGCAGAACTGCCTGCCCCCTTTGCATCTAAAATATTAGCTGCAGTCTCCAATTTGAGGCATCAGCAAAGGAGGAAAATTATAATTCTTAGATTACGGTACTTGGGTGAGACCTTCCCTGAAATAGTGTGTCCAGTATAGGTCACTCTATTTAAGAAAGACTGTTTTTAAATTGGAACAAAATTTAGACAATATGCAGCCTCAGTTCTCAACTGCATGCATTCTGTGTTACATGAGAAGCTGGAAATGTTGGGCCTGTTTAGCTGATGAAGTAGGAGTCTGAGAAGCACTGAACGGTGCTAGGACTGAAGCCTTGTGATACTCCAACTGTTGCTGAACTTCTAGTTCCCATTAGCTCCTGCCAGCATGGCAAGTGGCCAGGGATGATGGAACTGAAATTCAACAACGTCTTTGGGGACACAGACCCCCCCCCCCGGTATATACAGCCTACCAGAGCAGTTTGCAAAAGTTTGAAATGTTGTATGTAGCAATAAAAATACAACAACACAGAAGATGACTGCAAAACAAAAGAGCACTTAAGCCAGATAAACCCATATCCTGTCAAATCCAGACAGATTTTTTTAAAAAGCCTTTACCTGGCAATGAAAAGATAACAGAGATAGCAGCCGGAGGCAGATTCCAAAAGCAAGATGCTGCAAAACAAAACAAAAATCATATCCCTGATCACCTTATAATCGTGCAAAAAAAGCACATCATGAAGATCTTAGGGTGAGCAGCTTGTTTGGCAGCAGGTAGTCCTTGAGATACCTAGGCCCTGTAAGCCATTTAGGCATTTGGAAGTTAAAAAGCAGCACCAGAAATTGGCTCCAGAAACAGACCTGGGAGCTAAGACCAGAGAGCTATGATGTGGCTAACTGTGGTTATTCAGGAAACTATAGTCTGAAGATTCTTAAACACACACCATTAGACTTATTTCAGGGCTGAAAACAGGTAGTGAGAATTCCAGATTGAAGGTGGTTGACCTTAATGTGGGGGGGGGGGGGTCAACATTAGAAAATGAAAATCTGCTCTCTTTCTACAGGAACTTTGCCTGTAAATATACATAACAAGAAAACTTCCAACATGCTAGAAAAATTTTTTGTATTTGCAAAAGTTGTAGGAAAGCTAAATTGGTTCAAAACAGTGTTTATATAGGAAAATGTATCCCCTTTATTGGGAGCATCAGTCAAGCTATGTGTGGCTTGGCTCATTTTCTTGAGATTTGCATGGCTTTACTAGAAACTTCCCAAACTGTGCAAAGCACGTTGTTGCCCCCCCCCTCTTGTGCTGTTTCCAGATCTTTTAAGTGGGTTTATGCATGTATGAAGGATCCTGACTAAGGGGAGGTGATGATCATCTTAAGCTGCCTTTACTTAGTAATTCAACTAAGTTTTACTTGGAGAAGACACATGAAAATTTATGAACATGACTTAAGTTAGGTCCATTAATTTCAGTAGGTCTACTCTGAGTAAAACTTCATTGAACACCACCAATGGCATTTAAATACAGTGGTACCTCAGATTAAGTACTTAATTCGTTCTGGAGGTCCGTTCTTAACCTGAAGCACCACTAAAGGGGCCTCCTGCTGCCGCTGCACCGCTGCACGATTTCTGTTCTCATCCTGAAGCAAAGTTCTTAACCCGAGGTACTATTTCTGAGTTAGTGGAGTATGTAACCTGAAACATCTGTAACCTGTAGCGTCGTTAACCTGAGGTACCACTGTACATGCCTATAAAGTAGCTTTCCAGATCTTTGGCAGTGGAATCTGGAGGGAAAGGGAGTGTTAAGTTTGTTTCTCAGGCACCTGTATTACCCCATGAATAATTCTGCACTTAGCATGGTGGATAGTTTCCAAAAAAAATATTAAGTAAGGTTTGTTTCCTTTCTTTCAACGTGGATGCTATTCTCTTTCTCTCTGATAGCAAGAGGCAGGCAGTGTATTAGTGTTGTGGGAGGGAAGGCAGAAGAGACCTCCCCTATCCAAACCCTTTTGTGCCCTGAAAACTTTTGCACAGGTTCTGTAGCTGCAGTTTTGTGTGTAGCTGCCTTACAACAAAGGAAAAACAACTTGCTGTGTGGAGCGGCAGTAACTTTTCCTACTGCCCCACACTTTCTGAGAATACCTCCTGTTTGCATAAATGTAGTATGTGCATAGGGTTGTGTGCATGTCTAGGATATTAGGATAAAGTTTAGCATGTAAACATGGGGCCAAAATGCAGATTTTTCAAGCTGTTAAGTGATGTTTTGGACAGTAAATCCCTATTTTCTTTTTTAAATAAAGGGTTTGTAAATTTAGCTTGGGGGAAAAAAGATGGTGGTGCAGCAGTAGCAGCAGCAGCAGGGAGGTAAGAGTGAGGTTCACTTGGGTGATGACTATGTGGGTGGGCAGGCGGCGCAGTCCTGCTTGGCTTTGGTGGAGGGGTGCACTGGCAGTGTTGGTGGCTTGCTGGCCCCGGGTGCCAATAACTCATGCTACTGGTGGTATGATGTGGGATGTAATCCACTGGGAGCAGTCACGTACAACATTACCTGTTTTGCTAGAGTGGTCATGCAGGGGATGTTGATCCAGTCAAACTTCCTGTTCCCTCTTGGCCTGGAGCATCCTTCTTTGCATGTGACTAGTAGGTGGGCGTGACCTTTCCAGGCCTGGTAAAAGGCCAAGTCACACAGCCACCTCCCCACTCTTCGATCTTCTTTTTCATCCTGCAAACTTCCTGATTCACCTGGACTGGACTGCTAGCTGACTGCCAGCCAGCAGTCTCCCCAGGTTATCTCCCATATGGGGTAAACCTGTTTGTACATATAAGCCTAAAGCCTGCCTTCAGAGATCACACTGTGCTCTGCCTGATCGTGAGTAAAACTACTTTTTGTTACTTATGAATAAGACTATGGTGCCTTTATTCTTTTAGGAGGGATCAAAGAGGCCTTACCTGGGCAAGCCAGATTGAATTGTTTATTGTCTTAAGAGGCTCACACAAGTCTTCAACCAGTTTTTTGCTGCATAAAGGGGGAATGTACTCTACTAAGTGAAGAAACTTGCTAGCACAAGTTAGGAAGGAATCAATATACAGTGGTACCTCAAGTTAAGTACTTAATTTGTTCCGGAGGTCTGTACTTAACCTGAAGCACCACTTTAGCTAATGGGGCCTCCTGCTGCTGCCGCACCGCCGGAACACGATTTCTGTTCTCATCCTTAAGCAAAGTTGAGGTACTATTTCTGGGTTAGCGGAGTCTGTAACCTGAAGCGTCTGTAACCCGAGGTACCACTGTATCCTCTCCTGCCACCCTCAACATTCCCATATATGACACATGTAGTGTATTACAAACAGAAGCACTTCCATACTATCATGTAAGTGCTATTGTTTCAGCAGCCAAATTGTCAATGTGGAAATGATTCATGGCACACCCTTCTTCTACTGAAAAGCGAACTGTTCCAGCCGTTCCTCCTTTTTCTTGTCTGTCTGAGCAGCCAAGCAAGAGCATTTTGCTTTCACAGAATTTTGTTTGAGTTCTGCTTTCCACCACATGGACAGGTAGGATTCACTCCCACAGAGCTGTGGTCTTTTGGAGCTCCTGCCAGGGTAACTACAGGTTTATCTGCTAACTGGCAAATAAAACAAGACAGCAAAACGAACATGTAGGAAACCCGATTATTCAAATTTATTAACATCAAGAATTATGCAATGATGCTGTAGATTTTTATTAACAAATAGAAAACAGACTGTATACAACAGTGACCCCTACAGCACTATGCTTTCACAAGGTAAAAATGAATGTTCTCTCCAACATCACCAACCCAGGATTGTTGATTTCAATGTAATTTGAATACATTGGATAATATAGTTAGAGACCTTTCCACCACCTTTATTTATAGAACTATGCACCTGGGAGAAGGCTGTAATCTCCCTGCCTTTAGTGCAAGTGAGAGAGAATAAGGAGTATTAATATATAGTACCGTTAAATTAAGTCCAGTAGCCTTGCCACATTGGTTAATTAGACCATCCTGTCATAGTGAAAAATACAGCATTCTAATGACTTTTAAATGTGGTACAGGATAGCAGAAATTATAGTTACACTCAGCCTCTGAGAACTGAATTCCTTACCTGAAGAATCCCACCCCTCCCTCCCTAATAGCCAAGGCACCCCCATGCCGGGGTTGTTTGTGCAGGAAGGCTTGACTTCCCAGAGTTGTGCTCTTTCACCTTGGAAGGTGCTCCAATGCACTTGGTTGGCCACAGTTGCCTAGGCAACAGCACCTCAGGATGCTACTGGCACAGAAAGAACTAAATAAATGTGTCGGTCAGGTCCCTTTTGGGAACTTGGTTTTCGTGCGGCAAGGATGCCACATTCCCCCCCCCCCCATCTTAACAAGAGAATCCCAAGCAGTGGGTCTCTCACTCAAATGGAAAGTTCATAAGGGATCTGCTGACAAATATGAGGTCACTGGACACATGTCAATAGGACCAAGCATCTAATAGCTGCTGGAGTCCCACCTGACAGACAGGCTTATGAATAAAAGGCTTTAGAAATAAGCATTAAGTTGGCTCCAGCTCTGTGGAATTGAATATTCTACAAAGGACTGAAGAGGGAGTGGAAGGGTCCCAGAGCTGTGAGCCAGCCACTAATATTAACCTGGGGCTGCCCGAAAATGGGCAGCACCACCTTGATTGAGACAACAAAAGAGTTAAGGGCGGGGGAAGCAAAAGGAAATTCAAACCCCACCACCTCCATTCTTCTGTTTTGCTTGAGCAAAACATTAAGACTTGCAAAAGAATTTAAAAAAGAAAAGATATAAAAGACTAAGTTTAACTATTTTACATATATAAAAGATCCCATTCCATCCACCCAGTGACTCTCACCATGAAATGCTGTCAAGGGGAGGAGGAGGAGTGGGGGCATTAACAGAAATTCATCTGGAAATTGGAAACGCTAGAAGCTGGTCCCACCTTTGGCGCTGTGGCAATGAACCCAAATACTGTGGTCAGAACTGGTTGGTCATGGGGAGGCTTGATGCTGCAACAACAGCAGCAGCATCTGCACAGAAGGACTAACAAATGGGTGGCTGGCTGGGAAGAACCCGTCTCTGCTCTTGGACATTCCCGCTGCAACTGGCTGAAAGCGCTAGTTACGTTGCATAGTGATCGAAGCTGCCAAGGTACTCCAGTGCAGCCCTGTAGCACAGCTGATACTGGTCCTGGAGAAGAAGGAAGAGAATGGGATAAGCAAAAAGCCTCTAAAGGAGACCACCACTTCTATCACATCATGGTGCAAATACCTGCAAGCGGACTCCTTCACCACCTCACTCTAAAAGAGGCAGCTGGTTAGCACCAAGCCCTGCATCTGATGTAAAGAGGGGTCATTTTGCTCAGATTAGTACAGTAAGCTTAGATTGGGAGTGAAGTTCCAGTTAAACTGCAGGTGGGAGAGCAGCAAGCTGACTGTATGGGAAACCCAAGTACTGAATTTTTAGCAATGTAATTTACTCTCATGATGCACCAGTGAAATATGTCCTATATAAAAAGGAGGATGAATTATGGATTTCTGCTCTCCGTCTCATGACCCATCCAACCACTGGTTCTGATATCCTTGCACTACACAAAGAACAGCACAGAATCAAAGGTCGCATTGATCAGGTGAAAGAGAGGCCAATCCAAGCTGCCATCAAGTTAGACCAGAAAACAGCATGGGTTCTAACCAGAGGATAGCCACTGGCCATGTGTAATCCTTTGCAAATGCTTGATGGCACTGTTCTTTTGCACAGTATAACCATGACTACCTTTTGGGACTAACCCAGAGTGGGGTTTAACTCATGGTGAGAAATCTTGGCTGGAAGGCGCTCTGATGTGGCTTCATCAGTCTTGACCGATCCAGCTGTCTCACCTTTTTAAAGCCTTTTACAGGCTTCAGAAGATGCTGTAGATACTAGTTGTGCCAGTCATAGCTTAGCGTAATGCTGGTGGTCAACAAAAGAGGTTTAAAGACTGTCTCAAGGCAAATCTTAAAAAATGTAGTATAAACACCAACAATTGGGAAACACTTGCCTGCAAGCACTCCAATTGGAGAACAGCCTTTACCAAAGGTATCATGGGCTTTGAAGACACGCAAACTCAGGATGCAAGGGAGAAATGTGCTAAGAGGAAGGCATGCTTGGCAAAGCCACACCGTGATCAACTCCCACCCAGAAACCAATGTCCCCACTGTGGAAGGATGTGTGGATCCAGAACTGGCCTCCACAGTCACTTACAGACTCTTTGTTAAAACTGTGTTTATGGAAGACAATCTTACTCGGCTATGAGTGATCGCCAAAGGAGAAGATTGTATGTACCCTATAAATCTCATAGAACACATCAACATGGGAATGGGGGCAAGATTGGTGGCTGCTTGATGTGATTTATATGGAATATGCCTACTTACAGAGAAAGTTACATCCCTTTTCCATACTGAAAGCAAGTGAAAGCAAAGTTTTGGTCCTAAATGCTTGCCCCCAGTCCTCTGTGCAGCAGCAAGCATGTGGCTGGTGGCTTACCTCTGTTTGCACCATGGCTGGTCGTTGTGTCCTCAAGGTCTTCACAGTCTGGAACATGTCAACTACGCCCTCATAGCGCATGCGCTCCAGTACAATGCTTAATGTGATGAACACCCCTGTGCGTCCGACCCCCGCACTGCACATAAGGAAGAGAGAAAGAGACACAGTGAAAGGGAACTGAAGCATCAAAAGATCACAAAGATCAAAAGAAGCTCTCCCAAAAGCTAAAATATCTCTCTACAAGTGCCACAATGTTTTTGTGTGCTCAAAACTACAAAGCAGAGATTTCCCCTGCCTTTTACCAAGGAAATGGCTTCTATACCTAGAAAGGTGAGGCCATCTCTGCAGTAGTAATCTAGCTTTCCCTGATGACCCCAGCCTCCTCACCACTGGCACACAGCACCTAGCCAGCTTCCATGGACAAGCAAACAGCAGAACTTACCTGCAGTGTACAGTGATGGGCCCATCCTGGCCAAACTGCTCCTTGGTTTTATGAACTTGCCCAATGAAGTCAATGAAGCCCTCTCCAGTTTTTGGTACTCCCTGCTCAGGCCAGTCCGTGAACTGGAACTGCCGGATGGTTCTTGACTGTCCATCCTAGTTGTGGTTAAAGGGAGATATAGTCACTGCATCCTCTCAAAACACAAGACAGCCTTCATGGTCAGGCCTTTCCTACTGGTGCCAGAAAAGCCTTGAGGAGGGGAGGCCCAGCTGACCTAAGCAGATTTCTTTTGCCCCTTAGTGAGTATTTTGTTTTATATGGCAGGGTGTAGTAGATATAAACACAATTGAAATCCTTGCTTCTGCTTTCCAGCTGTCTCAGCCACTTGACACACAGTAACACCAATGCAGAGGGTGATAAAGCAATGGACAATCGGATGCACGTTGAAGATAAAGCCCTTCTGTCCTGTGCTACTTGCAATTTCTGAGCAGTAATGGGAAATAAATATTGGGGAATTCAGGGTAGGCTGTGCGGTACTCACCCTGGCATCAGTGACCTTGAACTCACGCAGAATGTACTGGGGCATGTTGTATTCAGCCATGGGATCCACCACAAAGTACTGGTACCGAGCAGAACGCTCTGCTGGCCAGTACTGGTGGCATTTCTCCTGAAAAGCAAAGGAAGAGTCAGAATTGTTACAGTCAAAATGTGTGATGTGACTGAAGCTTGAATATTTTAGAGTGAGGTGCCTTTTGACATCTTGTCCTGTTGGGTAGAACAATACCCACACAACTCCATGCTCTAATATGTGCAGCAAGACACTGATCTATTTCTTCCTTCCTGCCATGATGTGATTGATTAGGCTCCCCTTGCTCCTGCACGCCTCCATTTCCCATGACTTCCTGATTAGCAATCAGCCTGCTCTTTCATGCCAAGTTACTAGGTAGAAAACCTCAGTTCTAGCCCAAATGCCCCTTTTTTGCTGGCTCTGGGCAAAGCAAGAAACCTGAAGCTGCTAGCTCCTCTTAAAGTTTGAGCGGGCCAGGGGGATCAAGTCCATTGATGGTTGCAGAGGATACTTGTTCACCAGCTGGGTCCCAGCAGAGCTAGTCAGCCATGTAGCTGGAGATGAATGACTCCTGCAGATTGCGTGCTTATTGAGCATACATTCTGATTTATTTAAATAAAGCTGACAAGGAGGTTATACAATGCTCACTGTTTATTCAGCAATCACCTGATTTGTTTGTGGGGAGGTTATATGACTTCATGTCGATCAGTTGCTATATTTCTGGTGCATTTTCCCACCACCACAAAAAAGTCATTTTTGTTGTTGTGCAAGAGTTTTAATTCACTTCAATAGCACAAACCTAAATTTACTCGTATGCAATTGAATCCCTCCCACAAAACAGTTACAGTCTGAAGACATCAGTGCAATGAGCTTCACCTTTAGCAGTGACTTCAGTACCCTCTAGCATTAGGAGAATGAAAGCAAAATATTTGCTCCCAAGACTGGGCCGTACACCTGGAATCTCACTGGAGAAACAGCCCCAGAATAGACATCACTTGGTAGCTGAGAGTGCTAGCTTACCCGCCCCATCTCTCGCAATTTGGTCAGCATCACCACAATGGTAGAGTTGTGCTCCCACAGCATCCGCCAGAAATCCTCTGTAGTTTCAGCAAGGGGTCCCTGTGTGGCAATGTAGGCCTTTTGCTGCCTGCAAGGTATCAAACATTTCAGAGTGGTAGATGACTGACACTTCTGGGATGGAAAGGAGATGCTTAACAGTTAGGTCTAGAGAACTAGTTAAAGGGCTTGCTGGGGGAGGAGAGGAGGACTTGTGCCACACATCTGGATCTCTGATAGCATCTAGCTGCTTCCTTCTGTAGTCCTTGCCCACAACCAACTATGAGATCAATAAGGCTATCAGAGGTCCCTTGATGAAAGTAGAGTACTAACACAAAGGCACTAAGTAATTAGCCAAAGTTACTCAATGTGAGAAGAGGCATATTATATAAGTTGGAGTAACTAATGTTATTACACCAGTTGGATCTTCTAAAATGCACACGTGGGGTGAAATATAATACCAGAGTAGTGCTACAACTCTACAGTAAGCTTTTTGTAAAATTGTGTGAGTTCCTTTGAGGTGTGCAGGAAACACTGGTATAGGATGTGTGTTGTAAAGGTAAAGGGACCCCTGACCATTAGGTCCAGTCGTGACCGACTCTGGGGTTGCGGCGCTCATCTTGCTTTATTGGCCGAGGGAGCCGGTGTATAGCTTCCGGGTCATGTGGCCAGCATGACTAAGCCGCTTCTGGCGAACCAGAGCAGCACACGGAAACGCCGTTCACCTTCCTGCCGGAGTGGTACCTATTTATCTACTTGCACTTTGACGTGCTTTTGAACTGCTAGGTTGGCAGGAGCAGGGACCGAGCAACGGGAGCTCACCCCGTCACGGGGATTCGAACCGCCGACCTTCTGATCGGCAAGTCCTAGGCTCTGTGGTTTAACCCACAGCGCCACCCGCATGTTGTACATGACCCCAAAGGGTGGAATTTCTGCCACTGCAAAACTCTAGCTACATTGCTGACTTCACAGAAATTAGACAGTAGTGAGCAAATACATACACAGACCCCGACATTTGCTACCAGAGAAGACAGTGAATCCTGTTTCCACAGTGATATGTAGGAAAATAAGTCAGAAAATTGAAAAGAGAATCTGTGCCATCTGTATTCTACCACTATGGGGCACTACAGATCCTTGAATGTAGACTTAGGCTCTCAGCCTTATCCACTCTCATTTAATCTCTCCACTGGTGCTAAAAATTAATGAATCTGTTGTAGGACAGCTGTAATGTGTGGGACAGAGATGGAAGCTGTTCCAAGGTGGATTTATAAGACATCATAAAAGGCAGGAGTGGGGCGGGGGGGGAGGGGAGGTGGCAGAAACAAAGGCGCTAATAAAGATGCAGCTTCAGAGCCGTCTGTAGCTCCTTGGGCCAATTGATCTCTTTAGATAAAGTGGAGAACGATTGCTCACTTCAAAGGGAAGGACGGGAAGAGATAAACAGGGGCCTGCAGGGACGGTTTAGGTAGGACATGAAATGCTACCACCTGCTGCTTTGGCACACATTTTTGCCAGCGCCCCCCTCCCAACCTTAGCAGCTCTCTTGCAGCACCAGACACATGGAGGTGGCGGCTCTAACACACTCTGGGCACTTGAAATCTGAAGCAGATAAGTGGCCAGGACCTCATCTGCTCTTCTGTTTCCAGCACAGCAGCCTAGAGGCCTGGCATCAGGCTCCTGTTTTGCACTGAAAAGCCTCCCCATGTTGCTGGACCTCTGCCACTCAAATGCTCTCCCAAGATATCTTTTGCACTACCAATTCACAGCTGTTTTTGTAGCCTCATGGGGTGTCTCAGAGATGGGGGCAGGGAGTAAGTTATAGGACAATGCTTCCTTTGCCCCCACGCAGAGGGTGCAGCCCTCCTCAAGGATCCCCAAGTCCATTTTGGAGGCAGATTTGCTCTTCTCACTGTTTCTTTGCTTTCAAGTGACAGGATGCATTTCAGTTGCTGTTACTGCAGCACTGTGAACAACTTTGCAAGGCAATCCCATTGTGGGTGGTGAACTGTACAGTTGGTTCCCAGCAGTATCTTGGCTAATGAAAAGCTGAGGATGCAGGAGCCAGTACCTGTCACCCCCAGGCTAATAAAGCCTGAGAGGGAAAAGGTAACTTCTATCAGGATCCCAGGCTCTGGGGAATTTGTTGTTGTTGTTTAGTCGTTTAGTCATGTCCGACTCTTCGTGACCCCATGGACCAGAGCACGCCCATGGGGTCACGAAGAGTCGGGGAATAGGCAGCTTGAAAAAAGCCCCATGTTTGCTAATGAAAGGCTAGTGTCTGTGCTCTTATTGAAAGATAGAGCTGTCCAGCTTATATTCAAATTTAAAAGTAATTTATATACTATAAATATATTTATAACTAAATATTGAACATACCTATTTTAGTAATTTATTAGATTTCAGATGATAATTCTAAGATGCCTATTTAAGGATGTAAGCTTCAATTTAAAATTATTTTAATATATTAATGAAATGTTGAAATATTTAGGATGTGGTTAATGTTATGATTTCTACTGATACTGTATAATAGCATCATTTTTTTTTGAAAAAAAGAAAAGTAAAGCAGCAGCACAGCAACATCACAGGAGGAGAGTTTAAACTCTGTTTAGAATGACTACATTACCTATAGCCATCTACAAAGCTGGCATTGATGTAATCTGAGCCCTCGACGCCTCGGATTGGCTGCAGGCAAACCCGTGTCAGCTCATAGGGCATAATATTCACCAGGCGGTTTTTGAATTTGTTGCAGGGGAGGTTGGCACTGATGAATCGTGAGGTATGTGCTTTAGAGTTGGCGAGGAGCTGTCAGGGGAGAAGTACAGATTAGAGGGGGACAGGGGCACACAGAAGTTGTAACTACTCTGGGAGGAGCAGCTCCCATATGATGTACACACATTTATTCACTCTGCCACATAGAATAATGACCGAGGTAACAAAAGATGCAGGAAGCTGGCCTAAATCAGCCCCTCTGCCCAGCTGAAATATAGGGGGCATTCCAGCAGCCTTGAAAAGGAAGAAAATTCCTGCCTACCCTGGCAAAGGTCCTGAGGAGGCAAGACCCTGGGAGGATGTCTTTTCAGCCGAAGTAGGGTCATTTTACCCATGATGCAGACAAGCTCAGCAAGGATCTATAGCCAGTCACAACTCCATGATGAGCGTACCCTGTTCTTCAAGTTCACACTATAGATTTTAGATGCACATTTTAAAACATCTTACTTGTACACCTAAAAACATAGGGGTGTGTGTGTGTGTGTGTGTGTGTGTGTCTTAGGTGGGTACTTAGGGTCACTCTATAGTATTCTTCCCCTGGGAGCTCTTGTTATTTGCTTTTACTCATTAGCACCTTACTAACACTCATTCTAACATCATGCCTGACCTGCTTAGAAGCATGTACCTTGCTCTTCTGAGCAACCCTTGCCTTCTGTCTCATGCTGGGGACTTCTGGCCCATGGCTGAAATATCCTATACTTAGAGGGAGCCTCAGCACAGGACATTGCAGAGAATACCAAAATTTGTGAGATTGGTATTTTAAGACGTTTGTTAGCACTCATCAGGACCCAAACCTCTGAAGAAGAAGGGGAGTGGGACTCTCTGGTGGTTTTTAACACAACTGGGTTAAACTCCACAGCTCCCTATCTTCAGAGGCTGCTTCTTAGAAAACATCCAGCTCAAGGGGACTTTAATATTGGGACACCCCCTCCTCCAGCACCTTGCTAGTGTGTGTGTGTGTGTGTGTGTGTGTGTGTGTGTGTGTGAGAGAGAGAGAGAGAGAGAGAGAGAGAGAGAGTTGAAACTCAGGTTGAGCCCAGCAGTGTCTCCCATTCATTAGACCTACTCAGAAGGAGAAAGCAAGCCCCATGTATACTTCTAAGCAGCTCTAGGAAGAGCTGCAGCCAACAGGTCCTCTATAAATGCCACCCATTCCCAGCTGCTCAGTGCTAATTCCACCGCTCCAGGAGATAAGCCCATGTTTAGCCTAGTAGCTTCATCTCCTTGCAGGACAGCTTCCTTGCTTGGCAGGAAAAGGACCATTTTTTACATTCTCTACCAGAAAGAGTTAGGGGACCCTTTATGGATGTGCTGCCCAGTTTCTTTCTAATTGTATGAGGACTTAGGAATCTGTTTTGCTCCATGTAACTCACTTTCCACTCCTTTCCCCCTTAATTCTTATTGCAGCTCTACCCATCCACTTCTTTCACTCTGTGGCTCCTGCTCTGATGTATGGCATGGCACATACAACCAAGTTGCTTACAGAAACAGGGCTGCAATCTGAGCTGCTGACATCTGTTGAGGTCTACTACTGACTGCCAGAGGCCTGTTGTTCCTCCTCATTATCACTGCCTACTTGCCTCCACTTTCCAGGCAATAAGCATCAGCAGTAAGAAGCAGATGCTGCCACCTGCTTCCATGTCTGCCTTTCCCTCTGGTTGGCACTGGGAGCAGGCTAGGCCTAGTTCCCACTACCACTGAGTGACAGCTGTTCACTCTCCTCACCAGTATCAATTCAACCAGTCTCCTCTATCATCTCTCTTGGGAGTGGTGGCAGCCGCAAGGAAGAGCAGCATCCACTGCCACCTGCTTGCCCCTTGGCTCTTCTGGAGTGAGTAAGCAAGCGGCAGTAACTCCTCCTCTTCTCATTGCGAGGCTGTTACCACTCTGCTCACTCACCCGCAGAGTACAGCAAGCCAGTGGTGGGCAAAGCAAGCCATCTAGCAAGTAGTGACAGCAGCTGCTCTTGCTTGCTGCCATTACCTCTCTCACGTTCATTGAGCAGTGATGTCAGAATCCAGGAGCAGCAGCATAGCACCCCCCACTTGTTCACTTCTCCTTTGGGGAAGTATTGGGGATTGGGAATAGGTGCAGGTGGAGGTGAGAGCCTTGTCCAATCCCCCACCCCCAAAAAACCTCCAGTGTGAGCAGTGTTCAGAGCAAAGAGGCAATGCTGTTTTGCTTTGTGCCGTTTCCACAGCAAGTCAATATTTTGACTCCATGGCTGCTGTTTTGCAAGAGGCTATTCCCAGGGTAGAGCGGGGCTTCCGCAGTCTGTTTCACACTCTACATGCTTCACTGCTTCCCCACAGGAACTATCTCCCCCCCCCCCGCCTTTGCTGTACAAATGCACATCATTGGAGAATGTGGGCATTAGCAAAAATTGCAGCCTGTATCCAGGCTGTAAGAAAAAATTGGTGTGAAGCCGACACAAGTGTGGGTGTTGGTGCTGGCAAGCAAAGACAATTGTGACAACCAGGGGACTTTACTTCCTTAAATTGCAGCAGGCAATATGCCAGCTAAGCCTGACAGTGGCCCTCCCTCTCTCCTCCTCCATACTAGGGAGAAGTACAAGTGGAGGAAGGCAGGGGGCACTGGAGCTGTTGACATCTCAAGTATTTAAACTAGAAACATTTCCAGCGAAGTTGTTCATAGTGACATCAATTACCACTAATGCCCAATCTGCATCTGATTTTGGATGCAGCTCCAGCCACTCTGCAAAGCAATGTTGCTGAGAACTTCATATCAATCTGCTTTTTTATATCCTTGCCAGAAGCTGCCGTTCTAGGAGGGAAATGTCGAGGACACTCACTCTGCAATGCAAATATATTTTAATCACTTCCTACCTGGTTTAGAAATTTACAAAAGAATCATTATCCCTAGAAAATCTCCCTTCAACCCAAGAATCAACTCTTCATAGTTGCTCACAGATCTGTGGGGGATGACAGGCAGGGGTGCAAGTTCCAGCTGAGCAGCCCCTTGATCACTCTGTGTGTTGACATGTGGAAAATTTGCAAATGCTCTTCTGCTCACCTTAAACTCCAGTTCCATTGCTGTGACACTCTCACCCGGAGGTACCTGACTCAGCTTCTGGATGTGAGCAAAGAGGTTGCGTGCGGGCACCTCAGTGTTTCCACAGGTGGCTGCTTCAAGCAAGGCCTCGTGGATGAAGATATACTGATCCTCAGTCTGCACCATATAGTTTCTTTGTGAGCGCATGCATGTCACATGCCCATAGATGTCCACTGTCTTCTCATGCTTCATCCTCTCAAGCATGGCATCGATTACAATGAAGCAGCCTGTCCTGCCCACACCGGCGCTGTAAAAGCATGGCACAAAAACATGAAATAGTACTTCCTTCAGAGTCAGTTCTAAGCCTTCACCAAGCCCTGCCCCAACCCACTGCATACTGCAGGGACTGATAATCCTCAAGTTCAAACTTTCTCCGAAGAACCCTCAGAGAGGCAGGTTAACGCACCTGAATAGAGCAAATGGAATGAGGATTCTGCACTATGGTCTCTCTGCCCCCACCCTGTGCACACTTTCTGAGTAATGTTCCTTCTTACAAAACCAGCAAACCCAAATCTTCCTTGGTGGAGGCTTTTTGAAGTGTATAACTTGGTCCTGCTCCCAGTGCACAAACCAGCACAACCAAAAACACGCCAACAAACAACAAATGTGATGTCTGACAGCTGAGAATTCTACAGCAGGACATCTCCTTGCTGCTGCTCATGTCAAATTCCTAACAGGGTTTTAATAGGGAGAGAGCGTGTGTTAATTATACACCGCTCCCATCTGAACCAGAGCATGAAGGGAGAGCATTAAATACCGTTTCTAAGGAGTTCGTGAGAGCTGCAGTGATGAAGTGGTTTGTTCAGTAATAGTTCCCACTCAGCTACAAGAGATAAATCACTGGCCAGATAAGATGCTGATTCCTAGTGAACTAATGTTTGTGGCTGAAGCAGCCATTTCTTTCCATCCTGAAGTGCAGCAAGAGATTATATGAGTGCACATGCAGATGGTGTGTCATGCTCTGTAAATAGATGGCATGTGAATGTTTGTGCAGAATGGTGCCCCATATGTTTTTGTGTTGTGAATGCACATACTTGTTAGGAGAATATGAATGTTTGAGCTGTAACTTTAGATTAGGCATAACAGTTTCCTGAATTGTGTATGCATGGTGCTGGGATATTTCATCATGCTGTGTGGTTCAGTTAGATATTCTACCTTGAAGGTTCATTTTAATATGTTGTAGCTAGCCTAAGCCTTCAGGTACAGGGGGGAAATAGAAGCAAGTCAATAACAGAGTAATAATTGCACATTTTATGGATGCTAAAGTATGCTTGCATTTTATGTGAGATGGATTTGTGGGTTTCTGTCATCAGTATTATTGCCATTGGTTGTTGTGAGGATAAAATGGAGAGAGGAAAAACCATGTACCCCACCTTGAGCTCCTTGGAGGAAAAGGTAGGATAGAAATGCAATAAAATAAATATATAATAAATATGCAGAATTCCCCTCTGAAATGTTTTAATTTTTAAAATATTGTTGTTGCTTCTCAGGTAAAAATAGTGAATTAAGTGTTGCGATGATGGGCACTGACTGCAAAGTGCTGCTTATGCTAGCAGAGGGCTATAATGCTGATTTCATTGCTCTTGCAGCAGCAGCAGTGGCGCCAGGCTGACTGTAAATCCCAACAGGTGCACCCCTGCCAAAATACAGAGACTGGCAGGCCCTTCCCATTCCTTTATACTACTAGTCCTTACCTGCAATGTACAACCACTGGCCCAGCATCAGGGGGGTTGCAGGCTTTCACTCTTCTCAGGAAGGCTAAGATCGGGGTAGGGTACTCCGGCACCCCATGGTCAGGCCAAGCCATAAACTGGAACTGCCGCAGCTCCCGCTTTTCACTGGACCCATTCTATGGAAGAAGCCAAAATATGCCAGCTAGTGGTGGTGCAGTGGACAGTGGGCTTATTTCTCTGGTTTAGAAATTCCATGCCTTCAGACACTTCAGGGCACAGGATTACTGTACACCAGGGATGGGAAACCCTTTGTTTCAGCCCAAGGGCTGCACTGCCTCATGGCCACAGCCCTATGGTGGTTGGGCCAAAACAGAGGGATGGATGACAAAAGCTCTCTTCAATTGGTAAAATTTCAATGGGTCTTTTTGGGGTGGGGAAACAACAGGGATGAGTGTGCTACATTAGCCCCTTCATCATTTTGCCTTCCAACTTGTGGAAGAGGACTGTGTGAAGTAAGCAGCCTTTTGTGACTATAGATGCTCCCTGCATGTTGTACAGCCACATTCTGAACATCTGGAGAGGACTATACTCTCAAGTGTTCACACACACAGCAGATACATACTACCATCCTACATGGCACACACAGACGTTAATACTCACCTCCCCCCACCCTACAAGTAATTAGGCTTGGGGGAAAAGCCTAATTCCCAGAGGGGAAAGAGGCAACATTTATGGTGATTGCAGATTGGGAGGGGACAGTTAATTCTTCCCTCCCCAGCCGCAATCTCAACAAAGATTGTTCTTGGAAACAGCCTCTCATTTGAGCCAATAGAAGGCTGCTTTCTGTGGGGAGGAGGCAACTTTGGGTGGTGGGGCCTCAGTATATGGGAAAGGGAGGGTTAATTCTTTCCTCTCTAACTCTGCACACTCATGCCCCCTCCCCGCATTAAGGATTCAAAACAGACTATTGTCTGCTCAGAGGAAAGGCTGTTGCAAGCCCAGTTGCTGCTGGGTGTGTGTGTGACACTGAAGAGGGGAGGCTGTGGGTTAGATATGGAGGCTTCAGGGCTGCACGTGGCACCTGGCTGGTGGTTCCTCATTCATTCCATACACTTCCTTTCATAATATGTTCACAATCTGTTCTGTTCTATTTTTGTTTCATGCTGAATTTTTGGCTGCCCACTGTGATTTTTTGTTTGCTGTATTTTATCAGCTGCTTAGCTGTATAGATAGCTGTATAGATAGACGGAATTCCTCAGGCCATTCTAACCTTCAGGTTAGTTCACCAGCACAATGAGAACAAATGGCTTGGCCTTCACTGCAAGGCCAAGATGCACAAAGAATAAGCTCCTTGGCAGAATAAGGCAAGACTGGGCTGGGAGTGAAATGTGTGTAGATGGCTCTTCCACTTCAGCCTGTATTTGATGATGGGTTCTCTCACTTCAAGCATCTGTGAAAGAGTCAGTATAACTCCTTGCACTTTCATGTAACTCTCTGGGAAATATACTTCCTGGGCGCTCTTGCAAGACCTTGGCAGCCCACACTTTCCTTCCTCCTTTACCTTGTAGAGGGCAAATGTCCGAACTGTGTACGTGGCAAGTTCAACTGTGTCCAGCAATGTCACCTGGATCAATCCATAGGTCTCTGTACCACGGCCTGGCCAGTACTGGTCACACTTCACCTGCAATGAGAAAAAGGAAATAATGGGTCAATGTTTGGGGGTGAAGTTATCAATGGGCTCCACATATGCCCCTAAGATGCCTCAGAGCCTGGTTTTCTCGCCTTACTCAAATTGCCCCTGCTAGGAGCCAATGGCTGGTATAGACACACTCTGAGTAGTGTAGAAATGCAAAACACCTTTACTGCATTTGGCTGAGGCTTACAAAGCAAGTGGGTATTTTTGTTTGACCCTCTACTTTGTTCTGCAAAAGGCCAGTAATACTGGATGGTCTGGTAGGAAACAAGGAAAGACAAGATACTTGGTACTCAAAGGTAGGAATAAGGAGCAAGAATGTTAATGGGCAAGGGGAGTGCAACAGAGAGAAATGGTCTATTCAAAAGCAATTTCTTCCCCTGTAATTTTCTGTCCTTTCCCTGCTCTTTGAGAAGATTGGTGTCTGTAGACAAATGTACTGATCTTTCCTCCCCCTCAGTGGTGAATGTGGGAAGCCTGGCCACAGTCTATCATCCTCTGCTTGGGAATCTGCCAGGGTTCCTGCCATGACGGTCACTGGCAATGCCCTCTCCAGGAGACAGCAGGTGGGGAGAAGATCCTCTAAGTGGGGACGGAGTAGTAGATTCTTGAAGGGCAACTGAGACAGCCAGTTTGAACCAAAAAAAAGTCTAGCAAGAGAACAGAGTCAAACAGAGCCACGGAATGGACATTTTGGGGGTTTTATCTTGAGCTTCTCCAGGCCCTGAAGAAATGCCAGTGTATGCCTGATAGAAGGAGCCCCTCTAAAGGATAGCTGAAAGTGCTGCTCTCTGCTGAAGTAGGATTGGCCTGCTTTGCTGGGAAGGTGCCAAATATGTGAGAGATGCATCAAGCTATGAAGCATATTTTCATCTAGTTCTCTCTCTTTGTCAAAGCCCAAGACCTGGAAGTGTACTTCCTGTCTAATAAATGCGCTGTGGGCAGTCCACACAGCAAGGACGAATTTTCCCACTCCCATTTGACTAAGATGCATTAGTGGGAAGCACTAACACATTTTCCTGGATGTAAATTGCTCTCTGTATAGGCTTGCTCCTCTATTCCATGGTGGAGAGAGGTGGCAGGGAAGATGTCTTGTTCCTTTGCCCAAATCTTCCGTATTTTAAAAACTAAATTCCATGTGTGTCTGCTGCTATTCCTCTCCACCTCCTGCTTCACCTATCCACCCATCCATCCCTTGTACTCTGCTTCCTATTCTGCCTCTCCCTATTTCTCCTTCCCAACTAAAGCCTGGCTACAACAGAACCTCTACAAGGGAGAATGAATGAGGATCATCTGGACCTGTCAAGTAATGGTAAGCTCAGTTATTAGCTGTGTGTGTTTCTAGGGAATGGAGGACATGGAACAACACCCTAATTAGAAATCATTGGTGTTCCGCCTGTTAATTGAGGATATTTTAATGGGTGGGCTTAGTAAACATGCCTAGATAAGAGATTTAAGTGCACCCTAGAACTGCTGGGGTACAACTTCTTCACCTTCAGAATCACTGCTTAAGGTCAGAAGCAACTTCCTGGGCAGTTGGGGAAGTCTGTAGAGGAGCTACAGGTAGCTGGGATCCTGGTTCTCCTGAGGTCACAGAAGTATGTGCTCAAGAAGGAAGGTCTGTTGTCTGGCTTACTGGTAAGCTGCCTCGCCCAAGTGACAGCTAATATAGCAAATGGCAGCGCAGGCCTGGCTGTGTCCAACTGCTTCTTCAGCAAATGTCACCCTTTTCCTGCCCAACTCTGGGGAGACTACAGTGTGTATGTTCAAACACAAAACAAACTTTCAAGTACTCTATCCTAGGGTTTAATAGCAAAGCCCAAACTGGTAATTGAAAATTATTTATTCATGACCAGATAAGAGTCACTCACATTTTCTGCCAAATTTACCCATAATGTTTATGCCCCATTTTCAAGCTCTGTAAATTTTATGCTGAAGCTGATGCACGATGGCACTAAACCAGATAAGAGAGTCTTTCTTCTGGCATCACTCGCTTCTCATTAATGTCACGAACACGCTTACAACCTGGAAATTCATTTACTGCTGGCAGTGCCCAGTGGCTCCCTCATTTGCTGGGAAAATAAGGAGACCCCCTTAATAAAAGTGCTACAAAGGAAGAACAGCTGGTTTAGAATATATCTTTACCAGGCAGGCCACATCCCAAGACCCACTGTCTGCAAAATGGGATGAGAGGTCTCCAATATACCTGGGCTTCAGGGCACTTTCTATTGAGCGGTGCAGAAACTGGGAGAGTGCAAGGGAAGTTTCCTATGGAAAAGGCAGTCTGGGCCAGTTCCCCAGAACACATAGGGCCCTGGAGACTCACATATTGCTGATTCTGCTGCCAATTGCAAAAGCTTTGGAGGCAGTGAATGAATATGCTTTTATGTAGTATGCAAACATGAAAGGTGAGGATGATATGTACCACGAAGCTGCCAGGCCCTGCAGGTCATAACAAGGCACCAAATAGGTACACCCCGCCATTGATTGCTTTCCATAATAAGTGGAAACCTTTTGAAGCATTGAGCTCCCCAAATCCACGAAGTCAAAGTCCAGAGCAACAATACCCACACACAGCATTGCTGCTGGGCCTGAGAAAGTGCTACTTGCTAGCATTCATCTGAAACCATGCTCAAAGGTCCTAGGCTGGGAGACAGCTTGGAGATAAGAAAAGGGGCAAGCTTGAGCAAGCACTGAAAAAGACAGATGTTAAAAGTGAATCCTTTCACTTGGAGAATCCCCAAGAGCTAGTCTAGCGTTTAGATCACACATAGGCAAACTTGGCCTTCCAGATGTTTTGGGACTACAACTCCCATCATCCCTGGCTAACAGGACCAGTGGTCAGGGATGATGGGAGGTGTAGTCCCAAAACATGTGGAGGGCCAAGTTTGCTTATGCCTGGTTTAGATCAATCTTTTACTCCCACCCATCAGGTACCTGTTTGTCTGATTCCACCCTGAAGCTACTATGACTACTTAATTGATGGTTCCCTTGATGTGGGTGCATCATATCTGTGACTGGTAGTAAGGCAGGCTTCTAAAGAGTAGTGGTATGAACTCAGTTCAATGCAGAGGAACAAGTGTGTCAGTGAATCTTCCCTACCCACCATACCTGGCTGGATGGTATGCTAACTCACTGAAGTATGTCACCTTGAGGGTACTACTGCACCCTCCATTTCATAGGAAGTAATTAGGAGGGGGAGGAGGGGAAGTGTGCTACTAGGAGATAATGTGCATCTCAACAAGCAGCGAGGCAGGAGAGAGACAAGTGCCCAAAGGGCCTTACAGAACATGTTATCTTGGAGAAACACACTCTGTGGAGCATCTTCTGATAGCTGGACAGCCCCAAAACAAAGCAAAATGGACTTTGGATATTCATTTATTCTGACACACAAAAAAGGGTCATTTCATGTTTACCTTAAATGCAAGCACTATTCTAAAACTGAAAAGCCTGTATTGGAGTTCCATGGCCCAGTTAATAACCACAGACAAATACTCTGCTGCTTAAATGCAAGCACATGGAGGCATGTCTACTTGGCAAACTGTTTGTGCAAACTAACTCCCAACCTATTCTCGCAATTTTAGCTCTCTCAAGACAAATGTGAAGGAGAAGAATTGCATTGGAGTGGTAGTGGGGAACTGCTTCATGCACAAAGTTGCTTGGCACACAAAGTTGCTGCCACTTTGGTATGTTTGCAACAGCCATTACCTGCCCCAGAAAACTATGTTAGCTTTAAGTTCACAAACACTTTCAGAACCAACCTATTCCCTACCTCTGCTTTTTTCTAGAATGAACACAGTGCAACAGCCCCCTGTCCTCCTCTTCCCTATTGTATCCGTTTCATGTATATGGCAGTATTTGGGGTGACTGCATATCACTCTGGTTGCCCTCCCCACAATAAAGGGACATTATAGGAAAGCAGCTGGTACAGAAAAGGACAAGAAAATACAACAGGTCAATCATCCTTGTGGAAAAAGGTTTTGAGGGTTATTTAGCTTTGGGGGGGAACATTACTGAGGAGGGGCTGGATAGAGATCAAGAATGGTATAGGAAGAATGACAAGGGGAAATTGTCATAAACCTTGAGGCTATTCATTGAAATTAAAACGAATGGTTTTTTAGTTAAACAAACTTTGCTACAGAATGCATGATTAACTTTGCTGCAGAATGCTGTTATGCAGCTAGAACAAATTGTTTTCAAATCAGGCTAGATAAAATATGGGAAGGAAAGAAACATAAATGGCCACTACGTCAGATGGTGGGAGAATAGCAACAGAGAACAGATTCTCATTTTCATTCCTACTTTGTAAAAATGTCTATTATATCTGGGGGTGGGGGCAGTGTCAGGAAGTCAACTATATGGACCACTGGTCTGATCCAGCCTAGCATTTCTTATTAGGCACTGGCAAAGACTTAGCAACAGCTGTACAAATCCACGATGAAGGAGGCTACTTTCACACTGCTGACTGAATGCTTAAGGGGGCAGGGGGAGATACACTTAACAGGTACCCCCCCACACCATCCATCAATACCGACAAGCTTTTTCTACAATAATCTGGGGTTGATTCCTTTTTGCCTAGGATGGAGCATAGGCTGGTCCCTATTGCACTCTCTGTAACTCAGTTCTGTCCTCTTATCACACAAAGCACTGGTGTTCTGCTTTCAGCAATAAAACTCAGCAAAGTAAGGAAGGATACATGCCTGCGTTTGTCTTTTCTCCCTCCACATACATCACCCCCCTTCATTCAGCTACTTCCCTCTCTCTGCAAATTCCCCATTTCCAATCTCCTGACTCAAGTCTATTTGACTAAAGAGACGAGTAAACCACAGTCCAAGTGCACATCTCTCTGCCCTGTGGTTGGCATGGAAACATAAAATATTCTGTGAGCATAAATGTTCACTACAAAAGATGGTACTTTCTGGGGAACCCTCCGTCCAAGGTTCTCCACACTGAAATCCATGTCTCTGAGGATATCTTTAAACACATGCATCTTAAGCTCAGTGACACCCAGGCAACTGGGAAGGGCACAGCTATATGGGGGTGAAAGAACCCTTCAGAAATCCCTGTGCACATTCAAAGAGTAAACATGGGGATAGGGATTGAAATCAGATCTCACTATTTGTTATGTCTGACCTCCATGTGTTGGAGGACACATCTGCACAATAGCCTATGCATGAAGAGCCTCCCCCACCCCCTTTGCCAGCACATATCATACTAAAAAGCAACTCTCCATTTATGTGGTAGCTACATTCTGGGCCCCTGCATGCATACGTAAAATTGTGTAAAATGGGGAGCAACTTGGAGAATCCTAGTGGCTTGCATGGAAACTCACCCCAGACCCACCAAAGAGGGTTTCCTTGCGAGCTGGAAGGGCAGTGGGGCTTTACTGAGTTGCTCAACTTCCCCGCCAAACAGCTGACATGTGGGGCAGCACAGCCACTGTTGCTGCTTCCCCATGCATCAGCTGAGCAAGCCCTGGTGCCCCTCCAGCTCACATTGAGGTCCTCTTTGGGCTGTGGGGAAGGTCTCCTCGTGAGCCAGGAGGACTCTCCAGGGAGCTCCATATTTCCAGGTTCATCTTCCAGGTTCCTAGCACTGCTTGTACGTGTTGGTCGTGTGCAAATACATCACACATAAATGAGTTGTTGTTGCCTGTATAGAAACTTGTCCTCTAATGGAGGTTGGGTCCAGCAAGGTGATGGGGACTTGCCACAATGGTTCCGATTCCTTCCTCCCACTTTGAATGCCTTTGAACATCTGCATTATGCCTTTGAGCATAAGGCTGGAGAGGAGCTCCATAGCCCTGCCTCCCAAGCCACTGTTTCACACAGGAAGCCACACTGAGTTTTTATTCTTTGTATGTAGCTCTATGGGATAAGATTCCCACCATGATTCACTGATGAAGCAAAAACTCCATCAGACTGTGAAACAGCCATAGAAATTACCATTCCCCCATGTCATATCACTCATTTAGGACGTTGGAATCTGATATAAAAAGTATTCAGTTATGGATTTCTAGAACTGGTCAGGGTGGGGAGGCTATGCTTGATGATCAGGCTGGCATTAAAATCCTAGTACCATCTTTGTCTATAATGCTATATTCTATTTTCCTCAGAGGCCTGCACTTAGGACCTCTTGCCCCATGTCACAGTACCATATGAGGCTGCTACTAATCTCAGCTGCACTGCACACACAGAATCAACATGCACCACATTTCTCTGACTTATCTCTGCCCAGAAGAGAGGATTGCACTTGTCCATACCCGAGACTTCTCCTCCAACCGGGTCATCATGACGATAGTTGCTGTGCGCTGTTCCCATACCATCCTCCAGAAGTCACTGAGTGTCTCTGGCAAAGGCCCTTGTGTAGCAATGTAGGCATTCTGCTTCCGGTAGCCATCAATGTAATTAGCATTGATGTAGTCACTTCCAGGAACACCTGCATGACAAAGGAAGAGGATGCACCTTCATGGGGTTGAGAAGACAAGGGGGTCGCCAGAATCCTGGACCATGCTGGTAGTGGAAACAGACTGTACTACAGGGAATAGTTGTTACTACAGGGGAGAGGCTTCCTATGATGTACTCTGGGGGTGGGGGACCTCTGGACTGGGGGCCAAACATAGCTCTCCAAACCTCTCCATCTGGTCCTTGCCATACACCCTCTGCAGGCATGCCCCTCACTGACCCTGGGTCACACTCTCTTTGAGTGTTTTTGCCTGGCTGGAATGTGTCATTGAACTCTGATAACGCCTTACGCATGCCTGGGTGGAGGATAAAAAGGGGTGTGTGTAACTAGTCAGCTGTACAAAAGGTAAAACATTAACATTTGCAGCTCTGCCATTTTTGCTTCAGCTGCCACCCAGTACTGGCATCTGTTCCCTGAAAGGTTGTCCAGGGGAGAATACAGCCTGTGGTCTGCAAATGCTCTCCACCCCTGGAACACACTTTACTTCTGCCCAATTTTCACTGATAAAATGGATTTTCCAGTTCTGAAACTGGACAAAACCCTGCAAACCTGTTTACCAGAGGTGAAAAGGAAGGAGTAAACCATGCAAGGGGGGGGGGAGAGCAAAGATCACTCTTTCAACCTTTCAAGAAAGCTTGCAGCATTTTACATTTTTTAGTTTAGAGAAAAGGAGAGTAAGAGGTGACATGATAGAAGTTTATAAAAGTATGCATGGTATGGAGAAAGGGGATAGAGAAGGTTTTCTTCCTGTCTCATAACACCAGAAGCTGCAGACATCCAGTGAAGCAGAATGTTGGAAGATTCAGGACAGATAAAAGAAAGAACGAACTTGTTCACAAAGCACATAGTTAAACTATGGAAATCTCTCCCCTAGGAGGTAGTGATGGCCACCAAACCTGAATGGTTTTAAAAGATTAGACAAATTCATGGAGGAGAGGGCTATCAGTGGCTACTAGACACAATGGCTATGCTTTGTCTCCACAGTTGGAAGCAGTAATGCTTCTGAATATCAGTTGCTGGAAATCACAGGAAGGGAAAGGGCTCTCGTGCTTGAATCCTGCCTGTGGACTTCCTGTAGGCATCTGGTTGGTCACTGTGAAACGGGATGCTGAACTAGATGGGCCATTGGCTGGATCCAGCAGGCTTTTCTTATGGTCTCTGAAGAAGCTATTGTCTGTCTTCAACCTTTATTAAGTAGCAGATCTGGAGGAGTACCAAGACCCAAGTGTACCTCCTTCCAACCATCAATGCCTGCAAAAGCTGTCCAGATGGGACTCCAGATATGACTCTGACAGAGACAGGCTGCTTGAGTTCTGTTTCCTTAAAAGTTTTTAGAATGGTAATGTGTTTAAAGGCTGATTTGCAAGGCTTCTCAGAATGTGCTCAAGTGATTCAGTGAAAAAAACAGTAAGGAAACCATGAACTCTTTGGGTCACTGAGTCCACCAGAATGATACCCTCTTAAGTTATTCTGCCAGCTGGAACATGGTACAGTTACTTGACATCACATGAAACAGGGATTGAACCTCAGGTCTGATGCACTGAGAATTTTGTTAGCATGAGGTGCTGCTAACAACACTTACCATCAATGGAGGTCAGAATGACACGTGAATGGTCATAGGCAATCACGTTTGCATAGCGGTTCTTTGGTTTGTTCACTTCCAGGTTGGAGTTCTCCCAGGTGAACTGCTGCCCGGGATCAATCGACTGCAACAAAGAAGAGGAGAAAAGGAGTGCTAAAACACAAGTTCTTTCTGTCTCTCTCAATTCATGGCATGATTACAAGCTTTCACACTTCTATGTGTGCATGTATGCCTTTCAACTCTGAAATAAACACCAGCCACCCTAGAATGTGAAACAGTATGGAAAGAAAGTTTCATATGCGAGATCTTGTGAATCAGCTTTCAGATTGGTTTGCCATCGGCACATTCAGTCTGGGCAGACCCCCCCCCCAAAGGGGGGGGGGAAGCCTTGCCTATCTTGAAAGTCAACCCCCAAAATTGAATTGGCCCTTTACAATCAATGCAGCAATTAAATACTTTTTGCACTGTGTGAATTCTCTAAAAGTCAAAACAGTGATTCATCTTGAGTTGGTGAAAGTTGTCTCATGAGTAAATCCTCTGATGTGCAGCATCTCTGCAAATCTGTGCCCAGTGAAAAAATAAACTCCCAACTGTCTTAGAGGCATTATTGGGCAAAATACTGTAACATCTTTAAAAATAAGCTTGAGGACAGAAGCAAACATGTATAGTAGATATATTCTCTCTTAGGCATGAACAGTGTTGTTTGCATCTAGGATGAGTCTGTGCATCTAGGATGAGTCTGTGTTGCTCCAGATGGCAGTTTTGGAACCATTGTATGAAAATTGCAAGGGAGCATTTTTTGACCAAATATTAGAAGAAACTTGCTAATGGTAAGAACTGTTTTGACAGTGAACAGAGTCTTGGAAGGTGATGGGCTCTCCTTTGCTGGAGGTATTTCAGTAGATCTGTCAGAAGTGCTGTAGTTTAATCATGCATTATAAATTGTGAATTCAGCGGGCTAGATGAGATGATCTCAAAGATCTCTTCCAACTCTGATTCTAATGCAAGTCTCTCTTTCTCCTCTGCACACCAGTGAGGCATGATATGTAGGGAGGAAATGGTGTGTATATAATCAACCTTTTCCTTGCAACCTCTCCAGCTGCTTTCCCACCACTTGATGTGGCAAATAATCATCTGGGAATAAAGCATCTTGGAACGTGCTCTGGATTAAGAGTTAATAATTTATTCCAATTGTTGTTTCAATCCTGCAAATTCCTTCCAACAGTACTCTGCTGCAAAGATACAACCACCCTGGTACCTAGACCCTTTTGCAGATCACCATATAAATTTGGCCTTTAAACCAGACCCAAATCCCTGAACGCTTAAGTCCTCTCTCCCCTTCTGCCACAGTGATATCTACTGTGTCAGGCTAACCAGAGCTACTAGTAAAAAGGGCGCGTGTTTTTTACAGTAAGTCAAATGTGCAACTGCCAGAAAACTAAAGAGCAATGAAAGGAAGGAAAAACACCATTCAACCCTACATCGTCCTACAGAAGTACAGGACTGCAGAGTAAATGTTCCTTTCCTGCCTTCTATGGGAAACAGGTTGTGGAGAAGCACTCAGGTGGAATTTAAATAGGAACTTTAGCAGTTGGTTCCTCTTATGTGGGCTCAGCCAGAGAAATCTCTCTCAGCTGGATCATACTCTATAATTCTATGTACAAGTTCCTTCATTTTTGAGTGGCTGAGAACTCACACCTGCATCTTCAACATGGGTTCATGGAGCAAATGCTGGAGAAGCTGTGCCCATCCAAGCATATGTATCCAATGCACTGGTCTGCGTTGATCAATGTTTTTGCCACAATTCTCAGTGTAGTTGGCAGGACTAGGTCGGCAACTACTGCCTGCTCTCCTGCAAAACTTAAAACACCCGATTGTGATATCCAGTTAACACTTGGCATGCGATCTGTTTCATGCCTGACATGGCAATTTAGGTAACAGTCCTACATGATGCAGACTGCAATGGACAGAGAGCTGCTTTTTCAGTTTCCCACAGGCACAGCATGGTAGACAAAATTGTCTGAGCAAAACCAGAGCAAGCACTTTATAGAACAGTAGAATGCACATGAGCAACAAAGTCGAAGCAGCTCAGTATAGGTAGTGTTGGCACTTCTCCCAGTCTGACTCCTCACAACCACTGCTGGGAAGTTTCCTTCTTTAAGGGCTTTTCTCCCACTGCATTACAGGAGCAACAGGCTGAGGCAGTCATAAACAAAAACGCACATGGGCTGGTTCACTTGGAGGAATGACAGGTTTAAGTCCAAGAAACTGCACAGGCCTTTCAGGAAAACAGCATCCCATGTTAGGTTCAGTGGCAATGGGTATTCCTTTCAAAGAAGAGCAATGCAGCACACAAAAGAGATTTTCACTGTCTCAGCAGGGAGGATATGACATCACAGCACTGCTAATAGGTGGTTTGGGAAATGCAGGATGTAAATAGACGTTTCCAACAGGAACCCTATAATCTTCTATTATCAGAGTAATAAGCAGGCAGTGCAGTGCAAAGTGGCAGGAGTAGACACAGCCCAGCTCTCTGCAGCTCAAGGCTAGGGCTCAAGTCACACTAAGCACATGTCACACATAAGAGAAACAAGCCAGGTTTCTGGTCCATAGCTACCTGGACCTGTCCATTTGGCACCCAGATGTCTTTTGTTTTCACCTAGCAGAGAGGAATTCCATTTGTGTTTTTTGTAAGCTATCCTCTCTGCAATAAATCAATGGTAGGGAAGCATTTTGCGTCTTGGCAGGATTTTTTTTACAGCTCAAGACAAGCATAGCAAATATAGCCCATCCCAAGCCTAATATTATATTTCAGGCCACATTTCAATAAATATGGTAATATCCTCAGCAAACAAGTAGGAAGATGTCTACTCTCTCTCTCTCTCTCTCTCTCTCTCTCTCTCTCTCTCTCTCTCTCACACACACACACACACACACACACACACACCATTGCACTGGTAAGATCTAAAGTGATGAATGGGCAGCAGTGCACTTTCACAGGTGGATTTGGTGAGGACACAAGAGAGGGCCTTCTCGGTGGTTGTTCCAAGATTGTGGAAATCTCTTCCACAGTAGGTTAGGCTGCCCCCCACCCAGCTTTCCTTTAGCTGGTAGGGAAATACTTTTTTGTCTAGACAGGCCTTTGGTCATTTACTGGCTGCTGTGGCAGTGTATTCTGAAGGTGGGGGTTCTACACATTTTTCTTTTTGTGTGTGCTTTTAAATTGCTTTGAGTGTTTTTGGTGCTCTTTTTAATAGAGTTACTTATTTATATTGCTTGTGTGTCTTTAAGCCACATTTGTTTTAATTCATTCTGTGAGCCATATGTGGTCCTATACTGGGATATAAAGTGGGCCACATCACTTTAGACTGTGTAGAACCTCTGTGCAGAAAAGCCTCCTTCAGAACCCTCCTGGAGGCCTTGCCCTAAGCGTAGAGTCTGAAGCACAAAACACACCTCTGCTCAGTCAGAGTCACACTGAGACGGCTGCAATGACATGGAAGATAAAGGCGAGGATGGCATAGCTTCACCCGATCCCCCAGAGTGTAGCATCAGCAGTACCACTACAGCAACTGTCTTGCTCTGCAATGCGGAGGTGAAAAATCTCCCATGTTCTATCACCAACGACCCTATAAGAGGGCAAACAGGTGAGAAAAGCAGCATCCACCTGGCAGTGAAGAAGTGCTAATTAAATACGCCTGCAAATGAGTGACTTGTTTAGAAGTGAAATGATTTAATTTAAACTCTACTGATGAATTAATGTGCACCTGTTTCCCCCTTAATGGCGGGCAAATGAGTAAATAAGGCAGGGAAAGAGAGGTGCCCCAATGCAGCTGAAACCCATCAAGCAGTTTTTTTCAGATGGGCCACACCAAGTAAAGGGCTCACCCCACTGTTACCTAACTCCTCTCCTCTGTCCACGGGCAAAACAGCTTTGCCGTACTGGGATGTGCACATTCACTCTTGCAATTTGGGCCCAACAAGAACCTCACATTACCCAATCTAAGACAGCAACAGCAGCGTGTATGTATGGGGTGGGATTTTTCAGGAAGGGAGGGACAGACACCAATTTGAATAAAGAGTTGTCAACATTTTTCCTGGAAGATTTCCTGTATGGCCAGCAGAAATTCAGCAGGTGAAGCTTTTCTTGGCAGGTCCAATGACTGAAAGGATAATATTCCTTTTGTTAAAGGTGCAGGAGCACAGCTAGAGAAGAAGTTGGCAATGTCTCTACTTTTTTAGCAGGCTGGGATGATGCAAACCTTGCTAGCTACATGGTTTGGTTCCAGCATGTTTGCTGTGCCCATCAAGAGGTTATGATTCCTAAACCCTGAACTCCAGGCAGTGCTCTAGCATAACCATAGCAAGCTAGTGCATTAGTGTACTACCAGTGTATTAATGATGGCAGCACCCATGTTAACACAGCCATTGACCAATACAAAGTCAAAAAAACTTCTTAAATGGGAAAAGAATGGCTTCTGAATCAATCACTGGCAATGTGTCAAATTGCAGAGTCACGTCTGTCACTGAAAAGAAAACTTCCAACTTCTAGGACATATTGCAGCACAGTAAGCAGATACGGCTGTGGGAACTTGCATGTAGTTTTGATGGGCCCAATGAATGCCTGGACGGAAAGCAACTGGGGATAACTGAGGAGCTCACCCTCCAGAAATCCCTTGCTGCCACAGGAGCTTGATGGCAGTGACTGAGTATGCAGTACCTCCTGCTCCAATGATCTCTTCCCTTACTTGCACCCTGCTTGCTACAGGAGACAAGAGAGAAGGGTGAGCAAATTAATTAGCAGGGCAGGAGGTGTTGCTACTGCACACTTGCTGTCATACTTGCTTTGAGCTCTTAAAGTGACAGGCAGTCTCTTAGGAAACCCCAGTGAGGTCTTTGTTCTGTGGTCAGATGGCCAAGGAGGATTTTGGAAGTGGGGGGCATGGCAGGATACTTGGAGAGGGGAAAGGCGATACAGTGAGGAACAAGCCACACTGCTCTTTTCTAGCTGTAACCATCACCATACAACTAAATATCTGCACCTTGCTAGAGTGTCTGATAGGTTCTAATGCTATGGCAGATGGTTGGAAAGGAAGAGCTGGAAAAGATGCAGCTCAGATGCTTGGAAGCATTTGCTAGTCTTTCATTATCATTTCAAGGGGCAACAATGAACATATTGCCTTAGCAGGTGGTTGCTAAGCAGAATCTGCAGGGCTTCTTCAGTAACTGACTTCTTTGTGGCTTCCCAAATAAGGAAGGGTGCATGGCAGTCTGGGAGTCGTAAATCTATCCAGCAGGATAGAATTAGGGGAAGGAAATGCTGAGTGCCAAAAATGCTGGGTGATATTTCTGGTTCTGCAATGGAGATGTTAGGACAATTATTAGTTGAAGCAAGAGACAAAATCTACAACCATTAGGAGTCTCTAAGGTGTATAAGGAAATGATTCAGAGTGAAACAGGACACCCTCTTTCTACAACAACACATATACAGAGGGACTTGCTCCACGGCCTGTAGTTTTGCCCTCTTTGATCTATTTGGAGCATTGCAGCCACCACCTACTAACTATGCTGACATGATTAAAGTGAGGCAGGGATAGGTTAACAGCTCTTCACAACAGTCCAATAATTCAGTGTAGATACTGCTTTTGTAGATGGCAAAAGTATACCTGGTCTCCATTAACTGATCAGAGAATGAAATGCCTGGAAATGTTGGGAGTAGGCCAACCATCCATGGTCTTCACTGGAGGTTCTTTCTGCCTGCTTCCATGAGATATTCTCTTAGCATGACCAGCCTAGGTAGTAAAACCTACACAACTTTGGAGTGGAGCCCCTAAGATGGTTGGATGGCATCTTTCCAGTTGAATGGCCTCTTTTCGACAACTGGTGCCAAATGTATTGCTCTGCTTTCCTTTGGACCACAACAGTGAGGCCAAGAGGGAGGTCTTGGCATCTGGGCAGCCCAGGACCCCCATAAACATTGCCCAGGCTTGCACTTCAGTGAAATCACTTTTATGGTGCAAATGCAGCAAAAACAACACGGAGACAGCAGTTACGAGTTGTAAGCTCAACCTGATTGGCACAAGTGTAAGTTATAAGCTCTATGAGTTGCCTTGGTTGGTGGGAGAGATCATTGTGTCTCGCTGGGTGTCACTCAACAAGCAGACCAAACAACTGCACCAGGCAAAAAAGAAATAAACCCTCTTGCACCTAGCAAGCTGGAACATCAGGACTATGTGTCCTGGCTTGTCCACCGACCTGCTGCAGGTCAATAACTCCTGAAAGACAGCCAACATTGACTGTGAGCTGAAAATGCTCAACATTGCCGTTGCCACTCTACAGGAGACCAAACTCACTTCAAATGGCTGCCTCAGAGAGAAGAACTTACACCTTGGGAACCCAGAAGAACCACGAAATTGTGGCATAGGCTTTGCAATGAGGAACTCCCATCTGCCTACAATAGAACAGCTGACAGAGGGCTCAGAATGCTTGCTTTCCCTCTGCTTTTCAACCACTTCCTGTCTGGTTAATGTCTTGAGCATCTACACTCCCACTATGTGCCCTGAAATACAGACCAGGGACCAGTTCTACAAGGAAGTAGACTTCTGTCTCAGACACGTCTACATTAACTTGGTCGTGTCCACAGAATGGAAGACAGCAGGGTCCCCAAGGACATCCTCTATGGGGAGCTGGCTTCAGGCACCAGGCCTGTTAGCAGACCAAGATGTCTGCAAACAAGACATGGAGGCTGACAACATAAACCCCACCGTGTGGGAATCCCTTGCAGATGACCGCAGTGCTTGGAGGCAGTCAGGTCATCTATCCACAGCAGTGACCAGGGAGGAATGACTGCTGGACTTCTTCATGTGCCCCAGCTGCAACATCTCTCTCCCGTATCGGTCTCTACAGCCACAGCAGGTGCTATAACTGTCCGATGGTTTGACTTCACCCTCAAAAGCGCACTCCTCCATTGTCTCCCAAGACAGATGCATGCCAACACATTACATGGCAGGTCAATAAAGCTAAAATTTGTTCCTCACCACCGTATAACATTCCAGTGAATGTATCTGTCAGAGCATGATGCTGCAATTGTTTCAAAGACCTGAATATATTTTGAACCCAAGAGAAGGGGCAACGTGGAAGCCTAGAAAGGATCATGAGCAGCAGCAGCAGCAGCAGCAGCAGCAGCAGCAGCAGCAGCAGCAGCAGCAGCAGCAGCAGCACTAGTCTTCTCACCTCATTGACAGATACAAGGAAAAGAGCTCTAGCTAATTCACTTACTGCACAACACACAGCATCTGCTTCCTATTTGCATGTGACCGTGCGGGGGGGGGGGGGAGGAGGAAGCACTCCAGCTTGCTAGTCAGTGACAGAAGGAATCTCACTTGCTCACTCACTGAGCCGAGGAGGAAGACTGGCCCCACCTCAAAATTGCCTAATATTTATCCACAGTCTGGCAGACCACCTGCTTTGAGTATCTTGTGGGCACAGCCTGTCTGCAGTACAGGCAACAGTCCAACAGGAGGAGCTCAAATACAAGCATTGCTCTAGCACAGCAAGAGTGTAGATAAATAATTAACATGCTGGCATGATTGTGCTTATTTAATTCTATTAATCCCTGGCTGTAAATTCTCTCCAAGGTTCAGTGTGCTGTAGGAGCTAAAGATGCTCTCTCTGTGGTTTGACATCCAGACCTATCAAGAGCAACAATGAGCTACGCCACTTCCACTCCTTATGGTCTGTGCAAGTCACATGGAGAATGACACACTGACTTGAGATCCACAAGGGCTCATAACCAGCACTGGCAGCACCAGGCAGCTGTTTTGCTGGGCAAATCCTTTTTCCGCTCCCAATTCTAGCGCAGCTACACCCTCTGCAGGCTGCTGGCACAGTGCTTGACCACACTTTCTCTACTACTACCCCTGAGGTCCTGAAGTTGAGGCTAGGAACTGTAGTGTTTCTTATTTTGCTTATGAGCTAGGTTTTGCCCTGAGCAGGAACTCCTAATGCTGTTCCATTCCTGTGGCTGAAGTATTAAGTATGCAGACCTCTGAATTACCTATGGCTTTGAGCATGTCCTTTATGCAGCGGTTTTGTGGCTAGGTTTGTGTGAGAAACGTAACATGCAATTCTACCCAAATTAATGAGCACACAAATAGCCTCAAGGGCTGATCCAAACTGCTTCCCCTTTCCTTCTTGCTGCTTCAGCCAGCTGCAAACCCAGTTCAATTAGCTGGGTTCTTGAACTCACAGGATTAGGCTGAGAGGAAAAACTGTGATCTGTGTTGTGATGCAGAATGCCTTCTCAATGTCTCAGTATATCCCCACATCTCAGCCCTATATTGCTCTTCCACTACTCAGCTTAGATACACAAGACTGCTCCTGAATCATCTACCTACTATTCTAGATTTCTTCTTCCACACCACACAGCCATGGCCCTAACAGAGTGCCTGTGGTATCAAAGTGCTTGCTAGGCCTGAAAGTTCAAATTTTCTCCAGTAGTGACAAGGACAAAAAGCAATAAAGGGTTATTTCTTTATTTTCCAACTTTCTGAGTGAGTATTGCTTCAGTATGCCTTCTCCCTGCGCTAGTGGGGAAATCCTCTCCTGTTACTCAGCCTGCCCTGGACTTAACAAAGATGAATGGTTCAGACAGGGGTACAAGGCAGCAGAATCCCCAAGAAAAACCCATATACCAAAATTAGTTCCTTCCTTAATAGCTACTTAATCATGGTAAATGCAGCTGATGTTTACTTGAAACTGGAATTTGAGAGAGAGGGATTGGAAGGTTGCAAGTCAGAATTGTATCTAATGACTACTTTTAAGAGATAGTGTGTTCTTTAAAGTGTGATTGAAGCCCCCTATAAGAGTGAGAACACTCAGCACCCCCCACCAGCCCTGATACTATTGTAGCTAATGTTGCCCATGGTCCTCTTTCGTACCACACTCCAGAAAAAAATGGATCCTGTCACAATGATCTATGAAAACAAGAGCCCAATTAGAAATGGGCTTGCATGTGGGATTTTGGGTCCTGGCAGGCTAACAGGCTCATAAGCACTCACCCAGCTGGGAGTTCCTGGAAAACATACTCCTTTTTGTGTCCTTCCCTGCTAAATGCTGTGGATCAGCAGTGTGTGGTTAACAGTCTTTCCAAACCTTGCTAGGCTTGGGTGCCTCTTTCACATGCTAGCCTTTAGCCAGCCAGTGCTTCTCCCTGGCCTCTATAATCTTGCCTTCTGGGCAATGCTTGTATCACATCCCCTGAATCAAGGGAGATATGCTGCTGCAAGGGGAGGTCAGGGGCAAAAGAAGATAACAATTCAAGCAGGACCAATAATGCATGAAAAGGACACTTCCTCAATTTATCCTCCCCCTCTACACATATGAGAAGAGTTTTATTTATGATTTAAGCCCCTCACAGCTGAAGTGGGCCCTACAGGGCATGCTGCAAGCACAGGAAAACATTTATCCTGCTACTGTGACTCTAATAGCTACAAGGGAACTTTTTCCAACATAGCAATTTTTCAAATTAATCATCTGCCTAGTAAATGGTTCATCGTGGAGAGAAGGAGTTTGCCTGCAAAAGCCACCATAATTCCTGGCCTCTCAATACCACTATTTTGGCCTCCATCACAGCATAAACAGCACTCTGAGGGTACTGAAACTGTAACCTTTTCCAATATAATTAATAACTAACAGAAAGTGTGCAAAACATAATGTGAGAATCTATATCTATATTTCTCTATATACTGGAAGCAAAACAGGTCTGCACTTGACCGTTCACACATTACATTTTACACTTTTTTCCAGCATATAGGGCAGTTATGGGCAGAATTCTTTTGTAAGTTCTGCAATGTTAGGTTGGGCTGAGGAGCGGCAGACAAAACTATTGTCCAGGTCAAAAGCAACCATTCCGGTGCTATCGAGACATTCTAAATCACAACTCTCATTAACTCTCTGGCTGGGGCTCATGGGAGTTGCAGTCCAAAAATCCGGAGGGCACCAGGTTGTTGACCCCTGAGCCTGGAAGAATACAGATCCAAGATAAACACCCAAGCAGACTCACCTCATATTCCTGGGAAAACTTCAGCCCATCATTGGCCTTCAGTCGGTCGATGTTGTCTGCGAGGTCCGTCACTGGAATGGGAGGATGATCACGCATGCCTACCAGATCAAACATAAGGAGGGGAGGTAGCAGGGTAAGAAGTTATTGCACAGTTGAAGAATGTTCCCGCACATGCGCACAGCAGACCAAATGGCAATGTGGCGCGATGGATGGAACATGAGTGAGGAAACATGGCATGCAGTGCCCACGCAATGGCACAATGTATGTGTGCATGCTCTGATGAGACAGCGACCAGCCAGATGGCTTCTACATATAATACCAGGCCAAAAAGGGTGAAGATACTGCTGTATGGACTGAGGCTGGAAGGGGCCTAGGCAATAAAGTACAAAGCCCTTGGAGTCTGCGCCCTGCATTCCATTCAGACAGTGCACACTACAGTACAGATACAGAGATCCTGAACAGATGCCAGCATTGTTCACTGGGCCCTGGGACCACTTTCTGTATCTCTCAACAGCCCACTCTCATGTTCTCAGTGACTGAGGCAGCGGACAAGTCTTAAGCACTCACAGCCATGCATCTATAAGAAAGGCACCAAGAAATCCTGTATCTAATAGCTGGGCAATTAAAAACCATTCCTTATCAAAGAATATTTTGCCTAGTGATAGGTAGGGAGCAAAGAGGGTCTGGAAAGTAAGCTTTTGTGCATCTAGCCTTCTTGAGTTTGATGACTGTGCAATGATGCACAATCTCACAAAGTAGACTTACACCAGCCCCTAATCAAGAGACAGGATCTGTTCTTCTTACAAGTTAAACCTCATCTCTGTTCCTCTGCAATTCTCAAAGTATCAATAGGAAGTAAAATCTGCAGCAATTCCTGCCCCCCCCCCCCCGCATTTTCCTCTTGCCGTGGAGGCCAGAGCCAAAGTAAACTTTACAGGCACAATATAGAGCAAAATCCCATCCTTCTCCTTTGTCCACCAGAAGTTCAGAAAATTAAGACAGTATTTGTAGGTGACACACTGCACTTTACATTCATTAAGACATAGGCAGAGAGAGCAAAAGAATAAAAGAGCAGCTGCATGAGGGACTACTCTTGCAGATGGTTCAGAAGTTGCAGTTAGAGGAAAATGCAGCAGCCCATTTGGTTAGTGGGTCAACCACCTGGAATCATTCTAATTCTACAGGATTTACACAGGCTTCCAATACATTTCTGAGATCAATCCAATGTACTCTCACTGACCTATTAAGTCCTGCATGACTCAGGACCCCTGAAGGAGCACCACTCCCAGTACTGTCCCGCCTAGTTGTTAAGATGTGAACAAAAGTCCCCTTTTGATGTCCCACATCAAGGGTCAGTGCCCATGGAGTTATCCTTTTTGCATCAGCTCAAAACCTTTTTGTTTTCACAAACATTTTTAAGTGTTGGGATTTTATGGAATTATCCCCAGGACTTGGTTTTGTAAATTTTAATTTCTGCTACTCTCATGTATTATTTTGTATTGTACCTCGAGGACCACCTCTCCTCATATCAACCAACCTGAACCCTGCAATCATCATCTGAGGCCCTTCTTCATTCCTTTTCTCCCAGGCATTTGGCTAATTAGACAATCTATGACCTTTTAAACTGTTTGTGTGGGTGGTTTTTGTTTGTTACTATAGTATGTATTTTTGTAGTTTTATATTGTAAACCGCCCTGTGATCCTTGGATGAAGGGTGGTATAATAATAATAATAATAATAATAATAATAATAATAATATCATTGTTTTTATACCTGTGTAACCTGAACTGGGTTTAAGAATGACTGAATGACGAAATAAATACATTTGGGCTTAAGGCATTCCAATAAGGTGCTGCCTGCAAAACAGTGGCTGAGGAGCATATGGAGGAGATGAGCAAGTCCTAGCTTGCTGGACTACATTTGGATAGAGAACACTTCCTTTTCATTTTGGAGGAGATGCTGTATGGCCTCCACATGATATAAGTGCATCCTTTGCATCTGCAGCCAGGCCTTGCTTCCCTAAGTTGGGGTCCTATAACATACCAAAGAAAGAGCTGCTGCAGCCTCATGTGCTCAGTCAAGATTGCAATTTTGCTGGCTGATTTATGAATTTCATTGTTTGGAAAACTGTGACGTGTTAATCTCTCTTTCTTTCTTCACATGCATTGTATGTGAGTAGCACCAGAGACTAGTTTGTGGGGGACAGCCTGGCTCACTAGCAAGAGAAGGGTTAGCACTAAGTCTGTGGTGAGTGAGGTTGACCTTCATGACACTGAACAAAAAAGATGAGAAAGAAAGAGGCGGGGAAAAGATAGTGAGGAAGAAGAAAAAGGAGGAGGAGAGAAAACTAACTTGAGATATTCGGGCAACTGGGGCCACTGGCACCTGAAAGAACAGAAATCCCATTAGCTGTTGCTGAGGTAAGAGTTAAAGATGCGACAGAGGAGGGTCAAAGGGCAGCACAAAAATCCCCACCACAACCTTCACATTCCTATTTTCAGGGATGGGAATTGCAGCTTGATGCTTGCTACACATGTGGCAGCATGGAGGGTGATGTATTAAGACAAGCACCAAGTACAACCAGGATTATTTCACAAAGAGGATTTCCCCACAACAGACATGATAGATGGCTTTGCTTGTTGGCCAGGAAACAGTTCCGATTCCCAGCACATGCTGCTTTCCAAGACCATGCTTCCCTCCTACATGAGACAGCAGCAGAGCCTTGGAACCAAGGTGTAGTCAAAATTCACCCAATCGCTTAGTAGCGACATCACCCTGCCTGACCTGCCACAAGTCTGCAAAATGGAACATGAGAACAAAGGAGCTGACAATTCACGCAAGAACCTGTGTCTGAAGTGGAAACTATTAAAGTGATAAGCTTAATATTTAATAACAGCAGCTTGATTAATTATGTACTGAGCAAGGCCTTTCCTGCCTCTACATTTGCCAGAAGGGATATCAACTATGAGACTGCTCAGGGTTTAGTTGCTGCTGTCTGGCCCACAGAAGGCATCCATCCATCACAGAAGAGAGTGAGGCTAGGTGGAGGCAACTAAGTGTCTCAGGCTGAAACAATAATACCAGAACTTTTTTTGTACACTGATTGTTCCCTACTGGGCACCTGAGAAGATAAAAGGTAAAGGTACCCCTGCCCGTACGGGCCAGTCTTGACAGACTCTAGGGTTGTGCGCCCATCTCACTTAAGAGGCCGGGGGCCAGCGCTGTCCGGAGACATTTCCGGGTCACGTGGCCAGCGTGACAAAGCTGCATCTGGCAAGCCAGCGCAGCACACGGAAACGCCGTTTACCTTCCCACCAGTAAGCGGTCCCTATTTATCTACTTGCACCCGGGGGTGCTTTCGAACTGCTAGGTTGGCAGGCGCTGGGACCGAGCAACGGGAGCGCACCCCGCCACGGGGATTCGAACCGCCGACCTTTCGACCGGCAAGCCCTAGGCACTGAGGCTTTTACCCACAGCGCCACCCGCGTCCCCACCTGAGAAGATAAAAGGGTGCAAAAGCTCAAGCTAGCAGCTCAGCAAGTATGGTCACACCTGAGAATATGTGGGGGGGATTGCGTATACACTATGAGGCTAACTCGCTTTCTTTTGTCAAGCTTCCCTTTTGTGCAACATCCCTTGTTAGCACATACAACTCTGCACCATGTCCATGCCTCTATCTTCTCTCTGTGACCCCTCTGGACTAGACCTCTAACTCTCCTGTCATGTTGGACTCTGCAAACCATCTGGTGGAATAATGACTTTACACTAATCGGGTGGGTCGTGCTCCCAATTCTACAAGCTGTGTGCGTACAACCCACAAAAGCCCCCGTCCTCTGACCCATCTGCAAGGCAGTATGAGGTAAAGGACTCAAGCCTAGAGAGAGAGACAAGAGAGCAGCGCTGCACATAGTCACAGGACACAACTTCCAATTCCCTTCCTGCAACTGCTTTCCTCCCAAAATCTATTATAGGAGGACAAATAGTTTTGAGGAAAAGGAATACAGGTCACATCTTGCTAGGTAGAGTCTGGGTGTACTGAGCTAGAAGCCCCCACTGACCGCTAACATCATTCAATAGCCTTCATGAATCCCACAATCTAAATAAGGAAGGAATAGGTTGCTTCAACTCTAACACGATAGAATGCAAACCACATCCTGCCTCAGATGAGGATGTGAGGCCCTCCACAAAGCAAGAAATCTAGGAAATAGACTCTGTTGAAGACAGATTGTTTTGCTGACACAGCTAAGCAGCATCTATTACAACTGCAAAGTACCTTAAGAGTTGGAAGCACTGCAGGAGCTGAATCATGAACCTGCCTACCTGCTACTTGACAGTGGACCTACTGGCATGTTGGACTTTCCTTTTGCTGGCTAATTTTGAGACCATATCTGGAAAGCACGATGTGGGCCAAAAAACTGAGTGTTATCTATGGAATATAAGATAAATCATGACAAGGGCTCCATTAGAGCCTGTTCTTTGTCACGCTATGCCTTCCAGCACCTTGTGATGCATGTATGGTCAGGCTATTGAGCCAACAGAAAGCCTGCCATCCCCATTCTGACTGTTGCCAATGTCAGATATACACGTGAGCAACAGTGTATTGAGCCACACTGGCCTCTGAACCTAGCCTGAGAAGGTGCACACAACACTGCAAAGGGAAGAAGAGGCTCTCTTATCACAAACTTCTGCCAGTAAAAGGAGCACGGGCCTCTCTGGGGCCGTCAAGTGGTACCTACCTGGTGTTTGGTAGTTGAGTCGCCTCATTTCAACAGGATCAGAGGAATGGGCCAGCAAGGAGTCCTTCAGGCCAATGGAATGTTCATCCTTGGCGGAGGGTGAATTGGCCCTTTTCCTAAAGGAAGAGAAGGTGCAGCTCAGAAGGTAGATCTGGGCATGGACCAAATGGCAGAGAGCTTCAAGATGACCCTGTAGCAGACTCAATAATGCACCTAGCTGTAAGGGGGACTGGTAACCCCCTCCCCAGAGCCAGACACAGGCTTACAAAATCTCCAGTTCCACTTCCATCTTCCACACACCAGTGTTGGGAACTATTTCCTGTGGTGGATGAATATACTTAAGATTTTGCCAAGTATTAAAAAAATTATTTAAAATGTGAAGAGTTGTAATATAATAGGGTAAGGGCTCTTCAGGGTGAATTTTATTGGTCCATTAATACTTGTCTTGAGTGGCTGAAGGCCCCCCAGGCGTGTGTTAATGGAACAATAAAATACACTGTTGTCTCTTCATGCTATATTTATGCCTGCAGCTCCACCACCCTAGGCTCTTATCCTAGTAGATTTCACTAGCTAAGCAGAGATGAACCTGCTCAGTGATTAAATGGGAGACATTTACAGGAAATTTTGGCATGACAAGAAGAGTTATCAGTGATGTCCAGTGGCTACCATTAAACCAAAAAACCTCATATGGTGTTGCCTCTTAAAGTTGCAATGTGTTTTCTGGGGTAACTAAGCCACGGGGAGGGGTATTCAACAGAAACAGAAACACCCCAGCCTGGTATTAAGGAGCACTGTGCTACAATCCTGCAGGCAATTCAGCAGAGAGGTGTGTGTATCTGTTGCTCTTTCAAACACGTCAGAAGCCCAAAGCACTTATGATTAACCTGGAGACACTGTTGATAGCACCCTGCAAAGGATTTTTTTACTATGCCTGACGGCACAACTCTATTTGTTAGAAGGGAGAAATTGCCACAATTAGCATGGTGCCTCACGAGCTCTCTGTGCTGTGAGGGGAGAAAACAAAAGTTTGTTCAGCTGTATGCACATGCATGCATGAAGTGGGGAGTCATTTATAAAGCAGCCACCACATTACAACATCTGAAATAAGAGCCCTGCATCAACTTGAATTTATCACCAAAGGGGACCATTGTTGAAATAAGCCTAAAACTTTGCTTTGGTTCCTGCCTCCTGCTGAAAGTCAGTGTCACTCTGTTGTAACAGCATTACTTCCAGATTTACTAAGAATCAGCTAGACACCAAAGTCAGCAAGCAGTGGGAGACCTTTGTAGGACACACACAGTGACACTGAAAAGGGAACAGCTCAGAGCAAGGCCTTATTAACTGGTTTATAGAGCATGCTGATTATGCCAAGGAACTAGAGTCAGCTCATGGTAATGTCACATCCTTGATCAATATAGGGGGCAAATAACCCCACAAATCCTGGAACACCAAAAGCACTGAAAAGGAATTTTCTAAAACTCTGTCACACCTTACTTGTGAAGCCATTTATTTAAATATAACAGCAAGAGAAGGCTAAAGGAGTTTAGGACACCACAATGGCTAGGTAGGCAGAGCAATATCCAAAAGCCAGATTAGTCTGGATAGGAAGACTTATGCTTACTGTTTTTAACAAGATGAAACAGTGGATGTGAAACAGACAAAGCAAAGGATTAGTAAGGGTGGGGGGGAGGAGGGCAGATGTCTACCTTTCTTGTTTGCTAGATCCAGGGACAGCAGAAATAGGAAAAAAAGAGGAAATCCAGGTTACAAAAAGGTACTAATTGTGCATGCAATAACCCAAAGTCACCTCCCCTCTTGGTGTTATTATGCACATTTAGTTGGAGAAAAATGATGACAGCTTCCCAGAGCAAAGATGGGAGAGTAAGCACTCCCTGTAACCAAATGAGCAGCTCCTGCTTCTTTTAACAGCCCAAGCACTTGACACCCATGTCCCAGATCATGGATCAGAACACCTATGACTAGGCTGAGGACAAATCTCTGGAACAAAGGGTCCCTGTTACCACATGGAGGGTTCATTCTTGGAGCCAAGAAGACTTGGGGAAAAGCACCAGGCCTCTGAATAAACCAAGGGATGTAGGCATTTGTTGGCCAGAGCCTTTTACTTAATCTGAGGCATGGTGATCCAGGTCATCACCCTAGAACCACTAAGCAGAAGCCATGTCCTATGGCTTCACAGTTCATCTGGCACTGACACAGCCCCAGTTCACTTCCAGTATATACCTTCCCAACACAAAATGAAATGCAGAGACCACTGAATGTGATCCCATGCTCCCCATCCCTTCCTAGGGCTTGCCTTACATAGCAGTTTTGCAGGCTCCATTGAGAAACACCTTCAGGAAGGTTCAGACCACATCCCCCAGAAGAGACAGTGTCCTTGGATTTATCATATAGTTTGCTCAATGTAAATGTTCTTGAGCTTGGCACAATACTGCACCATGGACACCACCACATTGCACGGGCATAGGCGTGTGCTCACCTTTTGAAGAGCAGGATAGCAATGACAATGATGATGATTAAGATGACAGCCAGGACAGGCCCCATCACCCACAGCATCTCTGGTTCATCCTGCTGTTTTGCTGAAACCTCCATCACAATCTCATCTGAGTAGGGGCTGGCTGCATACTTCTTCTGGTGAGTTTGAGAGAGAGGAGAGCAGACAAAGATCACTGATCAGGTCTCTTCCTTGCTTAATTCTGAGTTGTCCCTCGGTACAATAGCCCCAAGCTGCCCACCTGCAATTTTCCTCATGAGCACCCAGGGAATTAACAGACATCGTGAAAACAAACCTCCTCTCCACAGTAATGGAACATTCAGAACCACATCAGCTAGAAAGTGGCCTCCCTCAGTGCCAGAAAGGAATGGTCCAGCTGAGAACAAGTTGCCAGCCTCAGACACACGAAGAGCCAAATTATAGGCTTTGGAGATGCAGCCAATTGAGCATCAGGCCTGGCGGGTAGTGACTAAGTGGTTTATAATACCTATTATGCCGTTATAAACACATCACCCTAGGGGGTTATATGTCAAGGAACACCCACTGGGCATTATGTTCCACACTGAACAGCAGACTAACTCATGGCTGTCCTTGAAGCTCTAGCATAAGCCCTGAATACAGCAGGATTCACATGGGGCTTCTCACATGCAAAGGCTTCCAAGTCATACAAGGGACTGGCAAGCTGCAACCAAAAAAGCAATACAAAATTGGCTGGCTCTGTTCCAACACATGCTACGCTCATATCTTTTTTTTAATGCCTGCCAGAAGACATATGTTTAGGGAGGACCATGTTCTCTGTTCTAGTGGAGGCTTCCTATTGCCCTGCTCAAGGGAGAGGCGTACACTGGTCTCACTTTTAGCCCCTGCGGAGATGCCTGTTGACCAAATTCTGCCAGTCTGAAAGCGGAGATCTTAAATAGCCTCTTTGACTTCATGCACAGGAATTCTGTGAAACACAGAAAAAACGTGCCCATAGCAGCTGCTTTTGTGGATGCTCAGCAGGAAACACCTGCCTGGCTTAATTTGAGCCACATTTTGTCTCTGGAACCTGGTTCAGTGGCAGGGCTAAGTCCTAGAACATGCAGAATAGTAATAAATAATATTCTAGAGCCCATTTTTACATTACTGAGAAATAACTACACGTTCCCCAAGTTCCAAGATTAGAACTAAATTTCTGACACTTCTTGGGGAAACAAAACAATAAATGTCGAATTCCAGGGGGCAGCAAAAACAAGGAAGGTATTTGCAGTGCCTTAAAGACTAATAAATTCACTGTGGCATAGCTTTTGTGAACTACAGCCCATTAGATGCATGAAGTGTTACTCTGAATTACAGGTATATGTATATATACACATGCCTGGGGACATGGAGGGGACTGTAACCAATGAAGTCACAGGGAAATGAAATGCAGAATAATGCAGTGATAAATGAAACGAGACTGATAAAGTGCTAAATGACAAAGTAATCTGTGGCTCTACAATCGTTCTTTCAGCAACAGCCATTTATGATATTGTGGCTTCATTCCTCTAGTTTAAGAAGACGACGACTGAGTTGAGTGCCAAGCTGGAGCTCACAACCTGGCACAGGTTTCAGAAAGAACTGGCAGAGAACTTTGTGAGGGCAGCAGATCTTATGTAGAGGGCAGCTGCAGTTGCACCACAAAATAAAACCAGTTGCTTGGAGAGTTTGCTCTGCTAGCCAAAGTGCTCTTGTGCACATTCACTCTTGTGCATGCAGTACCCAACCTTGTGGCACAAGGGCACCTTCTCCGGCTGCTCTGCGGCCTCTATTCTCCTGCCTGCATGTATGCTATGTCCGCCACACAAGTGCTCAGACCAGAAGAGTAATGAAGCATTTGACCAGCTCTAATGAGCCATTACAAGTAAATGAGGCTGAAAGTGAGAGACCCAGCATGGGACGGAGCAGAAGGGCTTGAGTATCTTCATTATGGGTGGACATTATTTACACATTTGCAGAAGCAATGGCATTATCCACCATTTCCCCTCCCTTATTCATTCTGGCTTGCAACAATGGATAATCCTAAAAATTACAGGGGTGTGGAAAGTGAAGAAGCACAAAGAGTGGGGCAGATAATCTATTTTCTTCCTATGGACTGCGAGGCACCAGGCAAGAGAGGCATGGAGAAGGGGAAGGAGATTCTGAGTTGTTTTATACATCTGATTTTATTAAAGCTTTGCAGAGCAAAGTTCCACTGTGACAAAGCTTCCCTAATGCCATCTCTGGAATGGCCCTCTTAGGCAGCCCACAGTCCCTTCGCTTCTCGTGGTCCTTACCGTATCCCCATCCTCCAGTGAAGCCAGCACAAAACAACGGTAGCTCAAGTCTTCTGAAAGGGGCTTATTGTAGAAACCTTGATAGCTCTTCTGGTCCCCCAAGACAAAGGTCTCTGGCAGATCATCCATTTGGGCAGCAATATAAGGCTTGAGCCGCTCTGCCTGACGTCGCTGGCGCCTGCTTGGGTCCCCTTGGTTCATGGCCTCAAGTAGCTGGGTGGCAAAAGGAAGCTAGCGTGAGAGAGAGCAATGCTATTTACCAAGGTGACTCTACATTTCCTTGAGGAAAACCTGTAAGCCAGGTGACAAAAAACACCAGGGAGGTCCAGGTATTCATTACTCTAGTGCATTCCCGAAGGCTTTCTCTAGAACTCAATGAATGTACATCTACTTCCTTAACAGAACAGTTAATTAAGTTGCTTGGGGATTAAACTGGAACCAAGTGTTGTCCTGGGTTTATGGTGGACGACTGTGAAAACAGGAAGCAGGACACGATAGACCCCTGGTCTGACCCAGCAGGGCTCTGCTCACATTCTTATGCATGTTTTGTTTGTATTCATCATAACCTACACTGGGCATAGTTTTGTGAAAAATCGTGTACCATTTTTATAAAGTTTATACCCCTCAACATCTCAAGGGAAATCATTTTAAAATACATGTTTCTCTTTGATGGTGGAGCAGCAGGAGTAGCAGAGAACAGGCCACACAGTCCACATATGCATCTTTAGATGCCCAGCAATTTGAACTTTTGGAGATAGGCAAAAATTCAGCAGGCTTTGACACAGATTTCTGCCACTCTGCAAACACACTTTGTAGCTTACACTAAAATGGACAAAATCTGTACGCAGAGCTCACCACCCCCACCACATCCTGCTGGGCTGCAGCAAGACTTTGTATAAATCACACACAGTGCTAACATGGAATGTTCAGAGAGAGGAAAAAATGGCAAATTTCATAGTCGTCCACAAACTCAAGAAAAAAGGATATAAACACACCAAAATTCAATTACATTGCTCAGAAAAGCTCTCAGATGTTTAAAGATGTTTTTCTAATGAATAAAAATGAATGCTAGGCTCTGAACAGAAATTCTAATTTAAAATGAAGGAGGAGGCATGAAATACATTTCACACCAAAATGTGTTAGGGCAGAGATGAAGCATTAGAGCAATGGTGGTGCCAGGAAGAAAACAGAGACCACACAGAACCATGCCATTATTTCAGGGAAGGAGGGTGCTGGCTTGTGACCCTAACAAAATGGCATCCCTGCCCTCCAACCACTGCTTCTCTGCATCCTAACTAATGTGTGCAATACAAAGATGTGTGTGTGCACACAGTCTTATCCAAGCTTCAGTTTTTACCAGTGGAAACTGATCTATTGGGGCAAACTGGGGCACTGCTCCCCTTGGTAAGCCCCCACTTGCCTGGCTTCTTATTTACATCCAGTGTAGGGGGTGGCACTGACTGCCAGTTTTCTCTTTCTTAAGTCTCAGTGTTTCCCTTGCAAAACTCAGCAGGGAGAATTAAGTGACTGCCTGTCACTGGCTCCGACTCCAAGTACAGTTTGGGCTCCCTGCCTTCTGCCTTACCCATCCCAATGGGGACCTCTGCTTCCTACATCTTGTTTTGCATATAAATTATACAACAGAACCCGAGGGCAGAAGGAGGCGTGGTGTGATCCATACATGCAACAAGTCCATGGGCAATCACACTTCAGTGACCTCTTTCACTGGACCTATAAGCTTCACAGGCAATTTTGAGAGCTGGCTAAAGATGAATATGGCTATCATGGGTATTTGAGGAACTTGATGACTTCAGGGTGGCAGAAGATGGCACCTCCAAATTAAGCTATCAAATGTGGGAATTATCCCACATAGGCAGTTTCCGAAACCTCAGGTCCTTTGCCATTATCTCTAGGATGACAGGATGGTTAACGCTGCTCATATACTCTCCCAAATTATTTCATATGTGTGGGCTAGTTTCTTGAACATCTGTTTCCATTACCCCCTTCAAAACAAGTGGAAACAAGTTTTGGCCTTCTCCTACCTGGTCTAGTCCCATATCATCTGGGCTCTTCAATCTGGAGCCAACTAGGTTGCTTGTGTGGTCTATCGGCACAACCACGATGTAGTACCACCTGGGGAACAAGAGAGGGGAATGGGTGAGCTCTACTTCAAACAGTGGGATGCTCTCCATGAAAGCCCTGCAACTCCCTCCTTTGAACTTCCCAGAGGCACGCGCTGTAGCCTGCTGGCATGTGTTAGGTTAATAAAAGTCACCAGGCCAGCTTCTAAGTGATAGTGTCCGAAACTGGGAAAGCACAGCTCGATAATCTGGTTCCTTTTTCAGTGGTGGGAGATCAAAAACACAAATGAGACTTCCACAAGCCTCCTATTAGGATTTACATACATTATTTAAAGTAACTGTGCAGCAGTGTGGAAAGTACATCCTGGGCTCTTTCAGACGAATGATGGGGATTATGACTCCCTATTTTTCATATAATGATAGGTGACTGAGAGGAGCAGGTTATAATACATAAAAATGGTAGCCCAGATCCAGAACCCTGATCACATTCTGCACATCACCCTTGCCCAACCTAGTGCCTTCCAGATGTTTTGGGCTACAGCTCTGATACCCTTGTCCATTGACCATGCCAGCTGGGAGTTGTAGTTCAAAACATCAGATCAGGTAAGGCTGCTGCACAGAGTGCTCTCATATTTTCAGTAACCTCTTGCGATTGGGAAGCATTTTTAACACGTTGTAGGTGGATTTCCACCAATATCATGATCTATGAAATCCAATGCAGTTCCCTATAACACCACCCTTATTACCTGTGCAAAAGCACCAAGACTCTGCAGGGACTCAGGAGACCCTTCCCCAATTATACAACACCATGTTTTCCTAGGATAGCATCATAAATAAAAAAATAAATAAACTAGAAACGTACCTGACTGGCACAGAGGTCTGCACTTTGGGGAGAGTCAGAGTGAACTGCCCATTATGAATGTATTTGTATGTGGAAATGGGCTTGCTCTGGATGACATCAGGTGCTGTCCGGATGAAGACTCGGTGTTGCAAAGCTCCTGCGCTACTTCCCCGGTTTGTGAGTGCAAAGGAATAATTTGTGTCTGGCTGCAGGTTATTAATCAGCTTCCTCATGGAGTGGCCATCCACCTCCACAGTCTGGCCATTGTACAGAATCTGTAAGCAGAGGGAAACAGTTGATTCAGCCCAAACTGATAGGAAAAGGGTTGGATGAAGTTCTTTCCAAAACTCCTCTTCCTGGTTTGGGTCTTTTTTTTCTTTGTGTAAGGTACCAAACAAGCTGACCTGTTGATATACCAAATCTGAGAGAACATGAACCCCCATGTAGAAATAAGAGTTGGTGCTGCCTTCTCCCAGCTCTGTTGGTCTGCACATGTGGGTAGGAAGAAAGATAAGGTCCCTAGCTCCCATAACTATTGCAACTTTTTCTGTCGTCCATTCGGGAGTAAGGAGTGCGGTGGTACGGTTATCTAGGGTAGAGATGCCTGCTTGGCTGTTCCTCACTTGCTGGGCCGTCTGGAGTTAGGCAACAATGGTGTAAGTTACTGTGTCAGAGAAGCTAAAGTAGTCTGCAAGATGAATCTGTTACTAAAAATCTGTCAAGGTACAATATTAGGAGGTGGAAGCCAGGGCTACTAGACTGAAAACATTCTGCCTATGCCCTCATGAAAATGTCTCATGATCAGTTCTCATTCCCCAACACAGCGTTCATTTAAAATCCATTTCTAGCATCAAACACAGGCAGGGAAGCAGCTCTCTTAGATCAGGGACAGTGTCAGGTTCTGATTGCAGCAGGAATCTCACCATAACATCACTTCTCACTCACTTCACAGGACCAGTCATCTCTTTGCAGGGAGTTTTATCTCCTGGACCAGATGAAGCAACGACTCTTCTCTGAGGAGAACTGAAAGCCCTGTTGTTGATTTTTCAGTGAAGGAATTTCAAAGGTCTCAGTTCACTCCCAATAAAAAATACCATGATATTTAGCCTGCGCCTCAGTGTTCACAAATCATAACAATATCTGCCTTAATTAAATCTGTTAAAGAGAAAGAGGACACCCTTTGGGATGTAGATTTAGTGTGAGACTGTTTATCAAGTGTAGATAATGCTAATTGTTCCCATGGAGACTTATCAGCGGTGCTCGTTAGATTATTAGGTTTTGGCCTGGCATCCTGTACACTTGAATTAAGCAGCTCAGCACAGGTGGGTGGGGGAGTGTCCTGTTTGCAAAGTTGCTGCTGCTCCTGGGCCAGCTGCTCCTGGGCCAGCTACTCTGTTGGCACTTGTGCATGGCCTGGACATCTAATACTGTCTACAGGAAGAAGAAAGCTCATTTACACCCGTTGCGTTTGCATGGCTGCTCCTCAGCTAGTGAGCCGCTAACACCATCTGCTCCTGTGCCTCATCATGGCAAACCCATGGCAGCAACTGCTGTCAACTCTCTGCTTACGTCAGCAAAATCTGGCAACTACGTTTTGAAGCCCACACTATGCAACCGTTTTGATGATGGTTCCAAGGCAGCTCTGACCATACAGCATTAGGAACGAGTCCAAAGAACTAGCCTTTTATGAACAAATTCCCCGCACAGAATCCTCCTGCTGTCACGAGTGCTTACTTATCTCTGTCATGTTGCTAGCGACCACAGGCAGAGCAGCACACTATGGTGCCCTGTTGGGTTCTAGAGGTATCTCTATCCTGCCCTAAGTGTAATTCTTCCTGTGTTCTGAACAAAAATGCTTCATGATCAGCAGTAGGATCAAACCATTTTGCCTGGAATGCAGGGGGTTTGGGCTCCTAATTGTAGTCTGTTCTGAGCAGAAGATTGTGCCAGTGCCCAGAATGAATTCCTCACTCCACCGTGCAGGACTCATGGGAAACCAATTCCCATACAGCTAGAGTAACATTTAAAGGGCACATATGAGTCTTCAAAATCGTCAAGGGAATCAAGAGGTTTGGTCTGGAAATGTACCAGTTTTTAACTCATTTCTAAAGACTTGCCTGCTGATTTACCATGCTTGGTGATCTAGAGTAAAGGAAACAAGTATCAGGACTCTAGGGTACCCAGGACAAGGGGGTGTCCACACTTCTTACATCCTGACTCAAGCCCCCTGGTGTTTCTCCGGATTTGGTTGCTCAGCTTACATAACTGGGTTGATGAAAGCAAGACTCTTGGTCTGAAGGTCCCTGAGACAGACTTTCTAATTTCTTCCTTACTGCACATTAATCGGGTCCCCATACATGACAGACATATTCCCTTACCTTGAAAGGAACTGCAGATTTGTAAGAGTCTGGAACCTCCCAGCTAAGTAGCACTGATGTTTTCATCACAGCACTGACACGAAAGTTCTTTGCAAACACTGCAATTAGAAAGAATCCTTTTGAGTGGCCCCTGTGAGGCAACACTGGACAACTAACCCTTTCCCTTCCACTCTTCTCAGTAGCAGCAAAATTTGGTGTTTTCCTGTAGATTCAATAAGCCTTCTCGCACCTTAGGACACTTAAGCTTTTTGACCAAACTGTGTTGCCACCTTCCCCTCTTTGTCATAGACTGTGTACAAACTATATATTTAAAGCACGTTCAAAGTATATTCTTTCTCTGGGCCCTGTAGTTTGTTATGGGTTGCTAGGATTTTTAACACTGCAAGAGGTAAACTACAGTGCCCTGAATTCTTTGAGGAAAATAATGTGTTCCGATTGTACTTTAAAGGTATAGTGTGTACACAGCAATCTTCAAAAGGTAGCAGTTATGAGGCACTGTTTCTTCACAGAAGCTGCCTGTTCAGTTTGCACCAAAGCAACAATTCTTATCTGGAAACAGAAAATGGGGTATGTGTTTGAAAAAACAAATGCAGTCATGCAAACTCCATGCCCCCCCATCCAAAAAATTGTAAGCTCAGGAAGGTAAGACTGACCAGGTCATCTCTGACCTGTTTTCTGCCATAGAGGTTCATTAACTGATCACAGGGGAGGCGCTTACCTTGTTCCATCGGCATCGTCCTAGACTGAATGCTGGGGCTGAGAGGGCCAGCTCCCTTGTTAGTGTGGGCTCTAACTTTGATGTCATAGGTTGTGTCAGGTTTGAGGTTGGTCAGAGTGATGCTCGTTTCCCTCGTAACATTGGTCAGGTTCTGCTGGCTGTTAATGTCTCTGTACACAACTGTGTAGTTGGTCATTTTCCCATTCCTCTCTGCCAGAAGTGGAGGCTCCCAAGTCACTTTAGTGGTGGAGGTGGTCAGCCCCACCACGTGCAGGTTCTGGGGGAAACCGCTTGGCGCCTCCTCTGCGGTAGTGATTTCTTTTTCAAACTCCTCCCCAAGACCAACCCTATTCTTGGCAGCCAGCTTGAAGATGTAGGTGGCACCCTTGTAAAGGTCAGTCACGGTGAAGTGATCCACGTTCTTCTCAAAGTTCATAATCCTCATCTTCTCCTCCTCAGCATGTTTGAACTGCAGCTGGTAGCCCAGCAGCTCCCCAACCATCTCTTTAGGTGGGTGCCAATTGATCAGAGCTGTATTCATGGCTGTGGTGCTGATCATCATGGTAGGCTTGCCTGGGACTGTGGAACAAAAACAGGGTGATATGCCATAAGTGGGAGGGAGACAGAGTTCTGGCCTTTTCACTGCTGGAGTTGCTCACTCGGGAAATTTATCTACCTGCTAAGGAATATCAGCTAGCACAGCACTCCCTATCAATTTGGCGACAGATTACAGATGAAAGATCAATATGTTTGAATGCTTCCCCACATTAAAATTAGCTGCACACAAAAAAGCAGCATATCTGGGAGAAGACTTTTCCTTTGCATGCTTTCCACAGGCAGGGAGTTTACAGGGGCAATGTCCAAAAAGGCAAACCACCTGCAATTTGAAGTGGTTCAGTCCAGAAACAACTGCACTGTATTTATGAACATATCAGTGTTTACTCTTCCAGGTCCTCCAAATTCCACAATTAAACAACAGCAACAAAACAAAATCCAAATTTTATAATGGAAAAAAAACTAATTTCTACATGGCTACATTTCACAAATATCCTTAACCTATATGTTTGTCTGTAAAATGTGCCTGACTTGATCATAAGATCTGATTTCTTTTGGGGAGGGGAGTTGAGAACCCTATAGTGGAAGCTATAGGATCTTAAAGGAATAGGGATGAATAAGATTATCACAAATGCCACACTTTGTGCAAGCTTCTGAAGGAATTTTGTCAGCTGCTATATTTTGTGAAAACCTTTGTGCCTGCAGTTTGCAAACACTGATAATGCAGGATGTCAGTAGGTGATGGACTGAAATTCAGATGGAACCAAACCCTGGGGCAAATTATTTAAACAGCTAATCCCTAACTTCTATAGTGTAAATTATTCCAAATGTAACTATTTCCAAAATTGCAATGAAAAATAACACTGTGATGGATACTGTCTTCAAAACTTCCTTGTATCTGACTCTTAAATCTCATCATACTTCCACAACCACTCCTTGAATCTTGCCATTTGCAGAAGCAAGCCTAGAGAAAGTAGATTTGGGACAGTATGATAAAGAAAGTGAAAGGTAATGCCATAAGATAAGAAATCAGGGCTTTAATATAAGATGTTGCAGAGAAGCCCAGACTCAAAACTGGAATCTCCGCTAGTTTGATGCAGGCAATTTTCATAGCAATCTTTATAATTTCACCACCTGTGCGAGCTGTTGAGAGCATAGCATGCTGTTTGCAATCAAAATGTGCTGTGTTTGAGCTGATGAACTGGTTCCTGCTAGGAATGTTGATGTGATGGCTGAGCAGCAACAGGATTCCAAATCTCATATATGTAGCACAAATTAAGGGCTGCTCCCTTCAAAGCTTAACACCTGCTGTATAAAATGGATGGTTTCATATCTCCGTTCCACCCACAACAGAGACACATCCTTCCCCCAAATCAGGGGAGATTGACGTGTAAATCCATCAACAACAAAACTATTCAGTATCAGCAGAGTGCCAAGATAACCATTATCCTGTGCCAGACTGTGGCACTCAGAGCAAATTCACAATAGCATAGTGGTATTCTGGATTTGGGGTGAGCTGATTTGACTAAGCTGTGATGAAGCTGCCACGTGAATGTCATGGTATTTTGCCAATTCAAGGCAGAGGCATTTCCCAGCATCTATTAGCCATGGTAACTATGAGCAGAAGCGGTACAGTTCCAAATGTCAGATACTTGGGATGAACATGAGATGGTCATTGTTCTCCTGCTCTGCTTGTGGCTCCCCAGAGACATCTGACTGACTGCTGTTAACATGGCATGCCAGAATGCCTGCAAATTATCTCCATTGTAGTAAAATTGTAATGTGTGAAGCGGTTCTTAAAGAGAGGACGTTTCCATTCTTCTACTTGCTTCTCCATCACCTGCAGTTCAGTCTGCAAAACAAGGGGTTCGAGGGTACAGGTGCTTTTTTCACCTTCCTAACACTTCTTAAGATTAAAATTTCTGTCATCTTTGATTTTGGAGCTCAAAATATTAGAGTAGATTTGCTTATCAAAGATGTGTTGTAGTACTATTGGCTCACCTGCTCCACTTGTAGTAACCACCTTGTCCCTGCTGCGGGCCCCATCCCCTTTGGTGGTGTAGGCTGCGATGCTGATAGAATAGGTTGTTTCAGGTAAAAGGCCTCCTATGAGGGTTTCCTGTGGGAAACAGACATTTTTAGCTCGTTATCAAATTAAGGAAGGCAGGAATATAAGAGCATTTCTTTACTTTGGATATTTGACCCATTTAGTTTCAAAACACACAAGAAGGAAAACTGACCCTGAAGTTATATTAACTTTTTAATGAGATTACTTTGGATACAGGGCCTCCATCTCTCGCATCACTGATGACAAGTGAAAGTTGCATTGAGAAAACATGTTCCTAGGTTGGTTGATGCAATCCAGTGTTTTCTGGCCTCTGTGAAGTAAGCCAGGGTATGTTTTGTCATAGGCTACTTTTGTTGTGTTTCCTGTGCACCTCCCTTTGCCAGAAAGCACCCATTTTCACTAAATCATGTGAACAAATCCACACATTTTTTCCTATTTCCAACATGGGATAAAAGGGTTGGTTTGTCTGGAGCAGCTTGTCAAACTCAACACTTGCAATTGCAGCAGTCGTTAGTTGCAGCCCAATTTCTAGACAAATTGCCCAGCATATAATTCTGGATAGCCAAGGATGTTCACTGCAAGAAACAGGGATCCAACAAAATACACCAAACTGAAGTGGGAAGGGAAGAACAACTTTCCCACAACTTCTACCACAAGTGAACTTGTTACTGGTCAAAGGACAACCAAGGGCTACTGAGTAGTTTCACCATTTCCATCCCGGCAAGACTGCCAGAAAGGGAAGATCAAGCTGGTGCTAACTGGAAGTAAATGTCTGTTAACAATTAATCTCTTTTTGTTCTGGTACTGACAAACCAATAATAATAATAATAATAATAATAATAATAATAATAATATACCCCATCCATCTGGCTGGGTTTCCCCAGCCACTTTAAAAGGCTTACAGCATATATAAAAATCAAACATTTAAAACTTCCCTCCACTTGCCTTCCCTTGTTGTCTTGTCTTTTAGTCTCTGAGCCTGGCAAGGTTCTGTGTCTTATTTTCACTTATGAACAGCACCTTCCAGCAGCATCATATATTGAATTTTAATTGTCATGAGATGCTTATCGGAGACAAAGTGTTTCCTCATATCAACAGGCCACAAACAAGCACATTCTTTTGCTATACCCGGCAGGGCAAACTGCTATGCAGTCATGTAATAAGGGCATGAAGCAGTCTTCTCTGTTCATAGTGCTGCCATTTACCCCACAGATACATGGGCAAAAGATGAAAAGGACTGGTTGTAAACCTATTGTAACAAGAAAGTAGCAGCCCTTCCATCACAGTTAAAGTGTTAACTTCAGTACATATAACAGAACAGAAGCAGACCACTCACTTGTCCCTTCCAGCAGAAGGCCCTGGGATGAGCAACAATATAGCTAGTGGATCTGCCACTTGCCATAACATGCTCACCAACCACGGTATTCAAGAGTCTTGCTTCTTAAAAATAAACTACCCATGCTACATACATCAGGAAACATGTAAGGTGAGAGAGCAAGCATAAAATTATACACAAAACAAAGGCCACAGGATCTATAGGCCACAGGATCTGTTACCTTCTCAATGGTATTGTCCCCAGCTGTGCAGGCTAGAGACACCAGCAGGGGCAAGTAGCAGTAGGACCTTGAACTATCTCACTGGATCATTTGATGGGGTTGGCTTTGTAACCATAAGCCTACTCCAGCTCTTTCAAACCTTCTACATTCTATTGGCAAATATGGACCCTTGTGAAGGACTCCACAGAGAAAGACCTGCTCAAAGACAACCTCTAGCAGTTTTCTAGTAGAATTTCAACCATTAACCCTTCGCATGAAGGAGTGACTGTTAATGCACAAAAATAAAAATGTGATATAACCAGGAATAAATCTGTATTGTGATGGATAGATAGAGCACAATCTCTTCCTAGAACCTTGGTTTGTCAGGGTGCTTTGTTTTTGGCTGTCATGTAATTGTTAATTACTTGAATAAAACAAACAAACAAATGTGAATAGGCTTTTTCTCACTGGCAGCCCAGGTAAGTTACAGGATTCAGCCACCTAACCCAGATTATTCCTTCATTGCTTTCATTTGCAAACCCAAATTAGCAAACAGAAATCAGAATGACACCAAAATCAGAGTTCAAGTAAGATTTCCTTTTCCCCCTGGAGTTGTATGAGAGAGCAAAATCAATCAATGGCAATAAATTGATATAGAGGGAGATACTCAAACACACAACACAAAGGCTACGAAAAGATGTAGTCATCACCACAGTCCACACAGGAGAGTAATTCTCACACAGGGAAGAGCATGCCACTAGAACAAAGCAAGTTAGGGGGAGAGAGGAAAGAAAGAAGGTGGAATGAGAGATACCATACATAGGGCTGTCGCTGCAAACCCCTTCTAAGCAAAGTCCTTCTGCTAAGAGACGAAGGAAGCCACAGCAGGGTATGTAACTTAATCTCTCTTTCTCCAAAGGTAATTTTCAAGCTTGTTCCTCCAAATTTATATCTCAAAATTACTTGGAAAAATTGAATTTAACTGTTTGAATGTGATTGTGTTCTTATTACAGCTTCTGTTTCAACCAAAGGTCACAGCTGAGAGAACAGGGTATTTTTCACGACTGGGATCAATGAGGTTTAAAGATTACATACAGATCTGACTCTGCCATGTAACGAGCTGGACCAAAGACTGTAGAAAGTGGGCTGCTCCCCCCGCATCTGCCTGAAATTGCATTGCAACAAGCTGGAAATACAGATTATGAAAAATGTCAATTGCTTTTCTGCATTTAGCAGCAATCTAAATGCCAATTTGCTCAGGATTTGTGGCTGGTGGAAGCTCCACAGAGCAACTCCCTAGAACCATCTGAGGATTGACAGGGGTGTTTTGACAGCACTATGCACACAGATTTCACAAAATGATCCTCAGACCCATCTGATCCAAGCAAACACTCTAACAAATGGTACTTACGTGGTCAATAGCGTCCTTAAACCTTAACTGATGGGGGGACAGGAAGGAGGAAAGAGTAAGGGAACTGTGATGACAAACTATGGATTATTAACACATGCAAGCACACACACAAGATTTGGCACTATCTGGACCCCCAAGTGTATCTACTGCTTTCTTCCACAAACACCTCTCTCACACAAAGAATTGTAGCTCTCTTTCTCTCCGCCCCCCCCCCGCCGAGAACTACAGAAACAACCCCCCTCTTCAAACTGCAGACTATCTAAGGCTGCAATCCTATACACACTAACCTGGGAGTTTGATATGTTACATTATGTAGGTACATAGGCTAGCTCTGGACACCAGCTTTAGAAACAACATATTGCTACTGTTAGCAATAAAGGAATTAACAGTAACAAGGAGAAACACATGTGAAAATAGTATGTTCCTCCTGTAGTGAATGATCCTAGTGGAAATAGGACATAGAAATGTTTTCATGAAATGCTGTGGCTGGGCTCCAGAGCCTCTGATGAGACAGCACAAGCCAAGAGACTCAAACCAAATCAGGAAAAATGACCCACCAAAGCTTCAGGGCAATACTTGCCCTCCCCCTTCTACCAGCTGAACCCTTTCAACCATAATTCTCAGACTCCTGTAACCCTCCCTGTTAAGATAAGCAATAGCTGTGTACTGAGATAAGCTTCCTCAAAAACCAGCCAGAGAAGCAGCATGATCATCAGTGTAATCAATTTCTAAGTTTCTTGCATCAAGCAGAGTTACTTAAATTCTTGCAAAGAGTGCGTTTACCTAAAGTGCATCTTACAAAGCAAGCAGATTTATGGTGCACGTCTCATTTACTCATCTCTTTGCCTTCCAAAGCAACATGCTCGGGTTCTGAAGGAAGGCTCACAAGGATTCGCATCCACCCCACCCCAGGCAGGCAAGTGATCTCATACTACTGAACTGTCTGGCCAGAGGAGCTCTTTGCTACAACTTGCTCTGTAGAAAATGAGTTTGGCAGTGACACATATGTTTTCACTGGCAGCAAAACCCAGAAGCAAGCTCTTCAAAACAAGTGAGATCCACAGCTACTAAGGCACCTGCCAGCAGCAAAAGCTGTATTAGGAAGAAATACCTGAAACTGCTGCAAAGGCAAGATGTCCCATAGAAGTAATCAAGTGAGCCACAGGTTTGTACATGTCCATAGCCCTGCTTTGGAAACTCCCCCTCCCCTCAATTCTGCTTCCTCCACTTCACAAAATGTACTGCCACTATCTCAATCACTGCCCGCTTCCATTCCCAACAATGGCATTTTTAAAATGTGTGTCATTGTGTTTTATGAACTTCAGTTTTTCTTGGTATGTATTAAGATTGTAATAATGTTGTCACACTGCAGTTGGTGTGACCAACTGCAGAATGATGACGGAACAGCAGGCAGGCAGCCCAGACAGGCAGGTGAGTGACACGGGTGGCAGGTGGTCCGGGCAAGTGGTGTGGGTTGTGGACAGCACAGCTAGTCACAGAGAAACAGCCAGGGCAGGGCAGGGCAGGGCAGTTCCCCACAACCACAGTTTTGGTGTCAGCAGCACTGGAGGACAATGAGGCAGGAAGCAGCAGCAGAGCCAAATGTCCGACACTGACCTTTCTGCTGCTGTGCGGCTCACCTGGGCCACCCATGCTGCTTGCCTGGTCTGCCTTCCCCTCTTGCCTGCCTGCTGTTCTGTTGGGAGGCTGTTGCTGTGGGAAGGAGAGAAAAAGCCTGCATATTAAAATGCAATTTCTTTTTCTCTCTTTGAGTGACAGTGGTGGGACAATTAAAAGGAAACTTGCAGCAGAGCAGGAGTGCAAAGGTGAGAAAAGACTTTCTCCTCTTCATTTACTTCATTTCACCCTACCAGTGGTGAAGTGTAAAGGGGAGAGGCTTTGGGTGAGGTTTGGGGGGTTGAGGCGTAAAGTGGAAGAGGGCTGGGGATTTGGAGGGGTGACATGTAGACAAGGCTGGCAAGCAGTGAGAGCAGAGGCGCAGGCCCAAGTAAAGTAATAGAATCAAACCATGTTTTACAAATGCTTAGGCAACACCTATGCAAAGGGGGATTCAGAGGATGGAGAATTAATAAAAGAAAGGAGGAGATAGGGAAGAAGACACACTGAATATCAAACAGAAAAATCAGTGGTATGTTTCAATTCCAGCCCACACTGGAGCTAGGCACTTTGTCTACAGGAGAAGAGTTTGGGAACCCACAACAGAAATTCAAACTGGTCTTCCTGGGGGGGCAAGGTGTTGGGAAGACATCCTTGATCACAATGTTCATGCATGACAGTTTTGACAGCACGTAACAGTGCAAAGGAGAAGCCATTCTCCTAGGATGAATGAGACACAAAATGGCACAATTATTCAAGACAATGATATGAACATCTATCCTGTCTGTTCACAGGAACATGAAAATATGCACAGCTGATCACTGTTCAAGAATGTTGCAACCTATGAGGTTACAGTGTGCTACATCAAAGGCTGGTTTCTTGCTCAGCCATCTACAGGTGAGACTGCAAAGGTGTCTTAGCTTGCTCTGTGTATATCAGAATGTGAGCTCCTCTATCTATATTAAACTTGCTTTCTCTCAAGCTAATTAATAATTACATTTCTCAGCTGCCTGCTCAGAACTATTCTATCAATAGTTCCCACTCTGGGATCCATTGTGATGAAGAGTGGGTTAGAAATATTATAAACAAAAGCAGTAGACTACATCCAAGCCTGTGTGCATTCGATTGATTTCCCTCATGCTTTGAAGTTGTACAGAATTTGGTACTAGAAAGAGATTTCTGCCTTCCGAGCATTTTAAGCTTTTATTGAAAAAGGAAAAATACACACACAATATTTTGTTTCTAATGGCTGCCAGCCCACTATATTCTTCATTCAAAGCCCTGCTCCATATCCTGCTGTTTGGGGACATGGGACAGTGGCTTCTTGGTTGTGGTGCCCAAGCTGTACAATTCCTTCCCCAAGAAGCCTGAATAGAGTTTTCAAGAGTTACATTTTTTTTTTTTTGCTTCACCAAGCTTTTAGCTTGATTTGAGGTTTTTATCCCTGCTGTTCTATATTCTGTTTTATTATTCATCAGTGCTTGTATTTTTTATTATGTCCGGGGGCCCTTTGTGAAGCTTAAAAATGGGGTATAAATTGTTTAAATAAAGGAAGAAATGTCTGTTTCTTCTAGAGCCTTTATGGACTGCTGTTGTTTAATTCCTATGTTTTATTCCTGCTATTTTTAATATTTTATGTATTTCTTTTGGATTGTATTTTATTTTACTACTTATTTTTGTAAGCTACATCTAATGTTTCCTGAAAAGTGAGGGGATAATGATAACAATGATCATTATAACAGAATGATGATAGATTTTGCATATATAAAATGTATTGAAAATATGACATCCAAGCCAATATCAATAAGCAGACTGTGCAAATGAGCAAAATGCTCCAAACTGCAGGAGAACTCCACAATTTCCCTGAAGGGCAAAGCAGAAATATGTGAAGCAGACCAGCATCCTGGTGGCACCCATTCAATCTTAACAGTTTATTTAAATGTAGTGTTTACCCTGACATCTTCACCAGACTCTAATCTCCTCACAGATCAGAGGAACCTCCACAGAAGGAGCATCTCTCTGAAATCTGCTCCAGCCAAATGTCTGAATTTATGAAACAGTCACCTGCAGATAAAAACATTTCTCTGCTAAACCAGCCCAATTGCTTCTTAAGTATTTAGCGTTGCTGAGTAAGATAAATGGGTTTTAGGAAGGCAGTGGCCTTAATAAAAAAGATTCAGCTGCTGCCACTGCTTGGGAGCACCAGAACCAATACAAGCAGAGCTAACACTGGCAGCTGGTATTTATGCTGGCTGCAATGCCCTTACAGCATTTCATTTTAGTCTTCACCATGACTCTCTATAGCCACTGTCTCTCTGACCATGTCTGCAGTTCTGGGGGAGAGAGCTGTGATATGGATTACTTGGACTAGCCCTACCCTGACATTTATTTCCCCTGCGTGTGAACTGTCATTGTAGTGAAGATTTGCCCTAGAAGCACATACACACGCCTGCTGAATGCACAATAATTCTTCACTTCAGGTGTCGGTTTTTGTTTTTGTTTACCAATGGATATCATGTGGGTTTTGCTAATAAAGCCAACTTAAGTGGTTACAGAACCCTCGTATCAGAGGAGAGGTTGCTATTCTTCTTGTTCTTTGGTGTGGAGATGGCTAGTTCTAAAGACATATTTATGTGCTTGTGCTATCTCAAGCTGCTGTCAGGGACTGCTGAGCTAGATGGACCACTGGATTTGACTCATCCACAGCATGCATTTAAAGCACAGGGCTTCCCCCAAAGAATCCTGGGAATTGTAGTTTATCCCTCATAGAGCAAAAATTCAAACTACAGTTCCCATAATTCTTTTTTTTTGGGGGGGGGAGAGACACCATGTGCTTTAAACATACAGTGTGGATGTGATATAAGTATAATACAGCTGCCTATGCTCTTATTCTATTCTGAAGACTTGCAGCTTTTTAACATGGCCCATCTAGACCAGCATCCTGTTCTTATAGTGGCCAACCAGATGTCTGTGGGAAGCCTCCAAGCAGGACCTGAGTGCAAGAGCACTCTGCCCTCCTGTGATTCCCAGCAACTGGTATTCAGAGGCATCCTGCCTCTGACAGTGGAGGTAGAACACAGTCCTCATGGCTAGTAGCCATGGACAGCATTGTTCTCCATGAATTTGTCTAAACCTCTTTTAAAGCCACACAAGTTGGTGGCTGCCACTGCTGTCTGTGGGAGCAAGTTCCATAGTTCAAATATGTGCTGCATGAAGAAGTACTTTCTTTTCTGTCCTGAATCTTCAAATGTTCAGCTTCACGCAATGTCCACAAGTTCTAGCATTATGAGAGAGGAGGAAAATGTTTCTCTGTCCACTTTCTCAATGCCATGCATAAGTGCATCAACTTCTATCGTTTCGCCTATTACTCGCCCTTTCTCTAAGTCCCAAATGCTGCAACTGCTCTTCACAGGGGAGTTGCCCTTTTCTGAGCCTTTTCCAACTCTACAACATCCCTTTTGCGTATTCCTGTGAATACTAAATATGGAGCTAGATAAACTAAAGACATAGTAACACCCAACTGAATTTTGTACCAAATTATTGTGCTTTGATAATCTAGATTATTCTTGTGGTTTAAATTAATTGTGAGATGCTAAACACAATAGGGAGGAGGGTGTAACCTGACTTCAAAACAGTAACTCTAAGTACGGGAAGACAAATCCACCCTTTTCTAACTGATGGGTAAATTTCAGATGCTTCCTACACATTCATATTTCTCCTTACCTACATATATGAGGGCTAGGAAATCTTGTTTATTTTTGTTCTCTGAACTGATTATTGCTTCCTGAAAGCTCCCATATGTAATTTTAATACATAATCTTAAGTATGTATGGGATTGTAAGAAATGGCAGACATTAGCTTCATTTTCTTATAGTCATCTGAATAAACTGACCAAGTTTATTTGTTCCATCTATATAGTCTTTGTCTCTATGCCTCTATGTGTGAACATTTCCATAAGGAGGGAAGCCTGTGGCTGCAAATCAGACAGTCTGAGAAGAGACTCTACCGTTAGATGCCTTATTTGATACCACACAGTATCAAAGTACAAGGTGTGAAAACAGCCCAGATCCAATCCAAGGATGAACTGAGCCAGGATTGGCCTAAGGCATGAGCTCTACAAAATACTGTGAAGTATCTCAGCCGGAAACTGGATGATCACATAAGAAATAAATGAAGCATGGCATCAGGAAGTAAATCAGAATGAAGGAATGCCAGGGCTAGAGGCAAGCAGGGAAGCAGGAATGGTCAAATCCAACTTGGTCTGCATCTGAGCAATGAGTTACTCAGACTGTGTAGCTAAGCTAAGAGACAGCAGGTTTATTTGGCTTTTGTGTTAGGTAATTCCAGGAAGCAGGAAAGTGTGTACATGGTAAGGCAGCCCTCCTGGTCCCAACTAATATGATGGATGGATGGGCAGTTGAAGGGGGAAGGGGAGGAGTGGGAAAGGGCATTCTTTGCCCAAAACAGCCTGGCAAGCAAACCTCCCAGGTGGGCTGAAGATTCCCTGCCTCTGTCTCCAAGGTCCAAGTGGAAGACAGTGGTGGAGTGGGATGAGGTGGCAGTCTAACCTGCCAGGCTCAGAAATATTACATAATTGGTTCTTTACTCTGTTGGGACTCGCTCCCAGTCACATGGCTGAGGAATATCAGAGTCAATAAAATGTGCATGATAAAAGCACTTAGCACTGTAGCCATAGGTAGGGAACAAAAGAGGTACCGGGGGGGGGGGAGGGGACGGGACAAGGAAATGTTTCCCCATCATAGGGCCTCAGTTCCCACCTTCAACAAGGTCAACTGAACCTATGGAACCCCTTTCTATATAAATTTACCCTGGAAGGGAAGTAGGATAGGAAGAATCTAGGAACGCAGCAAGATATGGCAGCAGACTACTATAATGCATTTCTACCTTTCAAAGGAGAAGGGACGCGGGTGGCACTGTGGGTAAAACCTCAGCGCCTAGGACTTGCCAATCGTATGGTCGGCGGTTCGAATCCCCACGGCGGGGTGCGCTCCCGTTGCTCGGTCCCAGCGCCTGCCAACCTAGCAGTTCAAAAGCACCCTCGGGTGCAAGTAGATAAATAGGGACCGCTTACTAGCGGGAAGGTAAACGGAGTTTCCGTGTGCGGCTCTGGCTCGCCAGAGCAGCGATGTCACTCCCGGCCTCTAGAGTGAGATGAGCGCACAACCCTAGAGTCTGTCAAGACTGGCCCGTACGGGCAGGGGTACCTTTACCTTTCAAAGGACAGATGTGAAGGGACATTAGCTAGCCTCTGATCTCTGCCATATGGGGAAACACTAATGCAGAGACATGCCCATGAAGGACAGGAGACCATGGAACATGCACTTGCAAACTTAAGTGTTCTAAAAGAACAGTGGTGAAATCTGTTCTTAATGCCCAGGAAGGTTCATTTTCTCTCTAACAGAGGACCGCCCCCCCCAGTTCAAAAAGCAAATGCAATCAAGTTATTTCATTTAGAGGAGATTAACAGCATAGTTTACTTGGGACCAAATCTTTAACCCCAAAGACCAAAAGAACACGGCAGCAAGTTGATGATTAATTTCACCAGCCTAAAGGACAACTTTGAGGAAATTGGAAGAGGCATTGGGCTGCTTCACAAATACAAAAATTCGACAAAGTCTGTAGGAATCATGATGGTCTAAGCTGAGCAGTGAAGTCTTGAGCTAGCAGGTCTTTGTCTCACTTTATCCCCCCCCCCCCCTCCTTGTTGGGGTGGGTTTGGGTTATATGTGGGGTGGGTAGTGGTTGTATGTGTGTTTGGGGGGTTGGCTGTGCTTTACTCCCTGCTGAGAAAGATGCAAATGAATCAAGTGTTGTATTAATGAGATTCATTAATTAGTCAACATAGCTCTCCAGTAATCCTATTGGGTGCCATTCAAATAGTCTAGCTCACAAATGATCACACCTAGACTGCAACTGTAGAAGTCCCAGAAACGTCTGCCTTGTCCTGCTCCCTGATACTCCCAGTTGATTCCATCTCAACCCTTTCCACATCGTTCTCTCCCAAAATTTGTTTTAGGCTCTCAACTACAGTAAGGAAGCCTGTAACAAAGAAAATGCATGTTCTTTGCCATAATATAGCTCTCTTTCTCTCTAACCATATAAAGTGAAAAAGCCCATGACAAAGCAAATACAGACCCTTCTCCAAAATATATTATTTCTCTGTCTGTCCATGCATGCATCCATCCATCCCACTCATACCAGGATATACCTGGGACTCTGCTACCATGACGTCTTTCATGATAGGCAACCCAACTGGCTCATTATTCTCCAGCTTCACACAGATGACTTGGTAGCCTCGGATCTGGCCATGCTGCTTGTTAGAGATAGGTGACTTCCAGGTAACACGAATGGTTGTGGAGTTCACTGATTCTACCTCCACTTTCCGAGGTGGAGCACTGGGCACTGGAAGGCACATAAAAAAATTTCATCAGAGACAACAGCATTGCTTCTGGGGTGGAGGAGACACACATTTTGTTGCACACATCACCCCAGATTACAAAGCAGAATTCACAGTAGAGTGAATGGCAAATATCCATGATTGTACTGCTGGACTGTACTGTACTACTGCTGTCCTGCTATTCAAGGCGTGGCATAAGGAGATGCAAAGCTCTGTGTAGATTACTAGTACCCACACAACCCAATACATACATATCAATGAGTGGACATATTATAGGCACAATGGGAACATAGTTAATGATTTACCATGAATATGCCAGGAGCGTCCACTTCATACCTCCTTATTAGTGAATGGAAAAACAAACCACAACCCCTAGCTATGGGGATCTTTAATTATTTATTCGATTCCATGATGAGAGCTATACAATGGAAGTGCTAGACACAATCTAGTGAAAAGGGAATTACACAGTGTAGAGGCAGCCACGAAGAAGACTCTCACCAAGGTCACTAATAAGTCCAAATTTCTGAGAGTGGTGGAACTACCAAGAGGGCCCCCTATGCTGATCTTAGCACCTGAGATGGTCTGTAGGGAAATCAGTCTTTCAGTTAATTGGGGCCCATCATTTAGGGCCTTAGACACTAATATGAGCACCTTGTCCCTGGAAATGAACTGGCAACTGTTTTAAAACAGGGATTATGTTTCGAAATGGAACCCCATCTGGCTGCTGCATTTGAAGTTTCTAAGTAGTCTTCAAGGGCAGCCCAGCATTGCAATAATCCACCAGAGCATAGAGTACAGTAGCCAAGTAATCTCTGCGCAAAAGGGGCTGTAGCTGGCAAACCAGATATAGTTGGAAATAGGTCTTCCTAGCCACTAATGAAACCTGAGCTTCCATTGACTATCTTGGGTCCAAGAGTACTCCCAGCCTACTCCTTCCAGGAGCTCCCATGATGCAGAGCAATAGCTACCACATAACTACTTTTTGGAAACAGCTCCAAGGGTAGACGTGGAACTACTGTAATACAGTGCCTCCAAACCCTGGAGTTGCTCCAGAAGAATACCACAGTCAAAGGTATCAAAAGCCACCAAAAGATCAAGGAGAACAAGCAGGGTTACACTCCCCTCATCTGTTTCCCAACAAATGTCATCAACCAGGGGGACTAAGGTGCTTTTTGGTGTAAAGTCTGGGCCTGAAACTGGACTGAAATCAATGATTTGCTGTGTCCAAATGCTGCCACTGATGAAAATTTATTAAATTTATCAAAATTGCTCTAAGGTCAGCTGCTCTGTAGCCTAAAGTGGGAGGCTGGTAATGAGGGAGGAAGGCAGTCCTAGGAGACTCTTATTCTTGGCTGGCCATTCAGCTTACAGAATGATTTCCGAGAGCAGTGTTCCTTCCAGAGAGTATCCTTGCTCTATTGCTACTCAGAATTTGCTTGAAAAAAATAAGACCAGAATTCTGTTATTGCAGGGCAAATCCACAGCCCCTGTAAACACACTGTGTCCCATTTGCTAGTGCAGAACAAGGTTAATTGGGGGCAGAGAACTGGATGGAACCTGTAAGGACTGTTCTATGCAGACACTCGGCAGGCAGGCAAGGCAGCCGCTCACCCTCTGGCAACTAGTTGTTTCCACAGATCTCACTCTTAATTGCAGATAATTACTTGAAGAGGAGCACAGAGGGGAAAGATACATATATTAGCAGGGGGAGGAGGCAAGCCTAATTGGTGAATGAGAAAGGGGATCATGGACCTCATTCCATCTTTCTCCATAAATTGAAAAATGGGGTGTCTTTCCCTGATGGTTATTCCTCATCCAAAAAATGAGTGGAAAGCAAACTACATTGCAGTGTAGTAACTGGACAACACTCCCCTTCTGCTCCAACAGTTAGACATGGCTGGGAAAGTGCTTGTGACGGTTCTGTCAAGGCACAGCAATCATGAGACTTACCTATACCTGCCGATAAAGGACAGAGTCTTAAGCTATTGTTGGGTCAGTGGAGGTCACCCCAAGTATGAGGAGGGTATATTAGCTACCAGTAATATTTCAAGATTCAAAAAGCACTCTCACCCCCTTTTTGTGCTACCACCTATGAAAAATGAGTGCATCAGAAGGTTTTAAAACCACTCCTGACAGAGAGCTTAGCTGGAAGAGCCAACTGTACGGCCCTCAAACTTATGCAGAGAGCTTGCTGCGACATTTCTAGGGTAGCAGTGTCCCTCCGGCTAAGGCTTTGCTAAATGAGAACTGAAGCAAACAATTCAGGCAGCAGGACATACAGATGTGCAAGCAAGCTTCAGAAGTAGGCAATGAACATTGCTATGCAAGGCTTTACAGGGTTGCAGTGGTGCAAGCAACAGCACAGCATGGGTGGTACAACTGAAGTATGCCTGCTCTCAGTTTACTGAGTGGCTCCTTTTTTCTATTTGCCTCTCTGTGCACTTTCTGGTCTCTGAGGCAAGGATGCAGCCTGGGAAGTGCCTCCTGACAGTGCAAGGACTGGCACTTTCTACAGAAGAGATTTAAGCTGGCATGACATATCTGACAGACTAGCCATAACAATGCAATTTTTGCTTCAGAATGTCCTTGATAGAGAGCTGCTTTGCCCATGTGATAGAGAAGAGGAACAGATTCATGTAGGAAGCAGGCATTTTGATTATATTTCATACATATTAACCCCTTCATTCTTATCGACTACATTTAGACCCCCCTTTCTGTAGAGCCGAGAACAGCACTACAAATGCTATTCCTTTGGCAGGACCCAAAAGAGCCCTTGTTACCTTCAGTCACGGGTCGGGAACCTACCGTCTTCATCAGTGCGAACCCAGACCGGGATGCTCTCTGGCCCAGGACCCACGTCTGTGTGAGCCCTCACCCACACTTTGTACTCTGTCCATTTCTCCAGGCTGTTGATCTCCCAGCTTGAATGCTCGTGTCCAATGCCCTCAACCACACGCTTGCTGGTGTCCTCTCCTTCCACCGCTTGGTATGCGATAGAATACTGTGTGATGACTCCATTGCGGCTCTGAGCCGGTGGTGGTACCCAACTTACCCGGATAGAGGTGGAGCTGGTGCTTACACACACGACCTCTTGGGGTGGGGCAGAAGGGGCTAGGGATAAATAAAATGAAGCAAGTGGGGAGATGAGGGGAAATGATTGGGCAAAATACATAATTTACAGGGAGCTCTTACCCAGCCAACAGAGCCTCAATAAACATAGAACAAAACCCACTAGGCCCGATTCAATTGAAGAGTCGTCTGGCTATTCCCTCTCATTCACCTGTGCACCCCACCAACTACTCTGGGGGATTGGGTGAACCCCCAGAACTGGGTGCAGTGGGGGGGGGGAGTAGAAGTGATATTATTCCATCTGGCAAGCAGATATGCTATTCCGCCTGGCCTTTAATTTGAATTGAGCTTGATCTATTATTTCCTTCTGTTCCCTCCCCATCCCCTTTCATGAAGATTACCCGCTCTGAGACCCCACAGCTAATTCTCCCCTAGCCTCCTCTGTAGAGGTTGCCTAAAAAGAATAGAGAACTAGAAAGTACAAGACTTAGACAGATGTGAGATCAATAGGATAAGTAACAGATGAGAATAGGAGAGCAGGAATCAAGAAGGAAGAATCTGAAGTATGAAAATTATTGAAACCAAGAAGAAAAGTAAGGACAGTGTTGTTTTGTTCCTTGAATAACCTGATGATGCTCAAGCTGAGGAAGGCTATTGGAATATACCTCTTCTGAGGACAGTCTGACTGTACACTAACTGGCAAGCAAGCAAGCAATCCTGGAGAATTGGATTCTTTGCATCTGACATATTGCTCCAAACCTGGGAGCAGGGCACAGAACTGGAGGCTCCTAAGGCTATGAGGAAGGTTCCTAAAGAGGTAAAAAAAGTACTACAAACAACACTGCTGAGGTGGACCTGAAAGGTAGAGAGTAAAGAAAGAAAGCCAAGGCAATGCAGGAAAGTAGACAAAGTGAATATAGGTATAACCCAAGAAGGATACATGGGGTATGAGAAGCAGACAAGAAGAGAGCCTAAATTAACTGGAAACAATCCTTTTACTAATGAATTTGGAGATTTTGGAGAACAGGCCTCACTTGACAAAGCTCTCAGCAACTAGAAGCAGAAGAACTATCAGCAAGCATAATAAAGGGATCAACACATGAGACATAGTGATTTCCCACATCTACTGATGGCTGGGTAAGAGTCACACCTGAATAGTGCCAATAATAAGCTGCATCTTAACATCAGAGGACAAAATAAAACACAGCAACACAAGCAAAATACATGGGAAAAGTACATGAGAAAGAAATGCACACCAATATGCACATGCGCGTACACACACACACACACACACACACACAGACAAACCACACATTTTGAACCATGACACACACAAATATTCTCAGAGGCAAAATGAACCCATTCACTATTCTCAGGTTATGCCCTCCCTGGAAATGTAAGTGCCTCTAAATCATGCTTATGAAAATGGCTACTTGTGTGATGAGCACTGGGTAACCTAATTTCAATGTTTCTATGTTTAGTACCAGATGACTGATCTTCTCAACATATTATCCTCAAGAAAAATGCTAGGAGTTGCAGCATTTCCCCCAGAGATAATGTATCAAAGGACATAGATCCTATGTGTGATTAGAGGAGCATCTTATTTGGGCTGTTCAACAATTAAGGTCAGGATTCCCCATATGTGCCTTTGCAAACTATTCTTCTAAAACAGAAAAAAATGGCTTCAAGTTTTCATTTGAGCCAGGGTGCAGCCTTGGATCCCAAGTTCTCAAAAATCATGCCTTGCCTGAGTTGCTTAATCCTTCCCTTGTTAGCTGCCTTTCCCTCAAACTCCACCCCACCGTTTTCATCTTGTCTGTTTCACTGAATGTGTTTACCTCGCAAGCACAAACCTTGAACTCCATTGGGGTTGAGTGGGGAAAATAACTTGAAAGGTAAAGCACTGTTGTCCTATACCACAGGGGTAACCAATGTGGTCTCCTCTATGTTGTGGACTACAACTCCGATAATCCCTGACCATTGGTCATGCTGGCTGGGGTTGATGTGAGTTTGGGCCCAATTATTATTATTATTGGTAGTGGCGCCCACCCTGTGGAACACCCTCCCTTCAGATGTCAAGGAAATAAGTAGCTATCCTATCTTTAAAAGACATCAGGGAAGTTTTTAATATTTAACGCTGTATTGTTTTTAATACTTGATTGGGAGCCGCCCAGAGTGGCTGGGGAAACTCAGCCAGATGGGCGGGGTATGTATGTATGTATGTATGTATGTATGTATAAATAAATAAATAAATAAATAAATAAATAAATAAATAAATAAATAAAATTGGCTACTCCTACTCTATCCATTTCCCACTGCTAAGCTGTTCTTCCATGAGGAAGGGACTAATGGCTAACATTACACATGGGTGAATATGACTAGTGTAATATGTAGTTTAGCCTGGAGTATATGCAGTTATATTCCCTCATAAAAGCTAAAGCACAGACACCTGGAACTAGGAGATATAGCCAGGGATGGAACCAGAGCACCTATCTTTTTATAGTATGAAACATTGCCGAGGAGGATCAGTATCACAGGAGTTCTGTGTCAGAGAGATCTCCCTTGCTTCTGTCCCCAGAGACCATTTAGTATGCTACTGGGAACACTTTAGAAATATAGCTTGGTAGTTTGCTAAATCAGCATATGGCCCTATGTTAAACTCAGATGCTTCACCACCTCCACATGCAATCTGTGATGGCAAAAAAGCAAGACTAGATGAGAAAAATGTTCAACAGAAATTGGTCTTGAGGCATGCAATCCCCTTAACTTTTCTATCAATTAGCAGAAACTTGGATTCTACAGGTTTCTCACAACACATCAGGTCTGCAAAAAAAGCTGTTTTCAGACATTGTTCAAGGAAAGGTAAGCTTTAGAATTCCTACTGATGGGCTCTTTAGAACAGGTTTCCCAGTGATCATAGCCACTTAATTCATGCTCCAAATGTTACATTTCATAGGGAAATGGGCTTTGGCACTACATGCCTTCACCCCTCACCTGGGAGGTGTGAAGAGAGGTTTCTTCCTTTACCTGTGGACTAGAATCCATGAATGGCTAAAATGGCACAACATCAGGATTAAGGTAAAGGTAAAGGTACCCCTGCCCGTACGGGCCAGTCTTGACAGACTCTAGGGTTGTGCGCCCATCTCACTCAAGAGGCCGGGGGCCAGCGCTGTCCGCAGACACTTCCGGGTCACGTGGCCAGCGTGACATCGCTGCTCTGGCGAGCCAGAGCCGCACACGGAAACACCGTTTACCTTCCCGCTAGTAAGCGGTCCCTATTTATCTACTTGCACCTGGGGGTGCTTTCGAACTGCTAGGTTGGCAGGCGCTGGGACCGAACAACGGGAGTGCACCCCGCCGCGGGGATTCGAACCGCCGACCTTTCGATCGGCAAGCCCTAGGCGATGAGGCTTTTACCCACAGCGCCACCCACGTCCCTCTTAACATCAGGATTAGCCTTCCTTTAATTGCTGGACTTTAAATTCTTTGCACAGACTCCTAACATGGCCCAGCTACACAGAGCTATGCATGAGTCACAGGTTGGAGATATCTGCATTACTATTTGCTTTGGATATTTGTCTGTTATGCCTTGTTAGTATGATGGCTGGGCAAGTGTCCAGTCATGGCCTATCAATACACATGCTCCATGAGTAGCTGCTAACAGAACAATTAATAGTCTCCACATTCAGTTTGTGTCCCCCAATGTAAAATATTTATGATGCCTCCCTCTGAATATTGTTTCATATATTTTTGTCCAATCGTCCTGGCACTAAGATCCCATTAGCTAAAGAGCAAGTTAAACAGGACTGTTGGAATTCTTATGATGGATGTGCTAATGAAAGGAGGAAAGGTCATTCCAATCATAAGTGGAGCAGTTCTTCCCCACCCTGATTCATCCCAGGCACTCTCTGGCTCCACACAGAGAGGGCGGCTGCTGCCTCCTCTATTGCTTGCCCCACACAGCCACTAAATCCTTGACAGATGGCACAAATGAAAATGTCTCACTTTTCCCCTTTAATGCTTTTTGCATAAAAGCAAGCCCCAAAATCGTTAGTGAAAACAAGCTTATCTCAGAGCTCTTTGATAGCTTTAATCTGCTTATGTGCAGCACTTTGAGCTGCCAATAAAGGTGCATTGGTCTCCTACTCCACCAGCACATGGGCTCAGAAGAAAATGAAAGTGATCCAGCTTGGGTCACCTCTTTATCTGGCCTTCTGACTTATTTCACTGTTTGCCTCAAGCCTTCAAAGCCTTGGAGCAAAACCCACGCAGCAGTCTTCTTCCTCCTTCCACTCCATAAAAGTCAAGCATCCACATGCACCACACACCTCACTCAGCACACATCCCCTTAAGAAGCTATTAATCATTCAATCTACTTGCAAAGATCCCACCACCCCCTCAAGTTAATTCTTCCAGGCTTGCAAATGCCTGCGGTGTAGCAGTAATGCAATGTGTGCATCGCTCCTCTTGTACAGAGATGATTGTCTGGAAGGGGCAGGGAAAAGGCGAGCAATGGTGTCTCTGACTGGGGTATGAGCACATGCACAGTAGGAAGGTGCATGCACGAGGTGCAGATATCAAACACCCACTACAACTGAATTGCATGGGGAAGAGGATGTGCCAGTAAACTCACAGAGATACAGGGAATAAATCTCATCAGCTTCTCCCACCTATTCCCTTTGCCCAGCATATCTGTGAGTCCACCTGTTGAAAGGGGAAAGCATGGACTGAAGGACAATGGGACAAGACTTACCCTGGGCAAATGGCCCCTGCATCAGAGCCACAGCTGGCCTGTCCTCTCCACATTTCTCTTGCTACTGGTTCCAACCTCTCCATTAACTCTCATACAAAAGTGCAATAAGATTTTGTCCCTCACTCAATCTCAACCAAACAGAGACACTTACTGGACTGTGCTGTTCGAGCTTCCAAAACTGCGGTATAGACCCCTAGGCCCAGCTCAGAGCGGGCTGCCAGCTGGAACTTGTAGAGTGTGTCCGGCTTGAGCCCTTCAAGTGCATATGATGAGGTCTGGTCAAAGTCCACCTTATGCTAGAAAAGGCAAGAGGCAAGTTTTTCTTTTACTCAGATTGGGGGGGAAGGAGGAAATAACATAGCTATTGACACCTGACTATTGGACTCTTGGCCGTAGATGCCTACCAGTACTGCATACTAGGAATCATGCAATAGAGCAATCTACACTCATCCTATGTAACCCTGAAAGCCATTATTTAAAGGAGATGATTTCACTTCCCCACAGATGTTGTGAATTCTCATTATAACCATGAGAAAAGAATCACTTTCAGTTCCCAGACACTGGAAACTTTTGGCTAATGAAGGATGTGTTGACGTAAGTGCGAGTAAGTTAGCATATATAGAAGACAAGCTGTGATAGGTCTTCACTTCAGAGCCACCACCTAATGGTTCAAAGGCCAGATAACTTCTGAGGCCTGATCCAACTATTATGTGGCAATATGATTGCCAACAAAACTGCTGCTCTTGCAGGAGCAGGAGCTCTTGCAGCTATCATAGGGAGGTGAAACTCTGGTATAGGTTCATAATCCAATGGGATGTGGATTGCAGTATTCTCACAGATGCACAAATATCTAGTCATGCAAATGCCATTTCCCACAACAATCATACTGAGCCTAACTCTAACAGATATAAAAATAAGTGCCCCATACCCATAGGCTACTTTGGTATAGGTCTTTAACCACCAATGGGTCATGTTGTCCCTCACCTGGATCCCATCTGTCTCTTCCCAATACACCAACTCATACTTGGTGACACGTTCTTGAGGTGCTGGCTGCCAGGTCAGCATGATCCGTGTGTCAGACTCTGCCTCAGCTTGGAAATCAGCTGGCTGAGATGGAACTGGAGACCAATAAAACAAGAGTCAGTTGTGGGAGGGGACTCCAGAGCAGCTTTAGAAAATTTCAAGGTGCAAGCCCTATCATCAACGCACTTCAACAATAGCATTGTCATAAACACAATCTTAACACATTCTCCTAAGCTCCAGGTTCAAACAATGACAACTATGTTCTTTCTCAAACTAGTGATTAACCAAAGTATCCACAACTATGCTTAAGTCAACTGTTAACTATGCTGGCAACAGAGTGCTGCTAGAACACCTATTTGAAAAGGACAAATTGCCTACCAAATCCCTAAAGTCTCTGGATCACACCTCAACCTTAGCTCAAAATATTAGCTCTTGGAAACAGTAGGACAGAGAAGGAATAGAGCTCACACAAAACATACATACCACCCTGTTGGGCCTTTATCTGGATGGCATCAGAAGGGGGTCCATCTCCTACTGAGGTGAAAGCCAAGACACGAATACTATAGGTGGCCCCATTTATCAAACTTCCTACAGTGGTGAGATGATGATCATCAGTGTTGTGTTTCTGCCACTTGCTGAGTGGTAGGTGGGGGTCAATGGTGTAGTACACTCGATAGCCACGGATCATCCCATTGGGCTCTTCAGGTTGTTCCCATTGGACCAGCATGGTGCTGGAACTCAGCATCCGTGCCTTCACTTTGAGGGGTGGGCTTGATGGAGCTTGCTCTCCTGTCCGTGCATCCACCAACTCACTAGGGGGACTCCTGCCAATGTTATTTACAGCAATAATGCGGAACTCATATTCTGAGAAGGGGCTTAGGCCACCAATGCTATAGCGGGTGGTTGCCACACCATCTACTTCTCGGAAAGTGCCCTCTAATGACTTGGACTTATATTGGATGACATAGTAGGAGATAGGGTCAGCATTTCCTGAGTCCCAGGTGAGAGTCACACTGGTAGCTGTCGTCTCCGTTACTAATGGCTCCATTGGAGGTTTTGGAAGAGCTGAAAGCAAAAAGCACAATGTCAGTAATTTGATTAGTGCAAATGCTGTAATGTGCAGAGCTATAAAGGAGGCTTAGATGCTTGCTAACATTTTCCTTTAAAGGCAGAAATCATTTCATAGTCAAGAACGTACATTTTTATATTACACATTACCATATATTGCTTGAAGTGCTTCTTAATGGAAGAGTAAACACAGCAATCATGTTATTAGATGTGCTCAAAGCACTTGCTGGCAGCTGGCTAAATAAAGGTAATTTAAACAAGGAACCAAGTCAGGTTTTCTAAAGCAGAAAGGGTTATTCAGCTGAGGTACACTTTAGGAAGCCAGGTTCATGGCCTTTTCGGAAAGTATACCGGGGCAAAAGTGGTTCCATGTCTACTGTTGCTGCAAGAGCAAGAATATGTGGACTGCAGGGACTTGTGGCAAGCATATTTTTGTGGTGGGATGTTAAGGAAGCCAATCCTGTTATGAAAGTTCCGAGCATTAACAAGAAAGCAGAACTACTCTAGCACAACTGATCACATCAGCCATTTATCCAAAAAAGATAAATTTGTGGTCAGTACTGCGTTCTACTATCTTGGGATCCTTCTATGTACTGGCTAGGCACAAGGAAAACATTTATGATCATGAAGAAAAGACTGAGAGACTCCCTGACTCCCATAATGATCACCCTCTGGAGCTGTATTAATGTAAATACTGAAATCATAGTAGGTTATAGGATGTTTAGTAAGGTAACAGAACTGAAAGACAGGTGCTTCCACAAAGCTTTTTCAAGTGACCTGACAGAGATGTGCTGTCCTGGATGCCATTTCACACCATCCAGATACATGCACAAAGCAAACAAATATTAGCTCTTGGGCAGGGCTCTTGAATGACAGTGGAGAGGCCTTATTATTTCTCCCAGAGACTTGCTCTATAATTCTGATGTTTGGCCATTCCATTTATGCACTGTAAGTAAACCTCTATTTTACAAGAAAACAAATGAGAAAACTCTGGGAGATACATGTTGGGTAACAAAGACCGGGAGGCGGGGGGAGGCACATGCGATGTGTCTTAAAAGTCTACACAAGTACAGCAGACTCCCTGCTACAGATGTTTGCTGTGAACATGCAAGAAGCTGGAAAGACCTGTGCAACAATGGGGACAGGGCTAATGGTGAGGCTCCACAGCATCTTTGTACTCAGGTTCCCCATTCACACTAATAATGACTGAGTCACAAGTGCACCCCATTCTGCTACCTGGTACCATGCAGAGGTATAGGATACCATGGAGCAGCTTCTTACCTTTGACAGTGATCTGAGCTGTTGCATGGATTACCCCCAGTGAGGACATGGCTTCGCAGGTGTAGTTGGCCGACTGCGTGATGTTGGTCAACTCTAAAACATTCCTGCCCATTGGCATGTCATCTTCTTTCGTCAGCTCCACGTCTCCGACAATCCACTTCACGTAGGGCATTGGGGACCCCACTGCTACACATGTGAGATTCACGCTCCCTCCAGGCATCACCTCATGGTTACTTGGAGGGATTGAAAATCGAGGGGACACTCGCCGGACTGAAACAAGGAATAGACAACTAGTAGGGTCACAGCCTAGACAATTGATATTCACTTGCTGCATACCCAAGGGGTGGGGGAAGGATCAACATTTCTCCTAAGTAGTAGCAAATCAATCCAGAAAAGAAGAAAAGGAAAAAAAGAATTCTGAACAAGAGCTGTTCACTGCTCTGCCAAATTTCATACCCAAGTTCTCCCTTTGACCCACTGGTGTTTTCAGCAGGAGCTCAACTATAGGACTGCCACCATTATTGTTCTCTCAGCTAAGTTACATTATGGACACTAAAATGTCTCCTTATTTCAAATCTACCCACTAATTAGAAAATAAGTTCACGCCCTGTCCATAGGGTGTGCAGAACCTCTGCAAGGTGGAATTAGCTACTAAACTGGTTGGTTCCACAGCAAAGCAACCTGCAAGACAAACCTATCTTGCAGGGGCAGCTACAGGGTTTTATTTTTAAATTACTGCATGCATTACTGCTAGCTAAAACAGTGTTCCTGTGCAGGATTCAGCAGTGAGCCTGGGGCACCGCACAGCCGGATCAGAACACCTTGTTGGGTAGGAGCTTCATCTTAATAGACAGGAGATCAGATCTAAGCTGACAGCAGAGGGCCTGGGTGACAGGATCCTCTCTCCCATTGGGAATGTGTTCCAGGAGAAAGAACACTCCTTATTTCATCACACAGCATCTATTCATATAAAAGTCTCACTTGGGTTATTTTGTAGACAAACCATTAGATCGGCTAAAGTGCCCCAGCTGTTTGCTGTACACACATCAGTCAGGGAAATGACACTGAGAGATGAGGACCCTTCTTTAAGGCCAGTATTATGGGCCAATTTAAGGAGGGATACAGGAACACAACTGAACATAGTAAATCTTTGTCTCCTCTGGGCAGACTCATTTCAAATACATACAATAAAGTAAAAAATTAAAAGTGTGGGAGGGAGGGTGCAATGTGTTTCTTCTGGGAAGCCTGCTTTTCTGTAATGGAGATGTCACTACACATTTAATATCACAGCCTCTCCAGTCCACAGAGTCAGGGCTGGCAGAGTAGTGAAGAGCTGCAATGCAGAGGGATAGGGTTAGCTGGAAAGCAGTGGGGTGGACTATTTCTTAGCAAGATGGGAGAGACCTGCTCAGGGGCTAAAGCCCACAGGGACTGCCTCATGCTGGGCCTCCTCCTGCGTCATCTCCAACACCACAAAATCTCGTTAGAATAGGGGCAGCTGCTGACAGACAGGCTGACAAGACTCGGCTCAGCCTGACACTTCCCCTAATCAAATTTCGCTTGAGCTCTCTTTGATGATTCATTCCCAAACCAGCAGACTCACAGAAATAGACTGAACACAGAAGCCCCCACATTAGAATGTACAACAGAGTGAGGGTTTGGGGATAAATTAGACAATGCTGTCAACAGTGACAAAGCAGAGCTCATCAGCTCCTCACCAGCTTTTTTAAAGGGGCCCTCCCATAATGATAATGTGCATGTTATCAAATGTCTAAATCTATAATCTAGTGGGTTGTTCCTTTTAATCAATTGTTCAATCTCAGGTCAATAATTGTGTGCATGGTCACCAGTGAAAGGCTTGCTCCCTGCCTGACAGGGGAGTGCACCCCCAAACAAGACAGAAATTAAAGCAAATCAGCGCTCTAACAGAGTTATGAGAATACCCTGGTATTTAATGGACATGGCAATGGATCAACATGATGGGGTGGTTGTCCAACGCAGCCTGGTTCTGATCGGCAAGAGGCAGGACTCGTTCTCCCCCCACACAATGAACATGGTATTGAGCCAGTACATGAAGAGGTTTGTTCATTTGTTGTGTTTTATTCCAGGGACCAACCAACTTCCCACCCGCTCACCAACCAAACTGGTCTCAAAGAAAAGCAAGCTTGAGTAGTAACACAACAGGCACGTGCACGGCAATAATTAATTGACTTGACATGCGCCAGACAGGAAAGAGGCCAGGTATGGGAAAGAAGCTGCTACATAAAATCTTGACAAAAAAAAAGGGTGGGAAGGTTGAAATGCACAGATAGGCAAGCACGAGGCACAGGAATGAGACTGGAAGGAATTCATGCAGAAGGGCTGAAAGAATTCAGTAGCATGCAGAAACCACCTCTGCCATCCACTCCAGTGAGAACCAAGCAAGATAGCTCCTACAACTACCTCCGATTACCTAAGTCACCTTCAAATGCATGCATGAGCAGTGGTTAGAATTAGAGTGAATCTCCACCAGAACAGCATTCCCTGACATATCTCTCAGACATCAGTCCCCAACTGTCTCCTTTGTGGCCGTAAAAAGACCTGTCAAGACCATGCTTGGGAAGAAAGAACACGGCTTGTGAATCTGCCGATAAGCGCTTTAGTTCATTCAGCAAAGAGCTATCGAGAAAACCTCTCGCCCTTTTTGAAAGCTGCTGTTTACTATTCTAGCGGCAGGGGAAGAGAAAAGGTTACTTGACAACGTATCAGAGAGGGGTCTCTTCTAGCCTAGCCACAGGATGAATGGCAATGAAAATCTCATCCCCCCCTCCAATCCCCACACAAAACCAAGCCGATTTAAAGAAAGGCTGTAGGCAAGTCCCTTCCCCAGGGGTAGGTTACTCAAAAAGAGGATCGGAAATCAGAGCACTTCTGATTCCACAAGACGACTCAGCCAAATGTCACTCTTATGACTGAGCAGAGATATGCATCTCCCTAAGGCCAACACAGACACTAAGCTGATGAACCTTTTCTTTCCTATTGGTGCGTTGATGCAGCGACAGTTCGAGATTGGTTACAGGGCATAAAGGTGCAGAAGTGAGGCTGCTGCCTTAGTTCTTCACTCAGTTTCCACTGTTTCATTTCCAAAAAAATGCTTGCCTTCTTCCTGCCCTAGGTTGCCCTATTAATGACCTAGCTTCAACAGATTGTCCTCCAGCCACAATACGTTGCCTAAGTACTGCACCGTGCAAGCAGAATAGATTGTTTCTGTTGGTCAGAAGGGGTGGTGGCAGGAACAGCTTCCACACTAAGGCTGTGGAGACTCCGACAGGATCCAGTGTTTGTTGACCTCATGCTGTGCCTGCCTCTGTAGCATCACTTTGGTGGTTTCTCTCTTCCAGTCTGGTTGCAAATACTCTTCAGATGTGCTGCAAATCAAACTGTAGTTCTCATTATGTAGAGGGGAAGAACAGAGGCAAGGTGATCAATGGAGGCTCAGTTGTGTGCCTTACTAGCGAGTGGGAGGCAACCTCCCTTCTATCTAGTCTTTCCTTGGCTATTAAACTACACATTGAGATCTTAAAATGTCAATAAAATAGGAACAGATGGGTTTAGAGATGCTACCGTCAATCCAGGCTGGATTATAATCTAGAAAGAATGCCTGGGAAGGTTAGAAAGGAGGTGGATTCCAACCTAGCACCAGTATAGCATTCCTGGGTAATTGGCAGCTTCTTTGTGGGCAGAGTCCAGTGGGATGTGAAGCACAGCTGTCAATCAGCATTAGAACACTCTGGCAGAGCAGAACTAGTGAAGGTTGCTTACACAGCATCCCCAAGCATGCATACGGTTCTAGCTTCCACTAGGCCCCAATCTTTCTCCTGCCTCTGGCATGACAATCAGTAATTAAGGCAGCTCCATTCCCACCAATTGCAGGAATCTGCAGAAACCCTCTTCCAATTTACAAAGCAAATCACAAGGACCAAACGAGAGTAGATGCCTCCCAAATATTTCCAGTATCATTCACACTATCATGACTTCTTTTCTCAGTAGAATTTGTCAGTTTTTTTTGTTTTGTTTTCTGTAAACTCCTTTTAGATAAAGCAGAAGTGAGCAACTTGGTGATTTTGGAAGAAACCACATGGGGAAAACTATTGTAAAGGTCTATGGGTAATGGTGTTCAAGGTTTATTTCAGCAGACTATCGAACATGAAATTCACTGTTATTCATCCCAGAGCATGGCATCCTATATGACTCACAAAAGAGGAAAATCCCCCAGGCTTCCCTACGGAATGGAGCATGCAGGGCAATCATTTGGCAGTTAAGGTGGAAAGTAAGTGACATATCCTGAGCCATCTCACAGCAGTGGAGGTGATAAGAACACACCAGTAGAGACCAGCTCCACATTCTGGAAGGTGGGGAGGGGAGACGCAGGCAATACCACAAAGGGAGGTGGAGAAGTGTTAATAATTTAGCATGCATTAGCGTGCACCTTCCTTGCATCCAGAATAAATGTGCATGGATCAATCAACCTGCTTAGCTCAGATTAGAGCAGCTGCTTCTCGGATTTCATAAAAACACTGAGGTCATCTCACTAAAAGTCCTCCTCCCATCACTTTTCTACTTCCATCCTGGGAAACTCCAGGCACTAAGCAATTGCTAAAAGCTGGGCAGTTTTAACAACTATTAATTGATTACTGCACCAGAGCTAAGAAAAGTAAGGCCACTGGAAAATAATAACAGAAGGAGTGCTAGAGTCACACTAAAAGTGAAAGGCACCAGCCAGCCAAAATTAATTTACAGTAAAAGATGAATTCCTGTTGTTGTTGTTGTTGTTGTTAGCACTTTTGGACAGTAGGATCAATGGTGTGTTATTTTTAAAAATTCCTTAATAAGCAATTTGCTTTTGTCACTCGCAAAGCTTCAACTCTTTTCATAGTCTGACTTTAAAATCTCATACACAAACCCCACTTCATCTTCTGCAAGTATTGCATCTGACCATGACGTGCTTAGGGATTTTAATCTTTGTCAAAAGTTGTTTCCAGATTCTGGAGTATTAATTAAAGTTCAACATTGTGAGTCTTGATTTTAGCTTTTAGCACTCTTAGTTGTGACAAAATGCCAGAACCATCCAGAAACAAAGCCAAGGTAGTAACCATCATTGCAATATAATTTTGACTTTCGCAAAACATTTTATTCAAGATATCTTAATTTTGAGCGGGAGACTATGCAAATTGATCCCCTCCTTCAGGTAGTGAAACTGCTTTAATAAGCTGTTCGTGCCAAAGACAACTGCCTCCTCTCTCAATTCTTCCATAATATAAATCTCATTTTCCTGACACCTGCACAAGTTTGCTACCTGGGTCAGCTTACATGTATGGTTTTGTTTCTGGCTTTGTGGGAACGCTGGGGTAAAAGCAATGCTGTTGGGAAACTAAACAATCCTTCCTCCTGTATTGTCCAGTGTCCATGGCTCTATCTTACTCTGCTTTATCACAACTGCTTCTGAAAGGTGGGCAAAAAATTATCAGATCTGAATAGCTCCTCCACCCCTTCTCATACTTGTCATTAGTGTTTTAAACAATATCTCCTGATGGAAAGGTAGTTCCTAGGGCCTCACAATCTACTGACAGAATCACCAGCAGGAGGGAGAAGACTGGAAGGGAAAAAAAGATGCATTTAGAGTCTAAACTCCTGTTCAAACAATGCCTCACTATTTATGTTCCCAATACATCCCTGAGTGCTGACATTTTATAGACAATTTCCAAAACAGGGCCTAGCCATTTTTGGATTATATTTCAGCTATAACTTTTAGAGCTAATTATTTGCGCTGACAACCCCATATAAAAGAGGATCTATCATTACAGCAGAGCAATGCCAAAGACCTATCACGGTTCGGCCTGGTGACACACTAATAGCAAAGCAAGGGAGAGGCAGACTCTGCAGCTTTGGAATTTGCATTCATTCACTTCTGAAAATAACACAGCATTAAGGGGGGGGGGGGAGAAAAGAGCTGCTATATCAAGATAAAACAACTCCTTAATAAATAACCTGGTAGCAATCGCAGAGCAATAATTAAATGCATGGGTGAACAGTACACAGTTGTAAGTAAAGCTGGGGGGGGGGGACGGACAAAAACTAAGATGCAATTATCAGTGCCAAACAAATTATAAGGATTGGAACATCCCACTGGAATATTTAGCATCTAACATATCTCTCCCCATTAAATGTTTGAGCTTTGGGACATTTCTGGTGGGCTGGGACCAAGCAAGATCCTGGTCAAGGGCTGTTCCACATATGCCTTTTTCTCACAAGGGTGTTGGGAAACATGTACATCTGGGAATATAGTGTGAAAATAGTGCCTGTTTTCCACAGGCTAGTGGTTGTGGCTTTGAAACAAGAAAGAAAGACAACTGAAAAGCTGTTTGCTAGATGAAGTATTCTGATAGATTTTTAAATAGCTTTATGAAAGCTTAACTGGATGGAATGGAAACCTAAAGGAATTAGAAATTTTATTTATAGATGCACAATATGATATATGTTAATGAAACTGGAACAAAAAGTTGGATTTAAAATGAATTCTGAGCATATAAATTGAGATATGCTGAATTATAGAGAAGTGTGTACATAACACGTGAATAACATTAATGATGTTTATATATGGTTTGTAAAGTGTAACTAAAAATAAAAATAAAACACACCCATTTGTGCACTGGAGAAAATGGAAGTCACACTTATGATTTTAATATGTGATGGTGTAAGCATAATGCATGAAACAGCCCTAAGCGTATATCTGTCAATCAAGGCTACTTTTGCTATTGATATATGCTGGTGGTTCCACTGGAAGAAGGGATTTAATTTGTTCAGGTTACTTGACCTTGCACATGAAAGTGCCAGGCAAACAGAATCTGTGCAGCTTCAGAACGTTTCACTATCTCTCAGCTTCAATTCCTGCCAGGATCACATGCAATGTTGCCCTAAACAAGCTTTGGTTTATGTCTGAAAACAAGAAAACTTTCTCCCCTTGTTAAGGGGAGCATATTCAGAGAACTAAAATGAAAACAAAAGCAACAGCTCTGGGACAACTGCAATGACAGCTCATTAAACAAGTTCTAATTCTAATGAAGTTCACTTTGTATGGCTGTGTAGCAGCTTGAGGAATCTTGGTTTAAGGGAATGTCCAAATAGCAGTGTCTCAGGCTTCATGTACTTTAGTGCTATTGTGCTAAACAAGAAGCACAAACAACAGAAGAGTAACTTGGAAAAGTAGGTGCTTTTAAAGTACAGACTCCAACCAGAAGTCCTGGCATGCAGAATAGGGTAGTCACTGTCCTGTGATCATTACAGGTACACAGGAAAAAGTGTGGGAACATAAGGGATGCCATAGCGGAGCATGTGGACTGAAGGATGAACATTATCCCCCTTCAGAACTAATGCATAGACATTTCCTAACTCTCAATATCCACCGTTCTCTATTAATTGGTCATTTTAGGGCCTATAAAGTTATGGATTCTGTTTTTTTTCATCAAAGGAATACTATCTTGGGTCAGAGAAAGTTGTTGATATATCTATAGGAATTGCTTCAGGTTATGGCACTGCTAAGTCCAGGCAACATCCTCCCTTAATTTCAATACTCAGCACCATTTTGAAAATACCTGACTTAGAACAGAAGTTGAACTTCAGTGGAAATACTGGAGTAGCTTAAGCCACCTGTTAATTTTGATGTCTACCAATCACCTTTTGTCTAATATCTTGGTGCAACACAGCACTGTCAATAAGAGAAAGGCAGGTAAGATAACGGCACACCTTCCTTTCTCTAGTACAGTTGTTGCCCTTGCTGAGTGAGTCCTTGTCCAGGGAAGAATGAAGTCCCTGGGTTTCAGGTATACATGTAACAATCCTATAAACACAAATGATCCAGCATGAGAAAACTCTGCTTTTTCAATTACGTCAGTGGTGTTTTGCGTGTATCATAAACACAGTATCTCAAACGCAAGTGTGATGTGGAATGAATTCAATGTGTTAAAAAGGCGGCCATGGTGCCTCTATCAGTTGCTCCTTCCTCTTCCTACTCTATACCAAGCAGCTTACACTGTGAGCGAGGGGCATCCACCCCGACCAAAACTTCAAATCAGTACTTTGCATTCCTCAACAAAAAGGAAAGGTCACACAGGAGTCTAACAAAGTAACAGATTAAGGCAAAACCCACTCTGCTGCCTACTCTCTATGTACATGCACCCCATTCCCATCTCAAAACACGGAAATCTTTGGGATGGACTGCATGCAGATAAGGGTCTGTGCATTTTAAACATCAAGCGACAAAAAGCATGCAAGCAGTGTGGTCAATGCTGTCAGCAAGGACATAGCAATTAGGAAGCAGATTCAGGCCTGCTATGGCAGTGCCTGGCAGAGAGCCAGGGGCCATCAGACCCTCCCCTTGCAGGGCTGGCTCTCCATCCCCTACTGGAAAAGTCTCATCAGAGGTGGCATACTGTAGATGGATAAGAAGTGAAAAGGACCAACCTTCTCGCGGATCTGAGAGATGAAAGTTTGTTTTGTTTGATGACATTGTGCGATGAAGATGAGAAGGGAATAAAAAAAGACAAGGAAAAACACAGAGAGTAAAAACAGGCCAAGCTGCATGTGTCTGCACAGCACTGAAACAACAAGACATGATGGTAGAGACCGGCCAGGACTACCCACTGTGCAACTGCGCACGCACACACACAAACATTCCTGCCACAGAACACTGGATTCAGCTTCTCTTCCTCACACAGATGCACACAACCAGACCATCAGTATATAGGAGCACATGTCCCAGGAACACCAAGAGCCAAGTTGATTTTGGTAGGCTGCCCCCACTTCTGGCCAAGTATAGGCAAGAACAAGTGTGCACACACTCATGGACATACCCACCACATTTCAGACACCACAGGATTTTCAGTCAAGTGCCAATCTCCATTCCAACTGTACAGACAGTAGCGGAGGCACTTTAACCCCCACTGCCTCTCTCACACAGCTCAGTATCTGCACACACGCCCCATCACTCCTCAACACAGAGGAAGCAGTCCTGGTGAACAATGGGAATTCTTTAAGCATGAAGAGCCTCTTTCTCCCTCTTTCCAAACAGAGCTAAAAGCAGCAGAGAAACATTAGCGCAGTATGAACCAGTTGCTGTGTCAGGACCCCTGATGCACTGAACTGGGAAAGAAAGGAGGGCAAGAAGTCAAAGCAACGATCACCCCAAATCAGCAGGGCAATCCAGTACATTCCTGTTTTTGTTCCTGCAGGAGAGATAGTAAGAGGTTAGTTGTGTTTCCCTGAAGGGCATGGAAGACCTCGTTTCCTTTGCAGGAATGACCTTATAGCAGCTAATATCTGTGGTGAATCGCCTGAAATTGAACCCTTGCTGAGAGAATGCAGAGACTGTTCTGGTGGTTATAAACTGCTTATGAGTCACATTTTAAGGGTGGGAAAAGGCACGGTGGGAGGGTGGAGGGGGGACGGACATTGCCTGTCAGCAGAACACACTCTCAATTAAAACCCTTAATGGGAAAGATATACACTGTATGGTTGGTTCCATCAGTAATTCATTTGCAAGGATGAGAGAGGATGGGATTTCAGCTAGTTTTCATGATGTGCAGCCACCTACCTGCTCCTTAAACAGACTGCACCAAGAAGTACCATGGAAGCTAAGATATACTCCACAGTGCATATTCTCAGCACTGATACACAATAGATGTGGGGGAGGAAGGGGAAAAGAAGCACTGTACTCCTCTCTTTGCATAGAATCGAAGAGTATGTGCTCGCTTGCTCAAGGACCAGAGTGAAGTGTGTTGCAGTAGCCATTAAGTACAGAAAGTGGAAATATAGTTTTAGTTCTGCTTACTCCTTTGTCACCACCCAGGAGTGAATGGAAAAAGTACTTTGTCTTTTCTGAGTGTGACAGGAGGATTGTACCACATTTGTAGTTCCACAATTGTTTCAGGGGATGATGGGAAGATGCCAAAGGTTCTGCCTTTGGATATGTAGTCAAAGGATTGTTCATAAGATTCTATTATTTGAGCCTAATCTGCTGTATGAAGAGATTAGAATCCCAGCTATATAACCTTCCTATTAAAAAAGGTTCAAATCTTTGGGACTTCAGCAATTTGCGTGGGTTTGAATTTTGGCTCAGTTCCCCAGTGCAGACCTACATTTCTCAGTGAGGTGAGCAGACCTGTGTCTGGAGCTGTACCGCTTCAGAGTACAGATAGGAGGATTACATAAAGATTCGCCAGTATGGAGCCAAAATATTAATAATAATTCCTGTATGTTAGTAAATTAGTATTCTCTGAGAGAAGGCTAGGCTAGAATCTTTCCCTTTGACATTTAGTTTTCTAGGTGGAGGTGATATTTTTATAGGAAAAAGAGCATTGAATCATGTGAACCCCACTAGCGGTCTGAAATGTATCAGCCCAGATACAGTTCTACTACCCCAGTGAAAAGTATTTGCATAGAGGCAACTACTTTGCAAAATTACCAGCATTCCACAAAAAAGGAACTAACACTGAGGTAGGCAATATGAAAAGAAGACTGTGCTATCTGAGGTGCACAGCAATGCTATACAACTCATCAGTACAAAGCCCAGGCCAGGCAAGCTGTAATGGTTTGCCCACATGTGTTTGTACTTTAGATTACAGTAAGCAAGGTTCACTTATGAAGCACACTAATACAAACAGATAACTTTCTAGCCCGTCAGTCAAGAATGATCTTGGGGCCTGTAATTTGTTACTAATTGCTGGATTATCTCTTAATCACTTCTTATACTAATGGATTATAGGAAATGAACATCTGCAGCTGAGTCTGCTCTGGAAAGACCCAGGATGGAAGCAGCTACACCTCATCTCATGTTGAAATTGTGCCTGCTTTATCAGTAAATATGCCAACACCTAGTGAATTGGAATGCTCACTTTCTCTCCAGAGCCCTTCTCTTCATCCCTTATCTCTGGCACAGCAGGAAGCAAGTCCTCCTGCTCTTTTCAGAACACTGGGACTTAAAGGCATGACAGTAAGAAGTGCAGTAGTTTACATCTTCCATGGAAAGAGCAATATATGCAAAATATACCTGACACCACAACCTCAAGTTCTGCTATCACCTACAGGAGCCAATAAAGGCCTTAAGTGTTCCATGTTTCATGGGCCCCATCTGTCAGTAGTCTGACAGCAACTGCTAGTCTCACTTGATGAGGGGCAACAGCATCAAAATAACAAATGTGATATTGGACAAGCAATCAGAAGCCACAATGCTGTTCCCAGTATTCCACAGAGAAACAGAAAGTAAATGAAGAGGTTGAGAAACTCCTGCTAACCCTGATTACTATGATAAGGTCAGAGAAGCTCCCAGTAACCCTGATCACTTTGATA